>NC_071985.2:26200000-27450000 GCF_028885655.2 Pongo abelii | reverse complement strand
GCAACTTCAGCAAAGTCTCAGGATACAAAATCAATGTGCAAAAATCACAAGCATTCTTATACACCAATAACAGACAAACAGAGAGCCAAATCATGAGAGAACTCCCATTCCCAGTTGCTACAAAGAGAATAAAATACCTAGGAATCCAACTTACAAGGGATGTGAAGGACCTCTTCAAGGAGAACTACAAACCACTGCTCAACGAAATAAAAGAGAACAAAACTAAATGGAAAAACATTCCATGCTCATGGATAGGAAGAATCAATAGCATGAAAATGGCCATACTGCCCAAGGTAATTTATAGATTTAATGCCATCCCCATCAAGCTACCAATGACTTTCTTCACAGAATTGGAAAAAAACTACTTTAAAGTTCATATGGAACCAAAAAAGAGCCTGCCTTGCCAAGATAATCCTAAGCAAAAAGAACAAAGCTGGAGGCATCACCCTACCTGACTTCAAACTATACTACATAGCTACAGCAACCAAAACAGCATGGTACTTGTACCAAAACAAAGAGACAGACCAATGGAACAGAAGAGAGGCCTCAGAAATAACACTACACATCTACCACCATCTGATCTTTGACAAACCTGACAAAAACAAGAAATGAGGAAAGGATTCCCTATTTAATAAATGGTGCTGGGAAAACTGGCTAGCCATATGCAGGAAGCTGAAACTGGATCTCTTCCCCACACCTTATACAAAAATTAATTCAAGATGGATTAAAGACTTCAATGTTAGACCTAAAACCATAAAAACCCTAGAAGAAAACATAGGCAATACCATTCAGGACACAGACATGACAAGGACTTTGTGACTAAAACACCAAAAGCAATGGCAACAAAAGCCAAAATAGACAAATGAAATCTAATTAAACTAAAGAGCTTCTGCACAGCAAAAGAAACTACTATCAGAGGGAACAGGCAACCTACAGAATGGGAGAAAAAATTTGCAATCTACCTGACAAAGCCCTGACAAAGGGCTAATATCCACAATCTACAAATAACTTAAACAAATTTACCAGAAAAAAAACAACCCCATCAAAAAGTGGGCAAAGGGTATGAGCAGACACTTCTCAAAGTAGACATTTATGCAGCCAACAGACACGTGAAAAAATGCTCATCATCACTGGTCATCAGAGAAATGCAAATCAAAACCACAATGAGATATCATCTCACACTAGTTAGAATGGCGATCATTAAAAAATCAGGAAACTACAGTTGGTGGAGAGGATGTGAAGAAATAGGAACGGTTTTACACTGTTGGTGGGAGTGTAAACTAGTTCAACCATTTGGAAGACGATGTGGAAGACGATGTGGTGATTCCTCAAGGATCTAAAACTAGAAATACCATTTGACCCAGCAATCCCATTACTGGGGATATGCCCAGAGTATTATAAATCACGCTACTGTAAAGACACATACACACATATGTTTATTGTGGAACTATTCACAATAGCAAAAACTTGGAACCAACCCAAATGTCCGTCAGTGATAGACTGGATTAAGAAAATGTGGCACATATACACACCATGGAATACTATGCAGCCATAAAGAAGGATGAGTTTATGTCCTTTGCAGGGACATGGATGAAGCTGGAAACCATCATTCTCAGCAAACTATCACAAGGACAGAAAACCAAACACCACATGTTCTCACTCATAGGTGGGAATTGAACAATGAGAACACTTGGACCCGGGGTGCAGCAAACCAACATGGCACATGTATACCTATGTAACAAACATGTACATTGTGCACATGTACCCTAGAACTTAAAGTATAATATATTAAAAAAAAACAACAAAAAAACAAAACTTGTTCCTTCCCTGGCCTAAAAACTTATCACCACCTACATTAAAGCTAATATGCCTGATTACTGTTTTTAGTGAACTTATTTTATTAGGGCAGTTCCAATCTCAAAAATATGCTAACTGGCACCTTCGTGGCCACATAAAAATGTGCTCTAGACCCAAAACTTACTGGATTAACTCATTACAAAATTAAATTTTCTTTAAGGTGTCCACAAGCAGTCCTTGGTCATGCTTGAAGCAACCCTGAGAAACATTGCCTCTATCAGCCTCCAGAAAAACCCAGAAGGAACTTACATTATTTATCTTTCCTTATGAATTTTTGTTTTATAAATACAAGACAAAAATGTCAACCCTTTGAGCCAGAACTAAGCCACTGTAACCCCTGTGACCTGCACATATACATCCAGATGGCCTGCAGGAGCCAAGAAGTCTGGAGCAGCCAAAAAACCACAAAAGAAGTGAAACAGCCAGTTTCTGCCTTTACTGATTAACCAACCCTACAACATTCCACCATTATGACTTGTTCCTGCCCTACCCTAACTGATCAATTGATGTTATGACATTCTTCTCCTGGACAATGGGTCTCATGATCTCCCCACCATGCACCTTGTGACCCCCTCCCCTGCTGACTACAGATAACCACCTTCAACTGTAACTTTCCACTGCCTACCCAAGTCCTATAAAGCTATCCCTCTCCTATCTCCCTTCGCTGACTCTCTTTTCAGACTCAGCCCATTTGCACTCAAGTGGATAAACAGCCTTGTCGCTCACACAAAACCTGTTTTAGGTGGTCTTCTATACAGACATGCGTGACATTTACTATCAGGCTCAAATATAATTTGTCATTTTATAAATTTAAGCAACCAAAAATAAACTTATGTTAACAATTAATGTTTCAGTATTTAACCTTATTTTGGAAATGACTCAGACATTTAATAAATATTTACTACTTAATTCAATATAACATACATTTAAGATTTCATTTATCCAAAAAAGGGATTCTTAAGACGATTTTTAAAGAGAGAAGTTTTATAAAACATGACCTTTTTTTAATCTGAGATGGGGTCTTGCTATGTCACCCAGGCTGGAGCTCAGCGGGGTGATCACAGCTCACTGCAGCCTCAAACTCCCAGGCCTAAGTGATCCTCCCATCTCAGCCTCTCAAGTAACTAGGACCACAGATGTTCACCACCATGCCCAAATAATTTTTAATTTTTTTGTAGAGAAGGGTCTCACTATGTTGCCCAGGCTGGTCTCAAACTCCTGGGCTCAAGCAATCTTCCTTCCTTGGTCTCCCAAAATGCAACCACACCCAGTCCATAATCATTGAAAAAGCTTACATATGAACTTTTATCTCATTCACATTCATCTAATTTACTCATCTTTAAAACTTATGTTTGAACTGTTTATAAAAATTGTAGGAGGCATTGAAGAAAACTAGCCATCATCTCAAGTTATTTCCCTGTTAACTATTTTTACAGTGAGCAAATGTTAGGTAGTAGCCACCTAAGCAAGTACCCTAAAGTTAAATACATGGCTATTTTGTTGATCAGAAGACACAGCTGTTTTTGTTAAAGCAAAAATATTAAACTAGTCAGATTTACCCAAGTCACATGCACTAAAAGCCATCTGAGTTAATTTCTACTTTTCTGATAAAATATTTTAAAGTGTTTACTTTTTTCTTTAAGCTATTAATTACAGCTCGTTAATATATTTTCGGAGAGAAATATCACATACACGTAACGCATATGAACAAATGGACACACAGACAGAAGCAGGTCTTATAGCTTTTATAAGATTATTTATTTGTCAGTGTTAAAATACTTTCTCTCTCCATTTTATACTATAAATCTCCCAATCATCTGTTTCGTTGCCCTAAATAATAATTAGGCAACCCTAAATTTGCACTTTCGAAGACACGACTCTTAGGTAAAACAAAGTAGAAAATTTACATCTCAAAGGCACAGAACAGATCTCAACACCATTACTTGCCCAGACAAAGAACAGCATAGATAATAGGTCCAGTTGAGACAAAATGGCCAGGAAAAGCACCTTAAAGGTAGGGTTTATTATGTAAACTTTATACCCATGTCTTCACCATTGTAAAGTTTTTAGGGGTTTAGGTGAATAGAGGGAGAGGCCCTTACAAATGGAGGTTTTCATTATAGATATAAATCTCTTTTACACAAAGTTTCAAAATAGCCAGCCAAATGTCAAAAGTTGAATTTTTTGGACCATATAGTTGATAGGTAGTCTTTTCAATTTATCTTACTTGTTGGTTAGATTACTGACTTCAGGATGAAGCCTTTTAACTAACAATGGCAAAAAGGCATTTTCTATGCCTGGATTCAAGCATAGAACTTGATTTCATATTCCCTACAATATATATTTTCTTCTTTATCCAAAGGAGTGGTTGTCCCATAATAGTGGGGTTGAAAATGGAAATAGTGGCTCTGGTGTCTACCTAGATTGGATAACAACTGGTAGAAGGTTAGAGCAGCTCCCTCTAAGGCCCATCAATCCTGATAGTTAACATGGAAATTATCAGGGAGTGAAAAGCCTGTTTTTAGGGACTTTCCTTGAAATTTTGGGAGTAGCCTCTTTCCCAATGTCCTGGTTGTTTGCACCGATAGCAACTGCTGTTTTAGGGGTTGCTTATTGAAGAAGTGCTCTGGTGTAGACCCAAAGGCCATTCTAGGTTGTTGGTTGGCATGGAGCTGAAACACATTGGAAATGGCTTTCAAATGCTCAATTGTGATTTTTCAGGCTTTGCTAGGCCTATACATGGACCAGGTAGGAGCTTGTCCGGTAATACCATTCTGCCTCTTTTATCCATTTCTGGGCTTCCCCAGTTTTCACCAGTATGTGAATTAATTGGTAAAGATCAAATATCTTGAGGTCATAAATTTCAGTTAAGACCCTGAATTCTTCAGAAACCTTTTGAAGGCCTTCCCTAGATTTAGCAAAATTTTTAACTATGTCGCTGAGTTCTATTATCACCTAGGGAGTGTAAGTCACTCTGGGATTATTTCCTGAATTTTTGAGTGGCTTTAAGCAAACTGTTTAATTGTGGTTTTATTTTGTTTTGTTTTGTTTTGTTTTCAGAGAAGAAAGCCAAGTCAGACTGAGAGTTAGTAGACTAAATACTCAGGCAAAGTGGGATAGAGAGGAGCAGTAGGAATTCTGTCAGTATTACTGTCCTTGATGTGGATGATAACTTGCATTTTTAGCTTTTTTGTATGTGTGTGATGGAGTCTCGCTCTGTCGCCCAGGCAGGAGTGAAGTGGTGTGAACTTGGCTCACTGCAACCTCTGCCTCCCGGGTTTCAAGCAATTCACCTGCCTCAGCCTCCTGAGTAGCAGGGACTACAGGCGCAAGTCACTATGCCCAGCTAATTTTTGTATTTTTAGTAGAGACAGGGTTTCACCATATTGGCCAGGCTTGTCTCAAACTCCTGACCTCGTGATCTGCCCACCTCAGCCTCCCAAAGTGCTGGGATTACAGGCGTGAGCCACTGCACCCAGACTTTTTAGCTTTTTATTAGTTCTTCACAATTAATTTTTAAAAATGTTAGAATTCTGTCTCTTTGAGGCTTCTGAATGCTATTAATAATTAGAATGACATTCTCTCTGCTAAATTTGAGAGACTTGAGATTCAAGTATGCTTGTTAAATGAACCGCCTTATTCATCTGGAATGTTCCATATAATGGCCCTTTAATTCTGAATTATCTTTAGTAAGATTTTGCCACTTTTGTAAATATTTGCAGCTTCCAAGGTCATAGCTCCTAGACATGAAAAAGGCAAGTACACCAGAAGGCAAAGTACTCAGATATTTATAAATTAATGATCCCATTTTTATGTATGATCTTGGGTCTCTTAGAGCTGACATGGATTTGGCTATAAGACCTCAGCATATAAGAAGAGAAAAAAATAAAGAGCCCCCCTTCAGTAATAACTACTTATTGTAACTGCCATCAGTTACCTTAAAAACTGCAGCTTTTTTGCCAGTGACTCATCAGTCACCACAAACCAAAAGGTCATGTGCCCTGCCACAGCACAAAGCAACCCTTGGTAACACACAGTCAAGTGCTCTTTCACTATATAAACTAACCCTTTGTACCCCAAAGGCCAAAGATATCAGGGAGCTCAAATGCAAAAGACAACAGAGCTCCAACCTGAGAGGAACTTACTTATGACTCTTGAAGCTCCATGAGAAAGACAGAGGAACCCCTTCACCCCCACCCCTCCAAAAGGGATTACAGCATTTTTCCTATGTTTCTCAGAAGGTCTCAGGGTTTTCAGCAGTCTCCTTCAGTTCCCTTTGTGGTCACCAGATTTGCCAAAGGACAAAATTACATGTTTAGTTTGAAGATCTCGACTAGCTTTATTGCAATTCTAGGACTGGGCAATGTCTCATTCCATAAAATAGAATAAGGGTCCCAAGGAGTTGAGCAGAGGGGATTCATTTTACAGACAGAGGGGGTTGAAGAAACCAGAAGCAAAGAACAAAATGTGGACTGGTCCTTTGAAAGTTACCTCCCTTACAAGGTGAGAACAAGGAAACAGAACAATAGAGAAATAACAGATTTGTTAGCATCTGGTTACGTCAGGTTACTTTAGTTGTAAGGATTAAAACAGAGAAAACTTTGTTATCCTGCTCATTAAAGACTGAAACTGGTTGGCTTGGAACATTGGCTGTTATTGCTCTGTCCTGATTTTGGGGAAGATGAAATAACAACTTATTTTCAGTTTGGTGATATGGAACTTTGGCATGGGTGACTCCATTTTGATTTTTAGTCTGGTCTGTTGGGGCCTAATACAAAACAATAGCCTTTCATAATTTTTACTTAACATTAGGAAATAAGACACAAAGCTCATATCTTTATCAAATCTAAGGGTCTTTGGTCCATTGACCGTTCATGTGCACTCCTTTTGACATTTTTCCCAGGCTGACTGTGAATTTAGCATTGTTCTGATTCTTTACTTGCAATAACAGCAGTTACTCTGCGACAGGCACTGTTCTCAGCACTTTTCACCCAGTAACTCATTTAATCCATACAAGGTCCTGTAACAAAGGGACTATGGTCTACATCTTAAATGGGCAGTACCTGTGCAAGGTTGGTGAGATCATTCTCCCAAGCTTGCACAGCAAGAAGGATCAGGATTTGAACTCAGACCCAGCACCCAGATGCTTGACCAATTAAGCCAGAGCAGCCTCAGAGCCCAAGTTCCAGAAAGTGTAGGGGAGAAAACAATAAATTTTATCTTTCACCTTGATGAGTTTTTTCTGAACTTCTCTGTAAAAAAGACAAATTAACAAGAAAAAAACAAACAGAATTCTGATAAAATGTGTACCTATGGGAGACAACCCAGAGAAATGAGTAAATCTCTGCAGCGGATCTCAAAGAATTATCCTAGACCTCACCCTTAAGTACTATCCTTCTCTGAAACAAAGAGAGAAGGCTGAGGGGAATGATGCAATTAAGAAAAGTTGGCCATGGCCGGGCATGGTGGCTAACACCTGTAGTCCTGGCACTTTGAGAGGCCGAGGCAGGCAGATCACAAGGTCAGGAGTTTGAGACCAGTCTGGCCAACATGGTGAAACTCCATCTCTACTAAAAATACAAAAATTAGCCAGGCGTGGTGGTGGTTGCCTGTAATCCCAGCTATTCGGGAGGCTGAGGCAGGAGAATTGCTTGAACCTGGGAGGCAGAGGTTGCAGTGGGCCAAGATCACGCCACTGCATTCCGGCCTGGGTGAGAGAGTAAGACTCCATCTCAAAAAAAGAGAAAAAGAAAAAGAAAAGTCGGCCAGGAAAAGCACCGTTAAAGAAGCGTAATATTTAATAACTAGATTTAAGTTGATGCCTTCTCTAGGGAATTAGTTCTTCTTTTCTTTCTGATGCAGAAAGGAGACACCCTTACAATGGAGGTTTTCTTTACAGATGTAAATTTATCTTATGAAATGATAACTCTGTTTTCAAAGCTAATTTGTTTTCAAAGCTTCTCTGTGTTTGCTATTTCCCAAAATAACTCAAAATAATCCTTAGGCCAAAAAGGCATATTTTGGGGTAGTATGTCCTGAGCCCCATCATTAGTCATCTTTATTCCCCTGGCCAAAGGTCTCCTTGCTCGCGACAGTCAAAGACTAAAGGACAGAGGGAACTTTTTAATAATGAGAGTTTGCTGACATGCAAACACGTGTCATCCACTTTCTGATAAAAAAAAAAAAAAAACAGAGAATACATTCCTGTGGCCGAAACCTGACATTTTAAGCCATTTGAGATACCCAATAGTCTAGAAAGAATGCTCCTGAGAATTAAAATGAAAGAAATGTCTCCAACCAAATTAGAGACTACTAAATGAATCTTATTAAGAAACCAAGTGGAAACCCCATCTCAGAGAACAAATTAGGACATAGAAATCAAATTGCCATCATTAAACCAAAAATAAAATTCTAAGTCCCTCAACCACTGAATGGACCCCCTCCTCTCAGCCAAGGGCCTTCTAAAACACTAAAACTGAAACACTAGTTCAGGCCATGATGGGAATAGGTGGTCAGGCATGTCTCATTACACTCTCCTCCCTATGGAATTCAGGCACATCTGACCAGCATTTACATTCAAACAGCAACCTTAAGATTGACAAAACAGACTCTTTGTAGCAGTAAGATATCAACATGATAGATAGCAGGCCTTGAAATAAATAGAAGTATTTTACCCCAAAATATATTTCTTTGACATATTTTGAAATGGCCCTGCAAAGTTGTCTCTTGTGGGAAAAATCTACATTCTATAGAGAATCCCCTTCCCTTTCCAGGTCTTTTTCCTGATCCAGGAGAGAATTAAGAGTCTTGCACCTTTTTAAGCCTTATAAGAAACATTTACTATCTATTATCTCTGAAGCCTGCTACCTAGAGGTTTCATCTGCATAATAAAAACCTTGGTCTCCTCAACCCCTTAACTCAGTCATTCCCCTCTATTGATTCCAGGTCTTTTGATAAACTCAACCAATTGCCAATCAGAAAATCTTTGAATCCACCTAAAACCTGGAAGTCCCCCCACACCTTCGATTTGTCCACCTTTCCAGACCAAACCCATGTCATCTTAAAAGTACTGATCAACATCTTGTGTCTCCCTAAAATGTATAAAACCAAGCCGTAGCCTGACTACCTTTGGCACGTGTTCTCAAGATCTCTTACGGCTGTTTCATGGGCCATGGAAACTCATATTTGGCTCAGAATAAAACCCTTCAAATATTTTACAGAGTTTGACTCATTTTGTCAATACCATGATTTAAGCAGGCAGCTCAAAGGGTAAATCCAATGAGGAAATAAGGATAAAATAATGTGTTCTGAGCACCTATTCTTTGTCAGGCTCTTTGCCTATGTTATCTTTTAAAATCTGCACAACACTGAGAAATAGGCAATATTCCTATTGGGGCACAGAAAACAAAACCCCAACAGTCCAGGAACGCAGAGGAAACATCTTCATATTTTACACAAGTCAAGGAGATATCACAAGCATGAATGCCATGCAAATGTTTCCCCAGTTTTCTGTTTAGTTCTGTTAGTTTCAGAGTAACAATATTATTAATCATATCTACCACTAATTGAGTATTAGCCACATGCACCTGGCCGGCACTGTGCTAAGTGCTTTATATGCACCATTTCATTGAATGCTTGTAATTACAATGTGAATAATTATTATTATTTATTATTAACCTTATTTTACAATGAGACAACTTATAAAGAAGGAAATTTATAAATAAAAACTTGTAATTTATAAATGAAACTTGTAAATGAGGTCATTTGTAAATGAGAAAAGGCTTACAATGGTAGTATCAGGGCTCTGTGCCTCCATTAAACATCTGAATCTAAAGTAAAATTTATCTTCTTAAGCGAAAAATAAATTAATAACACAAATTAACATGGATGACGGGGTAGAAATGTTTATGATCAGGCAAGAAAAGAGCTAAAATGTTCAGGGTGCTGTGGAAGAATTAAGTAAATGTTTCTGGAAAATCACATGGGTAACTGGAAATCACTGATCTAAACCAGGATGGTGAGAGTAAGGTAAGTGGTCTCTAGCCCTTGAGGACTAAACTCTGATTTTTTTTTTATCTTGCCCAAATTCCTATCTAAGGGGTCTGGGGAGTCATGCCCTACAAATCATAAATTCTCATTAGATGAGTTTTATTTAACCCTATATATAATGATTTACTTTCCAATCTGACTCTGGCATAACATTAGGAGACAAAGATAAAATCAAAATATTTTACCCCAAAACATGTTTCTTTGCCATATTTTGAAATGGCCCTGCAAAGCTTTTCTTGGTAGGGGAAAATTTGCATGTGTAAAGAATCTCTATTAACATAGCTAGATCTTTTTCTTCCAGACTCTCCCAATCCTAAAGAGATTAACTAAAATCTGAATAGGAAACATTTGTCACCTATTGTCTCTAAGGGCAGCCACTATAACACTTCAAAAAGACTTTGGTCTCCACAGTCTTTATCTTAACCGGAACATTCCCTTTCTGTCTATCCCAGGTCTTTAGACAAACTCAATCAATTGTCAACCAGAAAATATTTAAATTCACCTATAGCCTGGAGGCCCCCCACCTTTGAGATGTTCTGCCTTTATGGACCAAACCAATACATTTCTTAAATGTATTTGATTGATGTCTCATGCCTCTCTAAAATGTATATAACTAAGCTGCGCCCAGACTACCTTGGGCACATGTTCTCAGGACCTCCTGAGGGCTGTGTCACGGTCCATGGTCACTCATATTTGGCTCAGAATAAACCTCTTCAAATACTTTTACAGAGTTCTACTCTTTTCGTCAACACCCTGTAGATCCTCTCCCACCTAGAGCTGGCCTCTCCCACTCTTTGTGGAGGGCCAGGAAGCATTGGTTGGAGAGGAGAGGAGAGCAGAGTGGGGGTGGTTTGTGGCATAGAGCAAAACTGGAGCTCCTCTCTTCCATGTGCGTCCGTGTGAAGATACCACCAAACAGGCTTTGTGTGAGCAACGTGGCTATTTATTTCACCTGGGTGCAGGCGGGCTGAGTCCGAAAAGAGAGTCAGCGAAGGGAGATAGGGGTGGGGCCGTTTTATAGGATTTGGGAAGGTAATGGAAAATTACAGTCAAAGGGGGTTGTTCTCTGGTGGGCAGGGGCGGGGGGTCACAAGGTGCTCAGTGGGGGAGCTTCTGAGCCAGGAGAAGGAAATTCACAGGGTTAATCACTCAGTTAAGGTGGGGCAGGAACAAATCACAATGGTGGAATGTCATCAGTTAAGGTGGGGCAGGGCCTTTTTACTTCTTTTGTGATTCTTCAGTTACTCCAGGCCATCTGGCCATATACGGGCAAGTCACAGGGGATGCGATGGCTTGGCTTGGGCTCAGAGGCCTGACATTCCTGCCTTCTTATATTAATAAGAAAAATAAAACAAAATAGTGTTGAAGTCTTGGGGTGGCGAAAATTTTTGGGGGGTGGTATGGAGAGAGAATGGGCGATGTTTCTCAGGGCTGCTTCAGGTGGGATTAGGGGCGGTGTGGGAACCTGAAGTGGGAGAAATTAAGCTGAAGGAAGATTTTGTGGTAAGGGGAGATATTGTGGGGTTGTTAGAAAAAACATTTGTCGTGTAGAATTATTGGTGATGGCCTGGATACGGTTTTGTATGAATTGAAAAACTAAATGGAAAAGGTCCAAGAATTGGGAGGACCTAGGACATCTGATTAGAGTGCCTAAGGAGATTCAGCATAGTCCTGCCAGCAAAGATTATTTATTTACTTCAAGAGTTAAGAGTGGCAGTTTGGGGATAGCACGAGGAGATATCAGCTGTGATGGCTTGGAGAAACGGTGTAAACTGGCAGTGTAAACAAGAGCAGGGCATGTATGAGTAGTTGAGAATGGAGAATAGGGGTATGACTAGACAGAAAATAGTAGGGATGACAAGTTTTTTGGGGGGGCATAGTCTAAGTTGGTCCGGTGTCTGGAATGAGACTGGGGCCTAATAAAAAGGAGCATCTATACAGGAGCTTAAATGGGCTGTACCCTGTAGCATTCTGAGGACAGGTCTGACTTCTGAGAAGGGAAAGTGGTAAAAGTATTGTCCAGTTCTTTTTAAGTTGGTGGCTGAGCTTGGTGAGGTGTGTTTTTAAAAGACCTTTAGTCCGTTCTACTTTTCTTGAAAACAGAGGACTATAAAGCATATAAAGTTTTCACTGAATACTAAGAGCCTGAAAAACTGCTTGGCTGATTTGACTAATAAACGCTGGTCTGTTATCAGACTGTATAGAGGTGGGAAGGCTAAACTGAGGAATTATGTCTGACAGAAGGGAAGAAATGACTGCGGTGGCCTTCTCAGACCCTGTAGGAAAGGCCTCTACCTATCTAGTGAAAGTGTCTACTTAGACTAAGAGGTATTTTAGTTTTTGTGACTCTGGGCATGTTGAGTAAAGCTAATTTGCCAGTCCTGGGCGGGGGCAAATCCTCCAGCTTGATGTGTAGGGAAGAGAAGGGGCCTGAATAATCCTTGAGGAGTAGTAGAATAGCAGATAGAATAGCAGATGGAACACTGAGAAGTTATTTCCTTGAGGATAGATTTCTACAATGGAAAGGAAATGAAAGGTTTTAAGAGGCGGGCTAGTGGCTTGTACTATAGCATAGCCTGCCTTTGCTGGTGTGTGGCGATTAGGCCTGGTGGAACTGCCATCAATAAATCAAGCGTGATCAGGGTGAGGAACAGGAAAGAAGGAAATATGGGGAAATGGGATGAACATCAGGTGGATCAGAGAGATGCAGTCATGAGGGTCAGGTGTGGTATCTGGAATAATGTGGGAGGCTGGATTGAAGTCCGGGCCAGGAACAAAGGTAATTGTGGGACTTAACAAAGAGTGAGTACAGCTGAAGGAGCCAGGAAGCAGAAAGTATATGCATCAGGTATGAGGAAGAAAATAGATTTTGGAAGTTATGAGAAATGTAGAGAGTGAGTTGGGCATAGTTTGTGATTTTTAGGGCCTCTAAAAGTATTAAAGCAGCGGCAGCCACTGCACGCAGACATGAGGGCTAGGCTAAAACAGTAAGGTCAAGTTGTTTGGACAGAAAGGCTACAGGGTGTGGTCCTGGCTCTTGTGTAAGAATTCTGACCGCACTAACCATGCCTAGGAAGGAAAGGAGTTGTTGTTTTGTAAGGGATTGAGGTTTGGGAGATTAATCGGACATGATCAGCAGGGAGAGCACGTGTGTTTTTACGAGAATTATGCTGAGATAGGTAACAGATGAGGATGAAATTTGGGCTTGACTGAAGTAAAGGGGGCTGTCTGTGAAGGCTTGCGGCAGTACAGCCCAGGTAATTTGCTGAGCCTAATGGGTGTCAGGGTCAGTCTAAGTGAAAGCAAAGAGAAGCTGGGATGAAGGGTGCAAAGGAATAGTAAAGAAAGCATGTTTGAGATCTAGAACAGAATAATGGGTTGTAGAGGGAGGTGATGAGGATAGGAGAGTATATGGGTTTGGCACCACGGGGTGGATAGGCAAAACAATATGGTTGATAAGGCACAGATTCTGAACTAACTTGTAAGACTTGTCTGGTTTTAGGACAGGTAAAATGGGGGAATGGTAATGAGAGTTTATAGGCTTTAAAAGCCCATGCTGTAGCAGGCGAGTGATAACAGGCTTTAATCCTTTTAAAGCATGCTGTGGGATGGGATCTTGACATTGAGCGGGGTAAGGGTGATTAGGTTTTAATGAGATGGTAAGGGGTGCATGATCAGTCGCCAAGGAGGGAGTAGAGTTATCTTGTACTTGTGGGTTAAGGTGGGGGGATATAAGAGGAGGATGCAAAGGAGGCTTTGGATTGGGAAGAAGGGCAGCAATGAGATGTAGCTGTAATCCAGGAATAGTCAGGTAAGCAGATAATTTAAAGTGTCTCGGCCTAATAAGGGAACTGGGCAGGTGGGGATAACTAAAAGGAGTGCTTAAAAGAGTATTGTCTAAGTTGGCACTGGAGTTGGGGAGTTTTAAGAGGTTTAGAAGCCTGGCCGTCAATACCTACAACAGTTACAGAGGCAAGGGAAACAGGCCCTTGAAAAGAAGGTAATGTGGAGTGGGTAGCCTCCATATTGATTAAGGGGACGGACTTACCTTCCACTGTGAGAGTTACTCGAAGCTCAGCGTCTGTGATGGTCTACAGGGCTTTCAAGGTGATTGGGCAGTGTCAGTCTTCAGCCACTAAACCGAGAAGGAGTCAGTCAGAGAGCCTTGAGCCAGAGTTCCAGGGGCTCTGGGAGTGGCTGCCAGGTGAGTTGAACAGTCTGATTTCCAGTGAGGTCCCGCGCAGATGGCTCACGGCTTAGGAGGAATCCTGGGCTGCAGGCATTCCTTGGCCTGGTGGTCAGATTTCTGGCACTTATAGCAAGCTCCTGGGGGCAGAGGTTCTGGAGGAACGTCTGGCTGCTGCGGTTCAGGCGTTTGGAAGTTCTTGTGTGCTGGAGATGTGGCTGGGGTTTGTCTCACAGTGGAGGCAAGGAATTGCAACTTTTTTTTATTATTGTACACCTTGAAGGTGAGGTTAATTAAGTCCTGTTGTGGGGTCTGAGGGCCAGATTCCAATTTTTGGAGTTTTATTTAATGTCAGGAGCAGATTGGGTAATAAAATGTATATTGAGAATAAGATGGCCTTTTGACCTTTTAGGGTCTAGGGCTGTAAAGCATCTCAGGGTTGCTGCCGAATGAGCCATGAACTGCACTGGGTTTTTATATTTGATTAAAAAAAAGCCTAAATGCTTCTGATTTGGGATAAAGAAAAAGGAGCATTAACCTTGACTATGCCTTTGGCTCCAGCCACCTTTTTAAGAGTAAATTGCTGGGCAGGTGGGGGAGGGTTAGTCATGGAACAAAACTGTAAGCTGGACCAGGTGTGAGGAGGGGAGGTGATAAAAAGATTATAGGGTGGAGGAGCGGAGGCTGAGGAAGAATTGGAACCTAGCTTGGCCTGGGGAGGAGGGGAGAGGTCAGATGGGTCTGTAGAAAAGGAAGATTAGAAAGACTCAGCGATGCTTGGGGTTGGGACAGAGGGGACAGGCGGGAGGGAAAGAAGGAAGATTTGGGATGAGTTGCACTGGGCACAGAGACTAGGAAGGGACTGATGTGTAAAAGAATGCCTGGACGTCAGACATCTCAGACCATTTGCCCATTTTATGACAAGAATTATTTAGATATTGTAGGATGGAAAAATTGAAAGTGCCATTTTCTGGCTATTTGGAACTACTGTCGAGTTTGTATTGGGGTCAAGCGGCATTGCAGAAGAAAATAAGACACTTAGATTTTAGGTCAGGTGAGAGTTGAAGAGGTTTTAAGTTCTTAAGAATACAGGCTAAGGGAGAAGAAGGAGGAATGGAAGGTGGAAGCTTGCCCATAGTAAAGGAGGCAAGCCCAGAGAAAAGAGTAGAGACACAGAGAAGGGGTGGGGGTTTCTTGCCCTCCAGAAAAGCAGAGAAAGGGTTGGGGCACGGAAATAAGGGATTGGGGGTTCTTGCCCCCTAGAAAAGCAGGACTTGCTGCTAAGGGTGAAGGAGAAGGGTTTGAGGGGTACTTGCCCCTCCCCCAGAAAAGCAGAGAAGTGGTAGAGACAAGGAGAGAAGGGGTTGGGGTACTTGCCCCTTCCCCAGAAAAGCGGGACTTACCGCTAAGGGTGAAGGACCAAGGCAGGCGTCCCTGCATGGTCTGACACCTTTGAAACATGGGTGAATAATCAGAGAGGCACCCCTGCAATGATTAAACACCAAGGGAATGCTGCCTTCCCAGTCCGTGACCGGCGCCAGAGTTTTGGGTCCACAGATAAAACGTGTCTCCTTTGTCTCTACCAGAAAATGAAAGGAATTGAAATTAAGAGAAGGGAGAGATTGAAGTGTGGCACCAAGATTGAAAGGAGAAAGAAGTTGAGGGATAGTGAGGGAGGTGGGAGAAGAGAGTAAAAAGAGGCCGCTTACCGGATTTGAAATTGGTGAGATGTTTCTTGGGCTGGTCGGTCTGAGGACCTGAGGTCGTAGGTGGATCTTTCTCACAGAGCAAAGAGCAGGAGGACGGGGGATTGATCTCCCAAGGGAGGTCCCCCGATCCGAGTCACGGCACCAAATTTCATGCTCGTCCATGTGAAGAGACCACCAAACAGGTTTTGTGTGAGCAACATAGCTGTTTATTTCACCTGGGTGCAGGCGGGCTGAGTCCGAAAAGAGAGTCAGCGAAGGGAGATGGGGTGGGGCCGTTTTATAGGATTTGGGAAGGTAATGGAAAATTACAGTCAAAGGGGGTTGTTCTCTGGTGGGCAGGGGCGGGAGGTCACAAGGTGCTCAGTGGGGGAGCTTCTGAGCCAGGAGAAGGAAATTCACAGGGTTAATCACTCAGTTAAGGTGGGGCAGGAACAAATCACAATGGTGGAATGTCATCAGTTAAGGTGGGGCAGGGCCTTTTTACTTCTTTTGTGATTCTTCAGTTACTTCAGGCCATCTGGCCATATACGTGCATGTCACAGGGGATGCGATGACTTGGCTTGGGCTCAGAGGCCTGACACTCTCTTTGAATGCAAAATACAATGTTGGATCCTTTAGTCCATCTGTGAATCTATATTAAGCACTTGGTGAATGTATTTTAATATATTTTTTATTACAGTAAAGTTTTATACAAGCATATTTCACTGACTTTACATACGAAGTTCTTATATTTTAACATCTCTTGATGATGTCATAATTATAATTGGCAGCATCTTTTCATTTTTACTAGTACCTATGATGATGATGGCATCTTATTCAATATCTACTATATAACAATTGAAATCTCTAAATGAAAGCCAAGGGTTGGAAGAATTGATGTCCTTTAGTACTAAGGAGTAATAGACATGGAGATATCTAATACATCATGGTGCGCATGTGTGTGTGTGTGTGTGAGTGGTTGGGAGTGTGGGTGGTTAAGTATATGCACATACGCTTATTGGGTAATGGAAGGGGCAGGTCATGGGAAAGGGAGGTGCAGAATCCAACTTGGGTAAATTTGTTTTTTTCTAAGGTAGTCCAGCAGGTAATTCAGTGAGAACATGTTTTGAGTGACACCTACAGTGAGTATTTGCAGTGGGATCAAACAATTAAATGAAGAATTAAATAGAAAGCAGCACAGAGTGATTTTTTAAAACATGCCTTCAAAACAGTCAACAACATAGTAAAGCAGAATTAAAGCAAATGAGGCTCATCTAGCTTGCTTTTCTCAACAAAATTGGAGTAATTAAGTACAAAGGTAGTATGATAAGAAATTACACAAAAATAGGCAGATACAGACCAAAATTGCTTCCCCAGAATTCTTTCTCAGACTCCTACTACCTTGCACTTTTCTGCTCCATAGCCTCTCTCTCTCCCTAACCTAAATTTTCTGCTAAATATTTTCTGACTTTTGTCTCCCTCCTGTGCCTATACATTTTTGTAGCTTTTCTGAGTTCAGGCTTCAGCCCTTTTTTTCCTTCAGTAGAAATAACATGGTACCCTGAGACACCATATCCTATAGAGCCCAAAGCTTGGTGTTATCATTGGCCAACTGTGGGTTCTAGTCAAGTTATTTAGTCTCTCTGAGTGTCACCTGTCCCATCTTTTAAAATGAGTAAAATAATACCTACCTTAAAAGGTTTTAATTAAGTTTAGAGATATTCTTTCTAAAATTCCTGCCGCCAGGTGGCTGCTTCATAAAATAGAGCCCTAGGTATCAATAAGCCTTCAATCCCTTCATCTAAAACCCTTTGCTAACCTTAAGTATCATTTTTCCTTCCTTTCACAACACTACAGTATCGTATTTTTACTTTTTTAACTGTGATAAAATACACATAACATAAAATTTACTATCTTAACCTTTTTTTTTTTTTTTTTTTGAGATGGAGTCTCGTTCTGTCACCAGGCTAGAGTGCAGTGGTGTGATCTCAGCTCACTACAGCCTCTGCCTCCTGGGTTCAAGCAATTCTCCTGCCTCAGTCTCCCAAGTAGCTGGGACTATAGGCACACACCACCACGCCCAGCTAATTTTTGTATTTTTTAGTAGAGATGGGGTTTCACCATGTTGGCCAGGATGGTCTCAATCTCTTGACCTTGCGATCCTCCTGCCTCGGCCTCCCAAAGTGCTGGGATTACATGTGTGAGTCACCATGCCTGGCCCATCTTAACCATTTTTAAGTGTACAGTTCAGTAGTGTTAAGTATATTTACATTGGTGAGCAACCAAGCTCCAGAACTTTTTCATGTTGCAGATCTGAAACTCCATACCAAGAAAATAACAATTTCCTATTCTCCACCCCTACTCCAAGCCTTTGGCAACCACCATTCTACTTTCTGTTTCTATGAATTTGACTACTCTAGGTACCTCATGTAAGCCAATTTACATAAGTTTTGTCTTTTTGTAACTGACATATTTCACTAAGCATAATGTCCTTAAGGTTGATCCTTGTTGTAGCATGTGTCAGAATTTCCTTCCTTTTTAAGGCTGAATAATATTCTCTCTGTATGCATAGACCACATTTTATTTATCCATTCATCCTCATTGGATATTTGGGTTGCTTCCATCTTTTGACTGTTGCGAATAATGCTGCTATGAACACAGGTGTACAAACCTTTTGAGCCAGGTGCAGTGGCTCACACCTGCAATCCTAGCAATTTGGGAGGCAGAAGGATTCCTTGAGCACAGGAGTTTGAGACCAGCCTGGGCAACAAAGTGAGACCCTATCTCTACAAATAATAATAATAATAAAAAATAGCTTGGCATGTTGGCATATCGCAATTACTAGGAAGGCTGAGGTGGGAGGATAGTTTGACCGGAAGAGGTCACACTACTACACTCCAGCCTGGGTGACACAATGAGACCCTATCTCAAAAAATAAAAATAGAACTAATCTCTTTGAGACCCTACTTTGAATTGTTTTGGGTATATACCCAGAAGTGGAATTGCTGAATTATATGGTAATTCAACATTTAATATTTTGGGGAATGGTCATACTCTTTCCTGTAGAAGCTGTGCCATTTTGCATTTCCACCAACAGTGCACAAGGGTTCCTACTTTTCTACATCCCTGTCGGCACTTGTTTTCTTTTTCTTTCTTTTTTTTTTTTTTTTCTATAGTAGCAATCCTAATGAGTATGAAGCAGTCTCACTGTGGTTTTGATTTGCATTTCCCTAATGCTTAGTGATGTTGAGCATCTTTTTATGCAGTTGTTAAACATTACTGTATTTTTATAGTTTTATATTTAGTGTTAACACCATCACTTCAAATAAAAAGTATTTTTGAATGCATTCACTTTAATTCCTCAAATTTCCTCTCCCAAACTACTTATTTTTAGTTCATTTCTTGCTTACTCAGACTAGAAACTTGACCGTCATTTTCATCATCTATTATACTGAATGACTCTTCAAGTCCTCACATTTCTGTTTTTGTGATGATTCTTACACACATTTTCCTCTACTTGGGCTGTCACCTACCTCAACCAGAAGCTATTTCCTCACCCTTAGACACTGCGATGGCTTCCTATGCACCAGGACTTATTTTTCTCCACCAACTCCTATTCATCTTGAACACTGCTGCCAAATTAGTCTGTCTTTAATATACCACATTTATTCTGAAATTAGTGTAATGAAGAAATTGTGATAACTATTGCGTACTCCAGAGGTTCTTAGATTTGTCTCCCGTGGAATGTTTGTCTTCCCCAAAGCAGAAGTATTCTGTTGATAAAATTAAGTAATGGTAGCCTTTTTCTAAATCATATAAAAATTAAATTGATGGCTAATTTCTTTTCAATTTTAGGCTTTTCTCCTACTTTTATTTATTTAGCCTTCTACACTTGCCATTGTTTGATTGGTGGCAGGTCCTGGCAGATAACATTATAAGAAAATATATATATATATATATTTGAAATTAATTGAAAAGCTCGGAAGTCATTAATCGTATCTAGTTGGGCAGCTTGGGATTTTTGCCACTGTCATCAAGCTATTTATTTTGTTAATAAATATATGTGTATAGTTTCCTACTAGATAAATATATGAATACTATAGTCATATTTTTAGCTGAGAAAATTTTTACACTTCATAAGGAACTAAAAGTATCTACATTAGTAATCCCTAGTACTAACATGACTCTCAGGTTCTCTGTCATCTGACAAATTTGAAAACCGGTGATCCAATAATTGATTCTGGACTCCTCAACTTCTAAAGGCAGTCTCCCTAAAGGGATATCCTAAAGATGTTTATGATTTTCACATTTTGAGAGGGTGAGGAAAGGGGGGAAGCAGGTATTGCCAATGTTGGGAGATGATTTTCCACAGAATTTTCTTATGAGAATCTCCCCTTGGAAAATAAAAGGAAGTCACAGGCATTATGTTCAGGGTTAGATATTGAATATAATTTTACAAACAATGTATGAACCATTAGAGAAGGGTCTGTTATGGCCTGTAAGATCCTAGGAGACATCTGTTTCAATTTGTGTGTATCTCACATAAGATAAAGCAAATGAGACAATGTTATTACCTTCCATCCCTTAACCATCTGCTGATACTAGGGAATGAGCCAACTGAGGACCCCACCGTCCTGATGTCACAGCATAGGACAAGGTGGGTCAGTCTTGAGCCAGTTTTGCATGGGTGCGTGGAAAAAGGTGACCCAGTTGCTGGCTTGGATGGCTTTACAGTTATATTTTTCTCATACAATAAGCAAAAATTTTACAAATTTTGTTTGAAGACCACAACCAATATTCTTCTTGAACTGTCTCCCTGAATAAAGACCTTTGCAAGAGGGTCCAAGACATTTGCATCATCGTTCAGCGAGAGCTGTAAACACAGCATCTGCCTTTGACCACATCCATCTGGAAGAACCTGAGAGATAATCCATTTTATGAAATTTTCCCTACCCTGAAATGGGAGAAGGGTAGGTAAAGTAGTGGCAATCCCTTCTTCCTTTTCCTTCCGCGTGTGTGTGTGTGTGTGTGTGTCTGTGATGTAAAGAATGCACACTTCAGGTAAAATATGTGAGCAGCTAGGGAAGGTTTGGATTATTCGGCTCATAAAACATTCTGCATCATCCTCCAAGGTGTACACTTCCTCCATATCTAAACTTTCACTATCCCCAACATTCACTCCAGCTAAACCAGTCTCCTCCTTGTCCCTGGAACACATGACAACTCTATACCACACCACCTCCATGCCTTTGCTCATGCTGTGTCTACACCAGGGATCATATCACAGCCCTCCCTCCCCTCTGCCTCTCCAAATCCCATATATCCTTCTGCCAGAAAAACTTCTTGTATTATTCCAGTCCTCATATATCTTACTATTTCAAAAAAGTCCCTCTGTATTCAGAGCTACTCCTTTATTGTGCTAACACAGCAAGATTCCATATTAACTGATTCATTCATTAACCAATATTTAGTGGGTGCCAGCCATTTCCAAATAATTCTGCTAAATTCTCAGTTTTTACTGTGCTCAAGCAGATAAGTACACAAATAAGTATTACATAGACTAGAAAGTGAACATACATGAAAAAGCTGTGGCCATTCTGAAAAGAAGGCAATGAATTCTAACTGGAAGGATCAGGAAAGACTTTGTGGAGGTGACTTTTGTGGTGGGAATTAAAGGATAGGAATGTTTGGAGGTAAAGAGTAGGGAATTCCAAACTCAGGAAACTGTCTGCAGGATGCATCTTGCTGGCAATACTTTGCTACAAAGCTGTCTGAAGAGGTGTCAAGGAAAGCTTCTGGCTGCTAGGTGCTGCTGGCTGCTAGGTGCTGCTGGCTGCCATTTGCAGTGAAATCTGTATACTAGAAAAGCTACCTGTATTGTAGGAACCAAGTTCTGGAGAAGCTCCTGGGCTGCTAGAACTGGGTGCTGGAGAAACCAGGTGTGCTGAAGGAAGTTGATGAAACAAACACACCAGAATCAGAAAGAGAATCCCCTTCTTCCTGTAGTATTCCACCAGTGCCTTCTACTGACAAAGCTTCACATTATGTCAGCTGACTTAGGAGAAATATTTGCAGGGTCCAGCTGCATTATCCACGGAATAGGGAATGAAGGATGGAGTTGGAGCTGAAAGAAAATAAGCTGACAACTGGCACAGTAAAGTATTTGGCTCCACAGTCTCTACGTACACCCTTCTATACATATTTACGCTTCTGTGCAACAATGAAACAACTCTGTATTTCACCTAAAAAGATACAGCTGTCTTAAAATGTAAAGAAGTCCTCAGCTTTGCTTTACAATGAGGAGATGCACAGTCTCAGTTGTCATTATTTCCATCATTGGCTATATATTAAATATTTCTAAAATCCTGTCACAGTCTCTGTTACCTAAAAATAAATTTGTAAAATTAATCCCCAAGAACTTATATGTAAAATAAAAATGAGAAGAAGAAAATGGTTAGCTTACATGAGGAGTCTTCAAAAAGTTCACAGAAAATGTGTATTTTAT
Source organism: Pongo abelii (assembly GCF_028885655.2). NCBI lineage: Eukaryota > Metazoa > Chordata > Mammalia > Primates > Hominidae > Pongo > Pongo abelii. Next base: position 27,427,715 of record NC_071985.2, on the reverse strand, counting down.
ATATATAGATAGATAGATGTGTGGATTTCAAACATTTTTGGCACAAAAGTGAACTCGTACTAACTTGTTATAACATGCCTGAACAGAATCTGATTTGAAGCACTAAGAAGGATAAGGCATCCATTTGAAAAGGACTCCTATATTGCAACATGAATTCTGCTAAAATTGAAGCAAGAACAAACATCAAATTTATGATGAAGTTTGGATAGAAGAATGATGAAATTATTGACACTTTATAAAAAGTTTATTGGGACAATACCCCAAATGAATCAGCAGTTTAAAAATGGATAACTTATTTTAAGAAGAAACAAGATGATGTTGAAGATGAAGCCTGCAACAGCAGACCATCTACTTCAATTTCAAAGGAAAAAATTAATCTTGTTCATGCGCTAACGGACGAAGACTGACAATTAACAGCACTAACAATAGCCAACACCGTAGACAGCTAGTTCACCTTACACAATTCTGAGTGAAAAATTAAAATTGAGCAAACTTTCCACTCAATGAGTGCGAAAACTATTGCACCAAGGTTAGCTGCAAATAAGAGCAGAACTTTCCATTGAAATTGTAAACAAGTGGGATCAAGATCCTGTAGCATTTCCTTGAAGAATTGTAACAGGAGATGAAACATGACTATGATCCTGAAGACAAAGCATAATCAAAGCAATGGCTACCAAGAGGTGGAAATGGTCAAGTCACAGCAAAAGCAGATGAGCAATGAGCAAAGGTCATGGCAAAGTTTTTGGTGATGTTCAAGGTGTTTTGCTTGTTGACTTTCTGGAGGGCCAAAAAACAACAACATCTACTAATTATGAGAGTATTTTGAGAAAGTCAGTCAAAGCTTTAGCAGAAAAGCACCCAGGATAGTTTCACCAGAGAGTCCTTCACCATGACAATGTTCCTACTCATTTTTCTCATCAAACAAGGGCAATTCTGTGAGATTTTCCATGGGAAATCATTAGGCATCCACCTTACAGCCCTGGTTTGGTTCCTTCTAACTTCTTTTTGTTTCCTAATCTTAAAAAACTTTTTACCTGAAGTTAAAGTACATAACTATTTAAGATTTCCTAATCTTAAAAAAATTTTTCTTCAGTTGATAATATGAACAAGATTACATTGACCTAGTTAAATTCCCAGGACCCTCAGTTCTCTATGAATGAACCAAATGGCTGGTGTCATTGTTTACAAAAGTGACTTGAACTTAACGGAACTCATATTGAAAAATAAAGTTTATATTTTATATTTTTACTTGTTAATTTTATTTTTCCACAAATTTGGAAGTCCCTCGTACATACAATAAGATAAATATGCAAAGTGACCATGGTCTTCATTTCTGTAATTGGTTAAAATGCTATTTACAACTGATATCTATGATTTTCTTTTTCCATAATCCATTTTATATTTTCACCTTTCTCAGAACTTCAGCTGTTTGGGGTTCTTTACCTGGTAGAGTGATCCAAACATTCATTCTTTAAGGGCTCACTTGTTGTTCTGCTTTTTCTGCCTTTTTTTTTTTTTTTTTTTTTTTTTGCTATAGCTTTTCATTAACCTTTACTACTGTGCATAATGGTACTAAAAGTTACCCAGGAGAATTCTCTTTGCCTCTGCTGTGAGCAGTGGCCTGTTTCCCTTGGTAAATTGGGACCAGTTCTTTCAGCCAGTAGGATGACCTCTTTTTCTGCCTGTTGGTTCAGTAGCACAAGGATCCTAAAGTGGCCACGTGGCAACCTCGTCTTCCAATTTATTGGAATTATTGTTGTATCCCCTGGTGGAAATGTTTTCTCTCCAGGTACTAAAACTTCCAAACAAGCAGATCTCACAAATAGCAGAAAAAGAAGCAAAAAATTCTGCAAGTGGGTTCTTAGGTATAATGGTGAATACAAAAAGTACTAACCAAATAGTTAAAACATTAAAAAAGATAAACAGGAGTTTATCAAAATTTAAAACTTGCTCTCTGTGAGACACTTATTTAAAAAATGAAGAGACAAGACACCAGCTGTGGGAAAATATTTGCATTTCCCTGATTATTAATGATGTAGAGCCCTTTTCATTACTTATTGGCCATGTTTTTTTCTTTTGTGAATGCCTGTTATTTTAATTGGGTTTTAATCTTTTTATTACTGAGTTATGAGTGATTTATATATTCTAAATGCACATCCTTTGTCAGACATATGTGTTACAAATATATTTCTCAATCTGTGGCTTGAGATTGTGGCCTATTTATTTTTTAAAGTCTGTTTTGACTAGCAAAAGTCTTGAATTAGAGTCTGGACTTACTAAGTTAAACATGTTTATTAGACATCCAATTGGAGATGTGGGCTAAGCAGTTGGATGTTAGAGTCTAGAGTTCAGGGTTGAGATCCAGGCTGTAGCTGCACTTGAGGGGTTCTCAGAATATAGATGGATTTTAAAGCCATCCAATTGGATGCTGTCATCTAGGGAATGGGTACAGATAATGAAGAGAAGAGGGACTGGCTCTGCGTTCTAGGACGCTCCAACATTAAGAGGTTGAGAGAAGAAGAAAATCCAGCAAAGGAAACTAAAGATGTTGACAAGTAAATAGGAAAATAATCAAGAAGGTGTGGTGTCTTAAAAGTGAAACCAAGAAAATATTTCTAAGAGGAGAGAGAGATCAGTAGTGACAAATGCTAGTAAAAAGTCAAGTATGGTCGCAACTAAAAACCACCCCTTGGGTTTGGATACATGGAGGTCATAGATGGCCTTGACAAGAGCAGTTTTGATTACTAATGGGGCATAGTATCTAACATGGAGGAAGAAACCAGAAAAGGGCTGGGTGATTTTGAGAGAGAAAATGGAGGCCTTGATTCAATCAAAGAATAATTTTAGGGAATAAGGGAATGCGAGAGCTGTATGAACAGAAAATTGTCAAAGACTTTAAGCTCTCAGAAGTTAAGTCATTCTGGTTCATGACAGCTTTGAGGGTGTAGCTATGGGTTTGCTTGTCTGGTACAAATGGAGCTGAAGAACTTCAGAGTTGAGGAGTTTAAATACCTGTGAAACCCAGTCTTAGATGGGTTATGCACACAGACATTGATGTTGCCCAAGGAAAAGGCAAGAGGTGATGAGGAACAAGCCCTGAACCTGGAAAAGCAAGATATGTTCTAAGAGTGGACGGAGGGCTAAAGGACTACGATGCGCTATTTAACCACCAGCCAAAATACACACTAGTCACTTTTTTTTTTCTTATTATTATCATGATTGAACATGTAAGGAATAAAGCAGCTGTTCAGAATTTTAGGGATTTACCAAAAAGAACAAATGGGCCCTGTCATGTGGGCTGTGTCATGCCATTCCTCAATGAGCTGAGATAAGTGATTCATGGGTATGAGTCACCATGACATCTGTCACATTGGATCTCTAAAGACGGTATGGATTTGCATTGAGATGACCTTGCTTTTTAGGGCCCTGGGTGTAGGGGTGTGTGTGTATGTACGTGTGTGTGAGACCATAGCATCATGAACTAAAGAATTTGAAACTTTCTGATTTAAAATATTTAGAGAAGAAGAAAACATTCCAGATGAGACTGAATGCTCAGATTTGACTTTCATTTTTGTCTTGATAAAAAAGAGATATTAATACAACCTGATTCCTGAGCCATCCTCTGAACTCTTACTGAAGCCCACAGCAGCGTTTCAAGTGGATATGTTGTGGTATCTTCACAGTTTAAAACAAAAATACAATACCCTCTGTTTACTTTGCCTTGGCATACATTTTAGTTCTCTAGGTCCAGGAATTGACATTCTATAGAATCCCCAAGAAGTGTCTGGGACCACAGGAAATGTCACATCAAAGAGATAAATGATCAATGTCAGGTGCTTACATAAAAACCTTTATCACATGAAAGTGAAACGTGGGCTGCTGGGCTTTGGATGAGGCAGATCAGGGTTTCAGGATCAACTCTGCCACAGATCTGCCTTGAAAACTTAAGCTAAGACTTTACCTCCCCTGAAATTCTGGATCATCTTTTGTAAAAATAGAAATAATATTACTCAATTTAAAGAATTGTCATGATAATTAAATGAACAGACTTAAATGAAATCCTCCAACCCAGGCTCAGCAAATATTGATTTCTTTCCCTTCCTCCTGTCTTCCCTTCTTCAGTAAGAGAGAAGCCTATTTGAGTGTCAAAAACTGCCTCAAACCCAAAAAGACAATGCATTAGAAAATGCCCTGGAAATTATAAACTATATCATTGTGTCATGCTAATTAAAAAGTGCCTAAGCTGCCAGTAGGCCCAGGTTGGGATCAAGTCTACACTTCACAATTTATTGGATGTGTGACTGTTGGCAATTAATGTACTTAGCCTCAGTTTTCTCCTCTGTACAATGGGATAACAGCCCCATCTCAGATGGTGGTCAATGAAAAGTTTCAATCAAATAATGTGTATAATGTGCTCAACAAGGTTTTTATCATGTAGTAGCATGTACTCAAAAGCTGTTAGCTAGAAGATCCACCTTTTAACAATTTTGGTTATGATCTAATTCTACTCTTTCTCCTGGAAGTAATAGCGAAAGTTAAAGGGAAGGTAGAGGAACAAAACAGTTTTAGAGGTCTTGCTCTTGTCTTGGTAACAGAGAAGCCCATTCTAAACACCTACCACCTGCCCTCCGCCTCATCTGGCAATACCACTCCTAGAGAGCACAGATTCCACCGTCACTGTGACAATGAACAGGTGGGTGTGGGGAGGGGCTCTCTGAGAGATGTTCACACATACACACACACACATGCACACACACCAGTTTGGAAACCCAGGACAAAACACCCAAAAGCCCCTCAAAAATGAAAAAAACAAAATTGGTCCAGCCAATTTTGGTGAAAAATTTCTGAGTTTCAGAACAATTGTAGAAAAAAGCCTGGGAGGCTACAAAGCACCAGGCAGCACCTGCAGACCAAAGGGCATGGCCAAGCGCTGGGTATGCTGTGGAGAATTGGGTCTGCAGGTGCTCAGCACCAGGGTGCATGGTGGTGCTTCTCTTCCCTCTTACCTCCACAGGTCTGGGATTCTACAGAAGTATAAATTGAAGGGTGAGAGGTCTTGGGTTTTTGGCAGGGAGCTTCTAGTTGTGGTTTGTTTAGTTTTTAAAGATAAAAATAGTAGTGATATATGTATACAGGGTGTGTATTTGTGTGTAATGGTAGTGAAAGATGGTGTTGAATCACTTTGAAAGCTTTGCTAAACTAAACATAGTTGACCTTTCCTCTACCCGTTCCTAAAACACGGAGGTTCTATTTCAATAATTCTGTTGAGAGGTCTGGACGTAAGTCTTTGGAAAAAGAGTTCAATTATTTGAGACTTTGATTCATGAGACTCCCCAGGCAGCAGAGAGAACCAGTAAAAGAATATCAGCAAAGCCATCTCTACCTACCCCCAGTTTGTTTAGAAGCAGAAAGTTAAAGTAATCCAGAACTCTTCCATGCAGGGCAGGAGCATTCGATCTACAAGAGGCTTCCAGGTTACCCATTATGTTACCCATTAATATTTTGCTACTCTTCATACCCTCTTTTCTTTCTTCTTTCCCTGCTTTGCTTTAATCCTCCCTCTGTTTTTTATTCTTTCCCCTTTCTCTGCTTCCTATTAGCCTCTGTGATATTTGTAGGGCTGGTCAGCATAATATTAAGGAAGTTGTTTTTGCCATTGCTCTATTTTCATGCCTTCCCACCAGGGCTCCCTCAGGGGCCGTCCATTGCACCTTCATTGTGATGCTCTTTAGTTGCTGGTGTTTCCCACAGTATAGCAGGGAAGGGGCTCATCTGCACCTGCCCTCTCTTTGCTGGTGACACGCTGTTCTGCCCAGGCTGATCCCTGCCCCTCTTCTTGCCACCCTCATCCATGCTAACCTCCATTCTGATGTTCCTGCTTCCCAAGACACCATGGTGGAGAGCAGTGCTTCTCCAACTTAAGCTTGCACCAGAATCCTTTGGAAGCCTTGTTGAAACTGATCGCTGGACCCCAATCCTCAAGGTTCTATTTCTAAATCTGAGTTAGAGCCCAACAATTTGCTTTTCTAACAAATTCCCAGGTGATATAAAGGCTGCTGGTCCAGACACCACACTTTGAGAACCACTGGTGGTGAGGAAAGAATGGACATGGGGGCCAACCTCTGCTAACTTTCATTTCTAGTTTAGCTGCTGATCAGCTGAGTGATCCAAGCAATTTATTTGCCCCCCTGAAAGGCTTGGTTTTCTCAGTTGTAAAAATATGTTGATAATAACCTTCCAGTACTGTTATTAAATAGGACATAGTCTTTCTGGTCTTCTCTGTGAGAATCAGAAGTTATTCAATAGGATCAGAAACACTGAGCTCACCTGATCAGCAATTGCTAGTTATGCAGGCATTACTGGCCACCAATACCAATGTCATATGGTGACTGCAAATGTGTGGCCTTGGCTCATATGGGAAACCACTTAAATATACAATCTCAGGATTCTCTCACCTTCGCCTGACACTCAGGCTTCCTATAAACATATAGTTTAAGTCAAGAAGGGAAAAAAGTCACTTTCATCTTACTGGTTCTCACTCCCATTCCTCCCTTATTCATGCCTTTCATTCTGGAATCATGTAGCTAATTCTAAAGGGCATATTTTGTCCTTAGAAGGTATGTGCAGGGCTTGCATTCCTGTGCTCAAAAGAGAGTGTGGTCTAATGGGTAGGAAGTGGGTGTGGAAGGAATGGTAGATTCTATTTAAAGCCTCCCTACTGACTCACGGAGGCATCTAGGGAAATGGCTTAACTTTTCTGAGACTTGGGTTTCCTCTTGTTAAAAAAAGGACAGATAACCCGTTCTTAGCAGGGTGCTTCTGAAGACAGAGAACTTAGTGTTTGAGAAGCACTTGGAGGTGGGGAGCTATCTGATCATATAAATATGGAATCTAGAGATGCACATTCTTTCTCCACCTTCTCACAAGCATTATACAATGATTCTGTCCAGCCAGTTAGGCAGGTCAATATCCCATCCTGACCCATCTGGAGGCTTACAGATTGGTAACATTTGGGAAAATAAAAAAATTTTAAGCAGTCCTGCCGGGCCTACATCTCATCTCCCCTGAGATGTGGGGTAAGGAGAAAGCAGGTGCAGGAGAGTCATGGCCCAGGAGTCTGAATATAAGCAGTCTCGGCCTGGCTGTTACCATCTTGAGGTCTTGGGCCAGAGCCTGCCCCACTCTGAGTTTAAAGCTCTGATTATCTCTGACTCTGCTGCCAGCTCTTTGACACCCCAAGGTTCTATAGTCCTGAGTAGTGAAGTCTTTTGGAAGTAAATAGAAAATAGCTCTTGTTTCCTACTACGAGATCACAATTCCACCTGCACTGTCTTTTCCACCTTCCCATGAAGAGGCTCCCATGCATCAGCTATTTACTATTTCAGTTTTTTAATGGAGTTCTTACTTGCCTTGGGCTAGAGACTGAGCTAGAACAGGGAATACAAAAGATAAGACAAGGTCCCAGCCTGTGAAGCATACCATCTAGCAAGAGAAACAGCTCCATGGAGAATGGCAGCACAGAGGAGAGCTAACCCCCACTGAGAGTTTGAAAAGGGCTTCAAAGAATAAAAAGGAAGAAAAAGGAAACTATGGCTTATTGGGATAAAAAATTAAATGGCTTATTCACCTATTTTGCCAAGTACAAAGCTAGTTGCTTTATACACATAAATGTATTTATCCTATGAAAATGCTTAATTGGGAGGCCAGTAGGCTGCAGAAACTCCAGCACCCTGGGTCTCTTCCTAAGCAAACCAAAACCCAACTCAGTGTAAACAGTGAAACAAAGCTTAAGCTTAATCTATCAGAAATCACCAAGTAGCTTCTAACTAGGGACTTTACCAATCAGAAACCACCAACTAATCTCTAACTAGGGACTTTCCATTTTAACCAATCAAATGCTTCCTCTGTCTTTCTTTCACAAACACCGTATAAAAGTATCCCCTTCGCACCCCTTCAGTGGAGTGCCAAACCACTTGTGGTCTAATGCTGCCCAGGTCATGAAATGCTGAATGCTCAAACTCATTAAAATGTTAATATGCCTAAGTTCATTTTTTAACAATCCTTACATTAATCTTAAGAGGTAGATATTATTTTCCACAATATAAAGCTAAGCAAAGTTGGGCACGAAGAGAGCAATACATTCCCTTGTGTCCACAGAGTTAGCACATGATGGGGCAGTGATCAGGCCGAGGTGTATTGGATTCTATAGCATTCCCTCTTCGACATGTGAAACTTTACCTGGACCCTAAACAATCAAGAAGATGTCTCCCATTAGAGAAGGGGAAGTTTCTCCGGGTAGAAGGAGCTATAAGAACAAAATCAGAAAGTTTGGATCACACTAGTGGTCACAACGTAAAGGCAGACACAGGCAGTCTCGCGAAATAAGGTGGGAAGACAGGTAACTCCAAATGTTCTAGATGCTGTTCTGGGCTGCTGTGCTCTAGGGACTGAGGAGCTATGGAAATGGAAACAACTCGACTTGATTTTTGCCCTTTAAAGCTGTTTCTTTAACAACAGTGTAAAGCAGTGGTCCCCAACATTTTCGGCATCAGGGACAGGTTTGTGGAAGACAATTTTTCCACAGACTGGGTTGGTGGGATGAATGAAGTGCATTACATTTATTGTGCACTTTATTTCTATTATTATTACATTGGAATATATAATGAAATAATTTTACAACTCATCATAACATATAATCAGTGGGAGCCCTGAGCCTGTTTTTCTGCACTGCACGGTCCCATCTAGGGGTGATGGGAGACAGCAACAGATCCTCAGTCATTAGATTCTCATAAGGAGCACACAACCTAGATCCCTTGCATGCACAGTTCACAACAGGGTTCACATTTCTATTAGAATCCAGTGCCAACACTGATCTCACAGGAGGTGGCGCTCAGGTGGTAATGCCAGTGATGAGGAGCAGCTGTAAATACAGATGAAACTTTGCTTGATTGCCCGCCTCTCACCTCCTACTGTGAGGCCTGGTTCCTAACAGGCCATGGACTGATACTGGTCCATGGCCCAGGGATTGGAGACCCCTGGTGGAAAGGATGAATTAGAAAAGAGTGAGATTGTGTTCATTCATTTACTCATTTGCAGGCACTCATGAAATGATACTGGGGAAAGGAGACCAGTGAAAAGATGACAGCAGTAGCCTAGAAGAGAGATGATGAGGACATGAGCCAAGCTCTTGCTTCCCTGTCTTTGACATTTCAGTACAAGGAGAAGACCTAGGAAAGCCCATAGGGCATATGCTTGGAATTCTAAGAGCTATTAGGAGGTCTAAAGTGACCCCTGAGCCAAGATCTTTGGTGCTACATAATAGAAATGAATTTAAACTAGACCAAGCCCTGAAGGTTTGTACATTTTTACGAGAATGCTTCAGAAACAGACCTGGTCCTCAAAGCTTCAAGGCCCAATGGGGATTCTAATCTCCTTTGGGAAGGAACTAGGGAATCTTGATTCAAATGTCTCTGGACCCTCCCGAATATATATCCTCTTAACAGAAGAAAGAGCTGTTCTTGCCTAACCAGACCTCTAATGCTAGTTAGAAAAAGAACAGGGTTCTAAGACATCAACTGCTTGCCTGAAAGGGGAAGAGAATCAGCTGACTCATATACTAGTCCTTTCAGACTGCATGGTTTGAGTCATGATGCTCAGGAGAGTTTCCAGCACAGCAGACCTCAGGGAACGCAGGGCTTAAATCCAGGTAGCCCACTGTGGAGTCAGGAAAGCTGTAGGGACAAACTGGAAGTTGATGGCAGAGAGGTGTTTTCACTGAGGTGCAGATCAACACAGCACCATCCTACAGCCCCATGGAGTCCAAATGGAGGCCAAGAGGATGTGGAAAGAGTGAGATGGTACACCCACTTGCTAGAGTTGCACTGACTTTTAGAGTTGCATTGACTCTAAAAGTGATCAGAAAATGGAAATGATGGTGTTTCCTGTTCATTTTGAGACCCAAGTAACTGGCCTCATCTTCACCTCTATCAAAGAACTCACTTCTCAACTTGACTCTCACCCAGTACCTATTCTTCCTCCCATTACTTAGACGGGCAACAGGGTTAATGCACAGCTCACTAAGAGTTAGATAAACTAGAAGAGTCAGAAGAGTTCTGGTTCCTTCTCTGCCACTTACTAGATCTCTGGCTTAGCCTCATTTGCTTTGTCTTTTTATTACAAAAACAAAGAAACTACAAAATGATGGGTTTAGAAGAACAGACTTCCCTTTAAGGTCTCTTCCAGTTATAACAATCTCTTATTTGTTTCATTCTCCAAGCCTCCCACTCTTTACTGCACTTATTTTAATCTTTTTTTTTCTCCTTTCTCTGTGTTTTCTTGCTTATGAAATGAGCGTGTGTGAGTAATGTTCATATGCTGATGAACACAGTTGGGTCTTTGTCGTCTGTGATAATGAGAAATGGATCATGTGGATAACCCAAACTGAAAACACTGTTCAAGTATGTGACGGAGGAACATTCCAGTCTGACTAACAGTCTAATGTTTAGTTAGGGCTGCACTCACTGAGTATCCATTATCTAGTTAGCAGGATGGGCAGAGAGAAGTTAACTGGGTTAACTGAGTAAGTTTGTGAAAAATAGGGACTGATGCTGGGATGTGCACATTGGCCGAGTCTCCTCCACTGAGCAATGGCTTGTTTGTAAATTAGATTTGCTTTGTTTGTGCGATTAATATTACAATGGCCAGTGTTTAGGGCATGCCCAGGGACACAGGTGGAGGCTGCAGTAAGAGAAGAAAAGATAATTGCCAGAGATTTTAGGAGACTGAGGGACTCAGAACCAAGAAGGGTCACAGTACCTTGGGTCAAGAGTGGCTCAGCCAGCAGTGACGAGGGCATGGCCCCTCCTCTGGACTCTGCTGTCACCTTGATTCACCCTACAGGTAGCTCTGCACTAAGGAAACCCCCTTGGACATTTACCAGATGGAATTAGACCTCACAGTTAGGGGAGCCACTGTGTGCCCATATGCATCTCTGATTCTGCAGCCTGGCCAGGCCAGCTCTTCTGGAATGAAAATGGGGAAGAGGATGCTTCAGGGCTATTTGTGACCGTTTCCCTAGGACTCATGTCCTGCTATGCTCCCTGTCCACTCCACTAGCAATCTGGTCTCTAAAAAGCCCCTCATGCTCAATTACCCCTTATCAGTTGGTGGAGACATGTGGCATGGGTGTCTCAGGTGAGTTTAAATGTAAATTTGAGCTGAGTCAAGATATTATACAAAGCTTGTGGGAGGCTGAGGTGGGCAGATCACTTGAGTTCAGGAGAGTTCCAGACCAGCCTGGCCAACATGGTAAAACCCCGTCTCTACTAAAAATACAAAAATTAGCCAGGTGTGGTGGGGGGGCACCTGTTTTCCCAGCTACTCCAGAGGCTGAAGCCAGAGAATCACTTGAACCCGGGAGGTGAAGGTTGCAGTGATCCTAGATTGTGCCATTGCACTCCAGCCTGGGTGACAGAAAGAGACTTCGTCTCAAAAAAAAAAAAAAAAAAAAAAAAAAAAAAAGATATTATACAAAGCTTGTTCTGTTCATAAAAGGTTAAACATTACTGGATAAGACTACAGATCACACAATTCTGCATGTTTTATTTTATAATATTTTATTTTTATTTTGGTAGCGGAAGGATCTCACTATTTTGCCCAAGCTGGGCTTGAACTCCTGGCCTCGAACTCCTGGCCTCAAGAGATCCTCCCACATCAGCCTCCCAAAATGCTGGGATTATAGGCATGAGCCACCACTCCTGGCCTAGATAAACTTTGATTTCTCTTTTATTATAAAGGTAACATGTTCACCATGTATTTGGAAAATACAGTAGAAGTATACAAAAGAAAATGTAGACTTGCTATACTGTAACACCCAGAAGTAAGCATTATTAATGCTTTGGCTTATTATTTTTATTGTCTTTCTGATAAACAGATAAATAGATGATAGATAGAGATAAGATAGATGTCATTGTATATAGTTTCATATCTTACATTTTCTAACAATTTTGTAAGCATGTTCTTGTCATTTAGTTTTATTAATGTTATGTGTTAATGTCTCCACAATAATTAAATTACATCTATGTACAGTATTTCTTTGTTATTGAGAGAGAGTTTCTAACCCTTTGCTTATCTTATATAAGGTAGCAATGAAAACCCTCTTGCATGAATAGTTATTTTAACTGCTGAGTTTTTCCTCAGCAGATTCCTTACAAAAAGAATTTCAGGATAAAGGTGTACAAAGATTTTTAAGTCTCTTAAATAAACTGTCAAATAGTTTTCTAGATAAGTGGCAACAATATATACTTCTACTAGCTGTCACAACAGTAAGAACTGTCATGTTTTATTTTATTTTATTTCATTTATTTATTTATTTATTTATTTATTTATTTATTTATTTTTGAGACAGTCTCACTGTGTCACCCAGGCTGGAGTACAGTGGAGCAATCATGACTCACTGCAGCCTCTACCTCTTGGGTTCAAGCCATACTCCCACGTCTGCCTCCCAAGTAGCTGGGACTACAGGCGCTTGCCAACACACCCAGCTAATTTTTGTATTTTTCATAGAGACAGAGTTTTCCCATGTTGCCCAGGCTGGCCTCCAACTCCTGAGTTCAAGTGATCCACCCACCCTGGCCTCTCAAAGTGCTGGCATTACAGGAGTGAGCCAATGCACCTGGCCAAAACCTGTCATGTTTTCTAATGTTTAGAACTTTATATATGCAAAAAAAAAAGTGATAACAAAGTTTTATTGAAATTTTCTTGAGTTTATTTTGTGTGGTTGAAAACTCTGTGTATGTTTATAGAATGCTTTATTTATAATCTTTGCCCATTTTTCTTTCCTAGTGAAATATTCTTATTTATTTATATGAGCTTTCATGAGATTTATGTGAGATATATGTATACATGCACATGTATATTGATCCTTTGCTATCTATGCTGCAAATTTTTTCTACACGTTTTCTGTCTTTTAATTTTGCGGATGATTTCAATATTAAAAAGTTTCAGGCTGGGCGCGGTGGCTCACGCCTGTAAGCCCAGCACTTTGGGAGGCCGAGGCAGGCACATCACTTGAGGTCAGGAGTTCAAGACCAGCCTGGCCAACAAAGCAAAACCCCGTCTGTACTAGAAGTACAAAAAAATTAACTAGGCATGGTGTGTGTGCCTGTAATACCAGATACTTGGGAGTCTGAGGCAGGAGAATTGCTTGAACCCGGAAAGCGGACGTTGCAGTGAGCCAAAATCTCACCACTGTACTCCAGCCTGGGCAACAGAGTGGGACTCCGTCTGAAAAAACAAAAACAAAAAAAAACAAAAAAGAACCCCTTAAATTTACTTGTATTCAAATCTTTGCTTTTACTTTGTAATTTCTTCCATGCCTTTTGTTTATAATTCCTTCTCCACTTTGAAGACAGGAGAATATTTATTTGTATTTTGGGATGTTTTATTTTTTGTAATTAACTTTATAATTCATCTTGTGTTTATTTTACATGTAGTACGAGGTGAAGATTTAACTGGAGATCTTTCCCCAAACTGTTTGCTGACTACTCCATTTGTGTGTGGTTTTCCTTATCACGTATTAGATCCCCACACACACCATGGGTGCCTTGGCCTATACCCCAGACTCCCTTTCAGGAATGAAGGACTTGTTTCTCCAGCAGCTACAAGACAGCTCTCAGCTGCCAGCTCTTTGGGGATTGACTCCACAGAAAAAAGAAAAAAAAAAAAATCAGCCCGAAAAAAAATCTAAATGACCTTCTAAGCCCCACAGCTCCCTATGTGCTGTGTGGCTGCAGCCTTTCTTGGGACTGAATCACAGCTCAATTTCTCCCTGTGCTCAATTTCACTTCTGTCCTCTCCTTCCATGCTCACCCCAAGCACACTCTCTAATGAATGTCTGATATGGTCTGGCTGTGTGTCCCAACTCAAATCTCATCTTGAATTGTAATCCAAATTATAATCCCTATATGTTGAGGGAGGGACCTCATGGGAAGTGATTAGATCATGGGGGCAGTTCCCTCATGCTGTTCTCATGATAGTAAGTTCTCATGCTATCCGATGGTTTTATGAAGGGCTTTTCCCCCACTTCACTCTTCACTCATTCTCTCTCCTGCCACCCTGTGAAGAGGTGCCTTCTGCCATGATTGTAAGTTTCCTGAGGCCTCCCCAGCCAGGCAGAACTGTGAGTCAATTCAACCTCTTTTCTTTATAAATTACCCAGTCTTGGATATTTCTTCATAGCCGCATGAGAACTGACGAATACAATGTCCTACAACCTAATCTCCATATCAGAGTCAGCTTCCAGGGAGTACAGCCTATGACATACATAAAGGCCCATGATCTGCAATCCAAAATTTCAAAATTAGTGAAGTTCTAAAAAGCAAAAGTTTTTTTTTTTTTCATGAGTTTTGTGCCAACATTCACTTGGGAAAAAAATATGACGTGAATCAGTTGGAGGCTGTTTGTAGTTTTTATGTATCCTACTGAGTTTCATTACAGAAATATCAATATGTTTGTTTATGTAGTACTGGTCCCGACCCCACTGGGTTCTGAGGTCTATGAAGTATTCAGTAATATTTAGGATATAACCAAATTACCTTTCTGAAATTCAAATTTTAAATTCACAAACATACGTAACCCCAAGAATGTAAGACAAAGGACAATGGGCCTATATGGGATGTATTTTGAAATTTACCTGGATTTATATGGTGTTTTGATGGCAAAATCATCATTAAGCATTTAAAAATCTCGTAAGTTAAGGCTTCTCCCTTAGCATTGCTATTCTTTTGCAAAAAACTTTTTGTTATTCCTACCTGTTTGCTCTTTGAGATGAACTTCAGAATCATTTTACCAAATTATCTCCCTAAATTGAGATTTCCCTTGAAATAATACTATGCCTAAAAGTTAATCCAGGGAACATTAATATCTTTAAAGTATTTATCTCATCTAAGAATATGGTAAGTCTATCTCTTTGTTGATGTTGACTTTTATAGCTCTAGGTGAGTTTTAAAACTTCTTCAGAAAAGCTCCACATGTATTTCATTAGAGTTATTGCAATGACCTAGATTTTTGTTGTTATTCTGAAAGAAACTATGAAAGTTTTTTCCTACTAATTATCCTAATTATTATTTGCTTATAGAAAAAAAATCCTTTCATAATTTTACTTTTTATTGCCTCACTTCTGAAATTACATTAATTCTAAGAGCTTTTCAGTTGAATTATCTTGATTTTTCTTTGTATTTAATTATGTCATCTGCAAATAATGATAATTTTGTCCTCTTTTAAAATATTCATGCATCCTCTTTCCATTTTATACCACGTTGTGCTGGACTGTATGTTCGTTGGTAAGAATGTGAAATAATGATGGCAGTGGCAGAAATTCTGGTCAGCTTCCCAGTTTTAATTGGGATTGTCCCTAGTGCTCCACTATTAAGCATTATGCTGGCTGGTGTTTTATGATGCTTATTTTTAATCATCTATAGAAATATCCTGTTCTTAGTTTTCCAAGGGTTTCTTTTTCATCTGTAAGAAATGTGTTGCATCGTATCCTACATTTTTTGACATTTGTTGAAATTACCATATGTTTGTCTCCTTTGAAATATTGCTATGATGCAATATATTAATAGATTCCCTAATATTAAAAACATTCTTAAACTTTATGATATCCCTTATTTCATTGTAGTGGGTAAGTTTCACTTATTCTTTATAAAAATATGGATTTTTACATACATATTTATAATTGAGACCAGCCTGTGGTGATTAACTGCTCTCAAATGTAAGAGCAGATGTTTTCATCTGGGGAGCAATTTTAAAATGAAGATTACATAATCCAGTAGCCATGACAGAAGAGAAAGATGAATTTGATTCTCATACAATTTTAATTTTCTAATAGAGAGTAATGCTCTATAGTTAAAAGAAAAATAGTCATGTGTTAACAAATTGACAGGAGATCAATTTCATATTCTACAAAGTGCTCAAGAAATCAATTATGAAAAGAGAAACAGTCTAATAGTAAAGTGAACAGTGGTTATGAAGAGGCATTTTACAGAAACAAAATTATAAATGAGCAATATAATTTGAAACAATGCCCAACCTCTTTGATAATTAAAGACCTACAATTCAAAACTCTAATAGGTATTGTTTTATGCCTATCAAAAATAGCAAAGTTCCCAACATTTGACGATGATACCCAGTCTTGGCAAGAGTATGGGGAAATGGGAATTCCTATTCCTTGTTTCCAGAGAAGGGTTTGGCAATAGTTATCAAATTAAAATCTATGTCCATTAGATCCAGCAATTCCACAGCTTATAGTTTACAATATGGATTTACTCACCAAATATACATAGAAAGTACAAAACTAAGTCAAAACAACTGTTATGTCCACTAATAGAAAACCGATTGAATAAATTAAGGCATATTTATTTGATGGATAGTATATTGCTATGAAAAAGAATAGATATATCTGTGTGTACTGATATGAAAAATTTCAAATATAAATTATTAAGTGAAGGAAAGCAAACTGCAGAAGAGTAAGCATATTCTGACCCTTTTTGTAGATATGTTGAATGTTGGACAAATATAGATGCTAGTATGTGCATCTTTTTTATTCTTCATACTACTCTGTTACCTAGGAAATAGGTATAAGAATAAAATAATAAGGCAGGGCACGGTGGCTCACGCCACTGTGTAATCCCAGCACTTTGGGAGGCCAAGGCGGGCAGATCACCTAGGGTCAGGGGTTTGAGACCAGCTCGGCCAATATGGTGAAACCCCGCCTGTACTAAAAATACAAAAACATTAGCCAGGTGTGGTGGTGGGTGCCTCTAATCCCAGCTACTCAGGAGGCTGAGGCAGGAGAGAATTGTCTGAACTTGGGAGTCGGAGGTTGCAGTGAGCCAAGATCGCGCCATTGCACTCCATCCTGGGCAACAAGAGAGAGACTCTGTCTCAAAAATAAAATAATAATAAGATTGTGAGAAGGAAGGAGGTCAAGGACACGTTTTATTGTGTACCATCTGCACTGTCTGAATCTTCTATATTACCTCCACTAAAATGTAATATCAGCAAAGGTTTTCTGACATTTTAAAAGTTTGTTTGCTTCTAAGTACTTTTTAATATTAAATTGATAATAAGAATTTAATATCATATACCCAGGTTCCATCCTTAATGATTCAAAAGGTGAGATGTGGAACCCAGGAACCTGACATTTTTACAAATATTCCCAGAAAATTCAGCGTAGGTGGTTGGGAAACACACTGAAAATCTCAGTTCTGTAGCTATGCTATTTTGCTTTATCTCATTCAAATATGAATACCAAGATGAAGCCAGCATAATATCTGTCCATGATTTTCTATGATCTGGAAAAGTTACATAGCATATGAATTATCAATGTCTTGAAAATAATGCAAAAAAAAACAATAAAATAAGAACCTTTGTAGAAATAATGCATTGATATCTTACTTATTTTCCTCAAAAGCTAATTTTATAGTCTTCTACTTATTTTTTTGAATCACATTGAGTCAATTATGTTTTCATCCCAAAGTACCCAGATTTTCAAACTTATTGCCATAGTTAAACAAATAAATCTCTAAAATTTTCTTCTCTACCATATCTGTTATATAACCCCTTTCTGATTTCTCAATTTTATTTGTGAATATCCCTTTCATTTTTCCTTTATTTTCCTCTATTTTGTATTTCTAAAGAAGCTAGCCCTTAAACTTTTTGATTAGCACTAATTATTCTGTTCCTGTTCTCTATTTAATATCTGCTTTTATCTTTATTATTTCATTCCATTTCTATTTTAATTAAATGAGTTTCATTGTTTTTTGCAACTTAAAACAGTCATTTGCACCCTTTTCTACTTAATTATAAAATCATATAAAGTACTAAATGTTACTGTAAGTATAATCCTAGCCACATATCATAATTTTGTAAGTAAGTCTTTTAATATGGTTTCATGGTCTTTAGCAATAATTTTACTTTGTCTTTAGCAATAATTTTACTTTTCCTTTAGCAAGTGGTTAACACATTTTAAAGAATTGTCATGTAACCGTTCCATGTAACTGTGGCTCATACCTATAATGCCAGCACTTTGGGAGGCCAATGCAAGAAAATCACTTGAAGCCAGAAGCTCAAGACCAGCCTGGGCAACAAAGAGAGACTGTCATCTCTATAGAAAGAAAAACAAAAATTAGCCAGGTATAGTGGCATGTATGCCTGTGGCCCCAGCTACTCCAGAGGCTGATGTGAGAAGATCACTTGAGCCCCAACCCAGGGTTTGAGGCTGCAGTGAGCTTTGATCATGCTGCTATGCTCCATTCTAGGCCACAGAGCAAAACACTGCCTCTTAAAACAAAGAAGAAACTATCATGTGATTTAATGTTTTTGTTTAAATTTTAATTATTCATATCTGATGAAAATGTAAAGTTGTTAGAAAATATAATTATGCTACATCTCTGTTTTGAAATTTCTTGAGGTTTTCTTCATATACTTAATCTGTATGTAAGTATTTTAAATGTATATTCTATTTATTTATAGATATGTATTAACTCATTCTTGCCAAATAGTATTTATTAGTTTAATTCTGTTAAGTTATATTGTCAATCTATCTTTGTCTTTGATTTTTGGCTACCTAATATTTCAAAGTATGAGAGGGGTGTGGTAAATTTTCCAACAACAATTTTATTTCAATTCATTTCCATGTCCTCTCTATGTTCTCTAATCTTAGGTGTCTCTTGTTTTTCAGGTAAATTTTAAAGCCTTTAACTTATTAAAATATATGCTTGGGTTTACTTTAGGCACCTTGTTTTATTCATATAGTCATTTAGCAAATATTCAATATTCACTCTGTATCAGTATCAGCTGGCAGAGCCATGTGCTAGAGTTCTGGCCAGTAAGGTATAGGCAGAAGTCCACTGGAGTGACCGCTTCTTTATTTTTATTTATGTATTTATTTATTTATTTTTGAGAAAGAGTTTGGCTCTGTCGCCCAGGCTAGAGTGCAGTGGTGCGATCTCAGCTTACTGCAACCCCTGCCTCCAGAGTTCAAGCAATTCTCCTGCCTCAGCCTCCCTGGTAGCTGGGATTATGGGTGCCCACCACCATGCCCGGCTAATTTTTGTATTTTAGTAGAGATGGGGTTTCACCATGTTGGCCAGGCTGGTCTTGAACTCCTGGCCTCAAGTGATCTGCCCGCCTCAGCCTTCCAAAGTGCTGGGATTACTGGCGTGAGCTACCGTGCCGGCCCTTTCTCCTTTCTTCTTATTGGATGCAGTCAGCTTGCTGGAGCTATAGCAGTCACTTTGTAAGCATGAAGGAAGGACCAAGACTTGTAGTTATACCTTCCACCATTATTTACTTGCTGAAACAACATAAACAAGTATCTACCTCTGGAATTCCTCTTATCAGAGAAAAATAAATTTCTATTGGTTGAAGCGGCTATTGTGTACTTGCAACTGAAGACATTTTTAATTAATCTATGTCTTTACTTCTGTACCTCAGATTTTCAAAAATATATTTGAAACTACACATTTTTAATTATTAGGTTGGTGCAAAAGTAATTGCGGTTTTTGCTATAACTTTTAATGCAGTTTTGCCTTTGCCATTACTTTTTTTAAATATAAAAATCAAGTATCCTGCAATAACTCCGTAGGTAATAAAAGAAATTAGAGTGCTTTAAACTCTACTGCCTTCCTTCCCATTTTCCAATTTTTATAACATTTGTAAAATCAAAATTTTATTTTGATTGAATTTTTACATTAAGTATCTTTTTCATATCGTTACTTTCCATTCAAATTATAAACCATAATTACAACAATTATTTAGAATTAACATTTTCTGTCCAATATTATCAGTTTACGTTAAGTTTTTTAAGAGTTCAATTTGTTCACTCTTGGATAAAAGCTTTTCACCCATCTTTTGGGCAGCTGACAGATGTCTTCACGCATTTTTCCTAAAGGATACAAGAGTGCTATTTCTCTTTTAAATCCTTCCCTAATTAAAAACGCCTTTCTTTTGCCTTTAAACATGAATAACATGTAAGACAACAACATCTTGTTAAAACTGTAGAATTCTTGAGTTAACATATTCCATAAAAACTCCAGATTTCAAAAACTATCTTATGAAGTTTTTATGTAGTATTATGAAGAGAAGCCTATGAGCAGCATAGGTTTTTT
This sequence comes from Pongo abelii, assembly GCF_028885655.2. Lineage (NCBI taxonomy): Eukaryota > Metazoa > Chordata > Mammalia > Primates > Hominidae > Pongo > Pongo abelii. Next base: position 27,407,544 of record NC_071985.2, on the reverse strand, counting down.
TCCTTGCTAAAGTACATTTTTAAAATTCGTTCTGAAGAGGTGTAAGAATGTGATACTCTATCAGCAATTTATCCTGGAAGATGTTAAGCCCATTGGATCACAGCTCAGATGATCATAATGATGGATGGTGATGGTGATGATGACATTGGGAGTAACAATGGTAGTGATGGTGATGACGATGATGACGATTTTAGCTCAGGAAAATTTTCTTCTGTATATCTTTTCTTATTCCTTCTTTTCTCTTGGTCTATTTCTTCTGAATATTGCCTGTTTAAAATTGGTTTCTGTTCTCTGTATCAACTTTCTCCCTCTGTTTTTAAACCTATTACCTTAGCATTCATAGAAAGATGTAGTTTGCCTTCTACGTCATTGACTTGGTTTTCTGTAGTATCTATTCTCCTATTTATTACCTTCAAGGTACATTTGAATTCTGTTATTCTAAGTTACCAGAATTCCCTTATTGTGCCCATAAAATCCTTTTAATTGTCTACTGGCATTCCAGAGAGCCACTATTATCTCATCTCTCCACTCTTGTCCCATAAGTCCATGCTTCCTCATATTTACTGAAAAATACACAGAGAACATCATTTAGTTTATTTTTCTTCATTTGTTTTATTTTTTTCTGAAAATGTTATTTTAGTTTTTTTTTTCTTCTAACTTTTATTTTGGATTCAGGGAGTACCTGTGCAGGTTGAGTAATTTGCATGTCGCTGGGCTTTGATGTACAAATGATTTTGTCACCCAGGTATTGAGCCAATAGGCAGTTTTTCAGTCCTCACACTCCACCTACCCTCTACCTTCAAGCAGGCTACAGTGTCTGTTGTTGCCATCTTTATGTCCATGTGTACTCAACGTTTAGCTCCCACTTATAAGTGAGAACATGCAGTATTTGGTTTTCTGTTTCTGTGTTAATTCACTTAGATCATGGCCTCTAGCTTCTTCCATGTTGTTGCAAAGGACATAATTTTGTTATTGATTATGGCTGTGTAGTATTCCATGGTATATATGTACTACCTTTTCTTTATCCAGTCCATCATTGAAGAGTATCTAGGTTGATTCCATGTCTTTGCTGTTGTGAATTGTGCTACAGTGAACATATGCATGCATGTGTCTTTATAGTAGAACAATTTATATTCCTTTGGGTATATATCTGGAATGAGACTTCTGGGTCAAATGGTAGTTCTGTCTTAAGTTCTTTGAGAAATCTACAAACTGATTTCCGCAGTGGCTGAACTAATTTACATTCCCAGCAGGATGTGCATGTGTTCCCTTTTCTCCACAACCTTTCAAACATCTGTTTTTGTTTTGTTTTGTTTTGTTTTTCTGAGTCAGGGTCTCACTTTGTCACCCAGCCTGCCATGCAGTGGCCTGATCATGGCTGATTGCAGCCTCAACCTCTTGGGCTCCAGCAATCTTCCTGTCTCAGCCTCCCAAGTAGCTAGGACAATAGGCGCATGCCACCACACCCAGCTAATATTTTTTAATTTTTTTCTAACGATGTAGTGTCCCTGTGTTGTCCAGGCTGGTCTCAAACTTCTGAGCTCAAGTAATCCTCCTGCCTTGGCCTCCCAAAATGCTGGTATTACAGGGGTGAGCCACTGTGCCCAGCCAGTTTTTTTTTTTTTAACTTTTTAATCATAGCCATTCTGACTGGTGTGAGATAGTATCTTATTGTTTTGATTTCAATTTCTCTAGTGAGTATTGATGTTGAACATTTTTTCATGTGCTTCTTGACTGTGTATATGTCTTCTTTGGAGAAGTGTCTGTTCATATCTCTGCTATTTTTAGGTAATTTTTGTTGACTGTTGATTTATTTAAGTTCCTTATAGATTCTGGTGATTAGACCTTTGTCATATGCATAGTTTGCAAATATTTTCTCCCATTCTGTAGGTTGTCTGCTTGGCATTTCTCTTGGACATACAGACAGTTGAAATACCAGACTATTTTTATTGGTTTCATGTTGTTATCTTTCTGTTTGCTCATCCTTGAGTAATTTGAGTTGAGGACCTGTTTTACCATTGAGTATTTCTTAATGTGTTATTCTTTCCACAAATTAGCAAATAATTGACTGATAGCCTTAATTTCTGGCTGTTGTCACTTGGCATCTGAGTTACCGTGGCTGCTTCAGTGGAAAAGTAGAATGAAGTTAATCAGGTACAGATTTCTTACTGCCATCCTAACAAGAAATGCTGCCTTTTCTTTTACTAAAAGAGGGAGACTTCCTATTTCATGAACTGCATGGATTTCAGATGCACCTGATAGTGATTTTAAAAATAAATGAGGAAGTTTGATTACTGGTACATTATACTCAACATGCATGCAGTAGAGAAGCAATACAGTAGTATGGTTAAAAGTATAGGTTTGAAGATGAGTTGGGTGCCTTTCCACAGTGTGACCTCAGGAGACCCACATCTGTGAGTCTCAGTTTCCTCGTGCACAAAATGGCACTAATATCTACCTCACAGAGCTACAGGGAAAATTAAATAATATCCTATATATTATATGCAATATATCACTAACATGTTAGGTATTGTTAACACAGAATCTAATATATGACAGGTAATCAATAAATAGTAGCAACTATAAATATTTTCTTAGTTGCATAATATTTTGTAAAATCTGCTGTTTTCCATTCCTTTTTCTTTTCATTTTCTTTTCTCTCTTTTTTTTTTTTTTTTTTTAGACGAGGTCTCACTCTGTTGCTCAGGCTAGAGTGTAGTGGCATGATCTCAGCTCACTGCAGCCTCCATTTCCCAGGCTCAATTGATCCTCTCACCTCACCCTCCCAAGTTGCTGGGACTACAGGCACATACCACCGTGCCCACCTAATTTTTGTGTTTTTTGTAGAGAAAGGATTTCACCATGTTGCCCAGGCTTGTCTCAAGCTCCTGGGCTCAAGCAATCTGCCTGCCTTGGCTTTGCAAAGTGTTGGGATTAGCCCCTTTTTCTTTCTAAGCAAATCATCTGTAATAATTTATTTGAAGTGCCTAGTAATAAAATTTCTAAATAAATACCATTCCACTTTTTACAACATTTAATTGGCTTTATTCGCATTAAAATACATGATTACAGGTCCATTGCTAGCCATCGATCAATTTGATCAAGTAAACAAGAATCCTGAAGTATTTCAAGAACTGTGGGATGTACTCAGTCAAAACATCAGTTTGACTCAATTTTACATACGGATAAATAATTCAAGAGTTTCATGATAAAGTCTTTTCACAGACTAAGAAAGATGAAAATATTATCCGGAATTTGGTTTCATTTTCATCAGGTGAAAAATACCTTCACTGTGGACATATTTATCCAACTTAGGTTCACAGAAGGAATGTTTTCAGTTGGTTACAAATATAAAAATGAATTGTCATCTGCTGGCAGGGAAATAGAGAACCAGAGACAGGGGGGCTGAGAAAAATTCAGAAAACACCACTTGCTTTTATCTGGCTAGTTCACAACATAAACGACCCAAGCTACAACCAAAGTTTGAAATGTTTTTTCACATGGAAAAATTAGAAATAATTTTAATTATTGTTTGCTTCGTAATTAAATTGATTCCTTTACAACTTTGTGGAAAGTTTTTACATTGAAAATCTCTGCCGGGTGCGGTGACTCATGCCTATCTATAATCCCAGCATTTTGGGAGCCCGAGACGGGTGGATCACTCGAAGCCAGGAGTTCGAGACCAGTCTGGCCAACATGGCAAAACCCCATCTCTACTAAAACTACAAAAAAATAGTCAGGCTTGGTGTTGGGCACCTGTAGTCTCAGCTACTCAGAGGCTGAGGTATGAGAATGGCTTAAACCCGGGAGGGAGGCAGAGGTTGCAGTGAGCTGAGATTGCACCACTGCTCTACAGCCTGGGCAACACAGCAGGACTCCTTCTCAAAAAAAAAAAAAGAAAGAAAGAAAAAAAGAAAAGAAAAAGAAAGCTAGGTGCGGTGGCTCAGGCCTGTAATCCCAGCACTTTGGGAGGCCGAGGCAGGCAGATCACGAGGTCAGGAGTTCCAGACCAGCCTTGCCAACATGGTGAAACCCCATCTCTACTAAAAATACAAAAATTAGCTGGGCATGGTGGCGGGCCCTTGTAATCCCAGCTACTCGGGAGGCTGAGGCAGGAGAATTGCTTGAACCTGGGAGGCGGAGGTTGCAGTGACCCAAGATGGCGCCATTGCGCTCCAGCCTGGGCGACAGAGTAAGACTTCATCTCCAAAAAAGAAAAAAAGAAAAAGAAAGAAAGAAAGAGAGGACCTCTACAGATGAGTTTCCCATAGACAGGACTGGAGGGAATTTAATGCCTTATGCTGTTTACCTTTGATAAGCAGCCCCTGCAGGCCCCCTGAGTGATCTCCAATTCCTAAAGCCACAGGTGTTCTCATCTAGTCTAGAGGAGCTGCAGGAGCATAGTGAATTAAAATGGTTTCACTTTTGCTCAAGGGAGCCACCTACTGTGTCACTTTTACATTGTCCAGATCCAACCCAGGTAAAGATAGGCCTTTTGGGGGAGCTAGGGGTATGATGTTTTTAATAATTCAAAATTCTTAGAATATTAAATGTGTCCATGACTTTAAGAAACGGGTTCTTTCTATCTGCAGTATAATTTCTAAAAAAAATGATTTGACTAGGTATGTAAAATGCCAGAAGGCACTAGTAACTAAAAATCTAGCCAAGATAAAGTATCTTTTCAATGATTTTGTAAGTCAATGCACTGGGGAGAAGGAGGAGATGAAAGCCATCCAAAATGGACCATATCCTTCCATTTCACATTCAGAATCAGCTCTACTGCTGAGACCCCTGTTTGTAACATTTATCCTGTTATTTGGAAAATGGTATGGTGTGTTTGAAGACCCTCCAGGCAGTCTGAAACTCCAGACTGGAGGCTCAGCTCAAACCAACCATCACAAACTATATGACTGCACAAATCAACTTCTCTCTCTTAACTTCAGTTCGAACATCACAAATGTGAGTGCAACAGACTAAATCAGAGATCTCAGAACTTCTTGTTTAATATGGCTAGAACACAAGTATATGAAAAGAGATAAAACTGGATTGGCCCCAGAGCAATCCTGAGGAACCCCAGGGCTCTGTGGGACTCAGTTTCCAAACCGCTAGATCAAGGAATTCCAAAGACATTCTCCAGCTCTAATAGTCTATGATTCAACGTTGAAAATATTAAAAAAAAAAAAAACAGAACCCTATGTCTCCATCTATATAATATGTCCCTGAGGTTTAGCTCTGTGGAAGTTGGTCCAAGTTGCATCACTGGAAGAAGATGAGAAAAAGAAAATAATGAAAAAAGAAAAATTGACTTCACTCTAATGAACTCAAACAGGAGCTGGTTAGTATTTCTGAATCTTTGCCAGGGCTCCAGCCTCCCCTCTGAAAAAGTACATATGGGGAACACAGAGCCCCATCAAATGAAAAGAGATGGAGTGCACAAGAGGACTTTCCAAAAGAAAATCTCTTCTCCTTGAACTCTGCAGGATCCATTTGCACTACTGGACATTTCTGACATTGGAGAGAAAAAATGCTTAGCAGGAACCCTTTGTCCTCATAACAGGTTTCTCCTGTTTGTTGCTTTGTGAACTAACGTAAATCAAATAAAGCAATGTACTCAAACCACAGTGGACCTGAGTGTATAAATGAGGAACAGATGGTGACTAAGTGTATAGTATGATTTCTATTTTGTGATGGTAATGGATCACAAAAGCACTATAGTCCACATGGCAGGAGTGGTCACAGCTGCCCCACATACTCTTCTTCTAAACGTGATTTCCAAACCTCCTTCCCTTCTCATCTCCCACTCAGTTCTGGGAAATGCAGAAAAATGTGTAATAGTTAATGATAGAGCCACTGACCTAAATACGTGGTGGGTCATTTATTATGCATGGCTTCTGATCAAGGGATTAGAGAGTTTTCTTTCAATCTTTATTTTCAGCCACTCAAGTTCCATTTCCCTTGCTTTATTTAGTTTTGACAAAGACATTTTCTGTATTTACACTTAACATGCTTAGTTTCCCTAAATATTCAAGGATACCATCAACCCTCACTGGAGGCCCCTTTGATAATGGCAGGTATAACTTCTGTATTAGTTTTCTGTTGTTGCATAACAAATCACCCCTCCCCCCCACCAAAAGAACAACTTAGTGGCTTAAACAATAAGCATATATTATCTCACACAGTTTCTGCAGGGTCAGTGATTTGGAAGCGGAGTAATTTTGGCTTGAGGTCTCTGATGAGATTGCAGTCAAGATGTCAGCCAGAACTCCAGTCATCTGAAGGCTCATCTGGGGTGGGAGAATCTGCTTCCAAGATGGCTCACTCACATAGCTGTTGAAAAGAAACCTAGGTTTCTCACTAGAATTGACAGGAGGCCTTCGTACCTTACCACATGGACCTCTGAATAGGGCTGCTGGAGTGTCCTCACAACAGGGAAGCCAGTGTGTCCTAGAGTGAGTGATCTGAGAGAGAGAAAACAAGAAGGATGCCTTATGATGTTGATGACCTAGTCTCATAAATCACACATCATCACTCCTTGTATATTCTATTTATCAGAAGTGAGCCACTAAAGCTGAACCCATGCTTAAGGAGAAGGGAATTAGACTCCACATGTTTTAGGGCAGACACACCAAAGAATTTGCAGACACATTTTAAAACCAACAAATATTAGGATGGCCCAGAATCTGAAAATGGAAACTGAAAAAGTACTGCAAGGGTAACGATTCAAATGTCAAAAGGATTTTCTGCAGGATTTTGTTGCTTGGCAGTGTAGGGGAGCCAGAGGTCACCTCCAAACCCTTTTTAACTTTTAGTGGGCTCTTTGGCTTGACCTAGGAGACAAATTGACATCAGGTAGATTAACAAGAAAAAATCATGTAAACTTTACTAGTTTTACATGTACATGGGGATCTTCACAAGAGTGAAAATCGAAGAAGTGGCCAGAGCAAGATGCTTTTATACTTTTTAGACAAAAACCAATAAACTGGAGAGGACAAAGAGGATCTGGCTAAGGGCAGTAAATTTCTTCAGGGTTCACTAGGAGATACACGAGGGGTGGAGAAGTAATGAAAGATAAGGGCTACCTTGGTAAATATGTTTATTATGTTTATTATGGTTCATTGCAGCCCCCAGTTCCCAATCTCTGTGATAAGGGCTATTTTGTCACCTTAGTACAGGCCCCTTCCAGAGGAATCTCTGTGACTTGCTGTCTGCCGGAAGAGAAAGATCAGCCTGCCCTTTCTGAAACTACAATTTCTTCAATGTTTTTAACTCAAAATAATCAATATACCAATTCAGCATATTTTGGGATAGCGCATCCTTCACTCCTTCCGCAGTGGCACAACACACGAAGTATAGATTTACAGATCATTAATTACTTGATAATATGATTAGAATCAGAGGATCTTTAATCTAAATGTCAGAAAGGAGTACTTAACATTACAGATATCTCTTAACAAATTACAGCTATCTCTGTCATGATCTTGTAAAGTAATGTGGAAAATGGTTTAATTCATGGAGATTTTCAGGAACACATCTGAAGTAGACAAGAAACTGGCTTTGGAATTTCTCTGCTGTGAAGATGCAAGGAAGTCAAAGATTAAATAAACAAACATGATGATAAACATAGATGCTAATGAAAACGTTAATGCTTCTGACCCAGCTGATGATAAAGAAGATAAAGAAATTGAAGTGATTCTTAGGTGACTACAGTAATTTCTTTGGAAGTACTTCCATGATTTTTCCAAATTTTACAACAACTCTTGGAATAAAAGGAGTGGTAATGATTGTGCCATTTTTATTGTGTGTTGAGGGTAGAAGGGAGAGAGTGAAGCTTGATATTCATATACCAAAACCAAAAGTTAATTCTTCCTGAAAGTAAAAAAGAAAAAATCAGTCAGACTACTTTACTGGCATAGAGGCAAATAACCAACTTATTTGTGTAATTTTATTTTTTTCATTTCCAACAGCTTATTTCAGCATCACACAAATATAGCAACTTCCCCATTCCCCCCAAAATGTAAAAGGTTTTCTGACACAGTCGATAACATTTACACTTATGAAACAAACTATTTAGGTTGGTGCAAAAGTAATTGAGGTTTTTGCAATTAAATTTAGGTTGGTGCAAAAGTAATTGCGGTTTTTGTCATTACTTTTAATTGCAAAAACCTCAATTACTTTGGCACCAACCTAATATTGTTAAGTTCCACTGATAGAGAAGCAGAGGCTTGTATATAAACTTTCCAAATAAATATTTCTCATTCTAACAAGTGATTGGGTGTGCTTAATTAAATAAAGAATAAGAAAGCAGAATAAACCATGGCTGACATCTTTAAAGGTTGCATTCTGGCATTTGTTTCTTGATGGGACCATTTATCTATCCCTTCTTGAGCTGTCTAGCTAGAGAACTCTGTATTTCAGCAGTGAGTGACAGTTCTCCCATCTGTACTTCTTATTTGCCTCCTATTCAAATAAACAAAATGTATTGCAGATACTGGTATATATTTTGCTTTGGACAGGTTTCTACCCCTAAGTTACAAGCAGACTTAGCATCTACCAGGGAAGAAGAAGGCTGTGGTGTTTGGAGTTGTGTGGTTGTAGAAAATTTTGTGAATGGAAGAGGCTCTTTTAAAAAGCTTGTTGTCTAGATAGCCTTGTTCTTTCAAGTATGGTCATGGAGATTGTGAATCATGTAGACAGAAGTCTCAGGTGGCGTCACAGACCTATGGAATCAGAATCAATGCTTTTTATGGTGACCCCTGGATGATTCCTCTGTGTATTTAAGTTTGGTAAGCACTGCTCTGCAGAACTCAAGCCAAAACTATTTGCATTCTGGATAAACAAGAAAGCTTTACACAGAAGCTAGTCCCATCCACTGTTTTCCCCTCATCTGGTTACACTACAAATCTCACCCAGACTCAGACTGCAGAAGAAAATTGCTGGATGCCAAATGTTCACCTCCTTGTAGCTAATTTCCATGTGCACAGGAACTTGAGCTATCTCATCAGGCCATTAGAACCAGCAGGTCCAGTGTTCAGGTAAGCGTTCCTAGCAGAGGTTTGCAAATAAAATCATTCACACAGACTAATTCTGGTTGGAGGGAAATGCACAAGGCCTAAGGTAAATCAAGGTGCAGAAAGGGGGGGCCCAATTTACACATATTTAGCCCTGTTAGCTTTCCCAGGCTTACTCAGCTTTCTTTCTCTTCATTGATTTATACATGATCAGGATGACAACTTACAACTATATGCACAAACAGCCAGTGCTTCAATACTGAACAGGAGAAAACGACAATACTGCTGTTTCAAAACTGAAATACTCCATTTGGAACTGAATCGCTTTCAAAGTCATATGCTCACAATCAAAAATAGCAAACACTCTTAACACTCAAATATTTGAAAAAAAAAACACCATAATTACTAGCTCATGAGAAAAAAATACAAATTTCATATAGTTCTCAGTAGACCTGGAGACTCTTCCTTTCTTATACAATGTTCCATGACTGCCACAAAGCCTATGAGATACTTGGGGTATTATCACCCTCTCCATTTTACAGATAAGGAGAAAGGTCCTGTGCTGCTCACCTTTGTGACAAGCCTTCCATTGTGACAGCTATCAAGGGGCAGAACTATAACTACAGCCAGGCTCCATGATTCTAACACAACGTTGTTTTCTCCTCTACACATGGTTTGACTATAGGAAATTGTCACTTTGCACTTTGAAAGACTGCTGAAGGCTAATCATATGAGACTATGCCATGTGATAAAATTGCATAGTGATTTGGAAACTACAGTCAATATAGCCCCATCACTATGTTACTGCTCAAAAGATGCGTCCATCCGTTTTCTTTTTTTTTATTTTTGTGATAAGAACACTTAAAATGAGATCTACCCTCTTAACAAATTGTATACAATATACTGTGATTAATCATTGGTACAATGTTATAAAGCAGATCTATAGAGCTTATTTATCTTGCTTGACTGAAACTTCATGCCTGTCAATTAGTAATTCCCATTTTCCCTCCCCCCAGCCCCTGGCAACCACTATTTTACTTTTTGATTCTATGAATTTGACTATTTTAGACACCTCTTATAAGTGGAATCATGCACTATTCATTTTTCTGTGACTGGCTTATTTCACTTAACATCATGTCCTCAAGGTTCATCTGTGTTGTGGCATATTACAGAATTTCCTTCTTTTTTAAGGCTGAATATATATGCCATTTTATGTATATACAACACTGTATTTATCCATTCACCTATCAATGGACATTTAGGTTGTTTCCACATCTTAGGTATTGTGACTAGACTAGTGTTGCAATGAACATGAGTGCTAATATTTTTCTAGGATCCTGACTTTAATTCCTTTGGGTAAATACCCAGAAATGGGATTGCTGGATCATAGATCATATGGTAATTCTTTTTTTTTTTTTAAACAGACAGAGTCTTTCTGTGTTGCTCAGACTGGTCTTGACCTATTGGCCTCAAGCAATCCTCCCAATTCAGCCTTCCAAAGCGCTGAGATTACAGGTATGAGCCACCACGCTTGGCTGTATTTTTAGTTTTCAAGGCACCTCCATGCTGTCTTCCAAAGTGGCTGCACCTGCTGAGACATTATGACTCTTGCCAGTGAAAAAAACAACAAAAAATTCAGCAAATTGGCTGTACCATTTTGCGTTTCCACCAACAGTATACAAGGTTCTAGTTTCTCCATATCTTCTTGCTTCCTATTTAAGCTGGAACTTCCTCAGGTCTTCAGGGTTAGGTTAAACTATCCTGTTTTTATTTTTATTCAGTTTTGGAACTGTGGCTCATGGTATTCTGTGTATCACATCAAACTCTATGGACTGAACCCCCTCTAATCCTATTTTACCTGTGATTCTTCCCAGAAGAACCTACTTTGTTGCAGAAAAAACTGAAGCTATAGCTGTCTGCAAAATGCACCAGCCAAATGGAATTATGCAAAGCTTATGGAAGAAGGCCCGATTAAATTCAAAAAGCTGGTATTGTGTTCTCAATTGTGCCAGCATGGTGCTAGGCACTAGGGATACCAAACTAAGTAAGAATACAGCTTAAACAAATAATGACATAATGTAAGTAATGTGGCATAATAGACATGAAGTATATGGATACTGGGGGGAAAGGTATGAATGGTGATCCTGAAAAGTTAGATTGGAGGGTGGGCAAACAGTTGAGCTAAGCCTTGAAAAGTTAGTAGGCAAGTGTACCAGGCCAACACGGGGACGTATTCTATAATCTGTACCATGGCTGGTAAATATGGGTACACTTGGCATCATTCCCATTACTGCACCCAGGGCAGACATTGCTAAATGAATGTAACGTTTGACCAATATATGGTCTCAGAATCTTTATTAATGGTATTTCAAAGAGCACTACTAGTGCATCCTACATGGTGTGCAAGGTCTTTGCCATCTGCCCTTGATTTAGAGCACCTTCTTCAAGTTTCCTTGTTTTGAACAAGCTAATCATAGTGACATGATTCAGTAGTATTCCAAGACAGCTTCAATGAGCCAAAGTTTGAAAGAATTTGTCTCCCTTTTTAATGTTTTCTTCCAGGTGGTGGGAATGCAACTCATGTGAAACATCTGGTCCTCTCTGCCAGTGTTATTTATTCTTCTCTGGTAGAGAGGGACTAAACTATCTGATTGTTAAATTTGCAAAGAATAACTTGTATGTATATAGCTCATCTCCCCATATTTTCCTTCTGGGAAGAGGAGGTCTCAGTATCTCCATTCTGTATGTCTTTTCTGAGTAAGTGTTTGTCTTGGTGCAGCCTGCCCCACCCAGCCTGAATGCCATTCAGTGGGGCTCTTTGGTTTTTACTCAAATGTATATCCTCGGGGAAAATGAGACAGACAAAGTTATATTTCAGAAGATTGTGTGTAATAAAGAAATAAAAGAAATGTCACTCGGGGAAGAAGAAGGCAAAGCTTCTTTCTGCATTTGTGTCATGTACTTTCAAGCCAAAAAGGGATCATTAAGTTTGTTTACTCCGAAGAATCATGGGTAGGTCTAGAGGTAAGTCTGAAGGAATCGTGAATCTTAAGGAAAAGCTGTTCATTCAATCCAGAGCTTTGGTGTTTGGCAGAAGGAATGGGGTTACTACACTTCAAAAGGTCAGTTACTGCCAAGGCCAAGTCTGTCCTTCTTGGCTAGGGTCACGTGGCTAACCTTTTCCACTGTGGTAATGCCACAATATGTACACAATTTCCCCTGGCTTTATACACTGGAGTTAAGAGTGTGCAGATTGCTTTCATAATGGCCCCCAATATACCATGTCCTGTTGTGTCCATACCTCTTTGCATTGTGATTTTTGTCACTCCTCCCGTCAAGAGATGAAATTGATTTTCTGACCCTTTGAATGTGGGTTGACCGTATGACTTGCTTTGACCAATAGAAACTGGCAGATGTGATATTGTATGACATTTGAGGATAAGACACATGAGGCCTTGAAGCTTCCATTTTCTCCCCCTTGGAATTCCCATCACTATGTAAGGAAGCCTGAGAGAGACTACCACATGATGAAAACCATGTAGAGAGAGTCAAGCTGCCAACCAGTACCTAAGCTCCAAACATTCGAATGAGGCCATCTTAACTCCTTCAGGCCCAATTAGACTGCCAGATGATTACAGTCACACAGACAACCTCAGACAACAGCAGAAGAACCACCCACCTAACCCCAGCAACTCAAAGAATCAGGAGAAATAATAAACCATTGTCGTAAGCCATTATATTTTGTAAAGTTTGGTTATAATGCAAAGGCTATTTGGTATAAGGAGTGTATTTCTCTGCAGATATAAACTTTCCCCAGAACCTAACCCACATTGAACATGAAAGTCCTGTATCTTTAACTTCTTAAAAATGCCAGTCTTCCTTGTGTGTGTGTGTGTGTGTGTGTGTGTGTGTGTGTGTGTTTTGTTGTTGTTGTTGCTGTTGTTGTTTTTAAGGGCAATACCTTTTCCTTCCCTCACTGTCTTAGGCTCCTTTAGTGAGAATCTACCTAATTTTGCATCAATACTTTTTAGGAGAAGCTACAGTTGACTAAATTAATATCTCTCTTTTTTATTATCTTCTTAATGAAAGGCACGTCCCCTCTCTCAGATTCCTATTCCACCATTTAAAATATCTTCTCTTCCTCCCATATTCTCCAAAGTAACTGAACTGCAATGGAGGAAGACATACATTTCTTGCAAGAGAAAATTCATTTTTTTCCAGACAAATCCTTATCGTGCCAATGGCATGCTTCACTCTGGCTGTTTGTAGCTGGGCACAGGGACTAAATCGCTGCTAATTAGAGATATGCAAGCCTCAAAGGGATTTGACTCAGATTCCAATTTGCAAATAGGGTTTGTGTGTTTGGATTTGGATTTAGATTGGACTAAAACTTCCCTTTGCGCATTAACTTAAAGCTCTTGTTCTTAAACCCAGCCAAAACATTGCACTCCCATTTATGCATGGGAACGCACACTAAGCAGAAATGGCAAACTCTTTTCAAGTCAAGGTAAGGTTTTGCGTTGATATATCCCAGTTGTGGAAAATTGGAGATTCTTATTTGGAATTGTTCTGCTTTCCTAGACACTTATTAGCACCAAACCTTCATGGTTGTTTTGCCTTTTGTCTTTCAGATTTGCTGTTGTTGTTATTGTTGGCGGGGGGCGGGTAGTTTTTGTTTTCTGGACTTTTTTGGTGAGCCACACTGAATGGAAATTTGGAAAGGTATTCACAGAATTCTTCTTTGATCTACAAGATGTCTAACAGCCCAACTATATTTTCACAGATTCACTGGATAACTTTGGAAGTCTTACACACTAACATCAGTTGACCACTTACTGTGTGTTTGTGTTCATTTAATCCTTAAGAGAATCATAAGAAGTGGGGCTGCTATTTATTACTCCTGTTTTTCAGATAAGTTATATAGGGAGCTAGAGGTTACAAAACTAACCATGCCATGTTGCCACCCTATTCTTGGTCGCAGTCCATTAAAAAGCAAACCATGATAAGGCAAGAGTAATCTATAGGAAGTTCTTCTATCATAAATACTTAGATATTAATTGTGTTATTCTGGAATAAACTGTAAATAACTAGCACCTGCATTAAATAAATCACAACTTAGACCTGGAATTCAGAATATTAGAGTTCAGATATTATCTAGTCTCCAATTCCTTTATTTTGCATGTAACAAGATTTTAAAAACTCAAAAAACATGTTACTTGTTGAAGGTCAAAGGAAGGGCTGTTGGTAAACATGGTTTAGAACCAGCTGCGGTTTTTCACATTAAGGCACATGGTGCTCAGCAGTGAGTTGAAAGTAGGTCGTCCCTTGAAAAAAGTTGGCTGGATTCTCCAGGAGGTTAATTCTTGAATGGAATTGATCTTGCTGAATTCACAATTATCCAGGGCATGGCCTTCAACATTACAGACTCAGGAACTTCTATTTATTGTTCAGCTTGAGAAAGGGGATCCATCTCTAAAGGGTAGAACCACAATAACCAAATTCACAGGTTGAAAAAATATAAACCAGAGTGTAAATTTATTTACATCAAGTAATACCATTATTACTGCCTAACACACAGTATGACAGTTCAGATCTAAATCTGAAAGACATAGCATGCTCAATGGCAAGACAAGCATATCAACAGACCCAAAGCAGAAGGAAAAAGCCCAGAGATAAATGGACATAGAAGCCACCTACAGATCTCCAGGACCAGAAACAGGAAAAGGCAGGTGAGACTTTCTCAACTTCACACAACTGATATTTGAGAACAGATAATTATTTATTATAAGAGGTTGTTCTGTGCACTGTAGCATGTTTAGCAGCATCCCTGGTCTCTACCTTCTGTATGCCAGTGGCACCCTCTCTACCTTCTACCACTCATGATAATCAAACACATCCTCAGCCATTGCCAAAATATCTTCTAGTTGAGAACTACCAAGGAAATCTAAATGCATATTACAAATGGTGGGACTCCAGAGGCAGACTTAACTTTGTAAAACTGAAGGCTGGGGTAGGGTGTTGATTTATGAACAGATGCAGACAAACTGCCATCGCTATCCAGGTTTGGCCAGCTGTTGTCACACCAGGACTAAGGAACAGGAGGGATAGAAGCAACCACCCTTCAAGAGTCCTGGTCAAGTCTTCCACCGGCACAAATGACTAGATCAGTGATTCCCTGCTATCCCAGTGAGCTATCTCCATCTCCAAGTTTTGCAAGGTCACCTTTGTGCCACTTCCATCTCCTAGGGACTAATGTCCGTAACCTTGATTCCTGACCTCCAACACAGTGTTCTCTGCACTAGAACACACAGCCTGAAGCCCACTCAGACTATGATTTTAGGGCACAAACTATGTGTTATTCATTATTGCATTGTCAGTTTATATGAGAATCTGGCACAAAATAGGTGTTGAACAAAATTGAATGAACAAATGGACAAAAGGATGAATGGACTAGTCTGGAGTGAGCACCTATTTTGTACTGGGTTCTGTGCAAGGTTTGTTAAAGCTAGAGCTTTTCATCCTACAGAGCTGGGTTTGAATCCCAGCGAAGCCTCTTGTTAGCTGTGGAACTTTGGAAATGTCACTTAACTTCTCTGATCTTTCATTCCTTTAGTAGTAAATAGGAAAAACAATGAAGCTTTTAGCACATTGCCTTACAACAGTATGGTTTTGACTTTATTTTTCTTATCCAATAGTATAATGGTCATTGAATTCTGACAACCTGTAAAGTAAATCCTTTCAGTAGTCTCCTCATTTTACAGATGACAGAAAGAGGGTCAAAAGGGTTAAGTGATTTGCTCAGGGGCAAAGTCCTGTTAGTGGAAGAGGCAGGATTCATACCTATTCTGACCAGCTGAGTTCTGGGGCTTTTCATGACACCATCCTCCCTCAGTTCAACTCCTGGAGGCCTTGCCAAGGAGACTAGAGACTATTCTTGATTAGTAGAGTGGGTATATTACAGTTTGAGTCAGGGCATTTTTTTGTTTGTTGTCTAACAGACTTCACTTTCCTTATTCTATGTCTGGAGGATGCAGGAGACATAATCTCCTCCTTGAGCACAGATGATGTCTCTAAGCTCTACTGCCCAACTCACACAATCAGTCCAGGCCCCCTTTAACCTCCTATAGCCAGGATTAGGAATTTTGGTTTTGTTAATCAAGATCATTGAAGTTATATTTTTTGTTTTTACTTCAAAACAATGCAAATAAATTTCTTAGTTTGGTTTCTTTTTCAGTCTATTTTTTTAGATAAAATTTTTGGATTAGTTTGTACTTCGGGTTCACAGCATTCGGTCATTAAAGGGTTGACTGGACATGACCAGAGTTGGCTCCATCCGTCTCCTAAACTCATGACATCAGCTCCATCACGATGTCAGGAAGCTGGGTGGTTTTCACTGTAGCGGTAGATTCCAGGACCACCAAAATGAATTTGAATGCCTGGGAAGAGACGGGATTGAGTAATTGTGGGATCTTGACTCAGTACTCAAACTTCCAACACTCTAAATGGGAAAATGTCACTTTACCAAATCAAAAAAAGTAGCCTAATAATGTTTAAATCAAATACAACTCTCCTATGATACTGGCAAGCTTTTTCATCAGTAGGAGACAGACTAATGACATAGAACCACTTTGAGGGGAAAGGGCAGGAGTTTTCAGCTCAAAATCCACAACAATAACAAACACTTATGGAGAAAGTCACACCCACAAAGAGGCCCATGATGCTGTCACAGGTTCCCATGTGAGGGACAATGATTGAATGGAGGCCTCAGCTCTCCTCTGCTTTCTGGTAGTTTACTTAGCACAGTATTTCTTCCCTAAGAACAGCTATTTCTTCTTTTTTCTTCTTTCTTCCTTTTTTTTTTTTTTTTTTTTTTATTGAGACAGCATCTCACTCTGTTGCTCAGGCTGGAGTGCAGTGGTTCGATCTTGGCTCCCTGCAACCTCCACCTCCCAGGTTCAAGCGATTCTCGTGCCTCAGCCTCCCGAGTAGCTGGAACTACAGGTGTGGGCCACCACGCCCGGCTAATTTTTGTATTTTTAGTAGAGACCAGGTTTCACCATGTTGGCCAGGCTGGTCTCAAACTCCTGACCTCAGGTGATCGGCCCACCTCAGCCTCCTAAAGTGCTGGGATTACAGGCATGAGCCACCGCACCCAGCCAGAACAGCTATATCTTCTGATTCCAAGTAAACATATAAACCAAAGACTCTCCTGCTTTCTCTTCCTGGGAAAAAGTTTCTCTTGAACTTCTCTAAGTGTGAATGTCTGTTGTGTTTTTTCTAAGAGTTGCTGTCCTTCTCCTCGCCTGTCCTGGAAGATCAGCAGTGAGGCTGCCCACTATTCACAGTGGCAAACATATGGAATCAACTTAATAGTCCGTCAATGGATGAAATGTGCCAATTGAGAAAAATGTTGAGACAAGTCTCAATCATTTTAGGAGGTATATTTGCCAAAGTTAAGGATGTGTGCCTGGGAGGCAAAGTTAAGGACTTGCACCTGTGCCTTTCTCGGAAGATGATTTTGAGGGCTCCAAATTTAAAGGGGAAAGAGCGGGATATTGAGAAGTACACAATTTTTATGTAAGAGGCAGGGTAGGGAAAAATAGTCATTCTTGCCTTTGTCTGCCTCAGTGAATCTGCATTTCTTTACATAAGGTGACATAGACAAATGGGGCAGAGGAAAAATGCAGGGAATCTGAATTTTGCATAAGATAACATGGACAAAATGGGGCAAGGGAACAATCAGATACGCATTCGTGTCTGGTGGGCCAGGAGGTGACTGCACCTGTGAAGATAAGCTATCAATTTACATCGCCATGGTGAAATTTTAACAGAAACACCTTCAAAGATCTTGCATCCCAGCTACTCTGGAGGTTGAGGCAGGAGAATCACTTGAACCCAGGAGGCGGAGGTTGCAGTGAGCTGAGATCGCGCCATTGCACTCCAGCCTGTGCAACAAGAGTGAAAATCCTTCTCAAAAAAAAAAAAAAAAAAAAAAAGATAATGATGAAGGTAAGATGCCCCTTGTGAGGACCCTATGTGCAGAAGAGCCAAACACACCTGGCTTCTCAGCCCACTGGGCATCCGCAGAGTGGCCATGTCATCAGGGATGGGAGAAGAATGATAATGATAGAGGGATACTACAGCTGCTATTGTAAAATAGCAACCTTAGCATAACCGCCTGGAAGTGGTTTCCATGATTCGATTATGTTCATAAATGAAGCAAACCCAAACTTTTTCCTGATTTGAGTTTTCATGAGTTACTTTGCATTCTTCATGCATTCAAGAGGTTGTTCTTCACATGCTAAGCAATTGCAGGATGTGTTTAGAAGCCAGTATACTACAACAGTGTCTGTCCTTGACTTCCCTGGGTGTGTGTTTGTATCTTCCAAGCAGATGGGTGATGGACTTTTCCCTTTATCAAAACCTCTTGATCTTTTTTTCACCACTGCTGCCTGTATCTGGGTTGGAATGGCCAAGTTCTTGGAGGGAGGTGGCAGATGAAAGAGATGAAAGAAGCCCCTTAGATACCTTTAGACCCCAAACAGGAAAGTTCAACATCCTTCCTCATAGTCGTGTCTCTAACAAAATAAAATTTAAGAGCTTAAAATGTTTCTGATGAAAGCACAAAGAAAACATCACTGCATCCTAATGTAGCCTCGATTTCCTAATTATACAATCCCTCAGAAAAAAGAGGAGGGAAGGAAGATAAGAAAGAAGTCCGAGCACACTGAAAAAAATATTTTTTTTTTTTTTTTGAGACGGAGTCTTGCTCTGTCGCCCAGGCTGGAGTGCAGTGGCGCAATCTTGGCTCACTGCAAGTTCCGCCTCCTGGGTTCACGCCATTCTCCTGCCTCAGCCTCCCAAGTAGCTGGGACTACAGGCGCCCGCTACCATGCCCCGCTAATTTTTTTTGTATTTTCAGTAGAGACGGGGTTTCACCGTGTTAGCCAGGATAGTCTCGATCTCCTGACCTCGTGATCCGCCCGCCTCGGTCTCCCAAAGTGCTGAGATTACAGGCGTGAGCCCCACGCCCGGCCCGAGTACACTGAATTCTTTTGGGCCAACTGTTGGACTCCAGCATGCCCTGGGCCCAGTCTCACATCCAGTAAACATTGCCAATCTGAAGACCCACACTGGGGGTGGATTCAATGAATCTGATTAAGAAGATAGCACTTCAATTTCTTGCCTCATCTCTGGAGAAGGTTTATATATATATATATATATATAGAGAGAGAGAGAGAGAGAGAGAGAGAGAGAAGGTTTTTATAAATTTTTTTAAACATCAAACAAATCATAAAATCTAGCATATCGAAGTCCTTGCTATCTCACACTCTTCAGGAAGGACTTGTATTTGTCCCTGGGAAATTGTTTTCCAACTGTGGAGGGTTTGCTCCCTCCAGAACTAAAACTGGTTTTGTTTCATCCTTAGGCATCCATGAGTCTCTTTTGTTGTAAGAAATAGACAGTAACCCACCTGCCTCAAGCAAAGGGTTTACATTAGGGCATAGAGATATTAAGGCAGGCAAGAAACTTAGTGATTACAGAGAACAGAACCCATTCCCTCACTCCCTTGACAGGAGGTCCTTCATAACCTCCTTTCACTGAGAGTACTCAGCCTTTTGAGGCTGTTTCTTCTGTCCCTGCCTCTATTCATCATCTATTTTATGCTTTTCCCTGGTACTCAGCATTCTTTCTCTACCTCAATAAATTTTTGAGTGAATGCATAAGGAAATGAATAAATGCTCATAGTTTCTAGTCCATCATCACGTTGCCTTGTTCATAGTTTTGACTTATTCAGAGCCCATTGTGACTTGCTGCTTTGTGACCTGTGTGTGTGTGCGTGTGTGTGTGTGTGTACGTGTGTGTGTGTTTGCTGCTTCTTACCTCCTTCCAATTTCTGATTCCCAAGTCAAATTTCAGGGACCTAACAAATCACTATTGTCACTGCTTAAGTGTTTTTCATACCAGGTCACTTTTTATATCAAGTCACTGTAGTCCAGTCAGCTTTTTCATTGTTCTGTTTTGTTTTGCTTTGTTTCCTGGTGGTGTTTTGCCTCCTGATGGAAAGGGGCAAGATCCTGTGGTTCAGAAAATACTTACATTAGGCTGCTGTCTCTCAGGATTGCCAGATTCAACAAATAAAAATGCAGGATGCAATATTTGGGACATCTTTTTATTTAAAAATTACTTGTTTATCTGAAATTCAAATGAACTGGCTATCCTATATTTTATCTGGCAACCCTACTTTCCACCCAAGCAGTTGAATGAAGCAGCTTCACATAGATAGGATTATTGGGTGCCATGATAGATAGGTGTGTCCAGCCCCCAGTTTTTAATGAAAATCTGTCTTAAGTAAAGATGGAATCACTGTCTTAACAGGAAAAGGATGTGAAACACAATTTGCCATGTCTTCATAATACAGGGTCATCACTATGTCCATTTTGGTTCTGTGTTCAAGGCTTACTGTGGCCTCCAGCTGTTAGCCCCTGCCCTGGAATACCCATTTCTTGGTTGCTTTTTCTAGATTTAAACTGTTCCCTTTCTTTTAGTTGTCATTTCTCACTGCTGGGCATGTGCTTGCATCTTTTTCTTTCAAATTTATACTTTTTTGTGGTTTTGTTTCTATGTTTTCTTTTTTCCTATTAGGCTAAAGTAAAGGTGAATAGAGACACTGAGTGAGGGAATTTTATGAGCACTTCATAATTTCCAAACCTATGAGTTCTAATACTTGGATTTTATGGCGTTGCTGTTCAGAAGTATTTTGTTATGCCCAGGCTAGGGAAAAAAAATGCATTTATTGTTACTGAGTAGTGTTCCAGGTCCTCTGCTAGATATGGCACATAACTTAGTGTGTTTTAGGTACATGGCATTGGGATGTATGGCTAAGTTCCTAAAAGGGAGATCTATTACTCCTTTAAAATATATTATAACATTGTGTAATCCTTGCTTTAGCAGGCCTTTCCTGAATGAGCAAAAATGAATAAGGTTAAAAATAATATTTAAAATTGTATCTTTTTAAAAAATTTCTGAGCTTCCACCAGTGTAATTGCTGACACAAAACTACACTTTGCCAAGCTTCTCCAAGACTACTCCTCCTCCTGTATCTCCAACCTCAAAGAATGGCACCACAATCCACACAATTGCCCAGTTCAGAAACCCGAGTCTCACCGGACTTCCCCCTTTCCTATAAATTGAATCCATTATGAGTCTGGCCAGCTTGACCTTCTGATTCTGTTTTTAATCTTTTTCTTCTTTCTACCCATACTAACTTGTCCCTGTTTGGGTCTTTTTAAATCTTGCTGGGACAGAAAAATAGGTTGCTTATTTGTCTCTCTCTTTCAGTTTTGCCTACTCTGCACCCACAAATCAATGCACGTTATCATCAGAATGTTTTCTCTAAAATACAAATCCATCCATGTTACTGATCTACCTGCAACGAACTCCCTACTGGTCCTGGGAGCCAAATGCTCCCAGAATCACAGTCTCCTCTCCCACTGTGCTTCTTCCACTCACCTTGAACTTTACACTCTGAAGACAGTTTGTATTCCATCTCCCATGCGGCACTATTTCATACCTCAGTAGCTTTGCTAATACTGTGTTCTCTGCCAGAAACACTCCTAGCGACTCTATTGCTTAGCCAGCTCCTACTAATGTCTTTCGAAATTCATTCTTCCATCCTCTCCTGACCGAAACCCCAAGCTGGGTTACGTGTTTCTCCTTCGTGTCCCTGTAGCTTCCAGAATATTTCTTTCTCACAATATTTACTGTGCAACATCAAAATAATGCACGTGACCTTTCCTTAAACGAAACTATCAACCTCTTGAGGGTAACAGTATTGCTCATTTATGCTATATCTTAGATACTGAGGACAGCAGCTTTCACATAGGAGATGATACAGGTCTGTGAAAGTGGTCTTGGAAATCAGAGCATCTAACGTTCTCGGAAGGCTTTGAGTTCCCCTCTCCACCAACAGCACAGTCTCTGCTCACCTCCAGGCAGCCCTCTTCTGCAGCTGCTGCTGTCCCTGCTGATGTAGATAACATGGCAGTAGATCCTGGCAGGTGACTGACTGAGCGTTGCTTTTGCTTTTTAAAGTATTCTTTCCACTGCTGCTACATCTCTCCCAAGGCTCCCTACCAGAGGGACTTTGCATTTCTCTTCCTTATAGTCCTAATTACATTTTTAAAATATCTTGTTACACTCATAATCTCAGCTCTCTACAGTCCAGACTTGGGAAGAGTTCCCTGAAAATTAATGTGAAAGACAGTGTAAATGGCATCCTCCAGTGCCTATAGAAAACACTTCTTACCACTGATCAACTCTTGTCCCTCAGTGAGTCCAGGAGTTGGCTACTTCATTTCCCAGGTGAGTGCCCATCCTGCCCATCTGGAACAGTACTGAGATGATAGAGCTGGATTTTTATCATTGTAGTTTATGCCAATGCTTAAACACCATGTATAAAGTCTTAACCTCATTCTTCTGGGCCTCTTAATACTGGTACCTTAAAATGCCAACCATTGTTTTTCTCAGAGCTCCACTGATTTTTACACAAACAAGATTCCTCCAGACCTCTATCTTGGGCATCCTATTCTTCTTTCTGGGGGATTTCTCCATTTTCTAACCTCTCACGTTCTTTTTCTAGAAATGGCCTCTTCTATTTGAATAAAGCATCTGACCCTTTCCAGGGGGACTAGAGCCTATCCTGAACTGTGATGCCCCTAAAGCATTATTCCCAGCTCTGCCGCCAGGTACATCCATATTCTTGATGGATGACAGTCAGGTTATATAGTGACTTTAGACCTATTGCACAAAATCTGGATTTTCCTCACTCACAGACCATGCATGTGTCTGAAGACCTTATAGTCCACAGCCAAGTGTTTTCATTCAAACAAGCTCCCTGGTTATTCTAGAGAGGATAAATTTTAAAAAGTAATTAAATAACCTCATAGTTTCTTAAATATGTTCTTCATGGTCAAATTATTAACACAGCAATCCTATATAAGGTTTGGGCTTTGGTTTCTCAATTCAGCCTCAAACATCGTACCCTTTGGCGACAGTTTTTTTCTTCCACATTTATCCAGATCGCTTTTTCCTGCAGATAATGCATATGGAATTTATAAGACGTCTTCTGTTTCCTTCTTCAAAGCAAACCATAATGAAGTTCATTAGCTGATAGTGATTCATGGTTAGATAAATTAGAAGCTAAATGAAGAAGTTTAGAGTATTTAGTTATCCATGAATGCATAACAAACTCCTTCAACACTCATTTAATACAACAAATGGTTTAATATACCTCACAATTGTGTGAGTCAGGAATTCACACAGAGCTCAGCTGGGCAATTCTTTTGTTCCTCAAGGCAGGAAGTGCATACGGCAGTCCTCAGCTGGCAGATGGGCTGTTCTGGATAGTCGAAGGCAGCATCAATCATATGTCTGGCACTTGGCAGAGGTGGCTGGGAGGCTGAGCTAAGCTGAGGTTACCAGTTAGAGCACCTGCACCTGGTCTTTCCAGGAAGGCATTGTCAGGGAAGTTGGACTTTTCACAGAGCTAGTTCCCCTCACAACAAGTATTCTAAAAGACAGGAAGTGGAGGCTTCCATTCTCTTTAGGTAGCACAGTGTCACTTCCGCCACAGTCCATTGGTCAAGCAGTCAGGGCTTACCCAGTACAAGGGAGAGGACATAGGCCCTCTCTACGGAAAGAACAAAAAAGAATTTGCAGCCATTTTTTAATGAATTTCCCAGACTGTCTCCTCAGATATTGGCAGAGAGATTTAGAAGACATCATTCATTGTCTCAGCAAAGACTTATGAGGTGTCCACGATGAAGTGCAGGGTGCCAAACTGGGCCCTACAGTGCGACTGCAAATGCACAGGCCACAGGCCTCAGCAGCTTGCAGACATGGGTCAGCAGATCTGCAGTGTTTACATTTAAATATTTGCATTCATTGCCAGTGTTTCAAAACCATGCGGTTTCACATAAAATCTGAGTTTTAACTTTTCTGGGAAGAGATTCATCTGGTTGGCACCAGTCTTGAATTGTCCAAGGGTCACTCCCAGCTTGAGATGAATAGCTCTACCTCGTGCAGAGAGGGCACAGGCTGGGCAGGTTGTCCAGTCCTTCCCCCCACCACTTCACTTCCCAAAGTGATTTGTCTGCTCCCTTTGGGCATTTGAATTTGCCACTCTTGCTCTAGAGATGGAAACATGGATAAAACTTTGTCCCCATCTTTAGCTATCTCCTCAAAGCCACAGCTTTTGAAACAATGGCAAAATTTCCTAAGATTTTTAAAGAAATTTATATCATTATTGTGAATCAGTAGTTTGATATGCTAGTAATATTTTTTTCTAACATATATTGAAGTAAAACAAGACTAGTAAAATAAAAATTCATTTTCACATCATTGCAAACTAACTCTTACAATCTCTTATACCATTTGTGATATGCAGGCATCACTTACACCTCACTCTTCCTAGGGAAGGGTGTAAGGAAGTATAAATGGCCCTGGAAGCTGATGTGAACACTGTAGCCAGTTCTGTCTTCTCCTGCCCCATATCCAGAAAGAAGGAATGCTGCAACGAGAGACCAAGAAGAATCAGTACAGACAGGCTTTGCTGGGTCCCCACCCCCAGTTTATTAAGATTAGATCATACTTTTTTGTTCAGATGTCTACATAGCTGTCCATTCTTCATTCAACCTAAGCATAAAATCAGTTTTCCCTAAGTCTTTGGGTCTTCAATTCTGAAGGCTCTTGTGTCACATAAAACTTTGATTAAATAATTTTGTTATGTTTTTCTCTTATTAACCTGTCTTTCACCTTTTCTGCCTCTATACCTCTAAATATTTAAGCATCTTACACTTAAGTCTTAGTCATCGTGGAACTTTTTTTATGTATGGTGTGAGGTAGGCATCTAATTTCATTTCTTTGATAGGGATAATCAATTGTCCCATCACCATGGTCCATTTCTCCTCGAATGTGCAGACTCTATCTTATACCATGTTTTATATGTGCAGGGGTAGGTTTCCCAGTTCTTTAGCGTAGCAGTCTATTTTTCTCTCTGTACAGCTGGTACACTGACTTAATTAGCATGGCTTTAAAAATATCACATAGGGCATGTTTCTCCACCCTGTTCTTTTCAAGAGTGTTTTTTGGCTATTCTTGGTTATTTGCTTTTCAATGTGAATGGTATCTTTTTTTTTTATCATTGCATTTTCTAAATGCTTATTGATGGCATTTACAAATTCGATTTTTAAAATACTAAGTTTAAATTCAGCAACTCTGCTATACTCCTTTATTAATTCTAATAATTTATCTTTAGATCATCTGAGGCTATTTTTTGTAGGACAAAAATATTATTATCAGCTAATGACAGTTTTGTTCCATAAGCATCCTTATCTTGTTTCTGATTTTAAGGGAAATGCTTCTAATATTTAACCCACAAGTATGTGTTTGCAGAAGGTTTTTGCTTGGCTATCTTTCATGAGATAAAATAATTGTCCTTTTCTTTTTAGTTTGCTAAGAGTTTCTTTTCATGAATGGATGTTAAATTTTATTGAATGCATTTTCTTCATCTAATAAGATAAGCATACAGTCCTAATATTAGAGCAAACTTGCTTTCTTTGGAATAATTCAATAAGATAATAAATTATGCTATTTGTTACATTATCTTTTTATATTATACATCATTTGCTAAAATACTTTGTCAAGAATTTCTACATCTATTTCTACATCTACATGATTTAGATTGTATGGTAACTTCTCTTTTTTGTATGATCATTGTCTGGTTCAGGAATTATAAAATGAGTTGAGTGTGTCCTGTTTTGTTATTATCTGAAAGAATTTGAATAATATTTAAATTACCTTGAATGTTAGTAAAACAGGAAAATCAACCTGTTAAGCACAATGTAAAATAAATGTTATATCTGTTCTAATGATAACTCAATAATATGGATGAAAAGCAGGGTGATATAGTGGGAAAAGATTGAATTTTATACAGAGAAAACATACTTACTATTCTCTTTATAAATATTCTTATTCTGAGAATTCATACTCTCTTATAAAGATTTCAGATACTTAGTATTGCCTCTTTTTAGCTGTGATCTTGGTCAAGGTAGTCCTTCTGATTCTGTTTTCTTACGTTAAAATGAAGGGGCTTTCTTCTTTTTTGTTTTGAAATATATGCTTTGAGAAATTAGTTTGATAGTATGCATAATACCCTGGCAGAGAGGAGTAGGCCCTTATTAAATGTTATTCTGTCCCCACTACCACCACCACCTCTCCGAATCTGGTCAAAGAAAAAAAAACTTATTTTTAATGTTTCACTTATTCTATATTACTAATTTCAAATTGATGTACTTGTGAAAAACCTCAGCCTGATGGAAGGAAAAGGACACATGTCTCTGCAGTTCTAAGAATGTATGGGTGAGAAAGTTGACCTCTTTGGATTAACACTTGAACTCTACATGTTGGGTCTTTGCTCTGTCTCTGAGCCAGATCTCTTAGCAATTGAGATAAATATATCTTGCTCAAGATTAGACACATGCAGGGGGTCCGAAAGCTGAGCAGACAAGCTCTGCAGCTGGGCTTGGAGATAGCCCAGCTCAGAGTGATGCTAAGAGCTGTGTGACAGGTCTTATGTCTCATCAAGTCCTTCTTTCATTAGCTGTCTGGATGCATCTGAGGCCACATACTGGGAGTGGCATTTAGGAAGCCATTATGGAAACCGTCTCCATAAACTAAAACCAAAATATCCTCTACTGTCATTTTTCAAGTTCACTAATGGGGTTGCTAGAAGTAGGTTAACCCCTTCAACCCCTCTCTTGCTATTAGCCATCCACATTAAAGAAAAATACTGTGCATCAGAAGCTTGGTGCTGAGGTGTCAAAATTAGAAACTAGTATTTAAGCAATTCAAGTCAGTAATTTGGAGATGATGGTTCACTGGAGAAATCTTAACACTTTCTAACATTTTTGTTAAATCTACTGTGGAGAACATGTGGAGTTTCAAGTTTATTAGCAAAAGTGTGCTTAACTACCCACACCATATTATCAGCAATTTAAGGAAAGGAATCAGGTCTCCTGATTTATTTTAAAGCCCTGGGATGGTGTTGACAGACAGAGTCCCTACTTAATAAACATTTTTGGAATGTTATTCTTCTCTCTGAGTTCAATTTGCATTGTGTGTACTTTGGTAGCTGCCCCTCATCTAACCTCCCACCCTTCTTCTCCCACTTACCTCCTTCTCTCACTCAATGATTTCTAAGGCATCCTTCCAATAACTGGCTAGAAACCCATCTGAAATTGACCACACTGTCTGTGGCCTCCCCCTCCACATTTGTCATTTCTTCATCCTCTCAGTGTTTAGACTACTGATGGGCTGCTTTACACACGTTCTCAAATTGCCTTATAGATAATAACTGTTCATTTCCTATTAAAGAAGGACAAATGCCTAGAACTATGCTACGTATATAATCATTTGCTCAATAAATATGCATTAAAAATGGAATGTAGATAGGCAAGAAGAAAGAGCAAAGAAAGTAAGAAAGGTAATTTAGGGAGTATTTCATGCGTAATACACACTGCTGGTAGATACAGGGTTATGGCCAGATTAGATGAATAACATGATTCCCTTTGGACCATTATCCTCCAATGGGATACAAACAGAAATCTGGGAAACAGAGAAGCCATGAACCACAGAGAAAGAAATAGGTGTTTGTCTGTTTTTCCACCCAGCCCTTAGGTGGATATAGGGATTTCACAAAGGTGATGCCTTCTTGTTTTTTTTATATTTAACAAGCCACCACTTGTTCTTGTAAATAAGATCTACTTTTTATCCTCCTCTTATGCATCTGGGAGTATGGACTGAGTCAAAAAAATAAGGGAGCTGGGATAAAATTCAGTGTAACAGTTGTCAGAAATCCTTGGTAAGTCCAGAAGCCACACAAGGCTCTGGTGGTGATGTCTGCCGTCAGGGTGATATCCATTCTGATGATGATGGCTGGCTGGAAGCAGGTTCCTTTGTCACTATACTGGATCCTTCTTGAAGCTGGGTACTGCACAGAAGAGACAATCTTCCCATTCATTTTTTCTTCCATTGAACAATTATTTATTGAATACTTACTATGTGCCAAAGATTCTTCTAGGTACTGAGGGTATAGTAATGAATGACACAGATATGGCCCATCCCTCTAGGATTTTACATTCTAGTGGAGAAAGACAGGCAATAAGGAAGTAACAAATGGACAAGATAATTTTAGAATATAGACTATGACATGTAGTGAAAGACAGTGTGATAGACAGATTATTATTCAACCCAACACGTATGACTATCTTTGCTCTCTTTGCTAAAATCTCCAAATAGGGTCTCCCGGTTTATCTGTTTTCAAATAATTGCATTTTTCAATGTCAGAGTTATCTAACTTTTTATCTTTCTCTACCTCTCCTTTTCTTTCCATCTCACATTTATTAAAGAACTAGGTTAAAGTGCTTTGCAATGCATCATCTCACTTAATGCTCACAATGGCACCATGATTTTAGTTAGTATCATGAGTAGAACCATTTTGCAGATGAAAAATCTGAGGCAGAGAGAATGGTTTAGCATCTTGTCTAAGATCACACAACAAGTAGTGAAGCCAGGATATGAATGCCTGTCCTCTGTTAGCAAACTTTATGCTAATCTTTCATCCTTTTTCTTATGGCAGAGTTAGTCCTTCCAACGAAAGGATGCCCCAAACAGATGTTCTCCATCTCCCCAGGGTATAGTAGAAGGATCTGTATTATACAAAAGGATATGCAAAGGGATATGTATTAGACATAGTGAAGAATGTCCAGCCACAAAAGCTGAACACTTCCTAGAGAAGCTTAGGCAATTTCTCTTCTAGAGATTTAGAACATGAGTTGGCAAACCACTGCCTGTAAGTGAAATTCAGCCCTACTACCTGTTTTTGTAAATAAAGTTTTACTGGAAAACTGTCATGCCCATTCATTTGCCTAATGTCTATGCCTGCTTTCTTCTACAAGAATAGAATTGAGTAGTTATGACAGAGACCCTATGGCTCAGAAAGCCTAAAATACTTACTATCTGGTGCTTTACAGAAAATATTTGTTGATCTTTGATCTAGAATATCAGGATGGATTTTGCTTGGGCTGGCTTGAGTATGGTTCTCTCTGAAGTCGCAGAATGGTCTAATTGAAACTTTAATATTCTTTTCAACTCTAGGACCAAAGAGGTATATTTCTGTGGTGGTCAAAACAGGCCTATTCCTAATGGAAGAGCCCCTCCTTCATACTTCTTTCAGCTGACTTCAAGCTCTGCTTTGGCTATGTCTATGCATTGCCTGAATTGTATTTAAAATGTATGTAGCTGACAGAAGTTTCCCAAATTGCATTGCAGACTACCAGTAAACACAACTTAACTGTGGTGGAGGTTGCAGGGGAGAGTAATTTCCACCTACCAGGGAATTTATGGTGGTGCTAGTACTCATGTTAACTCTATTCCAGCTGCCATTTGGATTGGGCATAAAAAATGACCGGTTTCTGCTGTCACACCGTAACAGTGATTAATATTATTGCTATGATTTCTATTATTAATAAAACAGTTTTTTTTTGAAGTTTTACTTTGGATAAAATAAAAACTAGTTGTTAGGAGAATTAAGCATTAATTGCTTTAAAATTCTTATTGATTAAACCAGAGAAGCAGAACTAAGCTGAGGCATTTATGAGTTCCTTTGGAAAAGTATGATATGTGTGTGGGCACTCACACACACACACACATATACACACACAATGTAGGAAAAATAGGTACTAACTGCAAAATGCTTTCCATCCCTAAGAAGTTCATGAGTATTTTCTCAATTCAGTTCAATGTAAAATGACATTTTCTTTTGCTTTTTTACACCACCCCTGCAAAACTGGATGAGGATCCTGCCTCTCACAAGCTGTGTGATCTTGAACAAGTGGCTTCCTCTCCCTGAGCCATATTTCCTTCTTCTGTGAAATGTAGCTGTCAGCATGGATGCTCTTTTCCTGTTCTGACAGGAGCCAACAAGCCTGTGATCTCTGAAAGTCCTACAGCCTACCCCGGCTGCCTCCTTCCATTTGG
Source organism: Pongo abelii (assembly GCF_028885655.2). Taxonomy (NCBI): domain Eukaryota; kingdom Metazoa; phylum Chordata; class Mammalia; order Primates; family Hominidae; genus Pongo; species Pongo abelii. Next base: position 27,377,437 of record NC_071985.2, on the reverse strand, counting down.
CCTCAAAACCACTTCTCAGCATGGTGTAGTGAAAAGACATGGACTTGGGAGTCAGCCAGACTTAGGTTCAACCTTGAAAAGCACATTTTTATTTAGCAGTTCAAGCCTCACACCACTCTCTGAGATGGCAGACGCTTGTACTGTTGCACATACGGTTCTCTCTGGCTTTCTCTCTGTCTTGTGCACCACACACCTGATCTTCTATTTCCCCTTACAGATTCAGGTCAGGAAATTAAAATCTCAGAATGAAAAGAGAAATCATAGATTAGGAGAAAATATTTGCAAATGACATATCTGATAAAGGACTGTTTTCCAAAATACACAAAGAAATCAACAATAAGAAAACAAAAAAAACTGATTAAAAAATGAATCAAAGACCTGAACAGACACCTCACCAAAGATGATATTAAGATGACAAACAAGGATATGAAAAGATGCTCAACATCATCAGTCATTGGAGAAATGAAAACTAAAACATCACTGAGACACCATTACATACCTATTAGAATGGCCAGAATCCAGAACACTGACAACACCAAATGCTGACAAGGATGTGGAGCAACAGGAACTCTAATTTATTGCTGGTGGGAATGCAAAATGCTACAGCTACTTTGGAAGACAATTTGTCAGTTTCTTACAAAACTACATACTCTTACTATACGATCCAGCAATAATGCTCCTTAGTATTTACCCCAAGGAGGTGAAAACTTATATTCACCCATAAGTTGGACCTGCACATGGATGCTTATAACAGTTTTATTCATAACTGAAAAAACTTGGAAGCAACTAAGATGCCATTTCTGCAGGTGAATAAGTAAATAAATTGTGGTATAGGAGAAAAATGGAATATTATTCAGTGCTAAAAGGAAATGAGCTCTCAAGCCATGAAAAGACATGGAGAAAATTTAAGTGCATATTACTAAATGAAAGAAGTCAATCTAAATGGATTATATATTATGTGATTCCACCTATATGACAATCTCAAAAAGGGAAAACTATGGGGACAGTAAAAGATAAGTGGCAGCCAATAGGGGAGGGAGGGATGAATAGGCAGAGCACAGAGGACTTTTAGGACAGTGAAACTACTCTGTATGATACTATAAAGGTAGACACATGCCATTATACATTTGTCTAAACCCACCAAATGGTACGACACCAAGCGTGAACCCCAATGTAAGCTATGGACTTTGGGTAATAATGATGAATCAATGTAGGTTCATCAGTTGTAACAAATGCACCATTCTGGTGGAGGATGTTGATAATAGGGGAACTGTGCATGTGTAGGCGAAGCAGGTATATGAGAATTCTCTGAACCACCTTCACAATTTTGCAATGAGCCTAAAACTGTTTTCTTAAATAATGTCTTTAAAAATATTAAAATCTCTAGAAAATATTTCTGATTCCTCTCCTCGCCCTCAAGGAAGAGGGATATATTCCCAGGTCACCCAGGCACTTCATGCTGTTAACTGTGTGTTTGTGTGGGTTCCCCTCATAGACACTGATTTTCTTGAGGTCAAGAACTGTGACGTTGCACCTATGGGAACCTCCACATTAATAGGACTCCCTGCTTAAAGCCTGTCTATAGCCTTCCTTCTCACCCAGGCTCAAACCCAAAGTCCCCGTCATGGCTCCAAGATTCCGCACAAGCCGGTCTCTGCCAACTTCTGCTTCCTTTCAGGCCATTGTCTCCTTTTTTAGGTTCTCAGGGCCCCGCTTTATCCCTAATTTTCTTTATACCTATAGTAATTTCTGCTGGGGCGGTTCTCTACAGACAGCTCCCACTAGCCTTTTAACTGAGACTTTTCAGATCTCAGCTTCAGTTCATTCATTCATTTAACAAATATTTACTGAGCACTGTTCTAGGCATAAGGAGAAGGAATCAGACAAAAATCCCTGCGTACCTGGAGTCTACATTCTGGCTGGGAGTAAGGCAGACAAGGAAGAAACAAATAAACCAATAAATACAGTCAATGTTACATGATGAAATGTGCTAAAGAGAAAAATAAAGCAAATAAAGCGAGGCGAGATGGGCATTCCTGGGTGGAATGTCATTTCACAGGAGGACTCAAAAGGCCCCAATGAGAGCATAATGGATGAGCAGAGACCTGCAGGGAGAGCAGGAACAAGCTCTGTAGGCATTTGTGGAAGAAGCAGCGATCGAGAAGACCCTGAGCCTAAGTGGACTCCACAGGGTTGAGGAAAAGCAGGAAGACCAGTGAGGGAGGGAGGGAGTGATGGGAGTTGGAAACAGACGGCAGGGATCTGGATCTTGTAGGGTCTTGCCAGCCACTGTCAGGACTTGAGCTTCTATTCTGAGTGAGATGAGTGTTTTCAGCAAAATAATCCAACTAACATTTGGAAGCGGCCACTCAGGCTGGTGCAAATAGAGGAAGATTAGGTCAGGTTTTTCCAATACTCCTGGTGAGAAGTGATGGTATCTTGGACCAGAGTGATAGAGGTTATAAAGTGGTTGACAAATGGTTGTGTTCTGGATCTATTTTGAAGGTAAGAGCTACAGGACTTATAGATATGTACTGGAAATGGAGTATCAGAGAAAGAAAATAATCAAAGATGACTCCAAGGTTTTGAGATGAGTCACTGGAAGAGTACATTTATATTTCCTAAGATGAACAGGCTGGGGGAGGAGAAGGTTGGAGATGAGAATGGGAAAAGAGGAGTGTGATTTTGAATGTGTTATGTAACATGTATCTATTAGACAGCCTAGTAGATAAGTCAAGTATACAGCTTGATATACAAATTAGGAGTTCACAGGAGAAGGCTGGGGTGGCTTCTGGGGCATTCCAATATTTAGAAGCTAAGGATATGAGAATGAACCAGCTAAAAAGCAGGACAAGGAGAAGCCTGCTCTGTGGGAGGAAAATCAAGAGAGTGGTGTCGCAGGCTAAATAAAGCATCTCAAGAGGGAGGGACTAATCAACTGTGTCAAATGTTGGTGATAAGTTCAGCAAGACAGGGACTTATCACAATTTGTAATTATCTATTTCTGGTGAGTGTGTCTTTCTTCCTCTATGTCACCACCCCATTGATTATAAGCCCCAACAGGGCAGGACCAGTGTCTCTTTGTTCATCATTTAATACCAAACCCTGCTGGACATAGAGGAGGCATACAAAAATATATTTCTTAAAAGAATGAATAAATGAACAGCCAAATGGTAAATCATTTTGTTAAGCCCACTTTTTAAACGTAAATCCTAGAGACCCATCTCTGCCCTGCCCTTAACTAACCAGCTGCTTGCCCATGGGAAAACTTTCAGTTTCCTTCCCCTGGATTTCAGTTTCCTCATCTATTAGCAAACTGCATGAGTTAATGGCCTCTACCAGATCTTGCATCCCACAAGTCTTCAACAAGTCTAAGTCAGACCTTCTAATTTCCAAGCCATAGTGTAATTTTAGTCACCGCCTCCCCAAAATGCCTACCATTGGCCTGAGGCTGCCTTGAATTCTGTCACTAGATTTTAACACTCTTCAGTACAATCTAATCCCCATGAGATGCACAAATGAGGAAGCAGCTATGATCAGTCATTTGTGCCAGAATGTGAGTACATTTGTCTGGTCCTTTCCTAATAACTGTTTTAGGTAAGGGCCCATTGAGAAAGAAAGAGAGTAGAGTATACTCAGTGAGCTGTCTAGGGAGGAAAGGGGTATAAAAAAAAAAAAAACCCACTAGAGATAAACTACAGAAAGTCTATATAGAGCAGGTTTTATTTGATGGAATTGAATGGAAAGGTTCAAGAAATGTTAACTTGTGTCTTTAAGTATCTCCAAACTGGAACTGAATCTCAGGAGATGTTGAGTAAGTCATTTCTCCAACCAGGGTTTTGATCTCAATTATAAAATTGGTGAGAATGTACTTGATCATCTAAAAATGCTCTGCTGCCTTTAAAGTCAAGGATTCAGTGACTAGGGAATGACTTCTCTAATTAGGTAGGGAAGGGAAGACAGTCTATTTTAGCCTAGGAATGAAAGATGAAGCAAATAGTCACACATTTCCAAATATGTGGTCGGTCACTTCAGTCCCAAGAAGGACCATCCAATTCTCTTAGCACAGCAAAATAATAATGATAACAATAATTTTTTACATTTACACAAGTTACAACAAAAATTTAAAATGGCTCTTGCCTGCCTCTGGACAAGGCACTGTAAGTGTGGTCACGTACCCTGTGCATGCCAAAGGTCAGAGAGTCTGTCCTCAGTATTGTCCTTTGGCCTGAGACTGCATACACAGAATTAGGATTAGTTCAGTCTCTGCTGCTAGCCTCCCCAAAATAACCCTGCTAGCATCAACAACAAAGACTTGGGTCTGGGCACTTCTCCCTGTAGTGGACTAGCTTGTACTGGACCATGTTTACACTTAAAGAAAGATGATAGTTGTGACCAGGCACAGTGGCTCACGCCTGTAAGGTCAGCACTGTGGGAGGCCAAGGTAGGTGGATTGCTTGAGCCCAGGAGTTCGAGACCAGCCTGGGCAACATGGCAAAACAACAACAACAACAAAGACAAAAATTAGCAAGGCATAGTGGCATGTACCTGTAGTCCTAGCTACTCAGGAGACTGAGATAGGAGGATTGCTTGAGCCCAGGAGGTAGAAGCTGCAGTGAGCCATGTTTGCACCACTGCACTCCAGCCTGGGTGACAGAGTGAGACCCTGTATCAGAAACAAGCTAACAAACACAAACACACATGAAAGAAAGAAGAAAGAAAGAAAGGAAGGAAGGAAGGAAGGAAGAAAGAGAGAGAGAGAAAGAAAGAAAGAAAGAAAGAAAGAAAAATATATTTATAAATCAGCAAATAGAATGGAATCTCTGACCTCACCCCAAATCTGTATTTGGTGGAAGTTGAATGTAAATAAACAGATGAACCAGAAGAATAAGGAAGCAAACAACATTTATGATCAGGAAAGAGAGTGAAATCAACTAGAGTATCCACAGAATCCAGCCTGTAACATCAGCCTCACTAGCACAGCCCCAAGGGCAGGGGAAATTATGTTTTTGGGCAACAAGGATGAGATAAGAAACTTGATAATGACCATCTGCTGCTGATGTCAGGTCTACCTTAAGCAAGGGAGCAGACTGGCAATGGGCGCACACGTGGATGTGTTCCGTGTGGTGCGAGAGTGTGTGTGTGTATGTGTGTTTAAAGTACTGTGGGTGGTGCACTTAATACGGCACTTTTCTGTCCAAGAAAATCACATCCCCTCCAAAGCCCTGAATTATTGAAATCCTGAAGTTTCTCACATCTGTTACGAGCCTTGTATCACCATTTCCGCACGCTATTGGGTGCCACATTCTGTGTCTGAGGTTACAGGCATGCCAAAACCCTCCCACTGCCAAGCTGGGAGATCATTTGTTATTTCTGTAGCCATAGGCTTGCCAAAACCTGGGGAGCTTGATTCTGAAAGCAGCCATCATGCCAGAGGGCAGCAAGCTGGCGAGCTGTGGGGTGGTCTCAACACTCGATATCCAAGCCTTTCAGCCTGAGTGTAACCAGAGCCCCTTGGAGATAAAGTGGCCCTGAGCTGCCTCAGCTGCTGTAAAATTCCTCTAATGGCCTAGTCTAAGTCTCTCTCACTCAGACCACCGCCATTTCAATGGAAAGTGAGTTGGGTCCAAATAGGATGAACCAAACTTCTGTCCGAGCAAAAAAGTTGGCCCAGGGCTCAAGAGCTTTAAATGGACCATGAATAATGTTTTATAGCCTCAGCACTGGGGTGAACTCAACCCCTACACTTAGCCTCACCTTTCACGGTGTTATTTTTAGAGATCTCATTACACCCCAGCTTAAACTAAAAATATGTTTCCCAGGAATAGCAGAACACAGTTTTAATTGTGCAAAGTGACATGAATGTTCATGGACTCTAATTACATGTGATGTTTCATGTGTTTGAGATCAGCTGTAAGGAGGAAGGAGGAATGGCTAAATTGCATTTTTCAAGAGCAGTGACTAGACTTACTCTGAGACTACGGGGCTCAATTAGCTTTCTGGGGGCTGGTGTGGTTTTCCTCAATTGATGCTTTGATTTCCAATAATTTAGTGTGACTCATGTAAGACAGGATCACAGGTCCCAAGAAGCGCTGTTCATGAGAAGCTCACCTCCAAGTTCTACCAAGCCATTCTCACCTAACACTGACACATAATTCCCTCCCCACTCTCCTACACTTGGAAGGAGAGATGGTGCAGTAGAAGAGCTTTGGAATCTGACAAATTGGCAACTGAATCTTCATGCTGCCTCTCTACCTCTGTGACTTCAGGCAAGTTATTAATCTTCCTAAGTCTGGTTCCTCATTGAAAAATAAGAATCATAAATGCTGTATGGATAAAATGCAATAATTTATGCATACAGCAGAAGCCTAATAAATTATTACATTATTTATTTATTTATTTATTTGAGATGGAGTCTCGCTCTGTCACCCAGGCTGGAGTGCAGTGGCACGATCTCGGCTCACTGCAAGCTCCGCCTCCCGGGTTCAGGCCCTTCTCCTGCCTCAGCCTCCCAAGTAGCTGGGACTACAGGCACCCGCCAACATGCCCAGCTAATTTTTTGTATTTTTAGTAGAGACGGGGTTTCACCGTGTTAGCCAGGATGGTCTCAATCTCCTGACCTTGTGATCCACCTGCCTCGGCCTCCCAAAGTGCTGGGATTACAGGCTTGAGCTACCGCGCCCGGCCACATTATTTTTTTATTTGACTTGCTCATATACTTGAATCAGTAGGGGCATTTGTTGAGCACTGACCGTGACAACACAGGTGATATACGATGCAACGGTGTCAGACCCTGACAAAGAGTGCACACATGGGCATGAGTGGCTCTGATGCAGGACAGCATCAGCACCAGCCTGGACTGTAGGGACACCAGCAACAGAGTGCTTTATCCTGGGGGAAGAAAGTCTCATGAATTCTAGCTGGTCCTTTAAGGATTCTTAGAACAGTAGCATTCTCTCTACTGGTGCACATAGATGTTAAAGATGTACCATCTAGGAATAGGCTGCCTAAGATGGAACCCCAGCTCTGCCTCTTATTACCAACCTAACCTTGGGCAAGTTACCTAAGCTTTTACGTCATAATTTCTGCAGCTGCAAGACAGAGCTCATGTCAACACCTACTCATAATGTGGTTACGAGGATTAAATGAGATAGTTGATGTGATGCACAAGCCTTCAGTACATTGTCACAAAGAAATTCCTCAAGAAATGTTGGAGGTTAATGGTACTGTGGGAATTTTATTCCTGGAAAAGGGAACATTTGAGCAAAGAGAGGAATGCACAGGATAATTGAAGGAATATCTTGTGGCTTAGTTTGACTGAATCATAGTGCATATTATGGGAGAAAAGGCAGGTCCTCAAGTAACCTCTCTGGGTTAGTCTTTGCATTCACTTGTGACATTTTCTCGATTCCATCAGTGTACATTCTGTGTCTCTCTCTAGTTCCTGGACTCTCTAAGACTGGAGCTCGCATTGTAACCACTCAGACCACTCAGCCTTCTCTTTTCCATGAGAATCATCTTCCATCCCTATTTTCAGACTGTTCTGGTTTCATCAGCTCTTTAAGACAATTATTAATATTTTGATGAAGTTGGTAATTTAGTAATGACAATGTGATCACTCAACCTGGTTATAGAGAAAAACATGTTTGCAAATTTTCTATCTGGTGAAAAATCTAAAGGTCCCAAGCTCATTTCTGTAATCTCTCAAATTCCAGTGCCTATTCTAGTAGGGGGCTTGGTCAGACTGGACCAGACAGCCACCCTGAACCTGGAGGGAACAAGCTCAACAGCACGGGGACAGGGATGGAGGTCAGGACACCAAGTTGTGGGTAGGCTGCAGGGTCTACAGAAGAGTCAGTTCATTTTTAAAATGAGATGCCTGTGAGTCCCCCGTGTGAATCAGCTGTCACTGCAGGGTACTCACGCTGTTCCTACCATATCATTGGGATACTTTTCAGAGCATGGTTCCCAATACTCAGAACCTTTTATTTTATTTATTTTTCCCAGAGAGGTATTGACGTATTTGCATAAAGAAATAGAAGTCGCTATCTCATGGACTTTTGGACGCAGAATAATTATTTTGCAAACCAATGTGAATAAAGAGCAGAAAAAAAGTAGGAAAATAGAAAGAGAAGCAGATGCCCCATCTCCAGGGTGTGAGAACCCCACCTCTGGGGTTTATGTCATCACCTCATGTTTATGTCAGAGTTCCTGAGTATCACTCTCAGATCATAGTTATTTTACTCTTTTCCCCAATATCTACAAGTACAGTCTGACACTGTGCAAAGCTACCAGTGTCCCCTGAGGGTTGTTTGCCCCTAATGGGTCTTCTCTCTGCCCTTCCCACTTCAGCTTCCAGTCTCAGGGCTCTGGCCCCAGCAGAAGCCCTGCCCCTCACTGTGTGGGGACAGGAAAGGTCCCTTCCCAAGCACCACATTATCAACTACTATTGGACCCACCTGGGCAATTTGGCAGCCTATGTGCCCTGGCATTCTGGGACAGCTTAGGAGTGTCTGAGAATAGACAGAGATGGCCCAGAGCTGCAGCTGCACAGCTGAGGCAGAGAGTGCCCCAGCGTCCCAGCCTCAGGCAGGAGGAGGCCTCCCTCCCAGGAGCAGCCTGGCTGCACAGCTGATCCTCACTAATCCCGCTCCGTAGAGCCAAACTGCTTGATTTTCATATATCTATGACTTGCGTGTTCTTTACATCGCCTGCTTTATTTTCAAACCTGTCAACAGGCCTCTGAAAAGGTTGCACACATGAGCAAAGGTCTGGGCAGCTCCAGGAAGGACAGAAGCAGCCGCAGGCTGGGTAGGAGGGGGAAGGCCTGGGGTGGCAGCCCAGCTACAGCAGGGCAGGCACTCAGACCTGGGAGACTGAGTCGGGAGACCATGGACTTCCCATTTTGGGGGTTTTGTCTCATCAAAACCAAAACAAGGCATGTGTTTTTCTGCCCTGAGATCCCATCTGGTTAGATTAGAAAGCTGGCTATAAATCTGAGATGGACCACATACTTACTGAACTATATTTATCAAGTTTCTTAATAAAGCAAAGGCCCAGAAGCCTTTGAGAGTGAACACTGTTTTTTTCTGACAGAGACATAAGCCAGCAACAAGCAGTTTATTGTTGTTGTTCAGTTGCCAAGTGGGTGATTCAATTAAAATAGGAGCTACATCAGATCTGTTTGTATGAACCCACAGCGTTGCTATTTGTAAAGGGGCCCTACTTCTTGGACTTACATCATTGCTATTTTTTTTTTCAAGATTGTTTTAAGGTCTCTAAAAGAAGACTCATTGGTTGATATTTGCCTACCACATTGTCCCGACAAAGGCCAGACAGTCAGACTGAGGCTGTCTCTGAATATGGATGTTGTGCCAATCATTGTTTCTAAGCTGACAGGTCAATTCAATCTAACAATAGAATTCAAGATAATGAAAGCCAGAATATCAGAATAGAAGAGGATCTTGGGAGTTACAAGGTATGACTCCTTCATTTGAAGCTGAGGAAAGTGAGGACCAATGACTTTGCTAGACTGGGACTTCAAGGCAGAATTATTAGGGCTCTTTCCAGTGGACTACACATACCGGCAAGCTCCCTGGCATCTTGAAATAGAGCCTGGTTCAGGAGCTTCATGTTGAACCAGATAAATGTGTAACACAGTGGGAGAGAGGAAAACCCAGGTGCCATAGATGGGAAGAACAGTACTGTGGGCTCTCATGTCTACAGGTGTCCTCTCAAATTAGAGAAGTAGCCTTCAGATTTTCTTTCACCCATAGACCATGAGGAGAATTCAGTCTCTGATGGGCCCCACAAAAAAACTATAGAGGAGATGGGGCCCGGTGGCTCACGCCTGTAATCCCAGCACTTTGGGAGGCTGAGGCGGGCAGATCACAAGGTCAAGAGATAGAGAGCATCCTGGCCAACATGGTGAAACCCCATCTCTACTAAAAATACAAAAATTAGCTCAGCATGGTGGTGGGCGCCTGTACTCCTAGCTACTCGGGAGGCTGAGGCAGGAGAATCACTTGAACCTGGGAGGTGGAGGTTTCAGTAAGCCGAGATCACACCACTGCACTCCAGCCTGGCAACAGAGCAAGACTCCGTCTCAAAAAAGAAAAAAAAAAAAAAAAAAAACTAGAGGCAAAATAGCAAGATAATCCAGGGACTAATGAGTAATGCAGAGGAAATATACCTTTTCTGGTGGACACTAATGCATTCTTCAAATATTTCAATGTAACAGGATTCTAAGTTGGAAGTTTTAATTGAAGTATCATGATTTAATAAATATCAGATACAGAAATATCCAAAAAGCCACCCAATAATGATTTCACATTTCAATGATCCTCTCTTTGGAGAAGCCTGCACTACGAATACCTCACAACCCTCAAAGAGTGTGGCATGGGAGGGTATCTGTTCCTCCCCTCAAGTCCCTTAGGAGAAGGCTCAGGGGATGACTCAGGAGTCTATGATATGTCCCCTTGCAGGTAGAGGAGTGATGCGGACTGGTGCCCTTCTCTCACCCTTACAATGTGGGGGATGGCCTGCTAAGGGGGAGATGATGGTGTTAGGCAGCTTACTCCCCTGGAGTTTGTTAAGATGATGTACTCAGAGTGTTCAAGGACCAGATGTAGGCCACATTGGGGAGCTGGCGTTGGGGTGGTCGGCAGAGGTTTCCAGGGGCTAACGAGAAGATATGTGACCACTAGAGCAGAAAGCATCACAGCATCTGAGGGTCTGAAGGTAAAAGACCACCAGGGAGCAGAGAAGCCTTATAAGAAAACCAGGAGAAAGCACCAGACTGTAACTGTTCCCAAGCTTGTTGAGGTCTGAGCCAGCTGTCTTTGGTTGGGCTTCCTGGGAGCATTGTCTGAAATAGGGATTCTTGTGAAGTGGTTTACTGGGGGAGTGCTCTCGGCAAAGCAGAATAAAAAGGAGAGATGCAAAATAAGGATGTGGTCTCTGTTTGAGGCTAGCCCCTGACTCGTCCCACAGCAAGCTCTGGTCTGTCCTGGAGAAATGGGGCCAGGCTTTTACCTCCCTGTCAGTTGGTCATTGGCTGCTGAGTGCAATGTGGGGGAAGGCGAGGAAGCAGTTGGGGAGAAAGTTGGGGGGTTAAATAGGGAGGGGAAGGGCCATGACTCGGAAAAGGTGGCTTCCATTTGGTCAAAGGCAAATTCTCCCAAGAGGGGGACAACTATGAGCCATTAGCAGCCAATAGTCACAGCACTCAATGGGTGGAGACCTAGGAGGAACATCAACACATTCGCTGTAACAGCTTCATGCCTGTCAGTGAATAACTTTTTATTACTAGTTCTCCTGGCCGGGCGCAGTGGCTCATGCCTGTAATCCCAGCACTTGGGGAGGCCAAAGCAGGCAGATCACGAGGTCAGGAGATCAAGACCATCCTGACTAACACGGTGAAACCCCGTCTCTACTAAAAATACAAAAAATTAGCCAGGCGTGTTGATGGGCACCTGTAGTCCCAGCTACTCGGGAGGCTGAGGCAGGAGAATGGCATGAACCCGGGAGGCAGAGCTTGCAGTGAGCCGAGATTGCGCCACTGCACTCCAGCCTGGGCGACAGAGCAAGACTCCATTTCAAAAAAAAGATAGTTCTCCTAACATTTCCTTGCTCCCAACTCTTCCCAACTCCCTGAGGGTCAGAAACAGTGCCCATACGCTATAATAGGCCTAGCTAGAGTTAGGGTATAAGTCTTAACTTTGAATGAAATTGAATGCTTTGACTATTACATAGGAATGAACATTTTTTAATGTTTTACTTTAATATTATATACATATAGAAAAGGACACATATCACAAGCATACAGCACAAGTGCTCGCAGACCACACCCATGTGACAATCCCCACCATCAATAAAGAGAAACTCACCAGCAATCGAGATGCCTTCATACTCCCTTCCTGTCACTCTCCTCTCACCTCTGCCACGTGATAACTACTAGAGTAATTGTCTAACAGCACAGATTCATTTTGCCTGTTTTTAGTTTTTATGTAAATGGAATCTTATAATATGTACACTTCCGTGTCTGGCTTCTTTCAACATTATGTTTATGAGAGTCATCCATATTTTTGCATGTTCTTGTAGATTACACTTTCTCTGTATAGTATTCATTTGAATGACTGTACATAAGTTTATTTATCCATTCCACTGTTGATAGAAATTTTAGTAGTTTGCAGTTTAGAGTTATCACATATAGTGTGAAAATTTTAGTGCATGGCATGTGGTAAATCTGTGTACACATTTCTGTACATAGGCCCTGGGATTAATAGACTCATAGGCACCTTGGAGTTAATAGGATCATAGACAATTATTTATATGTGTGTGTGTGCATGTGTGTGTATCTTAGTAAATACTGCCCAACAATTTTCAAACGTGTCTGTAACATTTATAACCCCACCAGCAGTGATGAGAGTTCTAGTTGCTTTAGACCCTTGTTAATGCTTGGTATTTTCTGTCTTGTTCATTTTAGCTAGCACTGGATATTGTTAATTACTGAACTGAGCTTGTGTATGACATAAGTGCTGGAGGGCTTGCAATTGCCTAAGAGTGATCAGAACAGTCTGAAAGTCTTTCTGCATTTTCATATGAGGACAAAGGAAGGCCTGTCTGCAAACAAGCAAGTTTAAAGGGACTAGGAGAAACAAAAGCAAAGTTATTTTTATAATTATATGCTTGTGAGTCCTCCCATTCAACCTACTGGTAACACTGAGATAATATTATCATCCTCTTTCTCATCATCATTATTTATATTATTTTAATTTTATTTTTATTACTATTGATTTTTACCAAAGCACGGAGACTTTCTATGAAAGATGATGAAATTTTTGTATTCTTGAGCTTCCTTGTCTTGATGAAACCTAGGATTTTGATATATCTGAAGCTCAAGTTTATAACTAATGCTTTCACTCTCAAACTGATATCAAAAATCCCGCTTCATTTCTTACTACCACGGGGGCTAGGAAGATAGTTTTCATAACAGAAGAAGACAAGAAGTAGATCATTATCTCCTTGCTTGTCATGGGGAAAGAGAAGAGATAAAAGAAAAAAAGATTTTTTTCAAGCTCCTTCACACCCATCTCACCTCCCCTTTCCCATTTCCCAAAGGAACACATACAAATAGCTCATTCCCTGAGCTCCACTTAGGAGACCAGCCTGGACAAAGTGTTTCCCTCCAGGATGCACATAGGTCCTCCTTTGTAAGAAGTGGGGCACACATACCACTGCTGAGCAACGTGGGCCTTCAAGATAATTGGTCCCTGGATGGGCTTCTGGAAAGCAAACCAAGCCTTTTGTTATTTTTTCCCACATTTTTGTCTAGCCAGTTGGTTTTTGAAAGAGTAAGGGGTATAAGGAAGTTGGGTCACTGAGGAAGGCTCTTGTTTGGGGAATTTTCACCAAACATGTCATTTTCTAACTGGGGCTATTTGCTGTGGTCTTTCTGCCTGACTGTCTGCATTGAGTGAAGGTTATAATTAACAAATAGCAGCAGCGTTTCCATCGCAAACTCGTACTGTGGTTTCTCTGACTCATCCTAATGAACTACGGGCCCCTCGAAGTGAAGGTTATTTTTTTTTCCTTCCTGAAAAATATATTGCAGTGGTGGCCTTAATTGAAACTGCTGAATGGTAAAATGCAATTTGTTGTTCATTTATTTTTAAATGTTATATTGAAAAGCAGGAGAAGAGGTGAAGTCAAATGCTGTTTATCTGTATGTTGTGTGTATACTCATGTATTTTATTTGAGACCTTTATTTTTAAAATTGTAACAATATTGGTGGCCATATGGCCCCAGCAAAATTACCCAAATGTTTAATTGAAACGAGACTAATTGTCATGCAAATATATTACTACCAGACAAGCTAACAAGAATAATGAAAAATGAAGTACATTAGAGGATACTTGGAAATGTTGATTTTGTGATTTTCAGCCAGGAAAGTGGCTGAAAGAGTTCTTACTGGGGAGGCAGTGATTTATCCTGTTTAGCTTAAGTGAAAGTGAGGAATCCCAAAGGTTTGTAATAGCCTTTATGGTTCTCTTTACTAGTATAACTCCTGCTCAGAGGGGCTTATCTGTGACAGGATGAGTTTTTACTTAAAGGGACGGTGGCTGGCTACTTGCCATTCACTAAAGATTCCACCACACCTGGGAGGAGAAGAGAAATACACCTCCTACTACTCATACCTTGGGGAAATTCTCTGCTTCTCAGAGGAGCAGAAATCAGATTGGAAAGGGACCTTGAGGAAAATGAACCCGGAAGCATTTCAGAAGGAAAAGGGGCTTTCTTCGGAGATAGCACCAGGACAACAGGCATAGAATAGACTTGGATGCTGAGCAAATCACCCGGGATCTCCTAAAAATATTTACTACTGTGTCTGACCACAGGCCTACTGAAGCAGAACCTGCAGGGTAAGGCCAAGGCCCTGTGATTCTAATGTGCACCCACATTTGAGCATCAGTGATTCTAGTTAAACTCCTTCTTTCAGAGTCCAGGTCAGTAAGATTTAAGAAAATAAATTCCTCACCAGGGATCAGCAAGTGGTTAGTGACAAGGGAGTGTCTACGACTGCCTTCTGGGTGCTTTTGAGAGGTGACAGAATGCTGGCAGTCCTCACAGCCCTCGCTCACTCTCGGCGCCTCCTCTGCCTGGGCTCCCACTTTGGCGGCACTTGAGGAGCCCTTCAGCCCACCGCTGCACTGTGGGAGCCCCTTTCTGGACTGGCCAAGGCCGGAGCCGGCTCCCTCAGCTTGCAGGGAGGTATGGAGGGAGAGGTGCAAGCGGGAACCGAGGCTGTGCGTGGCGCTTGCAGGCCAGCTGGAGTTCCGGGTGGGCATGGGCTTGGCGGGCCCCGCCCTTGGAGCAGCCCTCCAGCCCTGCCGGCCCGGGCAATGAGGGGCTTAGCACCTAGGCCAGCGGCTGCGGAGGGTGTACTGGGTCCCCCAGCAGTGCCAGCCCACGGGCGCTGCGCTGGATTTCTCCCCGGATCTTAGCTCCCTTCCGGCGGGGCAGGGCTTGGGACCTGCAGCCTGCCATGCCTGAGCCTCCCACCCCTTCCGTGGGCTCCTCTGTGGCCCGAGCCTCCCCGATGAGCGCAGCCCCCTGCTCCACTGCGCCCAGTCCCATCGACCACCCAAGGGCTGAAGAGTGCTGGCGCACTGCACGGGACTGGCAGGCAGCTCCACCTGCAGCCCCAGTGCAAGATCCACTAGGTGAAGCCAGCAGGGCTCCTGAGTCTGGTGGGGATGTGGAGAACCTTTATGTCTAGCTCAGAGATTGTAAATACACCAATGGGCACTCTGTATCTAGCTCAAGGTTTGTAAACACACCAATCAGCACCTTGTGCCTAGCTCAGGGTTTGTGAACAAGCCAATCAATACTCTGTATCTAGCCACTCTGGTGGGGCCTTGGAAAACTTCTGTGTGGACACTCTGTATCTAGCTAATCTGGTGGGGACGTGGGGAACCTTTGTGTCTAGCTCAGGGATCGTAAACGCACCAATCAGCACCCTGTCAAAACAGACCACTGGGCTCTACCAATCAGCAGGATGTGGGTGGGGCCAGATAAGACAATAAAAGCAGGCTGCCCCAGCCAGCAGTGGCAACCCACTCAGGTCCCCTTCCACACTGTGGAAGCTTTGTTCTTTCGCTCTTTGCAATAAATCTTGCTACTGCTCACTGTTTGGGTCCACACTGCTTTTATGAGCTGTAACACCGCGAAGGTCTGCAGCTTCACTCCTGAAGCCAGCGAGACCACGAGGCCGCCGAGAGGAACAAACAACTCCAGACGCACTGCCTTAAGAGCTGTAACACTCACCGCGAAGGTCTGCAGCTTCACTCCTGAGCCAGCGAGACAACGAACCCACCAGAAGGAAGAAACTCTGAACACATCCGAACATCAGAAGGAACAAACTCCAGACGCACCACCTTAAGAGCTGTAACACTCACCGCAAGGGTCCGCGGCTTCATTCTTGAAGTCAGTGAGACCAAGAACCCACCAATTCCAGATACACTTTTCTTGCATTAGATCCTGTGATGGTTAATATTGAGTGTCAACTTGATCGAATTGAAGGATGCAAAGTATTGTTCCTGGGTGTGAGATGAGGGTATTGCCAAAGGAAATTAACACTTGAGTCAGTGGACTGGGAAAGGCAGACCCACCCTCAATCTGGGTGGGCACCATCTAATCAGCTGCCAGCATGGCTAAAATATAAAGCAGGCAGAAGAACATGAAAAGACTAGACTGGCCTAGTTTCCCAGCCTACATCTTTCTCCTGTGGTGAATGCTTCCTGCCCTCAAACATCAGACTCCAAGTTCTTCAGTTTTAGGACTCGGACTGGCTCTCCTTGCTCCTCAGCTTGCAGATGGCCTATTGTGGGACCTTGTGATTATGTGAGTTAATACTTAGTAAACTCCCCTTTATATGTATATCTATCCTATTAGTTCTGTTCCTCTAGAGAACCCTAACTAATACAGTTCCCTTACCTTCAAAAGGTTGTCAATTCTGAGCTAGGCATGATGGCTCATGCCTGTGATCTCAGCACTTTGGGAGGCCAAGGCGGGTGGGTTGACTGAGCTCAGAAGTTCGAGACTAGCCAGGGAAACATGGTGAAACCCCGCCTCTCCAAAAAGAGTAAAAATAAAAAATTAGCCAGGCATGGTGGTGTGTACCAGTAGTCCCAGCCACTCAGGAGGCTAAGGCAGGAGGATTGCTTGAGCCCAGGAGATCGAGGCTGTGGTGAGCTGTGATCTGGAGCACCACTGCACTCCATCCTCGGCAATGGAGCCAGACCCTATCTCAACAACAACAACAACAAAACCAAGATTGTCTGCTGTGTGACAAGGAGTTTACCTCTCTGAACTTCATTGTCCCCATTTGTAAAATAAGGATAATAAGAACTACCAAATGAGGATTTCAAAAAAAGATAATGAAAGGTTTTGAAAATTATAAAAGCAGGGTAAACAGAAAGTATTACTCTTATTATTTATACCGATACTCTCATGTTTATACAAATTATATAGGCATACATAGGAATCCCAGAAAAAAAAAAGGAGCAATTAAAAAGTCTATCAGCAGACATAAGCCCTTAAAGCTTCACCAAGATAACACATAAGCAGGACTTCAGGTGACAATTAATGTAAGCCTTAGAGGGACTGGGCCAGGGACCAACCAAATTATTCCTTTAGCTGTTGATCACTTTTTGGCCTCCTTCACCCTAACCCTCAGGCTACTTTGGTTTGTTGTTCTCTTTAGTAATTTAATGATGGCTAAATCTGCTGTGATCACTCATCCGTCCTGAGCCTCTCCCACTTCATATTGTAAGCTCCCTGGAAATGAAGACCACTTTCTTAATTCTTCAGAAAACTGCCAGCCCCTAACATAGTATCCCATGAATGGTGGATGATTAATAGGTGATTCTAGAAACATGAAGCTAGAAGAAGCCTCTGAGATCCATTCATTCAATAGTTTAACAAGTTTTTATTGAGTGTCCACGATGCACCAGATACTTTTCTAGGATCTGAGATTAAGGAGGCGACCAAGAAAAAAGCTGACCCCTGCCCTCTGATGCTCAGTTTCTAGTGGGTGAGAGAGTCAATCTATAAATCAGTAAAGAAATCATAAATAAATGAAGCATTGGGTAATGCTAAGGGTTGTGAAGCAAACTGCAGCAGAGTCAAGAGCTGAGAGTTGGGGAACACAGGTTGGTTTAGCCAGTAATGTCTCTGGGAAGAGGAACATTGGAGCACAATCTGAGTGGGCTGAGGACTGGGTCACACCGTGACTTAGGGTTAAAACAGTCTAGGTAGAGGGAACAGAAGTGCCATGCCCTAAGACAGAAGTGAGCTTGGTGCATTACAGTGACAGTACAGAACCCAGGGCAAAGATGAGATGCCCAAAACAGGCAGGAAGGCTGGCAGCCAAGAAAAGATGCTAGAGTTTACTCCCAGAGTGAAGGGATGCAGCCATCTGAGGGTGTTGAGGCAGGAGGTGAACAAATGTGACGCACTTTTAACATTGCTCTAACTGCCATGGGGAACAAGAGTGGAAGCAGAAAACCAGTCTGGACATTTTTGTGGAGAGGAGTGATGGTGGTTTTGATGTGGGCGGAGATAGCAAGACTCAGATGCAGTCAGGTCAT
The DNA here is from genome assembly GCF_028885655.2 of Pongo abelii. Taxonomy (NCBI): domain Eukaryota; kingdom Metazoa; phylum Chordata; class Mammalia; order Primates; family Hominidae; genus Pongo; species Pongo abelii. Next base: position 27,359,285 of record NC_071985.2, on the reverse strand, counting down.
ATCTGGAAGGGGACTCTAATATTTGCAGAATGTCTCCAAGGGCAGGGATGCTTTCCTGTCCTCCTAGGAAGAGCTTGGGGCTGCAAAGGAGGTGTGGAAGGGAAGGTCCAGGGGTCACCAGCACCTGGTTCCTACCCAAACAGTTCAGCCTCACCTGCCTCACCATGGGGCTTCCCAGCAGCCCTACCCCCAAGCATCTGGCTCCGTTGACGAGTCATTTGTTAACACCCTGCCATTCTATACCACATCATTTTTAGTAACAATCATGAATGAAAAGAATACTAATAATGACTTAGGAGGAAGCAGAGAAAATTTGCTTTCATTCAATTTCATATATAGAAAATCATGCTCTTAAATAAGAAAATAAAATTAAAGTATGAGAGAAAATAAATATTACAGTAAAAAAGGGAGAAAAAGCACAGCTATTTATTCAAAAGTTTTATACTTACCTAACAGTTTTGAAATGTGATTCTTTGGTTGCAGTGGAATATAATAATATGTCATATAAATGACTCTCTAGTAACTAATAAGTACATTTAAATAAAACAGAAGTGTCTATAAAGAGCACAATTTAGATGACTAATTGTACTGCTGATGTAATGCTGTTTGTTTTTCCTAGCTTTGCTCTTCAGTTTTAAAACAGTAATATTTTAAAAAGAATAAATTTAAGTTTTGCAGATACTATTCCATTTTAGTAAGTTATTTCATAGTTTAAACTCACATGAATATCTATAGACATATACAAACACATATATAGATATTACACCTTACAGTCTATAGTGTTTCAATGTTTTAAAATTTTAAACAAATAAAAATTCCAAGTGGTCACAAAGAATGGCAATTTATGCAAATGTAGTTCTATTTCTTTTCTCTGTCCATTGTGCGATTATTATTTATTTTGAAACTACTGTTTAAGTGCAGGAAAATGTAGTTTTGCAGGGCCTGGAGACAGGAGCTGCACTAGGAGCGCATGAAGGATTCTAAACAATTACAAACTCACTGACAAGCAAACGTGTTCAGGGAAATATTCATGTGTGACGGGGTGGCTGCCTAACTGTGAGCTTTTCAAATAAACCTCCATGTAAATTACAACATTTTTTAAAGGATAGTTAATAAGCCATGCTATGTTTAAGTTTATATATTATGAAAACTCAGCAGCAGCCACAGAAATTGTTGAGAATTCAGACCAGCAAAATATTTTTTGGTAGGGTATCTTGTCACTGAGTGATCAAAAGTAACAGGCAGACTTTCAGTGAGTTTTAGGAAAGTTTTGAATTTCCTACCGACAATGCATCCCCCTTCTTGCCTGAATCTAGGGTAGAAGGCTGCCAATGCTCAGCGGGTGCTATGCCACCAGTTCTAAGTAAGGTGTCCTCGGCATTGCCCCGGGCACGAAAAGTCGGAAAACCTCCATCTAGCCCAGTCCTCTTGCCCACATGAGGAACCTGAGGTCAGGCGGCTTGTGTGACTCCCAGGGTGAGATGCATTCACGGAAGGAAACCAGAGCAAGGGCCTTCAGGCCTCTCTATGCGTGCCAGGGAGGCACATGATCACATGACTTGGAACACAGCAGGTTCTGCTCATGCAGGCAGGGCACCCCCAACATGTCCCCGGGGCCCAGGCAATAATAGAAAGAGGGAGGCTGAGCCTGAGGCTATGGAGAGGTGGACAGCACAGGTCCAGGCTAGACAGAGCCACCACTCAGCTTTGACCAATAGTTGCTATGCAGGAAAGCAGGCAAGTGATGCCAAGTCTTCTGCTTATTCTAGACAAACCAAAGAATCCGTCTCCTTCTTTGGCACAAAATCTCCAAAGTTTTATATTTTGGCAAATAATTCAAATTACTTGAACAGAAGCAAGAAGGAAGGGAGGGAAAGAGGGAGGCAGGGAGTAGGGGGAGAGAGAAAGAAAACCCCTAGGCCCACCACCTCTGCATGCTAGGTGTGGCCAGGCACTGCAGCCTCACCACCTCTGTGCTGATAATTAGCTACCAGACAAACACAGGTTTAGTCCGCAGCTCCTACATCAATGGGTAGTGAGTTCTCCTTAGGTAGTGGAAAGTTGTGTTAAAGGCAAATAAATCTCAGGCCCCAAAATCACTCAAGCCCAACTGCTTAGGGCAAATCTGCCTCCCGTTCTATTCAAAGTCGCCCCTCTGCTCACTGAGATAAATGCATATCTGATTGCTTCATTTGGAGAGGCTCATCAGAAGCTCAAAAGAATGCAACCATTTCTCTCTTACCTACCTATGACCTGGGCGCCCCTGCACCACTTGGAGTTGTCCCGCCTTTGCCTCAAGTTGTCCCACCTTTTTGGACTGAACCAATGTACCTCTTACACATATTGACTGGTATCTCATGTCTCCCTACAATGTATAAAACTGAGCTATGCCCCAACCACCTTGGGCACATGTCATCAGGACCTCCTGAGGGTGTGTCACAGGCATGTATGTCCTTAACTTTGGAAAAATAAACTTGCTAAATTAACTAAGACTTGTCTAGATTTTCAGGTTCACATTTGGAGACTCTATACCCCTTTATTGCACTAGTTTGAGCTCCTTCAGGCCAACACTAGACATTTGGCTCCATGTTAAGGGACGGACACAGACCCCTTCATGTCCGAGGAAAGGCGGGTGCTGAGCCTTGCTGGTCTCATCATCCAAGGACTTGCACTCGGCTTCGGTGTCTCACTCCTGCTGTCTCTGCCATCAGTGGCAGACACAGCTAACACTGTGACAGAGCCAGGGACCTAACAGGCTTACTTCAAGGGGCTAACCTGGGCTGCCAAGAACAATTTCTCCCTGTAACCTGCCAGGAGCGGACAAGGCTGCTGGAAGCTCATGTAACTTTTCACCACATGCCGTTTTGAAAAAACTCTGTTCCATGGGGAAAACCTTCAGAAGACTTTTCTTTGTAAACAGACTTGATGATAAAGACATGCTAAGTCCTAAAACCCAGAGGCTGTCAAGGATTTTACATTCTACCAATTTTGTCTTATCTCCTGGGCAAAGTAGAGTTGAACAGAAGCTAGAGCTAAGTGCTAAACTCACTAGACATCTGTCAGCATCCGTCCATCACAAATGCGAGGGCCTCCCTGCCAAGTGGGCCACTCTCTCTGGTATAGGGAAAGATTCAAAGTTGTTATGAATGTTACCTGCAGATATTAAAAAGAACTCGTTTACACGTGTTTGTGTTTTCTGCTCTTACCTTCTCAGAAGTGAAATGCAGAAGCACACATATTGATCATCTAAATTTTTAAAAAATGATAATTCACACACACATTTGTACACAGAAGTCCAGGCAAAGAAAGATCGACATGTTTAGAACACTTACCTTCAGACAGTGGAGTAAGAGATAATATATTTTTTCTTTTTGCATAGTTGTATTTTATAAAAGTTCTATGATTGATATTTATTACTTTAATCATAAGGGGAAAAGCAACCAGTAAAGACTATGAAAGAATGATTATATATGGTATATTAGTCTGCTAGGTCTGCCATAACTAAATACCACAAACAGAGTGGCTTAAAAGAGCAGACATTTTTCTCTCACAGTCCTGAAAGCCATAAGTTTGAAATTAAGGTATTGGCAAAGTCATTCGTTCTAGATCTTCTGAGAGAAAATCTATTCTGTGCATGCCTCCTAACTTGTGGTGGCTGCAGGCAAGCCTTGGTGTTTCTTGACCGATAGATGCATCCCTCCAGTCTCTGCCTCACTCCTCACAGGGCATTCTGTGTCTCTCTGTGTCTTTATATGATTTTCTTATAAGGCCCACCCCAATCCAGTATGGCCTCATCTGAATTTCACTAACTTACATCTGCAGAGACCCTATTTCCAAATCAGGTCATATTCTGAGGTTCTGGGTGGACATAATTTTGGGGATGGGGAAACACTATTCAATCCAGTACATATGCTTATAAAGTAGATGAATCCCCCTGGGGATATTCAGATGCCTATTGACCCTATTAAGCCTTAATTCCTGAAAGTAGAGCTTCAGCTCCCAGGAGCATGTGGCCCACCTCCTCCTCAATCTCTGCTCTGGATGAGGAGTGGGGCCAGTGCAGAATCAAGGTGTATAGACCAACAACATGACCCACAAGGACCACATCTGGTCCTGGTAGAGCCGTGGGCCCCAGAGCCCTGATGGGGCCCTGGGTGATGCTGAGAAGCCTGAGGATCACACACCTCCCTCACACAGTGTTACGCCTTTGCAAGTGCATGGGCATGTTCTTAGGATTAACCAATTACAAACTCAGTTTGAAGTGTGACAGTCAGGCATTTTCTCCCTGAGTGGTACTGAAAGTAAAACTCCTGTCATGTATGAGTCTGAGAAACATGTGATGACAAAAAGATTTCTTGTACTCAACAAGGTTGGAAATCACCATGCTACATCTTTTTCTGGAGCAGGCTTCTTGTGGGATGAGAGGCTTTTATTGGGATGTAGTGTGTCTTGTGTCTTGTATCTTATGTGACAGGCACCATGTACAGCACTTTGGGTCCATGTTTCTCGTAACCTTCAAATCAAACCTATGAGGCAATCATCCCATTTTTTAGATGAGGAAACAGGCTCAGAGAGGTTAGACAATCACAGAGGCCCCAAATCACAAAGCTAGGAACCAGCAGAGATGAGATTTAAATTTGAAGGTAAATGTTTCTAAGACTTACACGATAGTGTTATTGGCTGAAGTGTGTCATTAACACTCTCTTTAGCACTGGATAAGCCATCAGAGACCTACACCCTGAGACCATATTGCTGTGCTCCCCACAGAATTTATTGTCATTCAGGAACACATCAGGGCTGTGGCCTCCAAGAGGGACTCTTTAATTGCCTTAGTAAACCCACTTCTTTTTTATGTGCAGATGCCACAGGGAACACCTTCCACTACGTCTCTCTATGCCCAGTGCATGAAGCCCAGGGGAGACCTTCTGTAGGAGCCAAGTAACAGGAAGAGCTTGGCCTCCTCTAAATAATTGGTGTATTTTCTCCCTAGGGGCAAAAGGAACGGGGTAATCATTTGCCCAGGTCTGTATTTTCTGTCCTCAAATCTGTCGGCTCAATCATAGTACTCTGGTTTAATTACCTTATAATCTGAATTTCTGCAATAAGACCCCCAGCCTGTACCCCAGGATCTGACCTACTTTTTCAATATTTAATTTTTTTTGCCTCAATTTGTCTTAATTGTTAACTTATTATTGTCTTGTATATTTTTTCTGATATCCTCCAGAAATCTTTTTTGTTTGATTTTTTACTCTTGTTGTTTTTATATTAGTGTGGTTCTTACGCAGTAGGGGAGAAGGACTGTGGAGTCACTGACCTTTGCCATCTGCTCCTGCCAGCTCCTCTTGCCAGGACCCCTCCAGCAGGCCAAGTCCCATATCCACCTGCTGGCTGCCCAGAGCTGCACACAGAGGACAAGAGCCCTCTGGCTCATTCCTTGCTCACTCTACTTTTCCATCTTGAAGATTCTTAGGCTTAGGTCCTCAGGACACTGTCTCCAAATGAGTTAATTAAAAAGACAAAAAATATAATTGTCAACAGAGTTCATGAGTTATCCAGCCTCAGGTAGTGTATATTTCAACCTAAAAAACAAACAAACAAAAAAGAAAACTGCTAGTTTCAACAAAGGCTCCAGATTCCTCTGAAAATATACCTAACTTATGTAGGAAAATATAGAATCCTAGACAGGATACCAGTTCGTCAGTTTAACAAATGTGAGATTGAAGGGACTGAACCACCAAGCTCTGCACTTTCTCAAACTGAAGCCAGACCCTCAAGCAGTTGTTAATTTTCAGTTTTTGTCCTTGACTCAATGGGAACACAAATATTCTAAAATGCAAGACCAGATAAAGTTGTGACAAGACATTAGGGGCTTGACTCCAGTTCCAGTTCAGCTGCGATATACTTACCATTCTCTACCTGTGCAAAGTGCCCTCATGTTGTGTGAGTGAATTCCAAAGTCACTTTGTGAGCTCTTCCAGCAAGGCCAAAACCATGTGGAGTGTACAAGTGGGAAATGTCCTCTGCTCTGCTCCAAGCACGTGACCTTCTGCCTGGGGCCAGAGGGAAGAGTCGGTCATGCCTAAGCCAACACCCACGGCATTCTACCACATGGTAAGATCCCTCGGACTAAAACACAAAGCCTCATGGTAGCCTGACCTTTCTCAGGTGTTAACACCTGACCTGGCAAAACTAGCAGTGCCCCTGCATTGAAGCAAGCTCCTTAGAAGGCAGCTTACTGTGAGCTGAGGTCAAGGAGAGTGACAAAGCCCAGCAGAAATCCTCTGAACAGCTGAGCAGGTTCATTGCGAGTAACGGGGAGACCAAGTGCTGGGGAGCCATCCCAGCCACAAAGATTCTGCAGCATGGGCATTAGGAAACAGCGCAATCACTGCTATTCTGCCCAGGGTCTATCTGTGTCTAAAAGGAACATGAATCTAGGACAGTGATGAGTGGACCCTGCTTTTGCAAACATCATTTTCTCCAACTGATTCCTTTCTAAAAAGTAAAATTGACATTTTTGTCCCCTGAGGAGAACACCCAAAGCAGATACAAAGTTCCCTGTATTAAACAACATTTACAATTCAGATTGTACTGCACAATACCCTCCACCCAAGCCAAAAGTTTTATACCATTCATTTGCATAGACATAGCAAAATTATGCAACACGTCATCTTCACTCAAAATTCACTGTTTTGTGAGGCAAGACTTACAACATTATTAGAATGTACAATGCTTCATTCTTTAGTAGTAATAATTTCAGAGAAAATGTTCAAAGATAAAAGCAAACATCCATTGGAATAGATTTTGCAGGATGTGAGAACAAGAAAATGAAATTAATTTGTACCGTTTAATTGTCTAACTCGGGGAAAATGAAAAGAATCATTAAATTTTTCCTAAGAAAATATATTGGCCCTCGATCTCAGAATTACAAGAAACTCTTATGATAATTTAACCAAAGGTTCTAAAAGACTCAGAACGCTTGAAATTAAATACATGTGCATATGTGTTTTGTTATGGGAGACAAATCATATATTTAATTAGAACTTGAAGGGGGCTTGCCATTGCTAGTGCTCAATGCTTTTAGTTTGTGAATAAAAAAACTGACACTTATAAATGTAAATTTGTCATAAAATAGTTGCAGAGTTTTGACTAAACTGTGATATTCTCATTTCCAGTATAGTCTCAATAGCATCGCTATTTTCAGGAAGCGTTTGAAGCCTCTGTGAAAGGTTGGTCACATCTCTGGATTGGCCAATTGGCACTTTTACTGGACAGTCGAAGTTGTCCAGTAAAAATTCAGATAAATCTGCCTTCAGCTCAAGTCACAGAGGGGTCAAAGAAAGCAGTAGCCTGCTTTACAGGAATGGGCAGAAACTTGCAACCAAATTAGTGATTATGTAAGCCTTTCAGTCTAATTTCAAAGTCTCTAACACTTAGGAAATTCTTCAAAGAGGCTAAAAATTTGGCACTGCATCATTTGTCCTCATGGGCATTTTCATTAAATTATAAGCAAATGCACATTCCCACACTGAAAACAGCACAAAGGAGTCTGCTCTATACCACTTGGCTCTCTGTGCAAAACTCGCTTTCAATTATCTTGATCCGTATTGAATTCTCCCACCTCCTGTTAGTATCACAGCTTCTAGGAAACAGGCACACAAAGCAAGAGCAATTACCACACCATCACCCAAAACATAAATCAATAGTAACAAATGGCCCAGCATTTTCACATTGTTTATCCTAGCCCTTCCTTGCCTGCACCACATGGAGTCAAACTTGCTTTTCTTCCTTTATTTTATGAAATTACTGCATATAAACCATCTTTGTCATTAAGCCGGAAGCTGGGGTCTTCATTCACACCTGCTCACCTGCATGATTCTTGAGTTCTCAGAGCAGTAGGACCTCCCTGGACCCACTTCTCAATGCTCTCCTTTCAGCTAGGCTGACCTCTAAAATATGACTGTCTTGAAACATGTGTGGATCACCACATCAGGCTTTTAAAAGTCTGTGATAACAGTGGTAGCAAAAACTGCAAACATTCATTGTACTGAGCTATATATCAAGAAATGTGCTGAGCACTTTCACAAAAGTCTCAGCTAATCCTCACAGTTTATGAGGTAAAGGATGTTATTTATTTCCATTTTACATAGGAGGAAATAAACTTAGAAACCCAAAGATAATAAGCTTGTAGCACAGATAGAATTTGAATGGAAATCCAGAGTCCCTTGTCCCCACCACCCTACTGCTATCCAATACAAATAACATGAAGTTCTGGGTTAGAATTTCACTCAGATGTGGTTCTTGTTGGAAGTGGGTTTTCTAATCGGGAGAACAGATAAACACAGATATATTACAAATTGCCAAGATATATAAACTTTAGGCATCAGCTACAGGAGAATTTAGTTGGTGACAAGTCTGCATTTAAAAGCCATTGTTAATTGAACATTTACTATGTGTCTAATAAAACCACTGTGATAGGTATTTTTAATTCATAAAACTAACTCCAATTCTTTACTTCTAGGATGATAATGTCTTCATATTTCAGATACAGACACTGAAGCACAGAAAAGTTAAGTTACTTGCCCTAGGCTATTTAACTAGCAAGCAGAGCCTGAACTTGGATTGCTTCTCATACTTTTCATACTCTGTCTGCCTCCTGTACAACAATGAGTTCTATTGTTTTACTAATGTGAAATGAGCAATTCTAACTGCCCATAACTCTCCATTAGTGGAGCACAAGTTGGGGATGTGTTCACACAGAGCTATCCACACTTATCTAATCCCCTTCACAGGCAGCATATGTGTATGGAGCCAGGGAGGCTGGGTGCAAAAGGGCAGTGTACACTAAGGTGTTTTTCTTTTGGGTCCTGGTCTTTGTACCAAACTCAGTTACCTGGCCCACCCTGGAACAAATCCCTAATCTCACAAATAACACATGCAATCCAAATGTGCTAAGTGGTAGAAACCCAACTCTTTCAATACCAGTGTTGTTAATCATATAAACAACCACAAAATAGTGAAAATAATATGGACTTTGGAGTCACATAGACCTAGTGGTGTGCTGGTAAATATTTGTTTTGTTTTGTTTTTCTGATAAATGTTTAACAACCAGCTCTCCAGTGGGGAGGAAGAGAGCTCTGATTTATAGCATTTTCCCATTTCCATAGTGTAGATACTCCAATCATGGCTCATCTCAAGAAATCAATATGACGTCACTGCACATGGAGTTGTAAGAAATGATGATAATAAGTTCTCAGAAGCTGATGCCAGCTCAGAAGCTGATGCCCACCAGTTCCAGTAGACCCTATTCTAATCCCAGCTCATAATCTAAGACTTGAGGCAAGCCACACAGCCTTTCTAAGTATCTATTTATACTTCTATAAAATCGTAAAGACAATGCCACTAGAAACGATGTCATGATTAAAGGGCTATTAACAGGAGAACAAGATAATTTCTCCCCACTTCCCAAGACAGCGGCACATACAAAGCATCAAAGGGAAGCAAATGAACACTTTACTGTAAACACAACCTATGCCTCTGAATCCAACCAGAAGAATCTGATAAGGCGAGTTGTATCATGTAGTCAAGGTTGGCATCCTAAGGGGGGACCTATCCCATCCTGTACTCCTATTCCAAGTCCAAAGCCACATCCCAGGATCTGTTCACCTCTACCAACCAGACGAAGAAAAGAGACTGAACAGAAGAGGATGTCTGCAGGTCAGGTTTGACTAGGCCTGCCCTGAGGTAGCAAGACAGAAACTGGTTTAGCAGTATGAGTGCAAGAGAGAGATAGGAGAAAAGCAAGGCAGCCAAGCTTCCAACTCAGCAAAAAAGTGCCAGGCCCTCTTACCCTTCCTGTCACCTATAGGGAGAAGCAGAGCAGCACCACTATGTTTAATAACCATTTCCATATGCAGGGACTCATCTGCTGGCACCATGGCCCAAACAGCATTCAGCTTGCTTAGGTTAGCACGTGGGAGAGTGGATTCTCTGCCTTTAAAACTGACCCAGTTGTCCTTGTATTAGTCCACTTTCACACTGCTGATAAAGACATACATAAGACTTGGTAATTTAAAAGGAAAAAGGGTTTAATGGACTTATAGCTCCACATGGCTGGGGACCTGCCTCCATGATTCAATTACCTCCCACCATGTCCCTCCCACAACACATGGGAATTCACGATGAGATCTGGGTGGGGACACAGCCAAATCATGTCATTCTACCCCTGACCCCTCCCAAATCTCATGTCCTCACATTTCAAAACCAATCATACCTTCCCCAAAGTCCCCCAAAGTCTTAACTCATTTCAGCACTAATTTAAAAATCCACAGTCCAAAGTCTCATCAGAGACAAGGCAAGTCCCTTCCACCTATGAGCCTGTAAAATTAAAAGCAGTTTAGTTACTTCCTAGATACAGTGGGGGTGTCTGTGGCTTTTCCAGGTCCACAGTGCAAGCTGCCAGCGGATCTACCATTCTGGGGTCTGGAGGACAGTGGCCCTCTTCTCACAGCTCCACTAGTCAGTGCCCCAGTAGGGACTCTGTGTGGGGGCTCTGACCCCACATTTCCCTTCTGCACTGCCTAGCAGAGGTTCTCCATGAAGGCCCACCCCTGCAGCAAACTTCCGCCTGGACATCCAGGCATTTCCATACATCCTCTGAAATCTAAGCAGACATTCCCAAACCTCAATTCTTGACTTTTGTGCACCCACAGGCTCAACACCACGTGGAAGCTGCCAAGACTTGGGGTTTCCACCCTCTGAAGCAACAGCCTGAGCTGTACCTTGGCCCCTTTTAGTCACAGCTCCAGCAGCTGGGATGCAGGGCATCAAGTCCCTAGACTGCACACAGCAGAAGGACCCTGGGCCCAGCCAACAAAACCATTTATTCCTCCTAAACCTCTGTGCCTGTAATGACAGGGGCTGCTGCAAAGGTCCCTGACATACCCTGGAGACATTTTCCACATTGTCTTGGTGATTAACATTTGGCTCTTCGTTACTTATGCAAACTTCTGCAGCCTGCTTGAATCTCTCCCGAGAAAATGGAATTTTCTTTTCTATCACATTGTCAGGCTACAAATTTTCTGAACTTTTATGCTCTATGTCCCTTTTAAAACTGAGTGCCTTTAACAGCACCCAAGTAAACTCTTGAATGTTTTGCTGCTTAAATTTCTTCCACCAGATACCCTAAATCATCTCACTCAAGTTCAAAGTTCCACAATTCTCTAGGGCAGGGGCAAAATGCTGCCAGCTTCTTTTCTAAAACATAACAAGAGTCACCATTGCTTCAGTTCCCAACAAGTTGCTCATCTCCATCTAAGACCACCTCAGCCTGGATTTCATTGTCCATATCATTATCAGCATTTTGGTCAAAGACATTCAATAAGTCTCTAGAGAGTTCCACACGTTTCTATATTTTCCTGTCTTCTGAGCCCTCCAAACTGTTCCAACCTTGTGTGTTATCCAATTCCAAAGTCACTTCCACATTTTGGGGTATCTTTTCAGCAGCACCCCACTCCCAGTACTAATTTACTGTATTAGTCCATTTTCACGCTGCTGATAAAGACATACATGAGACTGGGTAAATTATACAGGAAAAAGGGTTTAATGGACTTACAGTTCCACATGGCTGGGGAGGCCTCACAATCATGGCAGAAGGCAAGGAGGAACAAGTCACATCTTACATGGATTGCAGCACGCAAAGAGAACTTGTGCTAGGAAACTTAGCCTTATAAAGCCATCAGACCTTGTGAGGCTTACTCACTATCATGAGCACAGCACAGGAAACACCTGCCCCCATGATTCAATTACCTCCCATCATGTGCCTCCCACAACACATGGGAATTCAAGATGAGATATGGGTGGGGATACAGCCAAACCATATCAGTCCCATAGAGTTGATGTTTATGGTTTATTTGAATAAACCTAGAAATTGATCCTCCCAGTTTTAAAACTTGAGATTATATTTGCCTTATTTGAGTTCATTTCTCAGGAAACCAACCATCAGTGTTCCCAGATAGTATTAAGGAGCTGAAACTCACCAGATCATTGCATCTGGACAATGAGTCATCAGACCCCCTACCCATCATGGTTGACTAACCAAGGACTTGCTCTCTGTTGACCAACTCCTCTTCCTTACCCATCCCTAATTCCTGTTTTCCCACACATGGTGACATTTCTTCCCTGCTATATAAGCTGAGACAATAGGTATTAAAGAAGGCTTCAATCAGGTGCTACATAGTAACATTTATATATTTATGTAACCATGTAAGAATATAAACATCAAAATGCATTGATTTAGTCAGTCAGGGAGATGGATTTGAGACTGATCTCCCATCTCCTCAGCTGCAGCACCTGATTAAAGCCTTCTTCCTTGGCAATACTTGTTGTCTCAGTGATTGACTTTCCTTATGGTGAGCAGCAGTTCCTAGACAGAACCCCTTGTGTTTCAGTAACACCTTTACATTTATGTTGTGTGGTTGCTGGGAAGATAAAACGACATGAAGGTTTTGGCCTAAGTTGTGCTACCCAGTTTTATCATCCAGCTTTTCTTACCTAAGTGACTCTGAATGAATCGTGGGTATTCAAAAATAAAAAAAAGAAAATAAGTTAAATCTATTTGTGATTCCATGTAATCTTTATAACCACCTGCCACTCCTCCAGATAGAATCCACCATCGAATAGTGAAGTTGATTTAATATTTTGAAGAGTATTGAAAAGATGTGTTTACTATACACCCAGAAGATAGATCTAAGAGTGGCTTAGCAAGGGCACTATTGTTGAAATAAGCAGCTCCCCTCCTGAGTTGTCCATTTTGAAGAGGCAAATTCATTTTGATGTTTATGTTCTTACACGGTTATATAAATATCAGTAACATTACTATGTAGTAATGACTTTTATTTTTAAATATGAGACACATTATTTCAAAGTCATGAACTGAATTAAACTAAACACAATATTAAATTACATTCACTCTGTGCTGAGGTGCCAGTGAGGAGTGGGATGTTTCCAACTCTGACTTTGTCTTTAATCTTCTTCTCCCAGCACCTGGAATTACTTAAACATTTTGACTCTGTGTGTAGTGACTTCAATGCAAATGTGCTGAGGATCCATCTGCTGGAAAGGAGTCTCCTAGATTTGTGTGGGTTAAACTCTAGCTCACTGGGGATTGGAGAACATCAAGTCTCAGTTTTGCTAGCTGGAGTTGGGGTGATTTGGAGTATTAAGGACCTAGTATGGAATCTAATCTCTTCTCATGTTTTCTAAGAGTCCTAACGATTTTCTGTCCTTTTAATTTTCACCAAATGTGACAAGGGAGAGAAGACCATTTGCCTTCCTAAAATACATCCAAAATGTCTAGTCAAGAAACCTAAATAACATAGATCTCCCAGAGTGCAAAGAACTAATATCACAGCCAAAGGAAATGAGATTGTGACCTGGGAAGGCAGGAAAAGTAGGGGGCAGGGAGGTCCAAGGAGAGATCTTAGGATCCCTGGCAAGACTTTTCTGTCTATGAAACCACCTCACACTGAGGTACACTACCCCAGGGCCCAGCAAATTTTAGGAATCCAAGGAATTCTAAAGGAATTGCACAAAGTTACCTAATCTAAAAATGTTTAAAAGCCACATGCTATTTTTGGACTTGTGATCCTTCATGTGTGCAGAGGCAAGAGAGGTACAGCGGGGTAGAGTGAGGTCTACACCACAGACAGGCAAATATCTCCACAGCCAGGCCAGGAAGCAAGGTTCCCAGGCTGTCAGATCACTCAGGCTCAAGATTGCTCTGGGTCACGTGTCTGAAGATACACTGTCCAATACAGTGGTCACTAACCACATATGGCCATTTAAATTTGAATTTAAATAAGTTAAGATGAAATGAAATTTGAAAATTTAGCTCTTCTGTTTTACTAGGCACATTTCAAGTGTTCAATAAACACATGAAGCTAGTGGCTACCACATTGGACAGTGTAGATATAGAACAATTCCACATCACAAAAGTTATATTGGATGGAGCTGGTCTAAAACATACAAATATACATAAATATCCAGGAATTCTCTGATTCTTTATGGGATGCTATTTCCAAACTGAAACCCCATTCAGGTTTTCAAACAATTATTTAAAGCAATTATACAGGATTTGTTCTTCCTCTGCACCCAGCCTAGAAATATTTTAGGAAATAAGGAAAAAAATGTCTTATTCCTTTTATACAGCAAATTACATTTTGTGTGGAAAAAGTCAAGGAAACCCACACACCAGGTTTAGTACTCAGGCATGCAACCCTACAAAATTTTGGCTAACAAGCCCTTTCTTTATAAGTAATGCAATTTGCACACATAAATTAGTCTGAAGAGGCAAATTTTAAAAATCCAATTTCAACTACTTTAAAAAGACAATTAATTCTTTTAAAAATGGCTGTGCTAATTGTCTATCATTGACATAGGTCTCTGTAGGGCCTTGCTGGATTACTTAGGTCACTATGAGTTGACTCTGTACTCAAAAATACTATTTTAGAAGTGCTTCATGTATATGTATGCGTGAGTATGTGTGGATATGTATGTGCATCAAAATTCTGGCTTTTCACAGAGTGGTTTATCCCTTGATGAAACAAAATTTTCATTCAGAATCAGACTACTTTACTCATTCTATTCTCATTACCTTTCTTCAAGAGAAAGACATCTATACTCAGGGCAGATTCTCTCTTTGAAAGTGTGTAAGGCAAAGCAACCCTCCTCCAGGGATTTGCTTCCTGCACTTCTGCTCTGGGCTTCTTGATGACCCCAGGGCTGACTGGAGTCAGGAACTATGTCTGTGGATGTAGCAACTCTCACATTGTATGATCAGGTTCTCAGTACCAAGGGAAGACACAGAAACCAGCACACTTGGTGTGAGGGCACAGTTTTCTAGTGGCGTGAGGTGGTCTTGGAGCTATTAACCGAATCATTTCAGCTCTCCGTCTTCTAGGCACATGGACTACACTTCCAGCCCTCTTATGACTTGGTGGGACCATGTGATTATTTCCAAACAATGACTTGTGAACAGAAGGGCCAAGTGACCACTCTGAGCCAGAGCATTTAATCGATGCAGTAAGACCCTTAAGAGGTTCCTTTTCCTCAGCCGCAGACAATAGCAATGTTTTAGACAGTGACTTTTCTCTCCACCTGACCCCTGGAAGGAGACTAAAGCAAACAAAATGCCTAACTCAATTGCAGGAGGCACGTAGTATGAGTCAGAAATAAACCTTTGTTGTCTGAGGACACTGAATTTTTGAGTTGTCATCACCATGTAATCCAGCCTACCAGATTAATATATGAGATAAATAAGATTGTGGGTGGGGCACAGAAGCAACCTGTTTCTAAAGTGGAGTTGTTGCAAAGGATGTTTCTCCTCAGCCAACAACAGTCAGGTGTCCATTGCTGAGCAAATGCCAGTTCAGCCAGTATTGTTGAGAATATTGGGAAGGTGTATCTTCCTGGAGATGGTAATCAAGTGCAAAGACATAAGTCCAAAATAAACTCTATTTTAATGGGATGAATCCTAGTCTACTCATACAAACAAAATACTATAGCAGCTCAGAATAGACCTCAATAATTCATATTAGAAAATACAAGGGCCAGGTGCGGTGGCTCATGCCTGTAATCCCAGTACTTTGGGAGGCTGAGGAGGGTGGATTACTTGAGGTCAGAAGTTCAAGAAAATTAAAGGAAGGCTGCTGTTACAGACTGAGTTTCCCAAGAAGTAGACTCTGAAATAGACATCTGCATGCAGGAACTTCAATGGGGAGTGCTCTTAGGATCAATACCTGTAGGGGAGTAAAGGAAAAACTATTTGGTAGAATGGAAATTTGGGCTGAGGTGCAGACACGATAAAGGTCTCTACTCACCCTCAGGTGAGTTATGAAACTGGAATGGCCCAGTTGTCTTTAATTGGGTAAGGGAGGCCAGGCTTATGTAACCCAGAATCAACCAGTCATAGGATGTGGGCTACCTCCAGGAAGGGGAGTGTGGTCTTAGGCATGGAGCTCTCTGCAACCCATGTCAATCATTAACAGTATGGCTTATCTCCCACTTTTCTGCCATCAACACTCCCTGTAGTTGAGGGAATAAGTAATTGAGTCCTGAGAGAGGGAACACATCACAGCACCCATTCCAGCTACAAAAGGAAATTAAAAGCATGATGAGTAGAGCATACCAGAAAGAGGATGAATCATGAGCAAAGGCATAGAAGTGGGAAATGTTCAAAGAAATTTGATGGTCCAGTATGGATAGGGCAAGGGTACATGTTGAGGAATGGCAGAAAAGGAGCCTGGAGACAGATTAGAATCACTTTATGGTGGGACTAAATGCCGTGTGGGGAGATTTGAAATGTCTTATTGCCAACATGGGGCCCCATAGGAAAGAGTTATGGTCAGTCATGTTTTATAAAGTCTACACAATCCAAGAGGGGGAAAATGTTAAATGTCTAAGAAGCCATGGTGCAAGTGACAGAAAGAGAAGCTGGTTAAATACTGGGTTGAGCATTGAATATACCGAGTATGTGGTGATGGGGGGCATCATGTTGGAAATACCAGGGGAATATTGCAGAGCCAGGAGGAGTTTAGACAGGACAGGACTAGAAACATAGATTGACAGTTACCAACCTGAGAAAATAATGGAAGCCAGGAAAGGTAGATTAAATATCTGAAATAAAGTGAACAGAAAGGTGATAGCAAGAGAACTTAAAGACAGCACACTTGCATAAAAGGAACCGAAGAGGAACTATAATGTACTAGAATAGTCAAGGAGGAAGATGAGGGAGCTACTTAATAGAAAGTCACAGCCACCAAGACAAGAGAAAAGATGAATAACTTCAATGTAGGAAATGATGAAGAAAGTTCAAGAAGGACAAAATAGTCCCTTGGATTCTTCCATTAGGAGGTTGTTCCAACACCTTTCAATAGGATAGGGAATACGGTTATGAATCAAGTGAGTAGTGAGGAAGGATTTGTATGGGCTTCCCTAAGTTTTTCACATTCATGGCACACATAGGAGATTATCATTTTTATATGGCACACCAGATAAGCACAGACGTGCTTATCTGCACGTCTGTGGCCGGGTGTGACAAACCTGGTGGCTCTCTAGTCACCTTGAGGGCTGAAGGTGCCAATATCTTGGGACTTCTGAAACCTTGACTGGTAAAACATCAGGGTGCCAAGACACAATAGGTGGCGAGCTCTGCACCACTACACATCACTCATTTGAGATGATGGCTGTGCAAGAAAGACCGAAGGGCAATGGCTAGAGAGGCCAGCAAGCTAAATGAAGTGATACCCATTGCCTCCAAGAGTAAGGATACTGTGTGCCTACTTGGCAACAGAATAAGTCAACATAAAGAGCAAACCACTGGAGAGAAGGGAAATATGCACAAGAGCAAAACCTATCAAGGTTTAAGGGAAGGACGGGACACTGTTGGCGTGGTTGTCCTAAAGGGAAAATCTGAAAACTCTTTCTATAAAACTAGATGAAAACATGAGAGAATGGATGATTTAGAAAAAGAGCTTTAATGCAGGGATGAAAAATGTAAGAATTATAAGTAGTTTATTGTTTAAGGAGAGAATTGGGGGTTGAAAATTAAGATGCAGATAGTGATTTGTTCATGCACCACCTTGTCTGCACAGTTGAAATATCAGAGTCTTACAAGCAGCGGGGAGAGGCCCAGAAAAGTAGTAAGAAATGAAGAGGTGATTCAAGGCAAGGCAAAATAGACAAGGAGAAAGTAGTTATGAGGCTGCAACCACACTCCAAGTGAGAAATGAGAATTGAAGGCACTGGTGGGAATGGAGGGACAGGAATGAATTCAGAGGATATCTGGCAGTTAGAAAAAAACAGCGAATGGAGAAAATTGAATTGGACAGTGAATATCACAAAATGAATATATTGGCCTACATAGCATAATCCATATATCATTAACTATATTAACCTAATGATAGATTATAAAAAGGGACACATCATCAAGGTTTACATATATTTGAATACCGGTAATTATGAGAGACTCAGGGAGATTACAAAGACATAGAGCAAGACCTTGTAGTTCATTATACCATCACTGTCTTTTGCATTAAAATAGTTCCTTGATTTTCGTACCCTCACGGGAGCTCCTAGCTTTTCAAATTTGACCATTACAATTGGTGCATTTCCTATGTGTTTATGACTTGAGGAAAGGATATGCAATTTACTTTGAGTCGGTTTTTTTAACCAAGGGATGTTTTTTCAACCAGCAGTTACTTTATTAAAAGGAAAAAAAAAAGGTAATGAATTTAAAATCCCATTGATTTTTTAAAGCAACTGGAAATAATCGATGTGCATTTGCAACCTGTTTCTAAATGTTCTTGGAGAACTGTTTTGAAGTGTCCTGCTGTGACCCATGTGATCCCAATAGAAGTGGTTTTGGAGAGATGCCTAATATGAGCTTATCACAGACTGAATGAGCAAATGAATAGGCAGTTGTTTGCGGCTCCTTTGAAACAGTCAGCTGTGATCCTTAAGGAATAAGTGAGCAGAAGTAGAAACCAAAAATTTCTAAGCTGCTCTGATCTTTAGATTTAAGTGGAAGCCGATTTGCAAGCACAGCTCTGCATGCTGTGATGGTGTGCTTGGCAAGGCCGCTCATGCTAATCCGGCATTGATCTGCAGACTAAAGCAGAGGCCACACATTTCTGTTTCCTTTTCTCCTCGGGATTGTAGAAACTTCTATACAAAACCTTGTCTCCTCTTCCAAGTTCTTAACAGAATTAGTTGATTAAGCACCATGTTACTCCCCTGAAGGAGGAGTATTCTTGCAAGATGGCAGATGTACCAGCTCAATGCAGAGGTGTGGAAAGGGGGCCTGACTAAAAAAAAGCTGTTGTTGCCTAATAGAACCTCCAGCTCTGCTCAAAAAGAAAGATTCCCTATTCCAGCCAGGCTCCCCTCACCCTCTGGGGCCAACCAGTCATTTGTTCAGTGGCCTGGGAGTCCATGGGGGCCTCTTCAATGCTTGAAAATTACCTAGTACCATTTCTGGTACACAGAAGGTCCTTAAAAACATTTATTTTCTCGTCTTGCCCTTTCATGAAAGAAGAACTAGCATCAATATCCAGGAACTGTCCCCCCGGACCCCCTCAAAAAAGTGCATCACCTACGGTTTCTTGCCACTCAGAACCCAAGATAGACAAGGTTCCATTCATACTCTACTGGATTAGCAAAAATGAGGCCTTGCCTATTTCTCACTCAAAGTGCATCTTAGTGGTTAAATTTATCATCATCTTCATCATCATGCCACGCATCTATGTTCTTATTCTTTTATTTCTGTAGCTCTGGTTTTATTTTTGTTTTTATGATTTCAGGCCCTCTCCCTTGTGATTTGAGGCTGGAGTCTGTGAAATGAGATGTACTTTTTATTTAAAGTTCATTCTGAATGTATCTGATACAAAGCTAGGTTCAGGAATTCCCTAGGATATTTGATATTCTTGCATTTTTAAACATCTTACATTTTCACAAAGTATTTTACACATATTGTCTTAATTGATCCTCACCAAAATCCTTTGAAATATTCAAAGCACAAAACACGAATCCCATCTTGCAGGCGAGGGAATGGACATCAGAGAGTTAACACACTTTGCCCAGATTCACAAAACTGGGACTAGACCTAGATCTTCTGTAGCTGTGTCCAGCTTCTGTCTGGTATATCTGGCTGGAATGAACAGAGAGAAGGAGAAGTGTTCCACCTCTTTGGGCAAATCCAGTCCTGCACCCTCACTGTGCACAGACGTATAAGCCCTGAAGAATCCCTCCATCTCCTTCCATCCTTTCATTCTCCTTTCTCCTAGAGCCAAAAAGCTACAGTACAGGAAGCCTTACTTCTGGAGGACTATTCCAATTTCTTCTTTTCCAGGTACCAATTAAATCCTGCCAGTCTCCATTTCAGAGCGTCCATTGTAATAAAACTTTTTGAGGCTTTTTATTGGGCTTTTCTAAAGCCTCTCTTTACATCATTTTGCTTTAATATTTTCTTAAACAAGATATTCACTAGGGGGTGAATCCTGGGTCACTCACAGGTTAGGAGGAAGAGGAAAAGGTTGTGATTATCCCCAAATCCCAGCCCATCATAAATTGATCAAGTTATACTTAGAGTCAGAGGAGCCCCCTCCATTTAATTAAAGGTTGTCTATGGAGTGCCTAAATGCCCATAGGAATACAGCTGAGCACTATTGTTGAAAAGAAAAAATAATTATTTGGAAGCAGAAATAAATTCCTTGCATCTATCTGAACCTCTGTTGATTTACAACCATAAGGTAATTTGTTTCAACTAACTTAATTTCTGTTCCCTGTTCAATTCCCTTGAGTTTTAAAGTAATGTTTTAATTCCCCTTTGCGCTCTGTGCTACCAAATCAAAGCAAAATTTATCTTTCTTTCATTTGCCAAAGTTGAGCATATTTGGAAGGGGAAAATTACTAATAAAGGACAAAGGATTTCAAAAAAATGTATTGTTTCATTCTCAGTGAATTGGAACAGAGTACAAAGAAGCTTAATCATTATATTAAATCAAAGGAGTATAAATCACATTATTCACATTTATAAATTGCTGACAACATGTGGCTTTTGAAAAGCTTGGGATGGGTAGGCCTCTGGTGGAAGTGGGAGGGAGGGACATTCTCTGGAAGTGAGTAACCCTTGAAGCCAGGATTAGGAGTGCTTTCCTATCTTTATTCCTTTTCCTCACAAGGCAGCCATTTTACAACTGGATCTCAGACTGACTGTCATGCCATTGGCATTTCAACTTCTCCAACTCAAGGACTGAGAGATGATTTGAGTCCTGAGTGTCTGTCTGGTCTAGATGACTCTAGTCATACAATCGCAACACCATCATCCTAATGGCCAAGCTGGGTGGACCTTCACAGCCACTATGCATTGTTTGGGGATTTTTTCAATGCCAGTTAATATGAGATATCTTAAACATCCTTGAGCAAAACTGTTACCCACACCATGGATGGGTTCGATTGCTTGGGAGGTGACAGTCCAATGACCACAACCAAAGAGGATTTAACCAGGGGATTTTATTACTTGCAACAATTAATAAGAAGTAAGGAGAACACTGGGGATAGTTCTCCAGAGCGCTGCCTCTCTGAACACCAGTGAACATGAGGCTTCTATATGCAGACATGGGGTGAGGGCAGCACGGGCAGTCTCTGATCGTGCTTCTCTATATGTTACAGGTATAAAAAATGGTGAATAAGCTTCCCCCAGAAGAGGTTTTTAGCAATGGTAATGAGGAGAGTTTGCCAAAGTTTATCTCTAGCTCTGGCATCTCTTCTTTCTGGAACTTTTTGAAACAACAACTGAAGGTGCAAAAGTTACAAGTGGGTAATTTTTCACAGGGTTAATATTAAAAAACCCAGGGACTCTGGGTTACAAAATGACCTGTGTCCTTGCCCTGGCTCCCCAGTCTGCTGAATAACATTAGGTCAGGATTTTTAACCTCTTTGAACTTGTTTTCTCACCTATAAAATGGAAATAATTATTGTACCTACCTCATTGGGTCGTTTTCATAGTTAAAAGAGAAAAAGGTATGTAAAGTTCTTAAACACACTGCTCAATAAAGATGGTATATATACAGTTGATTCTTGTTATTCACAGTAGGTGTTTATGTTCTAGAAAGTTGCCACAAAAACTGAATTAGTGAATACTGAACCATCACTCCTAGGGGAAATACAGGGTAGGTTCCTGTGAGCCTCTGTTAACAATATTTTCGTCAGTTGGTCAATACATAACCTTATCTTATGTGTTTTTCCACTTACAAACATTGTTGATTCGCTAACACTGAACTCACAGCCCAAGAGTGCTACAAAAGAAGCTTATCTGACACAGACATTTTTCCCATAAGGCACATCACAGACTTCTATTGCTCAGGAATGCTAGACTACACTTCAGCGGTACACTTGGAGGCTATTTTAACAGTGAAATCACCAATAAAAAAGCACCAAAATATGAAAATCGTGGCACTAAATAGACCCTGGAAAGGACACTTGCTTATAGTATGAGAGCTGAAACAGGAAAACATGGTCTCTTTGTTGGGACCTCAGCTGAAATGTGCACATCAGGAATTCCAATTTTTCAGAGCCCTGCACATATCTGTGAATAACCAAGAAAGCACAGTGAGTCTTGATTTGGGGGCTACAAACACATTTTAGTGAGTAGGCAAATTTGCAAATACAGAATCCACAAACAATGAGGATGGACTGTATTATCATGATTAATCACCCAAGGAGGTAGGCAAAAGAGTTATTACTACTGCCAGTTTGCAGGTGAGAAAGAGACCCAGTAAGGTATTAGGGTATAGAGTGAGTTAGGTCTGGATGGAGCTCCTGTGCTGCACACTCCTGAGAGCAGCTCTCTCATCCTAGTGTACATGAAGGTACCCCTAGACTTGGTGCAGCAGCCCTGGATCCGAAACCACATTGACTATTTATTTCTCAATATGACTTCTGTAAACTGGAGAGCCTCCATATATTGAAAACATTCAACCAGTTATTTGTGATCTTTACTCCCAGATCCACTAAACTAATTATACTTACAGGCATTTAAAAACTGTGTCATAAAACAGAATTGGTCTCTGCCCTTAAGGAATGAATAATCACAGTTTCTATAAAGCAAATAATTCCATTGACATAAAAACAATGCATAGTCAGAAAGAAAAACATCTTTTTTTGCATCCTGGGAAGGAAACTCTCATAGAACCAGTTGCTTACATATAGCAGGTCTTTGCTAAAAGAAAAGGTAATTAGTATTATGAAATGTGTCCACCACAGCAAAGCACTAAACTAGACACTGTATATACATCATTTCCCATCATTTCCCCTGTTCATCACAATAATCTTATAGCAAAGTATTTCTTATTCTTATTCTTTTTTTTTTTTTTTTTTTTTGAGATGGAGTCTCGCTCTGTCGCCAGGCTAGAGTGCTGTGGCGTGATCTCGGCTCACTGCAACCTCCGCTTCCCGGGTTCAAGGGATTCTCCTGCCTCCGCCTCCCGAGTAGCTGGGATTACAGGCATGCACCACCATGCCTGGCTAATTTTTGTATTTTTAGTAGAGATGGGGTTTCACTATGTTGGCCAAGATGGTCTCGATCTCCTGACCTCGTGATCCGCCCGCCTTGGCCTCCCAAAGTGCTGGGATTACAGGCGTGAGCCACCACGCCCAGCCTTCTTATTCTTATTCTATACATAAGCAAACTGATGCACAACAAGGTTAAATAATTTGCTCAAGGTCACATAGCTATTAAGTAGCATAGTTGGAATTTCAACCCAAATATACTCAACACCAAAATCATTATTCTTTCTGAGATACAGCAATGCTTAAATCCCCTTGGATTATATTTGATCAAGTAGCAAACCTCTAGAGAAGAAGCTTCTATATCAGCATCAGTCTCAAGCAATTTTGAGCAACTTCGAAATCCCCTCTACCTCGTTTCTCACTGACAACATTGGGTCACAATTATTATTTCTCTGCCCAGCAGCACTAAAATTTTTTTTAAATTATCGGAAAAGCATGAAGACATCTGGAAAAGGCATGGGTTATATAAATGCATAGAAACAATTGTTTTCAAAAGAGCCACTAGATTCTGGATAGAAGTAAGTTACCATTGAATTGCCTAGAGAGAGAGAGAGATCCCATATGACCTACATAGTCCCCTACTAGACTAGAAGCACCTAGCAGACAGGATTGCTGCCTGATTAATTTTGCAATTGGGAAAGATGATATTATTTTTCCCAATTATTCACTCTTTACCCTTCATTATAAGAGGAATTTATATCCCTTCATTATAAGAGGAATTTATATCCCGGCCATTGCCATAGAATTCACAATGCTTCCCACAAGGAGACATATTTTCCCATTCCAGTGATGGTGGGTGGGCTAAGTGGTAAGTTTTAGCCAATGGACTATAAGCTAACATGATATATATCACATCCAAGCCAAAGCTTTAAAAGGCATTTTCAATATTTAAGTCCTTTTTACTCTTATTAATTGTTGCAAGTAACAAAATCCCCCGGTTAAATGCTGCTTGGTTGTGGTCATTGGACTGTCACCTGCCAAGTGATCAAACCCATCCATTGTGTGGTTAATAGTTTGGATCAAGGATGTTCAATTTATCTCATATTAACCAGCATTGAACTGGCACTGGATTTTTTTTTCTGTCTCTCTTGCTCATTTTTTCTGCCAAAAGTATGGCAAATAAGGCCAGCTCCTTTAACCTGAGTCCTGGAATGAGGACGCATATGGAGCACAGATACAACAGCCAACCTCCTGCTGTTGCCAAATAACATGAATGAGAAATAAATGCTTGTTGCTGGAAGCCACTGAGATTTGGGGGTTGTTATTATAATTAAGCTGACTAATTAAGTACCAACATAGCACCTAGCCTAGAGCCTGGCATAAGAAAGAAATTCAAGAAGTACTTGTTTAAGAAAAAATTATGATCTGTTGGTATTGATTTATTAAGCATCTCTACAAACCACTTTCATTGTAATACATTGGTAGTCTAGAGAGAATAATAAAACTGGAGGTGAGATGAGCAATTACATTCAGAAAAGGAAACAAGCAGTTCTAAGACTCTCAGGATACAAAGCAAAATTAGTGGCAAAGTTAGGATTAACATTTTGTTCTTGACTTCTATTCCACTGTTTTGTTATATTCTGTTTTTGTTTTGTCAATTACTTCCGTAATCCCACATATCAAAAAAATTGTAATATCCCTCATATGGGATGTCATTCAGATCTTTTATGTAACAGGGTGGGAAGGTACTAGTAACTAAATAGAAAAATTGGCAAAAGGTATCTGTAAATATCAGGTCCCAGGAAAAAGAATTTGTGAAATCAGATAGTATAGTCTACTTTGTATTTAATTACATAAGGATGGAATATGGTACCACCCTTATGAGTACAAAACGATATTTTGAAAGCAAATTAAGGAAGAGGAATGTCTAGGCAATGGATAATATTAGGTACCTAAAACTTTACTTAAAAAGTAGAATCTAATCCTAAAAAAAATAGTGAATATGAGATGGAGGCTATATAATAATACCCAAATCCAAAGGATCAGAAGAGTCTAGCAATATTAACATTTAAAAAACTTATAACTAACCTAATGAATCTGAAGAAAAATGCATTAACTAAGAGATTATCTCCATGTAGTGTGAGAAATGAAAGCCCAAGAGCCCTGAGTAGGGAACAAAGGCAAACTAAGGCTCTTCAGATTTCAGGCAATTCTTTGGGGGTGCCTCAGGGATGCTTGATGTGACAGGGGCCCAACAGACATAACTCCAGGTCCCCAACCTTAATCAAGAGTAGCTCTGTCTTTACTTGCTTATATAATGGGCAGTCCTATCTTGTCTAGTAACTAAAAGTGTTTGGAACCAGTTCTCTTATAGACATACATTTATAGAGAGATGGGCTTGCCAAGCAATCATAAATTGATGTCACCAGTTCTTAAAGAAATCCAACTCAGATTCTCTGCTTGATAATCAGTCTTGTGAAGGTAATTTGGCTTCATCAAAAATTACTTTCCAACAGAGAAGAGAATATGTTGACCAGTTGCCTTGACTGCCTAATTAGACTGGAAGTTATATTTCTCATTGTAAATCAGTAAATCTGCATTCTTGCTCTACAGTGCTCCCTTAAAAGGGTGGCTTCACAATCCTCAGCCTAATTCTGGGTACAAAGATAGAATCAAGTTTTGATCCTGGAATGCTGGGGATTGGCCAATGAAGCATGGTGTCCCTGCCAAAGAGATCCTCCTGGTGAAGTTTGGACCACATAATTGTACCATCACATTCTGAAAAGTTGTCTGTAAATTGGCATTATATGGAACACATATAGATACATATTTTTAATACATTAAGATCTTTCATCTTATCTATACACCTAGCTCCTGTATTTATGACACATTACTCTAAGATACTAAAGTAATATATTTAAAACCAAAACACACTAGTATTTTTCTAAGTTAGTATTTCACTACTCATATCCATGACTAAGCCTGAAAACTAATTTACAAATGGATGTCCTCAAATAGCAGGAACTCAAGAAATTAGTCAGCCCAAGCAATGGCTCTATACTGTGCCAGGGCCATGAGACAAAAAAAACTATTGGCCAGGCCTTGCTTCTTTTCCCCACCATGTTCAAATAATAAACACACACACACACACACACACACACACACACAAGCACAGAGAGAGAGAGAGAGAGAAAGAGAGAGAGAGAGAGAGAGAGAGAGGGAGAGAGAATATTTCTGCTTTTACCTATTTTAGTTGTAGGACTTTTCTGAAGAAGGTTAATTTGAACAAAGAGTTTTTTGACAAAAACGTATTCAAGAAAGCAGAGATCAAGAGTGTTGAAGCAAATTACTCAGTTTTACACAGCCAAGTAAAGGAAATTCAGAGCAAGAATTTAGAACAAACCTAATATGGTGTCTCTCCAATACTGATGGCAATAGGAGATAGGGGCAGGAGGATAGAAAGTGGGCAAGGAAAGGTGCTTCAGGAACTAACGGTAAGCCAGTTTGCAAGCCTGTGTAATATACCTAGCCCTGGAATTATTTGTGTTTTTACTTACTCTTTTCCATTTCAATTTAAGTCAATCCTCAAAAGTCCTCCCAAGGGAAAAAAAGTACAGCATATTAGTAAGTAAGCACAGGAAGCTCCATGATACATAGAGATTTTTTATTTCAGAAGCCCAACAAATCAGTCATGAGCTGGAAAATTACTTGTTAAGGTTCAGTAGGGTTCCTGGGAAATGGAATATGATTTTTACTGTGATTCAGTGCTATGGTATAGACAAACAATAAGCAGTATATCTAATCAGATACACAAAGACAATGGAGAAACCTTTGCTTCCTTCTTCACCCAAAAGAAGAGACTGGGGGGACCAAAAGGGATTTTTCCATACTCAACAGGTAGAAAAATGAAAAACAAATAATAGAAAATACTAAAAACACAAGGAGAAATGCTTAATGCTATTTTTAGGCTCTCTTTTGATAGCATATTTTAAAAGGTCAATTGTGATATAGAGTATGCATCATTTATGATGGAACGTAAAAAACTAAATTGGACTTGGGAGGGAAGTGGTTCAAGATTGCTTTTTAAAGTAGTGTGTTCAAATCAGTAAAGAGCAATGATACCCATTGCTAGGCTGATTGCTTCAATCAAACCCAGCAGTAAAAAGGCACTTCTTTAAAGAAGGTAGATGAGGATATACAACTGGTAAACAAAATCAGTAATGATGCTTTTGATAATGGGAGAATTTTTAAAAAGACAAAATATTAATTGGCAAAAATGGAAAGAAAGGGTAGAAGATGCAATTAACATGGATTTGTCAAGAACAAATTATCAGACAAATGTAATTTTCTTCTAGAAAAAGTGCTGGGAATTTTGTAAGGGGTGGAGCCATAGGATTATATGTGGACTTTAAAAACATTTGTATGGAAAATAAGACCCAGAAACAGCAAATCGCATAAAACAATTGTGGAACTCAAGAATTATACAGTGAACACCATTGCCTTCACCATCCAGGTCAAGAACAGAAATTTTCAGCCTCCGCAGAAGACCTTCATGTACCTTATTCTAATCTCAGCCTCCTCTTTGGACAGGGAATAATTATTATTTGCATGGTAATCACTTCCTCGTATTTTTTTATATATGCATGTCTGTTGGTTTCCTAGGGCTATAATAACAAATTTTTCATAAAGTAGGTGGCTTAAAACTACAGAAATTTTTTCCCTCTCAGTTTTAGAGGCCAGAAATTCAAAATGAAGGCATTGGCAGAGTTGGTTCCTCTGGGGGCTCTAAGAGAAGACTCATTTCATGCCTACTTCCCAGCCTCTGGTGAGTGCTGGCAATCTTTGGCATTTCTTGATGTGCAGCTGTCTCTATCTCCAATCTCTGTCTCTGACTTCACATGGTCTTTTCCTTTGTGTTTATGTGTCTAAAATCTCACTCTCCTTTCTCTTATAATTGGATTAAAGGCTCAGCCTAAATCCAGGATGACACCATCCTAAGATCTTTAACTTAATTACATCTGCAAAGACCCTATTTTTACATAATTTCACATCTACAGGTACTAGGGCGTGAGGACTTGGATATATTTTTTAGGAAATATTACCCAACCATTAGACCATGTGTATATCCTTAGTCTCAATAGTTTAATAGTGCCTATTTATTATTTTTAATGTGTTATATGATTTAACTCTCTTAATCTACAGGTCTCCCTCCATCCCTTTCTTTTCTTTATTAAAGAAAATCTGTTGGTATTTATTTATTAAGGGTCTCTACAAACCACTTTCATTGCAATACATTGGTAGTCTAGAGAGAATAATAAAACTGGAGGTGAGATGAGCAATTACATTCATAAAAGGAAACAAGCTGTTCTAAGACTCTCATGTTACAAATTAGTGCTTTGTAACAACTTATTAAAAGGGCTAAGCCCTTTAACCTGTAGTTTCCCACCACCTTGATACAGCTGCTTCCATACGCTAAGACTCCTTCCTTGACCAAACTTTAGATAGGCTCCTCTGAGCCCTCTTTTTGACTAGGCCTTGTTCTTGGTCTCTGTCTTTGGCCTGGCCAGTCCAAATTGCAGGAAGAGTCCTGATGAATCAGTTTAGCAAAAATTCCCCCATCTTTGATATTTGATCACTCTTGATATCTGATTAAATTCCATATCCCCCATCCTTGATATTTGTTTAAGCCTGTTTTGTGTTGCTATAACAGAATACCTGAGAATGGATAATTTATAAAGAAAAGACATGTCTTTATCTCTTGGTTCTTGTGGCTGAAAAGTCCAAAAGCATGACACCAACATATGCTCCACTTCTGATGAGGGCCTCATGCTGTGTAAGTATGGCAGAGAAGCAGAAAGACAAACGGGTGTGCAAAGAGACATGCACGAGAGGCTGGGCTTGCTAATAACAGCCTGCTTTCATGGGAACTAATCCATTCCTGTGAGAGTGAGAACTCACTCACTTCTGTGACTCATAAGAGCAACACCTCCATCATCTAAACACCTTCCACTAGGCCCCACCTCCCAACACTACCATATTGGGAATCAAATTTCATCATGAGTTTTGAAGGGGACACACTCAATCCATAACAATACCTAATCACTCTTGCCTATCTTCAGCAAGAATCTTGTTAAGTCATTAGAATCCTCCTACTCTTAAGAACTCCTCTTAGTTATTTTTCATCCACTGGCCCCCTCACCCTGCTCTTTGAGCTTAAATTCTCACTTTTCCTTCTGGTATTCAGAATTGAGTTCAGATCAACACCAGTCTTGTTTTCCTATTGTAGTAGTTTCTGAATAAATCAATTTTACTGCTTTAACTAGTGACTAGCTCTTGTTTTCTTTGATAACCCATGGTGCAGTTCAATATGTTCCTTTGTCCTCTGTATTTTATATAAATGGGCAGCTGGATCTGGAAAATGGGTCAGACTCGGGTTCAATTCTCTGGACAAATATGTATGCGGTGGTGGTATGTTTTTTAACAGGAAGCCCCATTTTCTCTGGTTGGTTTTTTTTTTTTCTGATGTTAGCAGCCTTTGATGTTCAATGACTACATCCATAAATTGTGATATCCTAATTCTATCATTAATTTTTCCATTTATTAGCTGTAATACTCTAATAATAATAAAACACTTCCTGTCATCTACTGTTTGGTTTCCCAGTAGGTTATATTTCATGTAGGGAAAGCATGAAAAATGTTTCATCCTTTTTCTCTGCAGTTTTCAAGATGACAAATTTGTCCTATATCATCCTTCAAAAATGACGAGTTAAATTTTTATTATGAATTCATGAACTCAAACATAACTGTTGAGTCTTAATCAATTGACATTATCATTCTTACTGTCATTCAAGTTTTCTCATTTTGGCTAATGGAAGCTTCATAAAATTACCTCCTATGTGTTTTTAACACAAACTCCATTAGTCTTTAATAGTTTCTCTGTGATCTGGTATGACAAGATGTTTTGAGCTCATCTGGTACATTTCTTGCCCCAGAAATGGAATCTCCAAGAATCGCTGATTTCTATCAAGATTATAGTCTTTCACAAAGGGAGATCATTGTTATTTGGTTAGTCATTGTTTCTAGACCTTTGCAGTAGACAAAGCTAGAAAGTTTACATTTATACTTATATTTTTAGAAATAAAGTGCTTCACGAACCCATACTGATATTTCATATTTATATTTATATACTGATAAATATATACAGATATATACATATTTGTGTATATATTTATCTATATACAAACACATATCTGTAGGCTTTTGTTTTAACTCCTTCTGTGATAAAACATCTGTGTCTCCTTTCTTCCATATCAAGACTCCTGGTTTTCATAAACACATGGAGTGATAAACTTAGCCTATAGTTACTTATGTGCTTCATGCCATTTTAAATACTCACAAGTCCCAATAAAACAAGTCTAATACTAAAACAATCAAAACATCTTCTGTATTACCGTCTTCCAATCTTCTCCTGATTTTTTATATTTTACTATCTCTACATTATAGGAGCATATAGTCATTACATATTATATTCTCTCCCTTTTCAGTCCTTCTTAAGTCTAAATTCTATAAGTAAATATATATTTAATGCTCACCACCATTAATTATGCTAATGTTTTTCTAAACATTTTGATTGTCTGAAATCTGCTCTCTAGCAGGTACTCCAAGAATGCCAGACAAGAACAATACTCCTTGAATTTTTGCATGTTGATAACATTTTTCCTATGCCCTTTGTATTCGAAAATAAGTTTAGATAGATACAAAGCATTGGGCTCACATTTTCTTTTTTGATTATATTAACTGTGTTATTTCATTTTCTTCTAGCACAAAGTACTGATGTTGAAAAAATCTGATAAGAATCTATTATTTTTTTCGTTATAAATCACTTTCTTTTTTTGTTAAGATGCCTAAAGAAAATTTTTAGTTTGTCTCACTTTAACCTCAAGTAATTTTAGGAGAATATGTGTTGGTGTTTGTCATTCTGAGATTATATCCTTAAGTATGCAATATGTTTTTTGAACATGTAGTCCAAAACATTTTTTCTTAATTTCAGGGATGTTTTCTCCACTGGTGGTTTAATATTTGCTGTTTTCTTTCTGTTTTCTTTTGATGCTCTGAATGTTGGACCTTCTTTGTCTAGCTTCATTATTTGTCACTTTCATAAAATCCTTTATAATACAGTTGCCATTTCTTTTTAAATATTAAAATTTTTCTCTTTTTAAGGTTCCATTTATCTTAAGGTATAATCTGCTGTGTTTCTTCTCTTGTGTTTATCCTTTTAGTCCTCTTTTTCTGAAATTATTATTATTATTTTTTGAGATGGAGTCTCACTCTGTCACCCAGGCTGCAGTGCAGTGGCGCGATCTTGGCTCACTGCAGGCTCCGCCTCCTGGGTTCATGTCATTCTCCTGACTCAGCCTCTGAAGTAGCTGGGACTACAGGTGCCCACCACCACACCCGGCTAATTTTTTGTATTTTTAGTAGAGACAGGGTTTCACCGTGTTAGCTAGGATGGTCTCGATCTCCTGACCTCGTGATCCGCCTGCCTCAGCCTCCCAAAGTGCTGGGATTACAGGCGTGAGCCACCGCGTCTGGCCCTGAAAAAAATTATTTTTCTTCTATTTCAAATTCTTTTTTAAGATCTGTCATCATCTTTCTGAATTCTCTAATTCTGATTTGTGTTGCTCTGTCATGACTGATATCAGTTTCTTAACGTGTTTCATTACTGTTGCTCACTTTTATGTGAAATTAGGTTCTTGAAGTGTAAAAAGAGGCATGGTTCAAATAGCTTTTCTAACTTAAGAAAGCTTTCCTTTCTGTTGTTTTGGGGTAATGTTAAAAAGTGTGACAGCTTTCTTTTTGAGACTTTCTCACTCCATTTTCCTCCCACAATTGTATCTGTAAATTCTTTTCCTATTGTTTCTACTGCCCTGGTGGTGATTCATTTTAACTCCACTTCTGACAATTTCTCCTCCGTACAAGGCACTGTCCTGAAACAGCTGGTAAATTCTAAGAGGTCACAGGACCTAAACTGTTCCACACCCTGGAGACCTCATGATGAGTCCACTATTTGGGAATGATAAAACCTGTCCAAGTTTTATTTCTTGTTTTCCAATTGGTTTCCTCTGCTTTCCAGTGAATACTTGTTGGCTTTCTCCTCTTCTCTGATTCACTAAATGCTCCATTGCTTTCTTCTGCTTCCTCCTACACAGACACTGATACAGTGCTCTCATGTAAGTCTTGGGGCTTTTGGCAATTTCTTTCTACCCAGTTGCATTTTGGGGTTCAGGAGTCTATCCTGTTAGTTTTATTGTAAATGTTATCCACGGGATTTGTGTTCTGCTATCTATTTTCTCTGACTGTGTTAAAGAGGATATTCAAAGACATTTAACAACTTTGCAGCCACCTCCACCTTCCCAGAATGCCTCTGTTTGTACATATGTATTTTGACCTGCACAAAGAACCTATGCCATAACAATAAATATCTATGGAATGTACATTTTAGTTCTAGATTATGTTTATAATTTCTTTACACAGAGACTAGCACATAAATAGGTTAAGGGGGGCAATTGCATGAGTGTCTACTATCTTCTGTACATAAGCCACAGAAACCAACAGTTCCATGAGCTTAGAGCACAACACAGAAAAATCTAGAGCCAATATTAACACCAGTTTCTTAAATACACAAACACATGCAAACACACGCATGCATATGTACATTCACATCTGAGCTGTTGCCTGTTGACCTAACAGCTGGAAGTTGTCTATCAGAAAACATGCCATAAAACAATAAATGAATAGTACTGATCAGTTTGGTTCCAGTGCATGTTAGCAGGCACTTTTCAAACATTCTGAGTAGTAGCAAAAGGGTCTTTATGTTATACCCTTTGAATCACTCCATTCAATGACATGGCATCATTTCACCTAAACCTGAATGGGTTTCATTGTTATGTGTTATTGAAAGTGTTCAATTTGACATATAAAAAGTAGAGCAACTAGAATAGATTCATTTGAAAAAATCAGAGATACATTTGAAAACTGCTACAACAAAACTAGGTGAAAAGGTATCCCCTCAAATCCTGAAATAAAAGGATTTCTGTCAACATGGAGATTAACCACTGATAGGTACAAAACCCTCATAGTATCAGCACTTGTGCAAGAGGGCATGGAGGGAAGGCAACTGTGCTTTAGACAGCCCTGGAAACAGAACTCAAAACCATTCGCAGGTACCCACTGGAAAGCAGAAGCGTGGTGGGCAGTTGTCAATTAGAAGGGATTTCGGCAGAATCCAATCCCTTGTGGAAACTCTACAGCAAAAGCAGCCATTTTCTTCCGTATCAACCATAAGAAAAAAAATGAGATGGAGAGGAAATCTGTAAAGTAAAAGACATTTAAAGATACATGTCAACCAATGACACAGTTGAGACCTTGTTGGATACCAATTCAAGTAAATTAAAACAAAAAGCCAGTAAAATATGAGCAATGAGTGGATACTTAATTATACTAAAGAATTACTTAACTTAGGTGTGACAATATTGTGGTTATGCTTTTTTGAATAGTCCTCATTTTCTAGAGATGCATATGAAATATTTACAGAAGAAATGAGATGACATTTTGGATTTACTTCAAAATAATGCAGGTGTTGGGGATGGGTGGGAATATAGACAATGGAATATTATCCATGTAATAATGATCATTGTTGAAGTCAGGTACACTGGCTTCATTATACTAGTTTCTCTATTTCTGTATATGTTCAAATTTTTCTATAATAAAAAATAAAAAGGAGATATCTAACTGAACAGATATTTAAAGAGGTTAAAAGGCAGAAGGCTACATCAATTGAGGGAGATGCACATTTTCAAAGAAGCAGGAAGAGAAGAGGCACAAGCACAGGCATCACACAGAAAGCCACGCACACAACTCAGGGCTCCTTGGGATGCTAACTGATTTCTTGGTCTCTTAGAGACTGTGTCCAAAAGAGAAGGAAAATTGGATAAAGATTATATTCTGGGAGGCAATTAGTTAAAGAGTTTTAAGCACTGTTAGATTCTACAGCAAGAATCAAAAAGAAATAGAAAAGCATAGTCCGTCATTCTCATTGCACTGTATTTTTAAGAAAAAAAATGAAAATTTATTCACAACTTACAGAGTAAGGCAGTTCACATTGACCCTACTGATGCTGAGAAAGCAAATTCAAAAGAAGTATCAGAAAGCAACAGAAGAAAAAGCAGGTTTGTCACAGATGACAGGTTGAAAATGGGAGGGACAGGGCATGAGGTATGGGTGAACTCTGTGTGCGTTCTTCATAATGGAGCCTGAAGCAGTACAGTTAGCCCTCGGACAGGGAGCAAATGACCTCATGTGAGTCCTTTCTTTCACACTTTCTAAGCCTGGACCTTATTTTTTCCAAGCCTCAGTTTCCTGCTTTGGCGTGTACACTGAATTGGCTCCAGGGTGCAGTGTGGGGATTTATGTCGGCAAGTGTGCTCTGTCAACTGTAAAGCCGACACTTTCCATCACCCAAAGGAACTGCAGGACCTGGCACATAATGGGTGATTAATAAATCTGACTCTAGTACTGGAGCTCGGGGCCATTATGGTTTAAAGGCAAACATGAGGCAACTCCTGGCATCAAGATTTTCTCCTGTATTGCATTTCAAATGCTTCTTCCAAATCAAAGGCTCAGCAATTTTCACCAGCATTAGAAGGCCAAGAAGAAATCAGGCTGTAAATTGGCTTTAGACTTTTCTGGTTTTGTTTTGACTCTTGTTTGAAATATAGGTTTTTAAAAAAAAATGTTTCTAGCAGCTTTAATGTAAAAGCAGTGTAATTCTTAAGAACACAATTATTTGGATTAAAATCCTAGTCTCATTATTTCCAAACTCAGTGACCTTGGGCAAATGACCTTCCCTCTCTAAACCTTAATCTCCTCATCTGAATAACAAGGATTACAATGCCTTTTTCTTGACTGTTGTAAGGATTAAATGAGATAAAATTTTGTATATAAAGTATTTAGCCAGTCCTGGAACATAAGAAATGTCTGTAATAATAATAAAATTACTAGCAGTACCTTTATTAACAATCATGCTAGACAATTTCTTAGAGGTCTTCTCTTCCCAAATTTGCTGTGGTCTTCACTGGAGTAACCTGAGCTCTAAGTTGAGCACAGTAAACACACAGTATATAAATTAAGGAGAAGGAATGTCATCAGTCCTCCTTTTAAGACAATCTCTTAGAAAGTTACATCCCTCCGTATACACTTTCCCCCATCAGGTATGGTCTTGGATGATTACCTTAATGAATAAAATGGACAGAATGGGACAGGAAACATGCCCCAAATTCCACAGCCACTAAAAAATCATGAGTATAAAAGTAAATATCACAGCCTACCATTTGTGAACATTTACAATGTCTACATTATTGATTTGACCATTCCTAACACCTGCCCCTACTCACTGGTCTTAGAATCTCATTTAACCACAGTATCAGAATTATATATTTAAACTTTATACAGATAACAGCCTATATATGAATAGCAACATAAAAATAATTTGCTTCCCGTTTCTCAGGTTTGGAATGGAGAAACAAATCACAAATCACAAAATTATTCTCATATACTTAATATAGAAGAAAGCAGTTTGTCTCAGTATTAATGATCACTTCCTTCTTAATGTTTTGCAGGTTTTTCTTTTTTCTTTTTTTTTTGAGATGGAGCCTCGCTCTGTCGCCAGGCTGGAGTGGAGTGGCGTGATCTCAGCTCACTGCAACCTCCACCCCCAGGTTTAAGTGATTCTCCTGCCTCAGCCTCCCAAGTAGCTGGGACTACAGGTGCACACCACCACACCCAGCTACTTTTTGTATTTTCAGTAGGGACGGGGTTTCACCATGTTGGCCAGGATGGTCTCGATCTCTTGACCTCATGATCTGCCCACCTCAGCCTCCCAAAGTGCTGGGATTACAGGCGTGAGCCACCACACCCGGCCAGGTTTTTCTATAAGACTTCGTTTTCCTCTCTCACTCCTTCTTCTTTTTCTATCCAAGAAGCAGATGCACATACTGTTTTCTCAAGAGCTAAGCTACATTGAGGTTTCCCTTCAAGAACCCACTTTTTACCCACACATCATGGAAAAATCAGGACCAGCTGTCAGGTGAGACCTGTAAAACCAAGATTTTGCCACGGTGCACACAGATTAGATTCTCAAGCCACAGGTCAGCGCTGAAATGGTAATGTGGGGAGAAGAGAGTTTTGTTCTCCTCACTCTCCTGAGACTACAGTGGAGTGAGGAGGCTGAGGGAAGACTCAAGGCAGGTCACTTCATTTCTGAAATCCGCAAGGCCCTCACGATGACCCTGGTAGCCTTCCGGAGCACAGCCATTTCTGACATGCAGCCTGGTGTCTCACACATCCTCCAGGGGGGAACTTATGGAGTGGAACAACTATAAAATAAACAGTACCAGAGAGATTCAATATGCTTGGTTCATTTATTTATCACAAAACAGAGTAGGACAGAGAGAGCTGCATTTATACTCTTTTTTCCTCTGGTTATCATTTTCTTTGTTGTCATTTGCAAACAAACCAACAGTGCCCAACAAAAAGCATATTCTAACAAATCTTCTTTCCCTGAAATCAGTTTTGGGTGCATGCTGCTAAAACTGTTCAATTTAGTGGCCTGAATGAGTCCAGTAGTTCGGGCTTGACATTTGCTTAGATCAAGTTTAGATTTGCATGACACCCACCTCATCTAGTTTTAAAACATTCATTCCCAAAGAACCGGATACTCGGGGAGAAAGTAAGAGAGTTGCTGAGGAAGTAACCATTGTCTTTTTTTGCCATTATTGCTGGTGAACTCAGATTTGATATGCTAGCCTGCGGAGACAGTAGAACTGCGATGCTTCACGGATAGGCCCTCAACCACAGTGAGAGGCTGCCAGACACAGAGAAGTAAGGTATGGATGGATCAGTGCATACACACCTCCCTGCTCTCCATCCCCCACCCAATTCATGCACATCGCCAGTACAGTAAAGACACTTACATGGCTTGTCCTAGTCACAGCTGGGATGTGAAAGCAGATTCCACAATCCTCTCTGACGTTTCTTGCAGACATAACATAACAGACAAACTATTCACCCCTTCTAGTCAGAAGAGGATGTGGGAGAGGAGAGCTGTCTTCTTATATGAAAGTCAGTGCTTCCTTATGACTCCAGCAGACCACGATGGAGTCAGAGGGATGAGGGATGACTTTATCCTGCAGGCCAGATCCTAACCAAAAGCAAATTCCTCTCTGAGCACCCTCATACCTCTTTCCTTATCCTTGCAGCTTGAAAGCAAACCCAAACCCCAACAGCCTCTTAAGGACTAACTTGCAGTGGGATATGGACAACTTCTTACCCCCAATATATCAGCTACATGTCGTCATTAAGACAACCATTATTTGCTTGATTTTCCATAATAGAATTAATCTGTGTTCAATTTAGTCAGGCTAGTCCTGAAATTCATTTCTCACATCTATAATTCTGAGCATGTCAGGGAAGTGAGCTGTGATGTTGTCATTCTAAAACAGCATAACAAAAAGGGAACATCTCCAAGCTGCTGCTCTTTTATATATTAGGATGACGGAGTCCAGAAGAAGCTCTCTTAACCAATTTCCACTTAATGGCTTCAGTAAATAAACTACACTCCCCTTCTGCTCTATTCAACATCACACTAACTGAGGTGGAGGCACCTAAAGGCACAACATGTGACTCTCTGAATTCCCATGGACTTCTGCTCCCATAAGTTGAAAAGTGAGCATGCCAAAATTCAGTTGCACTTGCTTCCAAACCTGATTATCATAGTTGTTCTTCTTACTATCATTATGTAATTTAATGTAATATTAAATATAATTAAGAAATTTTAGGACCAGGCATGGTGGCTCATGCCTGTAATCCCAGCACTTTGGGAGGCTGAGGCGGGTGGATCACGAGGTCAGGAGATCAAGACCATCCTGGCTAACACAGTGAAACCCCGTCTCTACTAAAAATACAAAAAAAAAAAAAAATTAGCCGGGCGTGGTGGTGGGCGCCTGTATTCCCAGCTACTTGGGAGGCTGAGGCAGGAGAATGGTGTGAACCCAGGAGGCAGAGCTTGCAGTGAGCTGAGATTGCGCCATTGCCCTCCAGCCTGGGCGACAGAGAGAGACTCCATCTCAAAAAAAAAATTTAAAAAAGAAATTTTAGCATGAAAAGGAAGGAGTAGTCATCTCTGTGAAAGTGACAATGGGTGCTTTGTGAAGAATCAATAACCATAACTCTCTAAAGCAGTGCTATCCAAGAGAAATGAAATCCAAACCACTTATGTAAATTTACATTCTCTAGTAGTCACATTTAGAAAGTAAAAAGAGGAGACAGACATGTGACATGTGCCTGTAGTCCCAGCTACTCAGGAGGCTGAGGTGGGAGGATCACTTGAGCTCAGGAATTCAAGGTTACGGTAAGCTATGATTGTGCCACTGCACTCCAGCCTGGGCAACAGAGCAAGACCCTATCTCAAAAAAAAGTACAATGGACCAGATAAAATTAATTTTAATAATCTATTGTATTTTACTCAGCATATTCAAACCATTATTTCAACATATAATCATATAAATTGAGATCTTTTATGTTCTTTTTCTGTACTAAATCTTGGAAATCCAGTGGGGGTTTTACATTTCTGCCATCCCTTGCTTTTGACTAGCTCCATTTCAAATGCACAGTAAACCCATGTGGCACATGTCTACTATATCGGACAGAGCAACTCTATAGAACTGCCATTTAATTAATAGAGACAACTATTATGAACTGCGGGAATCTTTTTTTTTTTTTTTTGAGACAAATCTCTTTCTATCCTCGAGGCTGGAAAGCAATGGAACAATCATGGCTTACTGCAGCCTCAACCTCCTAGGCTCAAGGGATCCTCCCACCTTAGCCTCCTGAGTAGCTGGAACCACAGGTGAATGACACCATACTCAACTAATACATTTTTTTTGTAGATACAGTGTTTTCCTATGTTGCCTAACCTGGTAGAACTTTTTAATAGTTACTATACTCAGATTGCATTGCAAGTGTCTGTAAGCTCTCTTTTCACAATAAAGAAACTCAAATTGGAAATGTCAAATTATTCATTGCGGATATGACTGAAACAAGAAAGAAAACCAGGAACTTGAGTCAATGAATGCAAATTCAAAGAGGATCCTTGACTCTGCATTCAAAAATCTGACAAATGAATGTAGGTTTTAAGTTAAATGGGTTTATGGTATATACAGGGCTTTTTTATTTTTTATTTTTTGTAAAATGATTGTCCATGTTAACATAACATTTTTGATTAACCAAAAAATACTGTAACAGTAACATTGGATAAAAGAGCATCTATTGTAATTGGAGTGCTTTTAAACTAATTAATTTTAATTGAATTCAACAAATGTTTACTGAGCATCTTCTATTTGTGAACTTTTTTCCTGACTCTGAGGATTACACAGATTACTAAAGGGCATAAGACAATAAAAACAATTGCAACACAAGTAAGAAAGAAGTCAAATGATAGGGCAATTGTGTTTGATTGGAGAATCAGGAAAATATCCCATGGGAAAAAAAATAGCTTTTGATACAAGCCTTGAAGGATGAGTAGATTTTCATCATAGAGATGAACGGAAGAAGAATATTTTTAAATAGAGATTACAGGACTTTTCTGATGGACAACTTTCCTATCAGTACTACCAGCACCTACTGTCACATGACCAAAAAATGTATAAGCTCTCCTGAAAAAGATGTGGGGATTTTAATTGCTCTCAGCCTCGACATAGGCTAGAAAAGTTTGATGTTCAGAGTAGGAAGAAACCAGTGGCCAATGGTTGTTTAGCACACTGCTGAGTGCTCAGGGAAACCTCAGGAAAGAGGCAAAGGGAGTTGAGCTGGATCTGTTGGGAAAAGGATTCTCACAGAAAGTAGTTTATGAGATGAATGTTCCAGCAACTGTGTATATATTTTATCAGAACAAAGGGAAAGTAAGAGCACAAAGAGAGGCTGGGACAGTCTGAGTAGGGGCTAGTGTACTTAATTTGGAGTCAAAAGGTAAAGGTTCACCCACACATGCTACCTCTGTAAGCCTAGGCACATCACTCAGCCACTCTGAGCTTCAGTTTCCAATATCCCAGGAGTGCTATAGGGATTAAACGAGACAAGCTAGGTGGACATCCTCAGCCAAATGTGAACACTACCCAGATTTTAGGTACTAGTTACTGTGATTATTATTATTACCATTAGAAAGGTTTTGCATTTATCCCTATGTGAGGTAATAAAATCCTGGAATGCAGTGAAGGCAAAAAAACTTTGACAAGAGGAAACAGGAAAAATACACTGAAGAGAAAGTCAAAGTTGGTCATTGATTGGATTGGTGGTGGCTGGGACCACAGAGCTAAGAATAAAATTTTTTTTTTCATTAATGACAAACAAAGGAAAGAAACTTCAGCATATGGTTTGCAGCCATCAAATGGCAGCCTTTTTCACTGAAGCCACCACTTGGCTTGCATTTTCTATCCAAGTTTACATTCCAAAACCCTGCCCCCCACTTCCATTAGCGATTCAAAATTTTCTTTCTCTCCCTCCACACTGAAGCCAAACTGCAGGGCAGGAAAAAGCATGTGGCTAAAAGTTATTGTCATTTATTAACTCCTACTTTCAAGGCCAGAAATGACAAATAGAATGCTGAGCCACTGCTACTGGTAGAGGAAAAATATGCTCTTAAAATTGATAGGATGCACACCCACCATTCTCCTCATTGCCGGCCACCAATATATCAACTGTTGCCAAGTGATTACAGCCTACAACCACCAGTGGCCAGATATTGATTTCTCTTGTATTCAGCAGCAGTTGAAGTTATGCATATGCGTGCACACACACACAGACACACACACACACATACACTTAGCGTACACTTCAAACCTTATAATCAAATTAATTACGTTTCTGTCAGAAAAAGTATTTTCATTTCTAGGACAACACGGTAAGAGTTTTTTTAAAAATCTTTTAATTAGAACTAACTCTAAAATGATACTTCATTAAATCATTTAAAAGGAAGTATAACCATCCCAAT
This sequence comes from Pongo abelii, assembly GCF_028885655.2. NCBI lineage: Eukaryota > Metazoa > Chordata > Mammalia > Primates > Hominidae > Pongo > Pongo abelii. The sequence continues at coordinate 27,318,115 of NC_071985.2, read as the reverse complement.
CCTGCACTCATTTGTACAACAAAGTCTAGATTGGTACTAATTATGTGACACTTGTCAATTCCTTGCAATATGCCTCGTCATGAGTAGATTCTTCAAGCTCAGAGGTAGAATAGGTAAACCATTCACAGGATGCTACAGATACCAGGAAACAGTCATTATCTTCTCTGCAAGTCCAATTGTATATATCTTTCAAGGTTGTTCATTGTTTTGAATTATATTGTCCAATTTTCCTCCATTAGAGTAGATAATGGAGCATGAACTATATTTGGTAAGATCTATGATCTAGGAGTAGGGCATACCCTAAGCAAAATTATGACATAGAAAAAATGTCTTTAATTTGCTTGGATCTCTCTTGACCATTTTCCTTACATATCTACCCATCCTCCTTCTCTTTTGGGACTTCTTTCTCCAATGGTATCCTGTAATCGGGATCTTTCTTGTCTTACCCTGGATTAACAACATTTATATATCTTGTATTTTATTATCTAAAAGGCATGGTCTTCATTCATGAATGCTATACCAAAGAGAGTTACCTCAGTGGTAATGTAAGGCTTTGTGGCTAGCCAAAGAGATTTTCCATATTCTTCAAATCATATCCTCTAACATCACACTCAGGGTGATGTGCAGGTAAAGGAAAATATGTCAAAGCACCTTGTTAACTTCAAACAGCTCCATAAATGAAAGAAAGCACTATTATTATTCTGCCTGCACAAAGGGTTAGTGGGGTGCTGGAGCTGGCTTATGCTGGTTTGCCAAAGCCAACTGTGTACATCTCTTCCTTTAGCTTCATTCAATGACATCAAGTTGAGGTTTGAAATCAGCCCCAGTGAAAATATTTACACCATGATAATTGGTAAATGCTACATATCAGGGCTTCTCCCTGCACCTCCTAGAGAGCCAGTTTACCACCACACCACTGCATAAGATCATCTTTATGTAGAAATGGATGGCATCTTGAATTTTTTTTTAATTTTTTGGCCCATTGAGTTGCCCTATTTTCCTGATTAGCCTTCTTCCCTTGCCAACACAACATGAAAGGATTTGCCCATGCACATACATATCTCAACTCACTGTAATAATTAGCTTAATCATGGCTTTTCTATTCACTGGTATATGCTCAGCACCTACACTGCCTAACATATAGAACGTGAAAAATATTAGTTGATTAAATGAGCACACAGACATCCCACATCTACACTTGTGTGTGAACAGACACACACACATACGCCCACTGAGTCTGAGTTAACATGAGAGAGCTATTTATAAACAACACTTCAGTAGTAAAGGGCCATTTTATTTTCTATGTTAGAATATTTACTTGGTTTATTGCCAATGGCCTAAAATTCCTGGAGAAGCAACTGTTAACAACAGACAGGATCAAAAGCTATTTAAATATTGCAGAAAAACATGTTGTGGTACTTTAAGTTTTATTATCCTCTTAGGAAAAAGACTAATTTTTGAAGTGCAAGTCGTCCAAAACAAATCTTTTTAAGTCCCCAAGATGCACCAATATGCTTAATGGGCAAAATTGCCTCATCTCATATCGTCACTGATTCCAACTTCAGAGTCACTAGCTCTCTCCTTCCTTTTGCTCAAACAACCTTCTCACCGTCTGCTCACTCTTCAGTCAGACCCCACAGAAACCACACTGCAAAGGTCACAATGACCTTCCAAGTGGCAATCTCCAGGCCATTTCTCAGTTTTGTAAATCCCTCTGCTGCATTTGGCACTGTTGTCTTCTGCTGGGTCTCATTCTGGCCATGTTCAATTTCTCCCGGCCTGCCAATATGTGTCAGCACCCCCTCCCTGGAGTTCCTCCAGCCCTGCCCCACAGCTCCTGGCTCTTACTTTCCCTTGCTCTTTGACTCCTGACCTCTTGGTGTCCTACACACTTTGGCTGCTATTCCCCCACCTCACTCACAGGATTGTCACATCCCTGTCACAAAGAAGGCTCTTACATATGTAGCACATAATGAACACAAATTTCATGCCCACACATACACCCAGGTGCACACATGCATGCACAGGTATGTGCGTGTGCATACAAACATATGTTGACACATCCATTATCTCACTTCTTAGCCCTCAACTGTGTGTGTGGACCTCCCCCCTCTGCCTTTCAGCACATCCGGCTCTTCCCCACAATTCCCCTCCTTGCCTCTAGGGGGCAAACTGTGCCTCAGTCCCTGCCTGATGTTGAAAAAGTCCTCAAACTCTCCCCTCCCCTTAATTTAGGTGAGATTCACTCACCTAAGTTAGTTATAGGTCCCGCCCCATCTTCTCTTCCCTTAAAGGCAGAGGTGCCTCAGGCGCTGTCTTTGACTTTCTCTGGTCTCTATCCCAAAGTTATCACTTTGTCTCATAGAATCCCATGGCTTCAACCATCCCCTACATATATTCATATTCCCCAAAAGCAAACCTGGAGAAGACCTGAATTAAATCTCTAGTTGTAGCTTCCACTGACACTGAAGTCTCAATATGCCCCAACCCAACCTTTTTATCTTCTCCCTCAAACATATTTTACTTTGCATTAATGACACTAGACCCTAATTACTCCTGTGAGAACTACTAAATGTACTTCTGATTCTCCCCTCTCTCTCTCTCCCCCCTCAACTTTCATTCATTTGCTGAATTCTGAGGATTCTCCCTCTGCAAGAGTTCTCACCTCTGTCTCTGCATTACCACTGCCTACTGCCACAGTTCGGGCACTGGGCGTTTCTCATGTGAACCATCACAGTGAAATGCTAACTGACCACACCACGATGAGCCTTTCTCCCTCAACTCAGCTGCCATACTCACCTGCTAGACTTGCCTTTCTAAGCCCAGTATGAGGCTGTATGTCACTCTTTGTATTTTCCACTGCTGACAACAATGTCTGCACAAGATTACCAGCAGACTGCCTACATCTGAATCATCCAGGAGGCTGGCTTACAATGCAGATTTCTAAGCTCCACTTCAAGCCAGCTGAATCAAATCAGTAGGTCCCAGAAATCTACATGTTCAGCCAAGTCCCTTTATAAGCCTTCAGCCCACTACAGCAGGAGAGCCACTGGCATAGAGCTTCCTCTGTAGGGCATTTAAAGCCTTTCACTATCTGGCCCCTGCTTACCTTTTAATCTGATTTTCGCCAGTCCCTTCACCCATGCCCTCATTCTCCATACTTACCCTGTGCCTTTGGGTGTTTCTCTCCCTGAAATACCCTCTGCCTTTTGCTGCCAGATCTTACTAAAGCTTAGCCCTAAATTCACATACTCTGTGGCATCGTCTGTGATGCTCCTGGTTATATCCAATTCCTACCTCTTCAGGACCTCTGTTACCCTCAATAAAACAGGATTTGTTCAGCTGGTAACTCCTCAAGAACACAGGTTTTGATCAATAAGAGTTTTATTACTTGATGCAAGTAAGGAGGACACTGGGAGTGTTCTCCAAAGCAGCGTCTCCCGGAGGGAAGGGGACAGGAGGGTTTTATGGGGCAATGGAGAAGGGAGAGGGTGCATCATGGCAGGTAGAGGAGGGGTCCCAGTTGCACAGACATGATGAGTCATCATGCCAGCATAGGGGTTGCATGTCATGGTAATGCAGGTATAGCTCCTCCCAGGGTGGAGACTTTGGCATGGTAATGAGGAAAGTTCACTCGAGTTCATCTAGAAGTTGCCAGGATCAGTCAGGACCTGGTTTAAACGAACAAGGTGACTGCATTCCACACAGGCTGCAGGGCAGGAGGCTGTAAAACAGACTGACCAGACTGACTGCTCAACTTGATTAGATTCCTATCATCCCTGGAGACCCTCCCTGTCTGTTTATACTCTTATATACTTTATAACAGTGTATCTCCGTGCATTATAGTAACTGTTTTAGTACCCCTTTCCTTTCTGGCCAAATACCTCTTAAGGGCAAGAACCAAGTTTTACTTATCCTTTTACCCCAGTGTCTGACACATAGTCAGTGCTCAATAAAATGATGTTTGAATGAATGACTGCATAAATACTGTCTTCCACCACTGCAATTCAAACATCAGACTCCATGGATAGCAGCATTTAGAAAAACACTTATATCTAACCATAATGATTCTGACAGGTTCCTGATAACTCTGGAAGTGTTATGCATTCCATCAGACTGAGAGGACCCAAATTTCATTTCTGAAATTCAGAGGACATCACAAGGAGACAGTTCCATTTAAATTTCTCTTTCCAATTAAGGGCATAGACACAGATTCAGTTAGTTTGTACTGAAAGAGCCATTCATAGAATAGCCAACAGCTAAGGCCTAATTCTCAGACTAATGAGTAACTAAAGATATTTTTGAAAAAGCTGAATGTCGACAATATGACAGGGACACCAGAAAAACAAGGCTGTGGATGGCACTTGCCATCTGTCATCTGTCCAACAGTTGATGGCATTATTTGAATAACCCCTGAGTTTGTGGATTAGTCTTGTGGACCAGGGATAGGAGTGGAGGGGTTAGGAAGAAGGAAGTCACAAGGTCCCCTCTTTTCAAGAGTTTACAGTTCAGTTAGAATCACCTAAATGCTGCATGTGGCAAAAACCCAGGAATAAAAACAAAGAAGTATGGTAGAGACTGCACATTGACCTAATGTAGAAACAAAGCCCACAGCTGCTAGGGAAAGAAAGAGATCAAGATTTATTTGTAATCAGAATTTTGGCACTGGAAGAGCCTACGGAGACCATGTAATACAGTTGTCTCATTTCACAAATGAAAACTAAATGCAGAGTGAAGTGACTTTTCCAAAGCCATTCAAATTGTTTATTTAACCAGGAAATCTTTCAGATAGAAATAAGATACGCCTGGAAAAACAGAAGGTAAGTTTTTCAGAGAGCTATGTTGGAGGAGGGAAAAACTATGTGAGGAGAAAAAGAGAAAGAGATTTCTGCAGAAGGAGAAGAGGCAAATGAGCAAGTTTGGGAGATGAAAGCAAGAATTTCTAGTGCAGTGCAAAGAAGAGTGATGAGGAGTGAGACTGGGGTGTCACGCTGGAGGTGGGAACCAACCTTTATGAATGGAAAGTCTTAGTTAGAAGAAGGAGGAGGGTTGCTATGAACCCAATTGAGTTCCAGCACTATATAATTAATTCCTGTGCTGTTAGAATCCAACCTCACTCAATCACAAATTTTTTAAGCTGGAAAGACCTTGAAGGAAAACTAAGGAACTCATCTTAGAGAGGAATAAGCCCAGGTTCAGAAGGAGGCAGGGCAAGTGAGTGGTCTTTGGAAACATGCTGATTCCAGTTTCAACACTCATCAGCCGTATGTCTTTGAGCCACTTATTGAAGCTCTTTGAGCCTCTGTTGCCTTTCCTGTAAGGAGATATATTCAACTCATAGTGTTGTTATAGGAGTTAGACTATCATGCATCATTAGCACCTGGCCTAGTGTGAGCCCATAAATGGAATTCAGTGAATGCTTCTTCTGCCTTCCTTTGTGCTAAGAGATGAGTTGCCTTACCCAGGTCATCAGCTTATGCATGGCAAAGACAAGGCAGAAACTTTAATGTTTAAACCTGAAACTCCAAGCTACAGCCCTAAAACAGGCTGCCCCTCTTGCAAACTCTACCTAGGCTCCCACCAAAGTACTTAGGATCCTTTTGAAAAGGGGCAGTTCTGGAATTGCCATAAGAGACTGGGAATTCACAATCAGAACTTCATTTGCTTTCCTTCCTGAAGAAGTTTGTCTTTAGTGAGCTCACAGCCTTGATGAATAAAGAAACAAACCCACCTCAAACAAACAAAAATTAAAGAGGGCAGATAAAAGACAAGTCCTCCATGAAAGTATGTCAGCTGGGGATAGAGGATAAAAGCTTTTTTGTTGCTGAATGAAAAAGCTCTTTTGGCTCCATTATTTCCTAGGGATTATAATAATAATGGTCTGGATTATCAATACAATTCACATCTGAATGTGCTTCACATTTCTCAAAACTTGAAGATTGGAAACTAAACTGTTGAAAGCCAATCAGTTCCGGCCAGGTAGAGGTGCAAGGTAGACACAGAGACTCTTGAGCTGTAGGAAGTTTTATCAATATGACAGATACCATTTGAGGGATGAGCTATTGGCATGTGGGCATTTAAGTCCTGGACAGAATGTAAATATTAAGACTTTAAAATAATAAATACAATATGCCCCAAATGAATCTTTTTATCTTCTACCTCAAACACAACTAGTGCTCTAATCAATGACCTAGGACAGTGCCATTTTTTTTTTTTTTTTTTTTTGCTTGTTTTTAGTAATGTACTACAATTCTGCTCAAATTTGTTAAGCATTTCTCAGGTTCCAAAGAATTTTCTGACACTAGCATTACAAAAGTGACTAAGACATGGTCCCTGTTTTCCAAAATTTGTTTAAATCCCAGCTCAAATCATGTCATTCCTCTGATCTAAACCCTGCATTGTCACTCCATCTCACTCAGACGAAAGCCAACGTCCTTGCAGTGGCCAACGGCTCCTACCTGATCTCCTCGGCCCTTCCTCACTGACCTCATCACATACTCTCTCTGTTGCTGATACTGAATATGCCAGGATCCTCCTGCCTTTGTTAATGAATGCATTTTTCTTTCAGGAAAAGAGATGAGCTCTATGAGGAAATGCAAAAAGCAATTATAATTTCAGTTGTGGAAAAAGAAAACTCAGAAGTCAACTTAAGAACTTGCCAGTCAGACTGCTTTTTGAGGGAGCTGTCCGATGAGCTGGTGTTGCTATCTGAGGTGAACCACCCAGCTAGCTGGGTGGCTTGACTACCTAGAGAGAAAACTTGACCATTCATACAGCAGAGAAAGACGTGACTAAAGAACACTGTCCCCACTATACCCTTCCACCCTGCATGTCATCAGTGAATCTTTGACTTCCCTTTAGGTTAGCAAAGCATGGAAATGAATTTCAGGCCAAATGATGATAGATTCATGATCGCTGGAAATTTTATTATCTGGATCCTGGGGCAGTGCATGCAGTGTTTGTCCTGGAGCAACCTCTTTAAGGGGCCACCTCTGCTTGAGCAACATGCTGGAAGCTTCGTAGATAAGTAACATTCTCTAGCTTGCTACCCAGCCCCCTTGGTGTCATGTTTTCTCTTCTCCCCCCATCCTCCTGTGTAGTGCATGTGCTCTCCAGACTCTCCCCAAGACTCTGTCCCTGTCCCACCTTCCCTCTCTGAGAACTTCCTGCCTCCGCTCCTCTCCTTCGGGTGAGGACTTTATTTTTCTCTCTGATTCAACACATATGCAGATAACCTGCAGGTCAGACCCTTCTTTGTTGTGTTCAGTCTCTAAGATCCTCGGCCTATTTGTTACTCATATTGTCTAGCTCTTGGGAGCAGAGGCATGTCCAAAGATCACGGAATTCTTTGCACACACAGTGGACACCTGATCTGCCACCAGAGTGTAGGCTTTCCTGATGCCCCTCCCCGCCAAGCCAGGTGTGAGTGGAAGGGATGAATCTCAGAGGGTTGAATAAGTTATGAGCCTTAGTTCATGATATATTCTCATCTTTGATTTGGGTTAATCTTTGATTTAATTAGGTATCACTTTTATTCCCATTCTTCATTCCCATGCCCCATCCATAGGCAATCATATCTATGTGTTTCATGTTTACCTTTTTATCTGTAAATGCCCTTATAAAATATGCATTATTATTTGGGGTACATATAATTTTCACTTACATAGACAGTACTGAATTATTTATCTTCTTCCCCCCATTCAGCACTATGCTTTTAAGGTGCATGCATGTCGTTCTGTGGGCTTCTATCTGCAGCATGGTCAGCCACAGTGTGCATCTGTGTATCATGCTCTCTGCCTTCCCAGCCCCTGACAAACATACAGACAATGCTGTGGAAAACATCACAGTATATATTCATGTCTTCATATGAGAGGCATATTCCCAAGGGTGAAATTAAGCCCTATAAGATGAATGAGCTATAGATACAGGAATGTAGGTATAGATAGATGTAGATGGCAAACATAGATATTTAAATTCATATGCTTACCTTGACTCAGAATGTATTATGCCAGATGCCACACAGAACCAACCCCTTCTTCCCCCATACCTCTATTCTGCCCCATACCAATTTCTAGCATAGCACTTGCTAAAGCACCCAGAAAGAAAGGGGCCCCTTCCTAACCACTACCTGCACACATATCTCATTCACAAATCATAGCCAGGTTTCCAAGTTAAATAATAACTTCTCTACAGAGTCTTCCTTGATCCCCACAGCTGGAAACAATTGCTCTGTAGTCTGAATTATTGGTATCTTAGTATATTTTGTCTGATAATTTAATATTTTTCAAAGGACACCAATCATAGTTACATAGAGGTTTAATCGCTCCTCTAAGCTCTAAACCTGTGAACAAAGGATTACCACATGAGTCATTTTGGTGACTTGGTGGTTATAACGTGGGCTTTGAAGTCTAACAGAACTGAGTTTGTCTCTGCTGTGTCATTTATAAGCTGTGTGACTGTTAAACAAGTTAATTCAATTCTCTTAGCCTTAGTTTCCCCATGTTGATACTGCCTATCTTAATGATTTATGGAAGAACCAAATGAAAAGCTGCATATAAAACAGTCCAGTGCCTAACATATACAACTAGCTCAATAAATGGTAGCTGCCATTAGAAGTGTCATGACCATCATTATTGTCAAGCGGCTGTACAGAATATGGGACAGTTCCTACAGTGGTAGACACTCAGGAATTGGGTCGTAAATGAACAAGCCTCAGAAACAAAAATGGCCTTGCCCAAGGTCACCTGGATGGAAACTGTCAGGGCTGGTACTTAAACACAGGCCTTCTTTGTGGCCTACCTTCTCTAAAACTAAGCTTACTATTTTTTAGAAAAGAGAAAAAGTAGCTATTTATAGGACTGGAACAGTGAGACAAGAGGAACTGAATTTCTATATCACTTCAATCAGAGAAATTGAAATTGCACGTATGGGGATCAGGGACTGTGCCAAGTCTCCATCTGGTGACACTTCCCCTCGTCCTGGTTGGTGGTGGTGTCAGGAGGGCTCTATGAGATGACATACACGTAATACACTAGACCAGTGTCGGCAGGTAGCAGATACAGGAATCTGCCCTAATTATTACCAGCCCCTTGGCCCAGAGACACAGAGGATTTCTCTTGCTTCTTCCCATGTAAAGCAACCATCTCCCTCCTCAGCCTGAGGAAAACCTCAGTTCAAACAACCTTCCGACCTTTCTCAAAGAAGGCTGGCTGTTCAGATTCAATAAAACACAATCTATGTGATTAAAAAAAAAAAAAAAACTTTTAGCAGTTCATTAAAAAGTTCCATAGGTTTCATGAGCATCAAATGGCTTTTTGCAATCAATAAGTTCAGGCTCTGGAGTGAAAGAATTAGAATCATAAAGATTAAACACTTTCTTCCTTAAAAAATAAAAGAAAGAAATCTGTCTATAACTGAATAGAAAGAACTGATGAGACAAGGAACACAGGTGGGAGTAGCCAGGTTCTACTTCCCAAGAAAGGTCCAGCACACTGGCCTGGACTGTCTGCTACCCACAGAACCCTGTGCTGAGGGAGGGGGCCCGGGGGCCAGGCAGGTCCAAGCAGGTTATTCATCCAGAGTTGCCCCATTATGGATTCTAGTAAAGGAACAACGAGAACTATGACATCCACAGAAAGTTTTAAATTATACTGTGAAGAAAAGCCTACCTCTAACATCAAAAGGTGCCCAGGAGCATGTCACCATGGAAGGCTCAGGGCGGGTTAGGCCAGCCATTTGGGAGTAAATGTCCTGAATAGAGCCCTAGAGCCCAGGGCTACTCTTGAGTGAAGCAGTTCTGCAAAGAAGAAGCTGGAAATGTTTGTTCTACTTAAATCCCTGGAGATACAGGTAGTGTCTTCTTGGGGTGGCCAAGGCCCCAAAAACTATCTCCCCAGACTGCCAAAGGGAATCAAAAGGAAGTTAGAGTGAAGGGGACACTCAGTGCGACACAAATGCATGCAAGGCGGGACTGTGTTTGACTGGGGAGCATGGAGCCTCTTGGGGTCCCAGCATCCTGCAGGGCAGGAGCAACAGTGTCATGAATTAGCTGCATAGCAAGGGTCCATAGGGTGCCCCAGCCGAGGTAGGTGGGCTGAAGATGAGTCAGAGTGTTGCAAGGCCAGCAGCCAGCAAGGACCTTTGCTAGAACACCAGGCTGGCGGGTGCCAATCATTACAAAACAGAAGAGGTCAGGAGCTGTTTATTCCCTGCACTGTTTTGTTGTAATTGCTCCAGGAGGTCCACCAGGACCCACAGGCACAGGCCACTGACCTGAAGAACATTTTAATTTCTCCAATGAAGTCTGTTCCCAATCACAGCAGAGATGGACCTACTAGGACTGACAGAGACCCAAATTGCAACAAAGATGAAGTTTAAGAAGGCCAGGTCTGGGACAAACAGCTCTAAAGATCTCCATGCCCTTCATGAAGCCATGTTCACGCTCAGCAAATGCACACCCTGTGAGAGGGAGTCCTGTGTGAGTGCCTGTAGCCCCTCTGTGTGATCTGTCACCACCAGCTGCAGACCAAGTGGCTCCCCTTGCAGCAGGGGAAGTGAACAAAGAATCGTGTTTCTCTGCTTCTTTGCCCCTGTGTGTTGAGTTTATTTTCATCCCTAAGGCTCCATTCAGGCAGAACTCTCTAGCCTGACCTCCCCCGGGGGTGGCATTACCAGCCCATCCATCTTAATGAAATAACTGAAGTAGAGGTACAGAAAGACTTAAAGACTTAGATTGCAGTTGAGCACCAAGTAATTGATCTGATCGTTGGTGATAAATCCAATTCAGGCATCTTAATGACTGAAGGCAGTTATTAAGACAACCAGTGACATTGCCTAGTCATGGCTATTTTAGTCTCAAAGGTCTGTGTCTGTATGTGAGACTGGGCCCAACAGCTGACCTGTAAGCAGAAAAAAAAAGATGTAAACAGTCCAACAGTGAGGTTTTTGCTCAATTATTTACGTTAATGTTCATCATAGCTTCTTTCTGCAGCCAGACTCTTTGCTTGCACCGGGAGATTATTCTAAGATGTACACAATGCACTTGCTGCCAAGCCAGATCAGGAGGTGGGGTTGCAGCTTGCAGTGCAATACACAAGTGACACTTCCGTAAAAGCCTCCATGCCGTGTTATTCTCAGCCTGTGTGAAGACTGCATTGTGGGATTCATGCCAGAAACCCAATCTTGTCCCATTTTGTCCCCCCTCCCAATACTTGCTTTGTTCATCTGAAGGACCTAATGATACCCAGCAAATGCTAAACAGAAGATTAGGGGAAGGAGAGAGCTGCTCCTGCGGTATTACAGGTGCCTTCAGTGACAGTGCTAGCTCTGAGTCAATGATGACATTACCGCCACCCAGGGAGCAAAGGAGAGCACAGCTACCTCCTCCACCTCAGGACATGACAAAGTCCCATTGTCCTCTGGTTCTGGTTATTGTTCCCTTGAAAAGAGGCAGGGCTGTGGCTTGTTGTGACCCAGAGCTGGTTAGAGCCACTACCCATCCCTTCCCTTCCACTCTCCCAAACCCACACCTCCAAGCAGAAAGTGTGCAGTCCAGAGAGGAACTGGCACATGGGGTTTCCTACACAGCCATGCTTCATGCATGAAATGTGACATATGAGAGTGCACTCCAGGCACCCTGTGTTCAATGTGCTACTCTCTATAGGCAATTCCCGAATTCTATCACTTTATACCAAAGACACCATTCCACTGATCTCCCTCCTCAAATCCAAGTCTCAATCCCAGATATCTCCTGATGGTCCCTGATCTCCACTCCTCCCTGTTTCCAGCCCCACCACCCTGCAATTACACAGGAAGCACTGGACCAAGAAGCCAGGGCAGAGAATAGCGGATGAGATGAGGATGGTCAGTGTGGCATCGGGGGGTGGGGTCGGTGGTTGGGCTTTAAAGCCTAAAGGGTTAAAGTCTTGCTTCTAATAAGGACATGGATGCAACATGGGTCATAAAGTCAAGGATGGAAGAAAATTCTAGTGGCTTTAGAAAGGCAGAGTTAAGAAGAAATTACTGTAATAAAGCAGTGACTCTCAAATAACTTTTTAGAAATTGAGCTTTGCTTTCAAAAGTATTCTTCCTGGGAACCCCAATATATAGATGAGATAAAAGTGAAAGTCTGGTTGGCGAAGAATCTGCCATTTCATTTTCCCTTGGCCACCCCATTCCCTCCTTCGTGGCAACTCTACAACACCCCCAGGGACCCAGAAGGCTCTGGGGTTGACTGAAAACTCCTGTCACAGTGAAGACAAGAAATAAATGAATTAGGTACCTGTGGCAACAAACACCAACGAAAGGCAATTGCTTAACACAACAAAAGCTTTTTGCTCATCCACACGAAGCCAACTGTGGGTCTGGGTAGCTCTTGAGGCAGCCGTTACATGGGGTAGATCGGTGCCCCTGGCGTTCTTGCGGCACCTCTGTTCCAACACCTGCCTCCACGATGGGCACAGCAGGAGACTTGTGTCCCTGCTTTTAAGTGCTTCCACTCAGAAATGACACATGTCACTTCCCATTCCAGCTCATGCAGGGGAGCTGGGAAATGTAGACACCCATGTGCCAGGAAAAGGAGGAGAGCCAGAAATACTGATGTATGTCCTGATGAGCTTAATAATGTTTATCACAACAAATAAGGCTTATTAGATGAATGAGCCTTGCATTACATTGACTGAGTGCATTACAGCCTATAGACTAGCATTCTACACAGTTTATATCTTCTAGATAAAGAGTCACAGGAGTCACAGGTTTAAAAAAAGAAAGAAAGAAAAAAATAAGATCCAAGACTGGCTTGGGGTCTCACAGCTAAGATTTAGCTGACCCTGGAAATTCCAATCCCAGATCCACAGCCCTTGTTTCTACAACAGAGATCCAGGGAAGGGGAAGGAAGAGCTACTGAGAGAAAATCAAGATGAATTGGTCAGATAAATGCATATGCAAAAAGAAATAGTAAAAATCGCTCCCCAAGTTTTCTCACTTAACGAAGGAGAAACGGGAGACAAAATGTAACAAAAGGGCAGGGCTTGGGAGGGAGATAAACTCAATGCACCCCCTCCCCACCCCCCTGCCCAGTCTACCATATTTCAAACAAGTGAATCATCCCACTTTGGGTATCAGATTGATGGATTTCAAGACAGGCTGGACCAAAGAGGAAAGTTCACTGTAAATAAGTAAATATGTGCAATTTGTAAGGACAATTTGCATGCACGGAGCACTGTGCTGTTTACAAAGCACTTTCATATGCAGGATCTCGTCTGTATTCAGAGGCTCTCTGGTGCCCTGGGCAGGGATGATGTTATCCTGGAGTAATGGCACAACTTAGTCTGTGAATGACACAGGACACATTCTTGGCAACTCTGTAGGACAGGGCATTTGGTCCAGACAGGACACTCACCAGGCTACAAGGTCTAGCCCCTGCTCCGGGAGGTGGGGATCCAGTGAATATGGCCCACCTCTTGTTGATCCACATCCTCAAAGCCTGAGGCTTAGCCCCAGACACCTCTAGCTGGCCTGTTTCAAACCTTTGCTCTCTAGGCTTCGGCAAACAGGGAGCTCAGATAATTTTACCACCCAGGACATTCAAAGTGGTTGTGTTGGCCTGAGAGAGGGCAGGTAGGTGTGGCCATCAAAGTTGAGGGTGATCTTACATTGTCAATGGGACTTCTCCCCTGCCAGAGTCTGGAGAACGGGGCAGTGCATCACTCCCACCAACAGAGAAGGGACAAGCATAAGCTGGGCAGAATGTCAGAGCCAACATCAGAGGAGGACTGTAGCCCAAGCAGGGAACAGGTAGGCAAGAAAGACATCAGAGTAGACACGAGGGTCTATAAAGTGGGATGACAGGGAGCAGGAGGAGATGGGCCAGGTGACCTGCCATTGTGGCCGGTCTGGCCTCACCAAAGTCCTCCTCTCTCCTCCCTGCCCTTGTCTGGGTAATCTAGAACAGAGCTGGGGGGCCCTGCTAGGAGGGCAACAGTGCCTCTTGCTGCAGGGTGCTGCAGGGAATCACTCAGGACATGCCTTCTGTCTCTGCCTGCTGAGGCTCTTGGACTCTTGGACTCCCTACATCCCAGTGAGAGACAGAGCTGCTGGCCAGAGCTGCAGACTCCTCGATTGTCCCAGTGCTGGTCTGAGAGCCTCCATCTCTTTATCTGGAACATGACTCCAACCACTTCGCCTCTCCAGGACATCGTTTCCCTTGCTACTGAGGATGAATTTTGCTCACTTTCCTTTCTTGGCAACCCGGCTCCTGTAAGAACTGCCTTGAAGCTCTCCGTCTGCCTTGGATTCATGGCAACTAACAGGCTGGCTCCTCAGGCATTCTCATCACCTTCCAGTCTCAAGGAATTTCCTTTTAATTCAAAGGTGCAATGGAAATTCTCACCTCTCCCAGAGACACAGAGCCCTAAGGTTGAGGGCAGAGATCTAAGGCTAGGTAATAAGGGAACAGGTGAGCTCTTGGTTAAATCTGGTCTCAGTACTTGGGAGCAAAAACCTCCTCCCCCTTCAGGTGGGCAAATCTTTAAGCAGTGTTCTCAGCCCTAGATACTCATTAGAATCACATGGTGTGTTTTTAAAAATCACTATCTAGACCCTTCTCCCACCACCACCAATTAAATTAGAATGTTAGGGGTTTAAGTCCATGGATTCTTATTTTTTAAAAACTCTCTGGGTAATTATAATGGATAGGTAGTTTCCTGCTGACACATCAACTCTTCAATTCATTCTGCTAATCTCAGCCTATGCATTACTTTGTTCCAATCTTTTTATTAATTATTGCACCTTACAATTACGTGGTGCCAAACAAAGCATGTTCATATGAATATTTTACTAAGTCTGTGAGGCCAGCGCTCGTCCATCTTACTTGGAAAGAAAGGGTCCAGGTCCTATTCACAGTTACATCCCTGCCGTGTTGCACAAAATCTAACATGAAGTGAGTACTTAGTGTCTATTTAATTATAAGACTGCTATAGCATGATTTTATTATTATTATCATCACCATTTTAATGTTGATAAAACTGAGGCCAGGTGAGGTAAAGTGGCATTGCCTAAGATTATACAGCCAATTGAAAGGAAAGGCCAAGACTAGAACCCAGATCTTCTAAGTCTGGTGTGATTTCCAGACTCCCCTCCTCTCATTCCTCTCATCAGTCTTTTCCCAGGTCTGCCCATAGCCTCACATTAGGCCTCACATTAGTCCTGACCCTGTTTTTCAGGAATATGAAGGTTTCTAAACCCTGGGACACAGGTGTGAGAAGCACCAACAGACCTGACCACAGCCAAGGAACACACCCCCTTGTCTGGTCCTGTAGCTTAGCTTAGACAAGAAACAAATACAGAGGAGCAAATCTGAATTGTGTACTTAATAAATGAATGTGGATAATGATGGTTGTGGCAGTGATGGGAAGAATGGGCCATTGAATGGGCTACCCCTCTATCAATAGATCAAGCACTGTGTCCTGTGGTGACAGGCCCAATTACCAACTGGCAGGCATATGAACAACATTGAAGGAATTTCCACAGAAGAAAGGTTCTAAACCCATGGATACCTTGATGTCCTCAGTTTCCCCTTTGGGAAGTGAAACCTGCTCTTTGATATGGCCTTGCCTTGAAAGAAATATAAAGGATTCTGGAAAACAGCTTGGGGAAGTGCAGTGGTTCTCAGTATATGGTCCCTGAGCCAACAGTGTCATTATCACCTGGGAACTTGTTAGAAACACAAATCTCCATGCCGCCCCAGACCTACTGAATCTGAAACTCTAGGGACAAAGCTCAACAATCTGTGTTTTATAAAGTGTCTGATGAAGACTAAAGTTTTAAAACCACCAGTGTGGTGGGTAGGGCACCAACTTACTGGTTAGATACATCTGCCCTGGAAGCCCAACTCCAGTATTTACTTGGTGAGTAGCCTGGCAGTAAGAAGAAACAGAATACAGTCATCCCTTGGTATCACCAGAGGATTGGTTTCAGGACACCCATGGATCCCAAAATCCACAGATGCTCAAGTCCCTGCTATAAAATGGTGTAGTATTTACACATAAGCTATGCACACCCTCTCATATACTTTAACTCATCTCTAAATTACTTATAATATCTAATACAATGAAAATGCTGTGTAAATAGTTGTTATATTGTATTAGTTGTTTTACTTGTATTATTTTTACTATTATATTGTTATTGTTATTGTTTTCTCTCAAAATATTTTTGATCTGAGGTTAGTTGAATCCACGGATGTGGAATCCACAGATATAGAGGGCCAACTGTGTATGTGTATGTGTGTCTATGTGTGTGGTGTGAAATTTATATATATATATAGAGAGAGAGAGAGAGAGCAAGTTCTGAACATGTGGGGGAACCCACTGACATCCACATTTGTCCTGACAAGGTTTTTCACAAGTGCCTTTCCACCCAAACACCACAGCTGCCTAAGAAATCATCAGGCTTAATCCAGTCTTGCCCAATATTCATGCTTCCCTCAGTCACCATGCAAAGCCCAAAACCACAGGTCATTTCTAATTCCTGGCCTCTATACCCATATATTCTATATGTCACCAAATCTCACCCCATTATCCTTTTCTCTTCAACCATTAAACCTTCCATCTGAAATTCATGGTCAATCATTAGCAAGATCTCCCACAGACCCAACATCTACTCCTGCACCAATTAAAACACAACTCTATCCACTGAAGATGCTAATTCTCCCACAAACCTCTAAAGTAGCGGCTATTTTCTTTCCTACAGGCCCCCCCAGCTTTTTTTTCTTTTTTTGAGATGGAGTCTCCTTCTGTCTCCAGGGTGGAGTGCAGTGGCACGATCTCAGCTCACTTCAACCTCTGCCTCCTGGGTTCAAGCGATTCTTGTGCTTCAGCCTCCCAAGTAGCTGCGATTACAGGCACGCGCCACCACACCAGCTAATTTTTGTATTTTTAGTAGAGGCAGGATTTCGCCATGTTGGCCAGAATGATTGATCTCAAGCTCCTGACCTCATGATCCGCCCGCCTCAGCCTCCCAGTGTGCTGGGATTACAGGTGTAAGCCACCATGCCTGGCCCCCACACCCCTTTTAATTCTGGTTCTGGATGTGGGACAGGTGTACTTGTTCCTTATTGTTGCTTTTAGACAATAGTCTCTGTCTCCTTCCTAAAATTTTCAGCTGTTCTGAAGCTGAGGCCATCAGACCTGCTGCTACCTCTCATTGTTGGACTCATCTACAGAGGTGCTTTTCAAATTTAAAAACGCACATGTGAATCACCTGGGGAGCTTGTTAAACTGCAGATTCTGCTTTAGTAGATGTTGGGGGAGGCCTGAGATTCTGCGTTTTAACCAGCTCCCTGTGATGCAGGTGCTGCTGGTCCAGAGACCTCCCATTGTACCAGTAGCAAAGATCTGCAGGTTTCTGAATCACTCTTCCTCATTTCTTGATAATTTTGTTACCTGGATCACTGTCTTTAACAGTGATCAGTGTCTTTCAGCACTGCTCCTGTCATCATTCTTCGTTATTTTAACAAAAATAAATATAAACAATCCATCCAAAACCCTGGCCTCTCAATTCTTTGGTTTTACCTTTAATTATCTTCTTTTTTTTTTTTTTTTTTTTTTTTTTTTGAGATGGAGTCTCGCTCTTTTGCCCAGGCTGGAGTGCAGTGACACGATCTTGGCTCACTGCAACCTCTGCCTCCTGGGTTCAAGCAATTCTCCTGCCTCAGCCTCCTGAGCAGCTGGGATTACAGGCATGTGGCTAATTTTTTTTTCTCGTGCCTGGCTAATTTTTTTTTTTTTTGTATTTTTGTAGAGACGAGGTTTCACCATGTTGACAAGGCTCTGATCTTGAACTTCTGACTTCAGGTGATCTGCCCGCCTCGGCCTCCCAAAGTGTTGGGATTACAGGTGTGAGCCACCACGCCTGGCCAATTATCTTATTTTCTACCTCACCTCATTTACCAGCTTTCTTGGTTATACCATAAACCTTGTCATTAGCAGCAACTACAGCCCTACCATGATCTTAATTTCACATGCTCCACACTCACTATACCTGCTCCCTGCCATGAATTCCATGCTTCAACAGTGCTGTGACTCACTGGAAGTTCTAATCCACTACATGTATAACGTTTTTCTTTCCCCCACCACCACCCCACACCTATCTCATGTGTTTGCTTCCCTCCTTAACCTATAATTATAACCATTCTGTTGAACTGCTATGGTTTGAATGTGTCCCCTAAAGTTCCTGTGCTGAAAATTTAATCCCCAATGCAACAGTGTTGAGAAGTAGGGCCTTCAAAAGGTGGTAGATTAATAGCCTTATTCTCATTACTAAGGAAGTGGTTTTATTATCACAAGAGTAGGTATATTTCAAAAGCAAGCTTGACCCCCAGAGCTCTCTCCCTCTCTCACAAGCACACTCTTGCCCTTCAGCCTTCTTCCATGAGATGCTGCAGCAAGAAGGTCCTCACCAGATGCTGCCACCATGCTCTTGGACTTCCCAGCCTCTAGAACTATGAGCCAAAAAAACTTTTATTGTTTATAAATTACCCAGTCTGTGGTATTATATTATGGCAACACAAAATAGAGACATGCATATACTCTCAAATCTCTGGCCTCTCTCTAAACTGGCAAAATCTCAAATTTGGTTAAATTAAACTATTT
Organism: Pongo abelii; assembly: GCF_028885655.2. Taxonomy (NCBI): domain Eukaryota; kingdom Metazoa; phylum Chordata; class Mammalia; order Primates; family Hominidae; genus Pongo; species Pongo abelii. The sequence goes on along the minus strand of NC_071985.2, from coordinate 27,299,468 downwards.
TGTGTTCCTTCATTCAGCACATAGCTAGAGAAAAATACATAGGCACACTGAATGGTCTTGCTTTAACGTCAGTTGGGCTCATACGTAGTCCTAGTCCATTGTTTTTCTACTCTCCTAAATTACTCTTCCTTACCTTCTACTCTCCTGTAACTCCTATCTTCCCTCCGCTCTTCATAGACAGATGATAATCTTGCTTCTTATTTCACTGTGACAACTGAAGCAATCAGAATATAATTTCGGGAAGTGTCCCCTATACTATCTACCCACCTACCTGCATCTATGCCCATAAACTGTCCCTTTCCCATTGTTGCTAAGGATTAACTTTCCCAAGCTTTTTTGACACAGGCCAATTTCTTCTTTTGTGCCCTTTGGACCCAGTCCTTCTCACCTATCCAAGGGCACAGGTCCAGCAATTTTCCTCTCCTGCTTCTGCATCAACAGTTATTCCTCATGTGCTCAGTAATTCCCAACAATACCCAAACACACTTCCCATCTTAAAAAAAATAAAAAGGAAAACAACAACAACAAAAAACTTCTTGACGCCAACAAGCCCTTCCAATTAACCATGCAAGTTTCTGCTTTGCCTTATAGCAAAACTCTTGAAACCACCATCTATAGTCATCTCCAGTTTGCTCCAAAGTTTTGTTTGTCTTATTGGAGCTATATTTTACATAAGGAAGACTGAATATGTTGTATAAGCACAGTTTAAGAAATAAATAGGAAGTAAACACTACTCAACATCTCCATCTGGGAGTTTAACATGCATCTTGGACCTATCATGCCCAAAGCAGAACTGTTTAGTTTTGGCCCCTATATCTGTTCTTCCTGCAGTTTTCCTCTTATCTCAGGAATAGAAATTCCAACCTTCAAGTTGTTCAGGTTAAACATCTTGGAGTCATCATTGATTCCTATGTTTCTCTCATCTTTTTTTTTTTTTTTTTTTTTTGAGATGGAGTCTTGCTCTGTCGCCCAGGCTGTAGTGCAGTGGCGCAATCTCCACTCACTGCAAGCTCTGCCTCCCGGGTTCCACGCCATTCTCCTGCCTCAGCCTCCTGAGTAGCTGGGACTACAGGCACCCACCATCACACCCAGCTAATTTTTTTTTTTTGTATTTTCAGTAGAGATGGGGTTTCACCATGTTAGCCAGGATGGTCTCGATCTTCTGACCTCGTGATCTGCCCGCCTCAGCCTCCCAAAGGGATTACAGGTGTGAGCCACTGTGCCCAGCCTCCCTCATCTTTAACACCCAATCCATTAACAAAACATATTGGCTCTAAAATCAAAATATATCCAAAACCTAACCACTGCTCACCACCCCAGCCTCTACCACCCTGCTCCAAACCTCTGCACAGCAACAAAGTTGTTTGAAAAATGCAAATAGATCATATTACTCCTCTCAAAAAACACCCAGTGGCTTCCCATCTCAGTTTAAAATCCTGAGTCCCTACAATAGTCTTCAAGCCCCTCATGACATCCCAAATCTCAGCATGTGCCACCCTCGCCCTTCTGCCTCTTCCCTTCATTCCACTGCTGGCCTCCTTGTGGCCCTCATATGCACCAAGCAAACTCCTGTCTCAGAGCTATTGCATTTGCTTTTCCTTCTGCCTGGACACTCTTCCCTCAACTGCCCACAAGGCTCAGTCTCTTCTTTCCAGCAGATCTGTGTTCAAATGACTTGTTCAAATGCCCTTTCCTGGTCAGTCTGAAAATAGCACTGCCTCACTCTCTATCCCCTTATCTCGCTTTATTCTTTTTTTTAATCACATTCATCACCACCTGGTTATGAAATTACAGAGATGATAGCTGATAGATAGATAGATAGATAGATAGATAGATAGATAGATAGATAGATACATAGATAGATAGATAGATTTTATTTGCCTATTTGCTTTTAGTATCCCCCTAATATAGGCTCTTTGTCTCTTGCTGCTTTATCCCCAGCAACTAGAACCGTGCATGGAATATATGTGCTTAGTAAATATTTATTTGATGAATGATGTGCTAGAAACTCTCCTTCTGACTACGCTCTTAATCACTAACCTATACTGTCTGCCAGAATTTTTTTTATTTTTCCAAATCTGTACAGCACACCTAACCAAATCTATCTCATAACCTAAACTATGTTAAATACTTAGCACAACATCTAACACGTCGTAGGGTTTTAAATATGTTCATTTTTTCCCCTTCTTCCTTCCTTTCCCTTTTTATTTTATTTTGTTTGTTTGAGACAGATTGTTGCTCTGTCACCCAGGCTGGAGTGCAGTGGTGCAATCACAACTCACTGCATCCTTAAACACCTGGGCTCAAGCCAGCCTCCCCACCTCAGCCTCCTGAGTAGCTAGGACTACAAGTGCTTGTCACCACACCCAGCTAATTTTACTTTTTGTACAGATGGGGTCTCGTCATTTTGCGCTGGCTGGTCTCAAACTCCGGGCCTCAAGCAATCCTCCTGCCTCGGCCTTCCAAAATGCTGGGATAACAGGTGTGAGCCACCATGTCCAACCCTTCCTTTCCCTTTTCTAATGGTGACACAGAATGTACATCCCAATTTTCCCGGAACAGCCCTAGTTTATACCTGTTGTCCTAGCATAATTATTAGTACTGCCCCTTTTTCTATCAAGCATCCTGTTTAGTGACAAATGGTATGGTTATCCTAATATTGGTGCAATTGCAACCTGAGGTGTCCACTTAAGCTCATTTAGAGTTAATGGCCATGTACAGGGAGGTAATGGGTATTTTCACCAGATACCATTCTTAGATGGAGTGACATATATGCGTTCTCTCTGCCTGCCTCACAGGGCATTTGTGAATAAAAGATGCAGAGATTTTAAATTGCCAATTTCTTTTGTTTTGTTTCTGTTTTTAAAGCTACTTATTTATTTTATGTGTATAAATTTATGGGGCACAAGCATAATTTTGTTACACCTCAGGACTTTTAGGGAGATTTCAAATTTCTAGACACTTGGAAAAGGATATTAATATTTTACAGACTAGTATGATGTGGTGGCCTTTGAGTCAAAAGACAGAGGTTGAAATCTTAGTTGTGAACTTTTCTATACTGCTGTCTAGAAAACTCATGTGACCTTCTTTGTCTGTCAGCTGGGTCCATATCATTTCACCTACTGCTCACTCCAGGTCATGGGACACATCACATTAGGTAATGTGAATGCTTTGTAAACTCACTGCAGCTTCTTAGCTCCCCAAGGAAACTTTGTTTGATGCTACCAACAAAGGAGTCTTCCAAGACTTTTTGGGAGTGTCATCCCATCCATCCCCAAACTCTGAAAGGACCCAGGTGGTGGCAGAGACAGAAAGAGGACTTGGCTTTCACATCTGGCTGAGTAAATACACAGTAGATGGAGCCCTGGGAAAACAATGCACAGAAGGTGTTTCCTTTTGGAAAAATCTCTATTCTCCAAAGTTGTCAGGCCAACTCTCAGGAGGGTACAGGAAAAATGACAGGGGAAAAGTGTAAACAATGTAAAACCAAGAATTCCTTAAAGAAGCGTTAGCAGTAACGTTAGCAAAAGCAGTAGCACTATACAACACTGTTCAGCCCTCCTAGAAAGTTCTATGTTTCTGCAAGCCCCTGAATTTACGGAAAGGGGAGTTAGAAGGCTGTGGTGGAGAGAGGAGGAGACAGATGTTCTTGGGAGATCTGTGTGGAGATAATAATTCCACTGTCTATCCCTCTGCTGGTGACATACAGCTGCCGTGGGGCAGCTCAGAATTGGCTGTTTCCAGAAGGAACCTCCTTCGTCAATGACAGTAGAGAAGGGGGCACCATGATGGGGTTATTTTCATTATAGGAAATGGGGGTGTCTGCCTGGTTGCTCTGGGGGTTGTGGGAGGAATATTCTTGTGGGCTGTCAGTTCCTGCCCCAATTGCAGTCTTCCATTACTCCTGCACCTCATGCCCCCACCCCACCACACACACTAACATAAAGAGAAAATCCAGGATATCCAGGGCTAAGGATCACCCTCTTCAAAAGTTTTCTGACTCTGAAAAAACTCTTTGGCTGAATATAGGAAAGTTTCCCTTTTCTAATGGTGAGAATAACTGTATGTCCCAGTTTTCCTGGAACAGCCCTAGTTTACATCTGTTGTCCTACTATAATTATTAGTAGTATCCCCTTTTACTATCAAAATGTCCTGTTTAGTGAGAAATGATATGGTTATCCTAATATCAGTGCAATTGCAACCTGAGGTGTCCTTATTTAAGCTTATGCAGTGCTTTCAAATATAAAACATCTATCTCTGGAGGGACTGGGCTTCCTCTCACTGGAAGTGTTCAAGCTGAAGATAGCCTCTTGATGTTTCTCTATGAGGAAATCTAAGGCACAGGAAGACTAGTAGGATTGGGTGACGTCAAAGACCTTTCTCCTCTCCCTTGGAGTAAATGAGCTTCTTGGAGGTTATCAGTGATTCTGAGAGCCTCCATGAACATGACATGTATTGGATACTGTGACCTCCCAAAGAAGAGGCTAAGATCTCTGACCTCAAGGTCAGAATCTAATAGAAAAACCCAGGACAACAACACATTTGGTAGGTCTAGAACATCAGGCATGAAGCAACAGTGATGAGAAATAATAGCCCAAATTTACAGAAAGAAAGAAAGGCCCAGAAAGGGAAAGTAATTTGCCTGAGGCCATGAATAAAGGCAGAGGGAGGGCATCTTCTAAGAATCTTTGGTAAATAAAAGGAAATTTAGTTGGACAAGATGGTATGAGACCCATCATCCCTTCCTAGCAGCCCCTCCTTCATAAGTGGTGGATTGTGAGGGTAGGAGTGACTTATGGCAAAATCCAAGTCCCTCCTGGGACTGGAGTACACTTCAGGCACTGTCTCCCTCTAAACCCCACCACTGCTGCTCCAGTGCAAGTAGGATTGCACCTTAGTTTCCCTCCTTCACCAGATCCCTGTCCCGTACATTAGCCTGTTTGATGGGGACTCTCACAGCTTTCAACAAATGCCCCTGAAGGACTAGACTCTACCCTTCTATCTATATGACATACTTCTGACTAGAATCGTGCTCAGCTGTGGACTGATTAGTAGGAATCCCAAGAACGTCCCCTGTTGCCCCACAGGGTTAGTGCCTCCCTCCACGTCTCAGGGGTGTTCTTTCTCTTATTACATTGATATCTGCCTCCTTACAATCCCGCCCACGTGTATTGGTTATCTCTCTGCTATAAGTTTTCTAAATCCTCTTCCATGTGACAGTTAAGAAAAGCTCATGTGTCCCTTCATCTTTCTCTTACCAGCCACTGTAACCATCTCTAGTTCTTTTCACCTTTGTCATGTGATACTCTACCAAGACCCTCTCCCCCAGACACACTTGAGCTTAACAGCATTCCTCTTAAACTAGGGGCCTTGGAGAAAGAAGAATTCCCCAAGTCTGTTATGCCTGGTAAATGGTCAAGGAGATCCACCTTTTCTCTCAGATTATACATTCTGTGTCTAAAAGTATAGCCCAGATAGGTTTGCTTTGAAAAAAAAAAAAGAAAAGCTTTGCTGAGATATATTCACATACCATATAATTCATCCATTTAAAAGTACCAAATTGTAAAAGTATACCCATTTAATTTGTACTAAACTCATGTTGTTTGGTATATTACTTTTTTTCCAGTTGTGCTAAAATATACATAACATACAATTTGCCATTTTAACCATTTTTAAGAATACTGTTCAGTGGCATTAATTATATTCACAATGTCATGTAACCTTTATCAACATCTATTCCCCAACTTTTTTTATCACCCCAAAGATAAATTCTATAACTATTAAGTAATAACTTCCCATTCCTTCCTCCCCCCACCCCCTGATAAATTCTACTCTACTTTCTGTTTCTACGAATTTGACTATTCTAGGTGTCTCATATAAGTGGATCATATAATATTTGTCTTTTTGGTTCTGGATTATTTCATTTGGTTAATGTTTTTAAACTTCATCCACGTAATAGCATTCATCAGAACTTCATTTTCACTGCTGAATACTGTTACATTGTATGTATAAACTACATTTTGTTTGTTCAGTCATCGTTTGATGGACGCTTTGGTTGTTCCCACCTTTTGGCTATTATGAATAATGCTGCAATGAACACTGGTGAACAAGTAACTGTTTGAGTCTCTGGTTTCATTTCTTTGGGCATACATCTAGAGGTGGAATTGCTAGGTCATATGGTAATTCTGTGTTTAACTTCTTGAGGAGCTGCCAAACTATTTCCATAAGGGCTGATTATTTTACATTCCCATCAACAATGTCTGAGGGTTCCAGTTTTTCCGTATCTCACCAATGCTTGTTATTTAGCATTTTTTCAACTATAGCCATCCTTGTGAGTATAAACTGTTTTCTCACTTTCTCCTTTAAAGTTTGTAAAATCAATAGCTAAAACTATTAAACTTTTAGAATAAAACAAAGGAAAAAGATCTTTGACATTGGATTAAACAAAATTTTTTAACCAGGACAAATACATAAACTATGAAAAAAATGAGAAAATGAACTCCATCAAGTTTAAAACCTTTTGCTCTTCAAATCAGAGTTTAAGAAATGAAAAGGCAATCTACAGACCAGGAGAAAACTTTTACAGGACATAATTTCAAATAGTTGTATTCAGAATACATAAAGAACTTTTACAACTCTGTAATAGGAAAACAGGCAACCCATTAAAATGTACATATGATTTGAACACTTTACAAAGAAGGTATATGAATAGCCAATAAGCACAAGAAAAAAGCTCAACATCACTAATCAGAAAAACAAAAATTAAAACCACTCTAAATTACCATTCCACAACCCACTAGAGTGGCTAAAGTTAAAAAGACTAATAATACCAAATATTGGCAAGGATACGAACAATTGGAGTTTTCATACAGTGCTGGTGGAAATGCAAAATGCTACAGCCACTTGGAAAACAAAATTTCAGTGTCTTAATACAGTTAACACACACTTACCATATGACCCAGGAATTCACAGAGGAGAAATTAAAACGTGTTCAAAGATGTATATGCTAATGTTCATAACAGTATAGTTTGTAGTTGCCCTAAATTGGAAGCAACCGAAACGTTTCTCCATTGGAGAACAGATTATTTGAAATTGTGGTATATTTATACTATAGAATAGTATTCAACAATAAAAAGGAACAAAATATTAATACACACAACAACATGGAAGAATCGCTAAACTGTTAAGCTAAGTGATATAAAGCAAACACAATAAACTGTAAGCTATGATTCCTTTTATACAAATTTCTAGAAAAGGCAAAGCTCAAGTAACAGAATGCAAGTCAGTGGTTTCTTGGGGCCAGGCATGGAGAGAGGGATTAATTCCTAACAGACTCAAAAGAACTTCCCAGAGTGAGAGAGATAGTCTATATCTTGACTTTGCGGCTAGTTACAAAAAGGCACACAATTCCAAAATTTATCAAATATACATTTAACATAGGTGAATTTTACTTTGGGCAAGAAATACTGCTATGGACTGAATGTCTGCGACTCTCAAAATTCATATGTTGAAATCTTAACCCCTCAAGGTGACGGTATTAGGAGCTGGGGACTTTGGGAGATGATTATATCATGGGACCCTCCCCTTATGACCTCGTGGTTGTGATTAGTGCCCTTATAAAAGAGACCACAGAGGGCCTGGTGGCGGGCGCCTGTAGTCCCAGCTAGTCAGGAGGCTGAGGCAGGAGAATGGCATGAACCCGGGAGGCAGAGCTTGCAGTGAGCCGAGATCGCACCACTGCACTCCAGCCTGGGCGACAGAGCGAGACTCCATCTCACAAAAAAAAAAAAAAAAAAAGAGACCACAGAAAGCTAGCTGCCATGTGTGGTTACCTTGAGAAGAGGTCCATCTACAAAGGAAACAGGCCCTCATCAGACACCAAATCTGTCAGCACCTTGGCCTTGGACTTCCCACACTCAAAACTGTAGGAAATAAATAAATTTCATTTGCTTTATAAGCTATCCAATCTATGATACTTGGTTCCTATGTGTTATGTTTAATGTATCTGCCTTAGTCTTAATGTATCTGCCTTAGTCTAAACAGTCTGTATTTAAGGCATAATATATAGTAACATTAGAGTAAACATAGTAACATAAAACGCATTAAAAAAAAAAAAGCTGGCCAAATGAATGCCAGAGAGTTGCCTTAATAGTGAAGAAACTGGAGAGGAAAGGCCAGGCTGGCCAGGGCAACCTCTATCTAAGAGTCAAATACCTAAGCCTGGGCCACATGCCCTGCTTCTTTCACCCTAGTTTTGGAAGTTAGTTTCAACCTCATCAACAACAACATTAACAGATTCTAAATCCTAAAGTATGCCAAACAATAAATCTTTTGTCTCATCTAGGTTAGTTCTTGCTTTGTGATTTTTTAAAACTTTTTTTAAAATTCGGGCTATTCATCCTTTCTAAATGACCTGATTACAAGTCTGTAGGTGGGATGGCTTCCATTCAGAAAATTTAATGTGTTGTTACGCTACATGTTTGAAGGAGTTATCAATGGAAATGTTAGTTATGTATCAACCAAAGACACCACAGAAAGGAATAAAACACCTGCAGATATTTGTTAGTGCTGAGTAAACATTTGGTAGGATGGATATTTTGAGATCTGGACCCTAGGCCCAGTTTCACCACAGGCAGTAGTAAGCAGAGTAGTAAGCAGAGAAAAAGAGAGTCTCCCACTCAAGATGAGCCCTACAGTCAATAATTCCAAAGTACATGAAGAAAATGAATATTCAGAAAAATAATCAATTCACTCACCAATTGGAAAACAAAATCATGCCCAATTAAATAAAAAATAAAGCAATATCAAAATAATTTTAAAATAAACATATGAAGAGGGAGATATGAATCAAGAACAAATGGGTATAAAATAGAATCAATTTTTAAATCCAGAAATTGGAAAAATGTAGTAATTACAATTAAAGTGCAAGAGATGGCATAAACTCTAGGCTGGATACAGTCAGAAAGAGATGTAGTGAATTTGAAGATACAACTAAGGAATTTGTCCTGTATATCAAACGCAGAGATAAAAGTACAAAAATGTGAAGGAAAGGGGGAACTTAATAAGCCTTGATACTAGAATGAGAGTTTTCAAAATACACCTGATGTGAATTCCAGATGGAGAGAATATGAGGAGTGGTGAGAAGCAATATTCAAAAAGACACAGGCTAAGAATTTTCTGTAACTGAAGAAAGGCAGGGGCTGGCTGATGGAAAGAACACAGTAAGCCTTTCAAAGTGCTGAGAAGAAATAACTGTGAACCCTGAATACAACAGCCAGCTTCAAGTATTTAAGATTTAAAAGATGAAAATTAAAGACCTTGGCTTAATATTTACAAAAATATTTATATCTGATATAATTTATTATATACTCACTTGCTAAGTAATAAAAGCATAAAAATTGTGAACTGAATATACCACAAATTCATTATAGTAGTTGATCTGGAAGGGAGAGAAACTGGACTAGGGAGAACATAGGCAACTTCAGTGTTATAGATAATACTTTATTTTTAGGAAATTAAAGCATGTACTGTACGACCAAATGTTACCAGGGTACATGGATTTTTATGTTACTTTGAATTTTTAATTCTTTTTTTATAGAAAAATATTTTAAAGGAAAACACTACAGATGTGGAATAGTTCTGAGGAAAGCAGAAGAATTCATAACAAGTTCTTCCAGGACAAGGGCCTTGTCTTACCTTTGATTCCTCTGCCTTTGGCAAAGTGTTTATCACACAGGAGATGCTCAAAGATTGTTTAGTAAGTGAATAAAAACCTACCTACACACCTAATTACATGGGGAAGCCAATTAAAGCTAAAGACGAGCTTGTTCTTGGACCTATTTCTAACTCAATCATTTATTCATTCTCTCAACATGCCTCCCCAATAAATAGACTAGGTGCTGAGGTTGCATAAGTAAATAAGACATGGCCCCTGCTCTTACTGAACCCATGTATAGGTAAGTCCTATTAAGTAACCTAATAGGACATACAAGGAGAGAGTGACCATAATAATTGGGTACTAAAGAGTCCAGCTCACAAGCTACATACTTTAGTTTCCTTCCAGGAAGGTCTTTTCAAGCATTTTCCTTTTTTCTCTCAAAATTAGAATCCCACAGGATGCCAACAACTAGTAAAACTGCAAGAAATGCAAGCAGGAAAGGACATGGAAGGAGGAGATAGCCAAACCAATCAAGTTTCTCCCCTCTGAGAGTCCCATTGCTTCCCCAAAATACTGAAAGGAAACTGCACGGAAAGAAAAAATATATTCCATTTCTTGGTCTAAAAAGTGTCGTTCTGGCATCCACTGCCTTCTGGAGATAAGCTCTGCACTGGCAAGGGACAGAATTGTGCCAGGAAATTGAGGATGTGCAGGTATTTTCCCAAGCTGTATTAACACTTCTTCTCATGCTTTGCAGAGATTAGAACTTTTATCACTGGCTCACACGCATTAAAGAAATTGTATTAAGCTGTAATTTTTTAGGGCAGAATGGACCAAAATTGTTCCCTTTCTAAGGATGCTGTGAGATGACATGGCTGAATATTGACAAGGAATCCAAACCCTAAGTCAAAGCTCTCACACTTAAAAGTGGATGCACCTTTCTCATAATGGCAAGACTCTTGAAGAAATGGAATGGAAGAAAGACGTCACAGTTTCCTTTTGATGACAGGCCTCTGGACGGAAGAGAAGCAGGGGTCACCAAGATAATGCCAACTGAAAAAAGGTAGTTGAGGAAGTTAGGACAAGAGCATGCAGCTACAAGAGGTAAGAACAGGGTTAAGAGCTGTGCACAGTGGCATGTACCTGTAGTCCCACCTACTCAGGAGGCTGATGTGAGAGGATCCCTCGAACCCAGAAGTTTGAGTCCAGCATGGGCAACATAGCAAGACTCTGTCTCTTGAAAAAAAAAAGAGAGAGAGAGATAGAGAGGGAAAAAGAGAAGGGGTTCAAATATCTGAGCCAGCAAGCCGTTGGGGAGGGTGGGAGTCAGAGAGAATAACAGACAAAATGTACAAAAGGCCAGGCAGATGGGAGTAGGGGCAGGCACAGACCAAGAGGCTATGATGTGAGAACACCATGATTTTGATGTGGCCATTTATTGAAGGCTTGCCATTGACCACATTTCTTTCCAGTGCTTTAAATCCATGATCTCATTTATTCCTCATCATTACAGGAAGCAGCTATTATAATTCTATATTCTACAGGTAAAGAACATCCACATCACAGAAGTCAAATAGCTAGTGTGGAAGTCAGTCCCTCTAACTCCGCAGCCCACGCCATGATGTGACCCAGGCCTCCATGCTGTCCCACCCCACCCCCACCTAACAGGGAGCATCCACACTCTTGCCCAAGCAGAGGACGGTCCAGGGGCAATCAGCCTGAATCTTTGGGTTGAGACTGACAACAAAGCAAAGGCTTCCAGGGCAAGGACAATGTGTTGGTGTTTTCTATTTCCCCAGCACCCAGTCTGGTGGAAGGTCAGTACCCAGCTGTCATTGTAGGTGCACCCACAGCACCCTTGCTGGCAGGAGGCCAGGTAAGAAAGTCTAGGCCATGAGGCTGCTGTTGGTCCGGGCTGTGGTGGAGAGCTGCCACTGCCAGTTACCCAGTCTACCTGATGGCCGGCTGCCTGACTGAACTCCTACAAATCAGAGATGTTATTTAGCGCTAAAACAATTAAGCAGGCTTTAACTACCCATGAAGAACAATTAGGCATTCCCAGAAGAGCACCAAGGTTTGGAACCCAACTAGAAAGTGGGGCTGCCATCTGTCTTTATGATTAGCCCTTTTCCAAGCAAGAGAGAAAAGAGTCATTGCAGGGGTTGGCTCAATCCACAAGGAGGAGCTCCAACTAAATGTGGGATGGTGCAGGAGAGATACAAAGGGCAAGGTATGCCTCTGACCTCTAAAGTTCAGTCTATCTAGAGTGAGAAGGACATTAGCAACCCAAGGGACCATATCAATGCCAACCAAGTTTGTATAGTTATGAGCTAGTCCAGAGCAGTGAGAGATCACTGGATCCAAGGGAAGTCAAGATCATCTCCCAAGAGAAAATGAGACTTGCAGTGGGCTGTTTAGGATAAATAGGACTTTGGTGAGTAGACAGGAGGGAAGGGGTAGTCTAGATATGAGAAGCAATGGAGCCAAGGCACCCGCAGAGGGGAGCTGCAGGAGAGGAGTCTGGAAAGTTGGAAGAGTAGCTGCAGCCCAAACCTGGCCACTCTGAATGTCAGTCTGAGAAATTAGGACAGAGGTGTGTGCTAGCAATGGCCAAACTAGGCCCCAAACAAGTCCAAACACTGTCACCATCTGCATTTCTGCAGATGTTTCTGTTCTTCCACTGATAATTTGGCAATATTTCCAGGAAAAGGTAGGTGGCTTCAGAGAACTATTGGAGTCCTTAGTCCTCCAGGGATGAAAGAACCATAACCCTATAGTCAAAGGCAATCCAGTCCCTTTCCTAAGGGTTCTATGGGAGACATTAGCCACTGTGTAAAACCACGAGGGAAATTGATAAAAGGTATATTTCTAGAAATAAACTGGTAGAAGCATGTCTTTGGACAAAATGAAACAAGAAAAAAAATCCTAAGAAAGAAACTGGAAGAAAGAACTCTGGATATATGAGAAGGAAAACATTACAAATTCAAATTGCATATAAAAAGATACTGACTGCTCAAAGACAAGAGGAAAAAATGTATGACCACAATTGTGTAAAGGTTGAAACAGGCCAGGGTAAAGGTACCACTATTGCCATGAAATTAACGTTAGAAGGTAGAGGAAAATGTATTTGATTCCTGTGACTGCCATAAAAAATTACTGCAAATTTGGTATCTTAAAACAACAGAAATGTATTCTCTCAGGGTTCTAGAGACCAGGAGTCTGAAATCAAGGTGTCAGCAGGGCCATGCTCCCTCAGAAGGCTCGAGGGGAGATACCTTCCTTGGCTCTTCCAGCTTCTGGTAGCTCCACGCTTTCCTTGGTTGGTGGCTGCATCACTGTAATCTTTGCCTCACTCTCCACCTGGCCTCCTCCACTGTGTCTGTGCCTTCTCCTCTCTGTATCTTATAAGCACATTTGTCATGGGATTTAGGGCCCACCTGCATAATTCAAGATGAGCTCATCTCAAGATCCTTAACTGAATTACATCTGTAAGGAGCCTTTTTCCAAATGAGGTCTACTCACTGGCCCCAGGGGTTAGGACATAGAAATACCTCTTTGGGAATTACCATTCAACCTACTACAGGAACAATTCACTTCCTCTATTTTGTTATCTTGGTTTAAGCTATATTGGACTTTGCACTGTTTCTGTCAATGGATGAGAAAGATGAATGGCAAATATTTTATTGCTGGCAAGCTCCCTATAGCCAGGGCCTCCCAGGGGCCCTGGTAATATGTTGAAGATGGTTGGCCCTCTGGCTCAGAGAAATTTGTGATACCTTGTTAAGTTCATAATGTCCACTGGCATCATGGGAAGAAGCCGTTAAACCTTAACCTTAGCTCAAAGGTTTACAACTTTGAGCTTCTCAGCGCTCTTCTGATCCACATACCTCTTCTACTACACCAACCCAAGCCCCACAATAAATCATTACAGCCATTATCTAAAAGGGCAGAATGTGGATACATTTATATTCCCTGCAATGGATTTCATTTAAAGCTGGTATTCTCAAAAGGCCATTTTTAAACTCTCATCATCTGCAGTGATCTTCAAATACCAGTCTACAGAGCAGTGCTGATGTGCCTTCCTAAGAATCACCTGAAGAGCTTGCTAAAAATATGGATTCCCAAATCCACTGGAGATTTTTTAGTTAAGACATGGAGTGAAGCCCATGACTTTTTATTTCAATGAACTTCTCAGCTAACTCTGATGGTACAGTGAGGTCGAAATGTTCTGGCAGTATACAAATGTTTCTATCAATTAAATACAAAAGTTATGTAAATCCTGTGAAACAAATGGCCCTAGACCTCCTGGACCTCCAGACCCAGGCAATCTGACCCTTTGCTACCTCAGTCACCACAGTCCTCCCACTCTCACCCTTGCTTGCCACATGCAGCCACACTGGCCTGCTTGTTCTACTCCAGACACTTCCTCCTCGGGCCTTCACCCTTTCTGCTCCTTCTGCCAAGGACACTCCTCCCCGGCCATCTGCATGTCCCTCACCTATTTCAGATCTCCCCTCCAATGTCACCTTATGAGGGACCCTTTCTCTAGCTACTTTATATGCCAACATGCACACACACTAATGCACACTCACCACTCTCTAGCCCATTATCCTGCTCTATTCTTCAGAGCAATCATTAGTAATTAATAATTATTAACAATTAATAAGTAATTAATAATCACTTTATAGGTGTATTTATTGATTTTTCTCTGTCTCACAAGAATGTGAGCTCCTGGAGAGCCAAGGTATTGTTTATTTGTTTGCTTGTTTTTCTTGGTTATATTCACACTGTTCTGCTCAGAACAGTGCCTACAAGGTGTTGTGCATTCAATAGACATTTGATGAATTCATGAATAGAAAAAAAAATCTCTGTCTATCACAAAGGGTCAATATGGAGCACAGCTTTTTAAAATACCTTCAGAGATTTAAGATAAGGACATAAAATATCAGAGAAGGTTTCCAGCTTTAAAAAAAAAAAAGGCAGGGGGTAGAGACAAGATAATCCTCTGTTTATTTGAGCTTGAGCTTCCTCAATTCTGGTTGAGTCTTTAAAGCTTTATCAGCAGGGTGAAATGAAAGGAACTCGGTTTTGAGATTTTGGAATCCCTTAGCATATCCCAGGAAAAACTGCTGTTCCTAGAAGGAGAGACAGGAATGAGAATGAGAGAAGTGAACAAGGCAAATGTGTTGATCTCCCCAAACTGTCCTCTCTCCTTTTCTGAATCACCCAGATCCTACAGGGAAGGAGGCAGATGTATTCAGCCTTAGTTCTGGTGGCCAGTGCTGAGCCACTGAGGCTGGAGGAAGATCTGGCCTTTCAAAACACAGACAGGAAGACAAAAAGCAACACCCAGGGATGATGCGCAGAGGAGACTAAAGAGACCCACAGATGGAATAGGCATTACTCAAAGGGGCTGGCCAAAGAGCCAAGGCCAGGATCCGGGCTACACAAATAAAGGAATGTCAAGACAGCACGCAGTTAAACAGTATAGGGATGAATAAGAGTCAAAAAGCTACCAGGGGTTTCTGGAAGGTAGAGGCAAAAACTTTTCATAAGGTGGTAGGGAGTTAAAGCACTGAGCCATTTTTGGCAATGTTGTCCATTACAAAGGAGACCTAACATACTGGCAGCCATCAAGAGCTGCTATGATAATCTCACCCAGAGAAAAGTATGTTTGGAAAGAAAAGTGGAAATGAAATGGAGAAGTTTGAAAAAGTTTAAGGTTTCAACTATACTTAGATGCACTATGAAGTATTTGCTTCTGTAATAGCAATCACATCCCTATAGCAAAATATGTGTGTGTGTGTGTGTGTGTGTGTGTGTGTGTGTGTGTGTGTGTTTTCTGGACTTCTCTGGCAACCTGCAACCTGTTAAATGTCTACTGCCTGACACCTTGAAACTACTTTTTTAAAAGGTAGTTGTAACTAGAAAAAAAATTTTTGTTTGTTTTTGGGTTTTTTTGCAACAATTTAATAATTTATTACATTACAGTAGCATCACAGCAGCATTCAATAATGCCACTTTAGGCAAAAGTCTTTCAGTATTTCCATTATAGATTCTGTTTACAATAATTCATAAATTGGTAAAAGTCATTCTAAGAAAACTTGGCAAATAAAGCTTTGGACTGGAATTGGCATTTCTTTCTCTACTTTTAAAAAGTTTCTTGACACTGATCTTGGCAAAGATTTTCTTAGATATGACCTCAAAAGCACAAGCAACAAAAGTGAAAATAGACAAATGGAATAGCACCAAACTAAAAATCTTCTGCATAGCAAAGAAAACAATCAGCAGAGTGAATACATAGCTTATAGAAGAAAATATTTGCAATTTATATGTCTGATAAGGAGCTAATATCCAAAATATATAAGGAGTTCAAATAACTCAATAGCAAGAAAACAATAATCCAACTTAAAAATGGGCATAGGACCTAAATAGACATTGCTCAAAGAAAGAGATACCAATGGCCAATAGGTATATGAAAAAAATGCCCAATACCACTAATCAACAGGGAAATGCAAGTTAAACCATAATAAGATGTGGTTTTGTCACCTCATATCTGTTAGAAAAGCTTTCATCAAAAAGGCAAAAGATAACAAGTGTTGGCAAGGATGTGGAGAAAGAGAAAACCTCACACATTGTTGGTGGGATTGCAAATTAGCACAGCCCTTACATAAAGCAGTATGAAGGTCTATCAAAAAATTCTAAATAGAACTATCATATGATCTAGCAATTCCCCTTTTTGTATAGATCCAAAGGAAACGAAATCAGTTGTTAAAGATGTCTGCACTCCCATGTTCACTGCAATATTATTCACAATAGCCAACATATGGAATCAATTTAAATGTCCATCAACAGTTGAATGGATTTAAAAAAATCTGGTTCTCTATATATACAAAATGAAATACTCTTCAGCCTTTAAAAAGGAGGAAATTCTGTCATTTTCAACAACATGGATGGACAAGTAGGACATGATAGTGAAGAAAATGAGCCAGACACAGAAAGAAAAGTGCTGCATGATCTCACTTATCTGTAAAGGCTGAAAAAGTCAAACTCATTGAAGTGGAGGGTAGAATGGTGGTTTCCAGGGGTTGGGGGTGGAGACAGGATGGGAGATGTTTGTTGGTCAAAGGATACAAAGTTTTAGTTGGATAGCAGGAACATATTCTGGAGATATACTGTACTGCGTGGTGACTATAGCTAATAATAGTGTAGTGTGTACTTAAAAATTCCTTAGAGAATACATTTTAATTGATCTCACCACCAAAAATTGATAAGTATTAAGGTGATGAACATGTTAATTAGCCTCATTTAATTATTCCAAAATGTATCCACACATCAAAACATGTTGATACCATAAATACATACAATTTCTATTTGTTAATTTAAAATGATTAAAGTATAATATGTAACTAAAAACAAATATAATTTTTTTAAAAGGTAGTTAGTCCTTCTTTTATTTATTCATTCAGTGTTTCCTAAGTGTCAGACAAATGTGTTTTGCCTAGAGATCACACAGAAAGAAAGTTTAATGAAAACGGAAGTCATCACAAAGTATTATTTAATCAAGAGCTTAACCATTGAAATTTTACAATTTATTCACCAGCTGAAAAGAATCATTCTGGGCCTCCCCTCACAGATATGACCTGGCAGTGTGTGGAGAACTGATTAGGAAAAGGTGCTATGGCTTTGATATGATTTGTCTGTCTCCACCAAAACTCATGTTGAAATTTGAGCACCATATGGTGGTGGTAGTGGGAGATGGGGCCAAGTGGGAGGCGTTTGAGTTATGACAGCAGATCCCTCAGGAGTGGCCTAGTGCTTTTCTCACAGTATTGAGTGAGTTCTCGCTCTCCCAAGACTGGATTAGCTTTTGCAAGCAAGGATTAGTTCCTGCAAGTGTGGATTGTTACAAAGCTGCCACGGCTCCCAGATTTCCCTCTCTTCACATGTCTTTTTCACATTCTCCCCTATGTAGTGAGCCAGCACAAAAGCTCTCTCCAGAAGCCAGAGCAATGCCCTTGAACTTCTCAGCCTTGAAAACCATGATCTAAATAAATCTCTCTTTCTTTTTCTTTTTTTTTTTTTTTTTTTTTGGTTACTTTTAAGTTCGGAGTACATGTGAAGATTTGTTACACAGGTAAACTTATCTCATGGGGGTTTGTTGAACAGATTATTTTATCACCCAGGTATTAAGCCCAGTTAATACCTGGGCTGAATAGTTATCTTTCCTGTCTCTGTCCTCCTCCCCTCTACCCTCTGAGAGGCCCCACTGTGTGTCATTCCAGATATTCTTTTATAGCAACACAAAATGGACTAAAACAGAAGGATAAACTCTAAGTGAAATATCACTAAAATAATAATGTTTCCTTCACTCTCTTCATGATGCTGGCAGAGAAGTTATAAGTGTGTGTTTCTGGCAGCATAGCAGACAAGATGCCTCAAATGATTCTCTCAATAAAAACAATAAAAATGCACTTAAGAAACACATTGCTAAGCTTACAGTACTAGTAAGAAAAACTGAGCAAACACATAAGGAGGTAAGTGAGCACTAGGGTCATCTTTTGTCCTTACTATCTTTGCTAAAATATAGAGCCTTTGAGCTTCTGCTTGGAGTACTACAGAGAAAGAAGTGGGAATAGAATATAAGCCTAGAGGCTGATGAAGAGGGAAGTTTAATGAGAGGGCCAAAAAAGAGGAGGCATAATTTCAAAGGGTTATCCCTGAGTGTAAAGTTAATGAGCAATAAAGTTGGCATGCAAATAAGAGACACATCTGTTTTAAAACTAGCATTGGGTAGAAAAAGAAAAAAAAGTCTCACCTAGGAATTTATAAACAAAAAGTTTCTTAATGTCTTTCTATCCAAATTCATGCATTATATGTTATTCAAAAAACTTCTAGTGAAATTTAATTCAAAGTGCCCTGGGAGAGAAGGGAGTCCAGGGATATGTCTAAAGCAGTTGTAATTTTTCTCCTGAGGAATAACCTGTAATCCAGGCCTCAGAAAATAGCCACAGGTGAAATTCCAAAAAAAGACAAATATCATATAGTCAAAACACACAAGGAAATAAGGCCCGGGGTTGACACCCAACAGAAAAAATAATCAGCAAAGTCAAACTACCAAAACTTTTTTAATTGGGCGTAACTAGACATAGAATACAAAATAATTGTGTTTACTATTTTTAATTAAATGGTCCTTTTAAAATAGGGGCAATAAACAGAGACTATATAGAACAATGAAGCAAATTTGAAAGGAAACCAAAAGTGTCAAGAAATAAAAATATATTAATCTGTTACTAAAAACCTATTAGATAGACTAGATCTGAGATTTTTCACAGTTAAAGACAGAATTGGTGAACTGGAAGAGAGATTGAAAAATATTCCTCATAATGTAGAACAGAGAGAAAAGAAGATGAAGAATATGAAGAAGATATATAAAGAACTGAGTGATGAAGTCTACTAAAGTCTAATTGGAGCTTCCAAAGACATGAATACAGAAGATACTGAGTAGAAGGCAGCATTCAAAGGGATAATGACCAAGATTGTTAAAGGATATCAATTCTTAGATTCAGGAAGTCTAACTTTCCCAGAGTTCTGTAAATTAATATTAAAAAAACTTCAGAACATTAGAGGAAAAAATTTATAAAAGCATCCTGAGAGAAAAGACAGATCACTTACAAAAGAGTAACAATTACACTAATAAGACTTGTCAACTGCAATTTAAAAAATCAATAGCTTCAAAGTACTGAAAGAATATAACTGCTAACCAAATGCATACGCATAGAAGACTGATTTTTCAAGAAGCACAAAATTAAGTCATTTAGAGAAAAAATTAGAGAATTTATAACCAATAGAACATCAGTAAAATAAATGTTAAAGGATGTATTTCAGATAGAAGGGAAACTATCTATATGGAAGCTATGTGATGTAAAAATGGATAGTAAGTAAAAACATTGGTAAATAAGTGGTTTATCCTAAAAAATTAACTATATTAAACAAAATAATAAGGTCTAATGTGAAAGGTTAACAAAATAGGAACCAAACTAAAGTATTGAGCTAGAAACAAATATATTGATAGGAAGCTATCAGCATGAAAATGTCTTGTGTATCACAAGGTAAGTAAAGATAAGTTCAGATTATGTTAAGCATATATTTTAAAATGGCTAGAGTAACCATTAAAAAAACATAGCATGGCATATGTAACTTCAAAATATAAAGAAGGAAAAACAGTAAGAAAAAATGTTTAGATTGATTTAGAGACAGATTTCAACTGATCTAAAGAAAGGCAAGAAGGAAGGCTGGTGATGAGAGACCAAAAAAAGTGGGATAAGAAGAAAGCACAAAATAAAATGGTACATATAAATCCATATATACTAGTACTCACATTAATTATAAAGGAACTAAATTCTCAAGTTATAAGAACAATACAGGCATACCTCAGAGATATTGCAGATTATATCCAGACCATCACAATAAAGCAAATATTGCAATAAAGCAAGTCACATGAACATTTTGGTTTCCTAGCGCATATAAAATTATATTTATACTGTACTATAGTCTACTAAGTATCTAATAGCATTATGTAAACAAAGTACATATCTTTAATTTTTAAAATACTTTTTTTGATTAAAAAACTGCAAACAATCATCTGAGCCTTCAGAGTCATAACCTTTTTGCTGGTGGAGGGTCTTGCTTTGATATCAGTTGTTACTGACTGATCAGGATGGTGGTTGATGAAGGCTGTAGTGACTGTAGCAATTTCTTAAAAGAAGATGATGAAGTTTACTACATTGGCTCATTCTTCCCTTCACTAAAGATTTCTTTGTAGCATGCAATGCTGATTGACAATGCTGATTGACGGCATTTTATCTACAGTAGAAATTCTTTCCAATTGGAGTCAATCCTCTCAAACCCTGCTGCTGCTTTATCAGCTAAGTTTATATAATCTTCAAATCTTTTGTTGTCATTTCAACAATATTCACAGCATCTTCACCAGGAGTAGATTCTATCTCAAGAAACCACTTTCTTTACTCATCCATAAGAAGCAACTTCTCATTCAAGTTTTACCATGAGATTGCAGCAATTTAGTCACATCTTCAGACTCCACTGCTAATTCTAGTTTTCTTACTATTTCCACCATGTCTGTAGTTACTTCATTCACTGAAGTTTTTAATTCCTCAAATTTGTGCATGAGAGTTGGAATCAGCTTCTTCCAAACTCCTGTTAATGTTGATAATTTGACCTCTGCCCATGAATCACAAATGTTCTTAATGGCATTTAGAATGGTAAATCCTTTCCAGAATGTTTTTAATTGACTTGCCAGATGCATCAGAGGAATCATTATCTATGGCAGTGATAGCCTTACAAAATGTATTTCTTAAATAATAAAACTTGAAAGTCAAAATTACTCCTTGACCATGGGCTGCAGAATGGATATTGTGTTAGTGGGCATGAAAACAATATTTATCTCCTTGTACATCTCCATCAGAGCTCTTGGGTGACAAGGTGCATTGTCGAGCAGTAATATTTTGAAAGAAATCTTTTTTTCTGAGGAGTAGGTCTCAATAGCAGGCTTAAAATATTCAGTAAATCATGCTGTAAACAGATATACTGTCATTAGACTTTGTTGTTCCATTTAGAGAACACAGGAAGAGTAGATGTAGCATAATTCTTAAATGTCCTGTGATTTTTTGAATGGTAAATGAGCACTGACTTCATTAGAAGTCATCAGCTGCATTAGCCCCTAACAGGAGAGTCATCCTATCCTTTGAAACTTTGAGGTCAGGCATTGGTGTCTCCTCTCTAGTTATAAAAGTCCAGGATGTCATCATCTCCCAATATAAGGCTATTTCATCCACATTGAAAAAAACAATCTGTTGTTTAGTGTAGCCACCTTCATCAATTATCTTAGCTAGACCTTCCAGAACACACTTGCAGCACCTTCCCCATCAGCACTTGTTGCTTTACCTTGCACCTTTGTTATCAAGATGCTTTCTTTCCTTAAACTTCATAAACCATCATCTGCTAGCTTCACATTTTTCTTCTGCAGCTTCTTCTTCTCTCTCAGCCTTCATAAAATTTAAGCAAGTTAGAGCTTTGCTCTGGAGTAGGTTTTGGCTTAAGGGAATATTGTGGCTGATTTCATCTTCTATAGACCACTAAAACTTTCTCCATATCAGCAATAAGGCTGTTTCACTTTCTTATCATCTGTGTATTCACTGGAGTAGCACTTTAATTTCCTTCAAGAACCTTTTCCAATTTTGTTGATCTTTTCAAAAAAACCAGCTCCTGGATTCATTGATTTTTTTTGAAGGGTTTTTTGTGTCTCTGTCTCCTTCGGTTCTGGTTTGATCTTAGTTATTTCTTGCCTTCTGCTAGCTTTTGAATGTGCTTGCTCTTGCTTCTCTAGTTGTTTTAATTGTGATGTTAGGGTATCAGTTTTAGATCTTTCCTGCTTTCTCTTGTGGGCATTTAGTGCTATAAATTTCCCTCTACACAGTGCTTTAAATGTGTCCCAGAGATTCTGGTATGTTGTGTCTTTGTTCTCATTGGTTTCAAAGAACATCTTTATTTCTGCCTTCATTTCGTTATGTACCCAGTCGTCATTCAGGAGCAGGTTGTTCAGTTTCCATGTAATTGAGTGGTTTTGAGTGAGTTTCTTAATCCTGAGTTGCAATCTACCCAAATGACAAAGGGCTAATATCCAGAATCTACAAAGAACTTAAAAAAATTTACAAGAAAAAAATCAAACAACCTCATCAAAAAGTGGGCAAAGGATAGACGCTTCTCAAAGGAAGACATTTATGCAGCCAAAAGACACATGAGAAAATGCTCGTCATCACTGGCCATCAGAGAAATGCAAATCAAAACCACAATGAGATACCATCTCACACCAGTTAGAATGGCGATCATTAAAAAGTCAGGAAACAACAGGTGCTGGAGAGGATGTGGAGAAATAGGAACACTTTTGCACTGTTGGTGGGACTGTAAACTAGTTCAACCATTGTGGAAGACAGTGTGGCGATTCCTCGAGGATCTAGAACTAGAAATACGATTTGACCCAGCCATCCCATTACTGGGTATATACCCAAAGGATTATAAATCATGCTGCTATAAAGACACATGCACACGTATGTTTATTGTGGCACTATTCACAATAGCAAAGACTTGGAACCAACCCAAATGTCCATCAATGATAAACTGGATTAAGAAAATGTGGCACATATACACCACGGAATACTATGCAGCTGTAAAAAAGGGTGAGTTCATGTCCTTTGTAGGGACATGGATGAAGCTGGAAACCATCATTCTGAGCAAACTATCACAAGGACAGAAAACCAAACACTGCATGTTCTCACTCATAGGTGGGAATGGAACAATGAGAACACTTGGACACAGGGTGGGGAGCATCACACACTGGGGCCTGTCGTGGGGTGGGGGGAGTGGGGAGGGATAGCATTAGGAGATATACCTAATGTAAATGATGAGTTAATGGGTGCAGCACACCAACATGGCACATGTATACATATGTAACAAACCTGCACATTGTGCATATGTACCCTAGAACTTAAAGTATTTAAAAAAAAGAATATTTTCTTTGCATTTACAACTAGGCTAACTGTTTGGCACAAGAGGCCTAGCTTTTGGCCTATCTCAACTCTGAATAGGCCTTCCTCACTAAGTTTAATCATTTCTAACTTTTGATTTAAAGTTACTGAGGTGCAACTCTTCCTTTCATTTGAATACTTAGAGGCCATTGTAGGGTTATTAATTGGCCTAATTTCAATATGTTGTATCTCAGGAAATAGTCCCAAGAAGGAGAGAGATGGGAGAACAGCCAGTTGTGGAACAGTCAGAATTCACACAACATTTATTAAGTTCACCATCTTATATGCGCAAGATTCATGATGCTCTAAAACAATGACAATAGTAACATCTAAGATCAGTGATCACAGATACCCATAACAGATATAATAATAATGAAAACGTTTGGAATATTGCAAGAGCTACCAACATGTGACAAGAGACAAGTGAGCACATACTGCTGGGGAAAAGGTACCAAGAGACTTATCAGTGCAGAATTGCCACAAACCTTCAATTTGTAAAACATGCAATATTTGAGAAGTGCAATATATCAACATAAAATAAAATGAGACACCCCTGTATTGTTAAACTGTATAAAAAATAAATAAGAGACCAACCAAAAACAGAAGGACAGAGAAAATTTGAAAAGATATAAAAAGATATATTAGGATTATTGTGACCTAAAAGAAGTTGGGGAGCTAATGTCTTTAAGACACAAAGCATCATTGTTACAAACCAGGTTACTTCAAAATGAATTAAAAATTCTAGTCATAAAAAGGGATTTAACATTACTCTTCCCCTTCTCCAAAGTAGGCCACTCCCAAACAAGTTTTTCAGGCTAAACACTATTAAATTTTGCCTCAGTTAACTGAATCAATTATTTGAGTTTATGTTGGCACAGACTACACTAACTGTCTTTTTAAATAAATTGCTTTTTAAATAAGCTACTTTTAATGGTTACTTTTATGTAATCTTAATACAAATGGAAAATGTTCTTCTAGTGGAGAAAATAAGCATAGCCTGTTTCTTCTACTAACCTGTTTCTTTCTTGAGAGGCTAAAAACTGCTTTCAGATAAAAAATCTTCGAGTTACTGAATTGCTGTGATACAAAAAAATTAGCATTTCAAGCTGATAATGTCTTCAGTCAGACAAAAAGAAGCATTATTTACATATGTTATCAAAAATTCTATGCATTTATGCATTTTTACAAGTATATATGAGGAAAAGAAAAAGTCAAATTCACCAGCACTCAAGAGAACAATTAGATCCAGAGAAATCAATACAGTATAATCTTCTTTTGTATGGCTTTTTCATATGCACTCCATCACAGAGGATTTTACCAAATTAAAATTTCCAAAATAGATGACAGCATGTGGTACAAATTACCAAAAGCTACTGGTTTAGTGGGAAGACATTTCACAAATACTATATTAAACCACTCAATCATGAGACTGATAAGAAAGACAGAGAGGCAGAGCTTCAAGGCAGACGGATGGTCAAAAGAGAGTTCAATGAGATCTGAAATGAGAAGTGCTGCCTGGCAACTCCAGCTAGAAAAGGCTTCAGAGGGACACTCACTCACCAGTCAACATGGAGCTCCCAGAGAGCTCCCACATCTACACACAGGAGAATTTCCAAACACCCTGGATTTATGAATTACGTGTATTTTAAACAAATGAGATCCCTTGAACATGTAACTAAACTTGATATCATTTTTATAGTTTGGTGAGACCTTTTCTTTAAAAACTCACAAATCAGAAAAAATCAAATCAAATCAAACTTTGGCCAACCACAGCATCTATATTTTATTTTAAAATGTGGTCACTTTAAATCATAGTAAACAGCTATGGTGACACATCTGAAAATTTGGATTATTGGCAATGTTACTGTAGAGGAGGAAGCAGAGCAAGATGGCTGAATAGAAGCCTCCACTGGTTGTCCTCCCCACAGGAACACCAAATTTAGCAACTATCCACACAAGAAAAGCACCTTCACGAGAACAAAAAATCAGGTGAGCAATCACAGGACCTGGTTTTAACTTCATATCACTGAAAGAGGCTCTGAAGAGAGTAAAGGAAAGAAAGTCTTGAATTGCTGATGCCACCTCTCGCCTACCCTCTAGCAGCAGCTGGATGGAGAGGAGAGAGAATCTGCGCACTTGCGGGAAGGAGAATGCAGTGATGGGGGACTTTGCATTGGAAATCAGTGATGCCCTGTCACAGTGGGAAGCAACACCAGGAAAACTAACCCAGCACCCACAGAGATAGCATTTAGACCAGTCCTAGCCAGAGAAGAATCACCCATCCCAGTGGTTGGAACCTGAGTTCTGGCATGCCTTACCACCATGGGCTAAAGTGCTCTGGGATTCTAAATAAACTCAAAAGACTAAGCCAAAAGGACTGCAATTCCTAGTCAAGTCCTGATGCTCTTCTGGGCTCAGAGCCAGTAGACTTGGTTGGGGGAGGCATGTGACCTGGTGAGATAAAAAGGTACTACTTGTACCACACCTCCCCCAACCCCAGGAAGTACAGCTTTCAGCTCCAGGGGAGATCCCTTCCCTCCATCTGAAGAGAGGAGAGTAAAGAGTAAAGAGAACTTTGTCTCACAACGTGGATACCAACACAACCACAATAGGATAGGGCACCAGACAGAGTCCCCATTCCAGGCCCTAGCTCATGGATGCCATTTCGAGACACACCCTGGGATACAAAGGAACCCACTGCCTTGAAGGGAAGAACATAGTCCTGGCAGGATTCATCACCTGCTGACTAAAAAGTCTTGGACTCCAAATAAGCAGCAGCAGCAGTAGCCAGGAAGGTCTTGCCATGGCACTTTGGTGAGACTCAGACATACTGGCTTCAGGTGTGACCCAACACATTCCCAGCTGAAGTGGCTACAGGGAGAGACTCCTTCTGCTTGAGAAAAGAGGAAGAAAGAATAAAGGGGACTTGGGTCTTGCAGCTTAGGTAAGAGCTTGGCCATAGTGGAGTAGAGCAACAAACCGGTTCTTGGGGTCCCCAAGTCCAGGCCTTGATGCTTAGACAGCATTACTGGCCCTGCCTTGGGCTAAAGGGAATTCACTCTCCCTTAAGGGAAAGTCTCAAGCTTGGCAAATTCACCACAAGTTGATTGAAGAGCACTCGGTCCTGGACATTGGCTAAACATTGCTGTTAGCCAGGTAGTACTCATTGCAGGCTTGGGGTGGTAGTGGCCACAGGGAGAGACTTCTCTGCTTGTGGAAAGGGGAGGGAAGAGTGGGAAAGACTTTGTCTTGTTGTTTGGGTGCCTGTTAAGATGCAGTAGAATAGAGAATGAGGTAGACACCTAAGTTTTCTGAACTCAAGGCCCCAGGTACCATACAGTATCTCTGGACACACCTGGGGCTGGGGGAAACTTTCCATCCTGAAGGAAAGGACAGAGTCCTGGCTGGATTTGACCCCTGCTGATTGTAGAGCACTAGAGTCTGACCCAGCACAGTCCTAATGGTGGTGGCCACAGGGGTCCTTGTGTCACCCCTCCCTCAGCTCCAGGAAGTTCGATACAGGGAGAGACTCTGTTTGTTTTGGAGAAAGTAAGGGAAGATAACAAGAGTCTCTGCCTAGTAAACCAAAGAATCCTTCCAGATCTTATAGAAGACCACTAAGGTGATACTTCTGCAAGTCTGCAAGAGCCACAGCATTACTGGGCTTGGGGTGCCCCCTAATGCAGATACAGCTTCGGTGACCAAAAGTTAGATCCCAACACCCAAATCCTTTCTAGACCTGGAAAGCCTTCCAAGAACAATGGGTCCAAACAAGCCTAGACAGTAAAGACTATCATCAGTACCTAACTCTTCAATGCCCAGACACTGGCAAACATCTATAAGCATCAAGACCATCCAGGAAAACATGACCTCACCAAGAACACTAAATAAATCACCAGGGACCAATCCTGGAGAAACAGAAATATGTGACCTGTCAGACAGAGAATTCAAAACAGCTGTTTTGAGGGAACTCAAAGAAATTCAAGATAACACAGATGTAGCAGTCTGTTTTCACACTGCTGATAAAGACATAACTGAGACTGGGCAATTTACAAAAGAAAGAGGTTTATTGGACTTACAGTTCCACATGGCTGGGGAGGTCTCACAATCATGGTGGAAGGCAAGGAGGAGCCAGTTACATCTTACATGGATGGCAGGAGGCAAAGAGAGAGCTTGTGCAGTGAAACTCTCATTTTTAAAACCATCAGATCTCATAAGGCTCATTCACTATCACAAGAAGAGAGCAAAAAGACCCACCCCCATGATTCAGTCACCTCCCACCAGGTTCCTCCCACAACATGTGGTAATTGCGAGAGTTACAATTCTAGATGAGATTTGGGTGGGGACACAGCCAAACCATATCAACAGGGAAGGAATTCAGAATTCCATCAGATAAATCTAACAAAGAGATTAAAATAATTAAAAAGAATCAAGCAGTAATTCTAGAGTTGAAAAATACAATTGACATACTGAAGTCTCTTAATAGCAGAGTGGATGAAGCAGAAGAATTAGTGAGCTTGAAAACTGGCTATTTAAAAATATACAGTCAGAGGAGGCCAAAGAAAGAGAATAAAAAAATGAAGCATGCCTACAAGATCTAGGAAACAGCTTCAATGGAGCAAATCTAAGAGTTATTGGTCTTAAAGAGAAGGCAGAGAGAGAGAGAAAGGGGTAGAAAGTTTATTCAAAGGGATAATAACAGAGAACATTCCAACCCTAGAAAAAAATATCAATATACAAGTACAAAAAGGTTATAGAACACCACACAGACATAAACCAAAGAAGACTACATCAAGGCATTTAATAATCAAATTCCCAAAGATCAAGGATAAAGAAAAGATCCTAAAAGCAGCAAGAGAAAAGAAACAAATAACATATAATGGAGTTCCAACACAGCTGGCAGCGGACTTTTCAATGGAAATCTTACAGGCCAGGAGAGAGTCACATGACATATTTAAAAAGCTAAAGGGAAAAAAATAGTGCCCTAGAATAGCATATCTGGTATATATATATACATATATATATATATATATTTCCAATAACATCTTATAACCCATTATTTCAAACTGATGACAGCTTAACATTGATTGCAAAAACAATCTAATAAACGAGCAATGAGAAAATCAATAAAAATCAATAAATTTAAATAAATAATATATATCATTCAAACATGAAGGAGAAATAAGACTTTCCGAGACAAATGAAAGCTCAAGAATTTCATCAACCCAGAACTGTCCTATAAGAATGTTAAAGGGAATTTTTCAATCTGAAAGAAAACAACATTAATGAGCAATACGAAATCACCTGAAGGTATAAAACTCACTGGTAATAGTGAGTATACAAAAAACACAGAATATTATAACATTGTAATTGTAGTGCGTAAACTGTTCATATCCTGAGTAGAAAGATTAAAAGATGAACATACCAAAACTAATAACTACAACAGCTTGTATAGTATAAGATACAAATATAAACAACAAATAAAAACAACAAAAAGTTTAAAAATGGTGGGATAAAGTTAGAGTGTAGTTTTTATTGATTTTCTCATTGCTTGTTAGATTGTTTTTGCAATCAATGTTAAGTTGTCTTCAGTTTGAAATAATGGGTTATAAGATGTTATTGGAAAGCCTCATGGTAACCTCAAATCAGAAAACATAAAACAGATATACAAAAAATAAAAAGCAGCAAATTAAAACATACCAGCAGGGAAAATTATCTTCACTAATAGGAAGACAAGAAGGAAGGAAAGAAGGAGGAGAAGGCCACAAAACAATGAGAAAACAAACAATAAAATGACAGGAGTAAGTCCTCACTTATCAGTAATAACATAGTATAAATTGTCTAAATTCTCTAATCAAAAGACATGAAATGAATGCATGGATTAAAAAATAAGACACAACAATCTGTTGTTTACAAAAAAAATTCACTTGTAAAGAAACACACACATAAAGACTGAAAGTAAAAGCATAGAAAAAGACATTCCACACAAATAGAAAGCAAAAATGAGGAAGAGTAGCATACTTACATCAGACAAAATATATTTCAAGACAAAAACTATAAAAAGAGACAATAATGATAAAGGGGTCATTTCAGCAAAGGGATATAACAGTTGTAAGTATATGTGCACCCAACACTGGAACACCCAGATACATAAAGCAAATATTATTAAAGATAAAGAGAAAGACAGACTCTAATACAATAATACCTGGAGACAGCCCACTTTCAGTATTGGAGATCATCCAGACACAAAATCAACAAAGAAACATCAGACTTAATCTGCACTACAGAACAAATGGGCCTAATAGATATTTACAGAACATTTCATTCAACAGCTGCAGAAAACACATTCTTCTCTTCAGCACATGGATTATTCTCAAGGATAGATCACGTCTTAGGCCACAAAACAAGTAATAAAACATTCAAGAAATTGCAATAATATGAGGTATGTTCTGTGACCACAATGGAATAAAACTACTAATCAATAAAAAGAAGAAATTTGGAAACTATTCGAACACATGGAAATTAAACAATATGCTTCTGAGTGACCAGTGGGTCAATGAAAAAATTAAGAAATAAATTGAAAAATATCTTGGAACAAATAATAATAGAACCACAACATACTAAAACCTATGGGATAGAGTGAAAGCAGTACTAAGAGGGAAGTTTATAACTATAAGCACCTACATCAAAAATTAGAGAAATGTCAAAGAAGAAAGCTAATGATATATGCTAAAGAACTAGAAAAACAAGAGCACACTAAACCCAAAATTAGTTGAAGAAAAGAAATAACAAAAATCAATGAACAATATTGAAATGAAGAAAACAATACAAATGATCAACAAAACAAAAAAGTTGTTTTTTTAAAAAAATAAACATAATTGACAAACCTTTAGCCAGATTAAGAAAAAAGAGAGAATAGTCAAATAAATAAAATCAAAGATGAAAAAGGAGACAGTACAACCAATGCTGCAGAAATTCAAAGGATCATTAAAGGATACTATGAACAACTATATGCCAAGAAATTGGAAAACTTAGAAGAAATGGATAAATGCTTAGATACATACAACCTACCTGATTGAACCATAAAGAAATCCAAAATCTGAACAAACCAATAACAAATAACAATATTGAACCTGTAACAAAAAGTCTGCCAGCAAAGAAATGCCTGGGATCTGATGACTTCACTACTGAATTTTACCAAAAATTTAATGAAGAACTAATACCAACCCTACTCAAACCATTCTGAAAAATAGAGAAGGAAGGAATACTTCCAAACTCATTTTATAAGGCCAGTATTACCCTGATACCAAAACCAAACAAAGACAAATTAAAAAAAAAAAAAACTGCAGGCCAATATCCCTGATACACATTGATGCAAAAATCCTCAACAAAATACTATCAAACTGAATTCAACAACACATTAAAAAGATCATTCATCATAACCAAGTGGGATATATCCCAGGGATGCAAGGATGGTTCAAAATATGAAAATCAATCAATATGATACATCACACCACCAGAATGAAGGACAAAAACCATATGATCATTTGCATTGATGCTGAAAAAGCATTCAATAATTCAACATCCCTTCATGATTAAAACCCCTCAAAAAACTATGTATACAAGAAACATGCCTCAACACTATATAGCCATGCATGACAGATTCTCAGCTAGTATCATAGTGAATGGGGAAAAACTGAAAGCCTTTTCTCTAAGATCTAGGACACAACAAGGATGCCCACTTTCACCACTGTTGCTCAATACAGAGAAGTCCTAGCTAGAGCAATGAGTCAAGAGAAAGAAATAAAGGGCATCCAAATTGTAAAGGAAGAAGTCAAGGTATCCTTGTCTGAAGATGATATGAACTTGTATTTGGAAAAACCTAAAGATTTCACCAAAAAAACTATTAGAACTAATAAACAAATTCAGTTTATTAACTGAATAAACTGAATATAAACATTTCAGGATACAAAGTCAACACACAAGTATCTGCAGCATTTCTATATGCCAACAGTGAACAATCTGAAAGAGAAATTTAAAAAGTAATTCCACTTGCAATAGCTATAAATAAAATTAAATACCTATGAATTAACCAAAGAACTGAAAGATCTCTACAATGAAAACTATAAAACTTTGGCAAAAGAAACTGAAGACACAAAAATATGAAAAGATATTTCATATTCATGGATTGGAACAATTAATACTGTTAAAACGTTCATACTACCCAAAGCAATCTACATATTCAACACAATCCATATCAAAATGCCAATGACATTCTTCAAAGAAATAGAGAAAACAATCAAAAAATGTATATGGAACCACAAAAGACCCAGAATAGCCAAAGCTATCCTGAGCAAAAATAAAACAAAACTGGAGGAATCACAATACCTGACTTCAAATTATACTACAGAGCTATAATAACCAAAACAGCATGGTAACTGGCACAAGAACAGACACATGGACCAAAGGAACAAAATAAAGAACCCAGAAATAAATCCATACATCTGCAGCAAACTCACTTTCAACAAAGGTGACAAGAACGTACATTGGGAAAAGGATAGTCTCTTCAATATATGGTGCTGAGAAAATTGGATATACACATGCAGAATAAAACTAAACCTCCATCTCTCACCACATTCAAAAATCAAATCAAAATGGAGTAAAAACTTAACTATATGACTTCAAAGTATAAAAATACTAAAAGAAAACATTACAGAAACTTTCCAGGACATTGGACTGGCCAAAGATTTATCGAATAATATCCCACAAGCACAAGCAGCCAAAGCAAAAATGGACAAACAGCATCACATCAAGTTAAACATCATCTGCACCTCAAAGGAAACAATCAACAAAGTGAAAAGACAACCCACAGAATGAGAAAAAATATTTACAAACAATTTATCTGACAAGAGATTAATAACTAGAGTATACAAGGAATTCAAACAGCTCTATAGGAAAAAATGTAATAATCCGATTTAAAAATGGGAAAAATATCTGCATAGACATTTCTCAAAAGAAGACATACAAATGGAAAATAGGTATATGAAAAGGTGTTCAATATCATTGATCAGCAGAGAAATGCAAATTAAAACTGCAATGAGATATATCACCGCAGTTAAAATGGCTTTTATCCAAAAGACAGGCAAAAGCAAATGTTGGCGAGGATGTGGAGAAAAGGGAACCTCACACACTGCTGGTGGTAATGTAAATTAGTACAACTGCTATGGAGAATATTTTGAAAGTTCCTAAAAAAATAGAGCTACCATAAGATCCAGCTATCCTACTACTAGGGGGATTTCTACCCCAAAGAAAAGTAATCAATATATCAACGAGATATCTGCACTTCCATGCTTATTGCAGCACTATTCACAATAACCAAGATTTGGAAGCAACCTATGTGGCCATCAGCAGACAAATGGACAAGGAAAATGTCATACATAAATAGTATACAATGGAGTACTATTCAGCCACAAAAAGAAGAATGAGATTCTGTCATTTACAACCACATGGATGGAACTGGAAATCATTATGTTAAGTGAAATAAGCCAGGCACAGAAAGACAAACTTTGCATGTTCTCATTTATTTCTGGGAGCTAAAAACTAAAACAATTGAACTCATTGAGATAGGGAGTAGAAGGATGGTTTATCAGAGGCTGGGAAGAGTAGTGGGGGAGAGGGGAAGTGGGGATGTTTAACGGGTACAAAAAATAATTATACAGAATGAATAAGATCTAGTATTTGATAGCACAACAGGGTGACTATAGTCAACAATAATTTGTTGTACATTTAAAAATAACTAAGAGTATAATTGGATTGTTTGTAACACAAAGGATAAATGCTTGAGGTGATGGCTACCTCATTTACCCAAATGTGATTATTATGCACTGTATCCCTGTATCAAAATAAATCCATAAATCTATATATCTACTATGTATCCACAAAAATAAAAATAATAAATTTTATAAAGAATAAAAAAATTACTATAGAGGTGCAGCCACTAATTGCTACAGAATCACCACATGTGAAGGTTGCAAAATCCTTTTGTGCTACCCTGATCCTCATCTAGATTACCCAAGGCAACTAAGAGCCCATCTGTCTTTAAGTATGCTTTCTCTGTCAACAAATATGACCATGAATATTTAGCAGTGTGTTCGAATTTTGAATCTCTCACGGTTGGGTCTCACAATAAAATGTCTACACTCTCTATACAATGTTTGAAAGCACTGGGTTTCAGAGTCAACACATCTGGGCTTGCCGATGATGTATTGGAAAACTTTCCTAAGCCTCAGTTTCCTCAGCTGTAGAAAAGGGTAATAATAGTATCCCAACTTAATGGTTGCTGCGGGAGCTGAAAGAAATCATTTATTTAAAATACCCAACGCAGTTCCTAGAACACTGTAAGTTCTTGATATATGTCACCACCACTTCCAGCCATGACCGTCATCATTACCGGAGCACTATAGTAAGGGGCCCAGCTGGTAGCCTTTCTCTGCATTAAGCCCTCACTGACCCGAATCTCACAAAGTTTTCTCAGTCTTTGCTTCTGCAAACTGCATCATAACAGCTTCTCTCAAATATCTCAGCTTCCTCAGTTACTGAGTGATGTTTGTTTGTCGCACATATTTTTTAAGACATAAAAATAACAATACTAACTTCCTATTCTTACCATCTAGGCAATGCCAAGTTCGTATTTTTCCTTACTTTTTTCTTTCAGGGCCATCCTTGATCCATAATTCCAATTGGATTGCAAATAAAATACATATATTTTATGTACATATGCATAAAATACATATATGTACTATATACAATACATATCTTATATAGTATAATTTTCTGCAAATCTGTGTATAAATTACTTTCTAAATAGTAGTCACATTTTAAATATACCAAGAAAAGTGGCATTTGTGTATCCTATGGTGAATTGTTTTGTAAAGCAAAGCATTCATCTTTAATATAATTATTCATTCCCTAATCTGTCTGTTTTATTACATTAAATTTTTATCATATTTGCTTATAACATGATCTATCTGTAGATTTTCTCAGCTATTTGAATATTATACCCAGATGATAAAGCATATTCACTTTTAATTCTTTACCCTAGTGCTTTCTTTTCACCTTCCTTATGCTGTGTTATACATCTGTGTCTCTCTTTGATCTGAAAGGTTACTAGAAAGGTGACTGAAACTGTCACTTGCCTTTCAAATACTAGGCCTACATAGAAATCAGTTGAACAGATGATTGGAAAGGTTTACGCTATGTCTCTGTTGATAAAAGCCAAGCTTTAAGAGAATTATAATTTAGTCTTCAAACCACATTTCTTGGGTGACAGCCAGTATTATAATTGTAATTAAAAGAATGATAATTATGACACTTTAATCTATTTTACATAAATCTAAATAATGCCTAGGCGATAATTCCCAGGCAAGATGGCCAAATAGAAACAGCTCCGGTCTGCAGCTCCCAACGAGACCAACGCAGAAGGCAGGTGATTTCTGCATTTCCAACTTAGGTACCCGGTTCATCTCACTGGGACTGGTTAGACAGTGAGTGCAGCCCATGGAGGGTGAGCAGAAGCAGGGTGGGGTGTCGCCTCACCTGGGGAGCTCAAAGTGTTGGGGAACTCCCTCCCCTAGCCAAGGGAAGCCATGAGGGACTGTGTCATAAGGGATGGTGCTATCTGGCCCAGATACTATGCTTTCCCCATGGTCTTCACAACCCACAGACCAGGAGATTCCCTCGGGTGCCTATACCACCACAAAACTGGGTGGCCATTTGGGCAGACACCAAGCTAGCTGCAGGAGTTTCATATCCCAGTGGCACCTGGAATGCCAGCAAGACAGAAACATTCACTCCCCTGGAAAGGGGGAGAAGCCATGGAACCAAGTGGTCTTGCTCAGTGGATCCCAACCCCTACAGAGCCCAACAAACTAAGATCCACTGGCTTGAAATTCTTGCTGCCAGCACAGCAGTCTGAAGTCGACCTAGGACACTCGAGCTTGGTGGAGGGAGGAGCATCCACCATTACTGAGGCTTGAGTGGGCAATTTTCCCCTCACAGTGTAAACAAAGCTGTGGGGAAGTTTGAACTGGGCAGAGCCCATGGCAGCACTGCATAGCCGCTGTAGCCAGACTGCCTCTCTAGATTCCTCCTCTCTAGGCAGGGTATTTCTGAAAGAAAGGCAGCAGCCTCCAGTCAGGGGCTTATAGATAAAACTCCCATCTCCCTGGGACAGAGCACATTGGGAAAGGGGTGGCTGTGGGCGCAGCTTCAGCAGACTTAAACGTTCCTGCCTGCCAGCTCTGAAGAGAGCTGTAGATCTCCCAGCACAGCACTCAAGCCCTGCTAAGGTACAGACTGCCTTCTCAAGTGGGTTCCTGACCCCCATGCCTGCTGACAGGAAGACACCCCCCAACAGGAGTTGACAGACACCTCATTACAGGAGAGCTCTGGCTGGCATCTGGTGGGTGCCCCTCTGGGATGAAGCTTCCAGAGGAAGGAGCAGGCAGCAATATTTGCTGTTCTCCAGCCTCCGCTGGTGATACCCAGGAAACAGGGTCTGGAGTGGACATCGAGCCAACTCCAGCAGACCTGCAGAAGAGAGGCCTGACTGTTAGAAAGAAAACTAACAAACAGAAAGCAATAGCATCAACATCAAAAAGGAAGACCAAGCAAAAACCCCATTCAAAGGTCACCAACATGAAAGACCAAAGGTAGATAAATCCATGAATATGAGAAAAACCAGTGCAAAAAGGCTGAAAATTCCAAAAACCATAATGCCTCTTCTCCTCCAAAGGATCACAACTCCTCACCAGCAAGGGAACAAAAATGGATGGAGAAGTTTGATGAATTGACAGAAGTAGGCTTCAGAAGGTGGGTAATAACAAACTACTCTGAGCTAAAGGAGCATGTTCCAACCCAATGCAAGGAAGCTAAGAACCTTGATAAAAGGTTACATGAACTGCTAACTAGAATAACCAGTTTAGAGAAGAACATAAATGACCTGATGGAGCTGAAAAACATAGCAGAAGAACTTCGTGAGGCATATGCAAGTATCAATAGCTAAATTAATTGAGCAGAAGAAAGGATACCAGAGATTGAAGATCAACTTATGAAATTATGAAATATTGAAGAAAATATTAAGAAAAAAGAATGAAAAGGAATGAACAAACCCACCAAGACATATAGGACTATGTGAAAAAACCAAACCTACATGTGATCGGTGTACCTGAAAGTGACAGGGAGTATGGAACCAAGTTGGAAAACACACTTCAGGATATTATCCAGGAGAACTACCTCAACCTAGCAAGACAGGCCAACATTCAAATTCATGAAATACAGAGAACACCATAAAGATACTCCTTGAGAAGAGCAACCCCAAGACACATAATCATCAGATTCACCATGGTTGAAATGAAGGAAAAAATGTTAAGGGCAGCCAGAGAGAAAGGTTGGGTTACCCAAAAAGGGAAGCTCATCAGACTAACAGTGGATCTCTCTGCAGAAACCCTACAAGCCAGAAGAGTGTGGGGGCCATTACTCAACATTCTTAAAGAAAAAATTTTCAACCCAGAATTTCATATCCAGCCAAACTCAGCTTCATAAGTGAAGGAGAAATAAAATCCTTTACAGACAAGCAAATGCTGAGAGATTTTTGTCACCACCAGGCCTGCCTTACAAGAGCTCCTGAAGGAAGCACTAAATATGGAAAGAAAAAAACGGTACCAGCCACTGCAAAAACTTACCAAAATGTAAAGACCATTGGCACTATGAAGAAACTGCATCAACTGATGGGCAAGATAACCAGCTAGCATCATAATGACAGGATCAAATTCACACATAACAATATTAACCTTAAATGTAAATGGGCCAAATGCCTCAATTAAAAGACACAGACTGACAAACTGGATAGAGTCAAGACCCATCACTGTGCTGTATTCAGGAGACCTATCTCACGTGCAAAGACACACATAGGCTCAAAATAAAGGGATGGAGAAATATTTACCAAATGGAAAGCCAAAAAAAAAAAGCAGAGGTTGCAATCCTACTCTCTGATAAAACAGACTAAGCCAACAAAGATCCAAAAAGACAAAGAAGGGCATTCCATAATGGTAAAGGGATCAATGCAACAAGAAGAGCTAACTATCTTAAATGTGTATGCACCCAATACAGGAGCACCCACATTCATAAAGCAAGTCCTTAGAGACCTACAAGGAGACTTAGACGTCCACACAATAATAATGAGAGCCTTTAACACCCCACTGTCAATATTAGACAGATCAATGAGACAGAAGGTTAACAAGGATATCCAGGACTTGAACTCAGCTCTGGACCAAGTGGACCTAATAGAAATCTACAGAACTCTCCACCCCAAATCAACAGAATATACATTCTTGTCAGCACCACATCACACTTATTCTAAAATTGGCCACATAATTGGAAGTACAACACTCCTCAGCAAATGTAAAGGAATGGAAATCATAACAAACAGTCTCTCAGACCACAGTGCAATCCAATTAGAACTGAGGATTAAAAAACTCACTCAAAACTGCACTACTACATGGAAACTGAACAACCTGCTCCCAAATTACTACTGGGAAATAATGAAATTAAGGAAGAAATAAACAAGTTCTTTGAAACCAATGAGAACAAAGACACAACGTACCAGAATCTCTGGGACACAGCTAAAGCTATGGTTAGAGGGAAATTTATAGCACTAAATGCCCACAGGCGGAAGTGGGAAAGATCTAAAATTGACACCCTAAAATCACAATTAAAAGAACTAGAGAAGCAAGAGCAAACACATTCAAAAGCTAGCAGAAGACAAGAAATAACTAAGATTAGAGCTGAAATGAAGGAGATAGAGACATGAAAAACCCTTCAAAAAAAATCATTGAATCCAGGAGTTGGTTTTTTGAAAAGATTAACAAAAAGACCACTAGCCAGACTAATAATGAAGAAAAGAGAGAAGAATCAAATAGACACAATAAAAAATGATAAAGGGAATACCACTACTGATCCCACAGAAATACAAACTACCATCAAAGCATACTATAAACACCTCTATGCAAATCAACTAGAAAATCTAGAAGAAATGGATAAATTCCTGGACACACACACCCTCCCAAGACTAAACCAGGAAGAAGTCAAATCCCTGAGTAGACCAATAACAAGTTCTGAAATTGAGGCAGTAACTAATAGCCCACCAACCCAAAAAAGACCAGGACGAGATGGATTCACAGCCGTATTCTACCAGAGGTACAAAGAGGAGCTGGTATCATTCCATCTAAAACTACTCCAAACAACAGAAAAAGAGGGACTTCTCCCTAACTCATTTTATGAGGCCAGCATCATCCTGATACCAAAACCTGGCAGAGACATGACAAACAAGGAAAAATTCAGGCCAATATCCCTGATGAACATCAATGTGAAAATCCTCAATAAAATACTGGCAAACTGAATCCAGTAGAACATTAAAAAGCTTATCTACCATGATCAAGTCAGCTTCATCTCTGGGATGCAAAGTTGGTTAAAACATACGCAAATCAATAAACAGAACCAATGACAAAAACCAGATGATTATCTCAATAGATGCAGAAAAGGCCTTCGATAAAATTCAACACCACTTCATGCTAAAAACACTCAATAAACTAGGTATTGATGGAATGTATCTCAAAATAGTAAGAGCTATTTATGACCAACCCACAGTCAATATTATACTGAATTGGCAAAAGCTGGAAGCATTCCCTTTGAAAACCAGCACAAGACTAGGATGCCCTCTCTCACCACTCCTATTCAAAATAGTATTGGAAGTTCTGGCCAGGGCAATCAGGCAAGAGAAAGAAATAAAGGGTATTCAAATAGGAAGACAGGAAGTCAAATTATCTCTGTTAGCAGATGGCATGATTGTATATTTAGAAAACCCCATCGTCTCAGCCCCAAAACTCCTTAAGCTGATAAACAACTTCAGCAAAGTCTCAGGATATAAAATTAATGTGCAAAAATCAAAGCATTCCTATACACCAATAATAGACAGCCAAATCATGAGTGAGCTTCTATTCACAATTGCTACAAAGAGAATAAAATACCTAAGAATCCAAATGACAAGGGATGTGAAGGACCTCTTCAAGGAGAACTACAAACCACTGCTCAACAAAATAAAGGAGGAGACAAACAAATGGAAGAACATTCCATGCTCATGGATAGGAAGAATCAATATCGTGAAAATGGCCATACTGCCTAAGGTAATTTATAGATTCAATGCCATCCCCATCAAGCTACCAATGACTTTCTTCAAATAATTGGAAAAAACTACTTTAAAGTTCATATGGAGCCAAAAAAGAGCCCATATTGCCAAGACAATCCTAAGCAAAAAGAACAAAGCTGGAGGCATCATGCTACCTGACTTCAAACTATACTATAAGTCTACAGTAACCAAAACAGCATGGTACTGGTATTAAAACAGATATATAGACCAATGGAACAGAACAGAGGCCTCAGAAATAACACCACACATCTACAGCCATCTGATCTTTGAAGAACCTAACAAAAACAAGCAATGGGGAAAGGATTACCTATTTAACAACTGGTGTTGAGAAAACTGGCTAGCCATATGCAGAAAACTGAAACTGGACCCCTTCCTTACACCTTATACAAAAATTAACTCAAAATGGTTTAAAGATTTAAACATAAGACCTAAAACCATAAAAACCCTAGAAGAAAACCTAGGCAATACCATTCAGGACATAGGCATGGGCAAAGACTTCATGACTAAAACACCAAAAGCAATGGCAACAAAAGCCAAAATAGACAAATGGAATCTAATTAAACTAAAGAGCTTCTGCACAGCAAAAGAAACTATGACCAGAATGAACAGGCAACTTACAGAATGGGAGAAAAGTTTTGCAATCTATCCATCTGACAAAGGGCTAATATCCAGAATATACAAGGAACTTAAACAAATTTACAAGAAAAAAACAAGTAAACCCATCAAAAAGTGGGTGAAGGATATGAACAGAAACTTTTCAAAACAAGACATTTAGGCAGCCAAAAAACATATAAAAAAAGCTCATCATCACTGGTCATTAGAGAAATGCAAATCAAAACCACAATGAGATACCATCTCACACCAGTTAGAATGGCAATCATTAAAAAGTCAGGAAACAACAGATGATGGAGAGGATGTGGGGAAATAGGAATTATTTTACACTGTTGGTGGGAACGTAAATTAGTTCAACCATTGTGGAAGACAGTGTGGTGATTCCTCAAGGATCTAGAACTGGAAATACTATTTGACCCAGCAATCCCATTACTGGGTATATACCCAAAGGATTATAAATCATTCTACAATAAAGACACATGCACATGTATGTTTATTGCGGCACCGTTCACAATAGCAAAGACTTGGAACCAGCCTAAATGCCCATCAATGATAAACTGGATTAAGAAAATGTGGCACATATACACCATGGAACACTATGCAGCCGAAAAGAAGGATGAGTTCATGTCCTTTGCAGGAACATGGATGAAGCTAGAAACCATCATTCTCAGCAAACTAACACAAGAACAGAAAACCAAACACTGCATGTTGTCACTCATAAGTGGGAGTTGAACAATGAGAACACATGGACACAGGGAGGGGAACATCACACACCGGGGCCTGTCGCGGGTGGGGGGCCAGGGGATGAATAGCATTAGGAGAAATACCTAATGTAGATGACGAGTTGATGGTTGCAGCAAACCACCATGGCACTTTCACACCTATGTAACAAACCTGCACTTTCTGCACATGTATTCCAGAACTTAAAGTATAATATATATATATAATTGTAATTAAGAGTATGATAATTATGCCATTTTAATCTATTTTACATAAATCTAAATAATACATTCAAGTGGCCCTAACCTCACATATTTAAAAATTAGTGCAATTAATTAGTGTAAATGTATTCTGACCCTATATTTTTGACACGACAGACATGAAATGTACGACAGTGCTTGCAATCAATCAGCTGAATTACCTTCCAGAAGACATTCCACAAAGACATCTTGTATGAGGCAGTCTTCTATTCCTGGACATTGAAGTGTCAAATTAAATGATCTGGGCCTCAAGAGAAGACTACTCTGATTAGGAGTTTGAGACTTTGAGGACATGTTGAATGCGGCATTAGATTGGGGGTGCATGTGTTTGGGGTTGCTATGGTTTGAATGCGTGCCCGAAGTTCATTCACAGGAAACGTAATCCCCAGTGCAACAGTGTTAAGAGGTAGGACCTTTAAAAGGTGAGTGGGTCATGAGGGCAGAGCCCTCGTGAATGGATTAATGTCACTACTATCATGGGAATGGGTTTGTTATAAAAGTTAGGTCCGCCCACTCTTGCTGTCTCTTGCCCTCTCACCTTCCACCACGGAGTGACACAGCAAGAAGGCCCTCCTATCAGATGCAATCCTTCAGTCTTGGACTTCCCAGTCTCCAGGACTGTAAGAAATAAGCCTCTGTTCTTTATAAATTATCTAGTTTCAGGTATTCTGTTATAGCAGCAAAAAACAGACTAAGACAGG
This sequence comes from Pongo abelii, assembly GCF_028885655.2. Taxonomy (NCBI): domain Eukaryota; kingdom Metazoa; phylum Chordata; class Mammalia; order Primates; family Hominidae; genus Pongo; species Pongo abelii. The sequence continues at coordinate 27,257,649 of NC_071985.2, read as the reverse complement.
GGTAAAGGGAGGGCAGATGGCTGGCTTAAGTAATAGAAAGGGGATAGTTCAGTAGGGGTGCAGAACCTGGGATTCCCACAGGCTCAAGAATATGCAACCTCAGACTATTCTAATAAAGCACTCTAACATGCATTATGTTCTAACTCTGTTCAAGACATATTGCTAAGCATTGGGCAAGTATTTTTACCCCCTTTGATCCTCACAACTCTTCCTCAGAGATAAGCACTATAGTCTCCATTGCACACAGGAGGAAACTGAGGCTCAGAAACGTTAGTTTGCCCAATCCCATGCAACTCCACTTCAGCACTCTGCCCTTCCAGGGCCTACTCCAGCTGCAGGATGTTCTGCTAATGAGTTTGGATAATTCCATAAAATATCTTCTTTTCCATGTCTTCATCTATTCTTTTCCTAAGAAGCAGACCATACAAGGTCACAGATCTTGGAATGTCACACTTGTCACTATAACTCCATTTGATCATTGTGTCCTGCACATCAGCAGCCCTCCACACGTAGGCTTAAAGAATGATGTGACTGAGCACAGTGGCTCAAGCATGTCGTCCCAGCACTTTGAGATGTGCTGGGATGTGCTAAGGCAGGAGGATTGCTTGAGCCCAGGAATTTGAGATCAATTTGGGCAACATAGCAAGATCTTGTCTCCACAAAATATTTTAAAATCAGCCAGATGTGGTAGTCCACACCTGTAGTCTCAGCTACTCAAGAGACTGAGGTAGAAGGATCACTTGAGCCCAGGAGTTTGAGGCTGCAGTGAGCTATGATTGTGCCACTGCACTCCAGCCTCAGTAACAGAGTGATACTCTATCTATTTAGAGAGAGAAAGATGCTGCAAATCCTCTGTGAAGATCCATGCTGGATATAAGGGGATTGACTAACTGTTGGTTTGAGATTTCAATTCTTTCAAATGTTTGAGAAAGAGGCACAGACCTCGGATGGATGTATACATTGAGGAACAGCCTAACACCAACTCCCAAGAAGCTACAGTTCAAGTAAGTGACAAGGGCAGGAGCTGGTCATAGTAATGCTTATGTCACTCTGATTTGATGACATGACATCATAATGCTGTGACCCAAGGAAACTTTAAGTAAGCTAGTTACCTGTCACGTTGTTCCTTGTATTGCCCTTAAACAGGTGTCTCTCTGACCCTCAGGCACTTTTAAAATACACATTCTTCGTTTCTCATCTTCTAAGAACTTATAGTGTAAGATAACTGGTGTGCTAGACCAAAAGGATATAAGGATATACAATTTCAATAGTTTTTCTTCCCTTCTTTTTGTCTCTCTTTTGGGAGCAGGTAATAAGAGTAAAAATAATAATAACAATAATAAGACTTGTGGGAAACCTGACTCGGAGCAGCTAGTCATGGATCTCAGTGTGAAAAACGAAGTTCCCTGGCTTACGTCTGGTTGTTGGTGTAGCCATGCCTTTATGTGGTTTCGTTTTTCTGGAATTCCTTTACCACCTATTTTCACCTGGTATCTCACCAGTTAGTCAACAGAGTCTGCTCCTCCACGGCGCTCCCTGTCAGGCCTGGCGCCACCCCGTGCTCCTGCACTGTCCTCAGCCTTCCTCTGCCAGAGCCTGCACCACACACAGCATTGCATCCTCTGTTCGCTTCTTTGTCTCCTCTCCTCCTCAGTGAGATCCTCGAGAGTGGTGCAGTGTCTTACTCTTTGTCTCCACAGATATTGGCAGAGTACCTGGCATATGATTACACTCAATTATGATGAACTGAACTGCTCGAGGAAAGAGTTGCTGGAACAACTTTAAGCCTAAGAATGCACGGATATATTATGCAGTCTGGAGGATATCAAATAAGTACCGTCTGTGCCTTCTTTTCCCCAAAGCAAACCATTCCCATATCAAGAATTCTGGGGTAAGGATTTGCCCTTTTTTTAAGCTGACAAATCCCAGCATATGTCTCTAATGCACAAGTGGGATATGACTGAGAGCTCTAAGAGATCAAAGCTGTTAAAAATTGATTTTAGTGGCCGGGGGTAGTGGCTCATGCCTGTAATCCCAGCACTTTGGGAAGCTGAGGCGAGTGGCTCACTTGAGGTCAGGAGTTCGAGAGCAGCCTGGCCAACATGCCGAATCCCAGTCTCTACTAAAAATACAAAAATTAGCTGGGCGGCGTGGTGGCACGCACTTGTTGTCCCAGCTACTCAGGGGACTGAAGCAGGAGAATTGCTTGAACCTGGGAACCAAGAGGCTGCAGTGAGCCGAGATCACGCCACTGCACTCCAGCTTGGACAACAGAGCAAGACTCCGTCTCAAAAACAAAAAAAAACAAAAAAACAAACAACAACAACAAAAAAAAAACCAGAGAGAGAAAAAAGAAAGAAAATTGACCTTAGAAATGGAAAGAAACATACAAAGTCAACAGAGGTACTTTGATCCACCAAGGAAGAAGTCTGAAAGGAGACCTGGAAATAGGCAGGAATCCAGAGAGTATTGTTTTGGTATTAGAAGTTCTCAAGAAGAGAAGCCATGGGCCATGAGCTCTTTTAAAAGTGGGAAGTTAGAAAACTAAGGCCTTGGTGGTAGGGTTACCAGATTCAGCAAGTAAAAATATGAGATGGCTAGATAAACTTGAATGTCAGATAAATTTTTAAAAAAATTTTTGTTTTGTCAGTATATTCCACAGGGTATCTTGTGTTTTATCCAGCAACCCTACCTGGGGGAGAACTTCTGGGAATGTATCCAGAATAACTTAACACTGGGAGTTGACTACCAATTCCAGGTTTCTCATGGAAGAAAATATTAATCACTGTTCCCTATCCAAAGTGGTGGAATGAACAAGAAGAAATGGGGTCAAATCAAAGACTGAGAGTTCATTTGGATATTCACTAAACCCCTCTTATGTCCTAGCACTTCAATAAAAATTATTTCAAACACCTCCCAAAATTCTGAAATGTATAAGTTGTATCACTTAATGTCAAGGTAATTGATGCTTAAAAAGCTAATAGGTGACGGAGGCAAGAATTTCCAACCACTCCGTCTGGCTCCAAAGTCATCCCTGGGTTACCGCTGACTTTCCACTATCCCCTCTCCTTTCACATCTCTGTACCTTTCCTGAAACTCTGAGATCTGCCTTCTTGTTTGGAAAATAAAGACATTATATTCTTGTTTAGGAAAAGTTTTATTTCAGGAAAAAAAGTCCTGGGTGCATTTTATAGAGTGGGTCAAATAGGTTCTGGTGTCAGGAGAGCACTATGGCACATCCCTAGACCCCCATGGTTCTTACTGCTATCCTAACACTTCGTGCCTGTGCCTGCTTGAAAGAAAGAAACCACTTGGGAATATTTTTTACTTTCCTTCAAGTTTCAAAATTCCTTCAGAAAAATAAAACTTATGCTCTTATAAATAATTTAACACACTCCAAAAGGTATAGACAGGGTCTTCCTGTGTACCTAAGAAGGTAGTAGCATACATGGAGTGAATTCATGTTACCCAAGGGTCTTTTCCCAAACCTCCTCCTGCTGGCTCCAGGGGGAGAGAAAACCTGTCTATTGTTTTTGAATTCCTAAAGCCTGGCACAGTGCCAGGGACACTGCTGATGCTCCATATATATTTGTGGGTATGAACTGTCTCAATGCTCAGGTGTCCCAAATTGCATTCATTCTTTTAATTTTGGAGTTTAGCCTGTTCATGAAAAGAGCAAAAATTATCCACATGCTGACCGGAAAGAGTTCTGAGCTTTTTCCAGAAGGCAGGAAGGTGGGAGAACAGTCTCTTAAGAGTTAGGAGAATGTCTTAGAGACACATCCAACAGATGGGCTGAAAAGGGTGGGCGCCAAACCTGATTGACAGGTTGAAAGCCCCAGCCTGCTACTTTTTGGCTGGTGGCCTTAGGCAAGTAACGTAGCCACATTATTTTTGCCTCATTTTCTTCACTCGTAAATGGCGTCAGTAACAGTACCTCCTTTACCAGTTTGTCTTAAGGATTAAAGAAGAATCTTAGAACAGTACCTGGCTCATAAGTGCTCAAATGAATGCTAACTATAGCTTTTCCCAAGGAGAAGATCAAACTGAAGTCACCTTCAGAAAATATTCTCAACTTTGAATGAAAACAAAATTTTGATGTTTGAAATGTGTCTCTTTAACAGTCAACACAAATGACTAAAATTTGGAACTTTAGGAGGAAGACGGAAAAGGAGACAGTAAAATGCAGGAGAATATTAGTGCCGGCCAGGCTGGTGACTGCTGCCCGCTCCATGGTGCCCCCAGGATGGAACTCTTGTATCTGTCTCTCTGCACACTTACCTGGTTGGATAGCACTGTTGGTGTCCTGGGTGTGTGCCTGGCACTCATTTGTGAGTCCCTGAAGGTCAAGGCTTAGAATCTTCTTCACTGTGTTTCTAAAACCCTACATGGAGCTAGGCATGTTAGAACAGGTTTATAATTTGTTATTTTATTCATTCAGCCAAGGTTTTTTATTTTTTTTAACTTAGGTAATTTGTGTCAGGCCCTGAGCTAGGTGTGGGGAATAAAATAATGAGCGCCTGGACACACAGCTTTTATCTTAGGAGACTGGGAGTGATACAGGATGGCTCTCACCGTCTCCTGTCCCTCTCCTCTCTCAGGGCTTGACTACCATCCCCCACCCCACCCACCCCCCCTCCCCCCTCCCCCCTCCACACACATACACACACACACACACACACACACAACACTACCACCATCAGGAAGCCTTCCTGGCTTGATGCCAATTGAAATTACAAATACATGTTCATTTGTGTGTGCTTGGCTCTCAAATTCTACAAATCAGAACAGGATTAAGATGAGTCTTGAGAGGAACAACTCAAGGTGTGTCTACAGCACCTTCCCACTAAAGCCATGAGTCTCCCTAAAGTTTGTCTCCTTGATTCACCCACAAATGCAGATCAACCACTAACAAGGACCCCCTCATTGATCAAACTTTAGTCAGGCTCATCTGAGCTCCTTGGCTAGGCCTCGTCCTTGGCCTGCTGAGCCCAGTTGTAGCAAAGAATCCCGCTAAGCCAGTGTATGGAGAATCTCCTTCACCCTTGATACTCTGACATCCAATCAAGCTCTTCTTCCTCCATCCTTAATATCTAATCAAGTTCCTTTCCTCCCACATATCCCCAACCCTTAATTCCTAGCCAAGTTCCTCTTAGCAATTTTCCATCCACTTCCTCATCCTACCATTTTGCTATAAATTTCCACTTGTCTCTGTTGTATTCAGAGTCAAGTTCAATCTCTCTCCCCATTGCAACAGCCTTGCATAAAGTCTTCCTTGCCATTTTTATAAAGCATCTGAATAATTGCTCTTCAATGCTGCCTTCCCTTTGCCTGCCAGGCCCTCAGCTCAGTCTTGAGGACACAGAAGAGAAAGGGGTGGCTCCCACCTGAGTCAGGAGGACCCCCTGACTAGGCACCGCCTCTGCCTAGCTACTTGGGGGGCAAAGCCAGGTGTTGTGTGTTTACATTCCCTGCTCCATCCTGTGCCACTCTATTGTGGTTGAGGATGTTCAGGGATCCCCACTCCAATGTACTGTTCCATTCCCAAATCAACCCCGTTTCAGGAGGAAACAGAATAATTCAATAGAAGAATCCAGAATAAAGTTAGAAATTGTTTCTTCCCTTTCACACCTTTACATCATAATCTTGAATTTACTGCCTCAACCCAAAAGTCAGAAGTTTGACTACAGAACTTCCTTGTTGTAGCAGCTATTAACATCCGAAGTAACTCAGTGGCAGTCTTTGTACACTATGAAGCAAAGGATTCTTGTTATTTTTATAATTGGTGGCCCTCACAACCATACACTGTAGACATCGAGCTCTCCCATGTCCTAAAAGCCTTTTGCTTTTTCCTGAGGAAAAAATCCAAATATCCAAAAATTCACCACTCCAGTAACTCTCTTCCTTCTTCAAAAAGTGCCCCATTTTTTATTCTCCCAAGGGACCAAGGGAAGGGGGACAGAAGGTGGAGCTAGGGATGGAATATGGATGGTAAAAGATGTGGCATCTGTGGGGTTGCTGTCTCTGCCCCTGGCACTGTCTCCCTTCTCCAGGGTAGAGCCATCACATGCTACAGGATGAATTCCATTATCTTATAGGGCATGAAGTTTTACCAAACAATTCCCCAGCAGGTTGCCTTGAAATCCCTGCAGAGTATGAAGCCTCTGTTATATCCAGAAACCTGGGAATAGGAGGCAAAAAGGACAGTTCAGGGGAATGTACACTGGACCATGGCCTGAGCACAGAGGCTACAAAGATTTCTTCCCCTGAAACTGTGGGGCCTCTGGCTCAATGGGCAAGAGGAGAAGGGTTTGATTCTTGCCTTGGCTTTGGTGTGCCAAAACAAGGACAGTGAAAGCCAGACAGTGAAAGGACCAGGGGAAAGAAAGAGGCTTAGGCCAGAGTTCCAGACCAAGCCTATTCTCCACTCACTGTGACTGGCCGGGGGCACTCAAGGGGGTACTCCTTGTAGGACACATCTGCAAGGGCCACTGGGCTCTGCCTCAATAGGCCTTTGGGTCCCATCTGCAGCATCCCCCTTTGCTGATACAAGTGTTGGGTCACCTCCAGGTCACTGTTTGGTCCGTGTGATATCCTCGACCATCCACTATTGAGCACTTTACCCAGGAGCTTAGGATCCTCCTTCTGTACCGGAAATTCCTTCTCTCTTATTGGCTTTTCCTTCTGAAAACTGTCCCCAATTTCATCCTTTCTGAATATTTGGACTGTGTCTAGAGTTCAGTTTGCAGGAACTTACCTTTGTGTCATCACTAAAAGGCAGACACCTTCTTGTGTATCTATTTCTACCCTTATACTCTGGGAATCCTCACAGCAAGAAGAATTCTATCTCTACTTGTTATTAGTTATTTAACTTTTCTAAGCCTTAGCTTCCTCAGCTATAAGATGGGAATAATATTGTTTTACAGGGCTGTTTTAAGAATATGTTTGAAAGAACTTAGCATAGTTAAGGACTTAGCATATCCCCACAGATATGCAGAAGATGTTAATTGACTCAGCTCCTTCTTCCTGGTGGTGACCACCTTCTGGAGTGTGTGATTGGAGGCCTTCCAGAGACGACCCTGGAGCATATCACATGACACTGGCAGGCTCTCTGGCACCATCAATTTACACATATCAGTCTGTGGGCAAGTTCACAGATTTCCCAGGGATTTTATGTTCCAGTTATTCCACATTATTCTCATTTATTTTATATAATATTATACATTTAAGAGAAAAGTGGTGGGTGAAAAATTTTATGGAATTTATTTTATTGTGACCCAGATAAGTAGGAAAGGATTGTTTTATTTGAGCCTTCATAACTTTAGTTTCCAACACTAATAATATTCTTGTTACACATTCTTATGGGAAACTTATATTTACATAGACAGATATCCCCAATGGCAACAGTTTTCTTTGATGTCCCATTTGTCTAACATATGCATATAAGCACACACATATATTTTCATTTCTATTTTCACAGCTTTATTATATAATCATCTAAGTTATGTATTTCAAATGGTTAGAAAACCAAGGTGCTGCCTTTTGTGGGTAGCCCCACCACATGCATGGGGAGCGAAGAAGGTTGAGAGGCTCCACCCTAGCTGGCTCTGCTCCTGGCTCCCCTGGAAGACTGAACCCTGGAGCCTGCAATCCACATCTCAAGGTGGACTTAGGCCATGGCATGTTAATCCTCCAGTCATCTGCACCCTCCACCCTGGAGGCTTAGCATTTGTCTTTTTGCTTCACGGTTGAATTCAAAATCAATAAGATGTGATGGAAATGCTTGGACCACTGGACCGAGGAAGTTTTCCAAGACCCCGACATGAATTTGCCCACATCGGACAAGATCAAAACAAGGTGGCCCTATGAAAGACCATTTGAGGCCAGCTCCTGAGTTTCCTGTTTCCCATTATAGGTAAATTTTGGGAAAGCCCTTTCACAGGAGATGGAAGTTGAGGCAGGATTTAAAATACATGTAGAATTTGGATAATCGAAGGGAAGGAAATAGCATTCCAGGCTGAGGTTTGGAAAAAATAATTGAATAATTCAATGTGTAAACATAAAATAAAATCCTAAGCCCCCAACTGACTGAACAGACTTCTTCTGGGCCATGGGAAACCTGAAAAATTGAATTCCCCTCCATGATGAGAAGAGAGGTCAGACATACCTTGATATGCTCTCCTGCCTTTTGGAGTTTAGGCACAATTGACCATAACTAATATTAAAATAGAGATCACAAGACTGATAAAGACTCTTTGTGACAATAAGATACAAAATTTCAGTATGATTCTGGATAGCATCACATGACAGATAGCAGGCTGTGAAGGAAATCAAAATTTTTTACCCCAAAATATATTTCTTTGACATGTTTTGAAATGGTCCTGCAAAGCCACCTCTTGTGGGGAAAATTTGCATCTGTAGAGAATCTCACCCCGTTTATAGGTCTTTCTGGATCCAGGAGAGATCAAACTAACAGTCTGACACCTTTTAAGATACAAAAACAGACACTTATCATCTATCTATCTGAAACCTGCTACTTAGAGGCTTCATCTATATAACAAGAACCTCAGCTTCCACAACCCCCCTTATCTTAACTCAAGCATTTCTTTCTACTGTCTCCAACTCTTTAGGCAAAGCTTAACTATTTCAATCAATTGCCAATCAGAAAATCTTTGAATCTATATATGATCTGTAAGCCCTCACTTGGAGATGTCCCACCTTGGTGGGCTGAACAAATGTATGTCTTACATGTATTGATTTACTAATATGCCTTTGCCTGTAATTTCTATCTTCCTAAAATGTATAAAATCAAGTTGTAACCTGACCACTTTGAGCACACTTTCCAGGACATTTTGAGACCATATTCCAGGGCATGGTTACTTATATTGGCTCAGAATAAACCTCTTTAAATATTTTAGACAATTTGATGTTTTTCATCAACAAATGCTTGATAACTAGTTTAGACTCTTACCTTATCTGCCCAGCTCATACCATGACAAAAGCCTTAGGAAAGAAGACAAAGTTTATCCTAAACCTTTATTCTCTATTCCCCTAAAGCACCTACCTCAAGGCTGGACACATAGTGAGTTCCTAATAAACATTATTAATTATTGCTCTCAACATCACTGTGTGAAACATATATAGGCACAGAAGGCTGGATTTTGTGATTACCCATAAAGAGTGCTTAGTTGTTATGTAAAATGAATAATGTGAACATGGTGAAACATAAGAGGATCAAATTATGCCCTAACCACTGCCTGTTCGCAAGTGAAAACCAGCAAAAACGGGGATGACTCATCTTAAATCCACCATCAAATGAACAGTGTTTCTCCATTTTCAAAGCTCCACTTGGGAATTAGAGTCAGGATAGATGAACATATTCAGACTCTATATGAACATAATTGGAGGACAGGGGCTACCAAAATTGAAACTAGTAAACTGTATCTGGAATACTCTTGCTGTTTCTGGTGGTGTGGATAACATGTGCTATTAGCATAGGGGTCAGTTTCCACTGTAACCAGGACCTGCCCAGAAAACTTAATATCATCAGAGTTCAGGCCTAGTCTAAGACACACTGTCCTAACACACAGTGCCCCTGTCTCCTTAAAAGGACAATCCTTGAAAATGCTCCACAAATTAATAATAATAACAACTTCTACTCTCCATTGAGTACCTCACTATCTGACTGTCTACGCTTCTGTGCATTTAGGTACATTTCCTCATATAAACTTGTCAGCAGCCCTCTGATGTGGATATCATGAGATCCAGTTTGTAGATTGAGAAACTGAAGCTTAGAGAAGACAAGGAGTTTACCCAGTTTGTCCCTTAGCATCCTGCTTCCAAATCTATGCAACCAACCGTTAATCTTCCTCTGCTCTCTGCCCACTTGGACACCAGAGTCCAGGCAGCCAGTGTAGAAAGGGCCTAAACTTATCTCCCTGCCTTTCCTTCATCTTTATCTTTCGTGAGGATCCATACAGGAAACAGCGAGCTAGAGAGTTAAGCCTGGGCTTAGATGCCCCAGCAGGGAGCAGTTAGGGTGAGCAGTTATTTCTGATCTTTTCTGTGTTCTCTGCAGGTAAAGGCCTGGCATCTCATGATTTAGTGTGGTGGTTCTCAAAGTACGGTCCTGGCACAAGCAACATCACCATCATCTGGGAGCTTGTTAAAAATGCAGAATCTTGGGCCATAACCCAGATGTACTGAATCTGAAATTCTGGGGATAGAGCCCATTAATCTGCATTTTTAAAGCCCTCCAGGTGACTCTTGCACACTAAAGTTGGAGAACCCCTGGTTTAGTGGAATAACAAAAAAAAAGGAGAAAGAAATTAGCACTGAAGCCAGTAGAATGCAGAAGGTTGGGAGTTTCAAAACCAGTCTTGTGGCTGTCATATTTAGAATCATAATATCCTGTCTAGGCACAGTAGCTCACATCAAAAATCTCAGCATATTAGAAGGCTGAGGCAGGAGGATTGCTTGAGACCAAGAGTTCAAGACCGGCCTGGGCAACATAGTGAGACCCAGTCTCTAAAAACAAAAATAAAGATAATTAGCTGGGCATGGTGGCATTTGCCTGTAGTACCAACTACACAGGAGGCTGAAGTGGCAGGATAGCTTAAGCCCAGGAGTTTGAAGCTAGACAGTGAGCTATGATCATGCCAGTGTATTCCAGCCTGGGCGACACAGCAAGACCCTGTCTCTAAAATGAATAAATAAATAAAATCACAATATTCTAACACTTAAAAGATAAAAAATAAATTAGAGGCTTTCTAACATAAAGTGTTCATTTCACACTAGAGAAAACTGAGGCCCAGAGAAGCAAAACATGTTGTCCCTTGTCACACAGCAAGGCTGTGGCAGAGCTTTACAGCAGAACCCAGGCCTCCCCTTTCCAGTTCTAAGTTATCTTCTGCAATCCAACTTCCCTTCCAATGTCCAAATACACCCTCAACAATTCTGGCTGCTCCCATATCTGTGCTTAGAACTATCTGATAGTCTATGCGTGGGGAAAAAAAAAAACTTTCTCCTTTTCTGAACATAAATATAAGTAGCAACTTCTTTTCTTACATTTCTACTCTGCATCAACATCATACAGTCATAATTTTTAAAGCAATCTATCAAACATTTTATTCAAATTAGTATACAAATTTTGGTTCTTCTTTCAACTCATGGTGGGGCTAGGATTTAAATTGTTATATTTTTTTTTTATGCATTTACATAATTTTTTCCTGACGAACTCAGAATTTTGTTTATCTCTCTGGAAGATAATCATCTCAGATTACTCTAATCATGATGTGCCCAGCAACACTGTTTGATTCTCTTTGCTGAGCTGTGGGAAGTCACCTCTCTAAAACTGTTCACCCTCAGAGCAAAATCCACTCTTTCCTACTCTCATATAGCAAACCAGATGCCCAAAAATCCAGACAAAGTGAGTTATTTGTGTCCCAGTTAAAATGGCTTATATCCAAAAGACAGGCAATAACAAATGGTGGCAAGGATGTGGAGAAAAGGGAACCCTTGTACCTTGCTGATAGGAATGTAAATTAGTACAACCACCATGGAGAACACTTTGGAGGGTCCTCAAAGAACTAAAAATAGCTGGGCACTGTGGCTCACACCTGTAATCTCAGCACTTTGGGAGGGCAAGGCAGGTGGATCACCAGAGGTCAGGAGTTTGAGACCAGCCTGGCCAACATGGTGAAACCCCGTCTCTACTAAAAATACAAAAAAAAATTAGCTGGGCATGGTGGCAGGCACCTGTAATCCCAGCTACTCGGGAGGCTGAGGCCAGAGAATCACTCGAACCCGGGAGGCAGAGGTTGCAGTGAGCCGAGGTCACACCACTTCACTCCAGCCTGGGCAACAAGAGCAAAACTCTGTCTCAAAAAAGAAAAACAAAACAAAACTAAAACTAAAAATAGAGCTACCATATAATCCAGGTATACCATATATACCACTGCTGGATATATATCCAAAAGAAAGAAAACCAGTATATCGAGGAGATATCTGCACCTCTGTGTTTGTTGCAGTGCTGTTTACAATATCCAAGAGTTAGAAGTAACTTAAGTGTCCATCAGCGTTCAAATGGATAAAGAAAATGTGATACATATACACAATGGAGTACTATTCAGCCATAGAAAAGAATGAGATCCTGTCATTTGCAACCACATGGACAGAATTGGATATCATTATGTTAAGTGAAATAAGCCAGGCACAGAAAACCGAACATTGCATGTTCCCATTTATTTGTAGGATATAAAAATCAAAACAATTGAACTCATGGATATAGAGAGTAGAAGGATGGTTATCAGAGGCTGGGAAGGGTAGTGGGGGGCTTGGAGGAAGAGGGGGATGGTTAATGGGTACAAGAAAATAGGATCAAATTTACATAGTATTTGATAGCACAACAGAGTAACTATAGTCAATAATAACTTAATTGTGTACTTTAAAATAATGAAAAGGGTAGAATTGGATTGTTTATAATATAAAGGATAAATGCTTGAGGGGATGGATACCCCGTGTTCCATTATGTGATTAATATGCATTACATGCTTGTATCAAAATGTCTCATGTGCCCCATAAATATATATGTAGCCACTTAGGTACCCCCAAAAATTAAAAATATTTTTTAAGTGAGTGATTTGTGAAAAGAACTAGGTAATCAGCATTCAAGGTGGTGGATAGTTTTCAGAATTGTAATATTTCCATCCAAATATTTGGAATCTTATAGGTGGGTTATTGGCTAAGTTGTTTTTGTTGTACTTAATATCTGTAATTCTTCCTTTCTTGCCAAGTATTTGAGAAAGCAGTCTGTTCAGAGACACTCCCATTCACTTTTAACTCTAGAGATGCTCTGGAACTCTCAGAGCTGGGCACCTTCCCTCCAGGGTGGGAGTGGCTCCCCAACAGAATCACTCAAGCTCTACCTTCACAAGGGCCACTTAGTTTTCAACCTATTTTAAGTTTCTTCATTTTTTTAAAAAAGCAATTAAGCACTTGATATGCTACTTTTTTAGGAGGGATACTGGGAAGTCTCAGAGAAATAATGTGAATCCAGGCTCTGAGAGCTTGCAATCTAAAACCAATAGCAAGAATATAGACACCAATAGGAACAGAGAGAATAAATGGATGTCGAAAACAAGAATCCATTGTGCTGTTTGGCACTCTAGAGAATATCCTGGCTCATAGCAGTGCAAATTGCTCTTGCTTTAGAAAAATAACCCAGCTGAACATCTGCTTTGTGTGAAAGGTTAAGCTTTCCTCCAGGCCAGGAACTGGAAGAAGTCCTGAAGAAGGAGAAAGCAAGAGGGCTAAATTTTCTCTGCTTGAGGAAATTTGGAGTTTCAGAGCTGTTCAGGAACAGCTGGAGGCAAGAAGAGGGGGGCAAGATACAAGAAGGATGTGGGGAACTGACAGAAAGGTTAGAGAGGTCCAAGCAGGAGCTGAGGCACCAGCCAACAAGAAATGCCCTAGTCTTGTGTTACTGAGAGTTGAAGAGATAAAGCCTAGTGTGGGTCAAAGTGGGATGTTAGAAAGGATGGCACAGAAAGCTTTCATGCTAAAGCCAGGTGGGTCATTCATGTTCTTGGGTCCAGGGTTAATTCATACGAAGTCTTTGGGACATGTAAGAAGAAAAGCAATTCCTCGATTCCTCAGACCAGTTCAATTGACATTGTAATTAAAAACCAATTGTTCTCTTTGAAAACCCTAAAATGATATGCCAGAGCAAAGCTGGTGACTCTAAAATCTAAAGAATGTTTAAAACTACAGGCCAGGCACAGTGGCTCATGCCTGTAATCCCAGCACTTTGGGAGGCCAAGGCAGGTGGATCACCTGAGGTCAGGAGTTCGAGACCAGCCTGGCCAACATGGTAAAACCCTGTCTCTACTAAAAATACAAAAAAATTACCCAGGCATGGTGGCATGTGCCTGTAATCCCAGCTACCCAGGAGGCTGAGGCAGGAGAATCGCTGGAACCCAGGAGGCAGAGGCTGCAGTGAACTGAGATCACACCACTGCACTCCAGCCTGGGTGACTGAGCAAGAGTCTATCTCAAAAAAAAAAAAAAAAAAAAAAAACCACAAAAAACTTACTAAGTACTTCTTAGACCCAACACAGACTCTCGAAGGCCAGGGATGATTACAAGAGTATGTTTTTTGGAGATTTCAATACACATCCAGTGGTCTGCACCTAAGCAACTTGAAAAATATATTGAAATTTCAGAAATAATTGTTGAGGCTCTTTGTCAAAAACAGTGGCACATGTTGTGTAAGGTAAATGCATACAATGTTATTTGCCAAATTAAAAACAAAAAACAGGACCAAATTCTGAATCCTTCTCCTGAGGTTGATCACCGTTGTTCTAAAGCCAGGCTTCTCCAACTGTTTCCATCTACTGATTAATTCAGAAGGAGAAAAGTTTTTATGAAGCAACCTCCATGTCAACTACAAATGGTTGCTGAAGGAAAGAAAATAAAAAAATATATTACCAGAATAGAACAGAAAAGTGAAGGATAAACCAAGAATCAGGGTGAGTTATTAACAATCTACGTGAAAAACGAGGCCTTGGCTCACAGGTCACGCCACCTGGAGGCCACCCATGGTACTCTAATTCCCTGCTAGGAACACTGTCCTGGGAGACCAAATCATGAATCTAAGATATCAATACCTCTTACAAAATAGGCAGCACATGTCAAGGCAAATATGCCATTCATGCCCAGTGCCCAAAAAGGGGCCTGTTTTCCCTGTTAGCGTGAGTCTGACTCATATCCCACGTACTGAGTGGGTTGAGAATTGGGGTTTTGAGAGGTGAGTCAAGAGGCTCCAGATGCCCACATGTTATTTTCACTGTGAGGTTGGACACTCATCATTAGACCATCCTCCAAAAGAGCTGTGTTGGTCACTTGTTCATTTCAGTGTGCATGATCTAAATCATAATAGTTTTTAGAAAGTGTATAAGCTGCCTATTAAAAAGTCGACCTCCGAAGTCACAATAGATTTAAGACTTCCATTGTGAAACAGGTGCTTAGAAAAATCAATCTATAGCAAGAGTAAATTAGCTGATTTTTAAAAAGTCGTAATCACCCTAGACTATTTTTATTCAATGAATGTGACACTAAAGACAGTGATATTTGCTTTTTCTTTCTTCAAGGAAAACAACAAATGCCAGAAAAAGAAGGCAAAAGGATGAAATGATCTTTCCAGGTTACTAAATTATTGGTCAAATTAATTATTCATTATTGTCAATGAATATTGATTAAACAGTCACAGTTTGATTAGCACAATATGAAGAACTATTTTCTTTTATTTCTTAGCCCTCTGTCTAAGCCTGAGGTCTTTAATCATTTATGTCCCTTTTCTACCAGAAAAATGCTTGTGAAGGACAGTCTGGTCACCTCTTTCTTACTCAAAACCCCCCATAGTTTCTCCCTTGCTGACCAAGTATGAAAGCTTTCCAACATTTTCTGGCTCACTTTCACTCTTCTCTTCATGCACTCTACACTGTACCTTCCTGGAACTACTCACTGTCGCCTGTACAAATTCCTGCATTTCCTCTAACTCTTTGCCCATTCTGTTTCCTGCTCCTGGAATGCCTCTTGCCCCAATCTTCATAATCTTCACCCACTTTACATCTCTTTTTCTCCCCATCTTCATTCCATCCTCACAATGTAAAAATTGAATATCCATATGGTTATTTATCTTTGCCTTATATATAACAAATCCCTTGTCCAGTATGTCATTTTTATCTCATTTTGCTTACTAGATAACGGCCTGCAGAAGACTAGCTATATTGGATCTTTGTAACCTGGTGTCTTCCCTGGTTTCTGGACCATAGTAGGTGTCCAATATGCATTTGTGAATAGAAATACAGGGGCAGCAAGAGAAGGAAAAGGGAAGGAGGAGGAGGAGGCAAGGCGGAAGAGCAGAAGGAGAAGGGGAGAGAGAGACAGAAAAGAAGAAGAAGAAGGAAGAGGAGGAGGAGGAGGAGGAAAGGAAAACTGGGAGGAAGAAGGAAGTGAATGAAAGGGAAAGGGAGAAAGAAATTCAGTTTGTTCTAGTCTAATTGGCACTTAGGAAAGTTTCAGATGTGGGCTTTACCTTCCCTAGTCTGCTTTTTCACCTCCTATTCAATTCTCATTCACCCAAACTTTGTTCCCACCCCTCCACTGAAATGGTCTTGCCAAGGTCAACAAAAGCCCCTTGATATGGTTTGGACGTTTTCTTCTTTCAAAATCTCATGTTGAAATGTGACCTCCAATGTTGGAAGTGTGGGCTGTTAAGAGGTTTTTGGATCATGGGGATGGATCCTTCATGAATGAATGGCTTTATGCTGCCCTCACAGTAAAGAGCGAGTTCTCACTCAATGAGCTCATGTGAAAGCTTGTTTAAAAGAGCCTTGTACTTCCCCCCTCTCTCTCTCGCTGCCTCTCTCACCATGTGACATGGTGTCTCCCTTTGCCTTCCACGATGATTGTAATCTTCCTGAGGCCCTCACCAGAAGGAGATGATGGCACTAGGCTTCATGTACAGCCTGCAGAACCGTGAACCAAATAAACCTCTTTTCTTTATAAATTATCCAGTCCAAGGCATGTGTATGTATTAGTCTGTTTATATAGGTATGTATTAGTTTCTTTATAGTGACACAGACAGACTAACACATACCTACTTGCCAAAACTGGTAATCACCTCCATCACTCTTTTCTTGGAAATCTCTCCACATCTGAATTTTGTGATATCATCATTCCTGCTTTTCCTTATATCTCCTTTATTCTTGCATCTCTGACCCCTGTGCTGCATTCATTTCCTCTAACCATCCTTTAAATTTGGCGATTTTCAGTATTCTTCATCTTCCCTTTTCCCCTTTCATGCTGCATACTCTCTGGTTAAACTTATTTGTTCCCATGGATTCAAATTAGTTGCTATAGTTAATAATTCCCAATCTACATTCCTAGCCTTCTCGTCTCCTGAACTCCATCCATATCTATGTTGCCAAGCATCTACGATGCATCTCTTCTCAACCACCAACTTAAGTTCAGCATGTCAAAACTAGAAGGTTTTTTTTCCCAAGATGGCAGATTAGAGACTCTCAGTGTGCCTCACTCATGTGGAATTAGCAAGATAGCACATAAATGTCAACTCTGTGAGCTTTAATTCAAGAAGAAAAATAGGAATCCACCATAATTGTGAAGGACACCCCAGATCCCAGAGACGAGAATACCAGAAAACAGTCCCTGTGACAGCATCCATCTGATAAAAATGACTCAAGCCCCAGTATATGAGAGGGGCAGAGATCCTCCCCCATAACTCTCCCTTCCAATGAGAATCTGAGCAACCCAGGCTTAGGGAGAGTATTTTGTTTCTCCCAAGCCCTGGAGCTAACTTGGGGAGAATCTTGGAGACGTTGTGACAGAAAGATACCATGAAGAACTACAGACATTTTCTCAGACCCAAGACTGAGAGCAGGAAGCCATTTTTAATCTGGGCATATAAAAAGATCTTTGGTAACCTGGCAGCATGACCATGGAGGCACTTTAGTCGCAGGCCAGAGATTGGAGCATTTGCTCTGGAACAGGGTAGGAGCCTTCACAGCCAAAACTATGGAAAGCATCTCAGCAGCAAGTGTTGGAACTATGCTGTACCCCATCATGATCCTGGGGTGGCAGGAGAGCTGCTATACCTGCAATTTCTCCTGGGTGGCAAGACTTGCAGCCAGAGCCAGCTTGGCGACTTGAAACAGGTCTGCCCGTGCCATGGCTGAATGCCCCATCTTGTTCCTCTGAGACTGTGGTGCAGCAAGGCCCTCTCTGCTCCACACTCAGGCAGAAATCCAGGCATTTGGAGCACCTGCTTGCCTGGAACAGCAGACTGAGCTTCCCCACCCTTCATGGACATAGATTATGGTACAGTGGGGCTCTCTGTGCTCCATACCCACACAGATCTCCGGGAATTCAGAGCACCCACTCACCTGGATCAGCATCCTGTCCTGTACCACACTTCCTGTACAGAGATTCTGATGCAGAGAGGTCCTGTCTGCTTCATATCCAGGCAGATTTCCAGGAATTTGTAGCACCAGCTAGCCTGCATTAGGAAGCCTCATTAGCCCCACCCTTCCTGGACATACATCGTGGTGCAGGGGTGCCCTCTCTGCTACACATGCAGGCAGATCAGACATTTAGAGCACTGCTCTCCTGAATGAGAAGCCTGAGCCACCCCACCCATCCTGTGCAGCTATCTTGATGCAGGGGGACCCTCTCTGCTCCACACCCAGGCAGATCTCCAGGCATCTGGAGTTTCCACTCTCCTAGATTAGGAGTTTAGGCCACCCCACTCCCCATGCAAACAACTGGAGACCAAGGATGTTTCCCAGCTCCACACCTAAGCACAACTCTGGGTACTTGGTGGCTGTCCACTGGATTCTACCTCAGCAGCAGTGATGGTGCCTGCTATCAGGGGACATATAAGTGAACCTGCCTAATCCAACCCAGCCTTCATGGCCCCTTCCACACTAGAACTGAGCAGTGAGCTGAGACCACTGTGTATTCCACATGTCAGCCCATTACCTGAGGCAACAGAGAGCTTCTGCCAATAAACAAGGATCAAGTATATAACCAGCTGTGTTGGCTGCAGCTAGGTCTTACCTATAAGCACCATCTACTGGCTTGTAGGTTGAACTGCACAACCCAATATAAAACCTGTCTAAAGAAGTGAATAGGGCTATAGAAGTAAAGCCAAAAGACCCTACCCAACATACTCTATAGTCACACTCCTAGGGAAGGGGAAAAGAGAAAGGGAAAGAAAAAATAATATTATTATAGAGGAAGAAAAAGAAAGAAAAAAATCCTATCTACACAAAAATAATTATAAAAATTAGAAATGTCAGCATCTTCGGTGAGAAGGAACCAGCACAAGAATTCTGGAACTATAAAAAATATAAATGTAGTGACACCACCAAAGGATTGCACTAGCTCTCCGACAATGGTCCATAACCAAAATGGAAGCTCAGAAATGACATATAGAAAAATGAAAGCATGGATTGCCAAGAGGCTTAATGAGATCCAAGACAAGGTTGAAAAGCAACACAAAGAAAAGTCTAAAGCGATCCAGGGAATTAAGAGATAAATATCTTAAAAATAAGTCAATTGGAGCTCTGGAATTGAAAAACTCACTTAAGGAATTTAAAAATACAATTGAAATCTTTATCAATAGACTAGACAAGCAGAAGCAAGATTTTCAGAGTTTGAACACTGATCTTTCAAACTAACCCAAGTCAGATAAAAATAAAGAAAAAAGAATTATTAAAAAATGAACAAAGCCTTTGAGAAATTGTGTGATTATGTAAAGCAACCAATTCTTCAAATTACTGGCATTCCTGAGAGAGAAAAAGCAAACAACCCGAAAAATATATTTGAGGATAATTCAAGAACACTTCCCTTGTCTTGCTAGAGAGGTAGACATCTATATACAAGAAATCCAGAGAACACCTGCAAGAAACTGTATAAAATGAAAATCACCAAGACCCAAGACATACAGCCACTAGACTGTATGAAGTCAATGCTAAAGAAAAAAATTCTAAAGGCACGCAGAGAAAAAGGACAGATAGTTTACAAAGGGAATCTTATCAGGTTAAATGCAGAATTGTCAGCAGAAACCTTACAATCCAGGAGAGATTGAGGACCTATTTTACACATTCTTAAATAAAAGGAATTCCAACCATGAATTTCATATTCCACCAAACTAAGTGTTATAAATGAAAAAGAAATAAAATATTTTTCAGACAAGCAAGCACTATAGGAATTTGTTACCAGTAGACCAGCCTTACAAGAGAGCTTTAAGAGAGTTCTAAACATGAGAATAAAAGAACAATACCAACTACCACAAAAACGCACTTAAGCACATAGCCTACATATCCTATAAAACAACCACACAATAGAAACTGCAAATTAACCAGCAAACAACTTCACGATAGGATCAAAACCTCTTACATTAGTATTAACCTTGAATGTAAACAGTCTAAAAGCTCCACATAAAAGTCACAGAGTGGAAAATTGGATTAAAAAACAAGACCCATTCATCTGCTGTCTTCAACAGACCCATCTCACACATAATGAAAAACAAAACATCTCACACATAATGGAAAACAAAAAAGAGCAGGGGTTGCTATTCTTATATTAAATGAAAAAGAATTTAAACCAACAATAGTAAACAAAAAAAGGAGACAGCTGGGCATTATGTAATGATAAAGGTTTCAATTCAACAGGAAGATTTAACTATCCTAAATATGTATGTACCTAACATTGGAGCACAAGAATTTATAAAACAAGTACTTCTAGATCTATGAAAAGACTTAAACTGCCACACAATAATAGTGGGAGATTTGAACACCCCACTGAGAGCATCAGACAGATCATCAAGGCAGAAAACTATCAACAAAATTCTGGACTTAAATTTGACACTTGACTAATTGGACCTAATAGACATCTACCGAATATTCCACCCATCAACCACAAAATATCCATTCTTCTTATCTGCATATGGATTGACCATATGTTCAACAATAAAGTGTGACTCAAAAAATTTAAAAAATCAAAATCATACACATACTCTTGGACAACAATGAAATAAAAATAGAAATCAATACAAAGAAGACAAGAAGATCAGTAAAAATCACACACTTACATGAAAATTATATAACTTGATCCTCAATGACTTTTGAGTAAACAACAAAATCAAGACAAAAATTTTAGAAAATCATTTAAATAAATGAAAACAGAGACATAATGCATAGGCTGTCCTTGTACTGCTATAAAGAAATACTTGAGATTGGGTAATTTATAAAGAAAAGAGGCTTAATTGGCTCATGGTTCTGCAGGCTGTACAGGAAGCATAGTGGCTTCTGCTTCTGGGAAGGCCTCAGGAAACTTACAAACTTACAATGGTGGAAGGTGAAGGGGAAGTAGGCACATCTTGCATGGCAGAAGCAGGAGCAAGAGAGTGAGGGTGGAGGTGCTACTCACTTTTAAACAACCAGATCTTGTGAAAACTCTATCACAAGCATAGCACTAGGGGGTGGTGCTAAACCATTCATGAGAAACCACCCCTATGATTCAATCATCTACCACCAGCCCCCACCTCCAACATTGGAGATTGTAATTCAACATGAGATTTAGGTAGGGATACAGATCCAAACCATATCATTCCACCCCTGGTCCCTCCCAAATATCTTTTCTTCTCACATTTCAAAATATAATCATGCCTTCCCAACAGTACCCCAAAGTCTTAACTGATTTCAGCATTAACTCAAAAGTCCAAAGTCTCATCTGAGAAAAGCCAGTCCCTTCTGCCTATGAGCCTGTAAAATAAAAAAACAAGTTAGTTACTTCCATGATACAACAGGAGTATAAGCATTTGATAAATGTTCCCATTCCCAAGGGAGAAATCAGCCAAAAGAAAGTGGCTTCATACCCCATGCAAGTCCAAAACTCAGCAGGACAGTCATTAAATCTTAAAGCTCCAAAATAATCTTCTTTAACTCCATGTCTCACATCCAGGGCACACTGGTATGAGGGGTGAGCTCCCAAGACCTTGGGAAGCTCTGCCCTTGTGGCTTTGCAGCATTCAGCCACCCTCCCAGCTGCTCTCATGGACTCTCGTTGAATGCCTGCAGTTTTTCCAGGCACAGGGTACAATCTGTTGGTGGATATATTATTCTGAGGTCTGGAAGGTGGTGGCCTTCTCACAGCTCCACTAGGCAGTGCCCAAGTGGGGACTCTGTGGGGGATCAAACCCCACATTTCCCCTCTGCACTGCCCTATTAGAGGTTCTCCATGAGGGTTCTGCCCCTGTAGCAGGCTTCTGCCTGGATATCCTGGCTTTTCCATACATTGTCTGAAATTTAGATGGAGGCTCCCAGCCTCAACTCTTGCATTTTGTGCACCCACAGGCTTAACACCACATAGAAGCCACCAGGACTTATGGCTTGCACCCTCTGAAGCAGTGGTCTGATCTGTACTTGGGCCTCCTTGAGCCAAGGGCCCCTGAAGCCAGAGTAGCCAGGATACAAAGAGCAGTGTCCCAAGGCTGTGCAGGGCAGCGGGGCCCTGAGCTTGACCCATGAAATCATTTTTCCCTCTTCTTTGCATCAGTTCCCAATAAGTTCCTCATCTCCATCTGAGACCTCCTCAGCCTGGCCTTCTATGTCCATAGCACTATCAGCATTTTGGTCACAACCATTCAGCAAGTCTCTAGAAAGTTCCAAACCTTCCTTCATCTTTCTGTCTCACTGAGCCTTCTACACTCTTCCAACCTTTGCCCATTATTCAGTTCCAAGGTCACTTCCATATATTCAGGTATCTTTACAGCAATGCCCCACACCTCAGTACCAATTTTCCATATTAGGCTGTTCTTGCACTGCTATAATGAAATACCTGAGATTGGGTAATTTATAAAGAAGAGATTTAGTTGGCTCAGACTTCTGTAGGCTGTACAGGAAGCATAGTGGCTTCTGCTTCTGGGGAAGCCTCAGGAAAATTACAATCCTGGCAGAAGGTGAAGGGGAAACAGGCATATCTTACATGGCAGGAGCAGAAGCAAGAGAGAGAGTGAAGAGATACTGCATACTTTTATTTATTTATTTATTTATTTATTTATTTAATTTGAGATGGAGTCTTGCTCTGTCGCCCAGGCTGGAGTGCAGTGACGGCATCTCAGCTCACTGCAAGCTCTGCCTCCCAGGTTCATGTCATTCTCCTGCCTCAGCCTCCTGAGTAGCTGGGATTACAGGTGCCCGCCACCACACCCAGCAAATTTTTTGCATTTTTAGTAGAGATGGGGTTTCACCGTGTTAGCCAGAATGGTCTCAATCTCCTGACCTCGTGATCCACCCTCCTCAGCCTCCCAAAGTGCTGGGATTACAGGCATGAGCCACCACGCCCAGCTGAGATGCTGCATACTTTTAAACAACCAGATCACATGAGAAGTCTATCACAGAACAGCACTATGGTGATGGTGCTAAACCATTTATGAGGAACCATCCAGTGGTCCAATCACCTACCACCAGGCCTCATCTCCAATGCTGGGGATTAAAATTTGACATGAGATTTGGGTGGGGACACAGATTCAAACCATATCACATAACATAGCAAAATTTCTGGTAGGCAGCAAAAGTAATGTTAGCAGGAAAGTTTATAGACCTAAAAACATACCCCCAAAAGTTAGAAAGTTCTCACATGAATAACTTAATATTACACCTAGATGAACTAGAAAAACAATAACAAACTTACCACAAAGCTACCGGAAAAAAAGAAATAACTAAAATCAGAGTGGAACTGAATGTATTTGAGATCCAAAAGTCCATAGAAAGAATCAACAAAACCAAAAAAGTTGGTTTTTTGAAAGATCAACAGATCAATAAACTGCTAGCTGGACTTACAAGGAAAAAGGAGAGAAGATCCAAATAAGCACAATTAGAAACAACAAAGAAGACATTACAATCAATCTTACAGAAATTGAAAAGATCTTCAGAGACTATCATGAACACCTCTATGCACATAAACTAGAAAATCTAGAGGAAATTGATGAGTCCTAAAAATACACAATATCCCAAGATTGAATCAGGAAGAAACTGAAACACTGAACAAACCAATATAGAATTCTGAAATTGAATCAGTACAAACAAACAAACAAACAAAAACCCAGACCAGATGAATTCACATCTACAAAGAAGAGCTGATACCATTTCTATTGAAACTCTTGCAAAAATCAAGGAGGAGTTACTCCTCCCTAAATAATTCTATGAAGCCAGCATCACCCCGGCAAAAAGACACAACAAAAAAAGAAAACTATTGTCCAATATCCCTGATAAACATAGATGCAAAAATCCTTAATAAAATACTAGTAAACAGAATTCAACAGCACATCAAAATGTTAATTCACCATGATCAAGTAGGCTTTATTCTTCGGATGCAAGGTTGGTTTAACATATACAGATCAATAAATGTGATTCGCCACATAAAAAGAATTAAAAACAAAACCCTGTGATCATCTCAATAGATGTGGGAAGTTTTCAATAAAATCCAATATCCTTTCATGATAAAAAAAAAAAACCTCAAGAAAGTAGGCATCAAAGAAACATGCCTCTTTTGCTGTGCAGAAGCTCTTTAGTTTAATTAGATCCCATTTGTCGATTTTGGCTTTTGTTGCAATTGCTTTTGGTATTTTCATCATGGAGTCTTTGCCCATGCCTATGTCCTGAATGGTATTGCCTATGTTTTCTTCTAGAGTTTTTACGGTTTTGGGTTTTACATTTAAGTCTTTAATCCATCTTCAGTTAATTTTTGTGTACAGTGTAAGGAAGGGGTCCAGTTTCAGTTTTCTGCATATGGCTAGCCAGTTTTCCCAGCACTGTTTATTAAGCAGGGAATCCTTTCCCCATTGCTTGTTTGTGTCAGGTTTGTTGAAACTCAGATGGCTGTAAATGTGTGGTGTTATTTCTGAGGTTTATCTTCTGTTCCATTGGTCTGTATGTCTATTTTGGCACCAGTACCATGCTGTTTTGGATACTGTAGCTTTGTAGTACAGCTTGAAGTCAGGTAGCAGGATGCCTCCAGCTTTGTTCTTTTTGCTTAGAATTGTCTTGCCTATACAGGCTCTTTTTTGGTTTCATATGAAATTTAAAGTAGTTTTTTCTAATTCTGTGAAGAATGTCAATGGTACTTGAATGGGAAAAGCATTAAATCTATAAATTACAGCAAAAGAAGCTATCATCAGAGTGAATGGGCAACCTACAGAATGAGAGAAAAGTTTTGCAATCTACCCATCTGACAAAGGTCTAAAATCCAGCATCTACAAGGAACTTAAACAAATTTACAAGAAAAAAACAAACAACCCCATCAAAGCAAATGATATGAACAGGCACTTCTCAAAAGAAGACATTTATGCAGCCAACAAACATATGATAAAAAGCTCAACATCACTGATCATTTTAGAAAAATGCAAATCAAAACCACAATGAGATACCATCCCATGCCAGTCAGAATGACGATTATTAAAAAGTCAAGAAATAATAGATACTGGTGAGGCTGTGGAGAAATAGGAACGTTTTTACACTGTTAGTAGGAATGCAAATTATTTCAACCATTGTGGGAGATAGTGTGGCAATTCTTCAGGGATCTAGAACCAGAAATACCATTTGACCCAGCAATCCTATTACTGAGTATATACCCAAAGGAATATAAATCATTCCGTTACAAAGACACATGCATACATATGTTTATTATAGCACTATTTACAATAGCAAAGACATGGAACCAACCTAAACACCCATTAATTATAGACTGGATAATGAAAAGTGGTACATATACACCCTGGAATACT
Source organism: Pongo abelii (assembly GCF_028885655.2). NCBI lineage: Eukaryota > Metazoa > Chordata > Mammalia > Primates > Hominidae > Pongo > Pongo abelii. Next base: position 27,232,280 of record NC_071985.2, on the reverse strand, counting down.
ATGGAGCCATAAAAAGGAATGAGATCATGTACTTTGCAAGGACATGGATGAAGCTGGAAGCTATCATCCTCAGCAAACTAATATAGGAACAGAAAACCAAACACCACGTATCTCACTCATAAGTGGGAGGTGAACAATGAGAACACATAGACACAAGGAGGGAAACAACACAAACTGGGGCCAGTCGGGGGTTGGGGGGAAAGGGTAGGGAGAGCATTAGGACAAATGGCTAAGGTATGGGGGGCTTAAAACCTAGATGACGGGTTGATAGGTGCAGCAAACCATCATGGCACACATACACCTATGTAACAAACCTACACATTCTGCACTTGTATCCCAGAACTTAAAGTAAAAAAAAAAGAAAGAAAGAAAGAAAAGTACCTCAAAATAATAAGAGCCATCTATAACAAACCCACAGCCAATATTATACTGAATGGGCAGAAACTGGAAGCATTTCCATCAAGAACTGGAATAAGACATGAATGCCCACTCTCACAACTCCAATTCAACATAGTACTTGCAAGTGTTAGCCATAGCAATCAAGCAAGAGAAAGAAACAAAAGGAATCCAAATAGGAAAAGAAGTCAGACTTTCTCTCTTCACTGATGATATGATTCTATATTTAGAAAACCCTAAAGACTCTGCCAAAAGCCTCCTGGAACTTATAAACAACTTCACTAGAGTTTCAGATACAAAACCAGTGTGCAAAAATTGGTAGCATTATTAGTACACCAATAATGTTCAAGCTGTGAGCCAAAACAAGAATGCATTTTCATTCACAATAGCCATTTAAGGCCGGGTGTCGTGGCTCACTCCTGTAATCTCAGCACTTTGGGAGGCCAAGGCAGGTGGATCACCTGAGATCAGGAGTTCGAGACTAGCCTGGCAACATGGTGAAACCCCATCTCTAATAAAAATACAAAAATTAGCCAGGCATGGTGGCGCAGTTCCAGCTACTTGGGAGGCTGAGACAGGAAAATCGCTTGAATCAGGGAGGCGGAGATTGCAGTGAGCCAAGATCTCACCATTGCACTCCGGCCTGGGCGACAAGAGAGAAACTCCATCTCAAAAAAAAAAAAAAAAAAAGCCATTTAAAAAATAAAATATCTAGGAATACACCTAACCAAGGGGCTAAAAGAGCTCTATAAGGAGAACTAAAAAACACTGCTGAAAGAAAGCATAGATGACCCAAACAAATGCAAAAACATTCTATGCTTATGGATTGGAAGAATCAATATTGTTAAAATGGCAATACTGCCCAAAGCGATCCACAGATTCATCACTTTCTAACAAACTATGAATGTCATTTTTCACAGAATTGGAAAAAAAACTATTCTAAAATTTATATAGAGCCAAAAAAGAACCAAAACAGTCAAGGGAATTCTAGCAAAAGAACAAAGCTGGGGGCATCATATTACTGACTTCAAAATATACTCAAAGACAACAGTAAGCAAAACAACATGGTGCTGGTACAAAAATAGACCCATAGATCAAAGGAACAAAATAAGAACCCAGAAATAAAGCCATACACCTACAACCATTTGATCTTCAACAAAGTCGACAAAAATAAGCAATAGAGGAAGGACTCCATGTTCAACAAATAGTGCTGGGATAGCTGGTGAGCCATATGCAGAAGAATGAAACTGGACCCCTACCTGTCCTCATGTATAAAAATTATCTAAAGACAGATTAAATATTTAAATGTAAGACCTCAAACTATACCAATCCTGGAGAAAAATCTGGGGAAGCCCTTTCTGGATATCAACCTTGGAGAAGAATTTATGACTAAGTCCTCAAAAGCAATTACAACAAAAACAAAAATTGACAAGTAGAACCTAATAGAACTAAAGAGCTTCTACACAACAAAAGAAACTATCAACAGAGTAAACAGACAATCTACAAAACGGGAGAAAATATTTGCAAACTATGCACCTGACAAATGTCTAATATTCACAATCTATAAGGAAATTAAACAATTGAATGAGGAATAACAAACAGCCCCATTTTAAAATGGGCAAAAGACATGAGCATACACTTCTCAAAAGGAGACACTCAAGAACCCAAAAAAAAGTGAAAAAAATGCTCAACATCACAAATTATCAGAGAAATGCAAATCAAACCACAATGAGATACCATCTCACACCAGTCAGATTGGCTATGATTTAAAAAGTCAAAAAACAACAGATGTTGGCAAGGCCGCAGAGAAAAGAGAACACTTTTACACTGTTGGTGGGAATGTAAATCAGTTCAGCCACTGTGGAGAGCAGTTTGGAGCTTTCTCAAAGAACTTAAAATAGAACTACCATTCCACCCAGCAATTCCATTACTGCATACATAACCCCCAAAACCCAAATTGTTCTACCAAATAAAGACATGTGTACTTGTATGTTCATTGCAGCACTATTCACAATAGCAAAGACATGGAATCAACTAGGTGCCCATCAATGGTGGATTAGATAAAGAAACTGTAGCACATACATACCATGGAATACAAAGCAACCACAAAAAGAATGAAATCATGTCCTTTGCAGCAATATAGATACAGCTGAGGGCCATTATCTTAAGCAAATTAATGCAGAAACAGAAAACCAAATACCATATGTTCCCACTTATAAGTAGGAGCTAAACACTGGGCAGTCATGGACATAAAGATGACAATAATAGACACTGGGGACTACTAGAAGGGAGAAGGAAAAAGGGGGAAAGGGCTGAAAAACTAACTGTTGGGTACTATGCTCAGTACCTAGCTCACAGGATCAGTTACACCCCAAACCTTGGCATCACTCAATATACCCAGGTAACAAACCTACACAGGTACCCTCTGAATCTAAAATAAAAGTTGAAATTATTTTTTTAAATGAGCCAAAAACCTTAACAGACACTTCACCAAAGAATACATACAGATGGCAACTAAGCATATGAAAAGATGCTCCACATCATATGTCATCAAGGAAATGCAAATTAAAACAATGAGATACCACTATGAACCTACTGGAACAGCCAAAACCCAGAACATTGACTCCAGTAAATGCTGGTAAGAATGTGGGGCAATAGGAACACTCATTCACTGCTGGTAGGAATGCAAAATGGTACCACCACTTTGTTAAACAGTTTGGCAGTTTCTTAAAAAAACAGACAAACTCTTACCACACAATTCAGCAACTGGACTCTTTGGTATTTATCCAGAGGAGTTTTAAACATATACCCCCACAAAAACTTGCATAGAGATGCTTATAGCAGCTTTATTCATAATTACCAGAACTTGAAAGCAACCAGATGTTCATCAGTAGGTGAATGGATAAATAAACATTGATACATCAGGCAATAGAATACAATTCAGTGCTAAAAGGAAATGAGCTATCAAGCCATAAAAGATATGGGGGAAACTTAAGTGCATATGACTAAGTTAAAGAAGTCCAACTGGAAAGAGTACATACTGTATGACTATATGATATTCTGGAAAAGGCAAGACTCTGGAAACAGTAAAAAGATCAATGGTTGCCATGAATTAGCAGCAGGAAGGGGAAATGGATCAACAGGCAAAATGCAGAGGTCAGTGAAACTACTCTGTGATACTATAATGCTGGATACATCTTATTATACATTTGTCCAAACTCATAGAATGTATAATGCCAAGAGTGACCCCTCATGTAAGCCATGAACTTTGGGTAATAATGATGAGTTAATGTGAGTTTATCAGTTGTAACGTAGCACTCTGATGAAGGGTGTTATTGATGGGGGAGGCAATGCATGTGCAGGGTGAAGGGATAGCTGAGTTATCTCTGTACCTTCTCAATTTTGCTATGAACCTGAAACTATTCTAAAAAAATTAAGCCTTTTTTAAAAAAATGCACCTTTAATAAAAAATGTGAAGATGTTCTCATAGAAACTCTATGAATTTAGGATATGAATGTATAGCTATATATTTATATCTACACATATATAATGGATTAAAAATTAAATAGCACAGAAACTATCATTTATAGAGTGAATTTCTAAAACTTATTTGATGTAATTAGGTAAGTGCAAATTTAAAACTAAAATGAAATACCTCTATACACCTATGTCAATTGCTAAAATTCAAAAGACTAATAATGCCACAAGTTGACAAGGATATGGAGCAACTAGAACTCTTATTCACTGCTGACAGAAATGATACAGCCACTTTGGAAAACAGTGTGGCAGTGTCTTATAATGTTACCAGTAATAACACTCCTAAAAATAAAAACATATGTCCACAGGAATAAAAAAACAGAATGTCCCATGGACCCCCATAAGTTTATTCCTATTACATACATATTCCACTGCCTAGCCAGCCCAAAAGGCCAGAAAAAAGGAAGCTCTTTCTAAGCACTCCCTCCTGCAACTTATCATATCCAATCAGTTACTAAAGTTCCTTAATATTTTTCCATTCTCCATATTACTGTCTTCCTTGATGCAGAACATCATTACTTCAGGTCTAGGTGATATGGTTTGGCTGTGTCCCCACCCAAATCTTATCTTAAATTGCAGTTCCCATAATCCCCATGTGTCATGGGAGGGAAATGGTGGGAGGTAACTGAATCAATGGGGTGGTTACCCCCATGCTGTTCTCATGACAGTGAGTGAGTTCTCACGAGATCTGATGTTTTATAAGAGGCTTTTCTCCTTTGCTCAGCATTTCTCCTTCCTGCCACCTTGTGAAGAAGGACATGTTTGCTTCCCCTTCTGCCATGATTGTAAGTTTCTTGAGGCATCCCCAGCCCTGCAGAACTATGAGTCAGTCAAACCTCTTTCCTTTATAAATTACCCAGTCTCTGGCAGTTCTTTAGAGCAGTGTGAGAATGAACTAATACACTAAGTTACCACAAGAGCTTGTAAAAGGTTTCCTAGTCCTTGGTCTTTCTTTCATTTGACTCATCTTCTGAACTTCAGCCAATTCATTTTACTTTCCTAAAATGTAAATATGTTCATTTCACATCCTACATATAACCCTTCAATAATACAACATTATCTTCAGGAAAAAACCTGAACTTCTTAGGTTTATGTGTAGTTTCATATTTCAAACCAATCTTATTATCTTTCATTGTTGGTTCATGCAGTAACCAATAACCACAGCCATTCACATCTAACTCAAAGTCAGGGAGTGCAGTGAGGGGCCAGTGATCCTTTTAGCCTGGTTTCCATCAGAACTCCCACACAAAACCTAATCAAGTCTTAGTTACCTCTTTCCTGAGCACTTCCTATTAATATTTTGTTAGCCTTTCTCAGACTACATACATGCAGAAACATGATAGACAAAAAAAAAATCTTTTTATTGAAATGCTATGGAGTTCTCCTGAGAGTAATACAGAATATGAAAAACAGATTATAATGTCATCTTACCAGACTACCCACTTGTGTAACACAAAAGAACAAGGCCAACAAGGCCTTATAGGCTCAAGCCCTCAAAAGCTCTTTCTCTCTGCCATCCCCTCTCTCTCCCACAATCTCACCCCTTTTCCTGGTAACTCTTTTTTTTTTTTTTTTTTTTTTTTTTTTTTGAGACGGAGTCTTCTGTGTCACCAGGCTGGAGTGCACTAACGCAATCTCAGCTCACTGCAACCTCTGCCTCCCGGGTTCAAGCAATTCTCCTGCCTCAGCCTCCCAAGTAGCTACGACTAGAGGCGCATACCAAGTAGCTGCGACTAGAGGCGCATACCACCCAGCTAATTTTTGTATTTTTGGTAGAGACAGGGTTTCCCCATGTTGGCCAGGATGGTAACGATTGCTTGACCTCATGATCTGCCCACCTCGGCCTCCCAAAGTGCTGGGATTACAGGTGTGAGCCACCGCACCCGACCAGTGACTACTTCCTTATGTTATGCAACCTGGTGTCACATCCCATCCTCAGAAAGATTGATTCTTCCCCACAGGGTACAGACATTTCAGACCTCAAACTCTCTTTATGTTTGTGTATTTGCCAAGTCAAGGAATGAGACCTCTGCCAGCTGTAAATAGAGGTTCACTTCTATGCAGACACTGAAATTCCAGGGAACACAAGGTGGTCTCTGGTCACATTGTATGGACAATGGTGAGTCCTGAGTATCTGGCATCTCCACTAGTGAAAGCTATCCTTGAGTTCCTCACAATTTACCTAGGAAGCAAGCTCACCTTGCTAAGGGTAACATAAGCTACCCCATCTCATATAAAGAAAGGATATCCTTCCTGTTAGTAAGACTCTAAGTCCACCTGCCTCCTTGTTTTATCTGTCATGTCTTAGATTTTGGGTGAAATATTTGAGTTAATTTTAAGCTTCCCACCCCTTACCCATTTTGTCTTATGAAACAATAAACCTTGATTTATTATTCTGAGAGTCTGCAACTCTCCTGAGCCTGACCCAAGTTACAAAAGTCAACTTACTGGCTGTAAATAGCAATAGGGTTAAATTCTCCCAAAATTGATTACTAGCAATTCCACTTTTGACTTTGCCTTCAGCAGAAGGAAGGGAGGGAAGATTTGCATTCGTCCCACTCCAATTGTAAGAATTTCATAACCCACACCATTCAGTTCTCCAGCCTCACCTTCCACCACTCTGCTGCATAAGCCCTATGTGTCAAAATTACTTGCAGTTCCCATGCCATGCTCTCTAATGCCTCTGTACCATTGCACATGTTATAATTTTCAGCTTGGAGAATCTTCTCCACATTTATCCTGGTCCCCTCCATTATTATTCCATCACTCTCCACTCCCTAGGTATCTTGTATTTAATTTATCTTGTCATTAATTAAAACCTTGGAAGTTTTTTCATGCTTTGCTTTTCTCTTTGAATTGGCTGACCATCCTGTGTTCCCATACTGACTAAATACATCTCTATCATAACAAGGAAACATTGCACTGCCACTGTGGAATGATTGTCTGTCTCAGCCATGAGACAGTAAACTCCTCGAGTTTATCCTAGAGATTGAGAATAATTTTCTATATTTCTTTGTAACCCCAGAGTTTAGCAGTGCACCTCGTTCAGAACCATTGTTCATCAATCATCTTTTGAAAGATAGATAGATGACAGATAGATACATAGATACATATAAAATAGATGATCAATAGAGAGATAAAATGATGTTAATAGTAAGCCTTTCACCAGAAAGAACAGAATTCATTAAAGGAGTTTGATTTTGTCTCCCAGCCAACTGGAGAAGGACATTGCATTAGGAAAAAGCTTCATTCATTATATGAGGGCAGATTCTCTGAGGTCTTTTCCTGGCACATTTGCAAATGTGACTCTGGGAAAAATGAAAACCCAACGTGTGGAGCAAATAAATATTTTTGTGTGTGCATGCACATGTGTGTCATGATGTAAGAACAGAAGTAGACAGAGGCCTGGGGAAGTGAATGTTACAAGCAGAGTCTATATGAATGGCATCTTTTTTACTGGGCCTCTCTTCCTAACTGGACAATCTGTGTTTTAGCACTTTCCAGAAGGTAACACCAATATTCTCCCTTCAGCAGACCCCCTCAGCTTGATATTCTCCCAGAAACATAGGTTTCTCTGAAGAGAAAAGATCAAAAATAAGAAGCAGAGACTTTTGAATTATATTTAGATTCTCTGCCTCATTTTCTTTGGACCCAGTATCCAACTTCCTTAGGGATTCTGGCTCAAATGCTAATTAATGCCCATACTCACAGATGACATAACTAAGACATCTTGATAAATCATATGGGATCCACATGCTGGAGTTAATAGAGATGTCCAATATACTAGAACAGTGGTTTCCAAATATGTTTTTCTCAACATACACTCACACAAAACGAAACAACTCTCACAAAGCAATGTAGTGTCCCCAATGTCCTAGTGCAGTTTTTTTTCTTTTTTTTTTTAATTATACTTTAAGTTTTAGGGTACATGTGCACAACGTGCAGGTTAGTTACATATGTATACATGTGCCATGTTGGTGTGCTGCACCCATTAACTCGCCATTTAACATTAGGTATATCTCCTAATGCTGTCCCTCCCCCCTCCCCACACCCCACAACAGGCCCCGGTGTGTGATGTTCCCCTTCCTGTGCCCATGTGTTCTCATTGCTCAATTCCCACCTATGAGTCCTAGTGCAGTTTTAAGCCATAATAACTTCAGAAGGATAAATGCTATAAACTTAAAACAGCATCATTTGGAAATTTATTTAAATGTAATATATACTTACTTAGTTTTATGAACTTTGAAATATTACTTTTTTCAGTCAATGTTTTCCATATTCAATCAGAGGGACTAAAACTAAAAATTACAAATTACAAACGTATTTTTGGGAATAATCTAAAACTGAACTAAGTCTCTGGGGACACTATGTATATATTTTTGATACTTAGTATTATCTGATATTATTCTCTATTCTACTTAATCGATACTATTGTATTCAATTTGTCTTTTCTTAATGCTAGTCTCACTCCAATAAATTGGTTTCATGACCCATTAATGAAAACCACAACTCTAGAAGGCAGGAGTGTATGATTAGGTAAGAAAAACTTAGTCCTTCCTTCATTCAAGAGCTCAGTCATCCTGGGCTCAATGATTTCCATGTGCATTCATTTTACAGATATGCTAGTGAGGGAAAGCCATTAAAGCTATGGTAGGATGAAGTTGGGAGCCCCATGGCTATGAGTGTTGTTTCAGGAAGTCATCACTTTAACAAGGTCTGAAAGCAATGGATCCTTGGGATGCAATGATTCTGGGACACAATGGAATATTTTCTGGACTCAAGAAACATCTGAAAATATTTTACTTGTTAACAGCAAATCTTGTCCCCTGACAGCACTCTCTGCTCCCCATTTCCCACCCTTGGTAACAAAATAATGGTCTTAATGAAAAACATCCAAAATAGAAATGACAGTCTTTTAAACACCAATCATCAAGTTTAGATACCTGGAATAGGGGAGAAATAAAATCACATCCTCTGTCACATAATCTCTGGCTAACGATGCCTGTTTCTAATCACTGACGTTATACCTATTACTCCCCAGCATATGATACTACAAGGCTCCTAATTTTCCACTCATGCTCCACTATTTCTAACTTTTATTTTCTTAGCTCTGATCACATGTGCTTTGCCTTTCGCCTACACTACACTTCACCTCAGCTACAACTATCTCAAGAGTTCTGTGCTCTATCTCTTGTACATTTCATTCTGTTTCAGAGTGTTTTCAGCTGCAAGTAAACAGACAAGTAATAAACGTTGGCACATTAAGGACATTGTTATGATCTGATATGGTCTAGCTGTGTCCCCACCCAAATTTTGTCTTGAATTGTAGCCCCCACATTTCCCACCTGTTGTGGGAGGGACCTGGTGGGAGGTAATTGAATCATGGGGGTGGGTCTTTCTCAAGCTGTTCTCATGATAGTAAATAAGTCTCACGAGATCTGATGGTTTTATAAAGGGGAGTTTCCCTGCACAACCTCTCTCTTCTCTTTTCTGCCACCATGTGAGATGTGCCTTTCACCTTCCACCATGATTGTGAGGCCTCCCAAGCCATGTGGAACTGTGAGTCCATTAAACCTCTTTTTCCTTTTAAATTACCCAGTCTCAGGTATGTCTTTATCAGCAGCGTGAAAACAGACTAATACATGATCTCAACAGAGATGAATTTCCTAGGGTCAGTGACACTTGATGTCAACAAGGATCCAGGTGTTTCCATTTCTCTCTTTGCCTTTTTCAGCATAGAGAGCTGCATCATCCTCAGTCTTATTGCTTTATGCCCACAAGACGGCTGCCATGACTGCTGCTTCATACAGCACATCCTCGTTTCATGGAGCCAAAAGGCAGGGAGAGAATCTTCTCCCCAAACTTCTTGGCCTCAGAAGTTCCCCAGCAGATGTTCCCTCAGGACCCTTTGGCCAGGATTAGGTTCCATGCTTATGCATCAGTAGCAAGAGAAGCTGGGGAAAATGAGGCTCTGGCATTTTCAATTTCTGCAGCAGAAGGCCGTCTCTCCCACCAAGGAAAACACCCACCCTGTGTTCTGCACTCAGTAGTGCTCACTGTGTTTTTGAACTGAGCGCCCTATGGTTGCTCTTTAAGAAAGAGGATGAGCACACAGATTTGGTTTAGATAGCAAGTGAATCAGTTAATTTAGCTTTACTGAAGGGTAATCGACTTTTCTCCCCTGCCTGGGGAGAAGTCATTTCACATAATGCCAATTACTATTCACAAGGATGCTGGATGGGAGGGTGTGCAGAAGGATCAATACGAAGCCATTCCCCAAGCTGTAAAACCAATTATAACAACAGCTCCCTGATGCTGGGTCAGGAGGACAATTGTTTTTCTACTAATAATGCACATTTCCCCATTCCTGTTACTATCTTTATTTTACATGGGAGGATACTGGCAGTAGAGGGATGTCTCTAGACTTCTGATACCATATCTCCAAACCATCCTGCATTTGATCATCAAAATAACTTTTCATAAACAGCATTTTCATCATGAGATCTTATCGGTAAAGATATATAGGAAATTTACCACACAAGTAGTTCAAGGCAGGAATGAGGAGGTAGGGTGAAAAGAAGCAGAAAGCACCCTTAAATGTGTACGTCCATGTGTGTGCACACGTGCATATGCATGCATGCTCAATTTCTACCTCACTTTTAGCTCATATCTATGAATTTAGATTCAAAATTGTTTGGCTAAATTGTCCATTGATATATTACTCACTGTTGGTCTATGTGTATTGGCCTTCTATCTTAGGATAGGAACCTTCCATCTTTATGCTCCACTTCAACCATCCAGTATCTGGCAGACAGTAGGTGCTTAAAGAATAAAATGAATATAAAGACAAAACTCTGAGTTCCTTGAAGACACACATGTGGTGATTTTCTTTGTAAAAAAAAAAGAAGAAGAGTACAAATAGCAAGCATTTGTTAGGACAGGCACTGTGCTAAGCACTTAGCCCTCATTTTCTCATTTAATTCTCATACTGAATCTTAGAAGGAATCCCTTTTTCCCATAGAGAGAGGATATTAACAAACTTGTCCAGATCAGACAGCTATCAAATTCCTGAGCTGGATATCATACTCATCTTCTGTCCTATAATCCCAGCACTTCCGGAGGCCGAGGCAGGCAGATCACTTGAGGTCAGGAGTCTGAGATCAGCCTGGCCAACAGGATGAAACCCCGTCTCTACCAAAAAACACAAAAATTAGCTGGATGTGGTGGCACGCACCTGTAGTCCCAGCTACTAGGGGGGCTGAGGCAGGAGAACTGCTTGAACCTGGGAGGCAGAGGTTGCAGTAAGTCAAGATCATGCCACTGCACTGCAGCCTAGACAACAGAGTGAGACCCTGTCAAAAAAAATAATAATAATAAGGAAAGAAGGGAAGAAAGGAAGAAGGGAAGAAGAGAAGAAGGGAAGAAGGGAAGAAGGGAGGGAAAGGGAAGGGGAGGGAAGGGAAGGGAGAAAGGAAAAAGAAAGAAAAGAAAACTTACAATATATTCCTAACTCTTACCTCTCAATTTTTATGTTATTGTTATGGTACATTTTATTTTTACATATATTATAATTCACACAATACAGTGTTACTACTTTTGCTTTAGAAGGTTAGTTATATTTATAAATAGTGCAAATAAGAAATGAAATGTCTTTTAGTTTACCTTCATTTTTATGATTTCACATTTCTTTATATATACCCAAACTTTTCTCTGGTATTACATAACATTTTTCTGAAGAGTTTCCTTTAACAATAGTTATTTTAGCATAAGACTTCTGGTAATGAATTTTCTCAGCTCTCATTTATTTTAATGATATTTACTTCATTTTTGAAAAAAAATTTCACTGAGAGTAGAACTCTGGATTTATAGTTTTGCCTTTGTTGGTTGGTTGGTTGATTTGTTTTAGTACTTTAAAAATGTCCCTCCATTTTCTTTTTAGCTTGGAAATTTCCTAACAAGAACTCTGCTTTAATTCTTCATGATTCCTCTCAACAAAATATGTCTTTCTCTGGTTGCCTTCAATATAGTTTATTTATCTTGGTTTTTAGCAATGTGATTACAATATGAGTAGGTTTTTTTGTTTATTTGTTGTTTTAATTTATTCTGCCCAGTATTCTCTGGGTTTCTTAGATTTTTGGTTTGATGAATCTCACTATTTGGGAGAAATCCTCACTCATTATTTCTTCATCCATATTTCTTCTTTTTTCTTCTGATATTCTAAGTACATATCTTGACCATCTGATATTGTTACATGGCTCTTGAACGCTCTAGAGGTTTCTTAATTTCCTCCACTCTATTCTCTGTGTTAATAAGTTTGAATAATGCCTATTGACCAGTCTTCAAGTTCACTGATTCTTCCCTCTGCTGTGTGAACTCCATTGATGAGCCAGTCAAAGAAATTCATCATCTTTGATATCATCTTTGTATTTCTAGCATGTCCATTTGATAATTTTAGTTTCCTTCTGTCTGTTGAAATCTCCATCTGTTTAAAATGTTGTCAATCTAGATGTTGTAAAACCATTTTAATTGTAGTTATTTTAAGGTCTCTTTTATAGACTAAATGTTTGTGTCCCCTCCAAATTTTATACGTTGAAGCCCTAACCCCCACTGTATTTGAAAATAGAGTCTGTGAGATGATTAAGGTTAAATGAATCTTAAGGATGGAGTTCTAATCTGATAGGGCTGATGCTTTTATAGGAAGAGGAAGAGCTATGAGAATGCTCTCTCCTTTCACCATATGAGACACAGCAAGAAGGCAGGTGTTTGCAATCCAGGAAGAGAGCTCTTGCCAGAAATGGAATCTGCTGATACCTTGATCTTGGACTTCCCAGCCTCCAGAACTGTGAGAAATAAGTTTCTTTGTTTACGCCATCCAGTCTGCATTTTTGTTTGTTTGCTTGTTTGTTTTTTTAGATGAAGTATCACTCTGTGGCCAGGCTGGTGGGCAGTGGCATGATCTCGGCTCACTGCAACCTCCGCCTCCCGGGTTCAAGCAATTCTCCTGCTTCAGCCTCCCAAGTAGCTGGGATTACAGGCACATGCTATGACGCCCAGCTAAGTTTTGTATTTTCAGTAGAGACGAGGTTTCACCATGTTGGCCAGGATGGTCTTGATCTCTTGATCTCATGATCCACCTGCCTCAGCCTCCCAAAGTGCTGGGATTATAGGCGTGAGCCACTGCACCCAGCCTGAGGTATTTTGTAATGGCAGTCTCAGCTAATCAACACAGATTCTGTTTGACATCTGTGTCATCTCTGAGTCTAGTCCATCAGTTGCTTTGTCTCTTGACAATGGGTTGCCTCTTCTGGTATTTTATATGTTTTATAATTTTTAATTAATATCAGGCACTGTGTATAAAAAAAGTGAAACTGAAACAAGTAGTATTTATTCCAAGAATGGCCAAGTGTCATCTTATATTAGGCTATTAGTGTTTGGGGTTGAGTTAACCTAGTCAAGAGTTTAACTGAGTATGGATTTTGTTGTTGGTAAAGTTATCTTAAGTAGACCACAGTCTTCAAGTTCCTCTAGAAGTGAGCTACCATTTACGTTTAAGGTGTTGTTAATTTGTTTGGATTTAAATCTACCTTCTTGGTATTTTCTCTTTGATCGATTCATTCTTGGTGGGAGTAGGGTGCACAGATTTTTTTTCTCAGTGTCAGTGCTTCACCCTCCACCTTCAGCAGTCCCTAAATACCTGCCTCACAGAGAAGGTCTCTCTCCATGCCAATGTTCTTGTTTCTCTCTCAGCAACACATCACTGTTGCTTGGTACTCTGTGTCATGCCCATGATGGGAGCAGAGGGGAATTCTGTTTTGCTGATCTAGTTTTAGTCTTAGAGAAACACTATGCTCTGGAGTCTAGGAGAGAGGTATTTTCAGCATTTCAGCATTTTTGTCCCTCCTTCTGATGTCAACCAAACTCTGCCTTTTATCTACAGTCCGTCTTAGTAACAGTTTCTTGCCCCATCCTAGGCCTCTCCTTGATCTCTGTCACTATAATTACCACTTGTCTGCTTCAGTCTGGATCCCACCAATGTTCTTTCTCACATGAGCACCTCACATCATGCATGCTGTTCTTAAACACTCTGATTTCATTATCAATACTGATCACCTGCCCTCCTCTTCACCTGCTCCACAATCAGACTTGCTCTGTGCCCCTTTGAAGTTGCCATCCTATAGGAAACTTTTCCTTACCACCACGTTTCCTATACAACCAGTCTCCCAGGTACAAAACAAGTCTTCCTAAACCACAAATTATCTTATACATTTCATATTTTTGCATTAAAATTAATGCCTTTTATACTGTTCAATTCATGATTCTTAAAGATAATGGTGCAAGGAATTAGTTCATAGACTAAAACCTCTTAAACAGCTCTCAACGTACATTTTCTCAGATTGCTGTCCCATCTTGGAACCCTTTCTACTGTCGTATTGACCCACTGTGTGAAAGAAAGTTAACTAGGTTATATACTACATTAGAATTTGCAAAATGTTGTACCATTTGCAAAAGTAATCACCATTGTGTCTCTCCTTATAATCTTCCCCTAATATTCACTTCCACACACATTTCCTTCATCACAAATTAATACAACACTGCAGAAACTCATAAATAAATCTTTGACTTTTTATTAACTGCAAAAGGTCAAATAATATTCTCTCTTCCTAACAATGATTTACACCAAAGTCATAAATATCTGCCTTAGAGTGATGGAAACTAACGTTTAAAATCAATTATTTTCTTGTTCAGATACTGAAACAAGTAAATTTAATTAAGAGTATTAAGCATCATTACATTTATTTCTGGAGTAGATAAATTATTTTGCTAATACTTGTCATTTCAATTAACATCATTATGTAATTATAAATGGAACTTACACAGAAAGCAGGCTTCCAACCACCAGGTCTGTGGCCTTCTCCACCCCTAGCCTTAGCATACAATGGCCCATCTTCAACCACCCTTTGGAAGCTCCTATGCAAGAAGGCTTTTCTTGAGATTCTCCCAGGAACCTGATGGTTGGTTCAGACCATGTTGAGTCCTAAACAGAACACCCATAAGGACAAGTATTCCTCCCAAAATGCAATTCATTTTGGCTGAAGCTGACTTTGAGAACCCCAAATTCTCTATTCCTACAATTAACACCATGCTGTACCTCTCATGATCCACTTGCAGCCAATTTAATGCACCATTCTCACTTCTTTGTGATCTATTATTATCTTTCGTGCACACACAGGATTTAACTGGGTTTTCTAGTCACCTCATACTTTCATCCTAATTTTATTCTGTGTTTTTGCCCTGGCCCAACTCCTGCTGCTCTTGTCCATCCTCACAAACCTTCCATAGTAAGCAAACTTTCTTCTCTTTTTAAAAGCTCTTTTAATAGTCCCTGTGCTTCCTGGCCTAACTAAAGCCTGGTTATCTCCTAAGGACACAATTGCCTCTAAAACACTCTTACGTGCAGGTTGCCCATTCTCCCATGGTCCACAGACCTCAAGACCCAAAGATAGAGCCTACATCTTTCCCATTATCCAGTCCTACTTCCACACCCTTTTTTCTGCTCCTCTGAGGCTCATACCACTCAGCAATGCCAGTATCAGTTCTCCCTTATTTTCTTTACCCACTGCTCATGCCCTTTCATTCACTGAATTATTTTCCCCCTTTTACCCACTCCACATGTAGTCATAATAACGGATGACTTCTCCTCTAGTCTTTTAATTACTAATGGGGCTTGTTATTTCTAATGACTTTCACCTTCACTCCATATCAGTCACTAACCAAAAAGGTCATACCCCAGACATCATCATCACCCAGAACTCTTTGATGTGTGAAACTATACTCAAACGTTTATGATCACATTTCCTATTCCAAGTATCATTCAAATACTCCTGCTTCACCTGCTCTATACCATGATGGGACCCTCCCCCTCATTGGAGTCCTGTCCCTTTTCTTCCTATCTATCAATCCCCAATCCCCCTTTTAGTCACTGTTTTTCCTATCCCAACAGAGGAAAACAGAATATGGACCTATGGGTTCCTATGGCTAGGAACCCATAATGGATAGTTTCCATGTTTCATCACCTCAATTCCCTCTTGCCCCAAAGCTCAAATGCACATCAATTCAACTATCAGAGCCATCACTATAACTACACCAGTGTTGCTGATCACAACTGTGCAGATTATTCTTTCTCTAACATCATGCATACCACAGTCACATGGGCCTTGGTAGCTGTCTAGCAACTCTTCCATGTTTTCATGGGCAGATTTCACTCTCTTTCTTCACAGTGGCTATTTAAACCCTTTTCCCCACATACCCACTCACTTCAGAGGCAATAGAATCCCCAGGACTTTCCGCCTTCACATTTGTGCTTATAGCCGCAACCTTTATTGCTCATTTCTCCTGGTACCAAGCATGAAGTATTTCTCCTCCTGTCTAAGGGTCATTCTTCTACTTATTCTCTGGATTCCTCCATTCCTGTCTCCCCAGGGACATTCTATTTATTAGTAACTCTCTCCTATGATTTCAAATTCTGCCTCTTTTATTATCATTTTTGTGAGCAATTATAAATGCCAAAGAATTTCCCATCTTTAAAAAAAGTGTCCCCAACCTCATATATGTTATAGCAACATCTCTTGAAGGAATTAGTCACATCCTCAGCTTCCATTTTACCACCTCCTTATTGGCTATAATCTGGTTTCTGGTTCCACTATTTCACCAATGTCTAATTCCAGATTTATATTGCCAAATATTTACTAGATATTTCATTTGTACATGATACCAAAGTCACAAAGATAGCAGAATTTAATATGTTCCCAAATGGTGTCATGGCCTTACTCTCCCACCCCAACAGTTTCCCTGCTACCAAATTTTCATTGTCTACCAACCATTCTGGCCACTATTTTTCATTCTCCTTTGCTAAAATATCCTCCCCCACCTGACTTTTAAATTTTTGTTTCCTTTTATTTTGCATAGCAGACCTAGGCAATCACATAATTTTCCATGATTTCAACAACTAATGGCTCTCAAACCTTTTACTAATCTCTAAATTTAGCTGCTTTCTAGGCACAACTTCCTGGAATCACATGCCCACACTCAGCAGTCTGAAATGCAACTCTATTCCCACAAAAATCTATTCAATGCCTATAACTCTTTGAATAAAACCACTCATCCAAAACTTTCACATTGAATCATCCTCAGCTCCCTTCCCACGCCTCACACTCTATATCCAATCAATCACCAAGACCCACAGATTTTCCTTCAAAACACCTCCCTAAATAAGGATCATCATAATCGCTGGCTGAATTATTACAATGGTTTTGGGACTGATCTACCTACCATCAGTTTTCTCCGCACAGCGTATCTTCCACTTTGACTTCTAGAGTCAGCCAATATGCAAATTTGATTTTATAACTCTAAATGGCTTCTACCCAAGCTTGCTATATTAAGGACTACTATATGTAAATCATCCTCAGTCCACTTGCATGGCGCCATCATATGGAATGCTCAATGCCAGGTGCTAACAAAACTTGGAGAGACTATTTAATTGGGTATTGTGGAGCAATAAAGGAAAATCAAAAAGTAGTATGAATCCCATCTCTCTATTTTTCTACTACCCTCATCCTAAGGTAAGAAGCTTTCCCAGTTCATTCTTAGGATGGAGATGCTTGGTGAATTACAGATGCCAGTGACTTATGCTGTACGATGTCATGCTGTGTTGGCTCCAATTTTATGTTATTTGGATTGTCATTGCAGGCGAAATTATCAAGGATGAGTTGGAACACAAAGTATCATCTGAATAAGAAAGATGAGCCTCACAGCAACTCCCTCCTCTGAGAGAAGTTCAACCTTATATTATTACCCCACCACAGTCTACATCATCAACATTTCTAATGCAAGCTGGTACCCCATATGGATTTCTGTATACTCATTTCTTAATCAAACACTGTTCTGCTTCCTTTAAGTCTCAATTCAAAAGTCGTGTCTTTGTGATTTCCCCAAGTAAAGTGAATTTCTTTATCTCTGCATTCGCATACCTTGTAATTTATTGCCAATTTTTCTATCTTCCTTCCACAGTAGTGATTCATCTTATTTACATTCAGAACTTAACACAACACTTGACTTTTAAAAATGTACGTTGAATGAACAATGAATGGATGGACGTGTCATTTTGGTGTCCCTGGAACAGATGTTAAGAGCAGACTTTCAGTTTCCCTCACGCTCAGTCTTCTGAAAGTATTTGTAACTTTTGTACATATTTTCCAATCTCAACAAGCTCACTAGTAAAATTTCGAATTACCCTTTGGGCTAGTAAGATCTAGAATAGTGTTAGAAACAGTTAATATCATATAACTATTCATTTATGCTCATTCATGAGGATCTAACTTGTGTCAAGTAAGAATCAGTCAGGGCCCAATGAGAAAACAAAAAGTGAGAAAAAGCTTCTGTCTTTCAAAAACTAAATGTGGAGGACCACAGCCAGGCCTGCCCTGAGCAGCATTATCTGAAGGAGGAAGACAATGGTAGTAGATAGACCTTTGAATGCTGATGGGGCACCTCCCAAAGCCTTCTGATGCAACAGACATCCAGCCCATAGCTCCAGGCTCATCTAACCTGCCAGATTCTCATGCTACATAGGGTGCATTGATAGCCTCACTTCAAGCATGCTTCTAGAATAAACCAAAGAGACACTGAAATAGTCCATCTACTTATCGATACAATTATATGGCACAAACATCATTTGCACCATTTATTTGTTGATGTGGCAGTCAAGTAAAATGAAAGCCACTCTGAACTAACTCTGAGTCCTTTTTCATGCCAACCTTCAAATGCAGCCTGACTCTTATATCTGGGGTTCCTCAAACAGAGAAAGATGTGTGCATACACACATACATACACAGAGTCCACACATACATACACAGTGTCCACAGATCTTTTTATTTTTCCAAGACTTGTTACATCAAGGCCCTAAAGACTAGCTGCGGGAATATCTCTCCCCTAATCAATGCCCCCTACAGAGCTGAACTGCCTCCTACTGTTACCCCTGAGAAGTGAGAACTACCTCTGAATTCAGTAAGTGCTTGATGAATTAATGTGTCGGCCCTCACCAAAAACCTGAGTGAGCAAAAATGAACTCTGATGTGTCTTGACTTCTTCCATTACCACTGACTTCCTTAACAGGCCAGTTATCATTCTAAGAAAATCAGAGGTGTGTAAATTAAGAATGAAAAGAAGCACATTCATTAGCCACTTTGCTAAGAGTATAAAAATGGCCTCTTTCAAGACATTTCTACTGTCACAAATCTTTGAAACAGAAATACAGACTAGGTTTTCATCCTTTAATCAAACACAAGTCTCATCCTATATGTGTGTGTGTGTGTGTGTGTGTGTCTCATACAGCCATATGTGTGTAAATAAATAGATGATATAGGTAGATAGACGATTGATGATAGAAAGATAGAACAGATACATAGATAATAGATTCCTCCACAATTCTCTTAAAGATGTTATTATTTTCCTAAACTAATTTTCCCGCACCCAGCTCAAAACTTAAATTCTCTTTAGAGACCCGCCTGAAAGCTATAATTCTCTGTAATCCTGTAACTACAGCATATAACTAATCCTAAACTTCTATGGTGTTTCTAATCCATGCCATTCATTCTCCCTTTGGGATTCTGAGCTCTGACAGTGGTGTCTATGTTTTCAGATCAGTGATAAGACAATTGGTTTCAAACAGTGCTATTCAACTGAGATAAAAAAGAATTTATTTGTATCAGCTATGAGCCCTGCACAGTGCTAGTTCTTGTGTTGGAAAGAGATGGAAACGAAGAAGGGTTGGGTGAGTACTTTCTAAAAGTATAAGATATGGCTCTTCCAGTTTGAATCTGCAGATAGTAGGAAGAACCCAGGGCTTTGTGAGAAGATCCACTATCAATGAGTGAAAGATTTATGTTTCTTGTTCCATCCAGAGGACCCAAGACTGGCAACAGCCATGCCCCCAGGATGTATTAACTCCTTCATCAGTGTTTGTCAAAGTGTAGTCTCCAGACCACCTGCATTATAATTACTTAGGGAGCATAATAAATGCTGATTCTCAGACCCTGCCTCAGATCTAGATTAGAATCTCTGGAGTATAAGGTCTGAGAATATCAATTTTACCATGCTTTCTAGAAGAGCTACTGATGCGCATAATAGTTTGTGAATCACAGCACAAAGAGTTCAAGAGAAAGACTCTCATTACTATCCACACACCCCTCATCTTCCTCAAAAAGAGAACACTGAAGCTATTGAAATTGGTGTCAAGTCTAGTTTAGTTTGCTCTGCTTCTGCCATTGGTGTCTCTCCACTTGCAGATTCATTCTTCCCCAAGTCCAGAGCCCATTCGAAGTCAACTCATAAAGACCATCTTGAAATTTAGTCTCACTACCCAGACCTGGAAATTGGTGGCCCTAACCATGACTGCTGATTTGCTGTGTTTCCTGTCCAAAGTCACACAACTTGGTGTTAAGAGCACTGCAAGGTGAGTCCTTGGCCTCCGTGAACTCCCCTTGATGAACCATCACTATGCACTTTATTGGCTCATTCTGTGAAAGTGGCTTTCTCCTCAGCCTTCCTCTACTCTTGCTATCTGGTATCTAACATGAACTCTAGCACTGGGACTTTGCTCTGAATTCAAGACATTTTTTCTACAAAAATTTATTGAATACTATTGAAGGACTAAAGCACAAAGGTGAATACAATTGCATCTTTCATACCTGGCAGTTCATGTAAAAAAGTAAACACAATATGTGATAATAAACAGAAAAATGGAAGATGAAGAGTTGATACTAAGAAGAAAATGTTCAACTCTGCTTAAAGGGGTAAATAAAACCTTCTAAGTTACTTGAACTAGACACTTCAGAATGGGTATAAGTTGGAAAAATGAACAAAGCACAAAGTGCTCCAGAGATAAGGTCCTATGAGAGCCATGAAACAGCACGACACATTCAAGGGTCTGCAAGTCTGGCTTGTGGGATGGCTGGACTTTGAGATGGGAAAGTGGAAAGAAAACTCTCTATGCTTTCTTCCCTTAAGCCGAATACTGCTGATCCTACTACCTTTGTGCTAAGTACGGGCAGATCTCCTTTCATTGACCATCTTCCTCTCCAGTTCTAAACTTCACCTACTACATATATCCCTTCTCTTCAACTAAACCAGACTTCTAGAAGTACCCTCTAGACACTGTAATGGACCACCCCGATTCTTTCAGAAGCACCACTTTTTTAACTTTGCTTTTAAGTTCAGGGGTATACGTGCAGGTTTGTTATAGGTAAACTTATGTCATGGGGGTTTGTTGTACAGATTATTTATCACCCAGCTATTAAGGCTAATATCCATTAGTTATTTCTCCTGATCCTCTCCCTCCTCCGACTCTCCACCCTCTGATAGACCCTAATGTCTGTTGTTACCCTCTGTATCAGACCAACTTTTGAAGCCTGAGCCACACCTAGTAAAGAAGTTTGTACTTTGTCCTAACCTTTTTCCTGTTCTGCCCTCCATCCATACCAGTTACATTTTGCTTAGATTCTGACCGGTGCTACTCCAGTCTTAATGTATGACAATCAGGGTTTACCTCAGCCTTATCATCTTAAGCACAATGAAGTTGAGGCTGCTCTGTGTGAAGTTCCTTCTCCTTCTCACTTTTCTTCTATTTGAGTTACAAGGCATCATTGCTTGTCTGACCCAGCTGGTATTTCTCAGCAGATCACTGATCTCTGTAGTCCACAGCTGAGTTTTAGTGCCTTCTTAGAAAATGCTTCTTGGTTCTGGCATCTTCTGCTTCTGTTCACTCTACACTACCTGCCCAAGTACTCCACAATGCAGCAATCCTGTAAGCTCAATAGCAGAAAATACTTATTTCAGACTAGTATTATTGTTGATTCCAAGATCATAGTTATGTATTCTTTCTGCTCTTGCCCAAGAAGCTTCCTCATAACAGTGTCACCCTCTTCCCCTGATCATTTGTACTCATGCCCCCACAGCTCAGGCTTCTATTAACTTTCAGCAGAAAGACATGGTTATGGGGCTAAATCTACTTACTAAGGCAACTTAGTACATCAACTCTTCTCTGCTTTCCCACCAAAGGCAACTTATCAGGCAATAGAGCTTTATTCTGAATGTTTTATCATTATTAATCATGATAATACCTTAATGATGTATCTATCAAAGAAATTATTTTTAAATTATAAGTTCTTTGATGGAAGAAAGTAAGAAAATATATTCTTAGGCTAAAATTATGAACTATGAATTCTAGCCTAAGAATATAGCTCTATGTCTGGCAAATATAGATGTATAAACACAATTGTGGAATTTAATTAATTTGCCTCTAACTTTAAACTTTTCTAATAATTTTTAACTCAAATCACAGGGGTAAGAAGTTCCACTCTGACAATAGCAGACTGGGTGAAAACAACTAGAGACAAAATTTGAAAAATAATTTTTTGAAAGGCCAAGAGAGTTATAAGTGCAATATGAAATTGTAGAGCCAATATCTGGGAAAAATGAGAAGACAAGAGATAAGCCCTGCATTTGGAGCCACTTTGCCTCTTAGGTGTCTACCAATTATGAAAGTGTGATTGAGAAACCTAGAAAATCTTACCAAAGACCCTATGATGACAAATGGTAGAGTTCATGGTCTGCCAATGAAGAAGAACCCTAGCAAACCTCAAAAGATTAGGGTTGGACTCAAAGGTTCACACCCCAAGAAAAAAAATGATGAACCAAAAACAGTAAAAGGGGCCAGGCATGGTAGCTCATGCCTGTAATCCCAGCACTTTGGGAGGCCGAGACAGGCGAATCACGAGGTCAGGAGTTCGAGACCAGCCTGTCCAACATGATGAAACCCCATCTCTACTAAAAATACAAAAATTAGCCAGGCGTAGTGATGGGCGCCTGAGGCTGAGGCAACAGAATCGTTTGAACCTGGAGGCAGAGTTTGCAGTGATTGTGCCACTGCACTCCACCCTGGGTGACAGAGACTCCATCTCAAAAAAAAAAAAAAGAGTAAAAGGCTTAGTGGTAGATATTATCATTCAGGAAATTTATTCAGAAGTTTCCTTGGATTATCACCTATGAGGGAAGGGAAAGAAGCAAATTTGGGCATAGGAAGAAGTTGAGCTATGATAGTCTCAAGAAAAGACTCAGCCAATTCCTCAGGAAGCTTTGAAGCTGAAGTAGCCCTTTAGTGTTTTCCCTAGTTGGGAGAAGGGAGCCAAGACTTTACACCCCTACATTAACCAGTCATTGAGTGCAGGCTGCCTTTGGGAAGAGGGTATGACCTAGGCCAAAATGCTTCTCTTTAGCTATGGACAGTATCTGCAGAGGACTGACAGCTTAGGGCTGAGTGCAAGCATCATTCCCGGCAACCTGGGAACTAAACTTGGGCTCATCCTTCGTCAAGAAGGGAGAAAGATAGTGCAACACAGGAATCACTGCAGGGACAGAAGCCCAGCTTTAAATCATCTCAATTTCTGACTGGATTAATGTGACCTGAATGCCCCTAGACTAGCTGCCTGCCAGAAGCAAATGTAAATCCCCTCTGCAGGAATATAATAGCATCAAAAGACTAAAATTATCTCTAATTTTCTGTATATAATGACTGTCTGAATCAAAAATAACCAGGAACATTAGAAGATAAACCCATATGAATAAAAACCAAGAGAAACAGAAAAAAATAAAAACAGCCACAGAGATACAGATTAATGTGATAGCAAACATAGACTTTCAAATAGTATGATTAAAGACTCAAAAGACAAGAAAAAATGGATAGAATATAAAACTAAAAAATAAGTCAAATGATAATTCTAGAACCAAAAATATAATAACTGAAATTATGGGCTTAAATAGCAGTTTAGACACAATTGCAGAAAGAATTAGAGGACTGTGATATAAAAATACCCAATTAATGCATGCAGAGAGACAAAAAGAGGGAAAATATAGACAAAAGAGAAACAGCTATATGGGATACTGAAGGAAAATCTAATATATGCATAATTACAATCTCAGAGAGGACAGAATGCAATAAAGTAATATTTGGAGGTTAAGAGTTAAGAATTTTCCAAAACTTACAAAAGACCTCAAATCATATATTCAATAATCACAATGAACACTAGGCATGATAAAAACAAAGAAAACCGCATCCAAGCCCATTATAGCAAAATTACTGGGAAAAAAAATGATGGCAAAAATTTACAAGAAGCCAGGGAGTAGACACATTGCTTTCATAAGAGCACCAAGATTTATAGCTGACTTCTTGATAGAAAATATGGAAACCAGAAAATAGTACAGGAACATCTTCAAAGTGTGGGAAAAAAGTAATTACCAAACTGAAATTTTGTGTTTATCAAAAATACCCCCCCCAAAAGGCTAAAGACATTCTGAAATAAAGACTGAGAGAATTAATTACCAGTGGACCTGTACTAAAGGCAATATAAAAAGAGTTCTTCTGGAAGAAGGAAAATATTCCTAGATAAAAGCATGAAGATGTATGAAAGAATAAATGTCAAGAAAAGGGAAATCATATGTGTTTATCTAAATAAATGCTGACTGCATATATAGTTATAATAAAGTCTGTGGGGTTTTAAATATAGTGAGAATTTAAAATACATGAAAACAAATCACTTATAAATTTGGAGGAAGACAAATGAAACTAAAATGTTCTCAGGGCTTTGAATTGTTCGGGAAGAAGTAAAAGCACTAATTTATTTTGAACCGTAATAAGTAAAGAATTTGTGTTGTAACAAAGCAACAATTTTATTTTTTAAGTAATATTTATTTCCCTGGACAGTGCACATTTAGGGCATTAAATCCAGAGGCCCACTCCACTGCTGGGATGCTACTTGAGGCCATCATCTTCCCCCAGGCTTCACATTTTAGCCTTGTACAGAGTGGTGATATTGTAGATCCTGGGGTGGTTCAGCCTGTGGCCATGGCACTCTGGGTTAACCCTCTGCAATTCCAGAGGGATCACTGATCTGGAGGCAAACGCAGTCTGTTCTCTGCAAAGCCTAGGAGGGTCCAAGCCGGGTAGGCCTGGCTAGGCCAGCCACACTTGTCCTTCCTGTCATGTTAAGCCTGTCTGTCACAGGATGTCCTGGAGGTTCAAAAATGCAACATTTCCGTATGCATGCTTTGCACCCATGAGCCAAGGCTTTACCGTCTCCCCTTTGAACTCAGTCCTTTCTCGTGAAAGTAAGAGGTGGAGGCCTCTGCTGAAAGCTTCTTTCTCCCAGTCTCCTCCTTCAAGGCCATCTCCCATATCTGAAGAGAAGCTGTTGTGAATGATTAGCCTATTCACTCTTCTCCTTACCAATAAAACCCAGACTTACTGCTTCAGAGCCACATGCCCTAGACTGGAGTTGTGTGAACAGATGAGAAGGCCAGGCTGCAAGGGCTCTGAGTCCATCCAGTTTCCTGATTTTCAGTCTGTGTCTCTGGGTATTTCTTCCTTGGTTTCTGGCAGCATGGCAAATGACATTCAGAAACATGGCATCTGCAGATTCCTCCAAGTTATCTAATGCCAAGATACGGGCTTCCTAATGATCATGTAAGCCCTGTGAAGGGGATTCACATGATACTGTATGTAGACCTTCTGGGTTTCTAGTCCTTTGAGAACAGTTGCCACAAAATTTGGTTCTGACGGACCTCATCTGTGATCACCTTCTCCCTTGGGTGTCCTGCCATGGCCTTGGTGCTGCTTAGTCCATTCTGGTGGTCTCTCAGCCCCCTGTCTCTGATGTCCTGGTCCCCAGCCTTCCGCTGTCTTCAGGCAACAGAGTCGCATGCTGTCTCCAGGCAACGGTGCCCCTGCAGTACTGCCCTGCCCTCACTTCTCAGGACCCAGCCTGGTTACTAGAACCACCTCTGGATACCACCAGGAAGGGGCTCATTGTCAAGGGGCAGACTCAGGAGGTAGGGAACATATGACTGGACCTCATTTTAGCTAATTATTTCCCTCCTCGAGAATAGGTTAGATGCTTTTCACTCCTTATTCTCCTCTACCTTCTATGTCACTGGTCCTGCAGATTGCCCTGTGGTTACAGACCAAGTTCCATGGAGAAACCATTTACAAATGTAGAGTCTCATGCAGGCTGGCTGATCAGGCAGGAGGGGAAAGGAACAGATGAGGCTGAATACTGGCTTGCCATCGTCTTGCATTCCCTATGTACACCAGGTGAGGCTGCTGGGAATCCACAGTCCTGGTAATTCTGAACTACCCAAGAACTGTCCCAATAGGAAGGAAACCAACTCTCCAGAATGAGATCTGTGAATCATAAAGTCTGGTTGCAAGTGGCTGGATTAGGAGTGGGGACTAGAGTACAGGGGTCTAGAAACAAGGGCTAGGAGAAGCAGTAGAGGGAGAGAGGCATAATGGAAATTGGGACACTGATGCACATGGCAGTGGCAAATGCATGGTTTAAAACCAACAGAAGAAGAGCTAGGTAGAGGGAACCTTAAGGTAGCATAGTGGGCAGGGATGATGTCAGTCAGACAGGGTAACAGATAGAGCAGGAGACCAAAAAAGTTGGATGAAACAGGAGAGTAGGATACAGGTCTGAAAACTGAGGAAAAACAGGAGTAAAGAGGGCTGGAGGACAAGAGCATAAAGAAGCAGAAAAAGGTGAAGGCTGGAGTTGAGAGGGAGAAATTCAAGGTAGCTTTCTTGTCATTTTTTCAAATGAGAGCTGTACTTACTCACTTGTTCAAATGAGTCACAATGAGTAACTGGGATATGCTCAGACCAACTCCAACTTGTATCTCACATCCAGTCCTCGGAATATTCCCTGACTGAATGCCCACTGCGAAGCATATATTCCTCTCCCTTTTAGTCTCATGATGAGGCCCTACCAATCAGGGAAATGGTCCCGGTTTCTAGGTTTAAGGACGATCATGGAAAATAGAAGAGAGAAGGAAGGGGGCTGTAATATTAGTCCCTGTTCCTGGAACACCACGTAGTTTTGCCCCACTGTAAGCAAAGGTGGATCAAAGGGCTAAGATAGAGTTAGGGAGCTGGGGCCTAGGAGAGTGGTTCTGAAGCAGGAATTGGGAAAATGGGAAAAAATCAGTGCCCCAGTCTCCTTTCCCTACTACAGTGTTCATAGCCCTTTCATATCATTTCCACCACTGCACACATTCCACACAATGAATATGTGTGATTAGAGATATGTCCATTTGACCACGGAGAACAGTGAAAACTAGAGAAGGCAGTACCATAGGAAGGCAGTGGGTGACAAAGCAGGTTGGACTAGAACTTGGGCAGGTAGGAGAGAGCATAAAATGACAAAAAGCACTGAGCGGCAGCATTATCTCCTTCTGTGTCTCTGGACAGGATCCTGTAGGGGATGCTTCAGTGTAGAAGTGGACTTTTTACAGCTTACCTCTTGGTCCCTGTGGTCCCATGGCTTGATGTCTCTTTTTTTACTTTTATTTTATTTTTAAAATTTTAAAATTTTTAATATATTTTAACAGTGTAAAGAGGTTTTTTTTTAATTGTGCATACGTAACATTAGACAAAATTATTTAAAGTCAGTAAATTTTTATTCAAGGAATTCCATGTTGTGATTTCTTCTACTGTCCATCAAGCCCACTTTAGATCCTCTAAAGAGCTGGAGTTAAAAGATTTATCTTCAAGTTAGCCCTTTTAATGAAACTGATGCTTATTTTAATCCAGTTGTCCTGTCAGCCCATAATTCTTTTATTTTGGCTCTGTCATCTCCTTTTAATATGGATATATTTTTTAAAATGTATTTTATTTTCTTTTATACTCTGGGGTACATGTGCATGTTTGTTACATGAGTATACAGTGTAATGATCAGGATTGGGATTCTAGTTTATCCACCACCCAAATAGTGAACACTATACCTAGTAGTAGGTCATTTTTTGGAGCCCCTCTACCCCTTTTTGAAGTCTCCAGTGTCTATTATTTTCATCTTTATGGCCATGTATACCTATTGTTTAGCTCCCACTTATAAGCAAGAACATGCAGTATTTGGTTTTCTGTTTCTGTGTTATTTCACTTAGTATAATGGCCTCCAGCTCCATCCATGTTGCTGCAAAGAATATTCTTTCTAATATTGCTGCAAAGAAATATTATAGAAGTGAAAAAGAACTTACACAAAAAGGGCTTAATTTGAGGGAGGCTTATTTCTGTTTACAGTATATTTATCACCTTCCTTCCATCTCCTGCAAAAAAAAAAAAAATGCAGTTTGAAATTCACGGAAACAGAGTCAGCAAGTCATAAGATTTTTGAGTTAAGGTAAGAAAGATGGTTGGAGAAAATTAATGCATAATTTCTCAGTGAATAAAGTTGTAGATCTCATATATTAAATAGGTAAGTTTATACACATATATAGAAAATGGCTAAAATATTTAAAAACCATGTTTTACTAATCTGTTTTAAGTTACACCATGTTCAGAGTTCCATGTAAGGTAGGGTTTTATTTTTCTTTTTAGGATAGTTGGTATAATAATAGTAAGAACTGTCCCATATGTTAGTGAATTACATATGCGCATCTTGAAACCAAAATTTGTGAACACTGGAAAGCAGCATTGTGACATAGATTAAGCATCTTAGTAATATATAAAAATGAATGTAAATGAAGGTTAAAATTATGTTACTGTGAAACTCATCTTCCAATTCCAAGTTAAGCTTTAGAAATATGTATTAGTAGGTAACTGTTAAGAGCTTTGAATATACTACACATTCCTGTACAAGCCAGAATTATTTCTTTGTGACTTATTGTTCAACTTGGTAATTGCTTTTGATTTGCTGTGTTGTGTAACATGGTAGGATATATTTACTCTATTTGAAACTATTCATTCATATGAACTATTTTTAAAAATTATCCACTAGATGTAACATACAATAAAACTACCTGTGCTGAAACTTGGGGAAAGTTTAGGGCCTTTTATTATTTTATTTTATTTTATTTTATTTTATTTTTTAAATTATACTTTAAGATCTAGGGTACATGTGCACAACATGCAGGCTTGTTACATATGTATACAAGTGCTGTGTTGGTTTGCTGCACCCATTAACTCATCATTTACATTAGGTATTTCTCCTAATGCTATCCCTCCCCCATCCCCCCACCCCACGACAGGCCCCGGTGTGTGATGTTCCCCGCCCTGTGTCCAAGTGTTCTCATTGTTCAGTTCCCACCTATGAATGAGAATATGCGGTGTTTGGTTTTCTGTCCCTGCAACAGTTTGCTCAGAATGATGGTTTTCAGCTTCATCCGTGTTGCTACAAAGGACATGAACTCATCCTTTTTTATGGCTGCATAGTATTCCATGGCATATATGTGCCACATCAGGACATAGGCATGGGCAAGGACTTCATGACTAAAACGCCAAAAGCAATGGCAACAAAAGCCAAAATAGACAAATGGGATCTAATTAAACTAAAGAGCTTCTGCACAGCAAAAGAAACTACCATCAGAGTGAACAGGCAACCTACAGAATGGGAGAAAATTTTTGCAATCTACCCATCTGACAAAGGGCTAACATCCAGAATCTACGAAGAACTTAAAAAAATTTACAAGAAAAAATCAACCCCATCAAAAAGTGGGCAAAGGATACGAACAGGCACTTTTCAAAAGAAGACATTTATGGAGCCAACAGACACCTGAAAAAATGCTCATCATCACTGGTCATCAGAGAAATGCAAATCAAAACCACAATGAGATACCATCTCACACCAATTAGAATGGTGATCATTAAAAAGTCAGGAAACAGGTGCTGGAAAGGATGTGGAGGAATAGGAACACTTTTACACTGTTGTTGGGAGTGTAAACTAGTTCAACCATTGTGGAAGACAGGGTGGTGATTCCTCAAGGATCTAGAACTAGAAATACCATTTGACCCAGCGATCCTGTTACTGGATATATACCCAAAGGATTGTAAATCATGCTACTATAAAGACACATGCACACATATGTTTATTATGGCACTATTCACAATAGCAAAGACTTGGAACCAACCCAAATGTCCATTAATGATAGACTGGATTAAGAAGTTTAGGTCCTTTTAAAAAAAGTATTAATAATCATTGACTACATTTATGATAAAAGTGCTTGCTTGGTTTACTTAGATAATGCAGTTGGTAGAAATGATAAATACTTAAAGTATTAATGCCTTATGAATGCATTGGATTTAATAAAATAAACATTTTGTAATAATCACTTGGTAAGAATTATAAACTTAATTTTTGCACTAAACTAAAATGAAACTTTTTTTTTAAACAACGTGTCACAGATGTAGGCTTGCATTATTTGTATGTTTGTGTGGGCTAGTCCATTAATTTCTAAAAATCTAAAGTTTCTAATTAAAACACAAGGAAAGAGTCTTCTTTTTGAAGAAAGTAACTGTAGTTTTGCCTTTTTTTTTACAATAGCCACACAAAAAATAAAATACTTAGAAATATATTTAACCAAGGAGGTGAAAGATCTCTATAAGGAGAACTACAAAACACTAATGAAAGAAAATGTAGATGATACAAACAAATGAAAAAACATCCCATGATTATGAATTGAAAGAATCAATGTCATTAAAATGATCCTATTGCCCAAAGCAATCTACAGATTCAGCCCAGTTCCTATCAAATTAACAACATCATTTTCAACAGAATTAGGAAAAATTCCTAAAGTTTATATTGAAAAAAAATGAAGCGCAAATAATCAAAGCAGTACTAAGCAAAAAGAACAAATCTGTAGGCATCACATTACCTGGATTCAAATTGTACCACAAAGCTATAATAACTAAAACAGCATGGCACTGGTAGAAAAGTAGGCATATAGATTAATGGAACAGAATGCAGAACCCAGAAGTAAAGTCACATGACTAAAATCAACTAATCTGCAACTAAATTGACAAAAATAAACAACTAGAAAAGGACACTGTATTTAATAAATGATGCTGGAAAAATTGGCAGACCATATGCAGAAGAGTGAAACTGGATCCCCTGGCTCCCCCATATACAAAAATTAACTCAAGATGGATTAAAGACTTAAAGGTAAGACCTGAAACTATAAAAATCCTAGGAAAAGCTTTTCTGGACATTGGCGTAGGAAAAGAATTTATGGCAAAGACCCCCAAAGCAAAACGAAAAATGACAAAAAAGCTCTGCACAGCAAAATAAATAATCAACAGAGTAAACAGACAACCTAAAGAATGGGAGAAAATATTTGCAAAGTATGCTTCCAACAAAAGACTAATATTCACCATCTACAAGAAACTCAAACAACTCAACAAAAAACAACAAACAGCCATATTATAGGCCGGGCAAATGACATGAACAGACATTTCTCAGAAGAAGAAATACAAGAAGCCAACAAACCTATGAAAAATACTCAACATCACTAATCATCAAAGAAATGCAAATTAAAACCATAATGAGGTATCATTTTATACCAGTCAGAATGGCTATTATTAAAAAGTCAAAAGACCGAGCACAGTGGCTCACGCCTATAATCCCAGCACTTTGGGAGGCCAAGGCAGGCGGATCACGAGGTCAGGAGATCGAGACCATCCTGGCTAACACGGTGAAACCCCGTCTCTACTAGAAATACAAAAAATTAGCTGGATGTGGTGGCAGGCACCTGTAGTCCCAGCTACTCAGGAGGCTGAGGCAGGAGAATGGTGTGGACCCGGGAGGCGGAGCTTGTAGTGAGCCGAGATCACGCCACTGCACTCCAGCCTGGGTGACAGAGCGAGACTCTGTCTCAAAAAAAAAAAAAAAAAAAAGAAATACAAAAAGTCAAAACACAACAAGTGTTGAAACGGATGTGGAGAAAAGGGAACACTTACACACTGTTGGTGGCAATGTAAATTAGTTCAACCTCCGTAGAAAACAGTATAGAGATTTCTCAAAGAGCTAAAAATAGAACAATCATTCAATCCAACAATTCCACTATATATACCCAAAGAAAAATAAATCATTATATAAATGATTTATACCCAAAAGTGTATACCCAAAGAAAAATAAATCATTATATAAACAAGACATTTGCACTTGCATATTTATTGCCGCACAATTCACAAGAGCAAAATCATGGAACCAACCTAAGTGTCCATCAATGGTTGATTGAATAATCTTTCTTGTGGCTACCCATCTTCCTGCCAAAATACTTCAGTATAGCCATGGCTCAAGTTTAATGAGAGGAGACAGAAGTTTTTGGATAGCTTTTTGTTTTTTTGTTCTTTTTACTTTGGTGATCTGGGCGGCACATAATGGTTCTTGGCCATTACATGGAGTCACTCCCTGAGGTATAGCCTTGTGGCTAAACTGGCGTCTCTGTGATTTTCCCAGCTGCTTCCCTGGGAGTGGTATTGTCACACCAGCCAGAACCATTCTTCCTAGCCCTTGCTTCCAGATTCTCATGTGGCTTCTCAAGGGACATCTCAGGAGCTCCATTCTCTTCATTTTTGGTGGGAGACAATGCACTAGAGTGAAGTTCTTATAGTGGCTACAGAAGAACTAAAGATGGCCCTTTAGGGGGCTTCTGTCACACTTCAGCATAGCTATTCATATTGTTTGCCCATTTTTAATGGGATTATTTGGGTTTTTTTATTTTTTGCTGATTTGTCTGAATTCCTTGTAGTTTCTTAATATTAGTCCTTTGTCAGATGCAAAGTTTGTGAATACTTGTTCCCATTCTGTAAATTGTCTGTACACTCTGCTGGTTATTTCTTTTGCTATGCTTTTGGGGTCTTAGTCATAATTTTTTTTGCTCATACTACTCAGCCACTAGGAAATAATGAAATAATATCTTTTACAGCAACTTAGATGGAACTGGAGGCTATTATCCTACGTTCAGTAACTCAGGAATGGAAAACCAAATACTGTGTGTACTCACTTGTAAGAGGAAGCTAAGCTATGGCTATACAGGGGCATACAGCATTGCATAATTAAACACTGGAGACTCAGAAGGGGGAAAAGGGGCTGAGGGATGAAAAACTACCTATCGGGTACAATATATACTATTCGGGTGACAGATTACACTAAAAGCCAAGACTCCACCACTATGCAATTCATCCATGTAACCAAAAACCACTTGTACCCTTAAAGCTATTGAAATAAAAATAAATTAACTAAAATAAATTCAATTTAAAAATGAAATAAAATAGCTTTTGCTGTGGGTCATTGTGAACTGTTCCCCTCTATGTGGAGCTAAAGGCCAAAATATCAAGACATTGCCCCATCATTAGGGCAGGGCTCTGTATTACCTAAGCATTCATAAGCAAATAGAGAGACTACCTCTTCTAGCATTTGCAATACTTCTTGGAGTTCAAACCACAAGATGGACAGTCAGACCAGTTAGTTAATACCAAGCTCTCAGGCGCTCATATGTACATGGTCTTAACACAGAAGCCAATAGGAGAAGAATCCACTTTCAATTGCATGACATGTGATAGAGTGATAGGGTGCTCTGTGGTGTAATCTTAGTAAATTTTTCTTTTGACTTCAGGTTGAGGCAGGCGTTGCTTTCTGTATCTATGATTATATAGTAGAGAATGTAATTCACTTGGAACTTTTTGTATTTTATTATAAATTGACAAATTATCATTGTATATATTTACAGGGTGCAAAGTGATGTTATGATGTATGTATGGGTTGATTAAATTAACTAAAATATCCCTCACCTCAAATACTTACTTTTTGTCTTAGTGTTTTATTAGTCCCACTCTCACACTGCTATAAGGAAATACCCAATACTGGGTAATTTATAAAGGAAAGAGGTTTAATTGACTCACAATTCCACATGGCTGGAGAAACCTCAGGAAACTTACAATATTGGCAGAAGGGAGGGGGGAAGCAGGCATCTTCTTCACAAGGAGTCAGGAGAGCAAGATGAGTGAAGGAAGAACTTGCCAAATGCTTATAAAACCATCAGATCTCATGAGAACTCACTATCACCAGAACAGCATGGAGGAAACTGCCCCCATGATCCAATCATCTGCCACCAGGTTCTTCCCTCAACACCTGGGGATTACAATTCAAGGTAAGATTTGGGTGGGGACACAAAGTCAAATCATACCAAGCATAAATTGATATTTTAATTCTTATTTGTAATAAAGCTGCCTGGAACTTTATAAGCCAGTCAACTCATATCTACCCCAAATACAAAATACCATATATGCAAGAGGTTAGTACGCACTGCATGGAATGCAAATTCAAGCTCATTGCCTAATTGATACAATTGCTGTTTGAAATTGGCTCAGCATTTTTTCTCTCGAAATTTTCTTCCACTTTTCTTAAAACATGATATTAAGAAATGCTCAAAACCAACCTGTAAAAGAAGAAAAACCTAAAGATCCCAGTTAATGAGAGATTTGACCCCAGAGCCCTCTGTCTCCGAACTAATTACAATTATTTATAATCAACGGACTGTAAAGAATAAGCAGCCTCACCGCTGGGTTTTACATACCAGACATGTTTAAGTTCTCAAATTCAAGAATTTTTACTTGATGGCATCAACTGAGGATAATTTTTAAGACCAAAAATTAATAAGTAAACTTGAATTGTGTGCCATTTGAATCAAAAGTGAAAGAATTAAAGACACTATAAGAGAAATGGTGAGAGAATTTATGGATGCTGCTTTGATTGTAAAGTGGGGCTTAAGGACTTTGTGAGAACAGTGACCCCACCCTCCCAATATGTGTACCTTAGTGTTGACAATTATGCTGAGCTTCCACCGTGGTCTGATTTATGCTGGTGAACACATCTCACACACACACACACACACACACACACATCCCACCTGAATCAGATTCTGATTTGTTTTACCTGTGACGATAGATAGGAATCCCCAAGATCACTTAACATGATTTTTGTGCCTTTCTGTGTCTTATTAAGAAGACAATTTCACCTAAAAGAACCTCTTCCCCAAAAGAAAATTCTGATGGAAAAGAAAAAGAAGCCTTTTGTAATACTTGTTCTGATGTGTCTACAACCATATTAACCAATATAATCGGGAGACCTCTGGAGATGAGGGGGCTTGTCCTGAGATTTCCCTTGGCGATAGAAATATTTAAGACAAAAAAAGTTTCAAATTAAAAAAAAAAGACTCCTATTTTAATGAAAAACTTCTACCCACATAAAAACAACCTCCAGGGGCTTTGTTGAAAACTGTTAAGATAAAATATATCCCACATTTTATTCTCCGTAAAAAGACTTATTATGTTCTCTCCTATTAACTTTTTCCTCGGGGTACTTCTGATGTCTGCAAAACATATTATAGCTATTTCCTGCTGAAAGGTTTTGCAATGCTGTCATTGAATTAAATTCAAGAAATGACGAAAACTGTGAACAAGCATTGGAGGACTTAAATGAGGCACCTATTAAATAAGAAATGAGGAGGTAAATATAACTATCTACCTAATCCCGTTATACAGCAGAGCCAGGAGAGGCTGAATGTGGGTCCAGGGTCTTCCTGAGAACTCCTCTTCAGAAGAAACTGCTCACCTTGCCGACCAAATCCTAAATTAGCCTTTCCCTTGCCAAATGTCACTGTGCCCTGCATCCTTTCTCAATCAAATGACTCCCTTTCTGAAAATGTTGAAGATTCTGCTCTCTACAAAGCAAGTTCTCCAGGCCAAGGCAGCAGAGTCCATTAGGTGGTGAACCCTGAGGGCTTCACATTCATACATGTCCTTCACTTTCTAATTTGACTGCAGGGACAGTGAGTCTGTCTCCAAGAAAGTATGGAAAAGAAGGGATGGAGGTGGTGTGGAGGAGAAGACCAGAGTGTGACACTGGGGCCTATCTCCATTACCCACCTACAATGATTGTCTTGCCCAGCGTGGCCTCATCTACATGTTTTAAGAGTCAGTCCTATGCTTCTTGACTGCTTGTACTCAAACACAGTATTAGAGCCCCCCTTTAATTAGGGTGCAAACCAGCTTCTTCCATAGACCATAGTTTAAAAAACATCCTCTTCTTATGATTTATAAAAAGCATTATGATCATACCTAACAATATATAAAAACTGGCAAGAAAAAATATCATCCATAATCTCACCTCCCTAAATGGGGTTCATTTTAGAAGAAAAAGCTGGAAAGCAGGAGGGACTCTAGCCTGGCTTCCCATCAGGACTCCAAATGATGCTTCACTGGTCACAGGGTCACAACCCAGGATTGCTGGGACATCAGGGAGTGAGACAGTCTAGGTTAGCAATTCCATGTGTACAGTAAAGGGCAGATGTTCCTGCATGTCCAGCTGACGAAAGGTTGTGACTGAGTAGTCAGCTCCTAGAGGCTGACTCTCAGACAAGACTGAGTGACCCTGAAGCTAAGGGCTGCAGAACAAGCTACTCACACTAAGAATGAATGAGGGGTGAGGGTCACCACCAGACCTCAGACTCAGATGCTCCAGCCTGCACTGAGGTGGGACTGGGACTGAGTCAGCCACCAGGCCCTGGCTGTGCCAAAAGAGCCCCCATGGATTCGTCACCCCCAAACTTCAGCATCAGATGAATGTCCAGGGAAAACAGTCATTACCACAGTGGCCAGGAAGGCAGAGGATAGAGCAAAGACCTGTTCATGTGCTTCTGAGGTCATCTGATGGCCATGAGGGGACATTCACACCCTGCCCTACACATCCAGATACCATTTTGGTGAGGACCATGGGGAGGGGCAAGAATATGAAAAACTAAGAATTATCCCAAAGAGATTGAGCTAACCTAACCAGATGAGAACACACTTAGATTTCTCCTTTCCCCACAAGGCAGACAGAGGGTGGGGGAATGGCAGGATGAGCACCCAAGGGGAAAATTAGGTAAGTTACAGGAAAAAAGAAAAGGGAAGCTACATTTCCTTTGCATATCTCAACACAGAGTAAGTACATTTTCTACCTCTCTTTATAACATTGCGAAGATCATCCTCAAGTGTAAAGCTTTTTCTATAACTTTGGTTCTTTCTTCAGAGTAGATTCCCAGAAGGGCTATAATTAGGTTTAGAGTTTTAAAGTATCCAGTTATACACTGCCAGACTGCTTTCCAAAAGAAATGCAGCAATTTTGATGCTTTAAAGCAATGCATGTGAGAGTAACGGCTTCTCTATGTCCTACTTTCTAAGAACTCCCTTACATTTCCAGGGAAGCAATGGAACATGGAATATGCAATAAGAACAGGAAAAACACACCCTGACTCTCATGCATTCTGAGTGCAGATTTGAACTCTGATTTGTTTCAAGGACCCTAATTCAGATTTGCATAGACTATAGTCCCAAAGATCCCACTCTTCAAGGTATGTGAACTCTGCAAGTCATTCATACTTTTTGCGCTTTCCTTTCTCATATATAAATAGGCATAAAAATATCTACTTCCAGGAGTCTTTGTGAGGATTAAATAAAATACATTTAGAAAGTGCACATTACCTATCATCTAGTAAATGCTTAATAAACGCTAGCTATTTTATTTTTGGATTAGCAACTCCTTCATGCCTCGTCCATCTCTGTTCCCTTAGGACTGGTAAAATCCCAGGCCTATGGTGATATTTAATAAACATTTGTTTAATAAATGCTGAATGTATATATTTTCATGCATATATTTTCATGTTCACACTTGCCTACAGGGCAGGAAAAACTTCAAGAGGCAAATTGTGTGAATCCCCAGATGCAAAGCCCCAGGGTAG
Source organism: Pongo abelii (assembly GCF_028885655.2). NCBI lineage: Eukaryota > Metazoa > Chordata > Mammalia > Primates > Hominidae > Pongo > Pongo abelii. The sequence goes on along the minus strand of NC_071985.2, from coordinate 27,194,687 downwards.
CAAGTGTAAGGAGCTCCTCCATACTCAAAAACAAAGACAGAAAGCACCCCCCAACAGGATGCTGATAAACCAGTGAACTATTCTGGAGAATAAATGGGGAGAACACGGGACATTAGGATAAAAATTTAAAGATGCATTGTATGGGGATATGAAATCAAGAATACAGAAAAGAATTAGAGTGATAGGGGTCAGGAGAAGATACAGTTTTTCACAGCTGACATGGACACACAACAGAGTTTTTGTGCAACCAGCTGACCCAAATATTAAAACATTCTTGGTATTCAGAAAACCAGCTGGGTGCGGTGGCTCACATGTGTAATTCTAGCACTTTGGGAGGCCAAGGCGGGCAGATCACTTGAGGTCAGGTGTTCAAAACCAGTCTGGTCAACACGGTGAAACCCCATCTCTACTAAAAATACTAAAAAATTAGCCAGGTGTGGTGGTGCTCGCCTGTAATCCCAGCTACTCAGGAGGCTGAGGCAGGAGAATCGCTTGAACCAGGGAGGCAGAGGTTGTAGTGAACCGAGATTGCACCACTGCACTCCAGCCTGGACAACAAGAATGAAACTCCATCTCAAAAAAAAAAAAAGAAAACTTCTTTGTGTGAAAAACTGAACAGCAGAAACCAGCGTGCCAGAGGCTAAGGATGGAGGTGAGATATCCCTGGAGGGAACAAGTAGGTGGCTCTGAGAGGCATTCACTTCCTGAAGGAAACGAGGACATATACATATATATATTTTTTGACAGCTTGAGGAAAATAAGGATGCTGTCCTGGGGTAGACAGGAACCCGTACTGTAACCAGATGTTACTGGGCCCTGTCCTTTTCCCTTCTCAAAAGTGTGAACATGTCCAGATGGGGCATTCAGGGTGACAGTATGATCACTGTCACTCTCAAGGTCTTCTCTGGCCCTCAGGCAGTGCGTCTCTCTACTTTTGTCATTAGCCACAGGGGTACTCATCCATGCTCATGTACCGATAGCTCCCTTTCCCACCAGAGTCCAGAAGGTCAGCATGGCTGTGGTAGGCCGAATAATGACCCCAAAGATTTCCAGGTCCAATCTCTAAAACTTGTGAGTGTTACCTTGCATGGTGATACTGTTTAGATATTTGTCCTCTCCAAATCTCATGTTAAAATGTGATCCCTGGTGTTGGAGTTGTGCCTGGTGAGAAGTTTTTTGGTCATGGGGGCAGATCCTTCATGAATGTTTTGGTGCTGTCCTCAAAGTAATGAGTATTTGCTCTATTAGTCCACACGAGAACTGATAGTTAAATAGATCCAGGCACCTCCCTCCTCTCTCTATCTCTTACTTTCTTCTTTCTTGTGCTGTGATACCTGCTATCCTTCCTTTTCCACCATGAGTGGAAGCTTCCTGAAGCCCTCTTCAGAAGCAGATTCTTGTGCCATGCTTCTTGTACAGCCTCAGAGATAGTGAGCCAAATAAACCTCTTTTCTATACAAATTACTCAGCTGGGTATTTATTTATAGCAACACAAATGAACTAAGACACCTGCTTGCTTATTCCACTCATTGCCTGAAAAAAAAAAAAAAAAAGATGCATAGGAAATAAAACTGCTGAGATCTTCCCTACCTCAGATGCTGTATTCCAGCCTCACATTTGATTTCTATTTTGTCTGCGTATAAAATTACATTTTGGGCATCATAGAATGTTAAAGACATTTTTCCTTTGTCTTCCAGCTTTTATTTTTGCCATTGAGAAGTTGAAAGCCATTCTAATTCCAGATCTTATGCATATGACCTCTTTTCTCCCTAGGAAAGGTTTTGGGAACCTCTCTGCCCCTAGTGTTTGGAAATTTCACACTAATTTACATTTTAATAGGTTTTGTTTGATCAACTTTTTTGGCACTCAGGGGCCCTTTCAGTCTGGAAACTTCATATCCCTCAGTTTTAGAAAATCTTCTTGAATTACTTATGTGATAATTTTCTTCCATTTCCTCTGTCCTAAAGCGTATACTTTTAAAAGCTGGACCTTCAAAGTTAGCCCTTTGCTTTTTTTAATATTTCTATTCTATTCTTTATCTCTGCATTTTTTTCTTCTTGTTATTCTACTTTCTGAAACATTTTCTCATTTTATCTTCCAAACTTTTTATTGAGATTTTTTAAATCTTCTATAATAAGTCTGGTAAGCTTAAAAGCTCTTTCTGGTAACATTAATGTCTTTCTTTTGTTGATTTGTCTATCCTTGTTTTTTAGATTAATTTTCATTTATTTCTCTAAAAATATACTTCCTTAAAGAAAGTGTTCTACTTTTACATACTTCCTCTTTCTTCCAAAAGTTTTTTATTTCTTTTTCTGCCTGTTTTGTACTCTGGCTCTCCTCAAATCTATCTGCTGATAGTTGGTTATGTCTTCATTTTTAAGAAGGAGGAACTAAAAATCTAATTGCAAGGTTCTTTGTAGGTATGGGGTTTATCGCATAGCAGGCCTCACTGTAGTGTGACACAAGGACTCAGCTGTTTCCCTTTAGATCTCTAAAAATTATTATTGATAGTGCTTTTCTGTTGTGCAGATACTTTCCAGAAAGAAATCTATGAATTTTCTGCTAGGAGGTTGGGACCATGGGGGTAAACCCCACTGTGATGATTCTGGGAGGCAAGTGGAGGAAAGAGATTGAGGATATGGATCTTACTGTTTATATTATCAACCTTTATTTAATACTCCTATTTGTATTGAAACCCCAAACCTCAGTAAAGAGTCACACTCATTTAACTTCTTCAGAGAGCTAATCACTGGTCTTATGCAGGAGTGTCCTAGTGATGCTTCTTTAAAGATGTTATCATGACTCTGGCTTGCTCATTCCTCTTCAATGGCTCCTTAATGCTACTTGGGTAAAATTCAACTTACTAAGCATAACCTTGAGCTGGTTTCTGATCATCCTTCCACCTTCTCTCTCAACACACTTTCCCCCTTCTCATCTCGCTATCGTCATTTTCTCTGTCTCTGCTGTATGTTCCAGGTACACTGGGCTTGTTTCAATTGCTTGCCTGACCCTTGCTCTTTCAGACCTATGAACCTTCTCAAATGTTATATCCTCTGCCAATGACCAATATTTTGACCTCTGTTTTACATGGCTGACTCCTACCTATTCATCAGGTATCAGCCTATATGTCACTTCCCATGAGAAAATTTTCTTGAGTTAGATTAATTGAGTTAGATACCACATCATGTGCTTCCTTTAGCACTCTGTTCTTTTGTCTTTACTACACTATGTTATAATTTGCTCATATGTTTGATTCCCCACCAGAGCAAACAAAAGTTCTCAAAATGCAGGGACATTATCTATCTGGTACAATACTGTTTTCCACAGTATTGATTGCAATACCTGGTCCAGAGAAGTGTTTTAATAAATATTAGTTAGGTGAAGTAACTAAGGAAGTGAAGGAGGTAGGATGGGAGGGAGGAAGGGAAAAATGAGGAAGCCACTGGGGTTCCTCTCTTCTACCTTCCCAGGTCCTGACTTGGTGTTAAGATAAATCTGAAATGTAATAAGGTATGTGTGGTTACTTTTCCCTTAAACTAATTAAACTAATGTACCTATAAAAATGTTAAGCTGATGCAAGATATGATGATTAGAATGGACATACCTCTTCTAGTCTACACAAAATGGACATTAACTCAGTTTACCTCCCTATCTCAGAAACACACCAAGAGACACCAGAAAGACTGGACTCTTGTCCAATATACTTTTTTAAGTATATTGGGACAGCTCATATTTAGTCTTCTACTATTTGTAAGAGTTAAAGAAAGAGAAAAGAAACATGAAACCCATCCTGGCAGCCAAAGACATGTTTTCTTCAGATAAAACTTGAGGGGCTTCTGGCCGATTTCAGTAAGGATCGTTTTCTCTTACAGACTAACAGTATATATTGCTTTTAGGGTGAAGGGCTTATTACAAGTTTGGAATGTTCCTGTGTGAGGGAGAAGTTTTATGGTGGGGTTGGAATGTCTTTGAGGGGAAGGGAGGTTATCTTGGGGCAGACATCTTTCTGGCCAGAGTGGGGTTATCTAGAGGCTGGCAACTTCCTAGCCAGAGATGAATTATCTCAGGGCTAGCATGTCCCTGGTCAGGGAGGAGTTTGTAATGTTTCTGGTTGGAGATGTTGTTTGTGGTTTATGGTTGTGCTGACCTTAGCCATTAGGCTGATGCCCTTTGGATTTAGGTGGTTTTTTATTAAGGTGAACTTTAGAATGAAGGGCTTGTCAAAGATGGTGATACTCCTGCTCTGTCACTATTTGGGGGAGAAAAAAACAATATGTGACTTACTGATTGTATATGAGTGGCATTAGAAATACAACATGATCTATAATTGGATTTTAAGATACACCAATTTGGAGGACAGAAGGAGAAAGAATTTCCCATGTTGTTCTTCAATTTACATTTTGATTTCCCAGGTAAACCTATTTGACAATAAGCTATGTAGGGTACAAACTGTTCCTTCCCCTGTAACTCCCTGGTGCTTAGCACTTGGCAGAACAGGGCTGCTCTCCATGCTGCTGCCTCACCCACTCCCTCTGTACCCATCACATCTCCTTTCTGAGGGCCCTTCATCAATCCTTTCCCCAGAGGCCCTTGCCCCAGAAATTTTCCTCCCAATTACCATTAAAGTATACCCTTTCTCATCAGTTACATGTAGTAGCTCCTAGATAGATGACACCATTACCTTCCAGATGAAATTTCTAGCCTTATTAGATGGTAGCAGAGCCTTCTGAGGGATATATTAGAACACCGAGTCTGGCCCTGTTTGAACCCTGGCAACCATGCTGAGAGGAACCCAGCTGCAAACTAAATGACCTAATAAGGTCTTTTTCATCTGTAGTATCTCTGATTATAGGCCTGTCATTTTTATTCCCATTCCAGAATAGATTTATTGCTTTCTGAAGACTTAAAAACAAACAAATCTCATTCTGTTGTTTATGAGGCCAGAAGTGTTGAATTTAGATAAGTTCAGGTTTAATAACACATTTGACCTACCACATTCAGAGTCTCCCTAGAAACTTAGTCACAATGTCTGAATATGTAACATTAACAACTAACCCTCTTTGAAGAAAAACCCCTATATGGACACTTGCGGTGCAACTTTGAAATGCCTACATGTTTTGAGAGTCTAGTAAGTACTCTACCTTTGGAATAGCCGCTTTCACCCCAAGAGGCCAAAGAATTTGCAAATGTATCCCAGAAGAGAATATTTCATGTAATTTTAAAATATAAGAGTTCATGTTTGTGTGCCTTGCCCAGTCATGCTCAAAGCAAAGATAGGAAGGGAAGAGTGGAGTGGGGAGGTAATAGTATATCTGCCATTCCTATGACAGTCAGATACTATTGTCAGAGTTTTATCATGTCATATACAAGGTCACTTTGACTTCAAGTCTGTCCCTTCTTAGGAAACTCAAGGGGAACTTTAGAAATCCTACTGCTTGATTGTTTCTACTAAGCTTATTTTTACATCAGTGTTCCCCAGTCTGTCATGCTACTTGCCATTTGTACAGAAGAGTTAACACAGCAGGCTATCTTTATCAAGGCCTTTTTGCAAGGTGAAGGTCAGCCTTTGGCAACTAGGCATTTGTATTTCAAAAGGATTTCCACCACCCTAATTGACAAGAGTGGCCCACTATGCCTAAACCATTATACAAACAATATGATGTCTGCTAAACATCTGCTTTCTTTGTGGAAGCCTAGAATCTTGTTATGTGCTTGGCAAAAGGTGCCCACACGATCAGCCTGCAATGAAAACCCTGGGCACTGAGTCTCTAATGAGTTTCCCTGGCTGGCAACATTTTACATGTGTTGTCATGACTTGTTCCTAGGGAATGAAGCATGGACTGTGTGACTCTACCAGGAGCGACCCCTTGGAAGCTTGTATTTGGTATCCTCTGGACTTCATTCATGTACCTTTTCCCTTTCCTGATTTTGCTTTTGATTATTTTGCTATAATAAAATTGAAGCCATGATTTGATGAGGCCTGGAGACTTCCTAGCAAATTATTGAACCCTAGAGTGGTTTGGGAGACCCCTGATTTGCAGCTGTAGTCAAAAAATTTTGCAATTAGAAGGCACTATTATCAATTACATTATTTTTAACATTGAAGTTATCTGTTCTTTAAGTTTCTAAAGAGTGGTTCCCTCTAATGCATAAACTCATTTTTCTTGGTTGCTCCCAAAAGAAACATATTGTGATCCTCTTCATTTTCTGATCTTGATTCTGTGTGTTACTTTCTCCTATGGAGCCTTGTTTCAAGAGTTACTTGTATAACTATAAGCTGAATGTATAACTATAAGCTGAATGTATAACAGGCTTTGTTCACTCACCAATACTCTGGCAATACTTTATATTCTTTGTTAGCACCACTTTTTTTCTGGAATACTCTGTATTCTATTCCCACATAGATTTTGAAAATTTTGTCTTGTTTTTGGTTTTAATATTGAAGGATCCAAGTTCGTCCTTTATTCTCACACCCCACACTTGTTTGTAGTTGCCTGTACCTGTGATCTTATTGACCCCCATCACTTCAAAGGCACTTGGATCTCAGGACAAGAGGCTTTGAAAAAAAGATGCTTTGTTTCTTTGGCAGGAAACTTACAAGTCAAAAGTTTTACTTGTATACTAATCTTATTTAATTGGATTTATTTTATAAAGTGGAGAAAAAGATATTGGTACTACAAATTCCAGATCAAGATCACCCTCTCGGCACTTTATATGAAACCCAGATCACACTTCAGGAAACGTGATCAGAGATCTCTGTTATACTCCACTGGGTTAGAGCCAATCCTCACTAATGTGATGTAAGAACCAAGAACCTGTTAGGCAGACATAAGAACTCAAATTATTCCTTTAAATCTTGTCTTGTCAGACAAGCTTAGAGATGGCAACCTAAAAAAGAGAGACAGCAAACCCCACATAAACATTAGCTTTCTGCCTAAATCCCTGAAATCTATGTCAACTGCATATGGGCAGTTTATCTCTCTAAGAGCATCCCACTCCCAGTGATACGCCCAGCTCTGACACATCATGCACGATTGTTATTCCTCATCTGGTCACTGAGTTTAAGGCACAGCTCAGCCACTTATTAACTGTGTGACATTGACCAAGTTAATTACATATATTGGCCTGAATTTCCTCATCTGTAACATGCAGATGATAACAGTATCTAACTCATAGTGATGTTGTTAGGATTAAAGAGTTTATACATATTCAACATTTAAATGACTGCCTGTCACCCGGTAAGCACAATAATCTAATTACTCATTATCATTAATATTATTGTAGCCACTTGAGGTCACAGTTTTCTTTTCAAACAAAAAGAAATCCTTGCTTCTTAAGTTGGCAAAGTTCCATACAGCCCAATGACTCTCTACTATGGTTTGAGTCATTAGAAGAAAATATATTTGACATTGAACCTTCAAGAAGTGAAAAACAGGAACTAATCCAAGTTAAAGTGAAAGGGCAGGAATTACAGTTGGCCAATGACATGGATCACTCCTTTATTGAGAGCTAAAAATGGCAGCATTTTAAAAGACTTTACATAACTCTTAAAAAGCAAAACGCCCTGTGATTTTTTTTTTTCCTGAGCTCAAGACTAGCCAAGCATGAAGTTTCCTAGAAGCCTCTTCTTAATTATCTTTTGTCCACCCCACCCCACCTCAACTCCTGGAAATTAAGTCAGCATCCAGCCACTGCGGCCACCTCAATGCTATACCTTAATTCATAAAATTGAATGATTAAGACCCATCAAGCCCTGCAGATGTTTTTTGAGTCCCAACATTTTCAATAACAACTTGATATTGGGTGTTAGGGAAATCCAATAATGCTGCCTCTAAGCCATATGTCAAATGCAACTCAAGTTCCCAAAGGGTTGTGAGAAATGATGAATGCATTATCAAGTTTTTGAAATCTTTTCTTCTAAATGAAGTGCAAAATATTTTGATGATTAGGAAGTTAGTCATAGGCTTATTTAAATGCATATGTGGATACAGTTTACTATTTTATCTAGAAGAACTGCCTTAGGCTTAGATCATAAATCTCTGAAACTAAACATAGCCAATAATATGGCTTTTCTTTTTTAAACTGGCAAAAGGCCCACACTTCATGATTTTGTCCCTATTTGTTTCTTAAAGAACGGTTTTCCTTAGTGTCACTTCAAACTGTTCCAGTTTGTTGACATGGTGTCAACTTTAGCTCAAACCTCACTACTTAAATTGTAATATCCAGGAACCATTTGCCGATGAGAATCACAACACTAAGGATTACCGCGTTCCAGGGACTCACTGGCCAACCTTCTCCAAAGAGATTTTTAGTGATTTTTTTGAGTAGACATAATGCAGGGAGAGGAGAGAGTGTCTCTAATGTGCTTTTTATTATCTGTTCATTCCCATTAATGTCACCAGAAATTTTAAATGTCTTAGAATTTAGCCAAAACAGAAATAGATCATGGGTTCAGAGATCTAACAGTCAGACACATTGCCCTCTTGCTGGATATTTTTATGTTGGGGGCTGTATGGGTTTGATATACAGAGGAATAGACGTTATTCTATCTTGCAAGTGTCAGGGAAAAAATCTGAAGCTATAATACAAATCAAGAAGGAGTCAGAATGTCCTTGCCTTTAAGGTATTCATAGTAGCAAATGTGTGTGTGCAAACACATATACACAAATATCCTGGAAATTTTCAAAGATTAGAATTTGAGAATATGAACCAGATTGCTGGGGATAAAAATAGGTAGCAAGTGTCTATGAAAGGAGGAAAGGATCAGAGAGAAGGAAAAGGAAGTAGCATTTATTGAATAACTGCGCAATGGAGTAAATATGATTTTACATGGGTTGACTCTTTTAATCCTCACCCCAACCCGGCTTAGTCAGTAGTATTTTAGTGATGAGAAGCTTAGATCTGAATGAAAGGTCAGTAGATTCCAAAATCCTACCTTTTATCAAATATGACACATTAACTTACCAGATCACAAGCTATTAATTTCCTTTCGTGTAAATGTTATCTTCTTTATTTTGGAACTTTTCCACTATATGGTACACATGTGTGTGCACACATGCACATATTTTATGTACTGTATTTAATACTATACTATAAAACATCCTGAAGGCAAGGGTATTCTTGCTCCTTTATGGTACCTGTTATAGCTTCAGCACCAACTGGTGGAGGCAATCTCTAGGTGACATAAAAGAAAGTAAAATTTTAATCAATTAACCAATTAGAATTGATTATCATCCCCATTAAAGTTGTTAACATTAACTGTCCACATTACTGCATGTGTTATAATCTGCCTGCATTACTACAAAGGAATCCCTGTGACTGTAATTTATAATGAAAAGAGGTTTAACTGGCTCATCGTTCTTTAGGGTGTGCTGGAAGCACAGGGCCAGCATCTGCTTCTGGTGAGGACATCAGGAAGCTTACAATCATGGCAGAAGTCAAAGGAAGAGCAGACACATCACATGGCGTGAAAGGGAGCAAGAAGAGAGCAGGGAGGTGCCACACATTTTTAAACAACCAGATATCACATAAACTCACTCATCAGCAAGAGGGTGGTGCTAGACCATTCATAATGGATCTACCCCTATGACCCAAACGCCTCCCGCCAGGTCCCACCTCCAAAACTTGGAATTACATTTCAACATGAGATTTGGAGGGGACAAACATCCAAACCCTAATACTGCATTTTAGGGAAAGCCTGACTAAACAATAAACAAAAACTATGGAAACCCTCTAACAAACAAAGTTATATATGTGATTCGAATACGCAGAACTAATACTAAAGATGCTACTGCTCTGGGGGAAGCAGGGGAGAGCAGAATTGCCTCCAGCTTGGCCTTGCCTGTACACACAACAGCCTGCAAGCCACTGCCTTCAAGCCTCCCAGATTTCACAAAGTACAATTTTAGAAACAATTAGACCAGAATACTTGAGCCCTATAACCTCAGCTTCCCAGAGCAATACCCCTATTGTTTGGCCTCCATAAGAGAGATAATTGTTTAAAAATTTAACAATAATATAACACTGGGTTCTAATTTCTTCTTCAATTGACAATTAATGGATAAATGGCAGAGTCAGAAGTCTATGCTAGGAGGTTGTTCCAAAGACGATTCCCTAAGCATCTGGACCACGGACTTCAGGCGAAATTTCTAAGCCATTCAATACCAGTATGAATATAAAAATGGAACAGAGTTTCCTCATCAAAATGTTAGTCTAGAATGTTCCATTTCAAGTGAAATAAAGCTGGCTCATCTTTTGTAGTTTTTATTAGAGACAGGGTTTCACCATCTTGGCCAGGCTGGTCTTGAACTCCTGACCTTGTGATCCACCTGCCTCAGCCTCCCAAAGTGCTGGGATTACAGGTGTGAGCCACTGCACCCAGCCCAACAAGATATATTTTAAAATGTACACACTGCCACACAGAAAATGGGAAATACAAAAGAGAGGTTAAGACATATGGTGTATTAATCTGTTTTCATGCTGCTAATAAAGACATACCTGAGACTGGGTAATTTATAAAGGAAACAGGTTTAATTGACTTATGGTTTCACATGGGTGGGGAGGCCTCACAATCATGGTGGAAGGCAAATGGGGAGCAAAGTCACATCTTACATGGCGGCAGGAAAAAGAGCTTGTGCAGGGGAACTCCCCTTTATAAAACCATCAGATCTCATGAGACTTATTCACTACCATGAGAACATTATGGGGAAAACAGCCCCCATGATTCAACTATCTCTACCTGGCCCTGTCCTGGACATGTGGGGATTATTACAATTTAAAGTGAGATTTGGGTAGGGACACAGCCAAACTGTATCATATGGCTAATATATAAAAAGGTATATCATGTATGTAATCAGTTTCCCAAAAAGATAGAATAAAAACAATAGTGAGGCAATATCCTAAAATATCATGAATTTTTATCTATTTTAGCCAATAGACAATATAAATCTACAGGTATTGGAAGCCCAAGATATTTCAAGCAGGAAAAATAAAAACAAATCCATGTCTAAATATATCATAATAAAGTTGAAAAACAACAAAGTAAAGGTTGTTAAAGAATCCAGAAAGGAAGAATGGGTTACCTAAAAAGGATGAAAATAAGAATGACAACAGACTACTCAAAAGCAATAATAGAATCCAGAAGGCAGTGAAATAATAGCTTCAATAAATTGAGATAAAATAATTGCCATTGTAAAATTTTTTAACCAGCAGAATTATATTCACAAACAATAATAAAATAAAGTCCTTTAGAAATATAAACTCATACTGAGAGTTTACCACCAAAAATCTAATACTCTTTATTAAAGAGGTAATAAGGAATTACTACTGATAAAGGAAAATAATCCCAGAAGATAGTCAATATGAGAAAAGGGGATCAAAGGTAAATGTAACTAAGGTTCTGAAGTTTTTCCCTAACTATGAGGTTACCACATTCATCTCACAAGCAAGTGGTCCTCAGTTTAAAACCAGAGAGTGAGGCCGGCTCTTATCCTTGGCCCTAAATGACTTCACAGTAGTTGACAGTTCAGCTCCTGGGATTCAGTGGCAAAATAGGCTGGCACATTTAACTAATAATGAAATGTTGGTTGGTCAAACCCATCCTGGAATTAGCTCTGAATAAGTTGTGCTGGTCTTTTCCTGATGCTACTTTTTGCTTTCTTTCTACTAGAATAACTCCCTTGACTTATGTTCTCACCTAGCTCAAATAGTATGTTTTGCACCTAGTGATGACATTCCCCTATTCCCCGCACCAATCCAGGGCCTTAGTTGAGAAGTGACTATTGCGGCCACTGAAGCTGAGGCTGAATCTTGACCTCTCTGAGTCTCCCTTTCTTAAAAGCAAAATCTTAAGAAGTTTTTTCCTACAATACTTCTCAGCTAGCCTTTAATACTGGGCAATATTCAAGTCAAATAACAGCCCTCACTTCTCTCTTTGTTCAGTCACTCCCAAGATGCGTTCTCCATGCTTAGAGAATCTTGCAGATAAAATGTTGGCTTGAACCTGAGGTATAATAGCTTATTTTTACTAGCATTTTGTTTGTTCAATTGGTTTGGCATTTGGGAAGAGAGATTCTACAGTCCTGTTTAAAGCCAGTTAACTTCACATTAGAATTAAAATACATTTCTAAAGGGGAAGGAAAAAACATTTGCCTAATGTTTAGATAATGCAGTAGCTTGGAAGACGCAAACTGGGGCAATTAGTGCACTGAAAACTTTATCTAAGGAAACTCCCTAGTGTGCAGGATAAAGAGGTAAGTAATGAAAAATGAGACGTTAGCAAACCCACAGGATAAAATTAGAAGATTCAATATACTCTATAGAAGTAGATTAATATATGCTATACAGAAGATACATTATTCAAAAAATGGCTGAAATGTTCCAATATTGAAGAAAAACAAGAAGATATGTCACTGAAGGAGTACCACTAATACCCAGCTGGCCTCAGAGCACACTTGCATTCTTGCACTTGCCACACCATATGGTGAGTATTGATTTTCTTGTCTATCTTCTCACTCAGAATTAACCCAATTGAGAGCAGGAAATCTATCATACTCTTTTTTGTATTACTAGCACCCATGCAGAGATTTGCAGAGCTTAATAAACATGTGTTGCTCACAGAGGGTAGAAAATAGAAGATGTTTATTAAGAAAATAATTACTACACATTTGTTGAATAAAGGGGGCATGCACTGTGGAGTGTGACCATTTTTCCTGCAGATGTTTGTATGACATCAGCCTTTCCCATCTATAGGATGCTACAGCTGGGGTTGGGGAGGGGAAGAGAGCTCCGTCCTGAAGAGAAGAGTTCGCTCAAGGGCTATGATTTCTAAGACCTGCTCTGTAGCCTTATTTATTCTTCCTATTTATCCTAAATAGGAATCTGGTTGTGTGTAAAAGAGAGAATTGACATCAACTTGAAGCACATGGAACAAGAACAAAGGCCTGAATAATACAAAAAAGACAGCTGGTAAGTGAAATAAAAAAATTTTAACAGCAACAAAAAAAATCATGAGCCAATGGAATGAAAATTTAGCCCTTCTTCCCCCCACCCCCCCCAAAAAAATGCCTGAGAACAGGAGAGGTCAGCAAAACTTAGATTTCGTGAAAATGTCTAATCTGTGGGCTATTCCACTAAATATCATTATTGTGATGAAAAGTGATAACACTTGGGATTCACAGAAGTTTTTCATTTTTGCAACCTCTGTACAAAATCTGAGTAATTAGTCCTGACAGTGCTGCTCCGACAGATGCTAGTTAGAGCCAGCAACAGCATGGGTGTCCTCATACACATGCCTATTGTATAAGATCTGCGTCCATCCATTCCTCTCCTCTACAATTTCCCATCATACACAACTTAAACTCTCATGGCAGATTTTAAGCAAAGTCCCATCTTCAGCTTGGCCCTCTGCATTTCCTTCAGGAGTATGTCTACCCTCGGAGTTAGCCAACATTAAAATGTACCCCAGGATTCTAGTCTGAAAATGAAGAATGTGTGATAAGCCCAATGCTTTCCTCATGTAAGGAGCCCATCTCTTCATGTTTGTAGACTGATGCTACAAGGACCTGCCTTCCAAGATATTTCCCACATAATGAGAAGAAAATAAAAACAAAAACAAATATGAGAAATGGCAATGTCACCACTCCGAAGGAGAGAGATAAAAGGAAACTCCTCAAAAGAACTGAAATACTACTCTCCTTCCTTTATCCTACAATGTTTCTTCATGAAAAAACATCTAGACTCAAATGAAGTTGCCTTATTTGTGGAAGACTACACTCTCTCCATGTTTGGATACATAAGTCAAATCTTATACCAGAGCCCACTAATGTGAAGACAGGATAAACACATTGACATTGAAAAGCTATTGGGGTTTCCCTGCTTCTACTGTGCTCTGGCTCTAATAGCAATTGAGCCTGGATCAAGACACCTGTGCTAACTTCCAAACCCAAGTCTGTGGACTTGTTAGAGAGCGGGCTGGGATGACTTCCCCACCTGAGATTCATGTCGTCCAATTTCTGATGAATTAGTTGGGTATTTGGCATCAGTTAATTGAAGTGTCCCCCAAAACTATCTTAAAACACTTTTATAAAACATCTAAGAAAAGATGATAAGAAAAGATGAAAAATGATAGAAGCCCCACAAAACTATGGCAATCATAATCAAATGGTCATATTATTCCTGCAAATCACGTGAGTGATTTGAAGTCAAACAAATGTAAAGCTAATAAAATAAAAACATAAAGCCACGATTTTTAATTTAAGATGATGATCTAAGGAGCAAAGCAAGGAAAGAAATTAAATAGTCCATTTTAATTAAACACTCCAGAAAACCTCATTTTACAGCCTCATTCATTCTACAAATATGGCTTCTTGTTAATAATTTAACCTTAACAGTTCCCAACTGTGGCACAGTTTAACAATCCACTTACAATGGCTATAAATTCTTCAAATAAGACAAAGTTAAATGGTCACCAACCGCTCAATATGTAAGTTAACGGCTCTCTGAAGTCCCATCTAATCTTTAAAACATGACTATTTTGACATTCACTCATTTTAATAAGATTTTGGAACTCTCTGAAAACCTCTAGCAGCTCTTCTCTGGGGACAGAACCTCCTTAAGGTACCAAATTGTCAGAAGTCTGTATGCTTCATCTGCGTTCATTCCCAGTGGTTCTTGACTTGAGTGAGTTTCCATGTCAGCCTTCCCAGGCCTTCAGATGCCATGAGGTGTGGGGTATCATTGGAAGATGAGACTGAGAAAAACTGATTAAGGGCTGTGGAAAGCAAGGACTCCCATATAAACTTCTCCAAAGGACTGGGCGATATAGAGATGTCTTTAACTGGCATTCATGTTTATGCCAAGTCTATGCAAAGGTCAGAAGTTCCAGAGGTGGCCAGTATGCCACCTGCTAGGAAGAAAATGAGAAAGGGGTTTGTTTTTCAGGCGGGAAAAAAGAATCCTGGCAAGAGTTAGGTAAGATGGTAAGATCCTAGTCAGTAGGGCTGAGGTCCAGAGCAGAGCATAGTCCTAATATGAAACTTGAGGCTGCATAAAAAGCAAGTACAGCCCAGTCCTGCAGAATAGGGATCCACATTCCAGCTTAGGTGAGGGCTGCAGCATCATGAACTGCAACACCTGGAGTTCACCCTAGGCCACTAGAAACCTACAGCAGCAAAATAATTTCCATGCCATATGACTTGGTGGGTTAGAGCTGCGTGATACTCAGCCTCCTGAGTCAGCTTGGCTTAAGCTCCAGGCAGAGAGAGGCTTCAGGTAGAAGAAATCAGTATCTGCACTGAAGTGGGCTGGAGAAGGCAGGGGATGAAACAAACAGAGCTCCCTTTACCTCAATAAGTCTGTGAAATAAATAATGAAGATGGGCATAAGGCTTCTCGTGTCCTAAGAGCAATGCCATTACTGACTTACAGATGCCTCTCTCTCAAACCATTCCATGGCCCCTTTAGAAATGTACCATTAAGCCAGTATGTGATGTTTTTAATAGCTTGAAGAAATCCATTTATCCTTTACCTCTTAAGTATACTAGGTAGTCAATTGAAAGATGTGAATTTTTTTCACATTTTAATGTCTCTGATAATCAACTGTTGTCTCACAACCACTGCTGGTTGTCATGGCAGACTGTCATTTCCCATATGCACATGAACTTGGGTGCTATTCCTAGGGCTTGTCTGAACAAGTGGAAACTCTAAGCATTTCAGTCCACATAACATCCAAGGATCACTTGAAGAAGTATGATTTCTGGTTGTCATTTTCTGGTAAGATAAAAAAAAATGCATGCATCAAAATATGTGGAAAATGTCTCAGTAGCCCTAAGAAAAATCCAAGAGACACAGTGAAGAACATTTCTTTGAAAGCTCTTGATGGCATAGAGTGCAAAAGTGAGTGGAAAAACATGGACATTGATGACAGAACTGAAAAGCTATTCAGAAAAATCAGATCCTAAGTTTGAATAAGTTTTAGGAACTGAGAAATATAAATGAAATCCTTATCCCCCCCAACTGACTGAATGGACCCCCTCTTGGCCAAGGGGACCCAGAAAACCTTGAAAACTGAATTCTCAGGGGGATGGGTGTTCAGACACACCTACTAATACCCCCTCCATCACTAATGGCGTTAGGCTTTTTTCCCTAAAGGCTAAACAAAAACGAGCCCTCTGGAAATATTGCTCCACCCCTGATATTAACCAACTGCCTGACGTTTTCCCTCTCTTTTGCAGTTTCAGCAAAACAACTGACCAGCATTCCTTCCTGATAAGAGACTGCCATCCATGCAGTGGTTCTGGCCAATCTATGGAGAATGTAGTGAAGGTTTTCATGTCCTCTGCTTCACTTTTTGACATTAGGAGGCCAAAATCTCCACCTTGGATTATGCTAACACCACCATTTATTGAACAAGGGTCCCATGGAGAAGCATGAAGTTCAACTGTGTATGTGAATATTTCTCCTTTCATAAATATTCATGACTGTTCCCATAGCTTATTGAATATGTATATTTGGCCACCCCATTCAGCATAAATTCCTGCCTTACTCTTCAAGTGTCATTCCAGGATTCTGACCAGAGGGAGGTGACACTTCCCAGCCTGTCAGAATGGCCACCCTGCAGGCTGCAACTCTTTATGGGAAATAAAGCTCTCCTTTCCAAATTTATGAATCTTGTCTTTCTTCAGTTGTCAGAATGTATTAACCAATTTGTTTTGTTTATATCTTCCTTTCTATGGAATATGCAACAGTGATATATGTTTCTTAAAAACATGTATAAGTCTAAAAGAATCAATTTCAATAAGTTTGAAGACTCTAAATGATAAAATTGTAACATTGCTTAATTTGAAGAAAATTTTATTAGCAGTACACAAAATATAGTGGCTTAAGATCAAAAGCATTTGGATTTAATGAAATACACCAGCACTTCTCATTCTCCCAGGTTGTATCGTTTTATTTAATCCCATCAAGAACCATTTTTTACAACTGTCACCTCATTTTCCATGTTCCAACCAAACTGACCTTGCTGAAGTGACTCAAATGTGCTGTGGCAGAGAATGCTGATGCTTGCTAGTGTCCCTGTTTTGCCTCTTATTCCAGAGCACAGGCTAGATGGTAAATCCCAACCCTTTGTAATTGTAATGATGAATTCTGAACAATGGCACATTTGTGGAAGTGATATATGCCACCCTCAGGCCTGGTCTCCAAAACCACTCATGCAGTACAAGTACTCATTCTCTATGCCCTCTTTATACCAGACTTAAGATGATCCCCATCACAAATTTGGGACCCACTGGTAAAAGTAGCAGGACCCTCCTCAGCTTGGATCCCTAAACAATTAAGTGGAGCAGAAGTCCCATACTTACTAATGCCTACTAGGTTCCTCTACAAATAAACAAAAGATAAACTTTAACTGCATGAAGCCATTGAGATATGGTGCATTTTATGTTGTTGCCCTTGTTGTCAAACTAGTTATCTTATCCTGCCAAGCACATTCACACCTCCTGCTTTTGTACCTGCTAGTTGTTCTTCTCCAGGCATTCATTGGCTCAATCTGTCACTTTATGTATGTCTGTTTTAGAGAAAAACTCTATGTTTTTCCTCTGCTCTTGTACCACAACAATTAACACAGAAGACTTCCATGACCAAATGTGTGGGGGTTTTCTCCCACACACCAAGCAGCAGACACCAGCTGAGTGTCCTCTAATTTAATTCTGACACTATTTTCCTGCATTTAGTGAACTCCAACAGGTTGAGGGCTCAGTCCCCAAGACTGCTCCCCCAACTCCCAGACTTCAATAACAAGTCTGAGCCTCTGAAACTTCTGGCTGACAAGCTTCAAGTTGGGGTTCTCATGACTCTCTCTTTGGGTTCCATTAATTTGCTGGTGTGGCTCACAGAACTCAGGGAAACACTTACTTGTGTTTACCAATTTGTAAGGATATTACAAAGGATACAGATGAGGTATGGGAGAAGGGGTGCAGAGCCTCCATGCCCTCCCTGGGAGGTTCCTCCAGGAACCTCCAGGTGTTCAGCTATTGGGAAGCTCCTCAAACCCTATCCTTTGGGCCTTTTATGGAGGCTTCATTGGTTGTCCACGATTGAAGCATGGACAACCACGTCAAAATATGATTGAACAAAAAGGATAAGATCTAAGCCCAGCAAGAGACCTGTCTGTTCAGATTCTTCTTGGTCTTTCTGTGCTGCAATCTTTCCTCCAGAGTATGGGGAAGGACTCTCTCTGGAATGAGGGTCTTATGATTTACAATGAGATTAGAATCTTGCATTAAGTAGATGAAAAGAGGACAGGAGAAGGTCAGAGAGAAAGATTTTGCTTTCTGAGGCCTAAAGCACCCCAACATTATAACAAAAGACTGTAACAAGGGTGATAGGAGTTATGAACCAGGAACCATGGATGAATATGTATATAAAAATAACACCATAGGGTCTATTCTCAAATGTCACATCCTCAGAGAGGCCATCTCTGACTTTCCTATCTCTCTAATCTCTTATGTTGCTTTATTTTTCTTCATAACTATCAATGAAAAAGAGTCAAACTCTGTAAAATATTTGAAGGATCTATTCTGAGCCAAATATGAGTGACCAAGGCCCAAAGCACAGTCTCAAGAGGTCTTGAGAACATGTGCCAAAGGTGGTTGGGTTACAGATTGATTTTCTAATTTTAGAGGGACAGAAGTTACAGGCAGACATCAATCAATAAATGTAAGGTATACATTGGTTCAGTCTGGAAAGATGGGACAACTCAAAAGTGGGGGCTTCTAGGTCATATGCGGATTTAAAGATTTCCTCATGGTAATTGGTTGAAAGCATTAGACTCTGACTGAAGAGTTGAAGCCAGCAGAAAGAAATGTTTGTAATTAAGATTCAGGATGGGGGGCGGGGTTGAGGAAGCCAAGGTTCTTATTATGTAGATGAAGCCTCCCAGTCACAGACTTCAGAGAATAAATGATAAATGTCTTTGTCAAGCCCTAAAAGGTTCCAGGCTCTTAGTTAAATCTCTCCTGGATCAGGAAAAGACCTGGAAAGGGAAGAGGATTCTCTATAGAATATAGTTTCCACATGACAGACAGCTGTGCAGGGCCATTTCAAAATATGTCAAAGAAATACATTTTGGGGTAAAATACTTTCATTTCTTTCAGGGCCTGCCATCTGTCATGCAATGCTATACTAGAGACAGGTTGGTATTTGATATCTTATTGCTACAGTTTTGTCAGTCTTAAAATTTCTGTTTTAATATCAATGTTGCTCAGTTGTGCCTGAATTCCATAAGGAGGAGATTACAATGAAGCATGTCTGATGTGATGCCCACTTCCCACCTTGGCCTGAACTAGTTTTGCAGGGTTACTTTAGAACGCCCTTGGTCAAGAGTGGGGGTCCATTCAGTCAGCTGGGGAGCTTAGAATTTTATTTTTGGTTTATATAATGTTTATCACTATATAATATTATATTATAGGTTTATTTGCTGTTTGCTTCCTCTAAAGAATATTAAACTATTTTTTTCAGTTGGTATACTCTTGTCCCATACCCTACAAGAGTACCTAGTATAAAGTATGGTCTCCATAAGTACTTCTTAACCAAATTAATGAATTAATTAGCCATAAGAAAGTAGTAGAACACGATAGGTCACTGTGCCCATGTTTAAGAAGGAAACTGAGTTTCAAACAGGTTAAGTGTCATCTCACAGTGCTAAGCAGTAGCAAAAATGAGGTCGGCCCTAGCTTTCTAAAGTTTAGGGGAGTTTTTTGGTTTGTTTTCTCCTATACCATGCAATCTTCCTCCACAAATCTGAAGTTCCAGTTAGTTGCTGTACCAACTACATACCTGAAAAATGTAGAGATCATAAACAAGTAGGTAAACATTTTTAAATAGCCTTCAAAATTCTAGATGTGAAAAGAGCTGACCACAATTTCTCCTATTTTTTCATTTATTCTAGCCAAGTATACCCTCCTGATATAAAGAAACAAGCTCACCACACCAGGACCCCCCTCAGCTTCCACTCCAGTGACCCTTGGACCAATAGCATTTCTGACTAAATGAATATCCCTTCAAGACTTAGGATTCCTACACTGAATGTTTCTACCTCCTTCTCGCCACCCACAAATGCATCTAGTTCTCCATGGTCTCCCAAAATATCTCCCAGAAACCTATTAATAAATAATCTTCAAACAACTGGGCCAAAATCCTATCCCTCCCAGAATTCCTAAATGCTGGACTTAAAATTTAGTCTCTCTTTTCTTGTCCAGAGAGAACAGTCAATCAATGACTTCATACACTGTATCACTGAGTTCCTCTTGTAACTTTAATGTTTTCATTTAAGTATCAGTGCCAGGCCCAGATTTGGGAAAAGTCCTGAAATTGCTAAGCATTCATTTTTGTGCCCTTCTTTAGCCCTTTCTGCACCAAAGATCAGATCTGGGTGCTTGACTTCCAGTACAGTACTGTATGCACTAGTCTAACATTTGCCAAAATTTGTTCCCCAGAAGACTAATTGTATGAGATGGTCCATTATAATTTTATGCTCAGAGAAGTTGGGGAAACCTTGCATCTTATACCCCTCTCATGGATTTATGCTGCATAAATATGTGTTGAAGGCTTGAGAAGCACATAAGTGTTTAACTTTATTTAAGCCAGAATTTCCCAAAATTATTTGACTAACAAACGTCTTTTTTCTCTCTCTTAATGCCTATAGCTTCCCACTGAATTATTGTTCCTTGAAAGATATTTTGAAGAATATTGCTCTTGCTTTTTATAATCCCAGCCACACACAATTTCCCAACCACTCAAAGCCAAATAATGGTAACAACAACACAAAACATCAATTTACAATTTAAAATAATTGACACCACTGACCAAACATCTGCATTTGCATCTCTGGGGCTGCCGCAGTCCTGGAACTGCCCTTGATGGCTCTGCTTTCTCCTGACCTTCTCCTGGGCTCTCTTTCAGCTCCCTCTGGCCAGGTCCAGCAGTACTTGTCTCTTCAGAGCCATGTAATGACTCTGACCTGAATAGACCCAGCTATCTAAATTCTTTCCTTCTTTTCTCTGTATTTCAACCTTTCTCCCAGGCTATCTGCTCCAGATTCTAAATGTTCTCTGCCATTTAAACAATTTCCTGGTGAACAATGATTAATTTGATGAGGAGTCAGGATGGCTCAGGGCCAGAAAAACAATCACTTGTGGCTCTCTAGTCAACTCCAATTACGTCTGCTAATGAAAGAGAGAAATGATTTTTAAAAATCCCAAACCATGAAGTTATGGAGGTTCCAGCTGGAGACTGCTTTGGATTTTTTGTGACTGGATTTTTTAAATCCAAAGAAGACCCCGCTTGTGGCCATTTCAGTCCAAGGGCCATTATGGAATCTAACTGACTTTCAGAGCCTCATCCACTCAACCCATGGGCCAACTGTTCCCATAAGAGAAAATGGCAAGGAGGACAGACAACTTCAGCATCAGGGAAAATGCCAACTGACTGATCCTCATAGGAAGTTCTGGGGACTTCTACATGTAGGTAAGGCCTCTGCGGAATTATAAGATAAAACTTGGATAGTGCTGCTGCACTGAGCAAGTGCCAGCTGCCTGCCCCATGTCCTGCATTATCTGGGAGATGGCAACTTGTATTGCATGAACCCAACCCTCCAAATTTTAGATCCTGGAAATAGGTACAGCTGTTTTTTGAAAGCAAAAACCAGAAAAGAAAAAAAAAAAAAAACCCACACAAGTCCTAGGAGCAGGTTTTATTTTGCTGCTGGCTCTATTTTCAATCATTTTTGAGGGTCAATGTTCATTCTCAACTCCTTCAAGTGTTTGTAACTTGGCTGCTTTGGGGATGGCTGAGTCACATTTTATGACAGCTTAGAAAATGCTGTGACTTTTCATACTCTTCAGAGGACACACTTAGGCTGGAGTTAACAACTTAGGCTTGAAGCTAGTTAGACATGGGGTATGGTCAGGTCACAGTGCTTAGTAACCTCAGAAAGCTTCTGATGGATAACAAAATGGTACTCAAGAAGGTAACTGGGAGGGATGCAAGACACCAGTGAAAAAAGCAGAAATAGTAGATTAAAATAATAATCACAACAGTAACATAGGACAGCAATTTTGGGCATGTATAATAAAAAAAAGACAAGGTAATTAACAGAACTTGTACATCTACGGAAATGGTTAACAAATGAGGCGAAGCGTGAAAGACAACCACTATAAAACATGGCTCTTTCCTTATGAGCCTACTCTGAAACAAATGGAGCAAAGGAGTAAAAGAGTTTAAAAAACTCGGGGCATAATTCTCTTTGAGCTTGTTTCTGTGACTTCTCATATTCCAGAGGACACCCTTAGGTGGAGTTAACTTAGGCTTGAAGCTAGTTAGACCTAGCATCTAACTAGTTCTGGTCCCTTACTAAAAAAAGCATCCAATATTTTTTAAATTGTTCAATAATATTCACTCATAACAAAGAAGGATAGAAATAATTTTACTCACATTCATTTTTATCTAACATTCAATGAAATCTTCAACCAATCAGTGCTATCCTTAACTTACACTGAAAATATCACTATTGAAGGTGACTCTTGTGTACAGAAAATTTTATTCTGCATCCTCCGCCTGCCACCAAAGCTAACTAAAACAATGAGTGACGCAGGCTTCTAATGGTCATTTTGTGTCCTTGACACTGCCCCTGCTTCCTCTAGGTTCCCTTCCATTCTCCTTGCTCACCTCCAAACTCCAGATACAGGAAGAAACCCAGGAAATATGGAGCTTCAAATGTGCTTAAAACTGCAATATCACCCAATTTGAAATTGATTACAGGGAATGTGAGCGGCTGTTTTTAGGCTATTACTAAGGTTTTCTCAAAGAGTTAATGGAGATTTTGTTTGTTAGCTTTTCACATATAATTGTATATGATCTTGTGACTTATGTAAAACATTACAATAATGTGTTTGAGAAGTAGCAACTCAAGTTTTTTCCTAACAAAATGTGTGCCATTTTCCTCTTCCCCAAAACAAACACATATACTCATATTGATCTGCTGTCAAAAGGTGATTCCTGTACAAAATTAGTCTGCAAATCATCTTGCACCTAACTAGATGTTTTGAGTACACACATGAGGATGATTCATCTTTTCAAAACAGAATGTAGCTGGCAAAAATGTTGTATTGCTTTAATTTCTCATTTTGGATTTGAAAAAAAAGAGCAGCTCAGCTATTACTGAATGAACTACTTATTCTTCAACATTGAGTCTGACTTGACCAGGAGGGCACATAAACAGTCAGCTTGCTTTAAGAACAGCTGGTTGACTCACTCATTACAGTCAGCACATTTTCTAGCTGTGTCAGGGCCTGCCTGGAATTGCAACCTGGGAAGCAAAGATACTCCTTAGGCAGATGGGACTTCTGAAATCAGCCAGTGGCTCAGGAAACACAGACGTTCAAGGCCTCAGGTGGCCGAAACTCATCATATGGCCCACCTTAGCCTACCCTTTGTAAGATTCAGCCACCTGAGAAAACCTAATTATTCTTTTGCCATCAGCTTCATCAACATCATGATCTTCACCCAAAATAATGAAACTCTGACCCGCACACGGTGCTGTACCTTACAAGCACATGGCAAGCAATGTCTGCCTCGCCAGGCCTCCCACTATGTTCTTTCTGAGTCTACTTTTCCACCGTGTATTGGCATAATGGTGCAGGTGTGTGCCAACATGCACTTCTTCTGCAGTCTGTGAGCTCCTCAACTGGAGATACTATTGCTGCGGTTCAATCAGGCTGGTGGGAAAAATGTTAGAGATAGTTATAGAGATAGACACAAATCTTCTTGGAAGGCCAAGAAGTTTGCATAACTTCGGTAATATATCTGGCTGATGGTGGCCCGGTCCCTTTACCTTTAGTTAAACAAATTAAAGGAGTCACAGAGGAAGGCAGAGTAGTTTACCTAGCTAGCTTGTTTACTCAGGTGGTCTTAAGACTAACCTTTGATGTACTGCAGGTGCTTAAGTGCTTTTAACTTGGGAAGTCCACAATGTCAATTACTTTCTAATGGTGTTGACTCAAGCCACTGTTAATTAATCTTACTGAATAAATGCAAGTCTCACTAGCTGATCAGTGCCATAGTCGCAACTGTTTACAGCACTCAGCAGGGAGTCTGTAAACAGCTCAGACACCCTCAGCTGGACTGGCAAAGCAGAATATCTGTGTGTCAGTGTATGTTATTCATCCGTCCCTGGGTCAGGTGTCTACAAGGGACAGACCCCCTGCAGCTGGTACCCCTGTGTGAGGGGTGCTGCTGCATACTATGACTCACACTAACCTGCATAGTGATGCACAATCCAAAGGAGGATCCCAAACTTCCTGCAACTGAAACCAAACCAAAATTCATCTTCCAACGTAACACATCAAAGTGATCATTTATAGAAAGACCCTTCAAGACACTCTGATAATTCCACATTTATAAAAATTACACAGATATACATATATAAGCAAATCTCCACTAATTTCATTAATGAAATAAGAATAAGTAATTAATCCAAAGCAGAACTTAATCAAGATACCATTAATATTTGCCTTAGGAATATTATATGATTTTCACACAGTGATTTGATATGTGCTCAGTTCTCACTAAAATTAGTCTGTCTTTTCCAATCCCACTGTGTCAAGTCGCAAGAGAGTACAACTCAGCATGTTCTGGTTGGCAAGGGACAGTCAGTGAAAAATGAATTAAATGGTCCCATTAAACCCTAATATGAATAAACTATGTGTGTATGAGTGTATGTGTCTGTAAGTGTTTGAGGTGTGACATAGTATATGTGAGTGTGTGCATGTTTCTGTGTCGCCTGTGTATGTGTATCCAGATCTCATTGTCTTTACTTTGGATACAAAGCTATGGCACAAGTGTGTTTGACAATCATCTTTTAAAAATAGCCCTTTCACATGGAGTTTATTTAGTTGGTTTTACTGATCAAGACTTAAATATCATGTATTGTGTGCCTAGTTTTGTTCTTAAACGAGGCCAGCAAATCATGGCCTATGAGCTGAATCCACGCCTGTTTTGGTATATAGTTTTATTGGAGTACAGTCATTCCCATTTATTTACATATTATTTATGGCTGCTTTCATATTAAGATAGTTGTGACAGAGACCATATGGTCCACAAAACCTAAAACATTTCAGTCTGACCCTTTACAGAAAAAGTTTGCTAACTCTTGTTAAAAGTACTTAACAACTACTAACTGCTACCTGTAAGGTTTCATCTGCATAACAAGACCACCTCTGCTAGCCAGGTTTCCTCTTCTCTCCCTCCCATAACCCATTTTACCATCATAACCTGTTTCATCACAATCCAAGCCCCTATTCTTTGTGTAACCTCAAGATGGTATCAAGCATCAACCATCTGGCCATTTCTTTGAGCTTTTATATTTTAGATGACACCTGTGCACACATATACATGTGATAAAATTTGTAAGTCTTTTTTTAACCCCAGTTAATCTGTGTATTATCAGTTTGCTTTATAGACTCAAATCATTGATCCTTCAGGGGAAAAATTTAAACTTCCCTACAGTAGATACTATTATTGGAAGAAATCATTTCTTTAAAACTAGCAAATTAAAAGCATTTTGATGATGGCTTCATTAGCCTTATAGAGGTATGAATTTAGAAAAGAATTAAAGAATTCACAACATCCCAGGGTTTCTGTGTCCAAACTACTCTGTAGACAATGAACTCGGGGAAGAAATAGAAAAAAAAATCGTATCAGAAAGCAAAACTAAATTGTAAGGTACTCAAGAGAGGACAGCTTATAGCTTTTAATGAACACTTTATAAGGAACATTGAAGAAAGGCGCAAAAACAACCAAGAGAATGAAAATGGGATACAGAGGAAGTATAAACAGTCAAGAGAGAGTCATTAAAAAGGCAGGTAGGTAAAGCAGATTGAACATTCATTTTACCAATTCATGAAAAAGAAATTTTTTAAAGGAAACAAACTAATATTTAAGATGATAATATAACATATCTTTCTATAAATAAAGGAATGCCTGAATCTACAAACTGAAAGACCTACCAGATACAGGGGAAAATTAACCAGAATTATCAACTGTCAGACATGTTCTTATAAAATTATTAGACCTTAAAGATCAAGATAAATATCCTCAGGGGCCTCCAGGCAAAAAGGCCAAATAACTTTAAAAGGTTAAAAAAAAAATAGATTGTCCTCAAACTTCTCAGAAACAACTTAAAAAGCAAAACAATAGTAGAACAGCATTGTTAGAAAACTTCAAGAAAAAATGTAAATGAAAGACATTATACCGAACCCAGCTGTTTTTCAAGTTTCAAGGCCATAGAAATGCAGTTCTGAATGTGGCATAATGAAGGAAATACTATACACATGTGCCCTTTCTAAGACATTTAGTAGAGGACAGGCTTCATTGAGCCAAAATTACAGGCAAACCTTTCAAAAGGACTGGCAGTAGGCATTTTGTTATCGTCAATTGTAGAGGTAAGAACAAAACAAGAGTGGGTTATGGGCAAGTAATAATATGTAAATATTGTAGATTCTGACAAGTCAAAAGAGTGCAATTGAAAAGTGGGACCAAAAGGGGCAAAGCCGGCCAGGTGGTGACTCACCCCTGTAATCAGGCCAAGTGCGGTGACTCACACCTGTAATCCCAGCACTTTGGGAGGCTAAGGCAGGCAGGTTGCTTGAGCTCAGGAGTTTGAAACCAGCCTTGGCAACATGATGAAACCCCATCTCTACAAAGAGAAAAAATTAGCAAGGCAGGTGGCATGTGCCTGTAATCCCAGCTACATGAGAGGCTGAGGTAGGAGGATCACCTGAGCCTGGGGTGGTCAAGGCTGCAGTGAGCCATGATTGTACCACTGCACTCCAGCCTAGGCAACAGAGTGAGACCCTGTCTCAAAAAAATGAAGACTTTATGAAGAGAAACAAAACAAAAGGGATAAAATGGAAAATAGAATCAAATCATTACCTGTTGTGTACAGATAATAGATGGAAGTCAAAGGGCACCACTTAAAACTGACAGATGGTAAAACTTACGTAAAAATAAAGGGTACTGAACATAAAAAAAAAATGTATTAATACAAAGGTAACTACTTAGAATAAAAATTTAAATTTTCCTAAATACCAAAATAAAAATTTAAAAGTCAAAGAGGGTATACCAAATAGAGAAGGGGAAAAGCTAGTAAATTTAGGATAGTGCACATGGTAATCTCACTGTAAAATAGTAGGGTGGGCTGGGTGCAGTGGCTCATGCCTGGAATCCCAGCACTTTGGGAGTCTGAGGCGGGTGGATCACCTGAGGTCAGGAGTTCAAGACCAGCCTGGCCAACAGGGTGAAACCCCATCTCTACTAAAAATGCAATAATTAGCCGGTCGTGGTGGCATACACCTGTAATCCCAGCTACTCAGGAGGCTGAGAGGCAAGAGAATCACCCGGGAGGCAGAGGTTGCAGTGAGCTGAGATGGCACCACTGTACTCCAGCCTGAGAACAGAGCAAGACTCTGTCTCAAAAATAAAATAAAATAAAGTAAAATAAAAGTGTGGAATTGAGACTAAACATTATAATAATATAAAAAAAGTGAATATGCTTAAGTTATCTATTAATAAAAATGATTTAAAAGTTGGTATACAAAACAAAACCTAACTCTATGCTATATATAAGAGATACACTTAAAATGAATAATTCAAAGAGGCTAAGAGTAAAGAGGTAGCAAAAAAATGTACCAAGTAAAAGAAAGCAGAGGACACAGTGCTGTTACCAAAGTAGACTTCAAGCCAAAAAGCATTCAATGGGACAAAGAAGGACATTTTATAATATTAAAAGCCACATTGTACCGTGAACAAAAAATTATCTGAGACAAGTCTCAACCAATTTACCTTATTTTGCCAAGTTTAAGGATGCACCTGTGACTCAGCCTCAGGAGGTCCTGACATGTGCCCAGTGTCACGGGGGTACAGCTTGGTTTTATACATTCTAGGGAGACATATGACATCAATCAATACATGTTAAGATATATGTTGGTTTGGTCTGGAAAGGCAGGACAACTCGAAGTAGGGACTTCCAGGTCATAGGTAGTTTAAAAGATTTTCTGATTGGCAGTTAGTTGAGTTATCTAAAAACCTAGAATCAATAGAAAGGAAAATCTGGATTATGATAAGGGGTTGTAGAGACCAAGGTTTTATTATACAGATGAAGCCTCCAGGTAGCAGGCTTCAGAGGGAATAGGTTGTAAATATTTCTTATCAGAAGTAAAGACTGTTCTATCAGCCTTAAGGTCTGTGTTGATATTAATGGTAATGAGGTATGTCCGGACTGCCCCCAACTTTCCATCATGGCCTGAACTCGTTTTTCAGGCTAACTTTGGAATACTCTTGGCCATTCTAAATCTGTTCAGATGGGTGGGGGGCTCAGAATTTTATTTTTTGTTTATGCTACATTGAAATTATAATACTTATGAATATCTAGGCACCAAATAACCTGGCAACTACCTTTATGAAATACAAGTCATGAGAGATGCAAGGAGAAATAAGTAGAAACACACTAATAATAGAACCCTTTAACACATCACTCTCAAACAATACAGGTTAAATAGACCAAAAAGGTAAGGTTGCAAAGTAGCTAAACAAAATAAGGTGCATTTTTTTAGGCATATATCAAACACTACATCCTGATAATAGAGAGTATACCTTTTTCTCCAGTGCACATTGAATGAAAATTGATCATATACTTCATTTCAAAGAAAACATCAGTAGGCTCCATACAATAGAACTCCTTGATCACAATGCAAAAAAGGTAAAGAAAGAAAACAAAGAAAGATAAAAAAGTCCTTGACCTTAGAAATTTAAAGACTTTCTAGCTCTTGGGCAAAAGGGAAATACAGCCAAGCACGGTGGCTCATGCATGTAATCCCAGCACTTTGGGAGGCCATGGCAGGGAGGATCACTTGAGGTCAGGAGTTCGAGACCAGCCTGGCCAACACAGTGAAACCTTGTCTCCACTAAAATACAAAAATTAGCCAGCCATGGTGGCAGGCACCTGTAATCCCAGCTACTCAGGAGGCTGAGGCAGGAGAATTGCTTGAACCTGGGAGGCAGAGGTTGCAGTGAGCCGAGATCATACCACTGCACTCCAACCTGGCAACAGAGCGAGACTCCCTCTCAAAATAAATAAATAAATAAATAAATAAAGGGGAAATACAAACAGTAATTATAGAATTTCTGAAAAATGATGATAATAAAAACATTACATATCAATCTGTGAAATGCATTAAAGTAGGGATCAGAGGAAATTTATACCTCAAAATATCTATACCAATTTTAAAAAGATAAAAATAAATGAAAACTGTTAAAAAGCAGGTCAGCCAGAAAAAGAAATTTAAGATCAAAGATTAATTAGGAAAAGTTTTTTTAAAAAAGATATTGCAAACAACTTTATGCTAAAAAAAAAAAAAAGAGAGAGAGAACTTGGACAAAACAGATAAATCCCTTGAATAAATTCAACTTATAACAATGTACACAAGACAAAAAGAAAATTTGACTAGCCATATATCAACTTTAAAAAATTAATCCAAAATTTAAAATCTTCCCACAAAAAAAAACTCCAAGCCCAAAAGGCCATACCAGTGAATGAATCTCTGAATATTTTTAAAAGCAATAACAAAAGAGGAGGGAAAAAAATCACCTCAAGTTCCAAAGACATTCTGTTGGAAAGTCTTTTAGTCAACCCGTGTCTTAACTACCACAGGTAACCAGAACCAAAGCACCCTATTCCAAAGCTCTCTCCCCTAGTGTTGGGAACCTGCTCTTTCCATCCACAGCTCAAGGCAGGAGACAACAACCATTTTGTCTGTATGGTAGGAACAAGAGAACACAAATACCATGCAGACAATGACCAAAGTGGCACACACTGAAAGAGTTGCACCTTCTAGGAGCTCAGCAGGAAGCCCAGCAGCTCATGCTAAGTTTGTGTTCCAGCAGTCAACATGGGAGGAGAACATAGGTCAGAAAACAAAGGGATGAGGATAGGACATTTAGAAAAGCCAGCCTGGGCAGGATAGGCTCTTTAGACAACGCATGTACTTCCAAAGGGAAGGAAGCAATGAAGCCCTTCATCTGACCCCAAGAGAGATATCAATTTCTTTTCTTATTCTTCCAGTTTTATGACCCTCCCCCCATCAACACCCCAAGAACTTCTTAGAGACCAACACCCTCCTCCCAATCTCAACGCAGGACTTCTTAGAGACAAACACCTTAGGGGCAGAGATTTAAGTACTTTGTGCACTCTTTTCTCCCTCTAACTCTAAGGAAGAGACATTCTCCCAGATTGAATTGCAAGTCGAGAATACCACTGCATACCCAGGAAACACATCCAAATAGAATATGAAATTGCTGACTGCTCAGAGCCTTGTGCCGCATTAAAAAAAAAAAAAAATCATCTAGAAAAAAAGTTCATTCCTGGTAAGACTCACTGATGTTAGGCTGCCTGTCTTCCACTTGCCCTCAGCACCATCCCCTCTCCATCTCTGTTTATCCTTTCCACTCTGCCGTGTGCCCTGGGAGGTTGACCTGTACAGATGGCATCAAAAGGCCTTTTGGCTCCCAGTTGGGTCCAGCCAATGTGGAACACTACCATAAAATGGGAGGGAGGAGGGGAGAGACGGGTCAGTGTACCCATGGCCTCCCTCCCTGCAGAGTCCTGGCTGATTCTCAATATGGCAGCATCCTGCTCTGATCAGGTTACTCTTGCTACCTAATTCTGTCTCTGAGTCCCAGTAACCACTCCTCTTTTCATCCTTCCAGGCCCCAAAACACACCCTTCCACCCTCTGTTACTTCCTCTGGGGCACTGCACGGTCCCCTGTGGCTTTTCTATACGTAGCCTTCTGATTTTAAAATAGTCCATTTATTAACCTCTTTGAATACTTGCCATCTCCTCACATTCTGCTGTTGAGTTTCTGACTCTACAGTGAAGAAAATAAACTCTCAGAAAAGAACTTTAGCCTGGAGATCCCAGGCCATGCTGCTGAATCAAACTGCAAGGTCATGGCAAGGAGGGCCTGTCCCTAATTGTCACTTCAGGATATTCCAAATACGAAGATAGGAGGGAATACTGGTGTCCATCTTTGTTAGGCATAGAAAACTAGCAAAGATTGGATGTTTATTTTACTTTAATGCAGTATCTGCACAGTAAATGTTTGCAATTCAGAAGCATTTTTCCCCAAATATTTAGGAAACAGCACTTCTCTCTAATAAGTATTTTGAAATTGTTATACAATTTTGTTTCTTTTCTCAGGTTTTTATATTTTCAGGTCATTAAAAAAATCATCCTTGCTTGGCTATGCTACTAAAATCTCAACTGCCCTGTGGGTGTGGCCAGGAAGAAAGACAGTACTTGCCACCAGTCCTGCTGGGCAGTCCAGCCTTGATCCAGAGGTCTGAGAGGGCATGGATGATGTGTTCCAACCCTATTTGTATCACCCTCTAATTGGAATCCTGGTTTGTAGCCCATTCTGAATGAGCCTGCTTTAATTCCCTAAACAGATATCTCCAAATGAGAAACAAAAAAAGAAATTTGTAAAGCAAATGACTGTCAGGTGTTTGGTCCAGTCTGACTTAACCAGACACTTCAAGTACAATTTAAAAAAAAAAAAAAAGAAGAAGAAACATAATTTTGGAGCCAGAAGACCTGGGTTCAAATTCTGGCCAATGTACTTAATATATCTGTCTTGTAGATGCTCAACTGCTCATATTTGTCATCTGTGAAATGGGTATAGTAAAATGTTCTCACCTGCAGAGTGTCATAAAATGTAAATAAGGTAATTTGCGTAAAAGCATATTAAAATCAAATATGCCAGGCAGATTTTATGTTTGTTTTTGTTGTTTTAGAAACAGAGTCTCACTCTGTTGCCTCACCTGTAGAACAGTGGCATGATCATAACTTACTGCAGCTCACACTCACGGGCTCAAGTGATGCTCCCACTTCAGCCTCACAAGTAGCAAGGACTACAGGCATGCACCACCATGCCTGGCTAACTTTTTAAAATTTTTTTGTAGAGATGGGGTCTTGCTAGGTTTCTCAGGCCAATGTTGAACTCCTGGCCTCAAACGATCCTCCCACCTTAGTTTCCCAAAGCTCTCAGATTACAGGCTTGAGCTACTACACCCCACCAGATGTTTGTTTTAACAACAATTTTGAAAAAACAAAATAGTAGAATCTAAGCCATTTTGTCCAAAAGTCATTCACCCAAATATTAATTAAGGGCTTGGCATTGATTCAGAAGATGTATACGGCATAGAGTCAGCCTCTAGAGTTTGCAACATAATTAGGGAAACAAATATAGCTTTAATGATTATTAGAATATTAGCAAGTATATTCTGGTGGCTAAGTTGTGTCATTTAAAAAAGTTCTTTATGACGGTGGTTCGCGGAAGAAAGAGAGCAACATAGATTCATTGCTGTAATGACAGAGGTCTTCACAGAGGAATTTGGAGTGGAATAATAATAGGAGTTAACATTTATTGAGTAATTCTTATCACTTTAAGACATAATTTTGAGCTGTTTATGTATTAATGCATCTAAGCCTCAAACAACCACATGAAATAGTTATTACAATTTTCTCCATCTACAAAGGAGGAAACTAAATTTCAGAAAGTTTAAGTAATGTGTTCATTGTGCACAATTAAGCAAGTGAAAGACCTAAAATTCAAACCTGGACAGTCTGACTCCAGACCTCTGCTTTGACCCTTCCTGATGATGTGGGTGCACTTGGTACACCTGCTAACACATGGCACAAAGGTTCTGCAAACTCTACTGAACAATTTGCCATCTGGCTCCTTCCATCTTGGCTCCTTCTTATCCAGTAACTAAATGAGAACTAGAAAAAGCTGTTCTACTTCCAGTCCACGGGTGACCCGCTAAGTAACCTTGGGAGATTTCATATTTCCTGCCACAGCTTTGTCAGCCTTAAATAATGAATTTCAGAAAATATAATTAAGTACAGTTTATTTGAGTGCAAAGCCTGAGGATGGCCACCCAAGACACCAACTCCAAACAAATGGGGTCAGCATTCCAAAGTGGAGAAGTTAAGGTTTCACTTAAATAGAAATCTTAGCAGGATTACAACATTTTCCATATAAGATCAGTGCATATGCCACAGAAATTTAATTGGTTAAAATTGCTACATTCCAAGGCAGATTACTCTATAACTCCCTGAAGAGGGGTAGCGATCTGAGTGGGTGTCTTAGCTCCAGAACTGTTTGGTCTTAATTATTTAGAGAAAAAAGAAAAGAAAAAGGCAGAAGTTGCAGCTGCAAGCCACATGACTTAGATGGCATAGCCACCTTCCTCTCAAGGCTCAGGATAATTTAAAGCTCCCACCAGGTGCAGTGGCAAATGCTTGTAATCTCAGTACTTTGGGAGGCCAAGGTGGGAGGATCACTTGAGCTCGAGAGTTTGAGACCAGCCTGGGCAACATGGTGAAACCCTGTATCTACTAAAAATACAAAAATTAGCTGGGTGTGGTGGCACGCGCCTGTAATCCCAGCTACTCGCTTGAACTCAGGAGGCGGAGATTGCAGTGAGCTGAGATCGTGCCACTACACTCCAACCTAGCGACAGAGCCAGACTCTGTCACAAAAAAAAAAAAAAAAAGAAAGAAAGAAAAGAAATCTGGTCTCTACAAAAAATACAAAAATTAGCCAGGTGTGGTGGTGTGCACCTGTAGTCCCAGCTACTCAAGAGGCTGAGGTGGGAGGATCTAGGTTGCAGTGAGCCTAGATCATGCCACTGCACTCCAGCCTGGGCAAAAGATTGAGACCCTGTCTCAAAAAAAAAAAAAAAAAAAAGTGAACGTGGTCAATTTTTTCTTTAAATTATAATTTAAAAAGTGTTAAAAATGTAAAGTTCCAACAGCTTTAAGTTTGAATTATTTCAAGTTTGAATTTTTTAATTTCATAGCTTCTTTATCAGTAAATCCAAAATGATACTTCCACAAATGTACCTCTACTATCAGAATAAAAGAAACTGTGAGAATAAATGGGAAAGGCTGCTGAAAAATACAAATGACCTAAAAGAGTAAATTAATTGTCATAATTACTATTTATTTTTTACTGTCTATCTAATCTCATGGCCAGAATGTATATTTCTAACTATCATCTGTAATGACAAAAGGAAAGTGGGCAGAAGCATGTGCCTGGATTGGCATGGTCCAACAACCTCTGCAGGATGAGTTGTTGTGTGTGCAGGTCCTGCAGCAGATGGAACAGCAAGTGTGCACATCTGTATTATTCAGGTGATGTGTGGATACAGAAGAAGGAGAACAGAAATGACTTTTAGAACCAGTCTTGTTTTCTGCTTGTGTTATTTTATACAGGACTACTTAATGTCTCATTTTCAAAATTGTCTGAATATGCATGTCTTTGATGCAAGCAAGACACAGGGCTCCTAAATAAAAGAAGAAATAGGAATATAAGTAAACAGTAATGAGCTGTTTTTCTTTCTTCTTTAAAATATATTATTCTACTCTGGCAGCATAGAGAAGCCCTACGGGAGGATTAAGTAGAATTTTAAAAAGCACTTCCTCTGATTCAGTCCATACTAGCTTCGTGATGACACCTCAGCAAACTCAGTTGAATGAATTTCTGAATGAATAATAAGTGACAGAAATCAATCAGGTATCTCTGCTGCTGCCAAATTTACAATATGACAATGTCACTGACTGGGAGAGAGCTAAGATTGGCCATTGGACCAAGTGTGGGAGGCTTAAAATGCATAATGTGGAAGTTATAGGACAGGAAGAACCTGTCTTGCATTTGATAACCTGAAAAAGGGGATATAATTAATATCTCTTGGGCTTGCCACATCTGGTGAATTAAAGGGAATTTTTACTTGACTATAGAGAATGCAGGAAAAGAACCATAGATGTGACAGAAATATTGGCAAGTATTTATTCATTCATTATTTCACTCATTCATAAATCATTCAGTGATAGTCAAATAACTGACTGTCAAGCAAACGCGGCTAGGTGCTGTGGATTAAAAATGAAAGAAGCGGAGTGCCCGATAAAAGGAGCTCACAATATAGGGACAGAAATAGACATAAGCAAATAAATATAATGTGATGAGTTTATCTTAATTACAGCCATGGGCACAGGGTACTGGGAGAGCCCTTAAGGAGGTGCAGGGAGGCAGAAGGAATGCTTCCCAGAGAAATGACCCTGGAGCTAAGTGTTGAGATGACCAGGTGAGGGGCAGGGAGATTTTGCACCAAGAGGACCTATTTGAGTAAACAACTGAAAATGAGATAGAGAATGGTTTATGCAGGCAACTGCAGACAATTTACTATAGTATAAAATGCAAAGCAGGAAATGGGGCAGAAGAAGCCAGAAAAGGTGGTGAGGCCCAGGCCGCAGCAGGCCTTCTCCAAAGAAGCAGCTTGTTTTTTATCCTTTTGGGTAGAGGTTCTCAAACTTCAGCCTGATTCAGAATTACCTGAAGGGTTTTCTAAGCATGCATCGCTGGGCCCCACCCCACAGAGTTTCTGACCTCCTAGGCCTGGGGTAAGCCCGGGGAATTTGCATTTCTAACGAGTTCTCATGTGATGCGATGATGCTGGTCCTGACAACACCTCGCTCTAGGCAACCAAAAGGGCTTACTGGGTTTCAAGCAAGACATCCATAAGGTAAGTTGTGCCCCTTAGAATCCATGGACTCTCTGGACAGTCTGCATTCTTAAGAGTCAAGGACTGGAGGTGGGGAGGCCAGTTAGGAGGCTGTGCCAGAGGCCCAAATGGAGAAGCAGACAGACAAACCAAACCATAACTTTGTTAGTTAGCAATTCCATATGTTACTCACAAACATTATGGTAGAAAAAATCAATGTGTCATGTTTGCAATGTCTGGTTATTTAATTAGTGCATAAAATGTGAACAATATTAAAAGAAAAAAATATTTAAGAGAAAAGAGGTAGAACTGGAGCTACACACATTTTCTATCAAGAAATGAATTCTACTGATTAAAACCAGAAAATAGAGATTAGTTTCCTACCTTGGATTCTTCATCCCAGTGATAGGGACAGAAGGCAGGGAAATTCTGGGCAGAAGAGGCCAAGTCCTTGGCAAGGGCCCCACCCTCAAGCTGAAAAGCCTAATACCGCCACCCAAAGTGAAAAGTTACATCCCTGTTTTCCTGATCAAATGTTGCCTTTTCCAAAACCACCCATGGCCCACCCTACCCCTGATCCTGTGCCCATAAAACCCCCAGGCTTAGCCAGCAGAGACAGCAGAAGCAGTTGGACGTTGGAGACTACAGTTGGACATTGGAGAGAAGCAGCTTGAATTCAGAGGGATAGCTTGATGGCATAACTTCAGAGAGGAGTCCAGCCAGGGATGGCCAGACACCAGGGGAAGATTACCTTCCCTCTCTATCCCCTTTTCAGCTCCCCTTCCAGCTGAGAGCCACTTTCATCAGCAATAAAATTCCCTGCATTTACCACCTTCAATTCGTTCATGCCACCTCATTCCTCCTGGACACCAGTTAAAATCTCGGGTGCCACAACTGTGGGTGCAAAAGGCTGTCACACTGACCCTCCACTGAGCTGTTAACACTTAAGCCATCTGTGGATGGCAATGCTAAAAGGGCACTGTAACACTTCCTCTGGGGCTTCAGGGGTCATGCACACCCTCCCCTAGATGCTGCAACAGGGCCAGTACAGGGTTGGCTCTTGCCAGTGCCCAAAAGCGCCCACCCCAACTCCTGTACCCACTCATCTGCACTCCCCGTCTCATGAGGGGTGGAGCAGCAAGTGAGTAGAGTTCACCACTGCCAGCGCCCATGCATGCCAGTTCCTACCAATGAAAGGGTCAGGGAAATATCCTGCGTTACCAGTCTGGCCTATTTGATGAGCTAGTAAGTGGTGTCTCATCATCCCCTTTTGGAAAGTAAAAGAATTCCAACTCTGAAAGAAGAAGGACGAGTCAGGGCTTTGGAATTAACAAAGAACATGTAGAAAATAAAAATGGACACTTGGGTGGCATGCCAGACCCCTATTGACCCCAGTAAGCATGGTACCATGTCAAGAGCGAAAAAAAAAAAAAAGAGAGAGATCCAGAGACAACAAAGGAGACATGGGGTTTATTAGGGAGAATTTACATACAAGGATGGTCCAGTGGCAGTGGGCTAAACAGGAAAACCACTACCATTTGTAAAAAGTATACAATTTATATAGCATTTTTACTTAGCACCCTCCATCCAGGAACCTCTACCTAGCAACCTCCATTCAACCTAAAACAAAAAACCTCAATCCTCTGTATGACCTGCATTCTAAGTGATGGGCTGGAGGTTCAGATGCCCTTCATAGATAAAGACTGAATCTCCAAGTTGGCCACTCCTTGATACCTTAGCTCAGGACTTCGAACACACATTCTTCTTAGACCACAGTGTCATTCTCAGGGTATGCTTAAGTTAAATTATTGCTGTCAAGTGTGCCTGCCAGCGGGGGTGGAATGATGGAAGTGGGAATGAGTGAGCTCAGACTCATCAATCCCCCCAGTCTGACATCCAGGTAAAGCCCCACACCTGCAAACCCATCCCCCAAATCACCAAATATTTTCTAGTTGCCTTTCTCCAACCTGAGTTCATCACAATTCCTCTCCTGGAATCTGAAGATCAATGAGAAAGATACAGAGACTAAAAGATGTTCCAGCAAAGTCTCAGAGCAAAAGTTCTTCTGCTAGGAGCCCCAGAATCCAGAGGAGGTCTGGATTCACCTTTCCCTAGGTCATTCAGTAACACCCTGAATTCTGTGTGGCCGCAGTTTCACAAGAGCATGCTTCATCAACCATCTGTAGAGAAGAACCAGTTTGTTTGTTTGTTTTAAATATCCAATCCACCACACATCTGTGCACTTGTAAAATATGATTTAACAATGGATTACTATAACCACAGTCTGATCATGACAAAAAACATCAGAAAAATCTCAATTAAGGGACATTCTACTAACTACGCAACCAGTACTCCTCACAACTGTCAAAGTCAACAAAAACAAGCAAAGTCTCAGAGACTATCACAGCCAAGAGAAGCCTAGGGAGACACAGTAATTAAACGTAACGCAGTACCCTAGATGCAATCCCAGAACAGAAAAAGATCATGGTAAAATTAAGGAAAACTGAACACACTGTGGACTTCAGTTAATAATACGTATCAATACTGGCTCACTAATTGTGATAAATATACCACACTGCTGTTAAAAATAAGGGAAATGGTGTAGGGTATATGGGAACTCACACTATCTTCGCAATTTTTCTGGAAATCTGAAACTGTTCTAAAAAAATTATCTTTAAAAATGAAGTTGCTAGAAAAATAAATTAGAAAAAGCAAGATGAACAAAATATAACCTCTGGATTTATTATATTCAGCAGACATAAAATTACATTTCAATAAATATAAGAATAAACATAACCTAGAGAAAAGAAAAGAATAGCAAAAATTATGCACTTCTTTTATTGAAAGTGTGTATATACGACAATAAGTAATGAATCACTGATATACAATCATAATTTTTGTCATTCTGCAATTGTAACTAAACAAAGAGTGTGAAAGAGTGAGTCCACATACTAAACACTGAAGTGCACACTTTGAAGGAACATCATATTTATCAGTATTAAAGTTCTTAACATAACAAATGAGCATGCTTTGTGCTGGTTAATGTATTTGATCAAGTTTGGATTGATCACAATGCTTCTGGCTTATGATAATGTATACCTAAATTATTTCTGTGTTTCATAACACTGATAGTAGAGAAACCAGTCTTACAGATATATGTTGACAGGAGGATTAGAAGTGATTTTAAAAGGAATTTTAGCAAGCTTAGCATATTTATGTTGGAACTTTATTCAAAATGAAGAAAGCAATATTTTATTTTTGATGTTAATTTTCAATCCATCAGTAACCACTCCAACAATTTTTCCTATAAAGTCATAATGAAATTTAAATTATCTGTCAATGAAAGGAATGGATTTCAGATCAATAAATTTCCTATGTAAGAATTTTTTTTTTTTGAGACAGAGTCTTGCACTGTCACCTGGGCTGGAGTGCAGTGGAGCAATTTTGGCTCACTGCAACCTCTGCCTCCTGGGTTCAAGTGATTCTCCTGCCTCAGCCTCCCGAGTAGCTGGGATTACAGGCACCCGCCACCATGCCCAGCTAATTTTTTGTATTTTTTTAGTAGAGACGGGATTTCACTATGTTGACCAGGCTGGTCTCGAACTCCTGACTTTGTGATCCACCTGCCTCAGACTCCTAAAGAGCTGGGATTACAGGGCGTCCGGCCCCCTATGTAAGAATATTTTTAATAGAAAATAAAAATGCAAAAATTCTGTCAAAATTCATCAAGTGTTTGGTGATAACATTTTACATTTTTGAAATAATCCGGATCATGACTTATTTGATAAATTATGGAACATGTCATAATAATCTTTAAATCTCTGTTCTTCTAAGCTTCTGATTTTGTTCCTGTCCTTTGATCTTATCTGCCACTGACAATTACACTGTACTCCTTCCTTTTATGGAAGTATTAGGATCATTATAATACCAAAGATACCAGACAAACGAGCAGTTCAGATATCCAATTTACCTCTTTAAGAAGATGAGACCTAATACTTTTCTTATCTTGCAGAAGTATTAAGAGCTTATTCTATAAATCAAGCATGCTCAACTTTTCTGCTCTACAATCATTGTGCCTTAATATGCAATGAAAGTCATGTGTAATTCTTCTTCCACATTATCATATAGTAAAGAGAATAATCTAGAATGTCTTGCACTCCACTTTACTTAATTTACAACTTTTACTGTGTCACTTGGCACATTGTTTATTTAGGCTTTTTTCATAGCATGACTTTTGCAATAAAGGAAACAATGCATTGATTTTTTTTCTGGCCCAAGCTCCTTGATCTAGGTAACTACTTCAGAAAATTTTCTTTTCACTGGAAGTGTGACATCAGAGCATACTTCTATACAAAACTTAAACTCTAAAACATACTTGTTAACTTTGTAATCCTTTGCAGATTTATACAGTTCAGAGCTAATCATAATTACCAACAGTAAAGCCAAAAAAATTATTTCTTCAAACCACCATCATGTTCAAGTTGCACATATATAAAAAGAACTGCAAGTTAATAATATCAGTGCATAAGTCAAATTGCAATGAAAAACACTTTGCTAGGTTTATTTGTTCTTTGAGATGGTCTTATGTCATGAGCCATTTCAAAATTACATCAAGCTGTTGTGTCCAAATAGTTACATCTACATGTCAAAGTAGCTTAAGCTATTTTGCTACATATTTATCCTATATTTCCCAGCAAACATCTTTAAAACATCTTTAGCAATTATGTATGATTTTTAGTATTATCAATATGAAGTTCTATTTTATGCATAAAATTTTCAACATCTATTTCTTCCATGTTTTAAATTCAGCACACTCTTTTTTTTCAAATAATTCTTTCGGTTTTGACCTTTTTATGTTTTGTGTTTAAGTGTCAGTTACATTTTGGGAGTTTTACTGTCTCATTAGTTAGCACATCTCTGAAAATGGAATCCACCAATATATTTTAAAAGTTAATACATTATGACCAATTAGAATTTATCCCAGGAGTACAAAGTTGGATAACATTCTAAAAGCACAGTATAAACAAATTAAGAAAAATAATACTAGCTCAACAGATGTAAAAAGGCATTTGACAAATTTCAATATTAATTCCATTAATTCCTGATAAATACTCTCAGCCAACTAAGAATAGATGGGAACTTCCACAACACGAAACAGCGCTACAAAAAGCCTACAGCTAACATCATACGTAATGATGAAAGACGGGCTGAATTACGTCCCATCCTCCAAATTCATATGTTCAAATCCCAACCCAACGGTATCTTAAGATGTACCATGGTTATTTGGAGATATGGTCTTTAAAGATGTAATTGAGGCAAAATGAAGACACATGGCTAAGTACTAATCCAATATGACTGGTGCCCTCATAAGAAGAGGAGAATAGGACACAGAGGGACACAGAGAAAGACCGTGTGAAAAGGCGGCTGTCTGCAAGCCAAGGAGAGAGACCTCAGAGGAAACCAAACTTTCCAGCACCTTGATCGTGGATTCCTAGACTCCAGAACTGTGAGAAAATACATTTCTGTTGTTTAAGCCACCCAGTCTGCAATATTTTGTTATAGCAGCCCTAGCAAACTAATCATCTCATAAGATTAGGAAAAAGATTAATATGTCTTCCCTCATCACTTCTACCTAGAATTGTCCTGGAAGTTATGGCCAGTGCCAAAAGTCAAGACAAAAAATAAAAATTGTTCAGAATGGGAAGGGACAACTAAATATATTTTTGTTTGCAGATGACAAGAATGTCTATGTAGAAAATCTTATGAAATATGTTTAAAAGGTATCAGAATTAGTGAGCAAGTTTAGCAGAGTTGCATTTTATAAAATCAACACATAAAACTATTTTATTTCTCTATACAAGCAACAAAAAACAGAAATCAAAATTTTAAAACACTACTATTTATAGTAGCTTAAAAAATATTAAATACCTGAGGTTAGGTATGACAAAAGGTACACAGACCTGTTCAGTATTAATTACTGAGAGAAATCAACAAAGATCTAGATAAATGGTGAGATATACCATGTTCATGAGCTAGAAGACTCAATACTGTTAAAATGTCATTTCTCCCAAAATTAACCTAGAGAATCAACACAACCCCAAAAGCAAAGACCAGTCAAAATTCCAAAATTCCTTTTTTTGTGGAAATTGAAAAACTGATTCTAAAATTCATATGGAAATGTGAAGGGTCTAGAATAGCAAAAACAACTTTGAAAATAAAGAACATAGTTGGAAGACTAACACAACCCACTTTCAAAGTGTATTATAACACTATAGCAGGAGTTAGCAAATTAAGACCTGCAGACCAAATTCAGCCCATGACCTGTTTTTTACAGTCCCCATGCTAAGAATGGTTTTTATATTTTTAAATGGTTTTTAAAAGAAACACACACTACAGAGGATGTATGTGCCTCACAAAGCCTAAAATATTTACTATCTGACCCATTATGGAAAAAGTTTGCCGACCCTCAAGCTGCAGTAACCAAGACAATGTAGTATTGTCATACAGACACACAAATAGATAAGTGGAGCAGAAGACAGAACCCAAAAATAGACCCACACATATATGGACCACTGATTTTTTTACAAAAGTGCAAAGGCAATTCAGTGGATAAATTATAGTCTTACTATCAAATGGTGCTGAAAGAATTCGATATCCATGTACAAAAAAAGTAAACTTTGGTCTATGCTAAACTTTGCATAATATACAAAAATTAACTCAAAATGTATCATAATCTAAATGTAAAGCCTAAAATTATATAAATTCTAGAAGAAAACATAAAAGAAAATCTTTGTGACCTCGGATTTGTCAAAGATAACCCTTAGATATGACACTAAAGCAAGATCCATGAAGAAAAAATATCGACAAATTGAACTTTAACTAAATTTAAAATGTCTGTTCTCAAAAGTCACTGTTAAAAGATTAAAATACAAGCCAAATGCTAGAAGAAAATTTGCAAATCATATATCTGATAAAGAATTTGCATGTAGAATACACAAAGAACCCTCAAAACTCAATAATCAAAACCTAATATATTTTAAACAGGCGAAATATTTGAACAGACACTTCACTAAAGAAGATATAAACATAGCAAATAAGCACTTGAAATGAGGGTTAACACCATTAGTCATCAAGAAAATGCAAATTAAAACTTCAGGTAAATACCACTACATATCTATCAGAATGACTAAAATTAAAATTACTGGCCATACCAAGTATTGCAAAGATGTGAAAGAAGTGGAACTCTATACTGCTGGCAGGAATGTAAAAATGGCAGAACTACTTTTAAAAACAGTTTGGTAGTTTCTTAAACATATGAACATATACCTATTATGAT
Organism: Pongo abelii; assembly: GCF_028885655.2. Taxonomy (NCBI): domain Eukaryota; kingdom Metazoa; phylum Chordata; class Mammalia; order Primates; family Hominidae; genus Pongo; species Pongo abelii. Next base: position 27,151,677 of record NC_071985.2, on the reverse strand, counting down.
CATGCCCAGGGGTAGTTCCAAGAGAAATGGAAACATGTGTCCATATAAAGACTTGTGCCCAAATGTTCATAGCAGCTTCATTTGGAGTAGCAATAAACTGGAAGCAAACCAAATAGCTATCATCAGATTAATGAATAAACAAACTGGGATACAACCATACAATGGAACAGTACTCAACAGTGGAAAAGAATTAACTATCGAAAATGCAACAACATGGATAAATCTCAAAATATTTATGCTATGTGAAAGACATCATACCAAAAAAAAAAAAGAAGAAGAAAAAGTACATACTCTGATTCCATTTATATAAAATCCTAGAAAACGAAAACTAATCTATAGTGATAGAAAGCAAATCAGCCTGAGGATAGGGAGAGGGCAGGCAAAAGAGATCAGGAAGAAGGGAAGAGATGCAAGAAAACTTTCGGAATGACAAAGATGTTCATTAGCTTGATTGTGATAATGAGTACCCAATTACATACACACATCAAAACTTATCAAATTTTATGCTTTAAATATGTACATTTAAGTTATACCAACTACACCTCAATAAAGCTGTTTTTAAAAGTAAGGCAAGCTACAATTTTTACTTTGCTTCAAAAAAAATTAAACTAATTTTTTACTTAAAGCAAATAAACAAACAAAAAACAGTGCCATTTAAGCACTGAGTGTTATAGATCACAAAATTTCACTGAGACACAAACATAAAGCAGAGAAAAATCCAATACTACATATCATTTGTTAGCAAATATAAATCATTTGGGGAAACTGGATATTGTACACATCACATTTCACTCTCTACCTTCAGTTCCATCTTGGACATTCTCTGTGTACATTAGTATGCAAAAGACTCCACAGGTCTTGAGGAAGGAAACTTCCTTGACTGGCCCAGGCCCCTTTTCCCTATAACTATTAGTATTCCATAGAAGTAGCATCCATGGGTATACTTTAGAAAACAATTTTATAGACTGTAGGTGTTAGCAGACATCAAGTAAGGGCAATAGGCATAACAAGGAAAAGAGGGATTACTTCCAGCCCTAATATTGTATTAATCTATGACACTCAAAAGTTGGACTACTAAGCTAGACCCAAGTCAAGATCAAAATACATGCTAGAAACACTCTCAGATTATTTTAATTACATTTTAAATGTTATAAAAAGGGGAAGGAAATAAAAAGATATAATAAAGCCCAAAGTCAATAGACAGTTTGACTTTGCTTCTTACAGGTTTTATCATATTCTATCCTTGACAAATTTCTCTATTATCTTAGCTGTGAATTAACCCCTATGCTTTGCAGACTAAGTTAATCCTTCTGTAAATTTCACATCTTTATGGTTCCATGTCTAAGAGGATAACCATCACCAAGTTAAAAATGCAAGCAATAATTTCTTTTTTTTAGAATCTCTAAAAGTCATTTTAATTTGCATGATATATTTCTCTCCACTGTTTTAGAGAGACAGAGGCTAGCTTTTCATTTTCAAGGATTGATGAACAATCATCCATGAGTTCTTGAAGTTGAATAACAGAAAACTGTACTTGTTTTTCAAATCATTTGGCTACTGTAAGAAGCTGCTGGTCACAAAATGCACATTCAGTAAACTACAGTCCTATTGGCAACCCTTGGTTTGAAAGTGCAACAGGAATATTCACTGTTGGCAATCCTGCCATGTTTACAGCCTGTGTGAAACTATCATCCTGGGCACTTCTTGTTGTATTGTCTTCTTTGATGAATTCCAAGTATAGTACTGCCTCACTCAAGGTGGTGGGAGTTAGCAAGACATCTACTCCAGAGTTAAAAGCATTCACAAAATAATTATTGATGAGGTATCTCACCTTCTGTGCTTTGATGAAATAATTTTCATAGTTTTTTTTAACAAGAAAAAGTTTCCTGAGAGAATTCTTCTCCTCACCACATCACTGAATCCTTCTTGTCTGGTTGCAGCATACCTGGCTTCAGTGGACACATCAATGTTACATCTGTGACCATATCGTAGCCCATCAAATCTTGCCATATTTGATGCCACTTCCAGTGTGCACAATAAAAATACATGGTAGCAGACAACTGAATAATTGGTGTGAGGAAGGGATGCTTCAATTACTTTGGCCCTCGCAGACTCAAAGAGGTCAGCAGCTTTGGACCAAAGAGATTGTATTTCACTGATAATTATGGTACAAGATTTTTTTTGGAATTCCTATACATAGTTTGTTTACATCTGCCAAACTGGGAAGTATGAATGGTTTAACAGGATCTTGTACTGTGGTAGAATCCTTGAGGTCATGTCCAGCCAGTACACCCAACACAATTGCTGTATCATCCACACATCTGGTTAAGATACCTGGCAGATCCATCAAATTCACCAGCGGAATGAGACCATGACGGGAAAGTAAGCCATAGCTTGGTTTGAAACCAACAGGTTTAATTTTCCTCAGATCTATATTCCTATACTCCTATTACAGTCCATGACACATGCATTGTAACTATTTGTTAATGTATCTGTCTTCTTTGCTACTGAATGCAGACACTGTCTTATTCAACACTCAATAAATGTCTTTTAAATTGAATTATCATCATAAATAATGTATTAATGGTTTTCCTCAAAACACACACACACGCTCTCTCCCACACACACACAGACAGAGGGAGCAGGATTGGGGAGAGAGAGGGAGAGAGAGACAGTGAGAGAGAGAGAGACAGAGAGAGAAAGAGAAAGAGAGACAGAGAGAGAAAGAGACAGAGAGAGAGAGAAACTTAGGAGGAGCTATAAGAGAAGGTTACAGTTTTAGCTCTTGCCTTTTCATGGATTACAACCTAAGACAGATGATACAGAAAGACATGGATGATCACAGTGAACTTCCATAAGATACACCTGAAAAGGAGGCAGTCAACGAGCAGATAAGATGGTAAATAAACCAAGACTTTTGCCTGCAGCAGTTGAAGCAAAAACCCTAGTACAAAAAAAAATTACATTGGCTCATAGACCTAGAAAATTCAAGAAATGTATCTGACTAAAGGCACAGCTAAACCCAGGGTTTCAGATTATACTGCTTGGATATCTAATACCCATTTGAAGCCTAACATGTCAAAAACCTGAGCTTCTTCTAATCGTCCTCCAAAATCCACTCCCCATTGTGCCTTCTGCATCTCAGGAAATGGCAGCTCCATTGCCTCAGTTATTCAGGCCAGGAACCCTAGAGTCAGTCTTGTTCCCTCTCTTTCTCTGACTCTCCACATCTAATCCTTCATCATACTGCAGGCTCCACCTTCAAAATACATCCTGAATGCAGTCTTCTTACTACATCTCCTAAACCAAATCATCCCTCACCTAAATAATTACAATATCCTTTGCCTTCCTAGAGGCGCTTTTCAACATAGACCAGAAACACAGTTTAAAGTAAGTCAGATCATGTCACCTCTTCGCAAAATCCTCCATTACCTTCTCATCTCTCTCCACATAAAAGCCAAAATCTTTAAAATGGCCTCCAAGGCCCCACGCTATAGGCTTCCCTCCCCTCTCATCATCACCTCCTCATCTTCCCCTCACTCTGCCCCAGCCATACAGGTCTCCTTGCTCTTCTCTTACTCAAACACACTGAGCATGTTCTCATTCTGAGGCCTTTGCATTTGTTCTTCCCTTTGTCCAAATATGCACTACCTGCAGAAGTCTGCATAGCTCACACTCTCATATCCTTCAGATCTTTTCATAACATCACTTTCTCAGAGAGGCCCTGCCAAGCTGTTCTTTCTAAACCACAACAATCCCCACCACCCAATTCTCTATGGTCCTTTCTCATGGTTTATCTCCACAGCACTTATCAAACATGCTACCTAATGTACTGAATTGTGTTTATTGTCTGTCTCTCCTTGCTTGAATGTAAATTCCTTTCTCCATTGGTAGATACCCATGTGTTCCAGGAAGAGATGATGGACAGTTGCTCCTTTTCCACTTGTCTGCATTGAACTATGTCACCTGGACCTGAAGTCTTATAGGGTTTCTTATCAAAATATGATTCTTTCTTTCAGCTTTTTCCAGTGTTCCCTTTTCCACTAGTCCTGGAGCCAGGATGTAGAACAAGACACCATCCTATCCCCAGCTGGGACCATATAATATCCATCCTCCCTGCTTTGACAACAGAACTCCCGAATTGCAGCTGGCAGCCTATGTGGCCATGTGCATAAACTCTGAATAACAGAATGTAAGAAGAAATGATGTGTGCCACCTACGAGTTGTACCCCTGAAAAGAAATGTGTAAGTACTTCCCTGACCCTTTCTCTTTTATTTCACTGTTGCTGGTGAAATAATAAGAATTATCATCTGCCTTGGACTCTAAGGTGAAAGCTCTACATGGAGGACTCCACTGACACCCTGGCAGCCCTGGACCACCTCCTCCTGTACAGTCATACAAGGAAGAGAGAAACTTCTATCTCAGTTAAGCCATTATATCTTGAAGTTTATTTGTTATAGCAGCCTGGCTAATACCTTAATACAAAAATTACACTGAGAATGTCTTTCTTGCCTTTGGGTATTTTGGGAGCAAAGGAAAATAACTTGGAGTTGAGGAAAGGGAGTAGAAGAGAAATTAAGAACTACTCAGTTCCGACCCAATTCTGCCACAGAAGGCTGGGGCTTCTCACATCATAAAACATTAGAGCTCCTACTTGTACTGATATGAAATAACCCCAAGAAAAATTGCGGATATGCTATTGTTAGTTAATTTTTAAAAGTTTATATATATATGCAAGCGTTATAAATGTAGACTATTTCTGGAAGAATACCAACAAATTTCTTAGGTAGCTGCCTCTGGAGATGGGGACTGAAGGATAGGAAGACAGCTTTGGAGGAAAAGAACTCACTTTTGGATGCTTTCTGAATGTTATTTCATGTGTAACTATTCAAAAATAGTAACATTTAAACCTTAAGAAGTCAACAACCTAAAACTAATTTTTAGAGAGGATTAAAATCTCAGCTATTAACCCTTTATCTCATATGAATGATTTTCACCCTTTTTCGGTGACCATAGCTCACAGTGGCACAATGAGAAAAAAATGTCTCATTTTTGAAGGCCATTGTTATCAATGGATGTGAAAGCAAACTTCTGTTTGGACATAAGTATGCATAGCTTTCAAATGGCAAAAGAAAAATCGGATCTTTCCTCAATGTATTTTTTTGTTTGTTTCCAGTGGAAGCAGAAATCAGCAGCAGCCTAGCATCCTTGAAACTTCCCTCTTTTCCCCCAACATCATCATCATTTTATAAAGGTCATCCCACAGTGAACGGGTTGCCAAGTCAGGGTGAAAGCAGCTCCGCCACGGCCCTCATTACGCTGATCTGTGCTGTCTTCCATCCCCTCATCAGCAGCAAAGTCAATATTTCATCTGGGAGCTAAAATTAAGTCATCACCCCTCCTGTGAGCAACACTACTCCTGAAATAAAAATTTTACAACATTAGGTTGGAGGAGGATCACTTAGCATTTGAAAACACTTCCCCTGTGACCTTGAGCTTTTATCACTTGGGAGCCAAAATAAAATCTCTCAGGCAAGATTTATGAATAAATAATTAACCGTGAAAATAAAAGCAGCACTGAAAAAGAAGTAGGTCCTTTCCATTTACAGCCAAAGTTGGTGTGTGTATGTGTGACTTTCTCTTTTATGCACATGGTGTTTTCAAGAAAAAAAAATCCAAGATATAAAAGCCTGACATAACCACAGGAGCCGTAAAACATTCGGACAGATTCTGCATGGCCTGCTTCTTCCATGGGCCTTCCTGGATCCTCAGAAAGTACCCAGGTCACCCAGACACTGAGCAGCAATGACAGCCCTCACTGCTCTCCATCCTCCTGGGGTTGGCTTCTCCCCACCCCACTCGCACCTTCCCAGCAAGAGCAAGGGGTGTTTTCCTAGTGGTCCACCTGCCAGCCAAGGTGGATCTGAAGGGGAGGCAGCAGGAACTGAGTCCCGCAGAGAAGACTCTGGGCTCACACATCCCCCATCTCAGAGCAGGGCTCTCTAAAAGCAGTTCACCCAGTGAAACAAAAATGATGACACTGGGGAACACTCAGCTCAATTTCAAGGCAACCAGGAAAAATAATCACAAATTAAGAGAGCTCCCTCCCTCCTTTAAATGCAAACTCAGCATGTGGAGGAGGAACGCAGTCCAGTCTTTGGTTTGAACTGTCACAAGCTCTCTCTGAAGAACTGCAAGTGCCTTCCTCTTCCTGAAGCGCTCACCTCCTGGTGAGCTGCCCATCCCAGTTCAAGCAAGAAAACACTCCCAGCATGAATAAGAGAAATTCAAAGAGAAGAGGCCTTGCTGCCTCCCGGTGAGAAAACCGACTAAGGGGCAAAGAGCCCAGGGATCTCCCTAGCCTGTCCCAGGGCTCACGGTCCATGAGGAAGCATAAGAGTCTTGAACTTCATCCTAACGCTGGAAATCTAAACTTTTTCTTTTTCATCTTCATAGCACCTATTGTTTTTCTTTAGACTGCTCTAACCTGCCTCCCTGCTGACTCATTTTTGTCGTGTATTCTCTGAGGAAAGATAATAGACCAAATTATTCTGAAGCATAACTGCCTGTTAAAAGTCAGAAAAAGAACTTGCCCAGCCTCCTGCTCTGTAGCAGGCGCTCCTCCACAGGGTGGACGGGAGGCAGGCCAAGCCTACAGGCTGGTGGAGAGCCCTGTTCCTGCAGATAAAAGTGGCAGAAACACTCCTCCCATCAAAAGAAGTCAAATGAAGGTTAATCTTTTACATCCCCAATCTTCCCTTCAGAAAGGAGGTTAATTTTAAGAATGCCTCTAGCAGCTGAGTAATCCCTAAGGGTTCTTCTGTCTTCGAGATTCCAGGATTCCCAAGCTTCCTACTTTGCTCAGGAGGTCTTTGGTGACTCTGCATTTCCATGACATTTCCTAACATTAAGTTCCAGCCTGAAGAACCTTATGAGATAGTATTAACAAAAGCACTTTGGAAACCCTAATGCATGCTACTAATGGCAGTTTGCTTGTCCAAAAAACTGCTCACTTCTGTTTCCCTATATTCCAGGAAAACTTCAGCTGTTATTTACCTTATTCTTAAATTAAGTTGTTTATTTGATTTTTGCCTTCAATATTTTTAAGCAGCTCCACTGAGGTATAATTGACAAAGAACAAACAGCAAATATTTTAATTATACAATTTGATAAGTTTTAATAAATATAAACACCATGAATAATCTCTATAATCAAGATAATAAACATATTCATCATCCTTAAAAGTTTTCCCAGGCCCTTCTTACAACAATTTAAGAGCAAAATAACATTGTTTCTTACCCTAGACCTAACCATAATTAGCTGTGTGATCTTGAACCTGTTTGCAAGTTTTCATCTTTTCACCTGTTCAAGGAGAGAATTGTATCAGATGATCTTCCTAGTCCTCCAAGACAAAGCCTTCTATGAATCTAGGCTTGAAACCAACCTTCAAGGACGGAGGTCACCCATGAATTTCCTTGTTGTTCTTTCTGGCCACAAAATTTATTCTCAAGCTATGGCACTCATGATGATACACATGGCATCATAATATTTATTTTTGTTTCTAAGTAGTTCTACACTGTCGCCTCTATAACAGGACCAGTTTCATAGGCCAATGACCTGTGCAGCCACACAGGGCCCCACCCTCAGAAGGGCCAGGCTGTTGAAGTTCAATGCTCTGCAGTTGCCATCTTGAAGTCCTTAATAATTTTGTCTTTGAATTTGTGGTTAGCAAATGAAGCCTGATGAGACCATGGAGCTTCAGGCTTGGAGCTTTGACTCACATACGCTCCTATGTCCCACCACCTCCCTACCTGCTTGCCTTTTCGGACAGGCTCTCAGCAGTACACTTCCCAACCTCTGGTGTCCTGGCCCAGGCTGACCTCCTCATTCCTGACCCCATCCCACAACCACTACCACTGTCCACCTGGGGTGGAGACCAAGTTGCGTTGACAGGAAGAAACTGCATTCTACTGTCATTCTTTACCCCAAGGAGAGAGAGGATCAGGGTTAGACACTCACCCCGTGGCATCTTGGGACAGGACAAGACAGCATCCATCCTGCACCAGGCTGACAGCACCACTACACATTTGGTGGGTGACCAGTGGGGAGGGATGTATCATCCACCTCAGTCTAGGTACCAAGCACATCCAGGCAGGGGTTAGAAAAGACAGCCAGCATGTAGGAAGGGGAGATTGATTTTGCCATCCCATCCAGCCCCACATTTTTATTTTGCACTGGGATCCACAAAGTACGTGCTTTTTTAAAGCACGTTATGAATATAAATTGCCTGTTGCAGACCAGGAATCAACAAGACAGCCTCCCATCTGTGCCCTTTCAAGAGGTCATGCAGGAAATAACATTGCATAGTGCTAAAAGCAATGACTATTTGATGATCCTGTAGCCCTTGGTCATCCTGTCACTCAGAGACAGGCAAAGACAGGTGAAGAATCTCCAGCTGGTTTAAAGAAAAGTGTGAAATGGTGTTAGCCAAGCTGGAGCTGAGCTATAGCAAACTCCAGGCTGGATCCTGCCTCTAAATTGCATCTAAGTATATGCTAAGCCTACCTGGTCTGCTCTCAAATGGGGACTCTGCCCCTCCTCTCTGGATAACTCTCCCACCACCTCACTGCTGCCTGAGATGGCTTGGCTTTAAAAGAAAATAGCACCTGTATTAGTTTACTAGGGCTGCCGTAGTAAAGCACCACAAACTGGGAAGCTTAGAACAGCAGAGCTTAATTGCCTCACAGTTCTAGAGGCTAAAAGTCCAAGATCAAGGTGTCAGCAGGACTGGGTCTGTCTAAGGATTGTGAGGGAGAGTCTGTTCCATGCCTCTCTCCTAGCTTCTGGTGGTCTGCCTGCAATCTTTGCCATTCCTTGGATTTTAGATGCATCACACTGATCTCTACCTTGATATTGACATAGTGCTGTTCTTCTTCTTATAAAATTTTCCCCTTTTATAAAAGCAAAAGTCATGTTGGATTAGGCATCCACCCTACCTCAGTATGACCTTATTCTAACTAATTATATCTGCAATAACCTTATTTCCAAATAAGGTCATACTCTGAGTTGTTACAGGTTAGGACTACAACATACATTTTGAGATGAACAATTCAACCCATAACAGGATCCCTGAGTAGACCATCAAAGACAATGTCTCAGCAACAATTACTCCTGGGAGAGGAAGCACATTGGCTGGCTCAAAATTCACACTAAGAGTGAGCAAGTTTTGGAGAGCAGAGAAAGCAAAACCTAAGGTCCTTTGGCTTTACAACACAGTTGGGGTATAGAAGAAAAGGTTGGAGGGAGAGAGAAGAAAGGGGAATAAAGTATCCTCACAGAATACAGGCAAAAAGAATGTAAAAAAGAGTGACTAAGCCCAAGGACAGGCTTTACTGGCTCTAGAAAAGGCTCAGTCCTGAGGCTGGAGCATAGTTACCGTTCTTAAAAGGTTGCCTATCCCCACTGTGTAACTTTACTGTCATTTTCCTAATGTGGAAACTTAAACCAACACACACACACACCCAACACATGCATGCACACATATATGTGCACACATACCTACTGTCCTCTCTAATAATGTTCCCTTTGCTGCCACAAAGGCCTGTTTCTCTTCCAAAGAGAGTTCTTCCAGAAACTGCTCCTTCATCTCCAACTATGCCCAGAAGAATCAATACTTCTTAAATGTATTAAGCAAAATCCTGCAGCATCCGCAGACCTGGATATCAGAATCCTGCTAAGAAGGAAGAAAATAAGTTGCAATTTCTGCATCTTTCAGAAAAATAGTCATCAATTTAAAGCTTCTTTGAATATACTCCAGCATATTATAATGTACATACAAAATGACAGGTGGGTATTTTAAGTCCTATTAGGAGCCCCTAAATAAGTTATCACCAGTCAATCCCAGCACCTATAATCTCTTCTACAATCTTGCTTTTGTAAACAACATGCTATGGTGTCAGCTGCCTGTAATCAGAAGGCAAGGTAATCATATGTTCTCAAGAAAATCCATGCACTTGTTAATGGCCCTAAATGTTCAACAAATTAGCAGACTTTAAAAATTCATTAACATTTCTGTTCTTAATCTATGGATTTGTTCATTTAATAACTATGAGCTCACAGTAAGAATCTATTAGCATATCCCATGATATGGTTTGGTTGTGTCCCCACCCACATCTCATCTTGAATTCCCATGTGTTGTGGGAGGCACTCAGTGGGAGATAATTGAATCATTGGAGCAGGTCTTTCCTGTGCTGTTCTTGTGATGGTGAATAAGTCTTATGAGATCTGACGGTTTTATAAAGAGGAGTTTCCCTGCACAAGCTCTCTCTCTTTGCCTGTCACATCCACGTAAGATGTGACTTGCTCCTCCTTACCTTCTGCCATGATTGTGAGGCCTCCCCAGCCATATGGAGCGTAAGTCCATTAATCCTCTTTTTTTTTGTAAATTGTGTAGTCTTGGGTATGCCTTTATTAGCAGTGTGAAAATGGACTAATACGCCACAATTACTATTTGGATGATCTGGCCAGGTGATGTATAAGATGGGGTTTTACTTTTCTAAACCTGTGTATGTTGAAATCCTCTGCAAGGGAAATTAACCAAGTCTTGTCCAGAGGTGGAACAACATGGTTTTGAATGGTCCAGCACTACAAAATAATAATTGGCATAAATAAATACCAAACTCTTTGCATCTAGAGCATCAAATGCTCTAGGAGGTAGGTCCTATCATTTTTCTCATTGTATGGTCTTAAGTCTTGGTCACATTAAGTCAGGGGCCCACCCTCCCCCAGTATGACCTCATCCTAACTTAACTAATTACATCTGAAATGACCCTATTTCTAAATAAGGTCACATTCTGAGTTACTGAAGGTTAGAGCTACAACATATGAATTCTGGGGGTATCCACCTCAACCCATAACAAGGCCCACGAATAGACCATCAGAGACCATGCAGAGCCATGAAGAAACTGCAGCTGCAAAGAAGCAGCCAGACTGCTGGACTCCAGAGCAAGGAGCTATATAGAGGATAAAAAGAAAAAAGAGAACTTGAGAAAAGGGAGACATGGAGCTCATATACACTTTTCTTTCGTGGTGACAGTGATAGAGAAGGAGAAGGAGGGGAGAAACAGAGTTCCACTCCTTTCCGTGGTCAGTATCTTTTAGTTGTTCCTTTTCTCATAGTTTCTAGCCCATTCCTCTGTTTCTGAAACTACAGTTTCATAAGATATTTTGCTTTTATTCCATAATTCCAAACTACCTGACAAGGAGATTCTCAGCCCATAGTAATTGAGGGAATTAGACGCTCTTAAACAGTGGCTGATGTAATAAATATGACAGGCCCAAAGTGATGGTCAATGCATGTCTAATGCACTCATTTGCTGAGAACTGCCTGAAATTAGTGGACTTCACAGCAATTAGCATTGTCTATATACACATACACACAAACACCATGCCCAAACATCACATTAAAGAGATGGCCTGCTAGAGGAAAAAGACAGCAGACCTGTATTATAGTCAAAGCAGACTTCCATTACAAAATACCATACATTGGGTGGCTTAAACAACAGAAATCTATTTCACACAGGGTGGAAGTCTAGAATCAGGATGCCAGCATGGTTGGGTTCTGATGAAGGCACTCTATTTTTTTTTTTTTTTTTTTTGAGATGGAGTCTCCCTCTGTCGCCCAGGCTGGAATGCAGTGGCGTGATCTCTGCTCACTGCAACCTCTGCCTCCCAGGTTCAAGCGATTCTCCCATCTCAACCTCCTGAGTAGCTGGGACTACAGGCACGCATCACAAGGCACTCTTACTGGTTTACAGATGGCCTCCATCTCACTGTCCTCACATGGCAGAGAGACAGCAATCTCTCTCTTCTTCTTCTTCTTATAAATCCACCAACCCCATCATGAGGCCCCCACCTTATGATCTCATCTAAACTTAATGTCATCCCAAAGGCCCCATTGCTAAACACCATCATGTGGGGGTTAGTGCTTCAACATATGAATTTTGGGGAGGACACAATTTCACTCATTCACTCTGGCCCCCTTAAATTTATGTCCTTCTCACATGTAAAATACATTCCTTCCGTCCCAACAGTCCCCAAAATCTTAAGTCATTCTAGCATGAACTGTAAAGATTAAAGTCCAAATACTCATATCAGCAAAATCAAATATGGGTGAGACACATATGTTGCTATGATTCATTCTGAGACAAAATTCCTCCCTTTGTGCAAACCTTTGAAATCAGACAAGTTACATGCTTCCAAACTATGATAGTGGGACAGGCATAGGATGAACATTCCCATTCCAAAAGGGAGAAATAAGAAAGAAGAAAGGAGTAATGGGTCCCAAGAAAGTCTGAAACTTAGCAAGGCAAATTCCACTAGATCTTAAGCCTCCAGATTAATCCTCTTTGGTTTCAGGCTCTGCCTCGTGGACCACTGGCGTGACAATCCCACTTCTGAAGTTCTGTTAGGTGCAGGGTTGCACCCTCAAGGTTCCATGTGGCCCCACTCACAGGATTTTGCAGAGTGGTCCCATTCCCACAGCACTGGTCAGAGGCCATCTAGCCTGTTCAAACCAAGTGGTACCACTGATAATCTCTGAATTGCCTTCTTGAAGAACAGTGCATGTGTTCTTGAAGAGTAGTGCATGTTCACAGCTAAATGGCTCTATGGTCTGGTCTTGTTAAATCAAAGAAGTACAACTGCCTTCCCTAATTTAGTCTCATTTTTTTCTGTTCTCTTTAGTTCAAACTGGCAGGGTCTTTGTTGGTATAATCTCATCTCTATTCCTGGATTCTGTTAAAATGGCTAAGTCAATAAGTCATACCCATGACGTCTTTATCAAATGATTGTTCAGCCACACCTTTAATGTTCTCTTCAAAACAAGCTTTTCCATTTTTTGTAATGTGAATCAGCTGAGAATGTTCCAAATCTTTAAATTCTGCTTCCTTTTTGATTAAGAGTTTCTTCTTCATTTCATTTGTCTTCTTTAGTATTTTTCTATATGCATTTAGAAGGAACCAAACCACTTCTTCAATACTTTACTTAGAAATTTGTTGAGCCCACATTTTGCTCACAAATTCTACCTTCCACCAAACACTAGAACACAGTTCAGCCAAATTATTTGCCACTTTATAAAAAGGATCACCTTTCCTCCAGTTTTCAATATCATGTTCCTAATTTTCATGTACGCCCTAGTCAGAATCACTTTTAACATCTATTTTTCTAGCATACAACTCAAAACTCTTCCAGCCTCTACCTATTAACCAGTTCCAAAGCCGCTTCTACATGTTTAGGTATTTGTTATACCAGCACCCCACTTCTTTGTATCAAAATCTGTATTAGCCTGGATTCTCCAGAAAAACGGAACCAATAGGGTGTAGATATATAGATAGATCTAGATACAGATATACCTTTCAGTTCTGTTTCTCTAAAAAATCCAGACCAATACAGACATGTCTATAGACATAGACATACAATACACATCATATATATAATCCAAATATGTCTATAGATATAGATAGGTACCTAAATCTATCTATATATAAACATATAGATAGAACGATTACAACGAACTGACTCGCATGATTATGCAGGCTGAGAAGTCCCAAGATCTGCAGCTGACAAGCTGAAGACTCAAGAGAGTCAATGGTATTTCCAGCCCAAGTTAGAAGGCCTGACAACTAGGAAAACCAGTAATGTAAGTCTTCATCTGAGTCTGAATCCAAAATCAGGAAAAGAGCAATGTTCCAGCTTGAAGAGAGTCAGGCATAGAGAAAGAATTCTGTCTTACTCAGCCTTTTTGTTCTATGCAGGTCTTCCATGGATTGGATGAGGCCCACCCACATTGGGAAGGCAATGTGCTTTGCTGAATCTACTGATTCAAATGCTAATCTCAACCAGAAACACCCTCACAACACACTCAGAATAATTTTTGACCAAGTATCTGAGCACTCCATGGCCCAGAACCCAAGGAGAATAACACAGCTCTCCAACAGAATGGTTTCTGCCTCTCCAACCTATTTCCTACTGATTCTTTCCCTCAGGACCCTTGCTAAGTGTTCTCTTGACCAAATGAAATGGCGAAGGGTAGGAAGAGCAGGGAAGAATACAGACAGGATGGATGGAACAAGAAGAATTTCTGAATGAGTTTGGGGCCAACCCCCTTTTGAGGTAAAACTTGATTTTGGTAATCTGCCAAATTATAAAGGGGAATTTTAAGTAATCCCCTGTGTTTGGCCTAGACTTGTAGTATATTAAGGCATTAAATTGGATTAAAATTATATATTTAGAATTTTCAAGGAGGTAGCAGTATCAAGAAGAGATTTTTTTAAAAGAAAGGCTTAATAAGCTCCCACAATGTTCCTGGCCCTCATCTGATGCCCCAACAGCCCTTTGAGATAGATATTATTATCCCCACATTACAGAAGTAGAAACTAAGGTAAAGGCATGTTCCTGCCACAATGGTGAAACAAGGACTGACCCAGGTAGTTGTCATTCCTGGCCTGCTGTTCTTCACCACCTCACAGAACCTGCTGTCAATTGCCAATGACTCCCCACTCCTTTCTCCACATGTGCACAGCTCTAGAGAACAGGTTGCTCTCATCAGGATAAAAAATGAATGAGGGTTTTTAGCACCCGAGCTCTTGAATCAATTAAGGATTTTAATCAGAGATGAGAATTATAAGAAGCTGCCAGTAGACTCATTCCTGGGCAAATCCCCCTGCCCATGCCTCATGACTTCTAATAAGACCATCATAGCACTTTTAACCCTGCACTCCACAGTTAGTGAGGCATTCCTGATTACTCACATCTGTGAGAGAAATGGCCTTATCAGGCCCTGAGCTGATGCTCTTCTATAACTCCTTATATGATTTTACAAATTCTCCAGGACAGGGTATGTGAAGATGAGAGAAAACAGGGAAGCACATTCCATCCTGTGCAGAAGCCATGTAGAAGACATCACGTTAATACAACTGTAATGAAGCCAGGGGCTATCAGTCATAATTAATAGAGCTGAATGAAAGAGAGGTGGAACATTTTTCAATTTATCTACCAACAAGGAAGGAATCACAGCACATTCCCCCTTCTTGGGGGAAATAACTGCAGAAAATAGGGTTGTTTTATGTGGTCAGACTTTACATACATTTTCCCTGTAACAGTCAATTCCCATTTCAAGAATAAGTAGACAGATGTGTAGAGCTTGTTTCATAGAAATAGACCCCAGTATTTTGTTAAGTAACCCTGAATAACTGATGAATTATTCCAAATAGAACCATCTACACTTGACAGGACTGTCTCTCTAGGACACCAAGGGATGCATAGTGACACTTGCATTCTTCATCAATATATTTAATTGCTCAATTCTGCTTTGCATAAAGGGGATTCTTCTCTTCTGCACCAGTGTGTGGTTGAGAAAGCTGTCTGGGAGAAAAAAAAAAAAAGAGGCACTCAGGTTTGAATATGTAACTGAGCTCTCCACAACAAACAGCACAATATAATGAGACCCAAGAGAGTCTCCTAGTGCTGTTCCATCCAGGCCCCAATTCCTCAATAATGAATTTCCTTCCCCAAAAAATAGTATTGAACTCTGCAAAACTGTTAATTGCAGCTTGGAATAGGTAAATCTAAGCTTCCACTTTCCAGAGAGCCTTAATATTGGATATTAAACCTTAAGAATATGAACATAGCCTGAACACTGCTGGCTATGCACACAGAACACTGTACATAGTAACCTGATGGAGCTTTATGCGGAAATTGTAACTAATTTACACCGCACTGGGTACACATCTTGTTCTCTTTTCATTCCATGCCATCTGCTCCTTTGTCAGCACCACCCGTGGCCGGACATCTCCTCAGCTGCTGCCACTGAGCTGGAATTGTGCCCTCTCCCTGTGATCTGCTATCAACAAGCATTTAGCACTCATCCCTGAATCAGATGGGACTCATTTAATCCAAAGGGGCTTGCTGTGTAGTAACACCTTGGCAGGCTCTGCACTGATGGGGAGAAGCAGACTTGGGAGATTATTTCACAGCCTGGTCAGATCAAAAATATCATGAAAACCTAGGAAACGGTTGCCCCTCAAAATGTATAAGCCAGCAGTAAAATGAAAACACATCATAGCACTCCCTGACTTCCACCTCCTGCGAGTGCTTTCTTTTGTTGATGGGCACCACACAATGTATTCATTCATTCATTCAATAAACATGTTCTGACACCTCTTCTGGGTTCAAACTCTTAATCTTCACCTTTGACAAGGAGCAGGGAACCAGAAGAGCTCTTTGGACTAGTTCTCACACTCACAAAAGGATTCAAATTTAGACTGGTGAAGTTAACTCCAAATGAAGTTATACATCAGTCCCAGAGATACACTGAATGATTGAAAGAAGAAACTTATCACCCAGACTTACACTTACATGCAATCACCAGAACGCACCACCTCTAACATGCTATAAATTGTAATTAAGCTCTGAACAGAAAAACTATCTTGGGTCTTCATGCTTTACAGCATTAATTTTTTCAATGTACACCTCTAAAATGTACTACAAAAAGTTCAGACATTTGTGTTTTAATATACTAAAAGCCTTTAAAAGTGTAAGTGGCCAGGCAGGGTGCCTCGCACCTGTCCCAGCTACTGGGAGGTGGGGATGCTGAGGCAGGAGGATAACTAGAGGCCAGGACTCGAGACCAGCCTGGGCAACATAGCAAGACCTCGTCTCTTAAAAAAATAATAAATTAAATAAAAATAAATAAAATGGAAGTGAATTGGATCCTCTCAATCCCTACAGAAAAGGAAAGAAGAGAAGGGGCTAGAGAAGTGAATAGCAATCCATAATACAATCTGTCCACTCAATGCTCTGTATCTTTCTAGAGGCTTTTCTGTTGAGCTAGGGCACCCACTAATGCACTTTCTCCCTTACCTTAATATTCTCCCTTTCCCTGTGTCAAAATATCTTCTGGGGGCTTCTAATGAGAGAGCACACTGAACTAATTTTTTAAAAAAGAATCCTCTCTCAAAATCATGTTAAGTGCTCAATAAAATATAACAAATACTTAAATTCAAGGTTAACTTTGAAAGAAAGAAATTCTGGGAATAAAGAGGTAATCAAAGTCAGATAGTCAAAAGGAGCTGTACTTTCAGGCCTTTTGTCTGTGCTAAACACTTGGATGAACATCTCTATGTATAAAACCTTTTTTCAATTTTGTCTACCTCATCTCCACCCTCAGCTTCCAGGATATATTCATAGAGGTAATGTTCTTTGTATACATGCTTTGTATCTGTGCATCTTCATAGGCTCTGCTTATGGGCACTTATTTTCTCTATTGTTAGTAAATTTCAATATGTGGATTGCCAAAACAAACCACGCTGTACCACAGCAAAACTGCTTTTTGTAGGTAAATGACCAAGTACTAACATGGCCTTTCCACCAGCTACTGATATCAACAGCAAAGAGCTCACAGCTCTGGGATCCTCTGACCCGGCAGATATCTCAGTCCACGCAGACTGCATTGACCAGGTCTCAGTGACAAAGGCAGAAGATGATGGGGAGCCCATCCACTCACTGGTATTCTTGATATTCTTGGCTGAACTCATTGTTGATCCAATAAGAGCCTTCTTAAAATGAGTCTAACTCATTCTTATTTCCAGTCTTACCATCGTTTGTGATCTGACCATGCTCATCAATCATCACCACTTCTCACCAACAGTTATTCTTCAACTCATACCCGAAGTGGCAAAGTTCTCCATCGACCCTTTATCCATTTCCCCATCTTCCTCACTAACAGAACCTCAGTCTTGGAACAGCAGTGGACCCATCCTCGGATTGCAGTTGGTTTAAGCCAGACACAGCCACCCCATTCCTCAGTTTCTGAGCCTTCTAATGGGTGACCACAGGCTCCAGTTCTAGCCACTTTGATGCAAAGAGGATGCAGTTTTGGAAAAACTTTGGATGTTCTTGATGGAATAGATAGATACAGCTGACAGTTTCTTCTCTTTTCTCCCCTCATGAACATGGATGTGATGCCTGAAGCTATAACAGACAGCTTCAACCAACAGAAGAAAAACCAAAGTTAAGGCAGAAAGGACACATACAAAGAGACTGGATCTTTAACAATGTGGCTGAACTGCTGTTTCCACCCTAAATTGCCAAACTCTAGACTTATTATTTAAGATTATTAAATGTCCTTATTCTTAAGCCACTGTTTTCTGAGTATTCTGGTCAAAACAGCTGAAAGCATTTCCAACTGATAACACCCTTTTAGTTCCTGTATTGCACTGAGAACCACCATGTATGATTCATGGCACCTCCAATATGATGAGTGCCCTGATAGCAACTATCCCAATATGCAACCTCCTGTTTGTTTCATTATATATTATCCATTTCCTTTCTAGAGTGTAAGCCCTATGGGATCTGACTTATTTATTATTGTATTCCCAACATCTAGAAAATTGTCTAATACACAGTAGGCATTCAATAAATAACTATTACTGAATGAGATCAACTGGAAGGAGCACATTGGTACTTGAGCTTAGGGAGGCAGAGGGGAATTATTGGTGGATTTGATTGTAATTGAAAGGCCAGCTCTGTGAACACAATATAAGAGAAGTCAATTATGAGAAGTCAGGATTGGCAGGAAACAGTTAAGTTGGATAATAACAATCTGGCTGTCCAGAGAGCAGAAGGAATCCCCTTTCCCAGACAACAGGGACTCTGAGGAAATCTGGATATCCAACTGACACACTGATTCTTTCTCAAGGTTGGAAGTAGACCAGGATGTCAAACACTCACTGTTGTCATTGTAACCTTGTAGTTCTGATCTTCCCTTGCCAGTGATACCTGCTGTGTTGGGCTCTTTTGTGGCTCTGTGAACTCATTCTGTGCCTGGAGCTCTGAAGTATGTTTAACAGTGTCCTCCCAAAATTCATGTTCACCCAGAACCTCAGAATGTAACCTTATGTGGAAATAGGGTCTTTACAGATATAATTAAGATAAGGACCAAAATGAGATTATATTCGATTAGGGTGGGCCCTAAATCCAATGACAAATGTAATTATTATAAGACACAAAAAATGATAATACTTAGACACGGAGGAGAAGATAGCACAAAGGTGGACACAGACTGGAGTGATGCAGCAATAAGCCAAGAAATACCGGAGATTGTAGGAAGCCACCCGAGCTAGGAAAAGGCAAGGGAGGAATCTTCCTTTGAGACTGTGGAGGGAACATGGCCCTGCTGATACCTTGATCTCGAACTTCTGGCTTCCAGAACTGTGAGAGAATAAATTGCTGTTGTGTTAAGCTAGCAAGTTTGTGGTAATTTGTTAAGGCAGCCCTTAGGAAATTAATACAGGCTCCCAGGGATTCTATTCTGTTCATCTGTTTGTGTGCTGTTTTTAGAAGTGCAGCTGGTTTCTCCCTCTCTGGCAGGGTTAAGTACTCCTCCAGCAGCACTGCTAAGGATGAAAGTAGCATGGGTCTCTTCTCTCTCGAGAAGGGCTTATTCCTTTCTGGACTTTAGTTCAATTAGATTTCTTTGCATCTTCAATTCTCAGATGCATTTTTTTTTCAAGGATTATTTTGAAATGAATCCAGCTTTTTTGTTGTTGTTAGGATGAGAGCAACATTCTTTTGTAAATTTCTAAAGCCTAACCACAAACTTGTAAGAAACTTTTTAATTTGTCCTGTCAACTTCAACAAATTTACAAGAAAAAAAACAAACAACCCTATTAGAAAGTGGGCAAAGGACATGAACAGACACTTTTCTAAAGAAGACATACATGCAGCCAACAAGCATAT
Source organism: Pongo abelii (assembly GCF_028885655.2). Lineage (NCBI taxonomy): Eukaryota > Metazoa > Chordata > Mammalia > Primates > Hominidae > Pongo > Pongo abelii. The sequence continues at coordinate 27,131,879 of NC_071985.2, read as the reverse complement.
GAAAAAAAGCTCAACATCAATGATCATTAGAGAAAAGCAAATCAAAACCCACAATGAAATGCCATCTCACACCAGTCAGAATGGCTAATATTAAAAAATAAAAAAATAACAGATGCTGGTGAAGTTGTGGAGAAAAGGGAACACCTGTACACTGTTAGTGGGAGTGTAAATTAGTTCAACCATTGTAGAAGACAGTGTGGCCATTCCTCAAAGATCTACAGACAGAAATAACATTCAACCCAGAAATCCCATTACTAGGTACATACCCAGAGGAATATAAATTGTTATATTATAAAGGGACATGTATGCAATGAACTTCCAGCACTATTCAAAATAGCAAACACATGGAATCAACCTAAATGCCCATCAATGACAGATTGGATAAAGAAAATGTGGTACATATACACCATGGAATACTATGCAGCCATAAAAAAGAATGAGATCATGTCTTTTGTGGGAACATAGATGGAGCTAGAGGCCATTATCCTTACAAACTAATGCAGGAAGAGAAAATCAAATACTTCATGTTCTCAGTTATAAGTGAGAGCTAAATGAAGAGAACTCAAGGACACAAGAAAGCAACTGGAGCCTACTTGAAGACAGAGGGTGGGAGAAGTGGGAGAAGGAGAAACAATAACTACTGGATACTAAGCTTAGTACGTGGGTGACAAAATAATCTGTACAACAAACCCCCATAACATGAGTTTACCTGCACGTGTATCCTCAAACCTAAAATAAAAAATAAAAATAAAAATAACCTGTCCACATTTTAATAAAAGCTATTACATAATGAGTTTATATCTACTTTTTTGTTCTTTCCCTTTTTGTAATACTTTAATAAAAATAATCTGAATCAGCATTGGTCTTTTAGAGAAATTTTTCTTTCAGAGGCAATGATTTAGTTCATTCAATTAATTATGAATTTACCTAGTTTTATGCACTCGAGCCCACAATTCCCATCTCTACATTGCTAGAGGATGCAATGGAAGATCTCATCACATTTATTGCTAAAATTCTGATGGATTATATCTATAGAATACGTTTCTTTAAAAATTTTTATTTCCATAGGTTTTTGGGGAGCAGGTGGTATTTGGTTATAAGAGTAAGTTCTTTAGTGGTGATTTGTGAACAAATACATAATATTAGATGGAGATACATGTGGCATAAATATAGCCATAGGTATAGATACAGGTATAGGTATATGTACAGGCTCAAGTATAGATGCATAGATAACAGATAACACCAGTCAGTCTTGACTTGCTCATAAGTGAGGCCATGCTGGCTTCTGATGATTATCCCTTTCCTTTCTTTGTATTAGTGGCAAGAAACCCACACAAGTCGATGTCAACTTACGGATTTCTAGTTCGTGAATCTTCCATCTTTAAATTCCATTTTCCTCTATTGAATCTGGCACTGTATTGTCCTACATCTATTCTCCTAGCACCTCTCTTGTCAAAATGTGAATTATATGTCCCACAAGCCCTCTCTCATCCCAGAAAAATAATTATAAAATTAATGCTGGGCAACAAAATGCTATTTTTCATTTTAGATGATTCTCAAGAATAAATGAGATTATTAGAAGAAGATTATCCTAGTACACTAGCCACAGAACCCATCTCCACTCAGCAGCAAATAACATCACAGCATAGTTCTAAGATATTTAATTACCCTATAGATAATGCTATGATAGTCTGACACATAACATTTAATGCTATGTAAAGTGTTTGAAAACTTCCAAAGAGAAAGTTCTTCCTCCTCCCCGGTTCCAGGCCTATACAAATAATTTAGGAAAGACTTCTTCCTATGAAAAACAGATTTTCTAAAGTCTAAGTGTCTAAACTTTCTAAAAATAAATATGTAAATAAATGTGTGTCCACTAATTCCTATGATGTGAACGCTTTCTACATTGGATCAGATCTCATTCCCCATCATAGCGGAGATTTCTGGAGAAATATGTCTCCAATCCCTTTAGGACTTACGAAACTGAATTTTGAGTGTTAAAACTGTTACTGTTAGAAATGGAAAAAAATATAAGTGGTCTTTTTCATGGAGGAAGGAAAATGTAAGATATCTTCTCATTAGGAATTAAGCTTCTTTTTCCAATTGCCCTCTAGGAAGTTCTGTCAACAAACTTGAAATGCACACTGCTTTGCAGATGGCGTCACACTTGAGGTTTGTTCCTCATGCTCATTATTAAATGTAGTGAAACATTCCTTTGACTCTACATCAGACACTAACTGAGGATACAAGGCCTGGGAGAATATAAATATTTTCACATAAAAAAGAATTACGACTTGATTTGCTGCTCTTTCACCCAGATGTTTGCATTGCTGGTATTTTTTATCACTCTACTGCAGAATGATCTTCAAAATGATAAAAGCTCCCAAAATGCTTTATCTTCTTTTTCCCATAATGATTTTTAAAAAAACACTCAGGGCTGATGAAATATCAAGACATATGTCTTTTTAACTAGCTAAACCCAAGGAGATTTTGATATCCTGTATCCAACAGTATAATCTCCCCTCCCAAGGAGGTAGAGCCAGGCCAGGCGGGCCCATGGCCAAGCAGGTCAAGGTTGGGCTTTAGTCTGAGTAGAAGGAAGTGGAAAAAAACAGTGAGGTAGTGCAAACGACATCCAAATAAAATGCTAGTGGTCAGCACTAGTGAAGCAAAATCCATTGTCAAGACTAAAGACAAACTCAGGAAGTCATAAGCCAGGGACACAGGAGGATAGAGCTGGAGAGGGGGAACACAAGCAGGAAGGGAGCAATCTATCCCAGAACATCTACTGTGAGTGAAGCTATGTTCTTCTCAGGAGCTGGTCTCACATTATGAGGTGGGTTATATAGACGGGTTTGCAGATGTAAACTTAGGAAACACCCTGAGGTTTGCTAGAATAGGAAAGGCCCCAATATTTGCACACCAGAATCAGAAGACTAGGCAAGAGAAGTTCTCATATTTTTTTCCAACTGAAGATTCTAAAAGATGTTTCACTGACAACACAGGATTCACTGGAATTGAGGGAAATCTCTACCTTTTTCTTTCAAATGGCAAGGATTTATGTTTAAAAACATTGTTTTCTGGGTTTATGACCCACCTCCACCCCCAACCTCCATTAAGCACCTTCCTTCTGACAACAGCCTCCTCAATTCTAGTTCTAAATCCTGAGATGTCCCACTCAATGTGCCCCATAACTGGCCTTTTATCTTGAAGTTTCTGGAACCAGAGCTCAGATTTACCCTTGGAAGTTTTCTTTCCTGGGGACAAAATCCCTAACCCTGAGCCCCATAGGGTGTCTGGAGCTTCAGACTTGTAAATTGATCTCCCAGGCGCCAAACTCGCCTGCTCAGATTTTGTGAGATAATCACCACAAAGACCCATTAAATTCTCTGATCACTTAAGTGGACAAGCACCTGCCTTGGGTCCTTGGTCTATCATGGCTACAGCCCTTAGACACCAGTAGCTGGAGCCATTGCTTTGCTCTCAGCCAGACACTCCAACCTGCAACCTATCCCTACCACTTGGACTCAATGGCACAACTACAAGACCAGTCTGTGACTCATCCTTCCCTCAAGAGAAAAGCAGCAAGCCAAATAAACCATATTGCATTTGTTCCCAAATGTAGACATCAGCAGTTGCCATTATCCAAACTTTGCATGTCAGGTTCCACCAGGCAATTATGCAGGAACAAAGATCAAGGCTTGAAGAATAATAGAGATGGGACCAATAATAGCATTGGCATATTCCTCCAACTATTTGACACTATTGATTATAAGAATGTCCCTATATTTCAGAGATGTTAAAATATGGAGATTTGTCATGTTTTGCAGGCTAGTACACAACTTCTACTGTGACCTTCTAGAATTCCTTCCACTTCTTTTTCTAAGTCCGGGCACTGCTACTTACCATGCCAGTTCCTGTTCCCTTTACCTGACCCTCTGGATCATTATAAATGCCTTAGGACTCTGATCTCCTTTGCCTCTCAGTCTCAAATCCCCACAGAAAGGGTACCTATCTTGCAAATGGAGAACACTGTTGTTCATCTCTTCCTCTCCTAGCCCTAGATCAACTGCTTTCTTTTCCTTTAAGGTAGTCATCCCACCACCTTGGGACATCCCACCACAAACTTTTGACAGTTTCCTCAAGATCCCATCCAGAGCCCTGGGAATTTGGTTACCCACATCTGGACAGTTGTTAAGCCTCAACATTACAGATTCCTTTCAAGATTTAACGCACGCAACCATGCTTCTCCTTGAACTGCCCTTCTCTCTATTCTGAAGAGATATGTAATCATACCAGGCTCATTGCCTAATGTGCAGCAAGTCAATACACCAAGATACTGGTTTGCAGCAGAGAAAGTTTTAATCATAAGGCTGCCAAATGAAGAGATGGGAGGAAACCTCAAATCCATCTCTGTGAAGAGCTTGGGTCTAGGTGTTTTAAGGAATTTGGACAGGTAGTAGGCCAAGGTGTTGACAGGTTGAAGAATGAAGGGTGAAGTCATGGGACAGAGAGGTAAACAAATTGCATTCTCATGCTGACTTGGTTTCTTGATGGGAACCAAGGACTAGTTGGCATCAGCTGTTCTGAAAAACATCTCAAATGGGAAGTCTTGTGCTCCTGATGTTAAAGATGCTATTTATAGGAAAAATGAGGAAGTTAGAGTTTATGTCCTGGCCTACATGGTCCCTAAGCAGTACAGGGCAGTTAGTCAAAGGGTAATCTGGTTAACATTTATCTGTACTTTTGTCTAATGCCTGCATATAATTCTTATTAATGCTATGGGGACAGTTTCATGTATATTTCCTAAGATAGAATGTTGCTCTCAGGATCTGGCAATTTTATCCTACTTACAAGCTAACAAGTTAACCTGTTACTATTTCACGGATGCTGACAGAAGACATGAGATTTCTAGATCTGTCATAAATGACATTATTACTCACAGCTTGTCCAGCAGCATGAGTTTATGTTTATGTCAGCTCCCTTTGTCTCCTCCTCGTCTAATTCTTGCAGGGGCAACTTGAAGCAGCCCTAGTGAATGCTGCACACATAATGGGTTTGCATCACAGTGGAGGAGCTCTGAGTTTGGGGACTCCATGTCCACTATAGCAAGCCTGCTCTTTGTTCCAAAGAGTCATTACCTCATTCCTCAAGGTTGCTCGCTGCAAACATGACCCTGAGCAATGACCCAGGCAAAGAGTGATCAAGGCCTGCATTCTTGAAAAATGCAGCAAGGATGTGCACGGACACTCAGAGCTCATAAAGGATTGCCTCTCCCAACAGCTGCTACAAGATTTTGGCAAAAGGCCTAGGTCATATGGTCTAAACTATAAGGTAATGTTGGGTTCAGATGCAGGGAAGAAATCGGGGCTTTTAAAAAAAATCTTTATCCATACAAACCATGCAACTCCTAATGAAAAGGGCTAAAATAATTTTTGATAATATATGGAGAAAATGTTTTATAATAAAATAAATTTAATATAATTTTGTACTTTTAAAAAATAATTATTATTGGTTTTGATACTTAATTTCCTTCCTCATTTCAAGGACCTCTTAGATTCTTCTTTCACCAACTTGCTTCAATATAATCAACATCCTGGATTTATGTACAGCTTCCTCATTTCACCTGGGATCAAAATTCCTTTATCCTTATCTCCTCTTATGAGGAAAAATACTTGCCCTTATAAACACACTCTTCATCAGAGGAAAATCTCCAGTTTGTCCTTTCATGCTGCAGCTATCCACTCTGGCTCTATTTCCCATATTTGGCAGAAAGAAAAGATCGTAGCCACACAGACCATCTCTGTACTGAGGATTATTAGCAAGCTTATTTCTCGTCTTCATTTGCTGCTTCTTTTTTTCAGTCATAATAAAAAACTACCATTCACTGTGTGTCACTTCTGGGTCAAGCAGAGTGTTCTGAGTTATTTATATGTATTGTCTCATTTATTCCTCGAACAACATATTATATTTATAGAGGTGCTTTATCATACCCATTTTATAGATGGAGAAACTGAGTTACGGAGGAGTTCGATACCTTGTCCAAGTCAGGCAGTAAGTAAGTTGTGTAAGTAGATTTCAAACCCAGATAAGTTAATGAATCCATGATGAATGAATCAGGAGAGAATCTCAGGGCCAGAAGAGTGGGCCTTGTTGCTGCTCTACTCATGAGTCCTCAGACACATTTGGCGTTTTCACGGATCCGAGCTCCTGCTATTTCCCCACTCCCAACAGCCAGCATTTAAATCTCCTTTTCAGAGAACTTGCCCTCAAGCTGCTGTTACCTGTTTTGCCTAGGTGCAGAGAGCCAGAAGTGCCTAGAAATTTACGTTCCCACAGGGACAGCCCTAAGCCAACATCTCTGGTGCAGCAGTATGAATGTTTTTGTTCCTTACACTAATGAGGATCACTCTGAAATACGACCGCCACTGTTTTTGGAACTCCCCTGCAGTAGTGAGACAAAATTATCTTTTGTGCAACTTTGTTTGATACCATGTTTTGGGAGCCCCCAGCGAAAGTGGGGCTCCAGTACCAGAGTAGCTGGCAATCCTGCCCCAGTGAGATACGAAGGGGGGTTAGGCATGGGTATTTACAGTGTCCCTTTCATGGGATACTTCTTTTACCTGGTGGAGGGCCTAATACCCAGTTGTCTGACCCATGACCAGGGGTCCCTCACATAGGAGACTTGTTTATACTGGAAAACACCCTTGTGGTCAGGTCTGACCCATGTCCAACTTATGCCTGCTTGAGTATCTTTCTGGTGCAAGGAGTCCAACTTTGTGTTCTCCCGGGGCATCCTGGGGCAAGCCTAGCCTAGAGTACCTCCTGGTTCTTCAGAAGGAAGACTCAAATTCAATACACTACCACAATAGGAAATAAGTTCAAGGACTTATTACTTACAAATCCTAGGCAGGGAGGGCACAATGAGTTGGTAGGCAGTCTCCCTACCCCCGGTCACACAAGGCAGGAATAAAGAGTCAGGGAGAGAGACTGAGAGTGTGGAAACCAGCAGTATATGTAAGGGAACAGGGTGCAGGTCACTTTAAGTTCAAGGGTAAATGCCTGAATGGTCTATTTAAAGGAAGCAGCAAGAAAAGCAGAGAATCCAGTCTGCTAGGCAAAAGAGATGCCTCTAAGTTCCCATCTTCGGCCACTGGCGTGAGTCATTTGGGTGTGGTGTTCTATTTCTAATGCCTAGGAGGAAACCTTACTGCGTTGTTCCTGTTGCACTATATCCTATTTAGTATCTTTCTTCCAAGTTCCACTTCTCCACTCCCTACCAGACTTTCTTTGAAGCATTTCCTAATAAATCATTTTCAATAAATTCTCAGTTTAACCTCTGCTTTTGGAAACCCAACCTAAGATAGCTGGTTCCATGCTTGGTCCTAAAAAGCAGACTCTCAGGATAGGATTTTAGAACTGGATCACTCACTAGACAAATGCTAACAAGAGACCCACTGTTATGGGGAAATAGAATGTAGACATTCACTAGCATGCTGCCCCAATTGCTAAGACTTTTATTTGTAGTGAATTTGGATAGGATACAGATGGAAAGGGATGCACTGGCATGCGTGATACCTATATTAGTTGAAATATATGGGAGACTTGGTAAAAGACTGTGGAGTTGGGTTACTGCCACTTACAATCGATGAACTGAAAAAAATATATGCAATTAGTAACTCGGGGGAAAATGCAAGAGCTAGAATATCTTTATGACAGTGTTTAAAGATATCTTTATCCACTGCAGCCAGACAGTAGACTATGCTTGAAATCAGGCCCAGGCCTTGTTAGGAGAGTAGCAGAGCCACAAAAGTGGATGAGTTTGAAGCCTGAAACTACCTTACAGAAGGCCAGATATGTTGAGAGCCACATAACCGGGATGCAGAATCTGAACTGACACTAAAAACAGGCCCTGTTAGAGAGGAGACATATAGACATCAAGAGATAAATGCAGTCCTGGACCAAGTCTAGCTTACAATGTGTTAATGGGTCCACAAGGTATTCATTTCCGTTGTCCCAGAGTATATAACTGAGATTGACATATTTTACATCTGGCAGAACTCTCATACTGGTTACTTGACCTGCAGAGTAAATGCAATTGTGGTAGGAAAGGTCAAGAGGAAGCCTTTGAAAATGCCTCCTTTCCTGGCCAAAATAGTAATGCAGAAAAAATACTGTATCCCAGGTAGAAAAACAGTGATTAATACTACACTCAACACCTAAAGGATTTAGGATTGGTTACTCTAGCAAACAACATTTAATTCACCAGTCGAGCCCTTGCAAAAAAAAAATGTGGATTCTGGTAGATGATGGTAGACTATCACACACCTAGTTAATCTATGTCCCTAATCACAGTTGTATGTGAAGTATGTTATCTTTACTATAAGGGATCAGTACAGCCTTGTTACTTGATATGTGCCTATTTATCTGGTGAACAAATTCTTTTCAATATCAGTCAGAAAGATAGATCAGAAGTACTTGATTTCACATAAGATAGATAACATTACATTCATAGTCTTGCTCTGGGACTATGTTAACCCTCCCGCCCTCTGTTTCAATATAGTCTGAAGAGGTGTGGATCATTTGGATATTCCACAAAACATCAGGTTAGTCTGTTAAAATAATGACATAAGTTAATTACACCTGATAATCAAAAAGTGACAAGAACTATAGATGCCCTGGCAAGAAATATGCCAGGGAGAAATATAACCCTAAAAATAGTCAAGAACTTGCTGCATTCGTGAAGTTTTCAGGAAGACAGTAGTCTAGACATAATGTAACATCCATCCCCTCCATGGTAAAGAACAAGCTATTATGCCTTATACCTCCTTCCACCCGGAAACTGGGAAGCCTACTCTGATTTTAGAAGCAACATATTCTGCACTTGGAAAAATTACTGCTGTGATCAACTTATTGGGGCCATAACACACTGCCAGTTTCAAGTAGAATGTCCAAAGAAAAAGAGAATTCTACAAGTTTAGACTGTGAGGCAAGGGGACCTGCCCACACATGAATCAGCAGATATAACATGTGATAGAATACACAGTGGAGAAAAACCATCATGCAGAGTTTTTGACCAGCCAAAGGAAGCAAATTTCCATTTGCATGCTTTCTGCAACAGGGAATTATACACCATTTGAAAAACAACTACTAGCATACTATGGCAGAGATGAAGTGTCTAACCATGAAGTATCAAATGAACATATCACTAGAGCTGTCCCTCATGAGTTTGGTGCTACAAGACATACAAAACCATAGAATCAGGTAGGCACAGGAGGAGACCATCCGGCTTGAGAAGGTCCCTAAACAGATGTCCAGGAATCCCATTTGACTCATCTCTGCTGCACTGACACTGTCCATGGTCTCATGGAGTAGAATGGAAAGGAGTGAGTTCCATACAACCAGCTAATAGAGGAGAAAAAAATGCCTAGTTCTTGAATAAATTAACTCAATATTGGTGTGAGCCAAAAATAGACTGCTGCCCCACTATAACCCCAGGAGTGACCTTATTCTTCACAATGGGCAGAGCTTTGAGTAATGTGCCTTATTATCTACTTTATATGAAGAGAACAGTGGCTCATAGTAAGGGTATATATAGACACCTGCTTTGTGGTAAATGGCCTGGCTCGTTGGTCAGGGACATATAAGGAGTAAAGCTAAAAATTCAGGGACAAGAAGGTATGAAGAAAAAGCACACAGAAGGGCCTATAAGAATGGACAGTGGTATGGTTTGGCTGTGTCCCCACCCAAAATCTCATCTTGAATTGTAATCTACTAGACAGACTCTAAAACTATCTTAAAATTCTCAAAGAACCAAAGAAAGATGTAAAAAAAAAAAAAAAAAAAAAAACTCATCTTCAATTGTAAACCCACATGTCAAGGGCAGGACCAAGTGGAGGTAATTGGATCATGGGGGTAGTTTCCCCCATGCTGTTCTCATGGTAGTGAGTCAGTCTCTTGAGGCCTGGTGATTTTATAAGCATCTGGCATTTCCCTGCTTGCACTCACTCTGTCCTGCCACCCTATGAAGAAGATGCCTGCTTCTATTTTGCCTTCCACCATGATTGTAAGTTTCCTGAGGCCTCTCCAGCAATGTGGAACTGTGAGTCAGTTAAAACTCTTTCCTTTATAAATTACCCAATCTCAGGTATTTCTTCAAAGCAGTGTGAGAACAAACTAATACCGATACCAAATGTCAGGATCTGCATGCTACATATTAACACCCATCAGAAAGAATCTGATGTAAAGGAATTAACCAAATAGACAAAACATCTCATCTAGCAATTATCATCAAGACTCTGTCCTCAGCCATCACAATGCTTGCATGGTAAGAACATAAATGTAATGGCCGTGGTGGCAGAGATGGGTTTAATAGTAAGAGATTTCTCTTACAAAGACTAATTTCGATATTACCACTTCTGAATGTCTGACCTATCAACCACAGACACTGATGCTGGGATCTAGATATGGTGCCATCTCTCAAGGATGCCAACCAGCCACTTTTTTTGCAGGTAGATTACACTGAGCTCCTTTCACCTTAGAAAAGGCAGAGATGCATCCTCAAGAGGATTGATATGTATTCCAGGTATAGGTTGGTCTTTCCTGCCTACAGTACCTCGGTTAGTATCACTATCCAAGTGCTCATACTGATTAGCCAACACAGGATTACATATAATAATGTCTTAGACCAAGAAACCCATTTCCAGCCAATGAGGTTCAACGCTGGGCACATGATCACAGGATTCCTATGTTATACCACATCCAGGAGTTACCAGCTATACACAACATAGACTATCCATTGAAAATGTAGGCCGGGCACAGTGGCTTGCGCCTGTAATCCCAGCACTTTGAGAGGCTGAGGCAGGTGGATCACCTGAGGTCAGGAGTTCAAGACCAGCCTGGGCAACATAGTGAAACCCCGTCTCTACTAAAAATACAAAAAAATTAGCTGGGCGTGGTGGCACGTGCCTGTAATCCCAGCTACTCAGGAGGCTGACACAGGAGAATCGCTTGAGCCCGGAAGGTGGAGGTTGCAGTGAGCCGAGATTGCACCATTGCAATCCAGCCTGGGTGACAGAGCAAGACTCTGTCTCAAAAAAAAAAAAAAAAGAAAATGTAGCTAAGCTGCCAGATAAGAAGATAAAAGATGAAATTCCACAAAAAAGAGGTGCTATCAAGATGTGGTATATACCTTGAACCAATAATAATATGTTGCTATGTCTTAATAGGTAGAATATCTGGGTCCAGGAATCAAAAGATGAAAGCAGATGTGGCCTCTTTTATCTTCATACCCAGTGATCCACTTAGGAACTTTGTGTTTCCTAGTCCTACAATGTTATATTTGGCAGATCGAGGGGTGCTGGTTCCCAGGGGTGGGAGTGGGAAGGAAATGCTTTCACTAAGGGACACATTAAGGCTCCACTGAACCTAAAGCTAATCATTTTGGGCTCCTCAATACAGAAGATCAGCAGACACAGAAAGGAGTTTCATTCTGGCAGGAAGTATTGACCTAGACCATCATGAGAAGGTAGAGTTGCTGCTAGCTAAGAGGGGCAATGAAAAGTAAGTCAGAAAGTCTGAGAATTCACTAAAGAGAAGCAGTGCTTTCTTCCCTGAAGCACCTTCTCTTGGTGATGCCATGCCCAGTTTTAACTGAGTGAGAAAGAACAAGATTCATGGGAGGAACATTCATGGGAGGGACATGATTACCCAACCCTCAGAACTCTCTGGAAAGAATATCTGTGTCATTTCAACTGGAAAGCAATCTAGATTAGTAGAAATCCTGCCCATGTAGGAAAGGAGTTTAGGATGAATGGTGGAGAAAAGAGTTGATAGGTATGGTCTCAGTTAAACGGTGGGAGTTGTAGCTTATTCCATTAACTATCCTCTTGTAAGTCCTTTTATTTACTTAGAATTTGTAACAATCAAAAAACCACAGGATCAATCAAATAAACTTACATGAGATGGAAGTGGCCCTGAATGGTATAAGGGGTGGAGTGTAGTTAGTCCTCCATCTGTGTTCCCTTAGATCCCTTAGCCACTTTTGTGCACATCGGCTCTCAGTTTGCTTTCATTCCCAGCAGCAAGCAGCTATGTATCTTCATTGGAAGACTTCACTTAGGTTTCTAGAAGTCATGTTGCCTGCACACACATAGCACAGCCAGAAGTACCTGAGAACTGACATGGCCCCAGGGGCAGCACTTAACCAAAGACTGATAGATGTGAGGTATAAATACTCCAGCTCCATTACTCCATTATTAGAAAAAAATCTGAGGTGTGACCTACATTGTCCCCAGAGTTCGCTGCAGAAGTGATATAAAATTCCCTTTAAGGGACTTCGTTTAATTCCATATCCTCACTCAATCTCCTTCCTTTCCAGTGCCACATTTCCACTGCTCTACCGGTTTTTCCTGTGATTATGTTCTAATGAATTATTTTGGAAAAATATAGTAAATATACTATTAAATATACTACTAATCAAAGCTAATAAAACCAGATACACAAGATATATTTTGGCCAGACATTTTCACATTTATGTAAAGTAGAGTGACAAAGAGCACAAAATATAGCAAAATGTAAAAAGGTATAGAAAGCACTCTGAGAAATTTTGAAAGAATTTTCCATTTGCACCCTTGGCTCCAAAGAAGAGAGAATCTCACTCTGTTGCCCAGGCTGGAGTGCAGTGGCATGATCATGGCCCACTGCAGCCTCAACCCCCGGACTCAAACTATCCTCCTATCTCAGCCCCTCAAGTAGCTGGGACTAAAGGCATGCACCACAACACCTGGCTAATTTTTCTATTTTTTGTAGAGACAGGGTTTTGCCATGTTGCCCAGGCTGGTCTTGAACTCCTCAGTTCAAGTGATCTGCCCACCTCAGCCTCCCAAAGTGCTGGGATTACAGGTGTGAGCCACTGTGGTCAGCCTAAATACTTTCCTTCTATTCATAGCTATAAACCACCATCTGTTCTTAGGAAACCTAAAAAAAAGTGGAGAAAAAAAAAACCTATGGTGTGTTTATCTGCTTCAGTTAATGGTTAGCAAGATCTGGACAACCAGATCTCAGCAGGGCCTTTATCTCTTAAAAAGATATTTCAAGAGGATTCCAGGAAGATAGTGGAGTAGAAAGCACCAGGAATCTATCATCTCCACCTAGACAATAATTGCACTAACAGAATCTGTCTGATATAACTATATGGAACTCTGGAGTCTACTGAAGGCTTTTAACTTCCAGCAGAAGGTTTGGATAGTAAATTACAGTTAATTCTAGTCAATTTCCACTCTTTGCACAGCTGCAGCTACCTATCCTCCACTCCCAGTCCAATGGCAGACAGCTGTGCACACCTTCCAGGCGCAGCTTGCACACAGCTTACGGGAACCTGGTGGGCAAAAAAGCACTTTCCTTACAAATATCACCGATTGCTGCTTCTGATAACATAGGTGCAGACAAAGGGGTAAGTAACCATTGTTATTGCATCTCTCCCCATTGTTTGCAACCTCCTACACCACTGGCTGAAGTAACCTATAGGGGATTTAGGAACAATGCCCTTTCCCTGATGGGAGATCTGCTAGACAGACTCTAAAACTATCTTAAAATTCTCAAAGAACCAAAGAAAGATGTAAAAAAAAAAAAAAGGCAAGAAAATGATGTCTGAACAAAATGAAAATATCCATAAAGAAATGGAAAACCTAACAAGGAAACCAAAAGGAAATTCTGGAACTGAAAAATAGAATAACTAAATTTAAAAATTTACCAGAAGTATTCAAAAGCAGAGATGAGCTGGAAAAAAGAATCCGTTAACTGAAGATAGAATACTGAAAATAAATGTGTCTAAAGAACAGAGACAATGAAGATTGAACAACAATAAACAGAGAGCCTAAGAGACCTGTGGGACACCATCAAGCAGACCAATGTATGCAGTATGGGAATTCCAGTAGAATAATAGAGGCAGAACATGACAGACAGAATATTTGAAGAGGTAATGACTGAAAACTTCCCAGATTTGATGGAAGGCATGAATATAAGCATTCAAGAAGCTCAATAAACTCTAACTAAGATGAACTCAAAGAAACTCACACTGAGACACATTGTAATTAAACTTCAGAAAGATAAAGAAGGAATCTTAAAATCCACAAGAGAGAAGCAACTAATCATATATAAGGGATCTTCAATAAGATTATCAGATTTCTCATCACAAAATTTGCTCACCAGAAGGCATTGGACCAATATATTCAAAGTGCTATAAGAAAAAACTATCAACCAAGAATTCTGTATCCAATAAACTGTCCTTCAAAAGTCAGGGAGCAATAAAAATATTCACAGACAAACTTCAGCTAAAGGAGTTCATTATTATTAGACCTGTCCTGCAAGAAATGCTCAAGGGAACTCTTCAGGAGGAAATGAAAGAGCACTAGACAATAACTGAAAGCCATATAAGATACCTTTAATCAATAACGATAAATATATGGGCAATTGTAAAATCTAGTACCATTTTAACAATAGTTTGTAACCCCACTTTTTGTTCTCTATATGATTTAAGAGACCAACACATTTTTCAAACAATTGTAAGTCTAAAAGCTAGTATTACTGTAACGTTGGTTTGTAAGTCTATATTTTGTTTTTTACATAATGTTAGAGATGAATGTACTTCAAAAAATTATTAGCTTATATTTTCTATTTTTATGCTACAATGTATGAAATGTAATTTTATGACATCAACAATCAAAACACTTGAAGATAAAGCTGTAAAGTAGCAGAGCTTTTGCATATTAATGAAATTAAGCTGTATAAATTCAAATTAAAATGTTATAACTTTAGGATGTGAAATGTAATACCCATAATAACCACAAATAAAACAACTACAGAATATACCCCAAAAAAAAGAAAATAAGAAAGTAATTTTAATGTCTCACTAGGACAGGTGCAGCAGCACATGCCAATAACATACCATTAGTTTGGAGGGCCAAGGTGGAAGGATCATTTGAGTCCAAGCGTTCCAGACTAGCCTGGGCAATATAGCAAGGCCCTGTAACTACATATATATGTATTTAATTAGCTAGGTGTGGTGGCATGCACCTGTAGTCCTAGCTACTTGGGATGCTGAGGTGGAAGGATCAGTTGAGCTTAGGAGTTCAAGGCTGCAGTGAGCTAGGATCACACCACCACACCCCAGCCTAGGTAACAAAGCATGACTCTGTCTCGAAAAATAAAAAATAAACTCACTATTAAAAATCAACTACACAGAGAAGAAAACAGAAATGTGAAAAATGAGGGGCCAAAAAAGCTATAAGGCATATTGGAAGCAAATAGCAAGATAGCATAAGTTCCTCCTTATTATGAACTACTTTAAATTTAAACGAATTAAACTCTCCATCAAAAGACAGAGAATGACAGAATGAAAAAATAACCATTATCCACCTATATACTGTCTACAAGACTTAATTGAGATCCAAAGACACAAATAAATTAAAAGTGAAAGGATAGATTACAATATTCCTTGCAAATAGTAACTGCTATGTTTGAACATCCTCTCCAAAAACTCATGTTTAAATTTAATTGGCATTGTGACGGTATTAAGATGTGGGGCCTTCAATTGCTACAAAAGCAATAAAATACCTAGGATTAGAGCCAACAAGGGAAGTGAAGGACCTCTTCAAGAACTACGAACCACTATTCAAGGAAATCAGAGAGAACGCAAACAGAAAAACTCTCCATGCTCATGGATAGGAAGAATCAATATCATGAAAATGGCCACACTGCTTAAAGTAATTTATACATTCAATGCTATCCCATTAAACTGCCATTGACATTCTTCACAGAATTACAAAAAAAAACTATTTTAAAATTAATATGGAACCAAAAAAGAGCCTGAATAGCCAAGACAATGCTAAGCAAAAAGACCAAAGCTAGAGGCATCACACTACCTGACTTCAAACTATACTACAAGTCTACAGTAACCAAAACAGCATGGTACTGGTATAAAAACCGACACATAGACCAATGGCACAGAATAGAGAACTCAGAAATAAGACTGCACATCTACAACCATCTTATCTTTGACAAACCTGACAAAAGCAAGCAATGGGGAAAGGACTCCCTATTTAATAAATGGGGCTGGGAGAACTGGTTAGTCATATGCAGAAAGTTGAAAGTGGACCCCTTCCTTGGACCTTATGCAAAAATTAACTCAAGATGGATTAGAGACTTACATGTAAAAACCCAAAACTATAAAAACCCTAGAAGAAAATCTAAGCAATACCACTGAGGACACAAGCATGGAGAAAAGATTTTATGATAAAAAATGCTGAAAGCAATTGCAACAAAAGCAAAAATTGACAAATGTGATCTAATTAAACTAAAGAGCTTCTGCACAGCAAAAGAAACTATCATCAGAGTGAACAGACAACCAACCTACAGAATGGGAGAAAAATTTTGCAATCTATCCATCTGACAAAGGTGTAATATCCAGAGTCTGCGAGGAACTTAAAAAATTTACAAGAAAAAAAAACAAGCAACTCCATTAAAAAGTGGGCAAAAGACACGAACAGACACTTTTCAAAAGAAGACACCCATGCAGCCAACAAACATATGAAAATAAGCTCAACATCACTGATCATTAGAGAAATGCAAATCAAAACCACAATGAGATGCCATCTCATGCCAGTCAGAATGGTGATTATTAAAAAGTCAAGAAATAACAGATGCTGGCAAGGTTGAGGAGAAAAGGAATGCTTTTACACTGTTGATGGGAATGTAAATTAGTTCAACCATTGTGGAAGACAGTCTGGCAATTCCTCAAAAATCTAGAGGCAGAAATACCATTTGACCCAGCAATCCCATTACTGGGTATATACCCAAAGGAATAGAAATCATTCTATTATAAAGATACATGTGGCCAGGGACGGTGGCTCATGCCTGTAATCCCAGCACTTTGGGAGGCCAAGGCAGGTGGATCACCTGAGGTCAGGAGTTCGAGACCATCCTGGCCAACATGGCGAAACCCTATCTGTACTAAAAGTACAAAAATTAGCCAGGCGTGGTAGGTGGGCACCTGTAATCCCAGCTACTCAGGAGGCTGAGGCAGGAGAATAGCTTGAACCCAGGAGGCAGAGGTTGCAGTGAGCCAACATCACACCATTGTACTCCAGCCTGGGTGACAAGAGTGAGACTCCATCTCAAAAAAAAAAAAAAGATACATGCACACGTATGCTCATTGCAGCACTATTCACAATAGCAAAGACATGGAATCAATCCAAATGCCCATCAATGATAGACTGTATAAATTAAATGTGGTACATATATGCCATGGAGTACTATGCAGCCATAAAAAGGAATGAGATCATGTCCTTTCCAGGGACATGGATGGAGCTGGAAGCTGCTATCCTCAGCAAGCAAATGCAGGAACAGAAAATCAAACACCACATGTTCTCTCATACAAAGGAGAGCTGAACGATGAGAACACATGGACATATTGGGGGGAACAACATACACTGGGACCCATCAGGGAGAGTCAGGGAGGGAGAGCATCAGGAAGCATAGCTAATGAATGCTGAGCTTAATACATAGCTAATGGGTTCATCTGTGCAGAAAACCACCACTGCACACACTCACCTATGCAACAAACCTGCACATCCTGCACATGTACCCTGAAACTTAAAATAAAAGTTGAAGGAAAAAAAAGAAGTGGGACCTTTAAGAAGAGATTAGATCATAAGGGCTCAGCCCTCATGAATAGAGTAATGCTGTTATTGTGGGAGTGGATTAGTGACTGTGGGAGACAGCTCCTGATAAAAGAATGAGTTTGGCTTGATTTCCCCTGTTTCATGTGCTGACTTGTCTTTCTGCCTTCTACCTTCCACCATAGGATAATACAAGGATACTGACCCTTGCCAGATGCCAGTACCTTACTCTTGGACTTCCCAGCTCCATAACCATAAGCAAAATAAAATATTATTATTTAAAAAGTAACCAGTCTGTGGTATTCTTTCGTAGCAGCAGAAAATGAACTAAAACAGTAACGAAAAGAGAGCAGGGATGGTTATATTAATATCAGAAAAAAATGACTTTTAATCAAAAAAATTACAAGAGACAAAGTCATCATCTAATAATGAATTTCAATATAGCAAGAAGATAGAACAAGAATAAACATTTACATACATAATGACAAATCATCAAACTATATAAAGCAAAAACTGACAGGATCAAAGGAAGAAATAGACAGTTCTATAATAATAATAGTTGGAAACTTCAATACTCCATTCTTAATAATGAGAACAACCAGACAGAAGAAAAGCAAGGGAACAGAGAATTTAACCACACAATAAACCAACTAGATCTAACTGACATGTATAGAATACTCTACCCAGCAACAACAGCATACATATTCCTCCCAAGTTCACAAGGGACACCTTCCAGGGTAGAACAGAGGTTAGGCCACAAATTAAGTCTCAATACATTTAAAAAGATGAATATCATACAAAGCACCTTCTCTGACCACAAGTGCATGAAGATAGGAATCAATAACAGAAGGAAAAATTACAAATCTGTTGAAATTAAACAACACATTCTTAAACAACAAATGAATCAGAGAAGAAATCACAAAGGAATATAGAAAATATTTAGAGACAAATGAAAATAAAAACACTACATACCAAAACTTATGGGATGTAGTGTAAGCAGTAAGGAGGAAATTTATGGCTATACATGCTTACATTAAGAAAACCAGATTTAAAATCAATAGCCTAACTTTGCAACTTATGAAACTAAAAAAGAGAAGAACAAACTAAACCCAAAGCTAGCAGAAGGAAAAGAATAATAGAGTTTAGAATAGAGATAAATTAAATAGAGAACAGAAAGACAATAAAGCAAACCAATGAAACAAAAGTTTGTTCTTGAAGAGATCAACAAAAGTGACAAACCTAGATGGAATTCCTAAAAAAAGAGAAGACTCAAGCTACTAATGTTGGAAATGAAAGTGGGGACTACTGCCAATTCTATTAAAATAAAAAGCATTATTAGAGAGTACAATGAACAATTACATGCCAACAAATTGGATAACCTAGATGAAATGAACAAATTCCTAGAAACATAAAACTTACCAAGACTAAATTAGTAAAAAAGAAATATTGTGGAGGATTTTTGCATCAATCTGAATAGCCCTATAATTAGTAAGAAGATTGAATCAGTAATCAAGAATCTCTTAACAAAGAAAAACTCTGGACCCTGAATTTGATGGCTTCACTGATAAATTCCACCAAGAACTAACACAAATCCTTTTAAACTTTTCTAAAAACTTGACGAAGGAACACTTCCTTACTCACTCTATAAGATGAGCACTATCCTGACATGGAAACCACACAAAAATACTATGAAAAAAAAACAGATCAATATCCCTTATAAACATTGATGCAAAACTCCTCAACAAAATACTAGCAAACCAAATTCAGTAGCCTATTAAAAGTATTATACAACATGACCAGGTGTAATTTATTCCCAGAACATAAGAATGATTCATTATGTGAAAATCAATCAATGTAATACACCACATTAACAGAATGAAGTGAAAAAAACACATGATAATCTCAATCGATGCAAAAAATTGACAAAATTCACCTTTTCAAGATAAAAAGGCTCAACAAGCAAGGAATGGAAAGAAACTACTTCAACATAATAAAAGCCATCTATGAAAAACTGACAACAAATATACTAAATGGTGAAAAATTGAAAGCTTTTCTTCTAAGATTAGCAACAAGGCACGGATGCTCACTTTTGCCACTTATTCAACATAGTACTGGAAATTCTAGCCTGATAAATTAGGCAAGAGAAAGAAATGAAAGACATCAAAACTGGAAAGGAATAAGTAAAATTATCTCCGTTTGCAGATAATATGATCTTATATGTAGGAAAACCTAAAGATTCCACAAAAATACTGTTAGAAATAAATGAATTCATTACAGTAGCAGTATACAAAGTGAACAGATAAAAATCAGTTGGATTTCTATACCCTAAAAATAAACAATCTGAAAAGGAAATTAGGAAAATAATTCCATTTAAAATAGCATTAAAAAATTCTAAGGAATTAACTTAACCATGGAGGTGAAAGACTTGAACAATGAAAACTATAACATATTACTGAAAGAAACAGAAGACATAAATGAATAGAAATGCATTTCATGTTCATGGACTGTAAGACTTACTATTATTAAGATGCCAATATAACCCAAAGCAACCTACAGATTCAATGCCATATCTATCAAAATCTCAGTGATGTGTTTTGCAGAAATAGAAAATCCCATCCTAAAATTCATATGAAGTCTCAATGAATCTGAATAATCAAAACAATTTTGGTTTAAAAAAAAAACAAACTAGAGGGCTCATATTCACATTTCTCCATTTTGACACTTATACAAAGCTATAATAATCAAACATTGTGGTATTAGAATAAAGACAGACTTATACACAATAGAAAAGATAGCTCAGAAATAAGCCCTCAAATACAGGGTTGAATTACTTTGACAAGGTGCCAAGTTCATTCAGTGGGGAAAAGGACACTCTTTTCAACAAATGGTGTTGGGAAAATTGGATATTCACATGAAAAAGAATGAAGTTAGACTCTGACTTAATACAAACAAAAACATTAACTCAAAATACATCAAAGACCTAAATTTAAGACCTGAAGTTATGAAACTCTTAGAAGAAAACATGAAGAAAAAGCTTCATGACATTGGATCTGGCAACAATTTTTTTGATATGACACCAAAGGCATAGGCAACAAAAGAAAAAATAGGGAAATTCGACTTCATGAAAATTACAGTATTACCTTGATTATAAAACCAAACAAGGATACAACAAAACAGAAAATTACAGGACAATGATTCTAATGAACATAGATTCAAAAATCCTCAACAAAATACTTGCAATCAGAATTCAATAGCACATTAAAAAGATCATTCATCATGATCAAGTGGGATTCATCTCGAGAATGCAAGGATAGTTTCACATAAGCAAATCAATAAATGTGATAGATCACAATAACAGAATAAAGGATAAAATCCATATGACCATTTCAATGGATGCAGTAAAAGCATCTGACAAAATTTGGCAGTATTTCCTAATAAAAACTCTCAACCAGTTAGATATAGAAAAAACATACCTCACCAAAATAAAGGTCATATATGATAAGCCCATAGCCAACATCATACTGAATGGGGAAAAGTTGAAAGTTTTTCCTTTAAGATCTGGAACATAATAAGGTTGCCCACTTTCACCACTACTATTCAAGATAGTTCTGGAAGTCCTAGCCAAAGCAATTAGGAAAAAATGAAAAGCATTCAAATTGGAAAGAAGAAAGTCAAATTGCACCTCTTTGTAGACAACATGACATTATATATAAAAAACCCTAAAGACTCCAACAAGAAAACTGTTAGAATTAATACAGAAAACAGGGACAATTTGACTTCCTCTTTTCCTAATTGAATACCCTTGATTTCCTTCTCCTGCCTAATTGCCTTGGCCAGAACTTCCAACACTATGTTGAATAGAAGTGGTGAGAGAGGGCATCCCTGTCTTGTGCCAGTTTTCAAAGGGAATGCTTCCAGTTTTTGCCCATTCAGTATGATATTGGCTGTGGGTTTGTCATAAATAGCTCTTATTATTTTGAGATACGTCCCATCAATACCTAATTTATTGAGAGTTTTTAGCATGAAGGGTTGTTGAATTTTGTCAAAGGCCTTTTCTGCATCTATTGAGATAATCATATGGTTTTTGTCTTTGGTTCTGTTTATATGCTGGATTACATTTCTTGATTTGCGTATATTGAACCAGCCTTGCATCCCAGGGATGAAGCCCACTTGATCATGGTGGATAAGCTTTTTGATGTGCTGCTGGATTCTGTTTGCCAGTATTTTATTGAGGATTTTTGCATCAATGTTCATCAAGGATATTGGTCTAAAATTCTCTTTTTTTGTTGTGTCTCTGCCAGGCTTTGGTATCAGGATGATGCTGGCCCCATAAAATGAGTTATGGAGGATTCCCTCTTTTTCTATTGATTGGAATAGTTTCAGAAGGAATGGTACCAGCTCCTCCTTGTACCTCTAGTAGAATTCGGCTGTGAACCCATCTGGTCCTGGACTTTTTTTGGTTGGTAAGCTATTGATTATTGCCATAACTTCAGCTCCTGTTATTGGTCTATTCAGAGATTCAACTTCTTCCTGGTTTAGTTTTGGGAGGGTGTATGTGTTGAGGAATTTATCCATTTCTTCTAGATTTTCTAGTTTATTTGCGTAGAGGTGTTTGTAATATTCTCTGATGGTAGTTTGTATTTCTGTGGGATCGGTGGTGATATCCCCTTTATCATTTTTTATTGCATCTATTTGATTCTTCCCTCTTTCAGCCCAAAATCTCCTTAAGCTGATAAGCAACTTCAGCAAAGTCTCAGGATACAAAATCAATGTACAAAAATCACAAGCATTCTTATACATCAATAACAAACAAACAGAGAGCCAAATCATGAGTGAACTCCCATTCACAATTGCTTCAAAGAGAATAAAATACCTAGGAATCCAACTTACAAGGGATGTGAAGGACCTCTTCAAGGAGAACTACAAACCACTGCTCAAGGAAATAAAAGAGGATATAAACAAATGGAAGAACATTCCATGCTCATGGGTAGGAAGAATCAATATCATGAAAATGGCCATCCTTCCCAAGATAATTTACAGATTCAATGCCATCCCCATCAAGTTACCAATGACTTTCTTCACAGAATTGGAAAAAACTACTTTAAAGTTCATATGGAACCGAAAAAGAGCCCGCATCGCCAAGTCAATCCTAAGCCAAAAGAACAAAGCTGGAGGCATCACACTACCTGACTTCAAACTATACTACGAGGCTACAGTAACCAAAACAGCATGGTACTGGTACCAAAACAGAGATATAGATCAATGGAACAGAACAGAGCCGTCAGAAATAATGCCACATATCTACAACTATCTGATCTTTGACAAACCTGACAAAAACAAGAAATGGGGAAAGGATTCCCTATTTAATAAATGGTGCTGGGAAAACTGGCTAGCCATATGGAGAAAGCTGAAACTGGATCCCTTCCTTACACCTTATACAAAAATCAATTCAAGATGGATTAAAGACTTAAATGTTAGACCTAAAACCATAAAAACCCTAGAAGAAAACCTAGGCATTACCATTCAGGACATAGGCATGGGCAAGGACTTCATGTCTAAAACACCAAAAGCAATGGCAACAAAAGCCAAAATTGACAAATGGGATCTAATTAAACTAAAGAGCTTCTGCACAGCAAAGGAAACTACCATCAGAGTGAACAGGCAACCTACAAAATGGGAGAAAATTTTCGCAACCTACTCATCTGACAAAGGGCTAATATCCAGAATCTACAATGAACTCCAACAAATTTACAAGAAAAAAACAAACAACCCCATCAAAAAGTGGGTGAAGGATATGAACAGACACTTCTCAAAAGAAGACATTTATGCAGCCAAAAAACACATGAAAAAATGCTCACCATCACTGGCCATCAGAAAAATGCAAATCAAAACCACAATGAGATACCATCTCACACCAGTTAGAATGGCGATCATTAAAAAGTCAGGAAACAACAGGTGCTGGAGAGGATGTGGAGAAATAGGAACACTTTTACACTGTTGGTGGGACTGTAAACTAGTTCAACCCTTGTGGAAGTCAGTGTGGCGATTCCTCAGGGATCTAGAACTAGAAATTCCATTTGACCCAGCCATCCCATTACTGGGTATATACCCAAAGGACTATAAATCATGCTCCTATAAAGACACATGCACACGTATGTTTATTGCGGCATTATTCACAATAGCAAAGACTTGGAACCAACCCAAATGTCCAACAATCATAGACTGGATTAAGAAAATGTGGCACATATACACCATGGAATACTATGCAGCCATAAAATATGATGAGTTCATGTCCTTTGTAGGGACATGGATGAAATTGGAAATCATCATTCTCAGTAAACTATCGCAAGAACAAAAAACCAAACACCGCATATTCTCACTCATAGGTGGGAACTGAACAATGAGAACACATGGACACAGGAAGGGGAACATCACACTTCGGGGACTGTTGTGGGGTGGGGGGAGGGGGGAGGGATAGCATTGGGAGATATATCTAATGCTAGATGACGAGTTGGTGGGTGCAGCGCACCAGCATGGTACATGTATACATACGCAACTTACCTGCACGTTGCGCACATGTACCATAGAGCCTAAAGTATAATAATAATAATAATAATAATAAAAAAGAAAAAAAAAAAAGAAAATGTGGTCCTTAGAATTGCTTAAAATCATCACATTTCAAAAAAAAATACTGATTTGTATAATTGTAGCTATTTTACATGACAATTATAACTAATAAAAATAATGATAAGACAATAAAAAAAAAAGAATTAATACAGAAAAGTGGCAGGGTACAAAATCAACATGTAGAAACCAGTAGCATTTCTATGCATCAATAGTAAACTATCTGAAAAAGAAATCAAGAAAACAATCTCACTTACGACAGCTACAAAAAAAGAAAGTAGGAACAAATCTAACCAAGGAGGTGAAAGTTATCTACACTAAAACTTCTAAAACACTGAAGAAATAAATTGAATAGGATACAAATAAATGGAAAGGTATTCTATGTTCATAAATTAGAAGAATACTATAAAAATGGCCATACTACCCAAAGCAATCTACAGATTCTATGCAATCCCTATCAAAATTCCAATGTCATTTTTCACAGAAACAGAAAGCAATTCTAAAATTTACACGGGAACTACCAAAGACTCGGAATAGCCAAAGCAACCTTAAGCAAAAAAAAAATAATAAAGCTGGATGCATCACACTATTTGATTTGAAAACATACTACAAACCTGTAGTGACCAAATAGTATGGTATTAGCATAAAAACAGACACATAGACCAATGGAACAAAATAGAGAGCCCAGAAATAAACCCACACATTGATAGCCAATTGGTCTTTTTGTTTTTTTCTGTTTTTGTTTTAGGAGACAGTGTCTTGCTTTGTTCCCACAGGCTGGCGTGCAATGGCTATATCATAGCTCGCTGCAGCCTCAATCTCCCAGGCTCAAGCAATCCTCCCACCTCAGTCTTGCAAGTAATTGAGACTCCCGGCACATGCTACCAAGCCCAGCTATATATTTTTTTATTTTTGTAAGAGAGGAGGTCTCACTAGGTTGCCCATGCTGGTCTCAAACTCCTGAGCTCAAGCGGTCCTCCTGCCTTGGCCTCCCAAAGTGCTGGAATTACAGCAGTGAGCCACCATGCCCAGTTGCCAACTGATTTTTGACAAAGGCGCCAAGAACACACAATGGGGAAAAGAAACTCTCTTCAATAAATGTTGAAGGGAAAACTGAATATCCACATGTATAAAAATAAAACTAGACCCCCTGTCTTACCATATACAAAAAATCAACTCAAAATCATATAAATACTTAAATATATGACCCAAAACTATGAAACTACTAGAAGAAAACATAGGGGAAATGCTACCTGACAAAAGTCTGTGCAAGGATTTCTAGACAAGACCTTAAAAGCCAAGCAACAAAAACAAATAAACAGAACCACGTCACACTAAAAAGTTTCTGCACAGCAAAGGAAACAGTCAATGGAGTGAAAAGAAAACCTATAGAATAGGAGAACATATTTGCAAAGTATACATCTGTTAAGGGGTTAATATCCAAAACTTATGAGGAACTCACACAATTCAATACCAAAAAAACAAATAATTCGATGTAAAAATGGGCAAAAACCTAAATAGACTTTTCTCAAATGAAGACATAAATGGCCAACAGGCATATGGAAAAAACGCTCTACATTTCTAATCACAGAGAAATGCAAATCAAAACCACAATGAGATATCACTTCATCCCAAATAGAATGGCTCATTTCAAAAAGACAAAAAAGTAACAAATGCTGGTGAGAATGTGGAAAAAAGAATGCTTTTATAAACTATTTGTAGGAATGTAAGTTAATATAGCCATTATGGAAAACAGTATGGTGCTTTTTCAAAAAATTAAAAATAAACCTACCATATGATCCAGCAATTCCACTACTTGGTCTATTCCAAAGAGAATGAAATCAGTATGTTGAAGAGACAGCTGTACTCCCAGGTTTATTGCAGCACTATTCATAATAACCAAGATATGGAATCAACCAAATGCCGATCAATGGGTTAGTAGATTTTTTGATTGTGGTATACATACAAATGGAATGCTATTCAGCCATAAAAAAGGATGAAATCCTGTCATTTGTGATAACAAGAATGAGACTGGAGGACATTATGTCAAGTGAAATAAGCCAAGGGCAGAAAGACAAATACCACATGACCTCACTATGTGGAATCTAAATAAATTGATCACATAGAAGTTGAGAGTAGAATAGTGGTTATCAGAAACTGGGGAGAACAGTGAGAAGAGGAAGAAGGAGAGAAGATAATCAAGGGGTACACACTACAGTTATATAAGAAGAATATACTCTGGTACTCTACTGCACAGTAGGATGATTATAGCTAACAATAATGAATTGTCCATTTCAAATAGTTAGAAAAGAAGATTTTGAACTTTCTCACAGCAAAACAAAGTTTAAGATGATAGGTATGTCAATTATCATGATTTGATCATTACACCATATATACATGTATCAAAACATCACATTGTACCCCATAAATATGAACAATTATACGCCAATGAAAATATTTTTTTAAAAGTTGATACAGCTTCAACTAGTTTTCTCAATCAGAACATATGTCTTTGGAGCATATGTATAGTTGCTCTGAAACCAACATGCTGCAGAGACCACATGAAGGTAAATAGAGAGTCAGAGGAGCCCTAGCTGTTTCAACCCCCAGCACTTTGAAGTTTCCTGGTCCCAGTGCCAAACATGTGAATGAAGAAGCCTTCAAGATGATTCCAGCATTATCCCTGTCTCATGGCAGCCAGGTGAGATCCTCTGAGTGGGAACCACCTAGCTGAACCCAATCACCAAAATCATAAGAGATAACAATTATAAATGATTATTGTTTCGCACTCAAAAATAAGAAAATTACAAAATTCTGTGCATCAAAAGATACTATCAACAGTAAAAAGGCAACCCACAGAATAGGAGAAAATATTTGCAAACCATGTATCTGGATATAAGTGTCCAGGATATGTAGAGAATGCCTAAATACACAAAAAAATAAAAATGGACAAAGGACTTAAATAGACATTTCTTCAAAGAAGATATATAAGTGGCCAATAAGCAAAGAAAAGATGCTCAATGATATGGTTTGGTTCTGTGTCCCCACCCAAATCTCATGTTGAATTGTAATCCCCAATATTGGGGGAGGAACCTGGAGGGGGGTGATTGGATCACGGGGGTGGACTTCCCCCTTGCTGTACTCATGATAGTGAATGAGTTCTCACAAGATCTGGTTGTTAGAAAGTGTGTAGCACTTCCCCTTTCACTCTCTCTCTCTCTCTCCTGCTGCCACATGAAGATGTGTGTGCTTTCCCTTTACCATTTTGCCATGATTGTAAGTTTCCTGAGTCTTTCTCAGCCATGCCTTCTGTACAGCCTGTGGAACTGTGAGTCAATTAAACCTCTTTTGTTTATAAATTACTACAGTCTCGGGTAGTCCTTTATAGCAGTGTGAGAATGAACGAGTACACTCAACATCACTAATCATTAGGGAAATTCAAATCAAAACTACAATGAGATACCACGTCACACCAATTAGGATAGCTACTATCAAAAAAATATAGAAAATTACATGTGAGGATGTGGAGTAATTGGAACCCCTGTGCACTGGTGGTGGAAATGTAAAATGGTACATCCACGTATCAGTCTGTTCCCACACTGCTATAAAGATACTACCTGAGACTGGGTACTTTATAAACGAAAAAGGTTTAATTGATTCACAGTTCCACCTGGTGGGAGGAGACCTCAGGAAACTTACAATCATAGTAGAAGGCTAAAGGGAAGCAGGCAACTTCTTTAAAAGGCAGCAGGAGAGACGGAGAGTGAAGGGGGAACTGCCAAACACTTTTAAAACTATCAGCTCTCATAAGAATTCCCTCACTACCAGGAGAACAGCATGGGGGAAACTGCCCCCCATGACCCAGTTACCTCCCACCAGGTCCCTCCCTCAACATATGGAGATTACAATTCAAGATGAGATTTGGGTGGGGACACAGACCCAAACCACATCAAACCACTACAGAAAACAGTATGGTGGTTCCTCAAAAAACTTACAATTACCATATGATTCAGCAATTCCACTTCTGGGTATATACCCAAAAGAATCGAAAGCTGGATCTCAAAAAGATATTTGTACATCTGTATTTGTAACAGTATTATTCATAATAGCCAAAAGGTAAAAGGCCACTCAAGTGACCATTGATGATGAGCAGATTAAGCAAACTACAGCGTACATACATACGCAATGGAATATTATTCATCCTGAAAAATGAAGAAAATTCTGACATATTCTACAATATGGATAAACTTGGAGGATATCATGCTAAGTGAAATAAGCCAGTCACAAAAAGACAAATACTGTATGATTCCACTTATTTTTTTTTTTTTTTTTTTTTGAGACAGAATTTCACCCTGTCGCCCAGGCTGGAGTGCAATGGCATGATCTTGGCTCACTGCAACCTCTGACTCCAGGGTTCAAACGATTCTCCTGCCTCAGCCTCCCGAGTAGCTGGGATTACAGGCAACCACCACCATGCCCAGCTAATTTTTGTATTTCTGGTAGAGATGGGGTTTCACCATGTTGGCCAGGCTGGTCTCAAACTCCCGACCTAATGATCCGCCCACCTCGACCTCCCAAAGTGCTGGGATTACAGGTGTGAGCCACGACACGCAGCCCTCCACTTATATAAGGTACTTAGAGTTATCAAAATCATAGAGACAGAAAGTAGAATGGTGATTACATGGGCAGAAGGAAGAGTAAATGGGAAGTTGTTTAAAGAATACAGAATTTCAGTTTTGCAAGATGAAAAAGTTCTGGAGTTGGATGGTAGTGATAGTTGTGCAACATTATGAAAGTATTTGATACATCTGAACGAAACACTTAAAAATAGTTAAGATGGTAAATTTCATGTTGTGTGTATTTTACCGCAACAAAAAAATGGGGAAAAAAGATATTACAGTGAGTAAAAGTCCAGCTTCTACTGAAGTTATTTCCATTCTGTATGTCATTGAAATAGGCATCAAAGTCACTCCAAGATGAAATGAACATAGCCACTATACAAGGTCAATCTCTTCCTTTTTAGCTTTGACTCAGAGAGACCCCTTGCTATTACTGCTGTCAACTTCATATTCTCATTGTCACCCTCTTGACAGCATTGTCATTCAGATGTCCCAGGTCATATCAGGTAAGGCTAAAGCAATCAGAGCAGACAGATTTCTATTCAGGGCTATTTGGAACTGTCTTGTTACCTGAAAGATTCTCCTAATTCATGTGACAACTGGTGATCTACCTTACTCATCGTCAGAGAAATATATAACTTTTTTCTCTCTCCCTCTCCAATCCTCTCCCCACCCCACTTAGTGTTAGGGATGGATTTGCACTGAGTCATACATACTCTCTTCTTTAGGAGTACAAATATGGGCAGCGTTGGCCTTTGAGTATACAGTCTAGGGAAAAGACATATATTAAACAACTAATTATGTAGATAACCATAAAATTATTATTCTGATAAAAGATACAAAAGAGGATTACCAGAGTCCTGTGAGATCACATAACTACAGGACTTTCTATCCTTGCTGTCTTCCAGAGATTGAGAGGTTGCTTAACTGAGGAAGGGGCATTTAAATTACAACCTAGAAGATGAAAACCAGGGAGAATGCAGTGTCATGAGCAAAGGGGGTGATGGTGGGCAATGAGGCCAGGGAGAGACAAGTCCAGATGATCCTACTGTTTGTTGTTACCTCACTGAGTTAGGTTCTCCTGCATACTGAACATCAGGAGTTTAGATCTGTTATAGTACAAATGATTTTTATTTGCAAATTCGATAATGAAACGCATAGGACAGAGAGCAATGTGAAAAATTCCCAGGATGTTTCAAACTTCTTCAAAAGTGCTTTCATCTTCTATCCTATATAAGTGGAGGCATTTTATCCAATATAGGTGAGGACATTTTTCCTTTCAACCAAGGCAAGGTCTAACATTGCTCCAAAGAGTCAAAGCTCCATATACCAAAGCCAGAATAGGTAATATGCACATTCAGGCAACAATAAAATAGAAAACTAACTCCCCAATTGGAGTGTTCACTTATTGCTTGCATACTTGTTCAAAATGTAGCCAATTTATCTCTACAGACCTTTTTGTTAAATAATAGGAGGCTTCAGGTTAGATTCATTCATTATAGTCCTCAAAGTTAACCTCAGAGTGGAAAACTTAAAAGAGAAAGCTTCTGCTATAATGAAGCTTTCTAATGAAATGAAATACCTAAAAGGAAAATTTTCTGAAAATTACTATGTTGAGCAGAAACTGTTAAAAGTACAACATGTCAGAAAAGAATAAAAACTGATGAGTCCAGTGGACACAACAATAACTTTGGAACCAAAGAGAAGCTGACGACCATGTGAAATCATCAAGTATACAATGCTCACCTGCAGGTACCCTCAGAGTTGCTCCTATGAGACCAAAGCCACTGGTTGACCCGCACTTCAACCCTGTGGTTCCTGTGACACAATCCCTCCACTTGTCTTATTGAAATCAGAACATTCTTATCCAGAGGAGGAAAGTGTGTGGCAGCAAAATTGTGTGGTCCAGATCTGGCTGTGGTGGCTCACCTCTGTAATCCCGGTGACTCAGGAGGCTGAGGCAGGAGAATTGCTTGTGGCCAGGAGTTCAAGACCAGCCTGGGCAACATAGTAAGACCTCCACCACCACAAAAAAATATATATATTTTTAATTAGCTAGGCATGGTGGCATATGCCTGTAGTCCTTGATATTTGGGAAGCTGAGGTGGGAGTATCTCATGAGCTCAGCAGTTTGAGGTTACAGCGAGCTATGACTGTGCTACTGAACTGCAGCCTGGGAAACAGTAAAATCCTGTCTCTAAAAATATAATAAAATTGCACAGTGGCTCCCTCCTGTAATCTCAGCACTTTGGGAGGCCGAGGAGGGCAGATCATGAGGTCAAGAGATTGAGAACATCCTGGCCAACATGGTGAAACCCCGACTCTATTAAAAATATAAAAATTAGCTGGGCGTGGTGGCACATGCCTGTAATCCCAGCTACTCAGGAGGCTGAGGCAGGAGAATCGCTTGAACCTGGGAGGCAGAGGTTGCAGTGAACCGAGACTGTGCCACTGCACTCCAGCAGAGATGGAACAAGTTTCTCCCTCTCTAAGTAGAAACCATTGACAGTGACGAACCCACAACTCTTTGACTTTGGCTTTTGCTGAATTTGCAAGTGGTGATCACCTGTAACAGGGTCCTGTTGAAATAGGAAGGTCATCGGTGATGAAGGGCAGAGATGCCCCAAATGGAAAAATCTCTTTAAGCTCTGTGTAGCTTGGTAAATATAGTATTAGGATAATCGGTTTGCAGGAGACATCCTAAAATTAGAAGTCTGAGATATCTGGATAAACATCCTAAACAGCAGGCAATGTCCCCATAATATCAGAACTCATTTCCTTGGGTTAAGTGGCTTTTTAAATCCAGAATTTAGGAAGTGAAGGAGCAGGAGCTATCTCAAGGTAAGCCATAGCTTCCTTGGAGAAGTATGGAGAAAAGGTGGCAACTGCAATATCACAATGAGCTCCAATTGGCTCAGAGACCAAAAATAAATGCAAATAAGGATCATCCCCATGACTTTTAACTTAGAGAGAAATCTACTATTTCAACTAGGATTGAACAAGAAATGTGACACATTGTTTTTGTTTGATTTTCTAAAATACAAATAGCTCTTTTTCTTATTTTAAAAATGAGGCACAGTCACTATGGAGCCACTTAAATGTAAAGCCTAAAGAAGAAAATTAAATAGTGATAATCACACTCAGTTTTGGAGGAACATCCTTCCAGATATTTTGCCATGTAAATTTACCCACCCATACATACACACACACACATATGCAGACCACAAGAACATGCATAATACACACTTACCCAGGCACACATATGCATGTACTTTAAATAAGTGGGCTCATAATAGGGTATTTTATTTTGTCAGTATTATAAGATACAGAAATAGACACAGATAAAGATATATAGACATTTACCATCAAGTTCTTTAAATCATAAATAGAAAAACATGTAATACAATATGTATATTTTATTCCATTATCTATATTTACTATAATTTAGCCAATCCCCCAACAGTAGTAGAACCAGTTTTGTTCTTTTTACATTTTAAACATTCTTCTTAGATACGATCTTTGCATACTTACCTAAATATGCTCTCAGGAAAGCTCCTAAAAGTGGAATTGCTGGGTTAAAGGGTAGCCCAATATTTTTAAATCTTGGTACATATTACTAAACTGGAGATGATCTGGCACTAAGGGAGCCAGTTGTCCTTGCACTTTCCCTCTCAACCTGAAGCCCTGCATCTTGGCTCAGCTGTGGTCTGTCCTTACACAGACAGCACAGGCATGTCTGAGTTCCCAGCTGTTTCCCTGCTTTGAGGGGAGCAGGTCTCTCTGGAGAGAAGGCAGAAAGCCCCATGCCCCCTTCAGCCCCTGCTGCTCCACGATGGGGAAGTGGCCTAAGCAGGAACACCTGTCTCTCCTGCAATGCCTGATGACACCACTTTCCACACTGGAGACCTGCAATGGGCCTGTCACAAGTGTCACCACTGAACCCTGCACAGGTCTTGTGTCCATGTTAGTGGAGCTGGCTAGGTGCAGTGGCTCACACCTGTAATCCCAGAACTTTGGGAGGCCAAAGTAGGAGGATCACTTGAGCCCAGGAGTTCAAGACAAGCCTGGGAAACATAGCAAGACCCCATCTCTACAAAAAACAATTTTTTTAATTAGCTGGGCATGATGGCATATGCTTCTGGTCCCGGCTACTTGGGAAGCTGAAGTGGGAGACTCTCTTGAGCCCAGGAAGTCAAGGCTGCAGTGAGCCATGATCATGCACTGCACTCCAGCCTGGGCAATACAGCAAGACTTTGTCTCAAAAAAAGAAATAAATAAATAAATAAAATGACACCAGAAGTTAGTGGAGCTGAATGAAGACTCCAGGTGAAAACCTACAGTATTAGGTCAGGGGTTACCCTCTGGATTTGGTGCAGATCAGTGGTCCTCAACTGGAGGAGGAGGAGACTTTGCTCCCCTGACCCTACCCCCGGGAACATCTGGCAATGTCTAGAGATGTTTCAGGTTGTCATAATTGTTGGGGATACACTACTGGTATCTGGTGAGTTGAGGCCAGAGATGCTGCTAAACATCCACATTGCACACAACAGTCCCCACAACCAAGAACTATCTGACCCAAAATGTCTACAGTACTGAAGTTGAGAAACACTGTCGTAAATAATGTATTCTCTATTTTTGGTTGTATTTGTTTATTTCACTGAATTTCAGGGAAAGAAGATCTGAAAATTTGCAAATACTTGAAAATCTCATATATGGGTATTTTTTAAAATAAAAACCATATTTTATCATTTAATGTTTGAATGCTTCTCCCACTCTCTGCCTTTCCTCCTTGCCCAGAATCCAAGAACAACAAGCCCTCTATTTTCCCAGAGTTCAAACCTGCTCTACCTGCTTTGAAACCCAAATGGCACTGACACAGATAAGCCTGATTAGAACTTTCCCTCTGTCCTTTGTTTTAAATTAACTTACATAGAATTAGCAGAACATGAAGTCTTGTTCCTTCCTTTCCTGCTGTAGGGTGATTTTTATCTCATTCATATCATTTTAATATATAGTCACCTATCCCAACAGACATCACTTGATGTGATAACAATCTCCTTTAGCCTGAAGGGGGAAAGGGAAAAGGTGGGTTTTCTTTCCAAGGCGAGTAGCTTTCCTTTAAATGAGAGTTCCAACATTCTACATGCTAACCCCCTCTCTTCACCACCCTTTACATATATCAAGAGCAGGATCTAAGTCATTTGGAAGCATTTGAGTCAGTTCATTGGAAATGCCCCATTGGTAAGACGACTATCTAGGAATAATCCATAATTTATTCAGACTTGGACCCATTCCAGCCCTTCCATGGGGTCTGTCACCTCAATAAGCACTCCATCAGTGTTACTGGCTGACCAAAAACAGAGTCTCCCAGAAGAGAAAAGCAACGAGCCATGAGTGAGAATTCTGAAGTAAACAAGGACGGCTTCCATAATAACAGAGTCTCTGTAATGTTTCCCTGCTGCATTGGGGTGGCATTCAGGAAGCATTAAAATGTTCTATAGTTCATAGAAGGGAACTTTATTGCAAAACTAAATTGAGTTCACAGCCCACAGGTATGCACATGTATACACATACCCAAACCTGGCCCCTTGTGGAAAAGCAGCCATGCTTAACTTATTTCCCTGTCACCAAAATGATTCATCCATACCAGAGAGAGGTAATAGCCAAATTCTATCCAGGCTCAGGACAAGAAATGCCTTTTTTTCACCTTGTGCATCAAGGTAAAAACTATTGCATGTGGAGCAAAGCTGAGGATGGCAGCACTAAGGCAACAGAAGTTGACTCACATTGGTGATGTGGGAAATAGACTGAGTCAAAAAAGAAGCATCTCTTGAGGAGTATAACAGCCAGAAAGCCTCTATCTTTCCATGCAGTGGCATGGGGTCTTTAGGATAAAAAGCATGTATCAGTCTCCCTTACAATGCCAAACCCAGTTTTGCAACAGGTTAAAAGTATTATTGAAAGAATTGTTCATATAATAAAGGCCCATGTATCTTGCTATCACCTAGATCCTTGCTACTCACAATATGGTCTGCAGACCATCAGCGGCAGCATTCCAGAGCTTATTAGAAATGCAGACTTGGGCCCCTCCCCATATCTAAACACAGAATCTAAATTCTAACAAGGTCTCAGGTGATTTATGCACTTATTAAAATTTAATAAGCACTGTTGTAAACAAACTCCTCAACAAAATATAGAAACCCTGTCCCAAAATAGCTAAGGATCTATCCAATCAATCAATCAACAAAATATTGCCTGATAGCCTGCTGTGTGCATGATGTCAACAGGGTGACCAAAGTGTCATCCAAACACAAAAACATGAGTGCAAAATAACATCAATAGAATGATGGTTTGGCAATACTTCCTCTAGAAGGCTCTGGGAGCAATACAGAGGGACAAATGAGAGAGGAAACTTTGGCCGTGATAGGATTTTTCTTGAAAGAAGTCCTGGGAGTCCAGAAGCGTATTGGTACAATGATTATTCCTCCAGCTTCTGTAGACTTTGCCAAGGTGCTTCTCCTGATAAGTGAGCAGGGAGATCTGAATGAAGATGTTAAATTAGAAATAACAGGAAATAAGCAAGCTGTGCATTAGAGTGGAGCAAAAACAGGTGAAAACAAGAGGCACAGGTCTGTCCCTAGCAATAACTTTAATAACTAATCTCTGTGCTGCCAGAGGCAATCTTCTTCAGCAGTCATGAGTGAGTGGATGGATGGCTTGTGGCCACTGTGACTCTGTGCTTCAGCTTGGGAGCTGCAACTATAATTGCCTGTTGGGGCTTAGTCTCAAAGTAAAATAAAGGAGCATCCTGAAGGGAACACAAACTCATCCTCTAGCTTCTGTTTGGGTTCAGCAATGCCAAGTAGACAGTTGAGAGGACAGGCTAAGAGAGACACAGGGTTATTTCCTTCTTCCTCCTCCTCACCATCCCCACCCATTCCTCTAGGTCTGAAATCAGTTCCATCTCTTTATGACAGTGGTTCTCAACCAGGCATGAATTTTGGCCTGTTACCTGGGGACAGTTGGCAACGTGTGAAGATATTTTGGGCTATCATGGCTAGATGGCTGTGTGCTACTGGCATGTTGTAGGGAGAAGCCAGGAATTCTGCTAAAGATCCTACAATGCACACATAGGATAGTCCCCACAGCAAAGAATTATCCGACCCAAAATGTCACCAAGGTTGAGAAATTCCACTCTATGACAACAGCCTCAAGGGAAGCCCTTGCCTGAAGGCTCTCTTCCAGGTAACAGATTTCTGCTGTTATTCCTCCCCGTGTGCCTCAGCTCCCCTTGCAGGTTCCTTTAACTCGTACCTCCTCTGAAACAAGCACCAATATTAAATTCTCTTCAGAAATCCCAGCCAAATAAGCCTTTTGATTGCTTTCTAGACTATAATGGGTACAAAGACCAGGATGAGAGAAAATATGACTAGATTTGCCCTGGAGTAGTCAGTCTTAATCGATGACCTGGCCAAAGCTAAGGGGGAGAAGCAGGAGGGTCTGGAAGCAGGAGAACTGCAGCTACAGGGCTCATGAGAGGCCTGCAAGGAGAGAGGCTCTCAGAGTAATGGGGAAGGGGTAGCCTTGGAGCATGAGAGGCAGGGCAGGCTGAGGAGGGTTGAAGTCTTTCCTAACCCCCAGTGGATTCAGTGGCACCTTTACCATGATGCTAATGAAGCCAAAGAGTGTCACCCCTTACTTGCACGAGCACTTTTTCTTTCTTTATTTTTTGGTTTTTTTTTTTTTTGATATGGAGTCTTGCTCTGTTGCCCAGGCTTCAGTGCAGTGGCGCGATCTTGCCTCACTGCAGCCTTCGCCTCCCAGGTTCAAGCAATTCTCCTGCCTCAGCCTCCCAAGTAGCTGGGTTTACAGGCGCCCACCACCACACCCAGCTAATTTTTGTATTTTTAGTAGAGACGGGGTTTCACCATGTTGGCCAGGCTGTTCTCAAACTCCTGACCTCAAGTGATCCGCTCGCCTCAGCCTCCCAAAGGGCTGGGATTACAGGCATGAGCCAGCACTCCCAGTCACATGAGCACTTTCTAAGGATGTGGGAAAAGCCCTAACAATGGGCTTTCATGACTATATGTAAAAATTTTCAGAAATAAGATATTTTAATTGTAATTGATTTAAAATGCTGTCTCTTTCCACACCAACTTTTCCTCCATCACATTTCCATTCTTATTAGGGGGCAATCGAAGGGGTCCAGCTAAAACAAAGTTGAGTTGGGAATATATATAATTTGGGTTTAGTGGGATATATTTATGCAGTTCACAGACATTTGGGGGTAAAATTAAGTTGTTAGGCATCCAAGTGTAAGAATGACTTTCAAGAGTACTTCTATCATCCATTGCAAGATTCATTTGGCATTGCGTCATGAAGGGGCATGTCAAGAGGTCATATGGTGACATGAACCGTCCAACAAGGGTGTGTGGACAGTGGAGAATAAACAAGGCTTGCAATGCACAGAAACAGAACCTGTCTGTGAAAACTTCTTCCAATCATTGCATGTGTAAAATGTTAAACAGGAATCTGTACTCTGGATCCTCTGATCAGAATGGAAGTTCTTTCCTTCAAGAATATACTCAGTAACGCAGAGTATACAATTATAAATGTACTAAAGATTTTTTTTCCTTTTTTAGGGTAGACTTTACTGGTCCCTTCAACCAGGCACATTGGTGAGAGCACAAATTGCACAAATATATATGCAGTAGCTTTGATGACAAGGGGTTTACAAATACGTACCCACAGCCTGGCACTGCATGGAATGTGAAGGGTGCTAAATAGACTTAATGAATGGATGAATGAACAAACTGGCATGGCCTGGAGGGGAGAGACTTCATGGAAGAGGTAAGAGGTCAAAAAGGAACAAAACAAGCTCTGGAAAGGAGCCTAGAATCCATGAGGTCGAGCAAGGAGGCAAGCCCCCCTGAAGAGGACCAGCCCTCTAGAGAGCAACTGAGATTATGCTGGGCAGGAAAGCAAGGCTAGACACTGTAAGTCCTGGAAAGCCAGAGTAGTTTAATGTTTAGATACTAAATAACAGACAGCTACTACAAGATCCAGAGCAGAGGTTGGGTGTGGTGGCTCGCGCCTGTAATCCCAGCACTTTGGGAGGCCAAGGTGGGCGGATCATGAGGTCAAGAGATCGAGACCATCCTGGCCAACATGGTGAAACCCTGTCTCTACTAAAAATACAAAAATTAGCTGGGCATGGTGGCACACACCTATAGTCCCAGCTACTTGGGAGCCTGGGGCAGGAGAATCACCTGAACCCAGGAGATGGAGGTTGCAGCCAAGGTCGCACCACTGCACTCCAGCCTGGGTGACAAGAGCGAAACTCCATCTCAAAAAGAAAAAAAAAAAAGGTCCAGAGCAGAGTAGTGATGTGATGTGATAAAAGGTGGAGTTTTCTAAAAATTAACTTGACAGGGGACTCAAGATGGACTACAGCAGGGAGCGGACACAGGGAAGCACTGTCATAACTCAAGTATAAAATGATATGGGCCTGAGTTAGGCTGTTGGGAATGATAAGAAAAAGATGAGTCTTAAGACTCATGGCAGGAATAATCTAATATTACTGAGAACAACTGATATTCAAATAATCAATTTGAATAATTGATATTCAAAATCTCTGTGATGTCATAGGCCCTTTCTTGGACTTTGCCATGGACATAAGATAACTAGCCTCATGGGTCTGAAGTCTCAGATGAGCAGCCTGGCTATGATAGACTCTAAGGTTACATAATTTGTCCAAGAAAAGGCTCTCCAGATATCTTGGTAATGAAAATCTCTGTGTAGCCAGTATCTTAGCCCTGGTCTGCATTCACAGTCAGCTGCTGCCACTGTCATCCTCTGCAGCTGTTCTACAGCATGTGACATCCTGACTGAGCCTCCGCCGGAAATCCAGTGAGTGCTGATGCCCATTTTAGGGCCTGCTACATGGCAGCGGAAATGCACATCCCGGAGGACGGCGAGTGAGTTCCGGAGCCCACATTCAGATGAGCCTGCACAGACCTCTCCCAAGGAACTTCACGATGATTGATTAAATCACTGCCTTTCAATCCCCCTGATTAGGTATTGAACTATCCCTGGTGGGTTTCCTTCCCCTAGCAAATCATCCCACTCAATAGGAAACTATGGTTTTCCCTTTTTCCTGGTCTTCAGGCAGGAGAAAGCCAGTCCAGCAAGTGAGCAAATGGATTATTCATAACTTTAGACAATACAGTCAGTAAACTGCTTTTGCTAAATGAATCTGCATTATTTATCCCTCTTCCGTAGTCTGCAATTCCATGCTGCCGGATATACTTGCTACCCAGAAATTTAAAGAGATGGTAATATCCCCAGAAATGTAAAGAGATGGCAACACCCACGGTCTCTTTATGCTGTGGCTCACCAGGTTCCTGTTCTTGATGGCGCATGCAATCAGTAAGACCAAGGCTTCAGCTTGGGGAATTAAGGGGTACAGCATGACAGCTTTCCTCTTGCAGGCTGAACTTTTATTTCATTGGCCCAGAGTGGCTGAAAACTGTTCTCTAGAATGCCTTATGCTTCGTTTTCTGTAAGAAGGAGCCCTGACTTTTGCTCTTACCTACCCCCTATTTTAACCAGATTAATCTCCTATATCTCAATAAATGACTACAGAATTGTGGCTAAAAGCCATGCAAGAAATTTTTTTTTAAAGAATGCCAAAATCCAATCAAACTGGAAAATATACAACTTGAATGGTGAAGTACAAGGTTCAACAACTCCTCTAATCATCCAGCAAAAAGATTTGAGAACACCCAATTCGGAGTGGGAAGAGTTCAAGAATTTTTTCCTGTCCAAAACAGGCAACAAAATGTTGAAAGACAGGATAAAAATTGGATAAAGGTAAAACTTGAAAGACATCTATCTTAGTCCATTTGGGCTGCTATAACAAAATGCCATAGACTGAGTGACTTATAAACAATAGAAATATATTGCTCACAGTTCTGAAGTCTGGGAAGTCCAAGATCAAGGTGTTAGCAGATTTGGTGTCTGGTGAGGGTCCCCTTTCTGTTTCATAGATGGTTTCTTCTCGCTGTATCATTAAACGGTGAAAAGGGTGAGGGAGCTCTCTGGGGCCTCCTTTTTATGGACACTACTCTCATTCATGGAGGCTCCACCCCCAGTCCTAATCATCTCCTGAAGGCCCCACCTCCAAATACTAGCCCTTTGAGGGTTAGGATTTCTACATCTAAATTGGAGGTGACATAAACATTCAGTTCATAGCAACACCCATAGCACAAACTTGAGTATTCTTCATTCACTTCACAAAAAGTCTCCAATCAAAAGAGAGGATTCCATGGGTTCTTCTGTGACTGAGTTGAATTATACATAAAATAAGTATCCCACTGACATCTCTGATGGCTAGTATCCAACTCATGGTCCTAGCTTTTACCTTCATTACCTTAGCCCACATGATACATTTAATCTGCTTTTTTTAGTCAGAAATATGATTTTAAAGCCATAGGAATGTATAAAAATTAACCAATGATAAAATATATAAAAGCTTAGTTATTAATATTTTTGTCAAATTTTAAAATGTTTTGTAATTATAGGTATTATTTTTTCTTATTGAAACAATGTATAATTTTAAATTGAAGTTACCTGTACTTTTCATGTAAAAGGTATAAGAAAGTTCATTTGTAAACAGTGCGAACATTTACTTAAACTTGATTTAAGACATTTATAAACATGTTATTTAATTTACAAAAGCTTCTCCAAAGCTAGAAGGAGTTGTTTGCTGGGTGTGGGAGTTTTCCCTCTGAAGCATTTGATGCATTTAAGAGAATCAGAAAAATTGCATGTAATTTACACAAAGATGTTTAAGAGCTACAAATTAATTAGGTTTATAAATGAGGTTAATTGTTTAGGGGAAGTCAGCCTGTTAAAATTATTAATTTATTGACTATTATTAATGTACACAAAAATATATCTATTCTTACATAAAGATATATATTCTTATATAAGTATTTACTAAAATTATAGATAGAATAAAAAGTTTTATAAGTTAAATGTAAGGCCTTAAGAAAAATAGGTTTGCCAATTTGTGACTTTAATAAACTACTGGTTTAAATTAATTTTATTTTAGGAAGACATATGTTCACTATTTATTGAGTATCTCATATGTAGGCATTATGGTTATCATGTGAGATGCTTCAGTGAACAAAATATAGTTCAATATTTCACTCTTGGGGCTTATAATCTAGTAGCAGAAATAGACAGTATACAACTGATTATGCAAGTAATGATTTAATTACAAGTCTAGTGTGTTCTGCAAAAAAACGTAGATTGATATTTTTTAACACAGACATTGCAGTCTACTTTGGATGTTTTTATAAATGAGAAAGGCATTTTGAAGATATTACCTATATAAGAGACATGACAGAAGAGAAAGATAGTTCCCCCAAATTGTCAATCAAGGCCTAAATTTAAAAGTGCAACTAAAAATATCTCTCTTCTTTTTGTACAATAGATCTCTTAATTTTTCTGTCTATCTGAAATTTCCTGTCTGTTGACCAACTAGGTATTAATTTTAAAATCACCTAACTATAAATAGTCTGTTTGATACACACACACACAAATCCTTGGGCAAATTTAAAATGACTGTTAAAAACACAAGTCAATGCTTTAATGAAGCCCACCAACTGTCAATTGGTCAAGGCTCTTCCCAGCCCTGGCCTGGTTCTGCCCCAGCAGGGAGGTTTTCAGACTTCCAGGTTGGGTAAGAAGTTTATTTCCTTAGGGGCAATGTTGGTGGTGTCTGTTCTACCTGACCATAAACACCATAATGTAAGAGGCCATGTCTGTTTTGTGCATTATGATATATCCCTCATCTTTTCTATCTAACATTTAAAAGTCCTAACATTGAAAGGCCTAACATTAAAAAGTCACTTAACAAATATCAAGTGAGTGAATGGGTGAATGGTGAGTGAATAGCTTGTGAGGCTCCTGGCCTTTCCCTAGACTGTCCAGCCAGGGACTGCAATGCCTTGTCCATCCTTTGACTCTTTTGATTTCCTTGTTCCTATTTGTCCATTCTTTGACTTGCCCTCTTGCCTCACTCTCTAAACTCTGAACTCCTATGACTTTAGACTATTTATCTAATGCAACCCACTTTCTTAATGCATTCTCCAACCCGCAACCCCAATGTGTCTTTTGTGTCCCCATTGCAAGATTCTTTGGCTATTACCTAAAATCAGAATCTTACACTTGGGACACAGTTTTCCGGAGACAGACCCTGAGGCAGATGGACAATTTGCTGATAAGACACCACGTTTTATAAGACTTTATTAACCAGCAGGAGGACTTTGGACACCAACTCCTCAGCAGAGATCAACACATCCTGCAGCAGCAGACATTGCTGGCATTTTTTCATATGAATGTTCATTAAGTCCTTTTAGGTTTTAAGTAGTCATAGGAAACCTAAAAGGACTTAATGAACATTCATATGAAGAAATGCCAGCAAAGAGATCCTCCTTATACCATCATGAAATCATTACAGAAGAATCACTGACGATGAAATATACTTGATAACAAAAGCTTAGTTCTTTAAGCTCTTTTCTTTTCCCTTATTAGTATACTAGTGGACCAATAATCCTGTTTGACCATCAGTGATAGAAAAATCTCATCCTAACCTCAGTGTGTCAGCAATGTACCTTTTTGTACCAGCCTTCTAATGCCTGAGGACCTTCTAAGGCCTGCCTAAAACAACCTTAATTTCTTTCTTAAAGCAGGTGAACTTCTTACCTGTCTGTCTCCATAGTGATGGCTCAAACTCTGCCTTGGATATGCTCTCTGACCTGAACTTCATGCCTGGTTTTGACCTATGACATTGTTCATCTCAGCTCCAGTTTTACCTGGCTTGAGATCTCTGTCCCTTCCTGAGTGATAACATTGAGTTCCTCCTACTGTTATGCCCATTTCCATGACTAGCTCTCCACCTGTGGTTCTGGGCCCTCATCTCATCTCATTACTAAAGAAGTTGACATTTCTAATCTAGTGTCTTCCCTTTTGCTTTCTATTTCCTTTTTCTCTTCCATTGCTCAACATTTTAGGGCCAACGAATGAAGGAGGAGGAATATCAAAAGGAGAGAATAAGATGAAGAGGATTGAATCTCATTCCTCTCTTTTCATATAGCCAAGACAAAGGAGCTACAGATGTTCTTCAGCCTTAAGGAAAAAAATGCCTAAATAAAAAAAAAAAAACTCTTCCTTTAAACCCCTGGTTCCCCCGCATGATGCCATTTTCTTTTGTTAAAGTTAAGAAAATAGATGCATAAGCCATCATTATACTAAAAAGATATCTCATATCTAGTGGTACTGCAGAATGTCAGCCTCACTCAAAGGAACATGTACCTCTAACTCTGAAGTTTCTCTGAAATCTATTAAAATTTACAGGATATATGCTGGTTTGAAAACTTTTTTGGTTACCACGGGTTTTAAATGGTAATGGGAATTCAAAGTCAAACTTACATATTTTTTAAGTGATTGTCAAATCGGTCAAAATAAATAGAAAACTTTTGTGAAGTATATAAAGAAATGTAAATGCTTTATGGGAATTGAAACAGATGGACAGCTTCCCTGATAAGGCACCAACTTTGATGTCTTTTGTCACCAAAAGGACCAAATTCCTCAAGGGCTCTTTGCTTGAGGCTTTGATATAAATCCTAATATAAACTGTCCCTAAAATCCAGAAAAGTCATTTGACAACCCTACCTCATCCTTTTTATCTGAAGTCTTAGTTGGGCTTTTTCAAATTTTTAAGAAATGTTAGGGTCATCTCAAGCAACACAATGTTTTGCTAAAGACACGAAGAATAAATCACACATAAAAGATAAAGGCGACTGGGCATACTGGCTCATGCCTGTAATCCCATCACTTTGTGAGGCTGAGGTGTATGGATCACTTGAGCCCAGGAGTTCAAGACCAGCCTGAGCAACATAGTGAGACCTGTCTCTACAAAAAACACAAAAATTAGCCAAGTGTGGTGATGTGCGCCTGTAATCCTAGCTACTCAGGAGGCTGAGGCAAGGAGGATTGCCTGAGCTCAGGAGGTCAAGGCTGCAGTGAACCATGATTGAGCTACTGTCCTCCAGCCTGGGCAACAGAGCAAGACCCTGTCTCAAAAAAAAAAGACACAGACCTCAGGAAACTGGAAAGTTGTTCAGGACACAAGGGCAATTTTCATGTCCCAACAGCAACTCTAATATCTACCTTACCTCTCCTCTAGGCTCCCTTTCTCTGTGCTTCTCTCAACACCTCTCTTGAATTGTCATTGTGCTGACTCAATGCTCCTTCTTCTTCTGGACTTATGTTCACCACCTTCTGTCTGTGATCTCTTCACAAGTGCTGCCACTGCCTGTGGATCATCTGTTTTCATATTAACATTCCCCATAACAAGCCAGGCATGGTGATACACACCTGTAGTCCTGGCTACTCAGGAGGCTGAGAAGGGAGGATCACTTGAAGCCAGGAGTTCAAGTCCCACCTAAGCCACATAGCAAGACCCTTGCCTTCAAAAAAATAAATAAGTACAATAAAAATTTCCTATAAGAGAGTCAGATACTATTCAGAAATAGTAGTAGTATACTTATAGGAAGTAGTATTATTTTCATTGCCAACAATTTTCTAAAAGAAGCCATCTCATCAATAACTACCAACAGCCAGTTTTCTTAATTTGGTGTGAAGTACAGTTTCAGTGCCTATCGTGAGTTATAGTTTTGAATCTGCTGCCTTTAAAATGTCTTCTTTTCAGCATTCAGAGCATACTGCTCATTGATGCTTGCTT
Source organism: Pongo abelii (assembly GCF_028885655.2). NCBI lineage: Eukaryota > Metazoa > Chordata > Mammalia > Primates > Hominidae > Pongo > Pongo abelii. Next base: position 27,087,144 of record NC_071985.2, on the reverse strand, counting down.
CTACTTAATTATAAGGTGAATATTCTAAGAATAAGACTCCATTTGAGTTTCCTAGTCATTGTCTACTATTAGCGCCCTCACTGGGCAGATTTCTCCCAAGAGTCACCCAGTTGCCCCTTGAGTAAGGCACCAATCTGTGGAGTCCAGGTAGAAGGGACACATGGCACAAATTGTTTGCAGTGACATTTCTCTGAGAAGGGTAGGGAACATGGCAACTACCCAGAACATCTGAGCCACTACATTTGGGTTTTATAGATATACGGTTCCAACTTATTTTTACAGCAACAAAATTAAATCTAAGGAGGGATCACATATTATTAAATTATAAGCCTCTTCCCACATGTAACCTTTTGCTGCAGATTTATGAAAAATATAACATGCTAGCTTCTTTATCTTTATTGACATCACTGATAGAATATCATGGAGAGCAGGACAGGGCACAAAGACAGAATCCCGAGGCATGTTATAGACTAGCCTGGCCACCAATCAACATTCTTACAGTATAGCACAGTGTTTCAACTGCTTATGACTTTACTCAACTTCATTATCTTCTCTCCGCAACTTAGAAATGAAAAAAACTTTGTCAAAAGCCTAGCTAACATTAAGCTATCTTATGGGTTTGGAAAGTTTGGCTTTTCTGGGTTTTGTTTTTTTGTTGTTGTTGTTGTTACCCCTAAAGCTTGTCATTATTGCCTAGACATTAGGCTCTAAAAGTGAGCTTTAATAGCACTATTGTTATTACCCAATCTTTTAGGTTACTCCCACTGAGCAACTCCGTGCCAGGTTCAGTTCAGAGTAAAACTGATGCCCAAGATACTTTTTCCCTTTACGTTCACAAGCTGTTCAGCAGAAAATTAAATTAAAGTAAGCACTGATGAGTATTGCCTGTATCAGTCTGGCAACCCCATCCCAAAAGGATGTGAGGTTAGTGTGACGTGTTCTCAATGAATTTGTGTCAGCTGTTTCAGTCACTACTGGTTTTTCAAAGATTCAAACCATCAGTTTGAGGGCCTCAGACTTAGCAGTTTGCTCTCTCCAAATTCCAACTTGTCAAACACTCAAGAAAGGTCTTTCATTAACTGAGCTGAATTTCATTTATAAACTTTAGTTCCCACTAAAGCTCATGCACAAAGTCTCTATTCCCAATACAAAATGATAGCCACAAAAACTGAGAAAGAGTGGAGATTGGAGAACTGCCCTTCAGAAAGCTTCCAATGCAGTCGGAAGTTTCGCTCATTGAGTGATTCCCCCCGCCCGCCCTCCTTCTCCACATGCGTAATGCAAACAACTCCAACCTGAGAAAAAACCTACTGATGTGCTGTGAAGGACAACGGAAAAGATCCTTCAGGGAACATGCCTGCGACTCTCAGACAGGAATCCAGTTCTCCAGACATTCAACCTCCTGTTCTGTCCTTGAGAATTTCTTCCTGCAAAGAATTCCATACCACACCAATGGGTGAACTATCTCTGATCTCTCACGCAATCAGCCAATATTTATTGAGCATATCCTGTGTGCCAGGATCTGACCTGGATGCTGGGGATAAGGCAACGAACAAAACCAAGGCCTTGCTCACTTGGAGCTTATCTTCCAGTGTTTTCATTTTGTGGAGCTTATATTGCATCCTGTGGATCTGCATCATGCTCTTCCAGCTGCCTGGAACCCCCTCCTTCATCATTTCCACTTAACTAATTTCTAACATCTTCAAAGCTCAGCTCAAACTATACCTCCTCTATGACTCTTTCCCAGATGTCCCTGGTTTAAGATTTCTTTAACCGCCAACCAAACACACTCTTGTACCAAATATTTAGTCCTTAATGCCTTATGTATCATTTATATTTATTTATGCACATATCTCCAACTATATTGAAGCCCTTTGAGGACAACCAAACACACTCTTGTACCAAATATTTAGTCTTTAATGCCTTACGTATCATTTATATTTATTTATGCACATATCCTATCTCTCCAACTATATTGAAGCCCTTTGAAGACAGATAATGAATCTTTTGTTATTTTTTAAGCCCCAGCACCAAACAAAGTACCCTGTATGAAGAGAGTACATTGTAAATAGTGGTAGCTAATGACAATGATAGTGAACTGAATAATATTTTTCCTTTAGTCTGGAACAAAGAGTGAGCAAATAAATCAAGGATATCAAAGAAAGTAGTATTTTCATTGGTGACAATTTTACAAAAGAAGCCGTCTCATTGATAACTACCAACAGCCAGTTTTCTTAATTTGGTCCTAAGTATCCTAAGCTCAGTTTAAATGCCTATCATGAGCTATAGTTTTGAATCTGCTGTCTTCTTTTCAGCACATTGCTGATTGATGCTTGCTTCAGTTTAATTTTAAAGTGAATATTCTATGAATAAAAAAGGAAAGTATTTTGGCTTTCATTCCATTTAAACTGAATTGAGTAAGGAATCACTCAGCAGGTATAATGTAGCAAATTGTATAATAACAATAGCAGGGTTAAAATTTACTTTTGGAGAATAAAATGTAAGCAATAACAAGATATGCTTTATAGATAAGAAAATAAAAGGCCAAGCTTTTCTCAAAACTCATGACAGTTATGTGATCAAGCAAGCTTTGCCTGTCAGAGGAAGTCCCTGCGTGTAAGCATTATTGCCATTTTGGTTGCCATTTTTCATAGACAGTCTAGGAAACCTGGGACTTTTGGGAGGCAGAGATCAATAGTAAATTTTTATATTTCAGTGTCAGTCTAAAATTTATAGTGCTTTCACACATGTTATCTCATTTGATTCTTTCACAAACCCAGCAGAAAGTAGAGCAGGTAAATAATTTTTAAACTTTAAGACAGGGAAACTGAGGTTCAAGTGTTACGAACATTACAAGAATTGGCCATATTAGATGACATTCCCATCAATGAATGCTTCCACTTCCATACATGCCCACAAATAAGCTCCCTGTTTTTCTGCCTTTGATTCTTCTCTTTGTGCTTAAAATAAAATAAAAAGAGTTCTGTTTCTGTCAAGCGGTTTTGACTTGTTTAGGCCAACTCTCTCATTGACAACCAGAAGACATGGACAAATTCAAAGGCACCTTATAGCTACAAAGGCAGTGAGGACTTGTGAGTTAATATCTTGGAGTGGGGAGAACCTCAGAGAAATGAATCTAATATTTGATGCTTTATTCCTTCCCAAGGCATTTGTCCACTGAAAAGCAACAGCTGAGAGTTTGAGAAACTGAACAAGGTTTTCGTAAGTCTACAGGGAAAGACAGGGAGATAAAAACAGAAGTTTAGGGTCTCAAAGAAGAAGGATCCCAAAAGAAAATATTCCAGCCTTTTTGTCATGACACAGAAGAAATTCAACCAAGAAGGAAGGACGAAGTAGAAATAAACTCGCCAAAAGTCTATTTCAAAATGACTTCACAGGTTCAAAATAGCTGATTTCCTGGTTGGATTCAGGTAACACTCCCACGCCCAGCATCCTGCCAAAAGCAAAGGTGAATCTTTTCTGGGGGAAAATGTCATCTATGACCTTAAACTATTTCCATAGTTTTTCAACATAAAGTCCAGCACTCACATAAAAAGTAAAATAGACCTTAAATATATAAGAATTAGTTGTAAAACAAAAGAAAAATGACAGTGGAATAGAACAAACAAAAATACAATGGAATAAAATAGTAACAGGCCCACATGTCATCTATATATTGTAACTATGATGAGTATGTTCAAGAAAGTAAGTGAGAAGATGACAAATTTTAGGAGTGACAAGGAAACTACAAAAAGAAAATAAATGAAAATTGTTAACATAAGTTAAGAGCTCAAAGTATGGAAAAGATTAAATGCAGCTGAAGAGAGAGTCAGAAGAAAAGATTCAGACTGAAGCATGAAGAAATAAAAATTAGATTAAGAGGCATAATGTCTAACATGCACTTAAACGGTGTAAAGAAGGAAGAGACAGAGCGGGCAAAAGCAATATTTGGTGTAAAGAAGGAAGAGACAGAGTGGGGCAGAAGCAATATTTGAGAAAATGTTGGTTGAGAATATTTAAAACTAATGAGAGACTTCAAACCACAGGTTCAAGGAGTACCACAAACCCCAAGTGGGATAAAAGGAAAGCCATGTTTCTGCACATCATAATAAATTATAAAAAACTAAGCACAAGGAAAAAGCAGTCAGAGAAAAGGGACATAATATTTCCAAGAGAACAATAAAACTGATAGGTGACTTCTCAACATGAACAAAATGAATCCAGAAAAATTTGGTATTAAATCTTCAGAGAGCTAAAAAGAAAAGTCTGACAATTTAGAAATGTATACACTGTGAAATTATCCTTCTACAATGAGAGATGAATAAAGCCATTTTCAGGCAAACAATAATTGAATTTGTCAGTAAAGTAATCCTACTAAATGAAATACTAAAAGGAGTTCTTCAAGCAAAAGAAAAATAATCCCAGAAGGAAAATGAAGACCCAAAAAGAAAAGAGCAATAAAAAATTAAATAAATGGGTACATGTAAATAATCACTGACAGTAAAAAACAACAATGTTCGATGGGATTTATGATACATGGATGGTGGGTAGATTGATTGACTGAATGATTGATTGACTCAAAATAAATGTCAAACATAGCACAAAAGTTGGGAAGGGATAAAGACAGTTAAAGAGTTCCACAGTCCTTGCATTACCCATGAAGTGGTAAAAGTACTAACTTATACTAGAATGTAACACATGTAAGGATATATGTTATAATGCCTAGGGTAACTACTAAAATATATAGCAAACAAGCTGAGAGGAAAAAATAATTTATAATAAACAATCAAAATATATGCATGTATCTGAACAAAAAGCTCCTACAATACTGTAAGAACAAAGCAGGCAATCCAGCAGGAAACAAGAAGCTCAAAGAACTGAACAGGCACTACACAAAAGAAGATGCCCACTTGGTTAATAAACTTATAAATATGTGCTCAACTTCATTAGATACTAGTAAAATGCTAATTAAAATCATAATTATGCGATACCATTATTTATGCAAACTACAGCAAAAAGTAAAGAGACTGACAAAATCAAGTGTTGATGAAGATTTGAAGAAAATGGAAAGTAGAACCTGCATACACTGTGGAAGCATAAACTGGTAAAACTAATTTTCAAAACTATTTGGCAGTATTTTACTAAAGTTGAACATGCCTTATAGACTAGCAATTTCACTCTTAGGTATATATGCAACAAAAGGTATATATTTGAACCAGAAAGCATGTATCAGAATAGTCATAGCAACATTGTCTATAATAGCTAAAAATGGCACCAATCTTTGGCACTACACTGAATACATTGTGCTATACTCATACCACAGAATACTATACAGTAATGAAAATGAATGAAGTATTGCTATACACAACCCCACACATGAACCTTCCAAACATAATCATAATCATAACTGAATAAAGCCATGCACACTGGAATATGTGTGGTATGATTCCATTATGTAATGTTTTTTAAAAAGACAGGTGGACAGAGGCAAAGTGTGGCACATATACACCATGGAATACTATGCAGCCATAAAAAAGGATGAGTTCATGTCCTTTGTAGGGACATGGATGAAGCTGGAAACTATCATTCTGAGCAAACTATCGCAAGGACAGAAAACCAAACACTGCATGTTCTCACTCATAGGTGAGAATTGAACAATGAGAACACTTGGACCCAGGGTGGGGAACATCACACACTGGGGCCTGTCGTGGGGTAGGAGGAGAGGGGAGATATAGCATTAGGAGATATACCTAATGTAAATGACGAGTTAACAGGTGCAGCACACCAACATGGCACCTGCATACATATGTAACAAACCTGCATGTTGTGCACATGTACCACCTGCATGTTGTGCACATGTACCCTAGAACTTAAAGTATAATAATAATTTTTAAAAAGACAGGCAAAACTATTGTTAGAGGCTGCAATAGGAGTTACATTTGAGGAAGAGGAGGGGGTCTGTGTTTAGGAGAGGGTATGATGACAACTTCTGGGATACTGGTAGCTGGAAGGTAGTGGTGGCCATACTGACTATGTTCAGTTTATGCTACTGTGTACATGATTTGTGCATTTTATGTACATTAAACAACAAAAATAAATGAAAATTAAAATTTTGTAAACATATTTACCAAGATCTTTGAAAAGATTCATTTCCTTTTACCCAGTAATTTCACTTTTAGTAATTTATCCTAAGGAAATAATGGTAATGAAATATATTCCATGTTATGAATTTCCTGTGTTTCACATAGCTCTTCCTCTATTTTGTACACTAATTTTGTTTCCAATGATGTTTCTATTATAATTCTGTGGTAAAGATCTTAGATTAACTAGTAATTTTTTTCTTAACTTAAAATGATCTTCATAAAACAAGTTACCATTAAAATGTTTATAAAGAGTTTATAATATAATAGTCATTACATAAAATAGACAAAAGCAGAGAATTAAATTACAGAGTGAATATGATCACTACTATGTATTTCTTAAAAAGTTGAAGAAAAAGGATTGCAAGGAAATATACCAAAGTGCCATCAGTGATTATGATTGCCTTTGTTTAGTGAAATTATAGGTATTTTTTTCTCTGTTTTTTACTTTTTATTACCTGTTTTATAGTAAATACATATATATTATTTTATAATGGTAAAAATGTAAAATCCCATATCATTAAAATGGAAAACTGTTATTTGTAAAGGAACCCATTCAAATTCCTACCCAGGCAATGCCTCTTCTTCTTCCCCAGGGGCACTGACTTTGAGCTAGACTTACAGCACTCACTACTATGCCTCATACATCAAAGCACACACATGTTGCTTTGATTTTCATGTTTTAGAACTCAGCTAAAATACAGTGGCAGGGCCCATTGTAACCTCTAGTCCATCCTCCCTCCAATTCTCCCCACTAGGGAAATCTATCCAAGCCAATTTCAGGGACTGTGTTTCATGACAAGTAATTTTAAAGCAGGGCAGTGTTTGAACGTTTACACACAAACAACTCATTAGGTGGTAGAATTTGTTGGAAAGAAAACAGTATGTCATCCAAACCATAAAATCACTACGGAGCCCAGTTCTCTCCCATGCCTCTATTAGTTCCTGGCATAAGCCAAGATGCTTCAGACACGAATTCATTTTCCTCACCCTCTAAGTACTGGCTAGCACACTACTATTGCAGAACCTAGCTTTGGAGGGACTTTTAAACTTTTATGCATTTCAAAACTTTTATCTTAATTAAAGCTTGGAGGTAGAGAGTACCATGTACATAACCACAGAGAACATTCATTTCTTATTGGCAGGAAGCCTGAGAAACACGATTTCAGAACCTTTTTTTTTTTTCAAAGAATTTCCATGGAAAACGCAGAATTATCTCTTTCAACCATATATGTGTTTGTTTCCTCATGAGTCATTTTATTCATTCATTCCACAAACAATTTTTCTGTACCAGTGTTGTGTAAAACACTGCCAGGTACTGGATATAAAGAAAAAAAGAAATTTCCCCTGTACTCAATGAGCTCAGAGTCTGGGGCAGAGAACAGGTAAGTCAGCATATTCTCAAGTCAGTGGGGTCAGGGATATGATGGATATCAACAGAGTTCAAGGAACTCCCAGGAGGGGTGCTGGATTAGTTTTCCATGGCTGTGTAACAAATTACCACAAACTTGCAGCTTAAGACAACATACTCTTACTAGCTCATCGTTTCCATGGGTCAGCAGTCCAAGCACGGCTCCCATAGGGCCTCTGCTCCAAGTCAAACAAGGCTTCTTCTATGTATTAGCCTGGCTGTATTTTTTTCTGGAGCTCGGGTCCTCTTCCAAGCTCATATAGATGTTAGCAGACTTCACTTCCTTGTGGTTATAGGGCCTCTGCTCCAGGTCACACAAGGCTGCTTCCCTGTATTAGCCTGGCTGTATTCTTTTCTGGAGCAAGGGTCCTCTTCCAAACTCATATGGATGTTAGCAGACTTCACTTCCTTGTGGTTGCCCTTTTCTTGCTGACTGACAATCTAGAACCATTCTTAGCTCGTAGAGGCCCTCACAGATCCCTGCCATGTAGCCCTACCCAGACCTTCTCAAAATATGGCAGCTCACTTCTTAAAGCTAGTAGGAGAATCTTTCTGAATTCTAGACCCTCTTTTAAGGGCTCACCTGATCAAGTGAGGCCCACCTAGGATAATCTCCCTTTTGATTAATTCAAAGTCAACTTAATTACATCTGTGAAATCTCTTCATCTTTTCCATGCAATGTAACCTAGCCATATGGGTAATACCCCATCACATTCACCCACACTGGAAGAGAGGGGATAATATGAAGTGTGAGGCATGTAAACCAGAGGGCAGAAATCTTGGGGGCTATATTAGAAATCTGCTTACTACAGGCCAGGTGCGGTGGCTCACGCACTTTGGGAGGCCGACACGGGGGGATCACGAGGTCAGAATATCGAGACCATCCTGGCCAACACAGTGAAATCCAGTCTCTACTAAAAATATAAAAAATTAGCCGGGCATGGCAGCGGGCACCTGTAGTTCCAGCTACTCAGGAGGCCGAGGCAGGAGAATGGCATGAGCCCAGGAGGCAGAGCTTGCAGTGTGCCGAGATTGCACCATGGCACTCCAGCCTGGGCAAAAGAGCGAGACTCCATCTCAAAAAAAAAAAAAAAAAGAAAAGAAAAGAAATCTGCTTACTACAGGCATCTACCCCAAAATGGAACTTTCAGTGGCTTCAAAGATGACACCAGAACAAGTATTGAAGATAAGTAGAAAGGGCTGTGGAGGGGAAAACTGTTCTAACTAAAGTTATCAGTAAGTGCAAAGTCCCCAAATGAGAAATATGATAAATTTAAGGAAATGGTCAGTTGTTTGCATTTCTGACTTCAGTGGTGATAGATGAAGTGTCACTCCACAGACAGAAGAGCTTCACTGAGAGATAGAATAAGTTCATCTTTGGATAATTGAGTTTGTCTGCAGAGGCCCCATGGAGAAATGACCAGAGGGCTGTAGAAGGTATGAGTCTGTACCTCAGATAGAGAAAGATTGGGACAAAAAGTACAGATTTGGAGCTATCAGTACAGAATCAGTAATCATGCCCTTGTAATGGATGAGATTAGCCAGTACATGTGTGTAGAGAGGAAGCCCAAAGACTAGGACCTCAGACTAGCACTATTCAAAAGGTGCACAGAGGAAGACAAAGCTTTGAGGAAGCTTGGGAAGGAGCAGCTAGTGGTGCAGAAAGGAAGTATGCTACCCCAGAAGCCAAGAGGTGAAGGGGGCCTCAAGGAGGTGGATCCCATCAAAAGCTGCCCAAATGTTAAGATAAAGACCAAAAGGCAGTCTATTTATCAACCATAAGATCCTTGGTTATTTTGGCGATGGCTGCTTACATTGAAAGGAAGGGGGAAAACAGATTTCAGTGGGCTGAAGAATGGCTAAGCCATGGGAAATGGTGCAAGTATAGATGGTTCTTTCAAGCAGCCCCATAGGAAGGAAAGGAGTGAGGTAGGGCAATGCCGTCTAGGGTTTGGTTAAGATAACAGAGGTAAGCATAACTTCAGAGGATGCCATAATTCTGTCACGTGTGTTGAATTGCAGCAACATGTCATAGCTGGAACAGACTATACAAGTCATCTAGAGCATAATCATAGTACACGGCAGTTAAAATCTCTTTCTTTAGAAACTCTCATGGGTCTCTTAGGCCAAATCTGGATCCTTCTTTGACATACTTTAATAACATCTGCGCTACCTTCCCTTCAGGGCATTCATGCTGGTAATTTTCCACTTATCAGCACTTATTGTACTTTTATGACTATGTGATTGTGCTCATTTCCCCTACTAGTTATGAACTCCATGAAGGTAGAGATCACATCTGGTTTGCTCACCATTTTATCTCTAAAGCCTAGCACAATGCCTGGCACATATTACCATTCAATAAACATGTGCTGACTACATAACTTGAATCCCTTTATAGGTAAAGAAATTGAAGCTCTGAGGTTAAGCTACCTGTCATTGGTCACACTATCAGAGGCAGGTTGCAGTAAAGTGTACATGTTCACCTCCACTCTTTTTGAAAGAATGATCACTTCCTACTCATAGTACCATTAAATTTCCTCTGAATAAGCATCAAATACATATAAACACAATCTTCCAGAAGTAGTAGCTCAAGGCTATTAACATCTAACCACCAGCACGCTCTGATTCCACAACCCCTCTTTTTAAAATTACATCTATTGAGTACTCACTCTGTGTTAAGCACAAAAAAGCTAAGGGCTTCATGTCCATTTTCTCATTTGATTTTCATAACAATTGCCCACACTGGTTGATATTATTCCTATTCTACAAAGAGTATAACTAAGGCTTAGAAAAGTTAAGTAACTTGCCAAAGCATTAAATGTCAGGGCCAAGATATAAATGCAGGTCTGTCAGATCCCAGAACCCATGACCTTATCCCCTATGCTCTGCTACTCCACCGACTATGCTCTTCCCAAAATTGTCAACAAATCCATAATTCTATTCCTATCCAAACACACACTTCCATTGGGAAAATACATTCAGTGTTCAGGGAAACTGATGAACCCTTTCAAGGCACTATTAGTTGCTATGAAATGAAAGTATAAAAAGAAAAAGCTATCAGTAAAGCAAATCATAGAATTTAAATGAGTTTAGTGTTAACTCATTTTAGTAGTATAGGCCCCAGGGTCAAGAATATTTTATAAATATATTTTTAGATATGAAAATATGTATATACATATACGTACATATGTATTATAAACAGATTGTTAGTAGTACTCTTGGTAATAACAAAGGAATATAAGTAGAAAATTTGGCTTCTCTAGATTAATAATTTTAAGTCTTACCTGTTATATACTTCCTTCTTTTTCCAAAAGAGAAACTACATTTATTCTACTGGTTCTTCATCTTTTCTAAGCAAACTTGTAGCAATTTTGAATATCTTATACGGTGAGAAACAGAAGAAAACTGTCTAGACACAAATCTTTATCTTTGACATTGATGTGAAAGTCAAACATCTTGACTTCATGGATTAAACTGTCTGTGACTAAGAAAATGTAACTGAGACTTTGGCAGAAGCATTGTTCAAAGAGTTGGGAAATAAGGTTTCTGGTTCCTCCCCTATAACCACCAGTCAGCAGCTTGATGAAGTTAGCAAGATCATTTAACTTCTACAAATCCAGTTCTATATCTGTCCAGTGAAGCTGTGAACATGAGCTCCCTCCCCCTTTGGCTTCTGTAACTATAATGCAAAAGTGGCTAAAGCATACATTGCTGCCAGATAGGAGGGATCTTGTTAATTCCACCTGAAAGAAAATCCCCCTGATCTATCTCCAGCTCCAACATTATATTTCTAGATACCAACTAGACACCTCCACCTAGAATTGCTTCAGGTTCTGCAACTCAACATGTTTAAAACTGAACTCATCATCCTTCCATCAGAAAGAGAAAAAAATAAAACTATACTGCATCTTGTATTCCCTCTTTATAGTAAAGTCATTTTTGTCAATCTAGCCTATCAAGCTAGAAATCTAAGAATACTTTTGACAGCTACTGTTTCCTCAACCACTCTCACTTCAACAGTATTGAGTATGGTGACCATACTGTTGATCCCACACTCCAGTGGTGCCTCTAATTCAGCATGTCTTCTGCAATTCCACATACACTTCCTTAGTGCAGCCATCATCATCTGAAACCTAAACAATTACAATGACCTTCTTGCCTCTAATGTCCCCAACTGCGAATCATTCTCCATGATGGAGTTATCAAAAAAAAAAAAAAAAAAAAAAAAAAAGCTTATTGGACCATTCCCAGGTTATAAACTTTTGTTGACTCTAAATTACCTATCAGACCTTTTCATATATGTTGGCCATTTTTATGTCTTCTTTGGAGAAATACCTATTCAGGTCCTTTGCCCATTTCTTAATCATATTATTTGTTTTTCTGCTACTGAGTTTTAAAAATCCTTTACAAATTTTGGATATTAACCACTTATCAAATATGTGGTTTGTAAATTTTTTTCATAATCTAAGGTGGAGCATGGGAGAAATGGGGAGATGTAGGTCAAAGGATACAAAGTAGCAGATACATAAGATAATACATAAGTCAATATCTAATGTACAGCATGAGCACTAGAGTTAACAAATTGTATTGCATTAGGGAATTTTGTTAACTAAGTAGATTTTAGCTGTTCTTGTCACAAAAAAAGTAACTATGTGAGATGATAGATACACTAATCTGCTTCACTATAGTAAACATTTTACTATCTATATGTATTCCATCACACCATATTGTAAACCTCAAATATACAAAATAAGATGTATTTTAAAAATAAGTTATTTACAGCATAAAGGCAAATTCCTTAGCTTGGAATTCAGACAACTAACAATGATGACCTAATAATCAAGAGCCCAGGTTCTTTCAGATTTCTACTTTACTATTCTTTGTGTATCCTCTCATGGCTTAATTTCTCTCATTCTCACAATATGGCACATGTACATCTAGATATGCAAAACAACAACATCTAGCAGGTCAAGAGGGACTAGTTTTAGGTGGGCTTCTTAAATTGAAGAAACTCCCAGAAGTCAACCTTGTTTCATGTCTCATTGGCCATGCCTATGAATAAGTCAAGCTCTTATAAGTACCAATATCTAGATGGGCTTAAACCAATCAGGAAATTTCCTTTGGAGGGGTTTCGGACTACTTCTTCAGTGACCCCTTGTGGTATAACAAAAAATATATATTCAGTCTTGTCTTTATTTCCTGGCACAGAACTCCTAAAACCCTTGAAATTTCCTGAGTGATAAGAGTGTCTTGTCACTTATAATGAGCCCCTTTTGACCACATGTGAGTTCATGCTAATGAGGTGACTCTTGGTGGGGACTCCTAGATAATGGCAGTCTGGGAGCTGGTCACCAGAAAACCAATCATGTGATTAGAGGATTAGAACTATCAGCCCTACCCACCAACCTTTGGGAGAGAACAAGGGCTGGAAATTGAGTTCAATCACCAATGGCCAATGACTTAATCAATCATGCTGACATAATAAATCTTCAATAAAATATCTGAAATAATGAGACTAAGGGAGCTTTTGAGTCAGTGAACACATCAAGGTGCTGGGAGGATGGTGCACCTGGAAAGGGCATGGAAGCTCTATGCCCCTCCCTACATACCTTGCCCTATGCATCTCTTCCATTTGGCTGTAGCTGAGTTGCATCATTTATAATAAACCAATAATCATAAGTAAACCACTGTCCTGTGTTCTGTGAGTTGTTCTGGCCAGTTATCAAACCCAAGAAGGAGACTGTGAGAACTCCCAAATTTGTAGTCAGATGAGAAGAAGGGTGGGTGGCCTTGGTACTCCATTTATGACTGGAGTCTAAAGCAGTGACAGTCTTACGGGACTGGATCCCTAACCTGTGGAATCTGCACTAACTCTAGGTAGTTAGTGTCAGAGCTGAGTTGAATTGTTAGACACCCAGTTGGTGTCTGGAGAATTGGTTGGGGTCAGAAAACACCACACATCCTTGAACACAATTGAGGTTCTACTATGGGGGAAAGAAGGTGAATATTTTTGGAGCAGGCACACAACAGTATCTGCTATACTACCAAAAGTTCGGTCCTCCAGGTCTCCACTGCTCAGCAACTGAGAAAGTATAAACTGTCACCACATTTTTTAATGACAATACCAAGGAGAGGGTAAAAAACTTGCATATTATAATTTTTTCATCATCGAGGGACTAAAAATCTCTATTACTCCCTATCCATCCAAAGGCTGAACTCTGAACAAAAGAAAACGGTTTAACACTACACCTAAAACCACTGGTTATTGCCACCTGGGGGATTTCCTATTAAAAGTGATACTACGTTTTGACCATCTGCAAGAGTTTTTCTTATATTGCATTGTGAACGTATATTCATTAAAACATTGAGATGCCTTTATGAGTTTATACAGAGCTTTGCTGTTTTAGTAATTAGATAAATTTAAATGAATTATCCACTTTTAAAAAATCTAGTCATAGTTACTGGAAAAACCTGAGAGATGCCATTTTCATAACAAGAAAATCCCATCTCTTACTTGGTCATTCAGCCACATCACCTTGCTCTGCTTGAGATTCACTTAACCAAATCTCCTTTATAAATTCCTTGTCCCCATGACATTGGCTTGATGTCTATGATGCACTTGACCCTGTTCTTTTTAGTGCGCTCAGTAGCTCAAATTCACTGAGCATTTGCCCTGAGCTATAAGTGCCTTATTGTGAACCTACCTCATTTAATCCTCACAACAACCCCATAAAATAGATGCTATTTTTGTTCCTCCTTTACAGATGAAAAAAACTGAAGTTTAAAGGGTAACTTGTCCAAGATCACAAGGTTGTGCTATTTTAAAAACAAAAATAAAAAAGGTGGAATTAGGATTTACAATTAGGGGCATGTGACATATGACTCTACTCAGTATGTTGCCTCATAATGGCATGCTGTCTGAATACCAATTCCTTTCTGTCTCACAGAAACGATTTCTGATTCTGGGGATCAACTTATCCACAATATAAGATAAGCAGACTATGCAAATATTTTTGAGTTTGTAGTTAGGTCTGAGAGGTATGATTCAGCTTACAAAGTATCTGAATCCATGTGATGTTGAATGTGATGGAATAAAGCTGTGCTGTACTTTAGAATGTATCGGAATTGTGTAAGTAAACTGTTTAAAAAAACTTGGGGCCAAAAGGAAACGTAATGACAATCTGTAGCTTCTGTCTCAAAAGTAGCAAATACATGAGTGATACATGTATACCCTTAAAGATGATTATTCAGTTTTTGTTTAAATTATAATCAGTGGTTGACAGCACCCTCCAGCTCTATGAACATTTGTTCTACCTACTAAACAAGGGTATGACAAGAACAGTGTCTATCTACTGTTAGACAGCACTAGTTGTTCCTTTGTAATTTCTCCCCTTCAACCTGAAGTCTGTAGACCACAACTGAACCAGGGAAATCCCAGAACAAGCTCTCCCTTCATGATCTTCAGTTCCAATGATCTCATTCCCATTCCAAACAACCACAGGTGGAATCATGTCTTTAATTTATACCTTCATTGACTTCACAAATCTCAAGCACTTAGAAACAACAACTGCAATCATCCACTTGCTCTTAAAGTATCTTTGCACAGGGGGAATGACCCCCCAGCTCCCTGGCCCCACTCCCATAATCATGTTTAATAATCAATCATTTCAACTTTAGTTAAGCTCTGTCCCATTCCCCACATGAACTATTCCTAAGCATCTTTTGTAGCCTTAGGCTTCCACATACCCTTTGCCTCCCTCACTCTCTGGAAAAGGAATATGCTGCCTCAGCTTCTCACTCTCTCTACCTTAAAATAACTCTATAACTTCACTTACCCTTCCTTCCCTCTTCAAAGGAAGAAGTGCCTTTCTCCATCCTAATTCAACCATTTATTTATATCTTTAGTCCCTCTTCCTCCAATCGCCTTCAGAACCTCGTTTTTTCTTTTTCTTTTTCTTGTTTTTTCTTGAGACAGTTTCACCCTTGTCACCAAGGCTAGAGTGCAGTGGTGCAATCTCGGCTCACTGCAGCCTCCACCTCCTAGATTCAAGTGATTATCCTGCCTCAGCCTCCCGAATAGCTGGGATTACAGGCGTGTACCATCATGCCCAGATAATTTTGTATTTTTAGTAGAGATGGGGTTTCTCACAAGGTCAGGAGATCGAGACCATCTTGGCTAACACAGTGAAAACCCATCTCTACTAAAACTACAAAAAAATTAGGCAGGCGTGGTGGCAGGTACCTGTAGTCCCAGCTACTTGGGAGGCTGAGGCAGGATAATGGCGTGAACCTGGGAGGCAGAGCCTGCAGTGAGCCAAGATCGCGCCACTGCACTCCAGCCTGGGCGACAGAGCAAGACCCCTTCTCAAAAAAAAAAAAAGAGAGAGAGAGATGGGGTTTCACCATGTCTGGGCTCCAACTCTTGACCTCAGGTGATCTGCCCACCTCAGCCTCCCAAGGTGCTGGGATTACAGGTGTAAGCCACCACACCCAGCCCAGAACCTGGTTTCTTCAACCATCTCCTTTCTGAGATCTTCTCATTGTCTCCCCTATTTTCCTTTTGCTTAAAATACACTCTACCATCCTAAAACAAATCCTAAAACAAATCCAAACAGAAACCTCTTTATTCTGTAATCCCCTTGAGAACTTATCTAGCTAGTCTCCTTCGCTCCAGAATCTGAAAGATAAGCATGCCTCAAGGTTCTGTGCTCTTCTCTCCACAATGTACACCCTGTGGAGTGCATCAACTCATAGAACTCCAACTTTCATCTATGCAGGTAACTGCCCAGCCCATGGATCTTGCCCAAACTGTTCTTCCAAGAGCTGTTCCTAAATTCCCCCACCACTAGTACTTCTCCACATGGATACTTCATCAGCATACTGAACTCTATAACTCCAAGGCCAAATTTATGACAGCCACCTAAGCTTTCTCGTTTACCCAAATTTGGAACCTTGGAGTCATAGCATCAGAAACTTTGGAACTAACCCAAGCTGTTCATTTTTCAGGTTAAAAAATGTGAAGACCAGAAAGTTTGAATGTTTGAATTCTCCTCCTTTACTTCCTCTGCTGAGAAAGTTTCCAGCAATTCTAGCTATAAACTACTTCCTTTTCATTATTTTTGCTCTGGGCCTTAGCTCTGACCAACATGGTATCTCTCTTTAGCTACAGCAATAGTTTCATAACATGTCTTTCACCTACAGTGTATGTCACTCATCCCTTCCTACCCTAAAACATCACTAACTTTATTCAATACCTTTGACATATGTGCGTGTGTATATATTTGGGACTGTGCCAAGGTCTCTGAGCTTAGACATAAGGAGAGACTCTGCCTGCATGTGTGATCCTTTAAAAAGACACTTAAAGCAGACTGTAATGGGCGGGGGGAAGGCTGAAGAAGCCCCCTGCAAGAGGAACATAGTGACAGGTGAGCTAAATTTTCAAGGACAGATAGGAATTAGCCAGATGACAAAGAGAGGAATAGAAGTCAGGAAAGATCATGTAGTCGACTCAAAGGCATAGAGCAAATGGTCCATCTGTGTGTCATGAAACTCTGAGGGTTTCAGTTTGGCTGGACAAAGACAAACAACAGTGGCAGGACAGCAACAGAGACCTGGTGAAACTGGGTGGGTATACAATATCAAGAACACAAAGGAATAGTATAGACTGAAAGACTTTCAGCAGGATATAAGACAACATCAAATTAGCAAATTAGAAAGATCATTTAGACATAAATGAGATCAGTTAGGAGGCGAGGTTGAAAACATGGAGCCCATTAGCCAACAGGCTTGAGTAAGAGACTGAAGATACAAAGGAGAGGAGAAAAGAAAGCACGCAATTTGTACCAATTTTGTGTTGAGGTTTTGCTAGGTCATTGAGAATAACAAAATGAGGTAAAGAAGTTAAGGATGTTGAGAAGAGAACGTGTCACTAAACCACAGTTCCGAGGCTGAGTCAGGCCCACCACCTGTGTTTTCACAGACAAAAATGGGAAATAGCTTTTGCATTTTTAAAAGGTACAAAAATTCAAATGAAGATTTCACGATGCACAAAAGCTATATGAAAATCAAATGTCAGCATCCATCAATAAAGTTTTACTGGAGCACAGCCACACCCATTTGTTTACATACTCTCTATGGTTGTTTTAGCACTACAGTGGTACAGCTTAGCTGTGATAGAGATTGTATGGCCTGCTAAGCTTAAAATATTTGCTGTTTGGTCCTCTTTAGAAAATGTAAACAAAAAGGTAGCTGAGACAAGTCTCAACTAATTTAGAAAGTTAATTTTGTCAAGGTCAAGGATGCGCCCAAGACACAGCCTTAGGAGGTCCTGACGAGGTGTGCCCAAGGTGCTCAGGGTATGGCTTGCTATCATACATTTTAGGGAGATATGAGATATCAATAAATATGTGTAAGATGTACATTGGTTTGGTCCAGTAAGTTGGGACAACTTGAGGCGGGGCCTTCCAGGTCATAAGTAGGTAGAGAGACAAAAGGTTGCATTCTTTTGAGTTCTTGATCAGCCTCCACAGAATACACACTTTAGTCTGGCTCAGTGAATCTGCATTTTTACCTAAACAATAGGGAAGAGGAAGCAATCAGATATGCATTTATCTCAGCTGAGCCTCAGGAATGACTTTGAGTTCTGTCTGTCCTTTGCCCACAAGGAATTTCCTTGGGGACAAATTGTCAGGGAGGTATGTAGCTTCTTATCTCTGTAGCTATCTTATTTAGAAATAAAATGGAAGGCAGATTTGCCTGCCATAGTTCCCAGTTTGACTTTTACCTTGGCTTAGTGATTTTGGGGTCCCAAGATTTATTCTCCTTTCACAAAAAATTTGCCAACCATGGTTTAGATGATGAGCCATGAGACCTTCACTGCTTAATA
This sequence comes from Pongo abelii, assembly GCF_028885655.2. Taxonomy (NCBI): domain Eukaryota; kingdom Metazoa; phylum Chordata; class Mammalia; order Primates; family Hominidae; genus Pongo; species Pongo abelii. The sequence continues at coordinate 27,068,708 of NC_071985.2, read as the reverse complement.
ATACGGAAGAAGAAAGGAAAAGGTACGGGATGGAGATCCCTATGAGGTCTGAGAATAAGTATGGTGAGAATAAGAAAGGCAAAAGAGCCAAAAAGATAGTAGGTATGGTCAGCCCTGGGAGAGAAAGACCTGTGGCAGTTCTAAGTGATCGACTCCCCGAATTACATGAGAAGCCTAGCCACCTGCTTTTCTTCTCATTTTTAAGACCATGAATAGATAAACATGTGTCACCTTCAACTATCAAATGCAACTTGCTGCCTAGCAATTTTTCTTGGCATTTCATCAGAAGATCAAATTACAATGCTTTCACTTACATGTCTGTTTTCAAGTTAGTTCTTTTGTTGAAAATGACATTAACATCAATAGCCCTGAACCACTATAAATGTTTGGATTACATTTAAAATCTTTCAATTCATCACTTTCCTATGCTGCCTCCCATAATGAAGTAAAGGGATAAAATCTTTATTAAAATAACAGAAGAAGGCCAGGCACAGAGACTCTCACCTGTAATCCCAGCAATTTTGGAGGCCAAGGTGGGAGGATGGCTTGAACCCAGGAGTTCAAGACCAGCCTCGGCAACACAGCAAGACCCCATCTCTACAAAACATAAATATAATAATAATAACAGAATAATAATAATAACAGAATAAACAAAAAGGAGTTTAAAAAAAAAAACCCAACTCTTGAATTTGCTAAATGTTTTTCCTGTGGCTTCATATAGTCTCTGTTTACGCTATCTTCCTAACCCTTATTCCTACAAAGAAGAAATAGGTCTTCTTGGTAATCCCCTGCATTGGGAGCCCCTTATTGATAGAAAATATAGGTAGCCGCTTTCATCTGATTCCACAGCAACTAGTAGGAAGAACTGCCTGCAGTAGATAACATTCTGTTCCGGGACTGATTACAGCCAGTGGAACACAGAGAAAAACACCCCTTCACCTCAGTGCTTTCTGGATTACAGCAGAAAAACAATGCACATTTTCCAAGATTGAAGTGATCATAGCCACAAGGCAATTTGGCAGCTAAATGAGGTATTTCTCATCCCCCAGCTTTGCATAAAAATCAGAATGGCACTCAGGCACAAAGATCAAGGACACATCACCTCCTCTTACTCTATGGGCTGAGAAAGGGAGGGAAAAGCCACTTGAAGTGTCATCAGTAGAAGACACAGCCAGGGAATTAGAGTAATCAGCAGAAAATTGAGCTACTGATCTTAACTACAAAGAACCTGAAAACTATCTATCTATCTATCTATCTATCTATCTATCTATCTATGGAGCTTTACCATTGGTGTTAAAAAGACTCATACTTACACATTTCCACCAAAATCAGAAAAGGAGCAGCAAGTACTGGCTGCTTAGGAATCCAAATAAGAAACTTTATAGGCTTGAACTAAGCCATTATTGCCTATACTGCATTTCCAAGACACGAATGTATAAAATCATCCTCCATTTTACAAAAACAGGGGAGGAAAAGGCATTTCCAAAAATAGGAGAGATTCGACCTACCTGCAAAGAAGTCACAAGCAAAATAGGTCTCTTCACTCTGTCACATCCTGGAGCTCCACGCACTTCTGACCATGACCCGCCATCTCTTTGCTCATTAAGTGCTTTGTTCATCATGGAGCAAGCCCTGCCCAAGTCAAAGGCGGGGTGTTCTTTTAGCTCCACAAGCACTGAATTGCACCATTAGTTTTCAGATGCTGGTACCAGGTCAGAGGTTCCCCGAGCCTGTGTGAAACTGAAGAGACCTCACAGATCCTTTCATCAGAGATTCTGGTGGAATCACCAACAGATGAAAAATACCTTGACACTATGGAACTTAAAGGTAGATCTGAAATCAAGAGAATCACAGCTATGTGGAAACATTTAACATCTTTCTCGCACTGATCTTGGGACCTTGAGATATTTTTGGTTTTAAATGTCTTTTTTTCATATCAAAAAAGACTGTAAATGCCAAGAAAAAGAATTTACAAGTTTTCAGTTGCCATAGCCTATATTTGAAAAAGTATAAGAGTTCGCATGAAAGCTGAAGCAACTTAGAAATGGCAATTAAGATAGTCTCATCTATATGATTGTTTTAATACATGTTTCTAAACGTCAACATTTTAAAATACCAATTTAAAAAGGGCCTGTGGAAACATATAGAAGATTTGTTTCCCATCTTGTCTTTTTGAACTTGACATTCTTTACCTGGTTCTACTGTTATCCAGGGCCTGCCATTTCAATGTTTCCCTTCATAGTCTGCAGACGTGCCATGCATGAAAGGGCCACACAGCCATGGTACTTCCATCCAGTCCAGCTGGCAGTAGTGCCTTTCTCATGGGTATGGCAGAAAACAAAATCCCCCAGCCAAAGACTCTAAAGCAGCTGTCCCCAACCTTTTTGGCACCAAGGACCAGTTTCATGGAAGACAATTTTTCCACAGCCAGGGCATTGCAGGGGTTGGAGGATGGTTTCGGGATGAAACTGTTGCACCTCAGATCATCAGGCATTAGTTAGATTCTCATAAGGAGCGCGCAACCTGGATCCCTCACATGCACAGTTCACAATAGGGTTTGCACTTCTATGAGAATCTAATGCCACAGCTGATCTGATGGAGATGAGGTGGTAATGCACACTCGCCTGCCCACCGCTCACCTCCTGCTGTGCAGTCCAGTTCCTAATAGGGAACAGACTGGTACCAATCTGCAGCCCAGGGGTTGGGGACCCCTGCTCTAGAGGACCCCATACTATCTGCACTTGACTCAAGGAAACAGCATCAAGAAAAACAGCCGGGTTACACCAGTGAATAAAGAAGAATCTCCTGAGTCTGAAAGCCACACAACCAGTCTGGATCATGGAAAAGTACTAGACTTGGGAGTTGTCGGAAGACCTGGTTCAAATTGCTTTAATAAAACATAGCCTCTGTGAGAATCTATATTGCAGGACTCTTTATAAAAGCTGACCTGGTCATATTATTATTGTAACTGTAATGATGGGTAATTGTTTCCTTTACAATAGTCATCCAGTCCCTTTATATCCACCCACACCCTTCAGACTGTTCATTTGTGACTCCTTTTTTTTTCTCAGAAGTTTCTAAGTGATAATGTTTAGCTAGACTTTACACAAATACATTTCCTTGGAGCAAATGGAAAGAGGAGAGGAAGGCACATTGAGTATGATTTGACCCACACCCCATACCCACCAGGGGTGGCTCAGCCTGGTACTCCAGGCTGGTGTGGGGTTTACCTCATCAAGTCACGGAGTGGCAATTCCCCTGGGCCTCCTCCCTCAAGTAGGAGAGGATTTGGGAGTAATTTCTGCAATCCTGGGGTCTTTTCTGTAATGTGCATGATCAATCCTTTGTGATAATCTATGTAAGCACAGACCTCCAATAAATCATTGAGCCACAGGAATTAGAAAAGAAAGGACCTAAACTTGAGTAGAGATGAAGAAGCAGAATGAAAGGAAGAAGGGCTGAGAAAGAAGAGGAACCCCACATCGATCTCAAGGTGTATAAAAATAAAAAGTAGGTGTAATGCCTTATTTTATTTCACAAATATGAAATGAGGGCCATGATGTGCGCCAGGCCTCAGGATGAACAAAACAGACAAGGGGCCTGGCCTCATGAGCTGATATTTGATGGGGAGGACAAGTAATAAACAAGAAAACAAATAAATGCATGTTAATTGCAGGTTGTGATATGTGCCTGTAAGTAACTAAAGAAGGTTGTATAACTGAATGGTGGCATGCTGGTGACTCTGTAAAGAAATGGTGGAGACAAAATACTGACCAGAAGGTAGAGGAAAAATGGGTGCAAGAAAGTAGAGAGGGCACCTATCGACAACTCTGCAGGGTCTGCCATTGTAAAAGAACAGATGGAGGTGTTTTCACAATGTGAATGTATTTAATGTTACTGAAGTACACATTAAAAATGGTTAAGACAGTAAATTGTATATCTCTTTTCCAGTCCTAATTTTAAAAGACAACCATAGAGGTAGATAATGTATGAGAAAGCCCTGAGGTTCACTTATGTCCAGAACCAGCTTTTTTCACTGTTAGGTCAGCTCAGATTCAAGTGACTAAGTACTCCGAAAATGTCATGGTTTTGTCCTTTCTCAGCATAAAGAGGGGAAAAAAGCCTTCATCATGAGTGGCAGAGGAAAGGGTCTAATCTGATCAAATGATTCATTCGTGGATTCAAAATAGCTTTGGTCTGGTAGACCAACAGGCCTACCAGTAAAGGGCAAAGGCATTATTTATCTTTCAGGGGACAGTAGCTTTCAGTGGCTATGAATGAATGAGAAACATTGCCGGATTATTCATTCTGAGGTGCAATTCTCATTTTTCAAGTTGGCTGTACCAGTCATCGTGTTTTGATTAACCAAAAGGAGATGCCTTTATCATCCTAAAAACTGTCTCTTTGGTATTTCTGGTCTTTTCTAGGAAAAGAACTTATGAAGTTACTCTTTTCTGCAGGGGTCTTCAAAAGGGTCTATTAGCTAGTTCTAAATTGAAGCCAAGAAAAGAGTATGGGTGTGATCATGTATTTCTGTTTCTATATGAAGCATGTGTTCTTCTCATTCACTGATGGTCCAGCCAGTTTGAGGAGCAAGAATGCAGTTTTGAGCCATAAGCTACCCAGAACCCTATCGCATGTGACAACTGAACCTAAGATCTGCCACTTACTGTGTTACTTGACCTTTCTAGCCTGTTTGCTCCTGTGTAAAACAGAGATGGTAACAATACGTCCTTCAATGTAGTGATAAAGAAATAAGATATAGAACATGCAAAATGCCTAAACAGTGATCAAAATAGTAAGCCACTGAGTGAATTGTTGCTGCTATTCCTAATACTGATAAATTACTAATACTATTAGCAAAATATAAACTGAATATACCCTTTCATAGGTCAATTCTATTTATAGGAATTTATTCTACCTCTAAGTATAGTCACATGTCTGCAAGACATATGCACACAGATGTGGATTATTACATTGTCTACAACAGAAAAAGACTGGACAAAAACTAAACTTCAAGGACTCAATAAAGGGGCTGGTTAAACCAATTCAAGAGCTTCCATGATATGGAATATTATAGAGTCACTAAAAAGGACATGACTGCATTATACAAACCAATATAGAACACTAAGATATGTATTTGTAACTATTTTTAGGCAAGATGTAAAAATAATATCATGCTACTTCTTCTATAAGAAAAAAAAAATAGGCTTATATACCCAAATCTCTGGAAGGAGATATAAATATCTGATAATGGTAATTGCCTCCAGAAAAGAGAACTCAGACACTGGAAGAAAGTGAGACAAAGGAGATTTATTTTTTATTACCACCATATGCCATTGTATATATTACCTATCCAAAACATAAGACAGAAAAGAAATGATGAAATGTTAAGCAAATTTTTAAAATAAAACAATACTTTACACAGCAAGCTTTAAGCTATATTGTAAATGTGAGAAACTGAGTATTTTTAAAATATAGGCACAAAGATGATGACCTAGGAAAGTTCTGAGATCCAAAAATGGGTAGCTGCATGGGCCCCGGTTGAATGGTACAGGAGGAAGGTTCTGAGATTTGGCCCCAAGGATGGAGGGCTAAGAGAAGGGGCAGGAGCCCTGCTTTGCTACATTTTGCTTTCTCAGATGTCAGATCCTTGGAGGTTAGGAAGATCCAAAGGCCTGGGTTTTCCACTTCCATTCTCCTGCCCATCCCTGCCCCTCTCTGACACTTCAAAATTCTCTTTTCTTTGCTACTCCTCTCCTCTCTTGCCACATAAAGTTACCCATGTTGACAAATTTTATACTTTTTGACAATTCTCCTTGGTAAAATCTAAGTCTAAAGCCTGGAAACCCTGATCGTTCTTCCAATCAGTAAGTTATTTATTTTACAAATATCTATTGAACACCTACTATGTGCTAGGCATTATTCTTAGTGTCAGGAAAATAGAGCTGAGAAAGACACTAAAATACAACAATTTCTTGAGCACTTCTCATGTGCCAGATGCTCTCTTGTAAGCAGTTTACAGCCCAGTTGGGGTTGGAAAGGGAAATTACTCAAATTACTAATAGTGTCTCATGGTACAGGCTCAAAGAGGCCTGTTGCCAAAGAATTAAAGGAGAGATCAATGAAGGGACAGAGATTTCCTTCAGGTCTTATGAGATAGGAGTCAAAAGGAATCTCTGAAAAAGAGAGCAATAGCCTTGTTTTATATCCCATAATGGTCTAAGGGAAAGTGCTATGAGTCCTGCTTAACCTTGTTAGATAGAAGTATCTTCTCCAAATTTCCCTTAGTTCTTGGCCACTTTGCTCTGGTGATTAGCAGTGGGACCTGCAAAAGAAAAGTGGCCCATGGGCTGTGTTCAGAGATGCCAAAGAATTGTGGGACACAGGTCCTACCTAGAGAAACAATTCCATGAGACATATCCACTTAGTATATGGTGGCAGCTACACAAAGAGAAGAGAGCAGGACCTTCACCCAGAGAAGAAGGGGTGAAGGAGGAATAAGCGGGGATGACAAAGTGGGCTTTGCAGCAGTGATAGGCCTGTGTGGCTCAGGCTCCACTGTAACTGCCTATGAGGCTGGAGAGGAGCCACATCAGGAGAAGGGGCACTAAGAGAGGTCTTAGATAGGGAACATAAGTGGAGAAGGACCTCGCTCAAATGTAGCACCTACCAAGTACTGGGTACTGTTATAGGTAGATGCTTTCCTGCATTTTCTCACTTATCTCAGACTTAGAAGGACAGAGGGAACAAGTTCTACCTGTAAGGTGATCAATCCAGCCCTACTTGAGAACCAGGAAACAGCATTCGTGACAGATAAGGCAACCTGAAAACTCTAGAGAGGCTAGATATTTGAAGGAAACAAAGCAGACAGAAGCTAAAAGAACACAGAGCTCAGGAGAAGGGCACCATTTTGTGTCCACTGGCACTTTCAGAGCCCATTATTTGCTGGCACTTGGTTTTAGAGCCCATTTTTGATGGAATAAGTCTATGGCTCTGTGGCAGCTGTGACTTCTTTGGATATGAAGCTATGCAACTTGAGAATTGAAAAAAGCAGTTAAAAGTATATTTGTGCAATTACTAAAGCTACATAAAAATAGAAGTGAAAACTCTCATTTTATCTATGAGCACCGAAGGGCCAGACCTTAGTCAAGGCTACCAACTTGGAATTTCTAATCACAAATTATACTATTTCATGCCTTCTTCAATATAGGACTATGAGCTCTAAATGCTGAATGAACCTGGAGAGTCTTCTAGATCAACACTAATTAATCTAGAGATTGACAGTATTCTACAGAATCAGTGGTTGCCCAGCCTATGTTTAAATGCTTTCAGCAACCAGGAACTTGCTAGCTCCTGAAGTAGCCCATTCTGTTTTCATTCACTCAAATTTTGTCTTCCATTGAAAGAAAATTTGTCACACCATAGCCTCTAACCATTAGTCCTAGTTTTAATCCTTGAAGCCTTACAAAACAAGTCTGATATCTCTCCTAAGCTTATTGGCTCACACGTTCAACAAATATCCACTGATACTGAGCACCTACTATGCAGTAGGCATTATTCCAGGTGTCAATAAAACAAAAATGAATAATACACAAAAACACCCAGTCTAATGGAATACACAGATATCTAAACAGATAATATAATAAGTGCAATGCTAATGACACTAGGTATCACAGAAGCCCTGTGAAGCACAGGAATCCCTTTTATGGGTGGAGTTTGAGAAAGTCTTGCTGCAGTAGGTGATGTCAGAGCTGCGATGGGCAGGAGGGTGGAGCTGGGGAAAGGGAGTCAGTAAGGAGAAGGTGTCCAGGGAAGAAGGAACCTTGTGTTGCTGTCCCCAAGAGAGATAGTCCTGCCTGTGTTACTGAAGCATGGAAGGAGGTAGGGAAATAAAGGATTTATCTCAAGAAAATCACCAAAACTGCTCATATTAACTGTACTTTTCTCTGCATGGAGGACATACATACTTGCATGGAGGCGAGTTATATTTTATTTTTATGTTTCTGCATTTTCCAATTTTTCTAAAATTACCATATAATGCCTTTATCAACAGAAAAGGCAAAGCATGATGAATCTGAAAATTATTTATCCTTCTTGCCTTTCATGACCCTCCCCTCATCATGGGGGGCCTAACTCTGAGCAAAGGGTCTGGTAGGGGCAGCTCTGAGGTAACATGTCTCAGCTTATCCATTCTAGGACTATCTTTCCAAATTGCTTCCTCTTCACTGTAACACTTGTCACTGTGCCTAGACAGCACTTCTCAATTTATTTTATTTAGCTTGGCAATGTTTAAAATATCAATGTGGCACTCAAACTTCACTTGAATTTTTCAAGTCTTGTTTGTATTCTTTCTTTTTATTATTATTTTATTATTTGTGTCTGTCATCAGGATGAGTTTGCATTTACAAAAGATGCCATGAGATGTTCAGCCTCCCTCAGGGGCAGAGGAATGGCATCAGTGGACGATGAGCTCTGTCTTCTTTCCAGATTCTGCTGGAAAGGATGCAAGCCCAACAAGGACAAGGACCACAAAGGGAGCAAGGCCTCTGAAGAGCAAACTGAAGGAGGGGTGGCGGTGCCTGAATTAAACTGGGAGTAGTTACAGTGGACATTGACTGAGCACTTACCAAGTGTCAGGCACTGTGCTTGGTTTTAATTTATCCTCACAAAAATCCTATGAAGTAGGCATTACTAATGTTATTATTTCTCTTTTTATCTCTCTATTTATTGTGTGTATGTGTATGTGTGTGTGATGGGGAGGCAGAGTAAGTGAGAGTGATGGGAGATGGGTTGATCAGCAAGGCAGGAACTAGACCAGGAAGGGCCTTGTCTGCTTTAAGAATCTGACCGGGGGAGTGGCTGAGAGGTTTTTAAGCAGAGAAAGGATAGGATCAGGTCTACATTTTAGAAAGATACCCACAGTGCAGTGTGGGTATCTGTGCTACAGAAAGGTTAAGTAACTTACCAAAGATCTCAGAGGTTGTAAGTGGAAGAGATGGCTCTAAATCCAAGGGTCTTCACTACGACCCTATGCTGCAATCTAATAGCAAAGGGAGGTTAGTCAAGGGTGCAGACTCTCCAAACCCACAAGGAGCTCTCACTAGCCCAGGGCACTCAGCAGAACCAGCATGAGGACTCAGTGTGTGGGAACCATTACATAGACCACCTGAAGAATAGGGTTTGGGAAGTTTCATTTCATTTCCCTAATCTCATTTACTGAGTAGCCATGGTAAGTAAGCAAGAATGGTGGCTCTTCCCTCTCCTTATTATTTCTCCATTTTACCCCTCCTCTCCATTCTTACCATCCAGTCTTAGTTCCATAATCCCATGAGAGCCAATTCTCATCATCTGTCAACTGGATTATTACAGTAGTCTTCAAACTTGGGTTCAAGTCTCTCAGCTGGCCCTCCATATTGCATTGTGGGTATCTTTCTAAAATGCAGACCTGATCCTATCCTTTCTCTGTTTAAAACCTCTCAGCCACTCCCCCTGGTCAGATTCTTAAAGCAGACAACGCCCTTCCTGGTGTAGTTCCTGCCTTACTGTTCAACCCATCTCCTATCACTCTCATTTACTCCACCTCCCCATCACACACACATGTACACATACACACAGTCACACACATACACACACCCACACACCTGCCCCTCTGTGGCCATCCTGAACTATTAACAATTCCCCAGGTGACCATTTGTGGCTCCCACCTCATAGCTTTGCATCTGCTTCTCCTATACCCAGAATGTTCTTTTCCCACTCCTTCGTCTGGTCAAATCGTACTATACTTTTGAAGTTCAGCTCAAGCAGCATCTCCTTTAAGATTTAGATGTGAAAGACCCTTCTCTTGCTTCATCTTTCATAGCACTCATCCCATAATCCTACAATAAATGATTTACTGACTGTCTCCCCCAATAGGCTGAGATATTAAAGAGGGGTGTAACAATGTCTTATTCAATTTTGTATTTCCAGCCTCTATAATCACATCCTGGCTCAGTAAACATTTGTATATCATATAATAATTTATGTTGGGAGAACCTTGGGTTCTCTGACCTCAAGTTCCCACACAGAGGGAGCTCCACTAGAGTAATGCACCCGGCTTCTCTAGAAGAATAAACTGAGCATGCCCTGGGCTTTGTTCTCTGAGCAAGTCTGCCTTTAGCAAGTTTGCCTTACAGCACATTCTGCCCAGCAGTAAGGAACCTGCCCCACTGGGGAGGCCTATGAAGGTCCTGTTGTGTCCACAATTAGGTAGGTAAGTCTTTCTTCTTTCTTTTTCTTTAAATAGCTTTATTGGGGTATAATTGATATATTAAAAACTGTACGTATTTAATGTATACAGTTTAATGACTTTGGACATATGCATGCACCCATGAAACCAACAATACAATCAAAGTAATAAACAGATCCATCACCTCCAAAAGTTTCCTTGGTTTTTTGGTTTTTTGTGTTAAAGGCACTAACATGAGATCTACCCTCTTAACAGATTTTTACGTGCAAAGTAGAGTACAGTTAAATAGAGGCACTATATTGCACAGCAGATCTCTAGAACTTACTCATCTTGCATAACTGACACTTTATACCCCTTGAACAATAGCTCTTTATTCCCTCGTTCTCCAATCCCCAGTAACCACCATTCTACTCCCTGCTTCTATGAGGTAGATTATTCTAGATACCTTACATAAGTAATATCATGCAGATTTGTCCTTGTGTGACTGCTTATTTCACTTAATGTAAGAGTAAAGACAGTTTGCTATAGACCCAAAGCTATGTTTTCCCATCAGGTTTTTCAGTAATAAGAGGGATACTTTTATCTCCGTCTCTCTGACTCCCAAGTCTACCTTTCAATGGGCTTTAAAGACATAAGAGGAAGATAGATGAGATTTATTGGCTCTTTAAAACCTGAATGATATGTTTAATGAATGAATATATTAATTACTAAGGTTGGGTTCCAGGCTTCAGGAAATTTCCAATCAAATAAGGGCAATGAAAGAGAGAAGGGAGATGGTTTAACTAGAGGTTGGAAGGAGCACTGTGGGGGTGACAAGAACAAATCAAAGAGGGCAGGCTGTGTGCAGAAGACAGTGAATAAAGGAGCTGGAAGTCAATGGAGAGTGAATGTGGAAATACAAGAAGAGGAGAGTGAATTACTTGGAGCTGAAGCTGTTTTCTTGCTTGAAACAGAGAAAAGTATGTTTCAAAAAACAGCAACATACAGATAAGTGAGGATGTTTGTTTGTTTGTTTGTTTGTTTGTTTTTATGGAGTCTCGCTCTGTCACCCAGGCTGGAGTGCAGTGGCACGATCTCAGCTCACTGCAACCTCCGCCTCCCGGGTTCAAGCGATTCTCCTGTCTCAGCCTCCTGAGTAGCTGGGATTACAGACACGTGCCACCACGCCCGGCTAATTTTTGTATTTTTAGTGGGGGAGGGGGGTGGTTTCACCATGTTGGCTGGGCTGGTCTTAAACTCCTAATCTCGTGATCCACCTGCCTCAGTCTCCCAAACTGCTGAGATTACAGGCATGAGCCATCGCATCTGGCCAAGTGAGGATTTTAATAAAAATGAAAATGAGGACAGACTCTCCAGGCACTGAGATTTTGCCAGGGCAGCTTCTTTGGCACCAAAAGGTTGCCCCATCCAGCTCCAAGGTATTGTCAAGGAGAGGGGGCAATGGGACCACAAGGTTGGGGACGTCTCTGCTAGGCTGGCTCAGACCCAGCCACACAGAGTTGGAAAGCAGGAGCAAGAAGCAGCGCAAGAGATGGGGTGAGGGTGCTGGAAAGTGCCCTGGGCCTGGGACCCAAAACCGAGGTTTGCAGCCAACCATCTACCTCCAGGTTCAATGGCTTGGTTTCCTCCTGGAATGATCAAACATGCGTCTCAGGACTGTTGTGAAAATTACATGATTTTGTGCATACTAACTAAGGCTGCATAAACTGTAAGGTGCATTACAGGTTGAATATGCAGAACTGCTTCCCTCATGGCTGTCAGTGTATTTCTACGGAATAGCTCCTTTGTTTTCCTCTACTCATCTTTGGCTTTGCTTGCAAGAGCAGTACAAATTTGAATTTGAGAATAAATTTGTTCTAGGACTCTGTCTTTCAGGTAAGGGTCAACACTTCTCCCATGAACTGCCACATAGAAACAAACTCCTTTCCTGGAGTAAGGAAGGAACAGAGCTGGGTAGGACAGGAAATTAGAAGTAAGAGAGATAAATTAGAACCATCACAAACCCTCTGGCATAGGCCATTTGGAAGGAGCCAGAAGAAGTGAGATGAGTAAATGAGAGCACATGGGATGCTGGCAGGTGGATAAACAGATGGGCCATCTGCCAGAGTGTTCTGGACAAGTACAGGTTGTTGTTCCATCAAACACTGCACAAGTACCAGAGATCATAGCCCAAGATGGGCCTGTTTTACACATCATGGAGCTCAGGGTCCCTCGCTTGTGAGAACAATCTAAATGATAAAGAGCCAGGTTACTTCTTTCTCCTCATCGGTACATTTCAAGGGAAATCCACGCCATCTGTTTCTGCCTTGTTGACTCTACAGCCATAGCACTGCTTTAGGGAAATGTGGATGCCATACAAATAACTGCATAAGCATTTTAGTGTGCAAATTAAATATGTTTTAGGTCTTTAGGGAGGGGGTTGTTTGGATTTAAAAAAAAAAAAAAAAAAAAAAAAGAATATCTGGTTTCTCTTGGAGAAAGCAATCCAAGTGATAAAAGATAACAGGCCAAAGAGGTTCCAAGCATGGTAGGAGGGCTTCTCTAATCTTCTGAACTTCTCACATGAAGGACATGAAGGAAACTGAGTGAAAGAGTGCTGGTACTATCATTTCGGGACAGTACCTGAGCCACATGACACCATCTGTACCACTGAGCAGTGTAGATGGAGTATGAATGATCAGTTTCACATTTGTCTTACTGATCATTTCATCTCTCCAAAGGCAGCAGCAATGATGGGGGCTATGACTCTGGTTTCACTTTGATCAAAAGAAAAAACAGGTAAAGAATGCAGAAGCGGCAAGCAAATTAAGAAAAGTAAGCCTTACCGCCTGAGAGTTTATAGTAGCAAAAGAAAACAAAAGCAGGCAAATATTTCCCCCATTAGATTACAAGACAGCAAGTAGTTGATCTTGTTCATTGCTTTTTCTCCAATTCCTCACACACCTGATATAGAAATGGCACTCTATTTATTTACTGATGGGCCTACAAGTTTCCTAAGCTCTAGAAGAGAAATTTAAGAGAAATAATGGATAAGGTTTTATAACTGAAAATGTATTTTTAAAAGTTAGTTTTCAAAAATGGGAAACAGAAAATCTGATTATACAATCTATAATAATAAAAAAAGAAAAGGGGAAAAGGGAAACATCCATTTAGATGCATTCCGCTGTAAATCACATAAAGACTAGCTAACAATGACTTAAACCAAAGGAGATTTATAATTTGCATAAGAAGTCTGCAGGTGACTGATGCCAGGGTTGGCTCACAAGCTCCACACAAGGACACTGGGTTGGTATATGTGTGATTCTTTTGAGCTTGACTTAATATCATAAGATGGTTTTCATAGCTCCAAATATCACATCCTTACACAATCAAAGGCAGGAAGCAGGGAACTGGCCAGATCAGCACAAGGGAGAAAGGAGATCTCCTTCACTGTGCTGAAGATAAAATACCTTTCCCAGAAGTCAACCAGCAGAAGTCCCCTTAAGCTTTGTTGACTAGAGAAAGGTCACATAGCTATCCCTAGCTTCAAGAGAGGCTGAATTTTCCTGCCTGTATAATGAGAGCAAACAAGATTGGTGGAGGCTAGGAATGGTTCATGCATAACTAACCAGTACTCCTTGTCTCACATATACACAAACCAATACAGCTTCACCAGGCTCTCTGAAGAGATCAAACTTTAAAAGGACCATGCAGATAATAAACACCACTATGAGAAGTGGAGAAGAGTTTCCATATGAACAGCAGTTGAGCATGGGTCAGTTGGTCCTGATGGACAGGCAGGTCCCATTCTGAAGGGATAAGGGATGGCCTCTGTTGCCCTCAGTCAGGACGATAACAAGCAATAAGAAATCACTGAAGGTACAAAACTCATTGGTTATAGTAAGTACACAGGCAAATAAGATACTCTTAACACTGTAATTGTGGTATGTAAACCACTCATATCTTGAGGAGGAAGACTAGAACACAAACCTATCAAAAATAATAACTACAACAACTTTTTAAAAGTTAGAAGTATAAAAAATATAAACAGAAACAACAAAAAATTTAAAAGTGGAGTGGTGGAGTTAAAGCGTACGGTTTTTATTAGTTTTCTCTCAGCTTATTTGTTTTCTTGTTGTTGTTTGCAATCAGAATTAAGTTGTCATCAGTTTAAAATAACAGATTATAAGATGTTATTTGCAAGTCTCATGATAACCTCAAATCCAAAAATCAAAACAGATACACAAAAAATAAGTAAGAATTAAAACATACCACCAGACAAAATCACTTTTACTCAAAGGAAGACCGAAAGGAAAGAAGGAAGAGAAGACCACAAAACAATAAGAAAACAACAAAATGGTAGCAGAAAGTCCTTATTTATCAATAATAAAATTGAATGTAAATAAACTAGACTCTCCAATAAAAAGACACAGAGTGGCTGAATGGATTTTAAAAAAAACAAGACCCAGACTCGTGCTGCCTACAAGAAGACATTTCACCTATAAAGACACACACAGGCGGAAAATAAAAGGATGGAAAAAGATATTCCATGTAAATGGAAACCAAAAAAGAGCAGGAGTAGCTATACTTATATCAGACAAAATAGATTTTAAGACAAAAAATATAAAAAGAGACAAAGAAGGTCATGATATAATGATAAAGGGATGAATTCAGCAAGAGGATAAAGTAATAATTATTAATGTATATGCACTCAACCCTGGAGCACCCAGATATATAAAGCAAATATTATTAGAGCTAAAGAGAGAAATTAACCCTAAAGAGATAAATCCTAAGTAGCTAAAGAGAGCGCTAATATAATAATAGCTGGGGAAGCTGGGGACCTCAACTCCCTACTTTTAGCATTGGAAAGATCATCCAAATGGAAAATCATCAAAGAAGCATGAGACTTAATTTGCACTATAGACCAAATGAACCTAACAGATATTTACAAAACATTTCATCCAATACCTGCAGAATATATGTTTTTCTCCTCAGCACATGGATCATTCTCAAGGACAGACCATACATTAAGCTGCAAAACAAGTCTTAAAAATTTCAAAAAAGTAGAAATCACATCAAATATGTTCTCTGATAACAGTGGAATAAAACTGGAAATCAATAACAAGAGGAACTCTGGGAATGACACAAACACACAGAAATTAAACAACATGCTCCTTAATGACCAGTGGGTCAATGAAGAAATTAAGAAGAAAATTGAAAAATTTCTTTAAACAAATGCAAATGAAAACACACACAAAAAAACCTGTGGGATACAGCAAAGGCAATACTAAGAGGAAAGATTGTAGTAATAAGCGCCTACATCAAAAAAGTAGAAATACTTCAAATAAACAACCTAATGATGCATCTGAAAGACCTAGAAAAGCAAGAATTAATCAAACCCACAATCAGTAGAAAACAGAAATAATAAAGATCTGAGCAGAAATATATGAAATTAAAACAAAGAAAAAGACAATATGAAAGATCAACAAAACAAAAAGTTCATTTTATGAAAAGGTAAACAAAATTGACAAAACTTTAGCTGGACTAAGAAAAAAAGAGGGAATGCCAAAATAAAATCAGAGAAGAAAAATGAGACATTACAACAATACCACAGAAATTCAAGGGATCATTAGAGACTATGAGCAACAATACGCCAAGAAATTGGAAAACCTAGAAGAAATGGATAAATGCCTAGACACATACAACTTACCAAAATTGAACCATGAAGAAATACAAAACCCAAATAGACCAATAACAAGAAATGAGATCAAAGATGTAATAAAAGTTTCCCATCAAAGAAAAGACTAGGACCTGATGGCTTCACTGCTGAATTTTACTAAACATTTCAAGAAAAGCAAGCACCAATCCTATTCAAAGTATTCCAAAAACTAGAAGAGGAAGGAATACTTCCAAACACATTCTGCAAGGCCAATATTATCCTGATACTAAAACAAGACAAAAACACAAACACACACACACAAAAAAAACTACAGGCCAATATCTCTAATGAACATCTATGCAAAAATCCTCAACAAAGCACTGCTAAACTGAATTTAACAACACATGAAAAAATCATTCATCATAACCATGTGGGGTTTATCCCAGGGATGCAAGAATGGTTCAACATACACAAATCAATCAACATTGATATCAACAGATCATATCAATCAATCATATCAACAGAATGAAGGACAAAAACCATATGATTGTTTCTATTGATGCTGAAAAGGCATCCAATAAAATTTAACCTCCCTTTATGATAAAAATCCTAAAAAAGCTGGGACTAGAAGGAAAATATTTCAACATGATAAAAGCCATATTCAACAGATCCACAGCTAGTATCATACTGACTGGGCAAAAACTAAAAGCTTTTCCTCTACGCTCTGGAACAAGACAAGGATGCTCACTTTTACCACTGGTAAAAGTACTGGAAGTCCTAGCTAGAGCAATCAGACAACAGAAAAATATAAAGAGCATCCAAATTGAAATAGAGGAAGTCGAATTATCCTTTTTTGCATATGATATAATTTTTTATTTAGAAAAACCTAAAGACTCCACTAAAAAACTATTAGAACTGATAAATTCAGTAAAGTTGCCATGACACAAAATCAACATATAAAATTCATTAGCATTTCTATATGCTAAGAGCAAACAATCTGAAAAGGAAATCTCATTTTCAATAGCTTCAAATAAAATACAATACGTAAGAACAAACTTAACCAAAGAAGTGAAAGATCACTACAATGAAAACTATTTTAAAATGATGAAAGAAATTGAAGAGGACACAAAAAAATGGAAAGATATTCCACGTTCATGAGTTGGAAGAATCAATATTGTTAAAATGTCCATACTTTCCAAAGCAATCTACAGATTCAATGCAATTTCTATCAAAATGTCAATGACATTCCTCACAGAAATAGAAAAAAAATCCCAAAATTTATATAGAACAGTAAAAGACCCAGACTACTCAAAGCCATCCTGAGCCAAAAGAACAAAACTGAAAGAATCACATTACCTGAATTCAAATTATAGTACAGAGCTATAACAACCAAAACAGCATAGTACTGGCATAAAAACAGACACATAGACCAATGGAACAGAATAGAGAACAGAAATAAATCTATGCATCTACAGTGAACTCACTTTCAACAAAGTTTCCAAGAACATATGTAGGAGAAAGGACAGTCTGTTCAATACACCATGCTGGGAAAACTGGCTATCCACATGCCAAACAATCAAAGCAGACCCCTATCTCTCACTGAGACAGCCAGGTGGGAAGGGCTCCCTGACAGAACCTCCCATGACCCGCACGCTGGGAGGAATGTTCACTGGGATGGCGCCTCCGGAAGTTCCTGCAGTTTGCAGTGGGGAGGAGCCTGGCCCCACCTCTTCCTGTGTGGAACCTGAGATTCAAACTGCGAGCAGGGAAGCGTACCAGCAGGGACTCTGGCTTTGCAGAGGGTCTCTGTATCCCTCCTTTCCCTTTTCACCCAATAAAACCTTGCCTTACTCACCCTTCAAATGTCTGTGAGCCTAAATTTTTGTGGCAGTGTAACAAGGGCCCCATCTTTAGCTGAACTAAGGAAATGTCCTGCAATATCACCATATACAAAAATCAAATCAAAATGAACTAAAGACTTAAATCTAAGACTTTAAACTATGAAACTACTAAAACACTGAGGAAACTCTCCAGGACATTGGTCTGGGCAAAGATTTCTTGAGTAATACCTCAAAAGCACAGGCAACCAAAGTGAAAATGGACAAATGGGATCACATCAAATTAAAAAGCTTCTGCAAAGCAAAAGATACAATCAACAAGGTGAAAAGACAACCCACAGAATGGGAGAAAATATTTGCAAACTATCTATCTATCTTACAAGGGATTAATAACCAGGCTATATAAGGAACTCAAACAACTCAACAGGAAAAAAATCTAATAATCTGATTTTAAAATGTGCAAAAGATCTAAATAGACATTTCTTAAAAGAAGACATACGAATGGCAAACAGGTATGTGAAAACATACTCAATATCATTAATCAGAAGAAAGAGGCAAATCAAAACTACAATGAGCTATCATCTCAACCCAGTTAAAATGGCTTTTATCCAAAAGACAGGCAATAATGAATGTTGATGAAGATGTGGAGAAAGGGGAACCCTCATACACTGTTGGTGGGAATGTAAATTAGTACAACCACTACAGAGAACAGTATGGAGGTTCTTCAGAAATCTAAAAATAGAACTACTATACAATCCAGCAATCTCACTGCTGGGTATATACCCAGAAGAAAGGAAATCAGTATATTGAAGATTTATCTGTACTACCATGTTTCTTGCAGCACTATTCACAATAACCAAGATTTGGAATCAACTGAAGTGTCCATCAACAGATGAATGAGTATAGAAAATATAGTGTATATATACAATAAAATATTATTCACTCATGAAAGAGAATGAAATCCTGTGATGTGCAACAACATGGATGGAACTGGAGGACATTAGGTTAAGTGAAATAAGCCAAGCACAGAAAGACAAATTTTGCATGTTCTCACTCATATGTGGAAGCTAAAATTAAAACAATTGAACTCATGAAGATAGGAGGTAGAATGATGGTTACCAGAGGCTGGGAGGGTATTGGGGAACAGGGCAAAAAGTGGGGATGATGAATGAATGCAAAAATATAGTTCAATAGAATAATATCTAATATTTCATAGCACAACAGAGTGACTACAGTCAACAATAATTTATTGTATATTTTAAAGTAACTAAAAGGGTGGAATTGGATGTTCCTAACACAAATAAATAATAAGTGCTTGACGTGGTGGATAACACAATTAAACTAATGTAATTATTACACATTGTATGCCTGTATCAAAACATCACATGTACCCCATAAACATATATGCCTACAATATAACCATAAAAATTAAAAATTAAATTAAAAAATAAATAAATACAACTGTGTATAGAATAAAGAGGATTAGATGTAGACTGAAAAATGTGGATTTACCCCCTAGTTCTCTATTTCACAGTTGAGTGACTTCCTCATCTAGTCAACCTTCATTCCCCATTTGTAAGATGAAGATAATTCCAAGAATACTGCAAAATTAGGTAATATTTGCTAAAGTTGATTTAAAAATATATAAAAGGGTACTACTAACCTATGAAAACTGGAACCCCAAATTAATCAACATCTGAAAAAATAGATATAGAGAGATTATATTATGGAATGTTAACAAATTTTACAAAGAAATTCATAATACTCTATTTTGCTTTTAATCTGTCTGCTTAAATCTGAGATAAGAAAGGATAGAAGAATCAACTCAAGACTAAAGAAAACTTTTGTTTCTGACAATGTAACCAAATAAATACTATTAAAAACCTCTTGGTCCGGGCACAGTGGCTCACACCTGTAATCCCAGCTTCTCAGGAGGCTGAGGCAGGAGAACTGCTTGAACCTGGGAGGTGGAGGTTGCAGTGAGCCAAGATCATGCCACTGCATTCCAGCCTGGGCGATAGAGAGAGACTCCATCTCAAAAAAAATAATAAAAATTTTTTAAAAAAACCTCTTGATGTAGAAATTTTTAATAATAAAGACCAAAAATATCTTTAAATATGTAGTTAAACTTGAAACAAATTAAGAAAACATTACAGGGGTTAGTTGGTTGGTTTAAGAAAAGGAGCTGTCCGGCACAGTGGCCCACACCTGTAATCCCAGCACTTTGGGAGGCCAAGGCAGGCAGATCACGAGGTCAGGAGTTCGAGACCAGCCTGGCCAACATGGTGAAACCCTGTCTCTACTAAAGATACAAAAAATTACCTGGGCATGTTGGCGTGTGCCTGTAATCCCAGCTACTCAGGAGGCTGAGACTGGAGAATCGCTTGAACCCAGGAGGTGGAGGCTGCAGTGAGCCAAGATTGCGCCATTGCACTCCAGCCTGGGTGACAGGGTGAGACTCCGTCTCAAAAAAAAAAAAAAATGAAAAGGAGCTAGAAAGCAGAATGGTAATCTGATGTTGAAGCTATGGCTGCCTAAGAAACAGCTACAGTTTCAGAATCAAATAAGCTTGGATACTGAGAATCTCCCAAAGTCAGGATATGTTACCTTAGACTATCTGAGGGTGATGAGTTAGGACATAGACACTTTTCCCCAATAAAACCAATACCCTATAAGAGCTACATCTCATTGACAGGGGAAACAGAAAAATTCCTTCACCAACAAAGGAAGACAATCAGAGAACTCTTTAGTCTCAATCTAAGATCCAGGTGGGGAAAAAAATAGACTTTTTCCTAAGAATTCTAACCTCCCATGGATGTGAGTGTCATATTTATGTTACTTATGTGATCCAGGAAACGCCAAGGAAAAAATTTAACTTAAAGTAATTCAAAGTAGGTGCTGTCTTGGGGTACTCAGAAAAAGTAAATATAAATGCTCAAGGATATACCCTTCATATAAAGCATTACAAATGATATACCCTTCATATAGACACTACAAAGACCTGACAGAGACACACCAAAATGAACTCATAACCTAAAACTAAAAAACTCTTATGTAAACATGCTATTGTAAATGAGAAGTAGCAGAATTAGATCAAGGACTTTGGGCCTTTGAAATGATCAAATATACAACATAGTCAAGATGGAGACTAGAGTGAGGCAAGTGAAACATTTTCCTCAGGTAAAAAAAAAAAGAGATGTCAAAAAGCTCAGCAATCAAGGTAAATAATATTTTAATGAAATATTTTTTAATCAAAACTGATGCAAAAAATGCATGATAAACAAAATATCAAAAATTTAAATGAAGACAGTCTTATAATTTCATGTCAAACCATATTATAGCCTGAGCCAAAAGAATGTGTGCACCTATGTACATGAATTTTTTTTCAAGAATATTAAAGTGGTTGAAAAGTATTAGAAAGTAGATATATTAAAACTTACATTGTTTTAAGTTCAAAATTTTTATTTATGTCAAAAAATAATTTATTGTAATTTTACTTTCTTGACTTCAATGGGAGAAAATGCATCAAGATTTTTATTAAAATTATTAATCATTAAAAACAATATATAAAAGCATTATTATATAGGCACAAAATGAGAAAAGAACAATATAATAATAAATAGGCAAATTTGCAAAATAATTAAGTAAAAATTTTAGAAATTAAAAATATAATTATTCAAATTAAAAACAGCAGTGGACTTAACAGCAGGTTAGATATAGCTAAAAAGAGAAACGGCAAACTAGAAGATAAATGTAAAGAAATTATCCAGCATGTAGGACAGAAACATGGAGAAAAATAAAACATGAAAGCAGGGTTAGGAAGCAAAGAGGTTAGAATTTAAAAGCCTAACATCTATCAAATAGAATTCCAGAAAGCACACACACACACACACACACACACGGAAGAGTTAATGGCTAAGAAAATTTAGAACTGATGAAAGACAATAATCTCCAGATTCACAAATCAGTGAATCCCAAGTAGGATAATTTTCTTTAAATTCACACCTAGAAACATTATAGTTAAACTGAGAACATTAGGGTAGGGAAAGGAGAGAGAGATTTTTAAAAGCTGTCAAGAAAAAAAAATTTTTTTGAGAAAGTATTATTGCCTGGCATTATACTACATATTGGAACTACAGTGATGAACAGAAAAAATATATCTCTGCCATGTAATCCTTATAATCTTGATAACACTGAACAATAGTAAGTTTAGTTTCAAATCTTATGCATGCAATCAAGAGAGGAGAAACCTAACAGCAGCTTATGTAAATATGAAACTCTGAAGGTTTGCTGCAAGCTCAAAATGAACCAACTCTTTGATTTTACTCTTAAAATAGCTTATTTACTCTTTGGATATATTAACGGAAGCTCAGTGTCCTGATTATGGAAGACAATAATCATGTACTACTCTGCACAAGTCAGTGAATATCTGGGATATTATTTAAATATTTTACCCCGTTCTGGGTAATAAACACTGGAAGGCTAGATGACAAATGAGTTTAGAAGAGAGTTGCCAGGATAATGAGAGTCTCAAGCACCATATTACATGAGAAATTATTGAGAGAAATTAAAACACTAATGTATATACTATTCTTCCAGCAATTACGTATTCTATGTGCATATGTACTAGGTGCTGTTTTAGGTAGGTGCTTGAGGTATATCAGTAAAACAAACAAAAATCTGGCCTTCAGTGAACTAATTGTCAAAAGAGGGAGACCAATAATTAATAGAATAAACAATGTGTTAGAAAATCTTAATGTCTAAGAGAATAATCAAGTAGGAAAAGGAGGGATAGAAGTGTCAGGAAAGGGCAATAGATGGAAATCTTGAATAGCATGGTGAAGGCAGGCCTCATTGAGGAGGTGGCATTTGCACAAAGGCTTAAAGAAGATGAAGGATGAGCCATGAGGTTCTCTGGAGGAAGAGAGCTCCAGGCAGAGGGAATAACTAGTACAAAGGCCCTAAGTTGGGAGCAGATCTGGCATATTTGAGGAACAGCAAAGAGATACGTGAGAAGGGAATAGAATAAGCAAAAGGGAAGTAGGATTAAGTCAAAGAGGTATCAGGAAGGGATAGGAGCTAGCCTGTATAGGGCCATGTAGTCCACTAACTCTGAGAGAAATGAGGAGCCATCGCAGAGTTTTGAGCAAAGGAGAGACATCATCTGATTTATTAATACATTTTGAAGGATCATTTTGACTGCCAAGTTGAGAAAGGACTTTAGAAGGGCTAGGGTACAAGTGCAGAGATCTGTTAGGAGGCTCTTGCAGTAATCCAAGCAAGAGATGATAGTGGCTTGGGCCACGATATGGCAGCAGCGGAGGAGATGAAAAATAATCAAATTCTGGAAATATTTTGTGGGTGGAGTGCCTTAGCCAGCTTGGGTTGCCATAACAAAATATCATAGACTTGGTGGCTTAAACAAAAAAATTTATGTTCTTACAGTTGTGGAGGCTGGAAGTTTGAGATCAGGGTGCAAGCATGGTCAGGTTCTGGTGAGGACTCTCTTCCTGGCTTGCAGACAGCTCTCTTCTTATATCTTCATATGGCAGAGAAAGAGTGAAAGTAGCTCTCTAGTGTTTCTTCTAATAAGAGCACTAATGCCATAATGAGGGCCCTACCCTCATAACTTCATATAAACATAATTACCTCCCAAAGGTCTTATCTCCAGATACCATCACTTGGGGGTTAGGGCTTCAACATATATAAATTTGAGGCAAAGGGGACACAGTTCAGTCCACAGCATAGAGATAGCAGGATTTCCTGACAGATGGGCAGTATTGGAGGATCCAGCTACAACAGCACAGAGAAGAGGTAACCAGTGAGGTTGGAAATCACAGAAGACAGGTGAAGAAATGTATCAAAGAGGAAATGATCAGTGGTGTCAAATGTTGTTGCCTGGTCAAGTAATATGAAGACTGAGAATTGACCATTGGAATTAGCAACATGGAGGGGAGGGATATTGGCAAAAGCCTAATTGGGGTGGGTTTAAGAAAACATGAGAAGAGGAATTGGAGAAGGCAAATTTAGACTCTCCCAATTTGAATTTGAATTCTTTAAAGAAATTTGTTGCAGAGAGGAACAAAAATTAGGGATATAGCTGGTGGGAGAGTGGGAACAAGAGGAGGGTTTTTTCTAAATGGAAGAAATGACAGAATGTTTATGTCCAGCAGGGGAGAACAAGTTGCTGAAGTTGAAGAGAAAGAGAAGAATTGCTGAAGCACATCCTTGGGTAGTGAGGGGGATAGGATTTAGTGAGCTTCAGATAGGACCACCCAAAGCAACAAGATGGTTGGGAAGACAGAGACATGGGAACAGATGCTGGAAGGTGGGTAGAATGTGGAGGTAAAATAGTCTACCAACATTCTTTTCTAACTGCTTTAATTTATTAGTAAAGCAGGAATCAAGGTCAGTAGGTGAAAGTAAGGATGGGGAAGAAGTTGTAAGAGGTTTGAAATGGTGGAATGGTCATCTAGGAAAGTGTGAGAGTAAATGGACCAGGGAAATATACTGTGATAATGACCATAGGCAACATTAAGTTCTCATTTGAAGTTCATCATCATGAATATAAAGCCAAATCAGGCATCAAGAGTGTAATTTTCTTCAGCCCCAGTCAATTGTACAGGCATAGGCACAGAGTAGATGAACAGAGATTTAACCAGGGTTGTGCTTTTACTAAAACCATAAAGAGAGAGAAGGCAAGGGAACAACAGGTACCTATAAAGGGTGATTATAAGGAATGATGATAGAATTTAACTGGGCAAGGAGTGGATAGAGGATATCAAAAGGATGAAGAGCAATGAAAAGGAAGTAGGATTAATTTGTTGGAGGGTCTCATGCAATTGAAGAATTGCTGGAGGTCAGGGATCTAAGAGAGAAAAGGTGAAAAGATAAGATGATGTTAATAAAAAATGAGATGTGTAAAACTGAGGTTGTAGAGCATAGCAAACAGGTGATTAAGGAGAGGCATCTTAAAGTATTTGAAGAGCTGAGCTGTAGTATAGAAACAGACCTTTTTTGTATTATTCTAGGACCACGGTTTAGAAATTACAGAGAAAAAAAATGTCAGGACTGGAGAAGTATCCTATAAAAGGTGAGATGGAACAAGATGCCTACTAAAGTGGTGAGATCTCTAGAATTGTTCAAGGCTGGATAACCACTCAGTCTTTTATAAGAGACATAAGAGAGAAGGTTTCTGCAATAAATAGATCATATTAGAAAACCATGCAGGGTTTTCTTCCTGAAGTTTCTTCCTTTTTCCTAAAAATATTTTGCCTTACTGTAAGGGAAGTATACAATAGTGGGGCCATATGTGCTAGTGGGGGCTGCCCTCCCTATTCCAGTTACCCTCTATCATTGTGGTGATAGAGCCCCAGATGTTCTGCAAACATTCACATACGCAGCAATTTTTACAAGTGACCTTTTCCCAGGAGCTTCATCAAACAATGGAGGATAAAGATCAAGTATCAAACCCAAAGGCATTAGACTGATCTCCAGTGCTTTTTTGCTCTGAGTTCCCCCTATGATGCTCTCCTTTTGTTTCCACACACCATTTTCTTTACGTTATTTGGCCTCATCCACCACCTGGAAAGCCTGCTCCCTTCTTCTGCCCCCCATCTTCAAGTCAACTCAAAACCAACTGTGCATGAGACCACCCCAGACTGCCCCCACCCCTGTTCCAGTCTAGAGTTGCCGCTTTTCTCCTCCAAGCTATTATTATGACATGTTTCACCCCTCGTTGCAGAAGAAGTATTTTTCCCCAGCTTCTCACATTTCTAAGGGACTTCCACTCAAGAGCCCTTTCCTCATGGGAAGAATTACTAGAATAAATAATTCTAAACTCTATCTGTAATGGTTCATCTCCAAGAGAAAAAGAATTATAATCCTACCGATTGAAGGCTGACATTCAATGGCTATTGTCTTACTAGGGAGAATGTTAACTGTGCCTCAAAAGCAAGAACCAGGCCAATTGTTGTTGAGTCATTATTGTTGTTTTTCATTTTCTTTGGTCACTGACAGTTTCTCCTCCTGTCATGCAGTATGAACACATGGAAATAGTCCACTCTTCTCTGAAGTTCTTATCCATTTGGCTTCTTGGTAAGTGCATTTAGAATAACCTAGATGAGTTCAGTCATATTGGGGTAGAAGTAATGAGTCCCCACCATGACCTCAGACCTAATTCATATTTTCCAATACCACTTACCAGAAGCAATGTTTGTTGGGGTTACAGGCTGCTGGCCCAGAGTAATAAATCAGCTCTTTTCCCATCTAATGTTGGTTTAATTCTTTCTCTAATCCCTACAATTCTAGTATACGCGAGGTGAATGGCAATTCAATTCTCTCCTCACACTTAGCATTTGTTCTATGTACTGATCTCTTTCAATGCACAGCTGCTTTTCTTCCAAACAAGATTTTACAATTTTTGAAGGCACAAACATCTTACACCTCTTTATCATCCCTCTAGCAC
The DNA here is from genome assembly GCF_028885655.2 of Pongo abelii. Taxonomy (NCBI): domain Eukaryota; kingdom Metazoa; phylum Chordata; class Mammalia; order Primates; family Hominidae; genus Pongo; species Pongo abelii. Next base: position 27,042,537 of record NC_071985.2, on the reverse strand, counting down.
CCGCCACAATGTCATCTGGGTAACTGATATTCTACAGTTAACAATATTATCCACAAGCAGTAATAATCCCATGAATCACTAGCCTTGCCCTTGGGCCACCAGCACCCCAAACCAAGCCTTATTATCAAATGAGAGCATCTCATTAACTGGGTAAAAAATTAGACTTGAGAAGACATCTGCATTCCCGATGTGTTTCATTTGTTCTTCCCATTGGCACTGGCAAAGAAATTTCTCATCCCCTGTCTGTGGGTCTGAACACTTCAGAAATGATATAGATCTTATCTCTGGTCCATTTAGTTGAACATGAAAAGCAAGGTCACTATAGACATTTGGTTCCTGTGCCTTTAGAACCACCACGTCAACTCAGAGAGAATATTTAGCTCTTCTGTCACCTACTGCTTAGAAGCAAAACAAATGAAATTAACAGGTCTTTAATTTTCTCATTAAGGCAGGCAGATGGGCTGGAGCTTGTGACAGTACTGCAATGAGTATGAGAAAAATACATATTCGTGGTTCTTTCAAATAAGACTTAAGAAAGCAAGAATGCTGCAAATGCTATTCTTTCCTTCTCATTACATATAAAACTATTTCCATTGAGAAAAGAAAAGAAAACGGGACATCGTGGTCATATTTTACTCGACTTCTTTTGCTTTGTGATAATCCCATCTTTGTTCTCAACCACTATCATTACCCAGAGGAAGGGTATTTACATGGAAGGAAAAACCAGGATACTTTGAATTATGAAATAAATGGACTGAGGTCAAATCTATTGTCCCGGCCTTCCTAATGGCCTCTTCACTCAGTTACAGTTGTGGTGGTTCTTAACAGAGAAACCCAGACATCTAAAAAACATTGACAGCTCCCATGTAAATGTGAACAGCCCCAGAGACTAAAACGTAAAGCAGCCGATAAAATGTTCTTCTCCTTAATGGAGAGTACACCCTAGCAGTATTGAACAATGTTATTTACAAGTAATTTGTTGAATATCAGTGCTCTGAGTTGTTTTTTCCCCTTAACGTAGTATTCAGGAAGCACTAATAAAATCGAACTAGTCTCTTCCCTTGTATATTCTTAGATTCATTAAGACTCACCAAAGTCATTAAACCACTCTGCTTAAATTGTCACTTACTAGAACAGACAGAGGTGCAAAAAGCCAACACAATTAAATGTGTGAATCCTTTTCCCAGGGGTCCTGGATTTCCCTGGGCATCATCTCTGAGGCTTGGACCCCAAAACCACACTGATGACTATCATTCATTTGCAATTATTGAACATTCACTTTGTGCCAGGTTCTATAATAGAGTCTGAAGACTTGGAATGGATGTCTTGAGCCTCACTGATGATATGATCTAGTGGGAAAGACAGAAGTAAGCATAAAATAAATGCTATGATCAGTATAAGGAGAGATAGGAAAGAGTTAATAAACAGTTTGATGATACATAGGTAGGAAAGCTTTGAGAGAAGTCCTGACAAAAATTCACAGTTCACAAGACTCCCAGAGGTCTCGAGAATATCTTAAAAATCTAATAATGAGATTATTTGTCTCCCTTTTGTTTCCTTCCCGGGGAAGATGGGAAAACAAAGGCAAGAAAATAAAGTGATTTTCCAAGGAACACAAAGGAATGCCAGTTAGCACGCCTGACCCATAACATCACATAGCCCTTCAGAAACTTAAAATTCCACCCGCCCTCCTCCTGCTCTCTGACCACCGAGGCCAGCTTCATCTTTCCAGAACCCATTTTTTATGCCATTAACTCAGATAAAATTCAAGCCCTTCTGATTTCACCAGGGCACATAGATCTTTAACCCCGTTCCCAGAATCCAGTGTATTGCGGTTCAAAATCACTGTACTCAAAATCAATATTTTGAACATCTATCATATGCAGCCTAATAAAAATATAACTATATATCAAGCATTGCTAGGCACTTACATCGCAGCTTCCTATTTAATCCTTACATCCACTTATCAGGCAGGTCCACTATTATCTCAATTTTACTGATGAGGAAATAGAAACTTGTAGAGCATTCTGGTTATCTGTTGTTTCATCACAAACCATCCCTAAAACATAATGGCTTAAAACAACAACTTATTATTTCTCATGATTATGTGAGTTGACTGGGGCTCATCTGGGCAGTTCTTGCTCGAGATCTCTCACACAGTTGCAGCCAGATGTCAGCTGGGGCTACCATTCATCGGATGGCTGAACTGGGCCAGACATCAAAGATGGCTTCTTCACTCCCATGTCCAGGGGTCCAGGGTACCTCCACACGGCCTCTATCTCTGGCAGAAGACTTGGACTTCTTCCATGGCAACTCAGGGCCACAAAAGACCAGGAAAGAAGCTGCTAATCCTCTTGAAAGCTAGATGAAAAACTGGCTTAGCTTCACTTTAAACGTACTGTGTTGGTCAAAACAGTCTCAGGCCAGCCCAGATGCAAGAGGAGGGGAAGTAGTTCCCAACCCTTGACAGAAGAATGTAAAAAGATTATGTGACCATCTTTAATCTACCGCAGGGAAGACTGGCAAGTTACCCAAGGTCACATAACAAATAAATGCCTGAGCTGGGACTCAATCCACTTCAGTCTGATTCCAAAGCCCGTTAACTAACCTCTTTATTGTCTTCCCAGTGAAGGCAATTCTATTACGCTGCCAGTGTGGGAACAAAAGTAAGTCTACTCAAGACTTCTCCCTGCAAAAGTGTGAGCATAACTGAGGACACAGGCTCCCTTAGGACCTTGGCCCTTCACCGAATCCCACTGCAGCTGTTGGTCCCTGTCTGTGGGTTCAAGAACCTAAGGCCCCATGCCCTGGGACTCAGAGTTCCTCTGATCCTGACACAGAGAGTTCTGGCCTTATAAAATATATCCACAAGTAACCCGGATTTCTTGTCTGAACTCTTAACTATGCCAGGGTTAAGATAGGCAGAAACTCAAAGGGTAACCACTGCATTTTATTATAATGCCAGGTTACACGTCAGGCCAAGCACAGAAATCACCTGAAGGCCTTACCTGAACAACATTGAACATAGAAGTGTGCACAGCTGGGATTTGGGGTCCCTCATAGGGCTCTCCAAGGAACACTATTACACAGAGACTGGTAAGTAGTGATGATCAAACTGGCAGTAGTCATAAAGATTTGGTTAGTAGAGAATTGGGGAAATGAAGGGTGAGGTTGCAGGTGTAAGGTTTTTGTATCGGTTTGAACCCCGAAAGCACGCCAACAGACAACACGAGGTAGTGTGGAACAACATGCCGTTTTACTGAGCGCCTTGGTGCAGACAGGCTGAGGCTTAAAATGGCGTCAGCCCCAAGTGAGGACGGGACAAAGGTTTTATAGTCTTCTGTAAACAGGAAGTGTCCTACTCCGACGTAACTATGTTGTACCCAGATGGCCTCTTTCTCCATCTTCAGGGGTCTTCCAGCCAGGATAACTGTCTTCTGACTGGCTCTCTTCCTGCTTCTGCTATTTTGCTGGTGCACGCTGCTGACATAAGTGGCCTTGGGCCTTGGGACTGGGCCTGAGAAGGGAGGAGTTATTCATCTCCTTAAGCTTTCAGGCCCTGGGGAGAATCTAACAGCAGGGAAAGAGAGCCAAGAGAGATTACCTCTGAAAGAAAGGGTGGGGAGTGGGGATGCACAGGGCAATGGAGTAAGTAAGGGTGTTGGGGGAATATCATGCCCCATCCCAGAGGGAAGTTCAGGGTCTCCAGGAAGAGGCAGGCAAAGGAAGATTCTGAGTCAGGCTATCCATGAGTGGGGCACACCTTTTCAAGCACCTTGTCTTCCCTCCAGCCTATACCATCACTCCCCATTATCTCTCTGGAACCAGCATCTTGGAAGTACTCCTTTTTGTTAATCATTCATCAGCCAGCCCTGGTCTGTAGGGATGCCATTGACATCTGTAAGAACGTTCTGGACCATGTTCATTACTAGAAGCGCACAAATTGCTGCACACATTTTCCTTTGCTCGAGGCGGTTGTTTTTATGAGCCTTAGTGAAAACAAAATTCCATTACGTCAAAGTTAATTCCTCTGCAGCACACAGTAGCCCAGCCGCATTCAGTAGCTTACAGGGCTGACGGAAGTGAAACGTCAGTGATGCATTCACTGTTAGAATCACAGAATGGCCAGTCCTTCCATTTACCTGGGGCTGCCTCATCTGGATGAATCGTAAAATGTGTCACTAACTGCCTACGCACTGCTCATCCACCAACTGAAGCAGAGGACCCATTAGGCTATCCCAGCCAGCGTACACAGGCCTCCACTTAAGACCAAAGAAATGTGGCCTGAGGACGGCTCGCATAGAGCTAATCAGCTCTGACTCACCTTCCTCTTGCCTGTCCGCCTGTTCTCCCAGGAATTCTATTTGGTCCAGGATCTCACAGCTGCTCCCCACAGGCAGAGGCAGCTGGCATGGTCCCACAGGGCACCGTTATGGCCACAAAGCCCCGCAGCAGGGGAAGCCAGGTGTGGATTTATTTTGCTGACATGGCTTCCTCTGAGGTAGTATTAGAGAGGAACACTGCCTTTTATTTTCCCCCTCACTCCATGGGAAAGGAGAGAAGGAGGTGTCCCCGGGAAGCTGATGAGAGAGGAAGAGAGTGACAACACAGAGGAGAGAAAGGGCTGCAGGAGAGAGAGCCACAGACACCTTGACTACTTCACAACAAGGGGAAGCTGCTCTTATTATAGGGAATAGGGAGTGCCTCAGACAGAGGCTTTCTTTGGGGAGCTGAGAGACTTCAGAAATTAAAGATTGAGGAGGGAGTTCAAAGAGTCTTCCCCTCCCCCATCCCATCATTTTACTCTGTGAATTTATTTTGACAAAATAATTTCAACCCAGCCATAGCCATGTCTGATTCTCCTACCACACTCAAGGAGATGCCAGTGTCCCCCATTTTATTATACCGCTGGAGTAAAGAATGCTAATGAGATTTGTTAAAGAAGAATGGCTTAGATCCATCAAAGAAAAAACAACCATAAGCAAAGGCATATTGCATACTTGTTCCAGACCATCCTGACTGGCTGCTAATGCTGGATGAGGTCACTAGATCATTTTTTGCCTCCACTTTCTCTTTTCTTCATCAGCTTGGGCAAGGTTACCATTCAATAAATATCTGGGGCCTCTAAGCCTAGTGAGACGAAGAACTGGGGAAGGTAAGGATGATGACTAAGAGGTTCCTGCATAGCCTTGAGAAACTTAGGTAGGGAAAATTCAGTTGTCAAAAGTCAGATAAATAGTTTTGGGGGTACTAAGATCATTTGAAACCTACCACCCAGGCTGTCTATGGTCACTTGTTGCAATATTAAAAAGCAATTGAAAGTGAATCACTGAAAGTGATCCGAGCTCTGAAATCTAATAAGGAAAAAGGAATGTTTCCCAGAAGTTGTGGCATTTGGGGAGTTGTTTGGGTTCTATGCAATGTTAGGGTTTGAGGTGGATTTTTCATGCCTGAATCACACTGCTCACCCTGACGCTCTGAAGTTCTCAGCAGAAGGAGAATACTCATAAGGAGCAACAGTTCAGTGGGGAACAAAATCAAGTTTTAGCCAGGACTGTGAAAGAGCCTAACAGCCCCACAAGCAAAACTTCTTGGGCAAAAACAACTGGAGCACATGGCTCAGGAAGACCTAAGTGGGGCCACCCACCTCTTCACAATGTAGAGCTTGACTCCCTGTGTTTCAGCATGCACTCCAGGAGCCAGAAATGTGCACAATTTCATAAGAGACTGGGATCTACTCAAAAGGGGCTAGCCAGTATGTCTCAAGAGACCCAATCAATACACTGCACATTAAGCCTTCCTTGGCAGGGCAGGGTGGGGCAGGTGCAGAGCTACGAGAGGGATGAAGAGAGTGTTCAAGAGCTTGTCAGCACTTCCCCCAAGTAAGGAGAGGGCTGGGTGTGTTGTCCTCTATTAAAAGATGTTGAAACATGAGAAGAAAACAAAAAAGTCATATAAATAAGAAATTTCCAGAAAATCTTTATAGCCAATGATTGCTTTAGTCAGAAGTTCCTTTCTGAAAAGAGCTAGGCATAAGGGGGAGATTTAAGCTAAGCCTGAGATTCCTTCCCAATTCCACAGAAAACCACTTAGGCTTGAGGTAGGGCAATAATCCACAAGTACAGGGAACAAAGCACAGCTAGCTGGGATCTCCTGCCATCTCAGGGCCTATGAAGACTTCCAGGAAATGCTATAATATAATTGTTCAGGAAAAGGCTGTGTCTAGAACATTTAGCAGTTGGACACTAATCATCAGGGCTTAAATAGATTATCCCAGCATCAATGGTGACAAGCAGATGTTTAATGCACCCATAGTCCATATGTGGTTGGAGGAGAAACTTCAGCCATGGTTCGGTGCTTCATGCCACTGACTCAGGAGAATTTGATGCCAAGAAAAGATGCTGACTGCCCTGAAAAGACTCAAGGGCTTGGCTCATTGACCAGCTGCCTGAGAAGCAGATGTCCTTGGACCGCATGCTATGTCCCTCTGTGTTATGGCTATAACAGAAATAAAGAACAGTTGAATGACACAAAGTCTGATGTCTACCACTTTTCTCCTTGTGTGTTTGTGAACCAAGAAAAGCCATGGAATGTATAACAAAAGCAGATTCCTCACAAGTGCTGGAGGGCAACATGGAGGAATGCTACAACGTCCTGGGAAATTTTTTTTGAGGACAACTAAATGATAGACAGTTGACAAAACTCGGGAAGAGGAAAGGAGATAGAGAGAGAATGAAACCCCTTCGACCTGAAGGCTCCTTCCTCACTTCAAGCTTTCAAAGCATCTCAAGGCCATTTTGAGGGGCAAGAGGAGGCAAGGGGGAAGAGGAGGTGGAGCAGGCAAGATCTCACACCCTGCTTCAATCACAGCCATTCAATTTAAGTTTTGTATATGGGAATTTATGTCAGATTTAATTTGGCAAAAGGAAGAAGTCTTTTGAACACCACTGTTCTAGAAAAAAATAAAGAATAGAAATTCCTAATATAACATGAAACAAAACTCTTGGTCTCCAATGTACCCAATTATATAAATTGACTCAAGCATAACTGGAATTAGAACTGCTAGCTTCTGTCTAATTTGCCCTCTCCTTTCCTTTCCACGGTTCAACAATCCCAAGATCCTGTGGTGAAAGGGAAAGAGTCCTGGCCTCAGACATGAGATGTGATGTAGAGATTGTTTCTTTTGTTTACTAGTAATGTAACCTGTGCTAATCACTCACCTTCCCTGAGCCTCCATTTTCTTGACTATAAAAAGACATCCTTCTTACCTCACAGGGTTGTGGTAAAAGAACTCTTTCCTCCGAAGGAGCATTATGCAAATCTGTTTGCAACTTTTGAATATCTTGTAATACCTATGCATTTCCACTTGTCAACAGATTCTAGTACATGTCTCAGTCAATGAAACACTTATTCAAATTGACTGAAACTTCTGCCACCTGCAGATAGGCATGAGTGAGTGAATGATCTACACTTCCAAGTTTGGGCAATAAGTATCAGGGAAGTCATAGGATAAAGAATATGGGAATTCCAGTGAGAACATAATGGGCCCTGTCAACTCCTCAATGCCTTCCACTGGCCCTATGGGTGGTCCAAAGACTACATCAGTCAGAATTAAAAAGGGAGCCCCTACAGCAGCCCTCTGAGGGGGGCAGGCCAGGAGACCCACTCTTCCATGAATTCCAGGAGCAGCAGCCACACTGCTATGCTCCTGCCTCCTCCTGTCACTCTGCTCCAGTTACATGCCCCAGAGTCACTGTAGGGCCACAGAAGGTTGCTGCACCCTGTGCTTTCAGGCTCACTATCCCATGCCTTGACAGACAAGATGATGTGGATGGAAGGCAGGCCAGCCCGGTGACCATAAGGCTCAAGAAGGAAAACAGATGAATGATTTCAGTAGGATTCAAAAGGAGAAAAAAACCCTCTGTGTTGCTTCTGTTTTTTCACAGAAGAAAGAAGTCCATTCATAGTTCTTATATATGCAAACAAAGACTGCAAGTGATCTTCTGGATTCGCAGACTGCAGCAATGCCCCATTCAAGCCTTTCAGCCATTCCTCAAGCACCAGAAACCCCAGCACAAGGTTATCAAACCTTCTTATTCGTGAGCACTCCTGATTGCTCTACAGCAGCTACAGATGTAACCCTGAAAATGCCTCCAAATGCTGCAAACAAACAGTCTGTTTTTAACTGTAAATTAAACACAGGCACAAATGCAAGGTGTTACCTTAAAAGAGAGAAGTGCATGTGGCACTTTTAAATGCTATGCCTCAAGCAACTGTGTATCTTATAAATCACACTGTCCTCATTTTAATTAATGACAATGAGAAGTAAACATACTCACAGAAAGAACCAGTCTCTAGATTGTAAAACTGGAACCAGATCACTGAACAGCAAGTGGGATAACAGTAAAGTCAAAAAACATCAGGCTGCTCAGGAGAGTGCTCTGTTGTCCCTTGCATAAAAAGCAGGCTTGACTAGAGAAATGATTACATGGAAATTTTAAAAGGAATCAGAATGTATTCATAATTATACTTGACCTTTAAATATTGCCTCGCCATTTTCAAAGCCCTTTCACATGCATCATGAAATCTGATGTTCACAAAACCCCTGGGAACAGGCAACACAGACATGGTTCCCATTTGACAGACGGGCCAACTAAAGCCTGAGAGGTTATGTAACTTGCCTGGGGTCACACACCTGGTAAGTGACAGAGCTAGGCCTTAAACCTAGGTATCCAGGCTTCAATTTCAGTGCTTCTGTTACATAAAACCTGCTGCTATGAAAGCTAAGTAAAACTAAATAAATATCTTAGAAGAATGATTAGGTTGTCAGACTTCTCAAAATTACACACCAAAAACCAACTGGCTCGAGTTGAAGGTCAAGAAGTGTAGAGCTATGGTGATAGAAGGCATCCTTTTAACATCTCTATGTTGCAAATCTACAGACTCCCATTCTCACTCACCTGTTTTTCCAGTAAACACACTGACGCATAGAGATGCTAAAGGATGGGCTTAATATCATTTATAAGGCCCAAGATAAGAAAATTTCAAGGTCTTGCCACTGCCAGTTTTGGTGCAAATTAACAGCATCACTGAGTAGCCAATAGATGCTGGGCCCTAGGGAATAAGTGGGGGATGGCACACAAATTAAACAGAAAATGCACCCGTCCTGGGCAAGCCGGCTGAAACAGCTCTCCCAAAGCAAACAAGATACGTTAATAGAGTCAAGGTCATCTTCACTTTCCTCTAAGGAAAATGGGAACTTCTCTGGGAGCTCTATTCCTGGAAGGTCTACTTGTCATTGGCTGTTGCTCTATTTCTTATGAGTCATCAGTCATTTTAGCCTGATTTTATTTAATTCACTTTGCAGTTTCTTCAATGGATGAAAGGATTCATTTTAAAAGTCTCTGCACCAATTTTAAGAGTTGCTAGCTTCCAAGTCTGTCCAAGCTACCTACCATGTTGGGCAGTTTTGTGTGTGCGTGTGTGTCTTTTGTGTCTTTGCCTGGAGGCACAGTACCATTAAAATATTCACCCTCATAGAAGGAGGCAGACCCCCTGAAACCCAAGTAAGAAACATGGCCTTTACAATTTGTTATTCATCTTATTATTTCAGCATAGAAGAAAACCAGGTCACAAGCTCTGTAAATGCCAGGCTCATTAATGAAATGGGTTTTACACCCAAGAGCTGAATGGGCTATCTAGGCCCTGAGATAGTATATTTTGTGGCAATAATACTTTAACAGATAATGAATCAGCAAATTGCACTGGTGGCTTATTTCATTTACTTTGGATAGGATTGGTCTTCCCACCACATCATTTTCCTGGTTAAAACCTAGTGGAATGTTTTCCTTTCCAGTTCTCAAGAAATACTACTTTTTGGTGGGGGTGAAACAAAGCCCTAAGCCTTGTGAAGGAAACAGAGACTAACAAAATAGAATGTAACACTGTAGAGGAAACTTCAGACCACCCAGCCAACTACTGAAAGCCAGAGACTTTCAGCCCAGGCTGGGAAGAGACTCAGGGTCTTACGCTATGAAAACAATATCGTAATTCATCAGCATAAGTCCAGCAGGTACCTCTCATTCCCGAGGTGCACCAAGGCTAATTAAGTTGCCAGATGCACTAACCATGTTAAGCATTTTAAGAGACAGGTTTTCACTCTGAAACAGCCTGCTCTCCGCCTTGTTCTGGATACAGGTATAACTGCTTCCAACCTTCCCTAGAATGTTTGGCAGCCCCTGGAAAGAGGAAGAAAGGGGTAGAATGCTTGTTAAGAGTAGGACAGTGTCATGTCCTCTTAATGCGGGGTTTTTCAACAGTGGCACTATTAACATCTGGGACCAGATAATTTCCTGTTGTGGGGGTGTATTGGTTTGTGAGGGCTGCCATAACTATGTATCACAAACTGGGGGGTTTAAAAGAACAGAAGCTTATTCCACCATGGTTCTGGAGGCTAGAACATTGAAATCCAGACATCAGCAAGGTTTGTTCCTTCTGAGGGAGAATGTGTTCCAGGCCCTAGCTTCTGGTGATGGCCAGCAATCCCTGGTGTTCCTTTGCTCATTGACGCATCATTCCAGTCTCAGCTTCCATCTTCTCACAGCTCTCCCTGTGCCTCTGGGTCTTCACATTGCAGTCTTCTAATAAGGACACCAGTTATATTGGATTAGGGGCCCACTAACTCCAGTATGACATTGTCTTAACTAATAACTACATCTTAAGCCACCTCATTTTCAAATAAGGTCACATTCTGAGGTATTGAGGGTTAGAACTTCAACATATCTTTTGGGGGCACACAATTCAACCCATACAGAGGGGTCTCCTGGACAATGTAGAATGTTTAGCAGCATCCCAGTTTTACCCGCTACATATGAGCACTCTCCCTGTCATGACAATAAAAAATGCCTGTAGACATTGTCAAAGGTTCCCTGCAGGCAAAATCACCCCTGGTAGAGAACCACTGTCTCTGGATCAGAAAGATAAAGTTTAATTCTGATTCTCTTTTAATTAATTGTGCTATTGCCTTAAAAAATTTGGTCAGACTCTCTGGTCTTCACTTTTTCTCACACATCTCGTAAGAGCTGTGGTGTTGCCGAGGCCTGATTGAGATAGTATATGGAAAGAGTTTGCTGCATAATGAGATGCAATAAATGACAACTATTATCTTTTGTAAACCAGGGAAGTTTCTTTTGCAGGATTCTCTGTGGGTCTCAGTATTTACTGCCCTGATACTGAACTCTAGTCCTTGTCCCCGAGAGCTCCAGAAGGCAAAGGAGCTTTCCAGGTGTGCTCTGCGTCCACTGCTGGGGGCAGAAAGTCCCCTTAGAGCCCAGCTGAAGCCCTCCCAGCATCTGTGACTGCGACACCAAAGCTGCAGACAGCCACATATCACAGCCAAGGAAAGGGAAGCTCTGAGTATGATCAGAATGTTAATGTGGCTGCATTGCACCATGGACAGTATCAGCCCAAGTGAACACTGTAGAAAATCCACTGGAGACAGGGATGTGGAAGATGAAGAAAACTGGTTCTTAGGTATTGACTATGGCATACATGCAGAGACTTTACCTCCCTTGCCATGACAAGACCATCTGAGATCCCATGCTAGGTGTTTATTACAGAACATACCACAGTGAATTGTGATTGGTGAGTCACTGGTCTAGTTCACTCACCAGAGTCGGGGGAGAATAGGAACAGCATCTTATTCATGGATCCACCCCATGTGCTCAAAATGGGTGCCTGTCACATAGTAGACACTCAATAAAAGTGTGCGTGTTTAATAAATGGGCCACCTTTCATCTCCAAGGTCTCTAGCCTACAAAATGGCATTTTTCTTTAAGGCCCTAATACAATCTAAGGCCCTAATACATCCCATGAATCTTGGGAAATCCCATATTTTTCACATCTCCTCTCATCAAGTAATTTCTAGGTATTCCCAAGGAATGTTAACATGTTCCACAAATCTATTCTGGTTGACATGCAACCCTTTCATCAGTCATCCCCCTGGACGCTTCCTGTCATCTTTTAATTAGCTTTCGTTGCTTACTCCGTATAATTTCCACTCAAGTGTGGACTCCACCCCAATTGCCCAATGTACTTTGAGAACAGGCTTATAGCATTTAACAGATCCCTTATTAAAGACTGAGAGACCACGTGGCAACACAAGTCACTTTCAACTGCTATTCACACGGCTACTCTCAAAGTCCCCTGGACTATATTTGACTTCATATCCCTGCCTATTTCCCCTTTCATCAGATAGGATGGAAAGGGAGAGAGCTCCACCTCCTCATAGGAATTACCAGGCCTTCCTCTATCCAAGGACCCAGACCCACCCCAGTTTCAGGACAGAGAAAGACTGGAAGTCTTCCCCACTCCATCTCATTTTCCATCCCAGGATGATCATAGAAACTCATCTCCTTCAGGAACAAAGGGAAGATTGGCCCCTATTGCCCCCCAAAACAATCACTATATTCATCAATAATAATAATATAATTCATCTAAAATGTGGGTTTATTCTGTCTTAAGTAAGACCAATGAGGGCCATCGCTACTGCAGCCCAGGTAACACTATTCTCATCCCAGTCCTGCCACTTTCCATAGTCATTCCTCTAGTGTAAGATAAAGGAAAGATGAAGTTTATTCATCCCTCCTGACATGGTCCAGTCCTCTCTGAACAAATGCAGATCACAAAAACACTCATATCTCCCAAGAAGAAAGAAAAGCTTTCCAACATAAGAACGGTCAACTTGCATTACCAAACAGAAGATTTAACATCTCTGTCTAAAGCATTTCTATTTTAATGACTTTACTAGTTCAAGTCTCCTTCAATACATTGATTAGATTTGTGCCTTAGGTTTAGCTAGTAAAAGAGATTTATCTAAGAGAGGACCCTTAAACTATGGGAGTGTAGTGGGCATTTTTGTTTGATTGTTGACCAGAATCAAAAAGTTCCCAATTTGGGGGAACTCCCTTTGTGCAGATCCACAGAAGCTAAGTATGGGTGATTCTCATTGCTTCCATACCTTGTCAACCCAATATACACACACACAGACCAGAGCTCCTGCTATGTTTGTTTTCACACTGCTCAACTGCAAAGTGTGCTATGAACACCATAGGCATCCTTGATTTGTATATTTATTATAACAATATTCTGACAGATGAGAGTAAAATGTTGGGAAGGAGGGATGTCTTTGTCTAATTTATATAAAGGCTCTGTTTGGGCTAGTGGTGGTCATGGTCCAGGCTCCCCCCACCTCCCCAAAATCCTTTAAATCATGAGCTATGATAGTGATACAAAGAGGACTGGTCAGGGAGATTAGCCCTGCAGTGGCTATGATGGTGGTATAGCCTGGAACCTGTGTGTAATGGTTGTAGTATCTGGTGGTGACAGTGTTGAGTGGTGGCAGCATTGTACATCAGCAGCTATAGCCATACCCTGGCCCAAATGTTCATTGAGCTAAGCCTCCATTGGTGGATGCCTATTCTCCACACCTGGTTTTCCAGCCGCCCCACTGATGCTGTGGGTTAGTCATGATCCTTCCAACTCCATGCCTCCACTGAGCAGCTAGACATACTAGGAGAAAGACATGACCATGAGAAACTGCCCAGCAATCACACAATGTTCCCATAGTAAATTTGCTTCCCCACTTTTCATGATACTGCTTCACATCTTTTTGGCTTTCCTTGATAACTCTAATATCTCCTCCAAAATCTCTTTCTTCAACCTCATCTTTAGCTGATAGCTCCATGCTTCATTTCACTGAAAAAAATAAGAACAAATGAGAAACATCTGTAACTGCTTCCTCTCCTTCCCCTCCTGTTTAAATGAATGAATCATCCCTGTTCCTGTTTTAGTCAACCCTTCACTGGTACAATGGAGTTCATCCCTGTATTAGTCCATTTTTATGCTGCTGATAAAGACATACCCAAGACTGGGCAATTTACAAAAGAAAGAGGTTTAACGGACTTACAGTTCCACATGGCTGGGGAAGCCTCACAATCATGGTGGAAGGCAAGGAAGAGCAAGTCATGTCTTACATGGATGGCAGCAGGCAAAGAGAGAGAGTTTGTGCAGAAAAACTCCCCTTATAAAACCATCAGATCTAGCGAGACTTAGTCACTATCATGAGAACAGCATGGGAAAGACATGCCCCCATGATTCAATTAAATCCTACTGGGTCCCTCCCACAACACATGAGAATTCAGGATAAGATTTGGGTGGGGACACAGCCAAACTATATCAATCCCTATTCACCTACTCAAAGGACTCCAGCCCAGCAGGCATAATCTCTCTCTCCCATATTATCAATTCTCCCTGTTTGTGGAGTATTCCTGTTTCAATTACCATCATTATAACTTGCTATTGGATACAAATGTTCCCATTAGATGAAAAAAACAAAAACAGAACCTCCTTCAATTCATAAGCACGACTCTCCTCAGAATCCCTGACACGACCCTGTACCACAGGAGAGCAACCAGCCATCAGCTGATGTTGCTTATATATTGGAGCCCTGCCATCATGGAGGGGCATCAATTTGTTCTCACCAGAATAGACACTTATTTTTCAACGTGGATTTGCTTTCTCTGCCTTATCCATCATGATTCTGACAATATATCCATCATGGTTCTGACAATATATCCATTATTGGACTTTCTATATGCCTCATACATGCTTTATATGATTATATCACATAGAACATTGTTTCTGACCAAGGGATTCACTTCATAGGAAAATAAATAAGGAAATCTGGCTGATGCCCATGGAACTTAATAGTACTACAATGTACCCTATTGCTCAAAGTCAGCTTATGGAATGGTGCAATGATCCACTGAATATTTAGTATGATGCTAGCTTGGAAACAACACTGTGATATAGGAGTGCAGTCCTATAGGATGCTATATATGCTCTGAACCAGCGATTAATATGTGATACTATATCTACCACAGTCAAATACACAAGGCAATGAATCAAAGGGTAAAAGAGTGGCTATGTCCCAAATGTGGCTGTGTCCAACAGTAGCTGAGTCTGGCAATGACAGCAATATACTGTAGCAATGATGCCCATATGCTGAACCGCTTTTCTTGACTGCAGCCAACTTTAGTTTCTGCCCATTTTCCAAGTGGAATTCTTCAGCCTTCCCTATAGCTTTGTAAGATTATATCCTTCCATTATCCTTCCAAAAAATTCATTTTTCAGCCTAAGGTACTCAGCCTTGGTTTCTATTTCTTGACCCAGACTGTCATAGAAGGCGCTACACAAAGATAATTCAGAAACTACTTGCAATCCCCAAAATCATTTTTCAGCTTTCAAAAATGTAACATTCAGTCTTTGGTAGGCATCCCATTACAAATGTATGAATGTGAGAATAAATGAACTCCAGCTTTCAGCTCTCCAGAGTAGGTAACTACATGTTAAGAACCCCAAACAGTGAATCTGAGCTGCTTACTTCCTTATACTGCTTGACCTGTTAGTTTTGCCAGCCGTAAAAATGATTCATGGGACCAATCAGCAGCAGAACAAAGTAGGGGATTTGGATTTACTGGGTATTTTTCTTTGGGAGTGGGGAGTAGGTGAAAGATGACACTATTCTGATTCCTAAACCATTTACTGATTACAAGAAATTCTTAGATTAAAACCAATATTTTTTAAATTATGATACAAATTGATGTAATGTCCTTCTATTATGCTTTTACCCTTGGCGGGGGGCTACTAGAATAAAAAATGGAACCATATAAAACTTGTGCATCACTATTGGCACATATTTTGACCTTTTTTCATCTCCTCACCACCACCACCAAAGCACTAAAAATAAAATACAACAAATCTATGCAAGAACACAAGATTCCAATCATCACTACCTTTTGTTGTGCAGTCTTCACAGGATAAATGGCTTTGATGCTCATTAACATATTTAGAACAAAAGTAAAAGGGAATTTAGCAAACGGCATTCTCTGTCCCCCCCACCTCCTACAGGAATATTCATGAGAACAGCCCTCTGACACCTACAACACACTGCTTCTTGTGATATCTTCAATTCATGGCAATGTTTTAAAATGTAGGCTTTCT
Source organism: Pongo abelii (assembly GCF_028885655.2). Taxonomy (NCBI): domain Eukaryota; kingdom Metazoa; phylum Chordata; class Mammalia; order Primates; family Hominidae; genus Pongo; species Pongo abelii. Next base: position 27,026,475 of record NC_071985.2, on the reverse strand, counting down.
CATTATTCAGCCAACAGATTAGGGGACAACTGCTATTGAAAAGATAATGTATCACTCACAATTCCTGAGAAGGAGGCATGCCATCCCACAAAGGGCCATGTGGGGAAGCACCAGTGAGTCAGGAAGCAGAAAGGGCAAGGGGAAGATGTAGGCAGGAGATTTTATTGTGGTAAGTAGCTTAGAATTGATTAGCTTGAATAATTTCCATGGGCTCTAGAATATGGGAATGGTCTCTAGTTGTCTGGTACCTGGCCCTAGGATAATTACAGTGGAGGAATATTGCCTCTTCAAGTGTAGGAGCCAGATAGAGGTGGCTCAAAGTATGAGCTCCAGATGGGTTAGTTTAGCTTGCATATGAAAGGCACACTTCTGGGCGAGTCCTTTGCTATCTCTAGAATTAACTAGAGATAGTCTCTTCCCAGGCAATGAGGCCCCAGATGTCAGAGCATCAAGAGTACAGAAGAAAAGAAAATATTTTTTTTTTTTATTATACTTTTAAGTTTTAGGGTACATGTGCACAACGTGCAGGTTTGTTACATATGTATACATGTGCCATGTTGGTGTGCTGCACCCATTAACTCATCATTTACATTAGGTATAACTCCTAATGCTATCCCTCCCCCCTCCCCGCACCCGACAACAGGCCCCGGTGTGTAATGTTCCCCACCTTGTGTCCAAGTGTTCTCATTGTTCAATTCCCACCTATGAGTGAGAACACGCAGTGTTTGGTTTTTTGTCCTTGCGATAGTTTGCTGAGAATGATGGTTTCCAGCTTCATCCATGTCCCTACAAAGGATATGAACTCATCATTTTTTATGGCTGCATAATATTCCATGGTGTATATGTGCCACATTTTATTAATCCAATCTATCATTGTTGGACATTTGGGTTGGTTCCAAGTCTTTGCTATTATGAATAGTGCCGCAATAAACATACGTGTGCATGTGTCTTTATAGCAGCATAATTTATAGTCCTTTGGGTATATACCCAGTAATGGGATGGCTGGGTCAAATGGTATTTCTAGCTCTAGATCCCTGAGGAATCGCCACACTGACTTCCACAATGGTTGAACTAGTTTACAGTCTCACCAACAGTGTAAAAGCATTCCTATTTCTCCAAATCCTCTCCAGCACCTGTTGTTTCCTGACTTTTTAATGATCGCCATTCTAACTGGCGTGAGATGGTATCTCATTGTGGTTTTGATTTGCATTTCTCTGATGGCCAGTGATGATGAGCATTTTTTCATGTGTCTGTTGGCTGCATAAATGTCTTCTTTTGAGAAGTGTCTGTTCATATCCTTCGCCCACTTGTTGATGGGGTTGTTTGTTTTTTTCTTGTAAATTTGTTTGGGTTCTTTGTAGATTCTGGATATTAGCCCTTTGTCAGATGGGTAGATTGCAAAAATTTTCTCCCATTCTATAGGTTGCCTGTTCACTCTGATGGTAGTTTATTTTGCTGTGCAAAAGCTCTTTAGTTTAATTAGATCCCATTTGTCAATTTTGGCTTTTGTTGCCATTGCTTTTGGTGTTTTAGACATGAAGTCCTTGCCCATGCCTATGTCCTGAATGGTATTGCCTAGGTTTTCTTCTAGGGTTTTTATGGGTTTAGGTCTAACATTTAAGTCTTTAATCCATCTTGAATTAATTTTTGTATAAGGTGTAAGGAAGGGATCCAGTTTCAGCTTTCTACATATGGCTAGCCAGTTTTCCCAGCACTATTTATTAAATAGGGAATCCTTTCCCCATTGCTTGTTTTTGTCAGGTGTGTCAAAGATCAGATAGTTGTAGATGTATGGCATTATTTCTGAGGGCTCTGTTCTGTTCCATTGGTCTATATCTCTGTTTTGGTACCAGTACCATGCTGTTTTGGTTACTGTAGCCTTGTAGTATAGTTTGAAGTCAGGTAGCATGATGCCTCCAGCTTTGTTCTTTTGGCTTAGGACTGACTTGGCAATGCGGGCTTTTTTTTGGTTCCATATGAACTTTAAAGTAGTTTTTTCCAATTCTGTGAAGAAAGTCATTGGTAGCTTGATGGGGATGGCATTGAATCTATAAATTACCTTGGGCAGTATGGCCATTTTCACAATATTGATTCTTCCTATCCATGAGCATGGAATGTTCTTCCATTTGTTTGTATCCTCTTTTATTTTGCTGAGCAGTGGTTTGTAGTTCTCCTTGGAGAGGTCCTTCACATCCTTTGTAAGTTGGATTCCTAGGTATTTTATTCTTTTTGAAGCAATTGTGAATGGGAGTTCACTCATGATTTGGCTCTCTGTCTGTTACTGGTGTATAAGAATGCCCGTGATTTTTGCACATTGATTTTGTATCCTGAGACTTTGCTGAAGTTGCTTATTAAGAAAATATTGTTAATACAAGCAATGACACTTCCAAGTTCCCAAAGGGCCTTCTGAATCATCTAAGTATAGGCTAAATCTTATTCATCATGATTTTGGCAATAAGATCTCTGACTCTGAAGATTCCTTGAGTTGCCAATGACCAAAAACAAAACAAACCAACACACAAAAAACTGGCTAAAACAGGAAAAAGGGATGTGTTGGCTCATGGATCTCAAAATCCAAGAATACGGCTGGCTTCTGCCATGTTTGATCTAAGTATTGTGGGCCCAGTTTTTCTACATTTCTGGCTCTGTTTTTCCAGACCTTTCCTCACTGGGCTTGCCTCACCATGGCAGGACCACAGGGGCACCAAGCTTACATCTTGTATGACTGAATTCAGAGGAAGAGAGACAAGGTCATTTCCCCAGAATTTCCAGCAAATGTCACCCTGATTCCCATTGGCTCTAAATGGATTACATCACGATCCCTGAACCAGTCACTATGGCTGGGAGATGGCAACCTGCCTGTTTACTTAAGCCAATCAGGTACAGCCCTGGAGCCAAGGATGGAGCCACCCAGATGAAACTGCATGGTTTGGAATGGATGAGGGGCATTTTCCTATAGGAAATGTGGAGAACTGCTACCAGAGGAGAAGAAATTAATGATGGATTTCAAACATATGACGTCTACCAAATATATGCAGCTTTGTATTACAGATGTTTCAATATTAATTATATACATGTGCAGTACTTTGTTTTTTTAATTTAAAAAGGTTCAGAATCCAGTGCCCCTGGCAAAACCCTGATAATTCTGTCCTCACCCCTCACGATTAATATGATGCAATCATTAACTGTTCAATTGTTAGAGGCTATCTGTTTAATTTCAACAACAAATTTTCTGCATTTCAAAAATAATATACACTATTAGTGAAGATTCAAATTATACTAATTCATTTCTTGATACAAATCTATTTTTTTATTTTAAATTTAAAAAGAATGGAATTATCAGTAAGAAACTTTATGCCTTAAACCTACCTACCTGCTCTTGGCACTCACTTTCTTAGAATTGACAACACTGATAGGTTTTCTTGCTGTATTTTAAGGGAAGAGTTGAGGTATTCGTGGAGAGAAAATGATGAAGAGAAAGTTAGACAAATCTCCTGCCCCACCACCTTCAGCCAAAAGAGATCCCTCAAAGCCAGGAGAAAGGGTAGGGAACACATCTGTAGAGATATTATTTAACTGCAGAGTATAGTGCTTCCCCCATCTCCTCTGTCCAGGTTTTTTTGGGGTTTTTTTGTTTTGTTTTGTTTTGTTTTGTTTTTTACTATGTCAAGGAAGAAATCTGGCCTACCCTCAAAGCTAGGGATTGGAGTAGTACACTAACCTATGGAAAAAAATGTGACTTTTTTCTATATAGTCAATATGTTAAAAATTAAGTTTAACACATTATTTAACATTGAATGTTACTGGTATATAGCAGTGGTTCTCAAACTCTTGCATATATCAGTATCACCCAGAGAACTTGTTGAAACCAGATTGCTGAGTGCAACCCCCAGAGTTACTGATTCAGTAGGTTTGGGTGGGGCCTGAGAATTTGTTCTGCTAACAAGTTCTCAGATGCCTCTGATGGTGGTGCTCAGGGGACCACACGTTGAGAACCATTGGTGTATAGGATGTGTTTTACTTTACTAGTGGCTGATCTCTGTTAAAAACAAGGTTCTAAAATGCCATTCTAGCTTATAGAATTCTAAGTCTGACCTTTTGGACCATTAAGAAAAAGCTTTAATATAAAGTGAAGCTCATGTTGCTTGTTTTTGAAACAGCCAGTGAGAAGTAGGAAGTCTACACTTCCCCCTCAGTCTTAGATGCTGAAGCAGGTAAGATCTTTCACATAATGCTTTTAAGGATCATAGCAGCAAGAATAAGACTATGGACATAGATATTGGCTCCCAAAAGCCCAGACAAGAAGTTAGAGGAAAAGGGAATCTCTCTGTTATTTAGGTTTCAATCAACAAAAGTTAAGATGGCTGGTTTTGAACCTGAGGCCTTGAGAGCTCAGATTTACAATGTTACCAATGGGAAAGAAAATGAACTTGGTAAAAACGTTAAGACATTCCTCTTTGTTTGGGCCATGAAACCTCTAGGGTTGTTTTATATTCTGAAACTCTCTGGCTCATTACAGTGACCAATAGGTCTCTAAATACCATCAGTTTAAGAGGGACTGTTGTAAAAATTAATGATTCATTCGTGCAATGAATCCCCCTTTTTGCTGGACTTATACTGCATGAAAAGTAATCTTCTCCCTGCACTGAGCATCACACTGTTTCCAATTCGGAAAAGGTCCAAAAAAGGGGGGTGGGGGGGCAACAAATTTTACCAGCCATGAGGTGGGGAAAAGCAGTATGTTTTTGCACACACATATGGTTTCTATAATCATTTTTTTAAAAAAACTGAGTTTGACTTAGCTCTCTGATAGAGACAGCCTGATTGAGGATGACAGGCCTAGAGAACCCACCTGGGCCCCCAGGCACGGGAGAGCCTAGGCTTGATTTGTGGCCCTGGATACGGACCTGTGCTGTGTGAGGTGATTTTTTACACCCTTTGGCTCTGCTGAATGACTTCTCCCAAGCTGCTTTTCCCACACGCCAACCAACTGCATATGCTTTCAAACTGGGTGGTGATCTGGAATCCATATAAATAATATGCATCCAAGGAAAACTTACCTCTTTAAAATGGAAGCCAGAAACTTGCGCCCACAAAATGGAGCCAGAGTTCCAGAAGCCTGTGGTGTGTCCCTCTGAGACAACATGGCGGCCATTGGAACCTCCACAGCGCCAGGCCTCACATCGGAACCTGACATACACAGCTCACAGAATCCAGTTCAGAAGGGTTGCGTACACTGTGGAGTGCCCCTCCGCCTCCCATTTCCCTAAGCCTATTGAGCCCTGGGTGGATCCAGGCTACGGAAAGAAAGGTTCCACACGCTTGAGAGAAGTTGGGTCAGACTTGGGAAGGCTTGTGTTAGCTCCCCCTTCTGCTGCGCTGCTGCATTGCAACGGGAAAATACTATGTACACGTTTAGCCGCCAGCAGACCCTTGAAGAAGACCAGAAACACACCCTAAAGTCGTGATGGGAATGGCGGACCGAAGGTGACTTTTTTCCAAATTTTAACTTTTAATTCAGCACTAATAATTATGGGGAACCATATGATGTTTTGATATATGTTTGTAATGTGGAATGAGTAAAGCAGGCTAATTAACAAATCCACCTCTTCACATACCATTTTTTTGTGGCAAAGACATTTAAATTTTGAAATACAGAATGCATTATTATTTATGATCGTCACCACCTGTGTAATGAAATCACCAAAGCTTATTCCTCCTAACTGAAAATGTGTATCCTTCGACCAACTCTCCCATCCCATCCCCCGAGCCTCTAGTAACCACCTTTCTACTCTTTACTTCTATGAGTTCAACTTTTTTAGATTCCACATATAAGTGGATCAGATGGTATTTGTCTTCCTGTGCTTGGTTTATTTCACTTACCATAGTGTCCTCCAGGTTCGTCCATGTTGTCGCATATGACAGATGTCTTTTTGAACTCCAACACCCACTTGAATTTCCCACCCTGCTTTCTTGTCCACCACCCACCCCACGAACGTTTCTTTTCCCCCTGCCTAAAATGTTGTTTCCTCCAGATCTGCACACAATAGGCTTCTTCTCATCAAGCATGTCACGCACCCCCTCCAGAGAGGCCACCCTACACACGCCTGCTTGCCTCACCCTGTTTCATTTCCTTCATAGCACTATCCCCATCTGGAAATACTGAGTTCCAGGAAGGCAGGGACCTAACGTGTCTTGTTGACCACTGTACACCAAGGACTGTCATATGGTAAGCATTTGGTAACTACTTGCTAAATGAGTGAATGAACCCTGAGGTGATTTTCAACTGGACACTATTCCAGTTTCTCTTGAATAATTGGGCCTGCCTTCTCATGGGGCCATAATTGCACGGAGCTAAGTAGCAACTTTCCTGTTTATGATGTCATTAATAAAATTTTGTTTTGTTTAATTTAGGATCAACCCAGCCAACTTCGGCCATTTTGGGGCCTGCCTGGCATTGTTTGCTGTCTTCATGTTTGTCTCGTGCATCTCTACTCTGTCCACGCTAGCCTAATGCAGTGCCTGGCACTTACACGGTGTTTCAATAAGTGAGCATACTGGGTGTTGACTATATTTATGTTCACTAGCACTTTTTCTATATGAAAACAAAAGAAGTAATGGGAGATGAGGCTCATACCAACAAATCTAGCAATGTCATGCCAGCTCTGAAAATGCTTTAGTTGAAATAAAAGATGAGGCTTAACCTTGGACACCATTTCACCATCACCCAAAGATCAAAAGGGGATAGAGGTGCTAAGGAAGTTTGAGTGTTGATGCACTTTCATAGATAATGTGCTTGAAGTGAGATCTCTCATAGCTTTCTCTATGTGCATTCTCAGCACGACATGCTCAGAATCTAGGGCAAAAATTCTGTTCAAGTGAGACGAAGTCATAATACCTATCATATCACATAACCAACATAGTACAGGTTTAAAGCATTAAACAAACTCTTTCAGGAGTTTCCTGTGTCACCTCTTTTCCAGCCCACGAGTTCTCCTCCAAGTTGTAGTTTTGGGGAGTCACAGTCCACCTCATTCACCACTTCTCCCTGTGCCCACTTCTTCTGTCCCTGGAGAAGTGAGGACTTTTGCTTCAGACCCTGAATTCTACACACCTTTGCCTCCAAGTTAAAATCCTTGGCACAGGCAGTGGCCTACCTGGCTGACCTAGATGGGATTCTCTGTCACTGGACACACCCAGTTAGGGCCTGTCTGCCTCTTCCCAGCTCCGGCAGCATGCCCTGCTTCCCTTTTGTGCTTTCATTCTATCTCTGAACCATATTTTCTCCATCGTAATCGACCCCACAATGAATCCTTATTCTTCCCTCCTGTGAGCCCTCTGTCCTTCTTTCCACCCACCTCCCCCTAACCCTCTATCTAGCAGTAATATTCCACTCATCATTAAAAGGAGACAGACTCTTTTTCAGACTATGTACATTAATAGGGCCTTGATATCTCCCCAGACCTGACTAAACACTCAGACCCATGATTTCTATGGAGATTCTTTCACCATATTTATTTTTTATTTTTCCTTAAGTAATTTAGAGGGAAAATGGCTACAATAAAGATGAAGGACTTCATGGATTTTAGCTATACACTCTGTTCCTCTATCCCCAATCATGAAAGATCAAGGGTGGTCCTTACGTATTAGCAATGCTGTGGTCCTATGAGAGACCCTCTGTCATAATTAGCTTCATTCTCCAACCAACCTCTGCCGCTCCCCATCTCCCAATCCCATTCACACCTCCCAGAACTAGAGCCAATAAGCCAGATTTCAGCCCAGAGATTTTACTGTCTCCATGAATCTGTTTTCTGTTTGGGGTTGGTTAGTGAATTCACTGTTTGTTGGTTGAAAGGGTTTTATTTTCATTCACAACTTTTCAGGAAACTCTTTGGAGAGTTAAACTCGATTGAGATTCTTCTCCAGGGCTCTCTTCTGGCCATTTCTTCTGGACAGGAGAGAGGAAATATAATATTGTGTTTAAGAAAACAAAACCCAGTTGCTGAATGGTGAGAAGAGGCCAGGAGTCTCTTCCACCACCCCAAAAAGCATCAGAGAGACCTTACCAAGAAAGCGGGGGTGCCTCCTTCTGATGGTCCGTGGCTACTGTGGAATTGTACTCCTATGCATCATCTCCTTCTCTCTGCCAATCCTGGGCAGCAAACCAAACTGTGGGAACACTTTCTGCCCAGCATGCCTCTTCCTTCAGCTCTAGCCCATTTCTCCCAGCAGTTTGGTGCCCCACTTGCTTCCCTGAGCATGTTCTTCCCTCTTGTGATCTTGACTCTTTTGAAATTAAAAGGCCCTTTCCTGTAATTCTATCAGCATGGCTCTCTTCTCTCAGACACACAGATATACACACAGGGCACAGATTTCAGCTATATGCACACAGCCATGCTGCCACACACAGCCAGCATTTACTGCTCTGGAAATGTTGCCTCTTTGACAGATTTATTCTTTGAAAAGTGAGAGACTCCCTTCCTGGGATGAACCTGAACGGGGTTGATGGGGGAGACAGAAAGGCCTGCATTGCCAGGCAGCCCACCCAGGCTCCAGGCATCTGGCAAAAGATGGCGGGGAAGGTTAGGAAGGGGGCTAATAAAAGGGGAGAAGCGAATATAAATCACAGAGATTGGAGGACTGGAAATGCCACTTGTCCTTGGAAAGAGCCGAGGCTTTAGAGCCATTGCAAAGATTCAGATGCTTCAGGGGATTTATAACAACATCTGGTCCATCTGCAGGTGGATTTTTAGTACCTAGGTAGGAAAGCTCCTATTTCAACAAACAGAAGCTGCAGAGCAGTGGATCTCAAGGTGGGGACAATAGCTTAGTTACCTGGAGAGCTTGTACAAACTGTATATGCCCAGATTCTAAGAGGCCTGTCAGAATCATCCAGGTCAGCTTGCATAGCTTTAAAAGCTCCCAGTGATTTCATTACCATCACTGTAGACTATTCCTGGTATATATTTTAGTTCTACAACCCAGGCTGACATACACAAGTCCATGAAGGAAGAGAGCTGGCTCTGACACGTGCAATATTCGGTTGATATGCAGCTCCAGCTGCCTGAACGAGGAAACCTTGAGGAAAGGGAGCCCAAAAATCTCTGTAGACATCTGGGAAAGAGTCAGGGCAACGTTTTAGCAGACACTGAAGAGCTCTAAATCTTCTTGCTACTTATAACTGCAGCCTTTAAAGTTGTCAAAATGCAAATGCAATCTTGGATAGCATCGCTGAAGAGTTTAGTATATGACCCAGACAGCAGTGCAGTTCTGCTGCCCAGGCCCTGTCAGACCACCCAGAGATGGAAGCCTGTTGAGTTTTGAGTGCATCTTTGTAAGAGAGATAGTGATGAACTGGAACTCACCCAGAGAACACTGAGCACACTGCAGGTACCGGAGGGCTGTGACATGAGCGAAAGGAAAGGAGATCATCATCAAGGAAAGTAGAAGGCTGAGAGGAGCAGCACAACAGCCTTTAGAATGCTGAAGAGGCCAGGCATGGTGGCTCACGCCTGTAATCCTAGCACTTTGGGAGGCCAAGGCGAGCAGATCACTTGAGGTCAGGAGTTCGAGACCAGCCTGGCCAACATGGCAAAATCCTGTCTCTACTAAAAATACAAAAATTAGCCAGGCATGGTGGTGCACACTTGTAGTCCCAGCTACTCAGGAGGCTGAGGCACGAGAATTGCTTGAACCTGGGAGGCAAAGATTGCAGTAAGCTGAGATCCTGCCACTGCACTCCAGCCTGGGCAACAGAGCAAGTCTTTGTCCAAAAAAAAAAAAAAAAAAAAAAAAAAAAAAAAGCTCTGAAGGGTAGGGCTGTGCAGGAAAATTAGAGGTTGTTCTGTTTAGCTGCAAAAAGGAAAAAGGGGGAAAGAAAGGGAAAGCACGATGATAAGCATTTAACAAATGTCACTTGTCAGTCCCCACCACAACCCTATGAGGTAAATGTCATCAAATCCATTTCTCACACAGGAAAACTGAGGCTTAAAAAGTTAAGCCAGGCTTGGTGGTATACACCTGTAATCCCAGCTACTCCAGAGGCTCAGGTGGGAAGAATACTTGAGCCTAGGAGTTCAAGTTTAGCTTGGGCAACATAGTGAGATGCCATATTTAAAAGAATAACAATAATAATAATAAATTTTTTAAGCCAATTTTCAAAGAATAAGAATTTGATTCCAATCTGTAGGTGACTCCCAGGACTATTCTTCCCATTACTCCATTAAAAAAAAATTAGCCCTGGGAATAAAAGTTAGAGAAAAGACTCCACATAGGAAAGAAATGTGGTAGATGCATTTTGGTGCCTCACCCCAGCCCCTTTGCCTAAGTTTTTCCTGGTGATGCATCCAACTCCCCAGCAACTGAGCTAAGAGTATTGGCTGATAAACCCTCTCAGCCCCATTCTTGGGAGAATACTCATCAAAAGACTAGCCCCCTGCTCACCCCAAACATCCCCACACTGCAGACCTTAGCCTGTGCTGACTAACTAGCACAGAGGTACAAAAGGCTGGACTCCCTGCTTTGCAGAGAGATCGACTCTGTGAGCTCCCTGTGAGATAGACTGCAGCTAGTGGCCAGTGGCGATCTCATTATTACATAGTATTTTCCCCTGCCCTATTCATTCTCCTGAACACACTCACCTACTTGCAGAAGAATCCCCATCTTGGGCTCTGCTTCTGTGGAAACTCTAAGGTGACTTACCCTCTTTGAACTGTAAAATCAAAAAGGGTAAGTCACCTTAGAGTTTCCATAGACTCTTTGATTTTACAATTCAAGGTCTCCAAAGGGTATAAGTTTACAATGAGGAATGAAAAGAAGGGATGAGAGATTGTATTAGTCCATTCTTGTGTCACCATGAAGAAATACCTAAGGCTGAGTAATTTATTAAAGAAAAGAGGTTTAATTGGCACACGGTTCTGCAGGGTGTACAGGAAGCGTGGTGCTGGCATCTATGTTTGTGGTGAGTGCCTCAGGAAACTAACGATCATGGCAGAAGACAAAGGGGGAGCAGGTGGGTCACACGGCCAGGGAGGGAGTAAGGCAGGAGGAGGTACCACACTATTTTAAACAACCACATCTCTTGAGAACTCACTGTGGTGAGGATAGCACCAAGCCATTCATGAAGGATCTACCCTCATGACACCAAACACCTCCCATCAGGCGCCACCTCCCACACTGGGGATTACATTTCAACATGAGATTTGGAGGAGACAAATATCCAAACTATATCGGAGATGAATGATAAGGAAAGCAGGATGAGAAAGGGGGAACTCAGGCTCCTGCACTGTCCTTGCCCTACAGAGATGCAACCCCAAAGACTCCTAAGAGAAGTGTGATTGAATGAGGCCCCACCCTAGGCCTCACACCCATGGCCTGAGGTGATTTATGGTTACAGCACAACTTTATTTCCAGATAGGATTTCTATTTAACATTCACAGAAAATTTCAACCTGGGGTCGAAAACGAGGAAAATTTTTAAAAAGGAATACAATCAAGGACAACTATTCCTTGTAAATATAAATACCAAAAAGAAACTGTCCCTCGTTCCCTTTCTTTCTCTCGCTCATGGAGCAACAGAATTTGCCACTAAGCCAAACTTTACATACAAGGTTGTCTGCAGTCTGAATATGGAATGGGGCTTGTGGTACACATGAAGATGTGCCTCTCCAATCCCCCTTCAGTGAAGAACTTACTGCCGTAGCTGCTGGAAGTGCTATCAGCAGAAAGCCTTTGACTGTCAGTCTTCAGGGACTGCCTCAGTTGCAGACAGCTGCTTCACCCAAGGCCAAGCACCTATCCACGTAGCCCACATCCAGTGACTGATCCACACAGGGATATAAAGGCTATCTCAGCCCAACTTGGGATTCAGACCTGTTTGGAATCCCCTGTGGGCTGGAACTAGTGACTTGTTCCTAATAAATAGAATGTTGCAAACATGATAGAATGTCATTTCCATGACTAACTTACAAAAGGGTGACTGCCATCTTGTTTGCTCTCACTCTCTCTCTTACTGATGTACTCACTTGCCCTTCTAACAGTTCACTGTGTTGTGAGACGCTCTATGATGAGGCCCAGATGGCAAGGAACAGAGGGGGGCCTCCAGCCAACAGCTTGTAAGGAACTAAGTCTTCCAGCCAATAGCCTGTGAGGAAATGAAACCTGCCAATGACCACATGGGTGAGCTTGGAACAAATCCTCCCCACTCTATGTGAGACCACAGCCCACAGCTGACACCTTGATTGCAGCCTTGTGAGAGTGCCTGGGACAGAGGGCCCAGCTAGGCTATGCTCAGATTCCTGACCCACAGAAATGATGAAGTAAGTTTTGAGGTAAATGTTATTTAGCAATAGATGAGTGACACAACCGTGAAGAGCCATTTTAGGTCCAGAGCTCCCCAAAGGGTCAGCTGTGGCTGCTGTTGGACCTATATGGGAGTATGACATCTTCTGACATCTTCTAACCAAATATGCTCCCTCTCCACTCCTTTGCATGGGTGTTGATGCCAAGAGCATTCCGTAACAAACATCCTGAATGCCAAACTCCATCTCTGTCTCTATTTCCTGGAGACCCCAACCTGTGACAGGGTTCATCCAATAAACATCTCGTGGAATAACTGCAGCCTCCACACACAATTCCCATTTAATAATAGCATCCCTAAAAGAATGAAACTCAATTCAATTCAACAAACATTTATCAAGTACAGCAGTGAACAAGCAGACAGATGTTGTCGGAAGACTGTCATTAAACACATAATAAGATATGAGTAAAAACCTTCAGATTCACGAGGGAAGAAGACCAAGAGTTAGCATCTCCTCTTTCCGTTCCCCTTACTTTTCCCCTCATACAGCACAGGACTTGGAAAGGGCACCCATCTTTCTCTTTCACCTCAGACACTCTTTCTACCATTGTGCAGACCTGAGAAGCTTACATTCTCCCAGGGTCACCTTCCCAGGATGAGGCTGTAACTTCTACCCTTGACCCGGAGTATACCAGTGAGACCCCTGGTTTGCAGTAAATCTGTGCGAACCTTCCAGAAAATTAAAGAATACCCTAGGGATTAAGAATCTGTCAATCAACAAGCACCCAAATGGATATACTGGGCCCTGGTGGCAGGGCAAAGTTGAGCATGTCCGTCTCCAGAAGGGACACAAAAGAGAGAAGAATGTTGAAGAATGTCCCAAGCAAAATACCAGGACATGATCCCCTACCATGAGCCAAATAAAAGTTATTACCATTTGAGAAACTGTGTTTTTTCACCATTTTCTTCATTACACTTAACATTGCATGAATTATAGTATTCATTTTTTTTTTGGTTACGTGTATCCCCTTAGAATATAAGTTTCTTGAGGGCAAGGATTTTGTTTGTCCACTGCAATGTATCCAGTGCCTGGGACAATCCTAGCCCAGTAGGAGTTCACTGAGTATTGACTGAATGAAGGAATTAATGAATGAATTAGTTAATTTATTTAGTGTTAATCTTCAGATTTGCAGATTCTGATACACTTTACTAGCACAGAAGCTCTAGAGGAGCAGGGAGAATAGTGCCCCAAGTAACAGGTGTTCAGTCTAGAGACGAGGGCAGGGGATGTTTTAATACTCAGCATTTTTTTCATTTATTACTGAAAACAAACGTATGAGGTGGTATTATTGTGCTGTCCATTTTGCAGATGAGAAAACTGATGAATAGAAAAATCAAGAAGCTTCCCTAAAGTCACACAGCCGGAAAGTTGCTAAGTAGGGATTTGAACTCAGATCTCTCTGACACCAAAGTGTCAGCTCTTTTCACTTACCCTACAGATATTGCATTTACAGAGACACACCAGTAGTATAATCCCTTTGTTTCAACAAATATTTATTGAGCAGCAAGGGTGCATCAGGACAACAGGCTCTTCAAGAGCAGGGGCCAAGTCTGCCTTTACTCACTGTTGACCCCCACACCTGGAACCAAGCCTGGCATAAAAATCAGTGCTCAATAAATATTTCTTAAATGAAAAAAACAACTGTGCTAGGTGCTCAGACTATATAAAACAGCCATAGTCCCTGTCCACACTGTTCAGAGTATGGTGGGGTCAAAGCCACATGGAACATACCAGAAAGGATGATCATCATTATAAGAAAAATTTATTGAGCATTTGCTACATATAAAATGCTCTTCTAAGCATTTTCCATGGATTAATTTATTTAACACTCCCAACAACCCTTTGAAATAGGTACTATTTCCTTATTTGATAATAGTACTATTATCCTTATTTGAAAGATGAATAAACAGAGGCCCAGAGAGGCTAACTTGCCAAAAATCACAAAGCTAATGAGTGGTAGAACCCAAGCAGTTCAGAGACTGTGTTCCAATAAGTGCTCACTGTATTGCCTCTATCTGATAATTATAATCATAACAATAAACATGAGTACCTGAATGCTAAAATTCCCTAATGCATTTGACCTCATAAATTGGGAAAGGAATGGAATGACACTGTTTGAAATATAGCACCATCAAAGACACCCTAATGCCAGCCTTCACATTTCCCCAGTGAAAGTTTCCACAAGCCCTTGTCAGCCCAGGCACAGCCATGGATCAGGAGCCAAGGTCATTTCTCTGTACTGATCTGATCTATCCGCCCCACTGCCCTTCTTCTGAGACCTTGCCACCCAAGGGGCTGGCAACTGGACCACATAGCTCCTTGATCCCACCCACAGCTTTACAAACAGAGGCCATGTCTGCCTAGAGCCACTGTACTTATGAAGACCTTGAAGTATTGATGTTCTGATGGTACCAAGCAGGGGGTGTCTTAACTCCAAGAAGCAGAGGTAATCACTCAGGGCAGAAAGTTTCTGAAGACTCCCCTCCCTTCAGCAGCATCTGCCTAGAGTACCTTACATGAAGGACATATGCTCAGTTTTTAAGCATAGAGATTTGGTTTCAGATTGATGAACTCATTCTTAAAAGGCTGGAGAGATAACTCTTCAGCTGGTTTTCTGTAGAAGTCAGGATATGGTTATGAACTTCTTTGCACATCTCCAAGGTTTAGGTATGGAGGTAGCTGTTCAAGGAAATGAGCTTTGAGAAGTTGTCTCTCCTGTGTTCCTTCCCTCCAATGGTGTGGCTCCTACATAGCTCCACAGTCATACAAAACTGCTGGTGTTTATAAGAACTTCTAGAAAATGTGAGGGAAGAAGAACACACAACTAGATTTGGGTTGCACAATTCTACCCCACCACCACCAGCCACATCCATCCAGAAGAGTAGCGCATCCACCCATGAACTCACCTGAGGTGCCACCCAGAGGACAGGTATTTGACCATGAACTGATGGAAGGGGTAAAATATAAGGATGTTTTGTCCCATTCCAGGTGGAAATGAGAATTATCTAGCTGTACTTTGTGAAATTTAGCTTGCTCATTCTCCCCATCCCCCTGTGAAATAACTTTAATTCTGACCAGGAGAATTGTGGATTAAAACTAACACCTCCAAAAAGCCAGCGAGGAGCCAGCCCTGCATACAGACCACAGATGCAATGTGGTCAGCATATGATATAACTGCATTGGTGATTCACCCAGTATATAAGACAACAGCCATGCTTTTCACAACTTCTTTTCTTCTGCAATCTCCAAAATCAAACCAATCCAAATGTGATGTGTTAAAAAGAGAGAGATCTTTAATGAGCATGGAGAACGAACAGAAAAATTCGATTCTTTTAACTGCATTAAACAGAAATGCATAATTAGAACAATGTATTACTGAAAGTTAATTCTAGGGAGGGGAGGCACCTCCAATAAGGTATGTAAGTTTGAGAGTCTATGTGACAGTGAAGATTCAATGAGAAAGGGGCTTCGGGCTAGAAAAATTCTTTCAAATAACCACAATGGTAAAAAACACTAAAGCCTCTTTCCCTTCCAAGGCATGGCTTACAGATGGCTTTTCCCAGATGGTGTGAAAGCCAGAGCTCCACATTTGTCTGATGAAATGAGTAACATTGTCTTCCTCACCTTTTTATTCTAAGGAGACTAGAATTCATACAGGTTCACCATTTGCCAATATCTAAGTCTTCTGACTCCCAATCTTGTTCTTTGTTCTCAGCTCCACATGGTCACTCAGAAAAGTGGAGTGTAGACTTTATGAGTCCTTCCCCACCCTGCAGAGAATATACCCACTTGGCCAGCCAGAGAGAGGCAACCATGGAGAGGTGCCCCTTGCACATCCTCCTGCACTACTCACACAATACACACATGCATGAGCACACGTGCATGCATACACACACACACACACACAGTTGTAGTCAGAGTCATGGAGATAAGGAGATAGTTTACTTAAGGGGGGCTCCCAGTCCTGATCCTAAGGTTTTCTGATCTTTCACCTTAAAAATCACAGACCTGGCAGATGGAACCACAGTTACACACACACCAATAAACACTCCCTCCCCATGCTCTCACTCATCAATCTGTCCAGCAAAGTCCCCTGCTGAGGTCAGAAGTGGCTCTCTCAAAGGCCCAGCTTGACCAGGCTTCACACCTAGATCACACATGGATTGAGATGCAGGAAGTAAGTGCCACCCACTCCCACCCCATCAACACTTAGAACAATTCTTCATGGTGAAGGGACAGCATGGGCCACAGTGGCTCAGAACAGAACTCAGGGTCAGATGGAGTTGAATTCATACCTCACTTCTTCCATTCTTCAGGCTTTTGCACAGCTCCAGCGAGCACCATTCACACTTTCCAGTGAGCACCATTCACACTTTTACCTCCAGGCATAAGATTCATGGAGAATACAATGTGGATGGTCATCCCCCACTCCCAACCCTGCAATGGAGTTGTAACATGCTATGGCCCTATCCACTAGCTATTAGCAATGAACTAACAGTATTACTTGAGAAAGAGCTTGGCCGTCCTAGTCCTCAGTTCTCTTTATTTGTAAAGTGACCATTTTAATGTCTACATCTCCAACTTATTCTAAGGATCAAATTAGATAATATATGAAAAGTGCTCAGCACAGAGCCTGACACATTGAAAGCATCAATAACTAGTAGCAATGATTATTTTTCAACTCACCTAATCTAGGATCATGCCCACACAAGAACCACTGAGGTACTTGTTTGAAGAGCTTCATGAAAGGATGTCTATGACTCAGAGAGTTCCTCAACCTTACCTATGAGCCTTACTTGATTTTGCAGCCAACCCCAAATCCGGGTAGCCTCTTACTCCATAAGTGCTACATGGAAAGGAGTGAATTTGGGGAGAACGAAGCCACTATGAGACACTATTAGAAGTTTCTATTAGAATGATAAGGAGCAAAGAGTTCCCCGCACTGTACCACCCATAACCTGCCCCCATGGAGGCAATGTTATACCACCTCATTTTTAGAATAAGGAACCATCAGGCCCTCACCCATACTCTCCAGGCAGGGATTTGTGTATGTAATTAACAGAGATTAACAGCTGAATACAAAGGAAAATAATCCCTTACATTTTTATCATTGTACATGTTGTCCAGTGTGCTGCACAGTTGTTCAGTGGCCCTGCTCAACTGCAATTCCAGGAGAAAGTTAGCCCTAATGCCCTAAGGCAAACACCTCCATACATACATACATGCATATACATAATACATAATGAATTAACTCTCTTCTGTGCATGGTACTATCTATGTACCACCTTTAAAAGAATTGACAAAATAATCACTTATATCATTTTCTGTGCTTGATGATTCAGATGAGGAACCCATGAAGTAGAAGGCAGACATCATTACTCCCAATTTACAGAAGAGTTAAGAAAGGTGACTCACCCATGGTGACAAGACAAATAAGTGGCACAGGTAGGACTCAGTCTACAGACTGCAACTCAAGTACTCCCTTCTCGCCAAGAGGTGGGCCTAAGAAGTGTCTAAATTTAGCACCTGTATCTTTAATCACACAAGCAGGATCTCATCAACTCAGAGACTTTCAAAGAGGAAGGAATTTAAAGTTTATCTACTGCAATACTCTCATTTTACAGATGAGAAAACTCATTTTAATAGATACCATTATAATGTCCACTTCTCCCTAATGAGGTTATTTCCACATTCCATTTAATAGTCCATATTAATATAACATTGCTAATGTAGACACAATGGATTCTGCTAAATAAAAAAGGTGAAGTGGTAACAGATGGATTCACAAATCCTGTGTCTTCGGTGTCATATTTATGTTCAGTACCCTGGCTGGCCACAAACTAGCAGTGTGACCTGAAGAAAGTCACTTCCACCTTTCTGGGCTGAAGTTTTCTCATTTGTATAATGAGAAGATTGGATTAGAGAATTTATCTTCCATTTAGGTCCCTTCCAACTCTGAAACTCTTATCTGTGAAAGTACTTTGCAAGGTCATCTACTCCAGCCACCACCTCCCCACTTAGAGATAGCATCTCTCTAAACTATTATTTGCTAAAACCAGTTTTAGTCCCAAATCATCCTGTGTGTCCATCATACTGCAGATGTCTTTGGTGAAAGCATTTATTTAAATTCTGATTAAAGCTCAAGCAAAGTTAGCTCCAGACAGACAAGCCCTTCAGACATGAAAGAGATGACAGTTTCCCATTCTCCAGACCAAGCCCTGAAAAACCCCAGAAGCTTTGACCCAGAAGGAGTGATGTCTACACTCACATATCTACACTCACATGAGCAGAACACTCTTTCTTAGACACCTAATATTCGCTATTTGTTTTGTCCCACTGAATCCATGGCTAGAGTCCCAAAAGCAGCGGCAGTGGAATCCCCACAAAAGCAAGCCCCAAACTGTCCTGAGATGGAGTTCATTTGGATTCCAAAGAAACAAGCACTGAACACTAAGGTGATCAATCCAAAGCATTTATTAGGGGAACTTACAGAAGACTACAGCAATCCTGGCAATGAACAGTAAGAGAAAAGTGGTGTTCTACTTAGATATGTCTGCAGCAGGAGTTCAGGGTGTGGAGTTTACATGAGTGTTTAAGGAATGTGGGTCAGGGTCTGGGTCAGGGTCAGGTTTTTTTCTAGTAAACCTAGATACCTTATCAGTGCCTGGGAATATTCAAAACCCTGATTTGGGTTCAAGCCTGCTGGGAAAATCCTGCAGCTGTTTGAGTCACAGAGCAATCAAGACACTCCATGATTTTTGGTAAAGACACAAAAAGAAAGCAAGGGCAACTGGGGACTCTACACTGTTCTAACCTGAGGCAGCCACCTGCTTCGGAGCCTCTCCATCTTCCAGAAAGGA
The DNA here is from genome assembly GCF_028885655.2 of Pongo abelii. Classification (NCBI taxonomy): domain Eukaryota; kingdom Metazoa; phylum Chordata; class Mammalia; order Primates; family Hominidae; genus Pongo; species Pongo abelii. The sequence goes on along the minus strand of NC_071985.2, from coordinate 27,007,257 downwards.
AGCTGGGTGCAACGCATTCACAGCAACTCAGTCTTACAGGGCCAAGTCTTTCCAATGATTGAAATTCCTCTAAAAGAGAAAGAATGTCCCAAGTGGTCATCAAAAACAAGCTCAGGAAGGCAAGGTATGGAGTCAAATAGATACAGAAAGCTCTAAGAAGATGACTACGGCAAGTAGCAAGTTGAGCAAAACACAATGGATATTTAGGAATGCAACTTTGTTACAACTGAGGATTTTTGTTATAATTTTTAAGGAAATATAAAAAATACAAAAATTTTTAGAATTTTTTTACTATATAAACCATTTTGTTATATGTGACTCTAAATGGTAAAAAGAAATAAAACAGAATAAAAGATGAAGTGCCTTTATAGGCCATCTTCTGCCTCTCTCATTCCCTTGAGACACCCCTGTGTATTCCCACACATACACCCAAGCACACATGCACACACAGGCATCCATAGTTACAAGACCATTCTCATGAATTTAGGGTCTAATCTTTCCATTCATCTCACAACTCAGTTTTTCTAAACATGTTTATATATCTAGATCAAGTCTATTTAGGGTAGTTTGAAATGCAAGGATAATGTGTAATAACTAATCACAATCTCATGATTTTTAATGATTTGTGATGCCTCATGAGGATTTTTGTACTTAGGTTGCCTTTTGTTTATTCCAAGTATAGTAGTTTCCATTATACAAATATATTTGAATATATATCTCTATATATCTGCATATATATGATATGATATGCCTGCTTGTTCTATTAATGATAAGGCACTTGCCATCCACCCACAAATGCCTAGGTGCCATGGAAATTTGTTCCTGAACTACTCCTTTTGGCATCTCATGTGATCCCTGGAGTAGCAACTCCAGTCCAAATGGGCAAAACTCCCCAGCATCTACTTATACTCATGGCTTGTCCAGAAGGAAAAAGTTATATTAATATTATGTGGGGTTCGAATCTGGTTTTAACTGAACGTTAAATGTATATACCCTTGTTTGCCTTTCAATGTTTCCTTAAGATAAAAGAAATAGTCCCATTTTATAGATAGGGCCACTGAGACAGTGAAAGTTTAATGTCATTATTGTCACAAGTAGATAAGGGTTGAGAGTCACCAGGTCCAAAATGTTAAAAAATACCATCTGTTCTTGGTCTTAGTCACCAGATAGCCTCCTTTCAAAAGCAAGCAATCACACAGACAGGTGAAATGCAGTCCCCAGAAGACTCTTCATGAACTACTTCCGAGTCTCTGAGAACTACTTCCGGCTTTCTGAGAACTGCTTTCACTTCAGGTTTTCAGCTGGGGCAGGGGCAGTCCCACAGGGGACCAAGAATGTGCCTAATGTTGGACAGGGGAGTGGGAAATAAAGTTCCAGAAATGGGATACTTGACTTTGCAGTCATATGAGGTGAGTACCATACAGCTGGTAGTCAGCAGCAGATTGCAGCCATAAATCTGAGAGGTGGGGCTTGATTTTCACAATGCTCCATGTAGACAAATCTTTCCAGCTCTCCCATCAGCAACCTGTGGGAATAAGAAGGAGCCGGGAGTGCTCCAGAGGCCCACCTCATACTTAAATGGAAGCAGTTCCACTTTACCAGAGGTTTCAGAGAAGTTTTGTTTGAGAAACCTTTAAATTAAAGTATGTGCCAGCTTGATCCACTGGTAGTGATTTACTGAAGCAGTGTGTTGAAATACTGAGGTCATTTCCAGGCTCTAGAGGAAAATTCTGTGATCAATTACCAATGTCTGCCATTGGTACTGAAGGGGAAATAGCATGATGCCATTTATGTGCAAATCCTGTATTAGAAGTAAATATCAAAATAAAAATTTTATGTTCCTATTTGATGCCAGGTGGCTTCCTTATGACATTCCTCTTCAAACTTTCATTCACATGCTCCCTAAAAGATTTTTGAAAATCTTTGTATCCTTCACTTTTTCAGATGACATCTAAAATTCTCTATGATAACCTCAGCGTCACAAAGGGTGTCAATTATGGGGTATTGTAAATATTAATATTCTACAATAACTGTATTCCTCTTTAAGTATAGATAATAAACTTAAATATCATTTGATACCCACCATTATCCATTTTTAATATGAGCAATTTTTATTTTTTTCCAGCTATTTGCTTATTTATTTAATCAACATTTACTGAGTAGCTTTATTTTCTTGGTGCTAGCAGCACAAGATATACAGGATGAGTCCTGTATGTATATCAATTTGAAAAATATATGTCAATTTCAAAAACAGGCAAAACTACACTATTTTGCTTAGGAATAAATATGTAGGTGGTAAAATTGAACATGAAAGCAAGAAAATGTCTATCATAAAAGTCAAGGTGATGATTACATCAAGGGAAGGTGAGGGAAATGTCACCTTCATCATCATGAAGAGAGGACACACACCTGGGGGAGTTGCAGGGTAGTCCAGGCTTGGGCTAGGTAGCCCATTCTTCTGCACATTCTTAGACTACCTGAGCCTCTTTTTAACAGAAAAAAGTGATTGCATAGATACGAACTGAAAACACACAGGGTGTGCCAGAATAGGGGAAATTTTGCACTTGAAGGATGGAAATGATGCGCATTCTTTTTTTTTTTTTTAATGATCTTACCTTTGTTTATTGACTAAAGATTTGGTTCCTTTATGTCTTCTTAGATTTTCCCTATGTCATCCACAATGTTATTTTTTTAATTTTAAGTTCCGGGATACATGTGCAGAACATGCAGTTTTGTTACATAGATATATGTGTGCCATGGTGGTTTGCTGCATCAACTAACAGGCAAAATAACCAGCTAACATCATAATGACAGGATCAAATTCACATATAACACTATTAACCTTAAATGTAAATGGGCTAAATGCCCCAATTAAAAGAAACAGACTGGCAAATTGGATAAAGAGTCAAGACCCATCAGTGTGCTGTATTCAGGACACCCATATCATGTGCAGAGACACACATAGGCTCAAAATAAAGGGATGGAGGAAGATCTACCAAGCAAATGGAAAACAAAAAAAAAAAAGCAGGGGTTGCAATCCTAGTCTCTGATAAAACAGACTTTAAATCAACAAAGATCAAAAGAGACAAAGAAGGCCATTACATAATGGTAAAGAGATTAATTCAACAAGAAGAGCTAACTGTCCTAAATATATATGCACCCAATACAGGAGCACCCAGATTCATAAAGCAAGTCCTTAGAGACCTACGAAGAGACTTAGACTCCCACACAATAATAATGGGAGAATTTAACACGCCACTGTCAATATTAGACAGATCAACGAGACAGAAGGTTAACAAGGATATTCAGGATGAACTCAGCTCTGCACCCAGCGGACCTAATAGACTTCTACAGAACTCTCCACCTCAAATCAACAGAATATACATTCTTCTCAGCACCACATCGCACTTATTCTAAAATTGATCCCATAATTGGAAGTAAAACACTCCTCAGCAAATGTAAAAGAACAGAAAGCACAATACACTGTCTTTCAGACCACAATGCAATCAAATTAGAACTCAGGATTAAGAAATTCACTCGAAACTGCACAACTACATGGAAACTGAACAACTTGCTCCTGAATGACTACTGGCTACATACCGAAATGAAGGCAGAAATAAAGATATTCTTTGAAACCAGTGAGAACAAAGACACAACGTACCAGAATCTCTGGAACACATTTAAAGCAGTATGTAGAGGGAAATTTATGCCACTAAGTGCCCACAAGAGAAAGCAGGAAAGATCTAAAATCGACACTCTAACATAACAATTAAAAGAACTAGAGAAGCAAGAGCAAACAAATTCAAAAGCTAGCAGAAGGCAAGAAATAACTAACATCAGAGCAGAACTAAGGAAGATAGAGACAAAAAACGCTTCAAAAAATCAATGAATCCAGGAGCTGGTTTTTTGAAAAGATCAACAAAATTGATAGACCTAGCAGGGCTAATAAAGAAGAAAACAGAGAAGAATCAAATAGATGCAATAAAAAATGATAAGGGGGATATCACCACCAATTCCCTGAAAATACAAACTACCATCAGATAATACTATAAACACCTCTAAGCAAATAAACTAGAAAATCTAGAAGAAAGGGATAAATTCCTGGACACATACATCTTCCCAAGTCTAAACCAGGAAGAAGCTGAATCACTGCATAGACCAATAACAGGCTCTGAAATTGAGGCAATAAAAAAAAGCCCAGGAACAGATGGATACACAGCCAAATTCTACCAGAGGTACAAAGAGGAGCTGGTACCATTCCTTCTGAAACTATTCCAATCAATAGAAAATGAGGGAATCCTCCCTAACTCATTTTATGAGGCCAGCATCATCCTGATACCAAAGCCTGGCAGAAACACAACAAAAAAAGAGAATTTTAGACAAATATCCCAGATGAACATCGATGTGAAAATCCTCAATAATATACTGGCAAACTGAATCCAGCAACACATCAAAAAGTTTATCCACCACGATCAAGTCGGCTTCATCCCTGGGATGCAAGGCTGGTTCAACATATGCAAATCAATAAATGCAATCCATCACATAAACAGAATCAATGACAAAAACCACATGATTATCTCAATAGATTCAGAAAAGTCCTTTGATAAAATAAAGCAGCCCTTCATGCTAAAAATTCTCAATAAACGAGGTATTGATGGAACATATCTCAAAATAATAGGAGCTATTTATGAAAAACCCACAACCAATATCATACTGAGTGGGCAAAAGCTGGAACCATTCCCTTTGAAAACCAATACAAGACCAGGATGCCCTCTCTCACCACTCCTATTCAACATAGTGTTGGAAGTTCTGGCCAGGACAATCAGGCAAGAGAAAGAAATAAAGCATATTCAGTTAGGAAGAGAGGAAGTCAAATTGTTTCTGTTTGCAGATGACTTGATTGTATATTTAGAAAACCCCATATTCTCAGCCCAAAATCTCCTTAAGCTGATAGGAAACTTCAGCAAAGTCTCAGGATACAAAATCAATGTGTAAAAATCACAAGCATTCCTATACACCAGTAACAGACAAACAGAGAGCCAAATCATGAGTGAACTCCCATTCACAATTGCTCCAAAGAGAATAAAATACCTAGGAATCCAACTTACAAGCGTTGTGAAGGACCTGTCAAGGAGAACTACAAACCACTACTCAACAAAATAAAAGAGGACACAAACAAATGGAAGAGCATTCCATGCTCATGGATAGGAAGAATCAATATCACGAAAATGGCCATATTTCCCAAGGTAATTTATAGATTCAATGCCATCCCCATCAAGCTACCAATGACTTTCTTCACAGGATTGGAAAAAACTACTTTAAAGTTCATATGGAACCAAAAACGAGCCCGCATAGCCAAGACAATACTAAGCAAAAAGAACAAAGCTGGAGGCATCACGCTAGCTGACTCCAAACTATACTACAAGGCTATGGTAACCAAAACAGCATGGTACTGATACCAAAACAGAGAGATAGACCAATGGAACAGAATAGAGCCCTCAGAAATAACACCACACATCTACAACCACCTGATCTTTGACAAACCTGACAAAAACAAGCAATGGGGAAAGGATTCCCTATTTAATAAATGGTGCTGGGAAAACTGGCTAGCCATATGTAGAAAGCTGAAACTGGATCCCTTCCTTACACCTTATACAAAAATTAATTCAAGATGGATTAAAGACTTGAATGTAAGACCTAAAACCATAAAAACCCTAGAAGAAAACCTAGGCAATACCATTCAGGATATAGGCATGGGCAAAGACTTCATGACTAAAACACCAAAAGCAATGGCAACAAAAGCCAAAATAGACAAATGGGGTCTAATTAAACTAAAGAGCTTCTGCACAGCAAAAGAAACTATCATCAGAGTGAACAGGCAACCTACAGAATGAGAGAAAAATTTTGCAATCTACCCATCTGACAAAGGGCTAATATCCAGAATCTACAAGGAACTTAAACAAATTTACAAAAAAAAAAAACATCAAAAAGTGGGGAAAGGATATGAACAGATACTTCTCAAGACATTTATGCAGCCAACAGACACATGAAAAAATGCTCATCATCACTGGTCATCAGAGAAATGCAAATCAAAACCACAATGAGATCCCATCTCACACCAGTTAGAATGGCAGTCATTAAAAAGTCAGGAAACAATGGATGCTGGAGAGGATGTGGAGAAACAGGAACACTTTTATACTGTTGGTGGGAGTGTAAATTAGTTCAACCATTGTGGAAGATGGTGTGGTGATTCCTCAAGGATCTAGAACTAGAAATACCATTTGACCCAGCCATCCCATTACTGGGTATATACCCAAAGGATTATAAATCATGCTACTACAAAGATGCATGCACACATATGTTTATTGTGGCACTATTCACAATAGCAAAGACTTGGAACCGACCCAAATGTCCATCAATGATAGAGTGGATTAAGAAAATGTGGCACATATACACCATGAAATACTATGCAGCCATAAAAAAGGATGAGTTCATGTCCTTTGCAGGGACATGGATGAAGCTGGAAACCATCATTATCAGCAAACTATCACAAGGATAGAAAATCAAACACCACATGTTCTCACTCACAGGTGGGATTTGAACAATGAGAACACATGGACACAGGGCAGGGAACATCACACACCAGGGCTTGTCAGGGGGTGGGGGATCTGGGGGAGGGATAGCATTAGGAGAAATATCTAATGTAAATGATGAGTTGATGGGTGCAGCAAACTAACATGGCACATGTATACGTATGTAACAAACCTGCACATTGTCCACATGTACCCTAGAACTTAAAGTATAATTTAAAAAAAAAGAAGAAAATCCCATTTTCTGAGGGGAAATTCAAGCCAGCTGCAGATATTTGCATAAGTAATAAGGACCCAAACGTTAATCCCCAAGACAATGGGGAAAATATCTCCAGGGCATGTCAGAGACCTTTGCAGCAGCCTCTCCCATCACAGACCCAGTGGTCTAGGAGGAACAAATGGTTTTGTGGGCAGGGCCCAGGGTACCTGTGCTGTGTGCAGCCTGGGGACTTGGTGCCCTGTGTCCCAACCACTCCAGCCATGGCTGAAAGGGGCCCATGTAGAGCTCAAGCCATGGCTTCAGAAGGTGCAAGCCCTAAGCCTTGGCAGCTTCCATGTGGTGTTGAGCCTGCAAGTGCACAGAAGTCAAGAATTGGGGTTTGGGAACCTCCACCTAATTTCAGAAGATATATAGAAACGCCTGGATGTCCAGGCAGATGTTTGCTGCAGGAGTGGGGCTCTCATGGAGAACCTCTGCTAGGGCAGTGCAGGAAATGTGGGGTTGGAACCCCCACACAGAGTCCCTACTGGGGCACCATCTAGTGGAAAGAAAAGGACCACCATCTTCCAGACCCAGAATGGTAGATCCACCTGCAGCTTGCATTGTACACCTGGAAAAGCTGCAGACACTCAGCGCCAGTCCGTGAAAGCTGCCAGAAGGGAGGCTGTACCCTGCAAAGCCACAGGAGTGGAGCTGCCCAAGACCATGGGAGCCCGCCTCTTGCATCAGCGTGACCTGGATGTGAGACATGGAGTCAAAGGAGATCATTTTAGAGCTTTACAATTTGAATGCCTCATTGGGTTTTGGAATTGCATGGGCCCTGTAACTGTTTTGTTTTGGCCAATTTCTCCCATTCGGAATGGCTGTATTTACCCAATACCTGTACCCCCATTGTATCTAGGAAGTAACTAGCTTGCTTTTGATTTTACAGGCTCACAGGCAGAAGGGACTTGCCTTGTCTCAGATGAGACTTTGCACTGTGGACATTTGGGTTAATCCTGAAATGAGTTAAGACTTTGGGGGACTGTTGGAAAGACAAGATTGGTTTTAAAATGTGAGGAAATTAGATTTGGAGGGATCAGGGGTGGAATGATATGGCTTGGTTCTTTGTCCCCACCCAAATCTCATCTTGACTTGAATTCCCATAATTTCTATGTGTGGTGGAAGGGACCTAGTGGGAGACAGTTTGAATCATGAGGGTGGTTTCCCTCATACTGTTCTCGTGGTAGTGAATAAGTCTCATGAGATCTGATGGTTTTATCAGGGGTTTCCACTTTTGCATCTTCCTCATTTTCTCTTGCTGCTGCCATATGAGAAATGCCTTTAGCCTCCTGCCATGATTCTTAGGCCTCCCCAGCCATGGGGAACTGTAAGTCCAATTAAACCTCTTTTTCTTCCCAGTCTCAGGTGTGTCTTTATCAGCAGCATAAATATGGACTAATACACCACATAAATGTCTTCTTTTGAGAAGTGTCTGTTTATGTCCTTTGCCCACTTTTTGATGGGGTTGTTTTTTACTTGTAAATTTGTTTTAAGTTCCCTGTAGATTCTGGATATTAGACCTTTGTCAGATGGGTAGACTGCAAAAATTTTCTCCCATTCTGTAGGTTGCCTGTTCACTCTGATGATAGTTTCTTTTGCTGTGCAGAAGCTCTTTTGTTTAATAAGATCCCACTTGTCAATTTTGGCTTTTGTTGCCGTTGCTTTTGATGTCTTAGTCATGAAGAATTTGCCCATGCCTATGTCCTAAATGGTACTGCCTAGGTTTTCTTCTAGGGTTTTTATGATTTTGGGTTTTTACATTTAAGTCTTCAATCCATCTTGAGTTAATTTTTGTGTAAGGTGTAAGGAAGGGGTCTAGTTTCAGTTTTCTGCATATGGCTAGCCAGTTCTTCCAGCACCATTTATTAAATAGGGAATCCTTTCCCCATTGCTTGTTTTTGTCAGGTTTGTCAAAGATCAGATGGCTGTAAATGTGTGGTGTTATTTCTGAGGTTTCTGTTCTGTTCCATTGATCTATACGTCTGTTTTTGTATGAGTACCATGCTGTTTTGGCTTGCAGTATAGTTTGAACTCAGGTATAGTGATGCCTCCAGCTTTTTTCTTTTTGCTTAGGATTGTCTTGGCTATACAGGGTCTTCTCTAATTCCATATGAAATTTAAAGTAGTTTTTTCTAATTCCGTGAAGAATGTCAATGGTAGTTTGATGGGAATAGCATTGAATCTATAAATTACTTTGGGCAGTATGGCCATTTTCATGATATTGATTCTTCCTATCCATGAGGATAGAATGTTCTTCCATTTGTTTGTGTCCTTTTATTTCCTTGAGCAGTGGTTTGTAGTTCTCCTTGAAGTGGTCCTTCATATCCCTTGTAAGTTGGATTCCTAGATATTTTATTCTCTTTGGAGCAATTGTGAATGGGAGTTCACTCATGATTTGGCTCTCTGCTTGTCTGTTGTTGGTGTGAAGGAACGTTTGTGATTTTTGCACATTGATTTTGTATCATGAGACTTTGCTGAAGTTGTTTATCAGCTTAAGGAGATTATGGGCTGAGACTATGGGGTTTTCTAAATATACAGTCATGTCATCTGCAAACAGAGACAATTTGACTTCTTCTCTTCCTGTTTGAAAGCTCTTTCTTTCTTTCTCTTGCCTGATTGCCTTGGCCAGAACTTCCAACACTATGTTGAATAGGAGTGGTGAGAGAGGGCATCCTGGTCTTGTATCGGTTTTCAAAAGGAATGGTTCCAGCTTTTGCCCACTCAGTATGATATTGGCTGTGGGTTTGTCATGAATAGCCCTTATTATTTTGAGATATGTTTCATCAATACCTAGTTTATTGAGAGTTTTTAGCGTGAAGTAGGTGTTGAATTTTATTGAAGGCCTTTTCTGAATCTATTGAGATAATCATGTGTTTTTTGTCTTTGGTTCTATTTATGTGATGGGTTACGTTTATTGATTTGCATATGTTGAACAGCCTTGCATCCCGGGGATGAAGCCGACTTGATTGTGATGGGTAAGTTTTTTGATATGCTGCTGAATTTGGTTTGCTAGTATATTATTAAGGATTTTCACATCGATGTTCATCAGGGATATTGGCCTGAAGTTGTTTTTTTTTTGTTGTGTCTCTGCCAGGTTTTGGTATCAGGATGATGCTGGTTTCATAAAATGAGTTAGGGAGGAGTCCCTCCTTTTCAATTGTTTGGAATCGTTTCAGAAGGAATGGTACCAGCTGATCTTTGCACCTCTGGTAGAATTCGACTGTGAATCCATCTGGTCCTGGGCTGTTTGTTGTTGCTGTTGTTGTTGTTAGGCTACTAATTACTGCCTCAATTTCAGAACTTGTTATTGGTCTACTCAGGGATTCGACTTCTTCCTGGTTTAGTCTTAGGAGGGTGTGTGTGTCCAGGAATTTATTCATTTCTTCTAGATTTTCTAGTTTATTTGCTTAGAGGTGTTTATAGTATTCTCTGATGGTAGTTTGTACGTATTTGTGGCCAGTGGTGATATCCCCTTTATCCTTTTTTATTGTATCTATTTGCTGGCTCTCTCTTTTTTTCTTTATTAGTCTACCTAGCAGTCTATCTATTTTGTTAGTTTTTTCAAAAAACCAGCTCCTAGATTCACTGATTTTTTGGAGGGTTTTTTGTGTCTCTATCTCCTTCAACTCTGCTCTATCTTAGTTATTTCTTGTCTTCTGCTAGCTTTTGGATTAGTTTCCTCTTGCTTCTCTAGCTCTTTTAATTGTGATGTTAGGGTGTTGATTTGAGATCTTTCTAGCTTTCTTATGTGAGCATTTAGTGCTATAAATTCCCCTCTTAAACACAGCTTTAGCTGTGTCCCAGAGATTCTGGTACATTACCTCTTTGTTCTCATTGGTTTCAAATAACTTCTTTATTTCTGCCTTAATTTCATTATTTACCCAGGAGTCATTCAGAAGCAGGTTTTTCAATTTCCTTGTAATTGTGTGGTTTTGAGTGAGTTTCTTAATCCTGAGTTCTAATTTGATTTCACTGTGGTCTGAGAGACTGTTTGTTATGATTTCAAGTTTTTTGGCACTGAGTGATTTTTATAACAGTCAGAAAACTTACATCACTCCTTTTTCTTCTTGACTAATCTCTTTCTACTTCTTCACAAAATTTTATCCTAATGTAATATTTTATTTGCTTAAACATCTTCTATTGGTCACCCTAACTCTCTGCAATAAAATATGTGTATTATTTAAATAATTTTTGAATATTTGGTAACTATAAGACTTTAAGTGTTTAAATTTTTTCTCCAGAGTTGATTTATCATTATAATTATTAGCATAACATTTGTCAAAATAACATAAATGCATTAAATTTTTTTGCTTAATAATTATTAAACAAATGTTTTTTAAAAATATAGAGATGCGGTCTTGCTACATTGCTCAGGCTAGCCTCAAACTCTTCAGCTCAAACTATCCTCCCGACCTCAGCCTCCCAGGTAGCTGGGACTACTGCACCCAGCTCATAAATGCAATTTTTAAAAAAGAAACTACATCTCTTAATGAGATTAGTGAAGCTGGATTGCTGAGGTTTTTAATTTCAATTAGTTCATCTATCTTTGGATAAAAATTACTTACTGCTAGACTAAGACATAGCTTAGGAACTGTTAAGAATATTGTAAAAGACTTTGACATGGGCAAAAGAATATTTGGTGTCCTTTCAATGAAAAGCTGGGTGTGGTCTGGCAGGACTCTCCTACCACCAGGGGGTTATCTGATTCTATAAGAGTATGTGTCTTTGATAGTCTTTGACAGTTTATTTTATAACTCTGTAAACTGTAGCAAGTTGAAAGTAAAGAAAATGATGCTTGTCCATGAAAATGTAAACTAATTTTGTCTGATAGAGATACAATTGATCCCTGCTCTTTAGAAAACATAATTCTAAACATTAGATTTTTTTCCCTTTAAGATAACAACCAGTTCTGATCTATTAGCAAATTCGTTTTAGCATTCATGATTGCCTATATATGTGTAATATTTTTCCTTTAGGAAAATTATCCTGTAACAATAAATTATGTTTCTACCTTTTATTGTTATAGACAAAAGCACTAAGTAACTTTGTTAAAACATCTGTGGTGATGGGAATGGAAGGAGTTTGGTTACAGTGATGACACCTTTCTTTAACTTCTAAATTATATGTCAAAATTCACATAAAATAATCTATAATCAAAACTTATTTGTAATGATCTTACAGCTGAAAATTCAATTTAGTCCTCCTTCAATTTTGAAAGCAAAGAATTGGAAACCTTCAAGTCAACAATGGTGTGTTGAAAAAACAAAAAAGAATTGGAAACCATCTGACTCACACATCACCAGCCATTAGTCATTTGCTTTCTCAAAACCATTATTTTGAAATCTCTCTTTGTTTGGACACTGGAGGTTTTGATACCCTGGGACAATGTACCATGGTAAGACCCAAAATGGTGACAAATGTTAATTTATTTTGTCAAGTGGGAGAAGGCTTATTATAAATAGGGAAGTAGAGAGAAGACCATAGGCTTATTTTAAGAGGGAGAAATTTTAGGAGACAAAATGTTTATGAGTTGAGGATGTGATATTGATTCCCTTGAAAGTACCCTGGAAAGTCTTTGTGAACTACCTTGAACATATTTGTCCAGTGTGAAGATCACTCCTTTAAGTCATAAGGGAGAAACGCCACACCCTTTAAAAGCAGTTGAATTCAACAGAACCAGTGGACGAGTTCTCACAACTTTGACTATGCTTCCCAATTCCAAATCCTTGCCTCTTTTCTGACACTCTTCTAGCATCTACCCTACTAGACTGTAGGTTTCTCCCAGCAATGCCCATACAAGCCTTAGCTGCTTTGCCTCTAGGATATGGAGTGACTTGGTCTTTGATTCACTGATTCCCTGAACTTACCCTGACCCTTTTGGTTTGCATTTCTGTGCAACCTCTCATTATGCCAGAGAGTGTTTACAAAATGCTTTTTAAGCTTTGCCCTTCAAAGCCTTTATGAGTAAAAACATGGGAAAGTAGAGGTCACAAAATACCCCCACAAAAAGCACAGATTTATTAAATCCTATGCTTTAACATACATTTTCATTTGAACTTTGCACTTTATTTCATAATTTATCAACATTCGTCTTGGTATTCTAGGATATTTTAAATTACTTGCCACTGAATAAAATTGATGCTGGAAAAAGACACATCAGGATTATCTTATAACTTAGAGCATTTTCTTTTTTTTTTTTTTTTTTTTTTTTTCTTTTATTATTATTATTATTATTATCATTATTATACTTTAGGTTTTATGGTACATGTGCGCAATGTGCAGGTAAGTTACATATGTATACATGTGCCATGCTGGTGCGCTGCACCCACCAACTTGTCATCTAGCATTAGGTATATCTCCCAATGCTATCCCTCCCCCCTCCCCCCACCCCACAACAGTCCCCGAAGTGTGATGTTCCCCTTCCTGTGTCCATGTGTTCTCATTGTTCAATTCCCACCTATGAGTGAGAATATGCGGTGTTTGGTTTTTTGTTCTTGCGATAGTTTACTGAGAATGATGATTTCCAGTTTCATCCATGTCCCTACAAAGGACGTGAACTCATCATTTTTTATGGCTGCATAGTATTCCATGGTGTATATGTGCCACAAAAAAAGAGAATTTTAGACCAATATCCTTGATGAACATTGATGCAAAAATCCTCAATAAGATACTGGCAAACAGAATCCAGCAGCACATCAAAAAGCTTATCCACCATGATCAAGTGGGCTTCATCCCTGGGATGCAAGGCTGGTTCAATATACGCAAATCAATAAATGTAATCCAGCATATAAACAGAACCAAAGACAAAAACCACATGATTATCTCAATAGATGCAGAAAAGGCCTTTGACAAAATTCAACAACCCTTCATGCTAAAAACTCTCAATAAATTAGGAATTGATGGGACGTATCTCAAAATAATAAGAGCTATTTATGACAAACCCACAGCCAATATCATACTGAATGGGCAAAAACTGGAAGCATTCCCTTTGAAAACTGGCACAAGACAAGGATGCCCTCTCTCGCCACTTCTATTCAACATAGTGTTGGAAGTTCTGGCCAGGGCAATTAGGCAGGAGAAGGAAATAAAGGGTATTCAATTAGGAAAAGAGGAAATCAAATTGTCCTTGTTTGCAGATGACATGATAGTATATCTAGAAAACCCCATTGTCTCAGCCCAAAATCTCCTTAAGCTGATAAGCAACTTCAGCAAAGTCTCAGGATACAAAATCAATGTGCAAAAATCACAAGCATTCTTATACATCAATAACAGACAAACAGAGAGCCAAATCATGAGTGAACTCCCATTCACAATTGCTTCAAAGAGAATAAAATACCTAGGAATCCAACTTACAAGGGATGTGAAAGACCTCTTCAAGGAGAACTACAAACCACTGCTCAAGGAAATAAAAGAGGATACAAACTTAGAGCATTTTCTTGTATTCCACCAGGAAGATCTGTTTAAGAAGTGTATCATGAAGCCATTTAAAACAATGAATGACACCCATTGGATCAGCCTTAGCAGAGAGCAGGCCCTGAGAAAATGAAGCACAAGTTAGATAAGTTTTGAAGTTGGGAAGAAGAAAAATAAGAACAGTTGGAAACATACAACCCTGACCATTCCAAATGGACATTGTAGTGCAGTCCTGCATAGCTGTTGGGGAAAACATCCTGCAGAAACAGGTGCTGTAAGAAACAGGGAACTGGAAATCCACGGAGAAAGAAAAAAAAGCAAAGACTGCAAAAGAGGTATACAAAGGATACAGTTAGAGTATTCACAATTTTGAATAGCTATCCTCCAAAACAACAAAACTACTGGTTGTTGTAAGTAGCATATAAAACAGAGAGGAAGCAGAGTTAATGCTTTTATTCAGACTTCTAAGCAGCGTAACGGTCCTTTGAAATGATAGCTTCACTCAGACAGCCCCTGAATCAGTAGAGCTTAGGAGGTGGTAAAAGAAACATTGAGTCTTCCTCACCACAAAGGACAATATCAGGGCCAGACATGGTTGCTCATGCCTGTAATCCCAACATTTTGTGAGGCCAATGCTAGAGGATCACTTGAAGCCAGGAGTTCAAGTCCAGCTTGGGCAACATAGCAAGACCACATCTCTCAAAAAAAAAAAGGACAATGTCAATGTCTCCTTTCTATCCCAGGCAGAGATGGAACTATATGTTCAGTTTTCATGGTTTCAGAGGGAGAAATAAAAACCAAACTATTATTTTCATACTTCCTTTGCATAATGAACAAGCAGAAACACCTAGCCCAAAGGAGAATGGGCACTCTTCTCAGGGTTTGGACGACATAATCTCCTACATCCTCTTAGCCCCAGCAGAGGGGGGAGGCATGCTCCCACAGGTTCACTTGCAGGGGCTGCCAAGTCCTTGCCCTGCTTTTTCAGCCTCTTTTCTTTTCTCTTTTTTTCTTTTTATTATACTTTAAGTTCTGGGTTACATGTGCAGAACGTGCAGGTTTGTTACATAGGTATACACGAGCCATGGTGGTTTGTCAGCCTCTTTTCTTAAAGCCACTAAATCATGGGGCTTCTAAATAATACACTATGAAGAGATGGACTGATCACCCACCAAAAATTGCCAATTGGCCAGGTGCGGTGGCTTACACCTGTAATCCCAGCTCTTTGGCAGGCCGAGGCAGGCAGATCATGAGATCAAAAGTTCGAGACCATCCTGGGCAACATGGTGAAACCCGGTCTCTACTAAAAATACAAAAATTAGCCGGGCGTGGTGGTGGTGCCCGCCTGTAGTCCCAGCTACTCAGGAGGCTGATGCAGGAGGATCGCTTGAACCCAGGAGGCAGAGGTTGCAGTGAGCCAAGATCGCGGCACTGAACTCCAGCATGGCGACACAGCAAGACTCTATCTCAAAAAAAAAAAAAAAAGTTGCCAATTACTGATGCGGGGGCTATCTCAGGTCAACTAGGTGGACGCCACATATAGGTAGAAGGCTCTCTTGCTGCCAAGGGTCTATTTCTAATGCACACAAGATGATCAGTAGCCAAGTTTATCAGATATGGACATGGTGCATATAGGATCAGTCCATCAGTACTTATTTATTATTTATCTACTGTGCATCAAGCACCATGCTGGACACTGTGAGAGAGACCCACAGCAGCAAAAGATTTGGGCCCTGCCTTGAAACCATTCACAAACTGATTGGGCAAATGGGATTAACCCACAAGAGACAATTATTGAGCAATAGAGTTAAGATGTTCCAGTCACAGAAGGTTTTATGGGGGAAAGAAGATATTTAGCCAAACCAGAAGGGTAAACAGTATATGGATGGACCTGAGAGACAAAAAGTCATCCCTCACAAAGTCAGCCCTGCGGGCAGAGGCACTGAGGAAAAAGACACCATAATAGGGATCAAGGGCAGAGAGGGAGAGGAAGGGAATGGAACAGCAAAGACAGGGTGTGACTGGTAAGGACAGTTTGTGTCAGGAGCATTGGCAAATAAAGTCAGATTAAGGAAAGTCAGGCAGAGAAATGTGGAGCTTGACAAGGTAATGGAAAAGAGGTTATATCTTGTTTCTTATTACATATATATAAGGTGTACAACATAATGTTTTGATATACATATACATAGTGAAGTGATTACTAAAGTCAAGTAAATTAGCATATCTATAATCTCACCTAGTTACCTTTCATGTGTGTGTGTAGTAAGAGAACCTAAAATCTACACTCTTAGCAAATTTCCAGTATATGATACAGTATTATTAACTATAGTTCTCATGCTGTACATTTGATCTCTAGACTTATTCATCTAACTGTATCTTTGTACCCTTCAACCTATGTCACACTATTTTCTCCTTCCCCCAACCCCTGGTAGAAGTAGAAAGAACCACCTTTCTACTTCTCTGTTTCTGTATATTTGATTTTTTTTCTTTTTAGATTCCACATATAAATAGAACATACTGTATTTTTCTTTCTCTGTCTGGTTCATTTCACTTAGCATAATGTCCTCTTGTGCATCTAGGTTGCCAAAAATGGCAGAATTTTCTTCTTATTTAAGGTTGAATAATGTTCCATCATATATATATATATATTTCTATATATATATATATTTCTATATATATATTTCTATATATATATATATTTCTATATATATATTTCTATATATATATATATTTCTATATATATATTTCTATATATATATATATTTCTATATATATATATATATATTTCTATATATATATATATATATTTCTATATATATATATATATATATTTATATATATATATATATATATATATATAGAAAAAAATTCCTAAATGTGTATGGAACCACAAAAGACCCTGAGTAGGCAAAACAATCTTGGGAAAGAAAAACAAAGTTGGAGGCATCCCACTTCCTGATTTCAAATTAATCATAAAGCAAGAGTAATAAAAACAGTATGGTACTGGGCATAAAAACAGACAACAAACCAATGGAACAGAATGCAAATCCCAGAATGAACTCAAGCATATATGTTCAACTAATCTTTGACAAGGCCACTAAAAAGATATAATTGTTTCTTGAGTAAGAAAAGGACACGGAAAAGCAAAGTTCTGGAAAAATTATCTTGAAATAAGTGTTTTAATCTAGTTGAGTATGAGTTTTATATATCTTAAAGCCTAATCTGGAGAAAATTCTCAAAGAGGTAGGCCACAAATTCAATTTACAATGCTTACCACGGTGCTGAGTGCAGGGTGGTTGGTATTAATTCATTCATGCGTTAAGCAAACATTGAGCACCTACTATGTTTTAGGCACTGTGCTTGGGACTAGAAGAACAAACATAATGAATGAAATATTGTTCTTGTCCTTGAGTCTATAAGTGTCTCATCCTGACTCTACTATATTGAATTACTGGTCACAATTCTTTACTTCCCTGAAGGAAAGTAAAGAATCCTTGCCATGATCTCATAGGAGAGGATATGTTCATGACTCCACCAACTTTAGCCTTAGCCATGTGACTTTCTCAGGACAATGCTATGTTACTAAACATAACACAAGTAGCAGCTTGAAGTGTGCTTATGTGGTTGGACAAACCCTCTTGAGTTTCTGCCATTGCCATGAGAAGAGCTTCCCTCAGAGACCTCCTGCCCCTTCAGCCTGGACCCCAGAATGAATTTGTGTAGAGCTGAGCTGCCCAGCCAACCCACAGACCTGCAGCCTAAAGGAGAACCACTTCAACTGACCAGCAGATATGCAAGAAATATGGGCCTATTGTTATATGCCATTAAGATTTAAGATTTTGTGTTTCTTATGCAGGAATAACTGACTGATATACTTGCTGTCAAGGCCTTTCCTGCTCAAACCTGTCTACATTTCCAATATTCTCTTCCATTCTCCTCTAAACGTATCTTACAGTTGAAGCGAAGTGGACTGACTGCTCAGTGTGCCCTCAACCAAAACATGCCTTTGCTTGATTCAAATATAAGTACCAACATCCTCTCTATCTCTGCCTATCAAAATCTTACCTGTCATTTTTAAGTGCCATCTTATAAGTTATCTTCTCTCTAAGGCTTTTCCTAATCCTAACTGTATAGATACGGAGCACCCTGGATTCTCTCAGCCCTATCTCCTCACTCCCAGCCTTACCCACCCACCTTACTCCCAGGCCAGAATGACCTTACTGGCTGCTCATGTTGTTTTAATAATCATAAATCGCAAGCCACCACTGCTGCCACCACAAACCAAGAAGCACCAACAGACACCAACTGACCATCCCCGTGCACTGGACTGACTGGACCTATTGAGGCTCTGGCCTCCCCTAGAAACCTCCTAGAGGGCTAAGTAACACAACCCAAAACTGTGAAGAAGTCAGTGTTCATGAAGCAGACTCAGAATAATGAGAGACAGGAGAGAGGCAAAAGCCAGCAAACAAATTGCTCCCTCTTCCTTGTCTATGACAGAGAGATAACTGTCCTATGCATTCTCTCTGGAGACGGCCCATGTGACTGAGCAACCATCTGGATTTGTAGGAAGCTGTAATCAGCTTGATGATGCACTGCCTTGCATTTTCTCTCCCTTCCTGCCTCACTTTTTTTTTTGCCTCACTGTTGCTTCCTTGATGTTGCATCCCTAGTAAACTATTAGCATACAAAATTCTGCCTCAGGCTCTTTTCTCATAAGAATCCAGCTGAAACACTAGATAAATATGATCTCTTCTTCTTTTGACCCCAAATGGTACTTTTAACTCCTCTTATGGATGTTACTTATTTATACTGGTCTGTGTTAAAGCTATTCTGACGGGTTCACCCACACCAACTGCCATGTGCTTTATGCACAGTAGACACTCCATAAATGCTTTAATTAAATGCAATTGAGTCTGTCTCATTAGATTCAAGTCAATAAGTAAAAACAGTCATTCAAATGATCAAAATCTATTTGGCCCATTGGTCCCATGAAATATATTAGCACCAAAACTCTACTCCAATTTCTACTTTTCCCATAAACATCAACACAAACCAGCTTTTTGTTCCATCCTACCTCATTACAAATAGAAATACAAATACTTGCAACAATTCTCTGGAGATGCAAACAGGCAAAGAAAGCAGATGGCTAATTAAGGATCCAGGGGTACAGTCTATATTTCTAAAGTCTTAATAGAATAGCAGAGTTACCACCCCCTCGCCACCATCATGACAACCTCCTTCTCTCACCCCTGTGTGAAGAGTTTACTTCCAGGCCCTTCTAAAAACATTATGTTCTCAGAAATCACAGTAGCATTACTGAATCTGCTTAGACTTACAATCTATCACTACAATGATAGCACTAGGGAAAATACTGCAAAATCCAATGTATTATTGATGTCCTCTGTAATGAACGGCCATTCAGTAATTACACTCCCTCCTGTTAAAAATGCAGGAACATATGTGTGGTAAGAATTAAAATGTTTCCTAAAAGCTATAGAAATTAATTGTAGTATTTTCTGATTTCAATGCATTGTGGCTGTAACATTGGGAATCCTTACCCAAGGATTCTTGTAAGCACCATTGCCTTAGCATAAGTAGTGACTCCCTAAATGTTTTTACCCTCTCTGTGTAACCTCCTTCCCATCCCTTCACCACCAAATCCCTGCTTGTAGCAGAGGACACAGCCGGAGGCTTAGGCCATGACAAAATGAGTAATGGCCAGGTCAGGATCCCAAATGGGATAAAAATAGGGAAGGCTTCCAAAGTGTTGCATGTACCTCTGCAGGAAGGATTGTGAACAGAGCAATAGGACAACTAATGGACAACAGCCCATGTAACTATTAAAGCTGTCTATCTAGCTAAGAGTGGGCCACTCCAGAAGCCCATGATACCCTTGGCTATATTTTGACTATTCTAGCAGAAGCTGGATGACTGCTTATTGGAGGTAATAGGGTTATAAACAGGATTCATGGGTAAGAAGATCTTTTCACCTATAAGATGTTCAAATTCTGTGTGGTCTTCACAAGTATGGTTTGCCATTGTCTCTACCTCATTTCCCGAGGAGAGTCAGACAGACCAATATAATTGGAATCCATGCATATTCTGAAAGCCTGTACCTATCTGGCCTTGAGATGCTTGTGCATTAGATATATTTGCTAACATATTTGTATTTCTTACATTGTCTTGTTATGCTTGTTATTGGAATGGGTCTGCATTTCCTAAATCCACACCAATTTAATTTGACAGGAGGAAATGCTAGAATATGCAGCTGGTAATGGGAAATGGTGTCTGGTTTGCAGATGGATAATCAAGTTGAAAGAAGAAAAGAAAACCTCTGCATCAGGACACAGAGCAAGATCTCTGATTCCCCTGGGGTGCTGTTTAATCCGTGGTCAGAATGCTTATATGTCTTCCTTTAACAATTACTTAAAACCAGTAAAGATCATTCTTGGCAGTTTTTTGGTTGCTTTTTCCAGCTTTGAAATAAAGTGCAATTTGCATTCCTTAAAAATCTAAGCAGTGAGGAAGAGTTAAGTGTCTTAAAATTAATGAGTTGCATTTAAACTTTTGCGTGAGCTCCAAGTCTGACAGATTGGGCGGTCTTGGAAGTGAAATTGTTATTCAGAAAGGATGTGTCCTTGGTGGTCCCTAGTCGAGGAAAGTCAGTGGGAAGAAAGAAAATGAGGAAAACCAATTACCGCAATTTGTACACCAAGAAAGATTGCATTTGATGCATGAGCAGAATTCCTGAGTACAAATGAAAAAATAATGGCATTTAAGTGGTTTTGCCATCATTTTTGCTCATAACTTTTCACAAGCATCAAAGGGCATAGGATGAGAACAAGTGAGGGGAATAGGGTGCATGGTAACAGCCAGATATTTCCAGCCTCTGGTTTAGGTTACTCCATCTTAGAAAACAATGGTAGTGAAATGAGGCTCTTCAGATGATGGAAGAGAGAATGTGAGATTTTGCTAATGATTGGTTAAACCAGGTGACTGCATACTCTATTTCCACCCTAACTGGGTATACTACAATATAATTCAATTCTGAGACTAATCACTCAGAGTTAGCATCAGACTCCACAGGTATAAAGCCTTAGTCCTCCACAAGATTGCCCTTACTTCATACGGCAGCCACAAATTCTGGGAATCCCCAGGCCACCCACACTTCTGATGAGCTGGCCACAAATTCAAGGCTTCCCATGATCTTTTCACATTTGATAATTTGCTAGAATGACTCGCAAAACTCAGGAAAGTGCTATGCTTATCATTACAGTTTTATTACAAAGGATTCAGATAGGGTAAGGTCTGGGGAAGACTGCAGGAATTCCATGTCCTCTTCCTGTGGAATCAGAGCACATCACCCTTGGCCCATCAAGGCATTCATGAACCAGGAAGCTTCACAGCATTAGTGTCCATAGTTTTCACTGGGGTTTGATTACAAAGATATGATTGACTAAATCATTGGCCACATGATTGAACTCAATCTTCAGCCCCTTCTCTTCCTCAGAGTCAAGCTGTTCCAAAGCTCCAACCCCCTAACCACATGCTGGGTCTTTCTGGTGACTAGTCTCCACCTTGAAGTTATCTAGCACAAAAAAGATATGCCTATCACTCAGGAAATTCTGAAGGTTTCTGAATCTCTATGCCAAGAACTAGGGACAAGAGACAAGGCCAGATAAATTTTTTATTATGTCAGACTTAGTTTGTCCTCAATCTGAAATAAACAGTTTGGAAATGCCATTTACCTGACCTTCACAACATCTTCTACCTTACTAAAAGACAAAGTGGTTGCCATCTGTAGTCATGAAGGGGAAAGAGACAGGCAGAATCATTGAGGCTGAGTCCTGTCATCACCTATCACTTTAGGCTCAAGTGAAGGCAAACCTGGAAATAAAGCCCTGAGTTTATTCTGTGTATAGACATGTGGTTCTGGCAGAGCTCAAATATAGTCATTCCTCTTTATTCATAACTCTAAAAATAATAGCTAACATGGATTTAGCATTTAACATGTGCTAGGCATTATTCTAAGACCTTATATGTATTTAATCTTCAAGCCCTTCAACAATCCTATGAGATATTAACCCATCCCTCTTGATGGACATGTAGATTGTTTCCAATTTTATTCTTAATAAAACAATATCACAATGAAAGATAAGGGTAAACCCAAAGGTTTGGGTGCCATGAACCAACACTCTGTTTACTCATCTCTCACCTAAGGCATGGTAGAATCGCAGTTACCTTTATGATATTGGCCATGAGATAGCATTAAAGACTGTGCTCTGGCATTGATAATTATGCTATGTGAGAAGCTTCTTGAGTCTTGTGTTACTGCCCAGTGCAGGGGCTCAGACCCCAATCGGGGAGCTGTTCCTCCCACCCCCCAAAAAAAGTGAAAGATAAACTTTCCCATACTGTAGTGAAACAGAGAACACAGAAATGAAACACCCAAGCAGCTGGCCAAAACACAGAATACTTAAATTGGGATAAAGTCCAAGACTTAGCCTGGGCCTTACATAAGAGGAGGAGCATCATGCAGGGATAAGGATAAGTGTTCCAGAGTCAGAAGCCGTATGCAACTCTGCATTTTACCAGTTACAGCACCTGAGCAAGAGCCTCCATTTCCTGATGTGTAAAAGGCAGGCACATATAATAGTTTGGGACACACAAAGGAAGAACCCATTTGAAAATATTTCATAAAATATTATGAAATATCAACTAATGATATCTCCCAAATATTCCCTCACATGCCCAAGCAGCCAGAGATGTTTGTTATCATCTTGTCTATCCAATAGTTCCTTCAAGTGCTTCACATCTGCAATATGGTTGATCCATCCTGTTATAGAGGATGAAGTCTAGGCAAAATTATCCTAACTTTACAGATAGGGAAAGCAAGGTGAAGTAGAGAAATGTGCAAAGGATTGATAAAGATAGTTATAGCTGAAGACACTTGACAAGGAGAACCAGAATACTGCTGACTGCCAACTCAGGGCTCTTTCCAGCCATTTACATTATTGTTTTTAAGATGGTGTGGGCCTCAGCAGGCAATATAATGCCATGTTCTATCATCTTTGGTCTGGAATAAAAGATGTAGCAATATGTATCATCATCATTATTATCATGTAACTGTTATTTGTAAATCCATTTTCTCTTTTGCCCATAGTGGCTTAATTTCCCTGAAAATACTGTTTTCATTCTATAATTATCAGCTGCACACACAAAGTTCATGGAATATAGAGCCACAATAAAGATTCATAGTAAATGATGGTCCTGTTTTCTTGCCTCTCCTGGCTTGGATAGCTAGTGGCTTGTCAGGGACCATACCCCAAAGCAGCAGGCTTCACATCAGAACAATGAACCCCTCTTGCTGTAATGCAGGACACAACTGAGGGATGCTCAGTGTTAACAGGCTAGATTCCCCATCCAAAGACTATGATCAACAAGTGAAGAGATAATAATGTTGATGGGTTCTAAGGCATTTTGTAGGATGATTTATCAGCCTTACAAAGCACCTGGCAGGACCCTTGCATTGTTAAAATACACACTTTCAATGAAGAATGGCACCACAGTGAAAGGATAGACTGAGATTTCAAAGAGCTTGTTTCTTTGAAAGCCATGACACTTTCTAGCTGCGAGAACTCAAGCAAGTCTCAACCTCTTTGGGCCACAGTTTATTTATCTGCAAAATGAGGATAAATGATGCCTAACCTGTCTACCTCTGAGATTGTCAGAAGAATCAAACAAGATCATTCATGAAATATTGTTTTGTGAACTTTGAGATGAGACATAAAGTGGTTTCAATGACATGATGATGATGATAATGATGATGGATTGATTGATGGATGATGTCCTTCACAGATCTGGCACAGTTCTCATTACCATATTCATTTTTAGTGAGCAGAATAATTATGATTAGAACTTTGTGGAACAAATTTACCTCTCCCAGGAATTTCTTTTCTGTAAATGAGATTGCAGTAGATGCCCACAGTCAACTCTCACGATGGGAAGAGACTGGATCTCAGAATCTCTCACTTCTTCAAGCATAGTCAAGAGGCAAAAAGAAGTTAGATGCAATGTTCTGTTTGCTAAAGGATTATGTCTGTGATCAACCAGTGAAGTTCAGCTAAATTTTCAATTAAAAGGACTTATCATTAGAACTGTTAGCTTTGAAAGTAGGCTTGCTGAACTCAATTCCCTGCATTGATATGCAATATCTTGCAAATTTAAATGTAACTGGCAGAATTAGAAGTATAATTTTATTTTCTGAAATCTGTAAAGAAGATGAATACCCTTGTTTTAGAAAACAGTAATAGGCATTATAAATTTTCTAATTGTTCTTTCCTTAACAGAGACATTAGCTCCAAGAGGTTAATGCAACTCTGTCTCCTCTAACAGAGTAGAGTTATATGGGACAAGATGCCAGGTGGTCCCATTATTCAGTTCCTTGGGGCCCAGGATGGGGCTATAGAGGACGAGAGAAAGTGATGGTGGTGAAGTCAGCAAGGAGATTCATATTTCATGTCTTTGTGGGGTGAAGCAGGGGTGATGCCAAGACCAAGCTAGAAATGGATGTCAAACCAGGCTGTCAGTTCTGAGCCTTCAGCCAGCAATGGAATAAAGGTCTCAGGCCAAAAAAGGATGTTACTCAACCAGGATAAATCTTCCAGTGTCTATACCTGTGGTAGCATCTTGTCAATTACTAGTATGCATTTGCCAATATGAGCCAGGTTTAATTAAGTGGATTAGAACAATATAAATACTTTGCTAGTTGTATAGCTCCAGAAATCTGCTCATCTAAATATTTTTAAATACTTTGTTTAAAATGTGCCACTTACTCTTTAATATGGACTCAGTTGGGTACAGCATGAGACTAGCAGTTACTTAATCAATCTCCCTGCCCATAGGTAGGCTTCCTTCTTTCATTCCAAGCAGATGAAGTTCTATCCTCAGGAAGTCCAAAAAAGATGTGCTCACAGCTTTCTTAGGGATTTTCCTAGAAATTGAACTGTGTTTACTGAAGAGAAAAAAAAATAAAAGAAAGCCTGTCCTTCCAGTGATTGTGCTTCCCAGTTCCAAAATCACCAAGCCAATATTCACCTCATCTCCTCCATTGTGCCTTGATCCCTGCTATATTATCCTAGTGACACCTTTCCTTGAAGTTTTTCTAATACAGCAAATTTGCTTTTCTTATTTCCAGGGGCATCAGAACAGGAATTATACACTTAAAAATGTATGCACTAGAGTCTATGCAAACAAGTCAAGTCTAAACATCACTTAGTTTGTTTATCAAGCAAGAAGATGGAAGCTCCTTTGCATCTATTCAGGACAGGTGCACAATTAGAAGTGAAAGCCATACCGCATGCAGTACAGCTGGACATGTGCCATTGCTTAAACCAGGAAGGTGAACAGTAAAGCCCCCCCACAACTTGTAACACAGGGGCTCTTACAAGAAGGCCTGGCACTTAATCTCCCTTCCAGCAGATCACAGACCTTATGGCAATTACTCTGATGCCTTCTTCTCCAAGCTCTTCTTCAAAGAAAGAGCTAGGGATACTGCCAAGAGAGCCACTATCTTCCCTCTGAAAAATGGATCCCAGTGGCATTTGTGCAATGCTACTAGGGTTGGATTATTTCTCTAAGTCAGTTTGAGAGAAGTCCTGCAGTGCTAAACTTCTAAAGTGTGTTATTAGAGGAAGAAAGCCACTCCCAGCCTCTCCACCACCTTCCTGTCTCCCCAAGACCCCACCCACACAAACATACACATATACATAAGTTCACCAAAAAATGCCTTTTAGACATAACCCTAGAGGAAGTCTGGCTCTGTGCACAGCACTGCAGAGGTACTATTTGCATTTTGGACTGTTTTTAAGGCAAGAATTTATTAAGAGTGCAGCATACACATATTAAACATCCCCTGCAGGCACTGCCTCTATTGTGCAGATTCATTTATTGAAGAGAGTGCTAGTAGTAGTACCAGTAGTAGCTAATTGCTGCCATTTATTGGATGCCTCCTCTGTATCAGATATTGTTCTTAGTACTTTACATACATAATTTCCAATCTTCACATCCCCCTTTTAACTTAAGTTTTTGCTTTTTCTTCTACTGATGCTGAAATGGAGGCTGAGAGAAGTTTGAACACACGCTCAAGGTCACACTGCTCACCAACAGCACGACAGAGTCAGAATGTAGGCTCAATTCCATCTTGATTCAAAGCCTGAACTCTTCACACTGCACCACCTCCAGCCCCTTTTCACAGTGAGAACAAGGTGGGAAAAGGTGCATAGGTTCCAAGTCCAGTGTGTCAGTTAGAAAAATCTCCTTGGAAATAATTTATGACCCGGGATACTTAGTTGAAATAGAGTTGGCTTCTTTTGACTTTACTTTTCTTTGCAGACATTTTGGCTCTCTTCTGTGAGTGCTCCTCTCTTTTCTTAATTCGCATTTAGCATGTGACTATTTGCACATGCAAATATGAATACTTTCAAAAAACTATCAAATATGAATACTGAGAATGTCTTCCTCCCCACCATTTACATCTCATCAAGGCACAAGTCAAAATGCTCTTGGGTATATTATTCATCTTTCACTGTTTGTTCTCCTCTGCTTTACCAGTCCATGTCTTGTCTTTTGCAACTCAGCCATGTAGAATAAAAGTGCACTTGTTCTATAATTGAAAATGAATCTGGAGAGAAAGGGCTAAGTCATGCAGTTTGTGAGGAAGACAGGTCGTGGGGAACATTTCCTCTCCTTCCATATACCAAATGGTTTCATAATCTGTTGTGAATGTAAGGATGTGGAGTGCAGTCCCCAAAAGCCTGCATTAATTTTTTAAGTTTTAAAAATTAAAAATAACATCACAGGAGTGACTGTAAGTGAAGAGGATTACTAAGCTATAGACTATTTTATTTAATAATAGGTTCCATATCTCCAGATTAGCTTTTATGAACCTAGGCACTTTATAAAACATTCATCTATTGAACACTCTACTTCCTTCTATGTGGAATAATCCTCCTCTCTCATCACTCTCTTCCCCACTCTGCCTCTCCCTTCCCTGGCTAACCTCATTCATCTTTCAGGGTTCATGTTAGCTATCAGTTCCCCCAGAAGTCTGACCTAACTCCCAAATCTGGGTTAGGAGGTCCACTTATGGACCCTCAAAGCACTGTGTGCTCCCCACGCCATAGTTCTTTGAGACCTCACTCACAGTTCTTTCTACTCTTATTCCTAACCAAATCCTAGCTGATAAGCATGTCCATGAAGATAAATCACTCATGTGATGACCCTTTCAACAATGAGTTCTTGAAATTCACAAGTCTTCCTAACTATTCACGTTTACTCTACTGCAGGGGTCCTCAATCCCCAGGCCATGGACTGGTATCTGTCCGTGGCCTGTTAGGAACTGGGCCACACAGCAGGAGGTAAGCAGCAGGCATGAGCAAGCAAAGCTTCATCTTTGTTTACAGCCACTCCCCATCACTCTCATTACCACATGAGCTCTGTCTGCTGTCAGATCAGTGGCAGCATTGGATTCTCATAGGAATGCGAACCTTTTTATTATTATTATTATTATTATTATACTTTAGGTTTTATGGTACATGTGCGCAATGTGCAGGTAAGTTACATATGTATACATGTGCCATGCTGGTGTGCTGCACCCACTAACTCGTCATCTAGCATTAGGTATATCTCCCAATGCTATCCCTCCCCCCTCCCCCCACCCCACAACAGTCCCCGAAGTGTGATGTTCCCCTTCCTGTGTCCATGTGTTCTCATTGTTCAATTCCCACCTATGAGTGAGAATATGCGGTGTTTGGTTTTTTGTTCTTGCGATAGTTTACTGAGAATGATGATTTCCAATTTCATCCATGTCCCTACAAAGGACATGAATTCATCATTTTTTAAGGCTGCATAGTATTCCATGGTGTATATGTGCCACATTTTCTTAATCCAGTCTATCATTGTTGGACATTTGGGTTGGTTCCAAGTCTTTGCTATTGTGAATAATGCTGCAATAAACATACGTGTGCATGTGTCTTTATAGCAGCATGATTTATAGTCCTTTGGGTATATACCCAGGAATGGGATGGCTGGGTCAAATGGTGTTTCTAGTTCTAGATCCCTGAGGAATCGCCACACTGACTTCCATAAGGGTTGAACTAGTTTACAGTCCCACCAACAGTGTAAAAGTGTTCCTATTTCTCCACATCCTCTCCAGCACCTGTTGTTTCCTGACTTTTTAAAGATTGCCATTCTAACTGGTGTAAGATGGTATCTCATTGTGGTTTTGATTTGCATTTCTCTGATGGCCAGTGATGGTGAGCATTTTTTCATGTGTTGTTTGGCTGCATAAATGTCTTCTTTTGAGAAGTGTCTGTTCATGTCCTTTGCCCACTTTTTGATGGGGTTGTTTGTTTTTTTCTTGTAAATTTGTTGGAGTTCATTGTAGATCCTGGATATTAGCCCTTTGTCAGATGAGTAAGTTGCAAAAATTTTCTCCCATTTTGTAGGTTGCCTGTTCACTCTGATGGTAGTTTCCTTTGCTGTGCAGAAGCTCTTTAGTTTAATTAGATCCCATTTGTCAATTTTGGCTTTTGTTGCCATTGCTTTTGGTGTTTTAGACATGAAGTCCTTGCCCATGCCTATGTCCTGAATGGTAATGCCTAGGTTTTCTTCTAGGGTTTTTATGGTTTTAGGTCTAACATTTAAGTCTTTAATCCATCTTGAATTGATTTTTGTATAAGGTGTAAGGAAGGGATCCAGTTTCAGCTTTCTACATATGGCTAGCCAGTTTTCCCAGCACCATTTATTAAATAGGGAATCCTTTCCCTATTTCTTGTTCGTCTCAGGTTTGTCAAAGATCAAATAGTTGTAGATATGTGGCATTATCTCTGCCAGCTCTGTTCTGTTCCATTGATCTATATCTCTGTTTTGGTACCAGTACCATGCTGTTTTGGTTACTGTAGCCTTGTAGTATAGTTTGAAGTCAGGTAGTGTGATGCCTCCAGCTTTGTTCTTTTGGCTTAGGATTGACTTGGCGATGCAGGCTCTTTTTTGGTTCCATATGAACTTTAAAGTAGTTTTTTCCAATTCTGTGAAGAAAGTCATTGGTAGTTTGATGGGGATGGCATTGAATCTGTAAATTACCTTGGGAAGGATGGCCATTTTCACAATATTGATTCTTCCTACCCATGAGAATGGAATGTTCTTCCATTTGTTTGTATCCTCTTTTATTTCCTTGAGCAGTGGTTTGTAGTTCTCCTTGAAGAGGTCCTTCACATCCCTTGTAAGTTGGATTCCTAGGTATTTTATTCTCTTTGAAGCAATTGTGAATGGGAGTTCACTCATGATTTGGCTCTCTGTCTGTTATTGATATATAAGAATGCTTGTGATTTTTGTACGTTGATTTTGTATCCTGAGACTTTGCTGAAGTTGCTTATCAGCTTAAGGAGATTTTGGGCTGAGACAATGGGGTTCTCTAGATATACAATCATATCATCTGCAAACAGGGACAATTTGACTTCCTCTTTTCCTAATTAAATACCCTTTATTTCCTTCTCCTGCCTAATTGCCCTGGCCAGAACTTCCAACACTATGTTGAATAGAAGTGGTGAGAGAGGGCATCCCTGTCTTGTGCCAGTTTTCAAAGGGAATGCTTCCAGTTTTTGCCCATTCAGTATGATATTGGCTGTGGGTCTGTCATAGATAGCTCTTATTATTTTGAGATACGTCCCATCAATACCTAATTTATTGAGAGTTTTTAGCATGAAGGTTGTTGAATTTTGTCAAAGGCCTTTTCTGCATCTATTGAGATAATCATATGGTTTTTGTCTTTGGTTCTGTTTATATGCTGGATTACATTTATTGATTTGCATATATTGAACCAGCCTTGCATCCCAGGGATGAAGCCCACTTGATCATGGTGGATAAGCTTTTTGATGTGCTGCTGGATTCTGTTTGCCAGTATTTTATTGAGGATTTTTGCATCAATGTTCATCAAGGATATTGGTCTAAAATTCTATTTTTTTGTTATGTCTCTGCCAGGCTTTGGTATCAGGATGATGCTGGCCTCATAAAATGAGTTATGGAGGATTCCCTCTTTTTCTATTGATTGGAATAGTTTCAGAAGGAATGGTACCAGCTCCTCCTTGTACCTCTGGTAGAATTCGGCTGTGAACCCATCTGGTCCTGGACTTTTTTTGGTTGGTAAGCTATTGATTATTGCCACAATTTCAGCTCCTGTTATTGGTCTATTCAGAGATTCAACTTCTTCCTGGTTTAGTCTTGGGAGGGTGTATGTGTTGAGGAATTTATCCATTTCTTCTAGATTTTCTAGTTTATTTGCGTAGAGGTGTTTGTAATATTCTCTGATGGTAGTTTGTATTTCTGTGGGATCGGTGGTGATATCCCCTTTATCATTTTTTATTGCATCTATTTGATTCTTCTCTCTTTTTTTCTTTATTAATCTTGCTAGCGGTCTATCAATTTTGTTGATCCTTTCAAAAAACCAGCTCCTGGATTCATTAATTTTTTGAAGGGTTTTTTGTGTCTCTATTTCCTTCAGTTCTGCTCTGATTTTAGTTATTTCTTGCCTTCTGCTAGCTTTTGAATGTGGTTGCTCTTGATTTTCTAGTTCTTTTAATTGTGATGTTAGGGTGTCAATTTTGGATCTTTCCTGCTTTCTTTTGTGGGCATTTAGTGCTATAAATTTCCCTCTACACACTGCTTTGAATGCGTCCCAGAGATTCTGGTATGTTGTGTCTTGGTTCTCGTTGGTTTCAAAGAACATCTTTATTTCTGCCTTCATTTCGTTATGTACCCAGTAGTCATTCAGGAGCAGGTTGTTCAGTTTCCACGTAGTTGAGCGGTTTTGAGTGAGATTCTTAATCCTGAGTTCTAGCTTGATTGCACTGTGATCTGAGAGATAGTTTGTTATAATTTCTGTTCTTTTACATTTATTGAGGAGAGCTTTACTTCCAAGTATGTGGTCAATTTTGGAATAGGTGTGGTGTGGTGCTGAAAAAAATGTATATTCTGTTGATTTGGGGTGGAGAGTTCTGTAGATGTCTATTAGGTCCGCTTGGTGCAGAGCTGAGTTCAATTCCTGGGTATCCTTGTTGACTTTCTGTCTCGTTGATCTGTCTAATGTTGACAGTGGGGCGTTAAAGTCTCCCATTATTAATGTGTGGGAGTCTAAGTCTCTTTGTAGGTCACTCAGGACTTGCTTTATGAATCTGGGTGCTCCTGTATTGGATGCATATATTTAGGATAGTTAGTTCTTCTTGTTGAATTAATCCCTTTACCATTATGTAATGGCCTTCTTTGTCTCTTTTGATCTTTGTTGGTTTAAAGTCTGTTTTATCAGAGACTAGGATTGCAACCCCTGCCTTTTTTTGTTTTCCATTTGCTTGGTAGATCTTCCTCCATCCTTTTATTTTGAGCCAATGTGTGTCTCTGCACCTGAGATGGGTTTCCTGAATACAGCACACTGATGGGTCTTGAGTCTTTATCCAATTTGCCAGTCTGTGTCTTTTAATTGGAGCATTTAGTCCATTTACATTTAAAGTTAATATTGTTATGTGTGAATTTGATCCTGTCATTATGATGTTAGCTGGTTATTTTGCTCGTTAGTTGATGCAGTCTCTTCCTAGTCTCGATGGTCTTTACATTTTGGCATGATTTTGCAGTGGCTGGTACCGGTTGTGCCTTTCCATGTTTAGTGCTTCCTTCAGGAGCTCTTTTAGGGCAGGCCTGGTGGTGACAAAATCTCTCAGCATTTGCTTGTCTGTAAAGTATTTTATTTCTCCTTCACTTATGAAGCTTAGTTTGGCTGGATATGAAATTCTGGGTTGAAAATTCTTTTCTTTAAGAATGTTGAATATTGGCCCCCACTCTCTTCTGGCTTGTAGGGTTTCTGCTGAGAGATCCGCTGTTAGTCTGATGGGCTTCCCTTTGATGGTAACCCAACCTTTCTCTCTGGCTGCCCTTAACATTTTTTCCTTCATTTCAACTTTGGTGAATCTGACAATTATGTGTCTTGGAGTTGCTCTTCTCGAGGAGTATCTTTGTGGCATTCTCTGTATTTCCTGAATCTGAATGTTGGCCTGCCTTGCTAGATTGGGGAAGTTCTCCTGGATAATATCCTGCAGAGTGTTTTCCAACTTGTTTCCATTCTCCCCGTCACTTTCAGGTACACCAATCAGACGTAGATTTGGTCTTTTCACATAGTCCCACATTTCTTGGAGGCTTTGCTCGTTTCTTTTTATTCTTTTTTCTCTAAACTTCCCTTCTCGCTTCATTTCATTCATTTCATCTTCCAGGGCTGACACCCTTTCTTCCACTTGATCGCATCGGCTCCTGAGGCTTCTGCATTCTTCACGTAGTTCTCGAGCCTTGGTTTTCAGCTCCATCAGCTCCTTTAAGCACTTCTCTGTATTGGTTATTCTAGTTATACATTCTTCTAAATTTTTTTCAAAGTTTTCAACGTCTTTGCCTTTGGTTTGAATATCCTCCCGTAGCTCGGAGTAATTTGATCGTCTGAAGCCTTCTTCTCTCAGCTCGTCAAAGTCATTCTTCGTCCAGCTTTGTTCTGTTGCTGGTGAGGAACTGCGTTCCTTTGGAGGAGGAGAGGTACTCTGGTTTTTAGAGTTTCCAGTTTTTCTGCTCTGTTTTTTCCCCATCTTTGTGGTTTTATCTACTTTTGGTCTTTGATGATGGTGATGTGCAGATGGGTTTTTGGTGTGGATGTCCTTTCTGTTAGTTTTCCTTCTAACAGACAGGACTTTCAGCTGCAGGTCTGTTGGAGTACCTGGCCGGCCGTGTGAGGTGTCAGTCTGCCCCTGCTGGGGGGTGCCTCCCAGTTAGGCTGCTCGGGGGTCAGGGGTCAGGGACCCACTTGAGGAGGCAGTCTGCCCATTCTCAGATCTCCAGCTGCGTGCTTGGAGAACCACTGCTCTCCTCAAAGCTGTCAGACAGGGACATTTAAGTCTGCAGAGGTTACTGCTGTCTTTTTGTTTGTCTGTGCCCTGCCCCCAGAGGTCAGGAATGCGAACCTTATTGTGAACTGTGCATGTGAGTGATCTAGGTTGCATGCTCCTTATGAGAATCTAATGCCTGGTGATCTATCACTGTCTCCCATCACCCCCAGATGGGACCGTCTAGTTTCAGGAAAACAAACTCAGGGCTCCCACCAATTCTACATTATGGTGAGTTGTATAATTATTTCATTATATATTACAGTATAATAATAATACAAGTAAAGTGCACAGTAAATGTAATGCGCTTGAATCACCCTGAAACCATCCCCAACCCGAGTCCATGGAAAAATTGTCTTCCATGAAACCAGTCCCTGGTGCCAAAAAGGTTGGAAGTGCTGCTGTACTGCATTTGGACCATCTCTCCTCATGGCCACACTCTGGCTGGGTTTTGTCATCACCCAACAATCCTGAACCCTGATATTCTACTTCTTGGCCATATTTTCCAGTCTTCTGAGTTCTCTCATTTCCTTATTCCTACTATACTTGCTTCCTGGCCTCACAGTGTATTCTCGTTCCTTGACTCCTCCAATTTCTTTTTTTCTTTTTTTCTTTTTTTTTCCAACCAGCAGCACTTTTTCTTTCCTGCCAGAGACGTATCTCTGGATGGATTGTTTGAACTCTTCTCTCTCTTTGAACTTTGACTACCTTGGGTCCCTATTTTTCTACCATATTCCTCAGGAAAATCCCAATCCTGAATCAATGCTCCAATTCCTATCCCTATGTCTACCAGATACACTGCTGAGAAAGACCCAGTAGTTCACAGGATTGGCTCCACTGCATATTCACGGATTCCAAGTTCATCTGCCTCTGACATTAACCAACAAGCCTTTGATTTGTCATTGGTCAACACCCTTTTCTATTCCCCACAAAAATTATTCCAAATGTTTACCATCTATTTCCTACTCAGCCCTTAGATTCCTCTCTTTCCATAGATGATCTTGCCTCACACTTTATCAACAAAACTGCTATTATAAAATGTGCTCTCCCTCACCTTCTCTTGCCTATCTATTAACTTATATATACAGAATATTAGTCTGCTCAAGCTACCATAATAAAATACCACAGACTGTGTGGCTTAAACAACAGAATTGTTTTCTCATAGTTCTGGAGGTTGGAAAGTTCAAGATCAAGGTTCTAGTATGGTTGAACTCCTGATGACGGTTTGCTTTTTGGCTTTCAGATAACCACCTTCTCACTATGCCCTCGCATGGCCTTTCCTCAATGCATGTGCACACAGAGAGAGAGTGCAATGCTTTGGTGTCACTTCTTATAAATAGGACATTAATCCTATCAGATAAGAGCCCCACCTTTATGACCTAAGTTAGCTTTAATTACTTCCTTACTCCAAATACAACCACACTAGGGGTTAGGGCTTCAACATATGAATTTGGTGGGTGGTGGGGGACACATACATTCAGTCCATAATATACAGCCACAGCAGTTTTGATTCCTTTCCTCCAAACTCAGAAAATCTGGTATCCTTCTCCCCAGTAATAGTCAACCTTCCATCTGGGACCTTGCTCCCATCTCCCTGGACACCATCTCCTCTAGAAGCCTGCTCCAAAAGTTTTCTCCACCCTATGTCTACTCTATGGAGAAGATGAAAGAAGCACAAGGTGGCATCCCAGACCTTAAATAATTTTAGATTTGCTGAGAGAGACAAAATTAAGAGACATTGGGCCCAATATTAAAGCAGACAGGCAGGACAGGTAAAATCCTCAGCCTAACTAATATAGCCTCATGGATCTACCACCTAATCACAAAAAGTCAGTACTGGAAGGGACTGCAAGGTCATCTGATACTCCTGTCCCAGGCAGGCATCCAACTAAATGGACCAAGAAAGACAGTTGTCTAGCCTTGCATTAAAATCCTCCAGAGAGAAATTCCAACAAGTTTCCATCCCAAATTGGCAGTTGCACTGCCCTTAGGAGCTTTCAGAAGGGATATATTTTGACGGTGAGCCAATCCTTTCAATTTTCTCCTATTTCTTAAAATGCCTCATTCAAAAAGACCACAAGGCAATCAACTAAAATTACTTTCTGGAAATGAATAATGTGAAACTCTGGGAAAGTGCAGTCAGCCATAGGACTATCAGAGTTCTGATAGCTCAATTTCTTCTTGGAGGACTTGATGGCCTCTGGGATATAACCATCTTGGATATATACTCTTTTAGAGTAGTGTGGCCTTTGCTGGTAGCCAAAAGTAACCTGAGCATTTCTAGTGAGGGACACATACACACACACACGCACACGCATATGCATTTATTGGCCCAACAAGAATCTCTGATGTACCTCCCTCTACTTTTTCTTTCTCCCTAAGAGGCACAGTTCTGGAGCTTTGAAATTTGCCTGGCCTGCTTGATGGAAGTCATCCAATCCTGTCCAAGTGACTGACAGAATCTTTGCAACAAGGTCATTAACCCTGGACAGTCAGCCAAAGCCAGTTAAGGAGTCACTAAGCTGATGCTCTCTGTTTACTACAAAGCAACCCTCCTTCTCTTCTAGCCTACAGCATCACAGAGAGACACTGGAGCCTAAAAGTGAGGACCCCTGCACAGGGCAGCCAGAATCCCCAAAGAAGACTGCTACTAATGGATGTGAGACCTTCTGTAATAGTCATTAGGGTAAATTTCTTGCTTATAAATATTTCCTTTTGTTATAGCCAAACTTTATTTACAAGATTTATATTCCCCAGATTTTCAACTTTAAAACAGTTTTCCTTCTTGGAAGGATTTAGTCACTAAAATGCATAAAGAAGGCTTGAAGCTATTGGAAAACAGTGTAATGGTGTATTGTAAAGAACAGGAAACAAAATTAAGACTAAGAACCTAGACCTAT
The DNA here is from genome assembly GCF_028885655.2 of Pongo abelii. Taxonomy (NCBI): domain Eukaryota; kingdom Metazoa; phylum Chordata; class Mammalia; order Primates; family Hominidae; genus Pongo; species Pongo abelii. The sequence goes on along the minus strand of NC_071985.2, from coordinate 26,971,118 downwards.
CTCCACTACTAATTATACAACAATGAGCAAGGCTGAGTCAGTTGTATCCATGACCCCAAAATAGAGGAACTAGGAACACAATACAATTCAGTTGAAATAAAATGATACATATATTTATGACATTACCATGCATATCTTATTAAAATTGACTACACTTATAATAACAGAATCTAAAATAATTTATTGTCTTAATCGATTCATTTCAAATCATCAGTTTCTCCCATCAACTTTAAGAGGCATAATGGCATGGAAGAAAAGAGTGTTATATGGGAAGTCATTTTATCTCATTTCACTAAATGAGAAATTCAAGGTCCAGAAAGATTAAATTACTTACCCAAGACCTCTCAGCTTTTAAACGGCTGAGGCCAAACTTCAGCCCAGGTCCTGTGATTCTAAAGTATGATTTACTCGGCATAAACCTTACAAGTCACAAGTGATCTGGGTCCTATCTTTAGCTTCCTTAAACAGAATAACTGTAAGCCCAGAATTTTCTATTCAACAAAACTAAGTTTCATAAATGAAGGAGAAATAAATTCTTTTTCAGACAAGCAAATGCTGAGGGAATTTGTCACTATCAGACCAGCCCTACAAGAAATGCTAAAAATGGGTTATAAATCTTGAAACAAAAAATTGATGTGTGCCACAATAAAACCTCCTGAAGGCATAAAACTCACAGAGCCTAGAAAATAATAACCCAATGAAGGAAAAAAGTAACTAGGTAACAACATGATGACTGGAACAGCACCTCACATCTCAATATTAACACTGAATGTAAATGGCCTAAATGTTCCACTTAAAAGATACAACTAAGCAGAAGAGATTTTTAAAAGTCACAAACCAAATATCTGCTGTCTTCAAGAGACTCACCTAACATGTGAGGATTCTTATAGACTCAAGGTAAAGGAGTGGAAAAAGATATTCCATGCAAATAAAAATCAAAAGCAAGCAGGAGTGGCTATTCTTAGATAAAACAGACTTTAAATCAACAACAGTTAAAAAAAAAGAAGTCAAAGCAGGTCATTATATAATGATAAGAGAATCAATGGATCAACACAAGAAAATATTACAATCCTAAATACATATGCACCTAACTCTGGAGCTCCCAGATTCATAAAACAATTACTACTAGACTTAAGAAAAGAGAAAGCAACACAATAATAGTGAGGGACTTCAAAACTAGACTGATCATTGAATCTAGTGATCCAATGACAACACCAGACTGATCATTGAGGCACAAAGTCAACAAAAAAACACTGGACTTAAACTGCACTTAGAACAAATGGACCTAACAGATATTTATAGAACATTCTACCCAAGAACTGCAGAATATACATTCTTCTTATCAGCTCATGGAACACTCTCTAAAATAGACCATATGATAGGCCACAAAACAGGTCTCAATAAATTTTAAAAACAGAACTCATACCTAGTATCTTCTCAGACCACAGTGGAATAAAAATCAGAAATTAACTCCTAAAGGAACCCCAAAACTATACAAATATATAGAAATTAAACAATCTGCTCCTGAATGATTTTTGGGCCAACAATGAAATCCAGACAGAAATGTGTAAGTTTTTTGAAATGAATGACAATAGTGACACAAGTTATCACAACCTCTCTGATACAGCAAAAGCATGCTAAGAGGAAAGGAACTGCCTACATCAAAAAGTCTGAAAGATCACAAATTGACAACCTAATGTCACACCTCAAGGAACTAGAGAAATAAGAACAAATCAAACCCAAAACTAGCAGAAGAAAAGAAATAACAAGGATCAGAGCAGAACTAAGTGAGACCGAAAGCAAAACAAACAGAAAAAAAAAAAAGCAAAAACAAAAACAGCCTGGGTGCAGTGGCTCATGCCTGTAATCCCATCAGTTTGGGAGGCCAAGGTGGGTGGATCACCTGAGGTCAGGAGTTCAAGACCAGCCTGGCCAACATGGTGAAACCTCATCTGTACTAAGAAGACAAAAATTAGCCGGCCATGGTGGCTCATGCCTGTAACCCCAGCTACTTGGGAAGCTGAAGCAGGAGAATTGCTTGAACCCAGAAGGTAGAGATTGCAGTGAGCAAAGATTATGCAACTGCACTTCAGCCTGGGCAACAGAGCCAGACTCCATCTCAAACAAACAAAACAAAAGATCAATGAAACAAAAAGTTGGTTTTTTGAAAAGATAAACAAAATTGATAGACCATTAGCTAAATGAAACAAGAGGAGACAAAATTTAAATAAGTTTAATTAGAAATGAAAATAGAGACATTACAACCAACACCACAGAAATACAAAAGATTATTCAAGACTATTACGAACATCTCCATGCCCACAAACTAGAAAATCTAGAGGAGGCCAGGCACAGTGGCTCACATCTGTAATCCCAGCACTTTGGGAGGCTGAGACAGGCATGTCAGTGAGGCCAGGAGTTAAAAGCCAGCCTGGCCAACATAACGAAACCCCATCTCTACTAAAAATACAAAAAAATCAGCTGGGCATAGTGGCGCATGCCTGTAATCCCAGCTACTCATGAAGCTGAGGCATGAGAATCACTCAAACTAAGGAGGTGGAGGTTGCAATGAGCCAAGATCGTGCCACTGCACTCCAGCCTGGGTGACAGAGCAAGACTCTGTCTAAAAAAATTAAAAAGAAAGGAAGAAAAGAAAAGAAAATCTAGAGGAAATGAATAAATTCCTGAAACATACAACCCTCCTAGCTTGAATCATGAATAGAAATATTGAACAGACCAATAACAAGTAGTGAGAATGAATCAGTAATTTAAAAACTTGCCAACAACAACAACAAAAAAAAAACCCAGAGCCAGACGGATTCACAGCCCAATTCTAGAAATCATAGATGACACAAACGAATGGAAATACATCCCATGCTCATGGATTGAAAGAATCAACATTGTGAAAATGACGATACTGCCCAAAGCAATCCACAAATTCAATGCAATTTCCATCAAAATACTAACATCATTTGTCTCATAATTAGAAAAAACAATCCTAAAATTCATATGGAACCAAAAAGGAGCTCAAATAGCTAAAATAATAGCAAGCAAAAAGAACAAATCTGGAGGCATCATATTATCTGACTTTAAATTATACTACAAGGTTATATATAAACAGCATGGTGCTGGTATAAAATTAGATACATAGACCAATTGAACAGAATAGAGAATGCAGAAATAAAGCTGAATAATTACAACCAACTGATCTTCAACAAATCATACAAAAACATCAATTGGGGAAAGGATACCCTATTCAATTAATGGTGCTGGGGAAACTGGATAGCCACATGTAGAAAAATAAAACTGGATCTCTATCTCTACCATATTAAAAAAAATCACCTCAAGATGGATCAAAGTCTTAAATCTAAGACCTGAAACAGTAAAAATTTCTAGAAGAAAACCTAAGAAAAATTATTCTGGACACTGGTCTAGGCAAAGAATTTATGACTAAGGCTCTAAAAGCAAATGCAACAAAAATAAGTAAATGGGACCCAATTAAACTAAAAAAAGTTCCTGCACAGCAAAAGAAACAGAGTAAGTAGACAACCCACAGAATGGGAGAAAATATTTGCAGGCTACGCATCCGACAAAGAACGAATATCCATAATCTACAAGGAACTCAAATCAGCAAGAAAACACAAATAATCCCATCCAAAAAAAAATGGACAAATGACATGAATAGACATTTCGCAAAAGGAGATATACAAATGGCCAATAAACATATGAAAAAATGCTCAACGTCACAAATCATCAGGGAAATGTAAATTAAAACCACAATGAGATACCACCTTACCCCAGACAGAATGGCCATTTTTAAAAGTCAAAATACAATAGATGTTGGCATAGATATGGTGAAAAGGGAACACTTATACACTGCTGGTGGGAACGTGAATTAGTACATCCTCTATGGTAAACAGTATGGAGATTCCTTAAACAACTAAAAGTAGATCTACCATCCGATTCAGCAATCCCACTACTGGGTATCTACCCAAAGGAAAGGAAGTCATTATATTAAAAAGACACCTACATGCATATGTTTATCACAGCACAATTCACAATTGCAAATATAGGGAACCAACCTAAGTGCCCATCAACAAATGAGTGAATAAAGAAAATCTGGTATATATATATACACCATGGAACACTACTCAATCATAAAAGAGAACAAAATAATGTCTTTTGCAGCAACTTGGAGGGAGCTGGAGGCCATTACTCTAAGTAACTCAGGAATGGAAAACCAAATACCATATATGCTATCATATATGGTATATGATATCACTTGAGCTCAGGAGTTCAAGACCAGCCTGGGCAACATGGCAAGACTCCATCTCTACAAAATACACAAAAATTACCTGGGCATGGTGGCGTGCACCTGTAATCCCAGCTAGTTGGGAGGCTGAGGCATTAGAATCTTTGAACCAGGGAGGCAGAGTGAATTAGTCCATTCTTGTGCTGCTAATAAAGACATACCCAAGATTGGGTAATGTATAAAGGAAAGAGATTTAATTGACTCACAGTTCCACATTGCTGGGAAGGCCTCAGGAAACTTAACCGTCATGGCAGAAGGCAAAGGAGAAGAAGGCACCTTCTTCACAGGGCGGCAGGACAGAGTGAGTGAAGCAGGGGAAATGCCAGACTCTCATAAAACCATCAGATTTCATGAGACTCACTCATTATCACGAGAATAGCTTGGGGGAAACCACCCTCATGATTCAATTACCTCCACCTGGTCCCACCCTTGACACATGGGGATTATGGAGATTACAATTCAAGGTGAGATTTGAATGGGGACACAGAGACAAACCATATCACAGAGGTTACAGTGAGCCAAGATCACCACTGCACTCCATCCTGGGCAACAGAGCAAGACCTGTCTGTTAAAAAAAAGTGCAATTAGGAATGTGTCTTTTGCATTAGCTCTGACAGCTTTGGTGTGGTCTTCAAAAACAAATTGCCACTTTTCTAGACCATGATACTCAGATTAAGAATTCTCCATGGAAAGAGTTTCAAACAAAATACTTTTAATATAGAAATACATCACCAATTTACTAATATTTACAAGAAGTTATGAGGAATATAATGCACCATTATAAAGAATGGGTTAGAGCAGTGTTGTCCAACACAAACATGATGCAAGTAACTTTAAGTCTTCTAGTAGCCACGTTTTAAAAATAAAAGGAAATATGTAAAACCTAGTTTAACAATAATATTGCATTTAATTCAATACATTCAAAATATTCTTTCAACCTACAATCAACATAAAAATTATAAATGAGCTATTGTACATTCTTTTTTATTTTCACACTAAACCTAGAAATCAGGATTGGCTACATTTCAAATGCTCAGTAGCCATCTGCAGCTAGTGGCTACTGCATTGGACACAACAGGGTTAGAGACATCTACTCATCCAGAGGGACAGGGATGCCCATGGTATATTTTTAGGGGGAAAAACGGAAGGTGGAGGATATTATACAGTTAAGAGCTCATGTTTGAGGGGGAAACCTAGGCATGTATGTCATGTATGCTTGCATGGGCCTATATGAGCATGAAGAAGGATGGTGAAGTATATACACATCGGGCTTTAACACTGGTTATTCATGACAATAGGATTTGAGGGGACTGGGTACTAGATAGAATATTACTAGCTTTTTAAAATATATATATCCTTGTATTGTTTCACATATTACAATGGCCTGTATTAGTTTTGTAATTTTCAGCTGGGCACAGTGGCTCTTGCCTGTAACGCCAGCACTCTGGGAGGCTGAAATAAGAGGATAACCTGAGCAGGAGTTCGAGGCCAGCCTGGGCAACATAACAAGACCCCATATCTAAAAATAATTTTTAAAAATTAGTAGGGCATAATGGCATGCACCTGTGGGACCAGCTACTCTGCAGACTGAGGTGAGAGGCTTGCCTGAGCCCAGGAGGTCAAGGCTGCAGTGATCCATGATCACATCACCGCACTCTAGCCTGGGTAAAAGAGTGAGACCCTGTCTCAAAAAACAAGATTGTAGCCAGGCACGGTGGCTTACATCTGTAATCCCAGCACTTTGGAGGCCAAGGCGGGCAGATCACGAGGTCAGGAGATCGAGACCATCCCGGCTAACACGGTGAAACCCCGTCTCTACTAAAAATACAAAAAAAAATTAGCTGGGCATGGTGGCGGGTGCCTGTAGTCCCAGCTACTGGGGAGGCTGAGGCAGGAGAATGGCGTGAACCTGGGAGGCGGAGCTTGCAGTGAGCCGAGATCACGCCACTGCACTCCAGCCTGGGCAACAGAGCGAGACCAGAGCGAGACTTTGTCTCAAAAAAAAAAAAAAAAAAAAAAAAAAAAAAAACAAGATTGTAATTTTCCTTTAACCTACTGAATAAGTTGCCAAAAGTTTCTAAAATTTATTTAAGAAGAGAGATTCAGTTGCTCTAACAGTCAGGTAAGCACAAGCTTTCCAGAAGAAGGGAAATTAAGGACATTTTATCTTTTACTCAACACACATAATGACAACAAATTTAGAAGTTACATAGAAAAATAATGTTTGTTTTAAAAAAAAAAAAAAAGAAAAATAGTAAGTTGTCATTTGAATCTTAGAATCAAATATTAAGGAATTAGAAGTCACTTCCCACCCTGCCCCATCTGAAGACTCCTACTTCACCTTGTCTGGTGTCTCATCTGCATGCCTTCCTTACTCAAGTTCTTCTCTCCATTTTAAATAAAAGCACCAGAACTTATAGAGCCCATTAATAATAGGACAGAAGTAATAAGGCGGACTCCTAGGCAGCCCAAGGCTACAGACTACTCTGATGGATGGGTAGTAGAGAGTAGGGTTTTGATGCAATTCTCCTGAAGGCAGATGAAGATGCTAGGCCAAACCCGCCTAAGGCAGAGAGCAGCCAGGAGCAGGTGGGAGAAAACAGTTCAAGAAGGTCTCAGGGGAGAGCCTCAAGATCACCTTCACCACCACTCCCTGATAATTCTGCTGCCTGTTCCTGCAATTCACCAAATTATGACATAATATTTGCACAGGACTAAGGGACATAAAAAACTGTGCCAACAATCTTGAAACTTTTGACCAGAATATACCTTAAAATACACCAGTGATCACCTAGATGAGTCAGGGAAACTAACTGGAGAGAAGAGTTGGCTGAATAACTGGTTCTCTAGTACACGTAGGTTAGGAAAGCAGTTCCCCAAAAAACATGATGACATAACACAGCCATTTCCCCACTCAGCCAGAGCCCTTTTCCATAGTTTTTTCCTGGAGAATTGTGGTCCATGTCCTGACACAATCAACGTACAAGACTTCCATGGACAGAGATATTCATCTAAAGGCCATATCAAATGATGAGCTGTTGTTTCACTGGCTGACTCCCATTCTAACATATGTGAAAGAAACTCCCACGATGATGAATTCAAGATACCAGTTCAGAGCTCTGAAAGGAATAAACCAGCAGGCACTGATGATGTTTTTAAGGTAGTTATATGGAATCAAGGTCTAAAAAAAGAAGCAAAGAAAAAAAGATAGAAAATGTATGGGTAAATATGGCAGGAGAAATGGGCAGTGAGACAGGTAACAAACCTGCTGTTTGCTGTGTGCAGTTAGTCACAGCTCTCTGCTGCTATATGCCTTTCTTCAGGAAGGAAAAAAGAAGAGTTCAAGAGAGTGTTTGTACAAACAAAAACACATGTCATTTAGGATACCCTCTAAGAGATCTAAGGGAAAGGACATTGTAATTTGGGGTCTCCTAATCCATCTCTGCCAGTGTCTCCCTCTGATAGTTTCATTGAGCATTTTAAACCTTCCAGGATGTCAAAACTTAATAATAATGTGATTTATTCTAAACAGCCCTAGATTTCCTTAAAGCCTATTATGAATCCGTCAGACATTTATTTGTCCAAGGTCTTGAACTTTTCTATAATTTCAGTGTGTGATACATTTTAGAGAATAAAAGTTCCAAAAACTAAACTCTGTGAAGGCTTTCCTTGTATTTGTTCTTAAAATGTCTCTCAGGCTTTAAGGGTTGCCTCTAAATTCTGTTATTGTTTGGTTTGACATCAGGTCAATGCTGGTGCCATTCAAGTCCTCCATAATTTTTGTAATTTATAATGTACCACCCTTAACCTGTATGTACAGAATGGCTAGAAAGCTAGATTTATCTTACTGTTTCTACTCGGGATTTTGTCTTAGTCCATGTGGGTGGCCATTTAATAATAGCATAAATTAGGTGGCTTATAAACAACAGAAATTTATTTCTCACAGCTCTAGGGGCTGGAAAGTCCAAGATCAAGGTGCTAGCAAATGTGGTGTCTACAGAGGGCCTCCTGCTTCCTGGTTCAAATACCTGTGTTCTTGCTGTGTCCTCAGATGGTGGTAGAGGCAAACCAGCTCCCTCAGGACTCTTATAAGAGCACTAATCCTATTCATGAGAGATTTGCCCTCATGACATAATCACCTCCCAAAGGTCCCACCTCCTAATATCATTCCTAATATCATTACCTTGGGGGTCAGGAATCAACATATTAATTGGAGTGTGGGGGGGGTGCATAGCAAAGGTCTTCACAGTGAATGATTTTTCCACTAGAAATGATATTAAAGGCCTTAGCCTCACATAAAGCCCCAACTTCATGTCAAGGTACCAGGTCCATATGAAACTTCCAACGAGAGAAATATCTAAATAAAAGAGTGATAACAAGCCCCTAGGAACATAGCATCCATTCAATAAATTGCTTGCTAGACTAAGGGCATTAACCACATGTCTCTAGTTCATTAACCTCTTACCTCATATCCATCATCTGGTTCAAAATAAAGTGTCAGTTTATCCAGAAATCTCCATGACCCCTCAGGTCCAGGTTGCATGCTCTCATGGCCCCCATAGTTTCCTCTAACTTGCCTTTTCATCACACCACATTATGTTATAATTGTCTGTTATTTATCTGTATCCTGTTTCTCAAGCCAAACCATAACTCTCATGGCAGTTTTATTCTCAGACACATACCAAGTAACTAGCAGAGCCAAGGACAGTGCAATAAATATATGAGGAATCCATGAATTAGCTACTTTACCATAAATAAGCATTTTTAACTGATGTACCAAGACTATGTAATGTGCCTCCTCAATAGCTTTCTAGGCCATAGGTGACTGGGTCCCATAGGAAGCCTCTATCATACCATACACTCACATTGCAGCAGGGCTCTACACTTTAATACACCCAGAAATTGATCAAACTTCACAATTTACTAATAAAAAACACTTTAGTGAAGATTATACAGGAAGATGGAAAAGAAGGTTTACATTCTCATACCATAGCAAAACTTTCTTTAAAATCCCTTGCATACTTTTCTATTCTTTCCCATGAAATTCTCCTTGTACAGCCACCCCCTTTTCCCCCATGGGCTCCTTCTCCCCAGCCCTTCCTCTGCTTCTCTTCACCTGTATGTGTTAGAAAAGATTCACTCAAACTTGTATCTGCCCCCTCATCACCCAGCCCTATAAATACAGTAAATGCTTCACCTTGGGATCCATCCTCATTAGAAAGCAGAACCATACATCCAACATAAATAAGTTGTCCCTGAAACATATTTTTAGATGGGAGTTTACAGAGGGTATGGGGTCCTGTCCACTTAACCAGCCAGACCAATTCCACATGCAGTCTACCTTCTGGGCCTCAAATCCTGAAAGACTGACGAAAAGAGATTGCATTTTAGTCTGAGGGTCCTGTGAGAATCATCTCTTTCCTCGAAGTGGGAGGGAACAGAGGTTTGAGCAGAACTGTTTTTAAACATCTTTCAAGGACCTTGAAATACCTCCTACCAAGAAGACATAAAATACTATGGATTGCTAATTGTCTCGGTCAAGATTCAACTAGAGAAGCAGAACCAGTAGGAGATACATATATTAGGAGATTTATTACAAGAAATTGCTTACATAGTTGTGGAGGCTGGCTAAGCAAGTCTGATATTCCTAGGCAGGTAGTCAGAAAGGAAGATCTCAAGCCAAGGTTGTGCACAGGCCAAAATTGTCCTCCATAAGCAGAATTCCTTCTTTTACCTAGGGAAGACTCAGCCCTGTTTTTAAGAGCTTCCACGCAATTCAGTCAGGCCCACCCAGGTTATCCTGAGTAATCTCCCCTACTTAAAATCACCTGGTTAAGAGCACGAGTTACATCTGCAAAATACCTTCAGAGTAAGACCTAGATTACTGTTTGATTGAATAAATGAGAACTGTAGCCTAGCCGAATTGACACATCAAAGAAGCCATCACTCTAAGACAATAAAAACCAGCAGCACTTACGGAGTCCCATTCTAAACACCTCACACATGTTATGTCCTTTGCTTTGTGCAATCACCCTATATGATATGATTATCTCTATTATACACAAACTCTTCAGGCTGATTATTGGCTAAAATGCCGTTAGAAGGCAGCAGCTTCTATCTCGATCCAGTTTATTTTATTTTGTTTGTTTTGAAACAGGGTATCACTTGGTTGCCCAGGCTGAAGTGCAGTGGTACAATCATGGCTCACTGACGCCTCTGTCTCCCAGGCTCAAGTGATCTTCCCACCTCAGCCTCCCAAGCAGCTGGGACTACAGCTGTGTACCACTGCACACGGCTAATTTTTTTTCTTTTATTTTTTATTATTATTTTTTTTTTTAGTAAAACCAAGGTCTCCTTATGTTGCCCAGGCTGATTTCACACTCCTGGCCTCAAGTGATCCTCCTGCCTCAGCCTGCCAAAGTGCTGGGATTACAGGTGTGAGCCACCCCACCCAGCCTCGATCCATTTTAATTGTCAACCAACTGCTCTGTATTAGCAGCAAGAGGAACGTGACCTGAGGGGAGAAAATCCCTTCTTCAACACCCAGCAGATGGACCTGAGAAAATGCTCTTGATCCACCCACCATCCAGCCCAGGGGGTGCACCTCTTACTTCCTACTAAGAGTGCTCCCTCATCAAAGGATGTGCAGGCCAAAATTAGTGTAGAGATTGAGTGCACACCAGAGTTTCTTAGCAGCAATACTATTGACATTTCGGACTGAGTAATTCCTTACAGTCTAGCTGGGGGGTGCGCGGCTGTCCTGTGCACTGTTAGGTTTAGCAGCAGCCCGGACCAATACCCACTAGACTCCAAGAGCCCCCCAACCCCTCCACTATCAACAACCAAAAATGTCTCCAGATATTGCCCAATTTCTCCAGAGAGAAAGGATGGAAAAGAGGGAAGAAGCAGCAAAATCTCCCCAGCTGAAAACCACTGGGGTAGACAGCGTTCCTCTAAAGGAAAGGCTCGGGCTATACCAGGGTCATTTAGAAACAGAGGTCAGTGGTCTCTCTCCAGGGGAGCCACCACCCTTTAGGAATATAATACTCACTTTCTCACCTTCAGGCAGATGACACTCCCTCAGCCACCCCTCCCATTTGCCTGGATGATACCTACGTATCCTTCAGACTCCCTGAGTCCCTCAAGTGCAGGAAAGGTGCTCCTCCTCTGTGGCCTCTACTGAGGCACTCATTGCATAGTTTTCTTGCCCGTCGCTCACACTAGACCTAAGTTCTACCCTAGCACTAGCTGAGTCCTACTCAGCTCTCCTGCACCTGTCATAGTGCCGAGACTCTTGCTTAATTCATGCTCTTGTTAAAATAATAAAATCTAGGCCGGGACTGGTGGCTCACACCTGTAATCCCAGCACTTTGAGAGGCTGAAGCAGGTGGATTACCTGAGGTCAGGAGTTCGAGACCAGCCTGGCCAACATGGTGAAACCCCATCTCTACTAAAAATACAAAAAATCAGCCCGGTGTGGTGGCTCATGTCTGTAATCCCAGCTACTCGGGAGGCTGAGGCAAGAGAATCACTTGAGCCTGAGAGGCAGAGGTTGCAGTGAGCTGAGATCCTGCCACTGCACTCAAGCCTGGGCAACAGAGTGAGTGAGACTCCATCTCAAAACAAAAAATAATAATAATAATAATAATATCTAAATGTTATTGATTGTATATATGCCAGGCACTGTGTAAAGAAAGAATGAGTTAACTATAAATAATAAATGAATTAATGTTGAAAGAATACATAAAATAAGCTATATATTATTCATTGTGGCCAAAATTGTACTAATTATCTCAACATTTAGAGTATTCCTAAATATACAACACAAAGAGTAACAATTTTCAAAGAATTGGTACCGTGTGAAATGCGTTTTACATTAAAACTTTAACGAACATAATTTGTCTATCTGTGATGATACAGAGGCCCATTTAAGACATTTCTGTCTTGAGGAGTCATTATTAGGAATAGCAATTATCACATTTCTGCTGGGCACAGTGGCTCATGCCCATAATCTCAGCACATTGGGAGGCCAAGGTGGGAGGATCGCTTGAGCCCAGGAGTTCAAGACCAGCCTTGAAAACACAGCAAGAGCCTATCTCTACTATATATATATATATATATATATATAGCAGATATATATATATAGTAGATATATATATATAGTAGATATTATATATAGTAGAGATATATATATAGTAGATATATATATATAACTGTCAGATTTTATAGATAGGAGAAAGAGTCACACAATATTCAGTTATTGTTGATAGAATACCAGGTACACAGCCTTTTCTATGGCACAGACATGAGTTTAACATAAACTTACTCACTTTGAACCCCTGAATCATAGTGAAAGGGTCGCCAGATTTTCCCTCCCTCAAGAGGCAATGACGATGGGTCCAATAAGACATTTCTATTTGGTACTTAGCCTGGATTTTACACAAGGGACTAAAATGTTATATTATTTCAGCCAGATCCATCAAAACTAATGAGCCTTCTGCACTTTATGGTTCTTTCTCTCCATCATAGACTATTATCAGTGACCCTATGAGCCCTTCCCTTCTGAGAGCTGCCCAATGGCTCAGCTGCAAAACTCGGGCACCACTGCCTCCCAGTCCTTCTGCAAGCAGCCCTGCATTTCTGTGCAGATGGCCACCTAGGAATCAATTCATCACATGGTTCCAAAGAGCTCAATACAATTAAAAATATGCAATCTGGAAAAGCCCCAAGCCCAGACCATTGGCCCAGCCCTCTCTGTTCATGCTCAGCCCTGATCCTCCAGTGGTCAAGGAGTGACCTAGAAGGAGAGGGACAAGCTTGCTCGTGTTCAGTACTCATTGGCCATTTTGAAATTGCAAGAGAGCAGATGGAGAAGTAACCTCAAATGAATATTCATAAAAAAATCAATTATCCACCTTCTGTGCCACCTGCCCTCTTAACCCAACTTAGCCAACAGCTGTGAGCGGCAGGGGGGCATATACCCAAATCACGGCCTCACCTCGAAGGCATCCGCAGAGGCCAAGAGTCCAATGCCAAGCCTGGAACTTTGGCACACCTGACCTGAAAAGATGGAATGTTTTGTGTTTGTGACCTTTAAAACAAGAACCAAAGCCATAGGAAGATGGCACGGGGTGGTGGAAAGAACAAAACCTTCCAAGTAAGGCTGGTCTGGGCTCAGATCCCAGCACTGAACCTTCATAACTCCTGTCCCTTAACCCTGATTAAACTGGACAGGTCACCCACATGCTGAGCCTCATTTTCCTCACCTGCACAGTACGGATAAAACCGACCTGCATGGGGGTAGGGCACAGATTGGGCAGACTAAGTAAGATAAGAAATATGAAGATAGGAAGCACCCAGCCATGGTAGAAATAAACAAATATTAGTTCCTCCTGCCCCAACAATACCATGTCACAGGAGAGAGATCCGATTTTCTTGCATCAAAACCGTTTTAACAGACTGCTTAGGGATGGATGGATATATGTGATTCCTAAAAGTTTTATGACTCTAACATAGGACTTTTCAGGGAACTAAGATATATTTAAGGGATTTACTATTAATATAAAATGTTTCTGAAATATTTTTCAGTTGTTACGTTAAATAATATAGCTCCTTTGCATAAATCCTGTATTCTTGCATCCAAAGCTGTAACACGGACAAGGCCACAAGGACTTGCCCAGCACTAAAAAATTTAGAACATCCCAATTATCAATTGCACTTTTAAAGGGCAGAATGGTAGAAATGAATGGAATGGAAAGGCCAAGGTCAAGGGCAGGGATGCCCGTTTGCCCAAGGGCCTCATTTTGAGCTGAGGGACTGCAGCCTGTCTCTCCAGCCATATACTTGGTTGTTAACTGTGTTTTCCTCCCCTCCCTAGTTCCCCCATTCCCAGTGGGAAGCAAAGGAACCACTTATGTCTCTGCTGTCCCCAAGTTAATATTCCCCTAGCCTAGGCCGGATCACCTTTTCCCAACCTTCTCACAAAACCATCTCAAAAGCGGGCTGGGACTCCAGCTTCCTACAGTGAAAATTCCAGCTTTCAACATAATTACCTTAATGTGGAAAGAGGGTGGGGGTGGAGGGGCATTGGCAGTCAATACAGAGGGGTCCTGTGGAAGAAAACCATTTTCATTCTGAGTGTTTATGATTTGCAACCAGGCTGTCTCCTTTTTTGTCTTTTGTTGGTTTTCCAAGTTTGTTAATCTGAGTGTCTGTTTGAAAAAGCGGAAGGTGAAAGGAAGTAGAGAATTTGGGTGATCGATCACCCCTCCAGATAAGCAACCTGGGCTCTTGATTTAATCATGCAGAGAGAACAGTGAATTATTCTAATCAGGGGCTGCAGAACAGCTTTCCTTGGCCAAACCATAATTGGAAGCAAGTTGCTGGAGGCACCTGGGCCCCTGCCTGCCTTTCAGACAGCCAGGTGGCCACCACCATGATGATCCCAAGCAAGGACAGATTACAGACAACCCAGAGCCTTGAGTAACCCGGGATTCTACTTTCACATTGCAATTTCTCACCCACCTCACAGTGAATGGGACGAAAGCCTGACTCAATGTTGCATGTGACACACCTGCCCTCTCTCCCAACAGTCGATGACATTCACACCACCCCCTTCCAACAATGGCTGTGGCTGTTCTGCAGCTCCTGGACTCCCCCAGCCCTTCATAACTAGATATTGACAGCTTGGAAGAGACAGGACAGAAAAGAGAGCTTCTAACCCATTCTCACCACTTCTCCTACCCAGAGCGGAGAAGTACGCACCCACCAGCCCATCCCCAGAAACCTTAAGTTGCTCACATCAGAAGCTCAGCTTTGAAATAATGAAACCTCATGTTTAGGGTTGGGAACAAGTGCAGATTTTTCTCTCAAACCTGGAGTTATGCAGGAGTGCCAGAAAGAGTGGGGGCAGAGTGGAAGAGGAGGGAGAGGGAAGGAGGAGAAAAAGGAGAGCTTCATTCATAGAACACTGCTGATTCGGGACAAGCCCCCAGGCAGATCTTTCTAAAGGTTCATGGCCATCCTCCTACACCATAGCCTGACTTCTTCTAGAGGCTCTGAAAAGGAGCCCTAAAGGAAAACATACCTCCTTCCCTACACCTGCTCTCTGGAAGCACCTGGGGTGAGATGAAGAGCCTGGACTTCACCTGTAATGTATATTTCCCCCTCTCCCTGCCTCCTTTCCACACGGCCTTGTTGTACCCAGGACCTTTCCTCTCTCTCCCACCCTTTACTCACAGGCCCATGTGCTCATTTTCGCTACTCACCTAGTCATTCTCAATCTATCTCAGCCCCCAGTTCCGCCCATTGGAAACACCTGCTCACCCCAACTGGTTCAAAAGTCCCTCCCTTCACGGAGGACTTGACGAATGTCCTCTATTCAAAGCACAAGGAGGAAGCCATTAGGCCACAGAGCTGATATTTGTCATCACCATCCCCTGGTTCTCTTCTATAACATTTTTCTACTGTTATTATTCCACAGAAACCCCGATGAAAATCACTGGGAGTGATTAAGACAAATAGAAAAAAGCAAACAGAATTATCAAGCATTCTGCTCCGGAGATGCAGAGGCCTTGGACAGCAGGCAGAGCTTCTCATGTGACCCACAGGCTTAGGCCCAGTATTAATCAGCAAAGCTTCACCCAGCTGGAATGTCAATGAGAGACTGGAGGATTATATAAGGGGAAGACGGATGTGCCCCCAGCGAGTAGTATCGAGGTCAGCAAGACACTTTGTCCAGCTTTAAATCTATGAGGTGTGACATCTTGGCAGACCTGGAGATCTCCCTTGTTTTCTTTTTGATAGCAACTCAACATATTGCAGTGTGGGTCACTGTATATATTCAGGCCCTGACAGCTCCACAGAATTCCTTTCCTGCACACAATGGGGACATTCTCCACCTCAATCTGCAACCTGAAGCTGGGATAGAGCTGGTATTCAGAACTAGCAGGAAGGCCACTCAACCACAGCTGAGAAAAGGGCTCACTTGTCTGCCCCAAAGGTTCAGGAAGAAGTAAACATCCTGCCACCCCATCCAAGCTGCCTGGTTGGGATGGTGAGCAGTCAGCTGTATGCACCAGTGCCTGGCTTTGTGAAAGGCTGAGCAGAGACCCCATCAACCCCTCCCAACTGTCATTCCAGGAAAAGAGATTGAGGATGAAATTTTAAATCTCCTACCCTATGCACAAAACCTAGCCCAGGATACTCTCCCGAAGATAACCTGGTTCTCTGTAGAGTGACTCCGGGTGACATCTACTATAGTAAAGGTATTTGGATGTGCTGAGATACACTCTCCTACCCCTTGGATCCATGGCCTGTGGTCTTCCTTCCTCCTTTCCAGTCCCCACTGCCAGCCTGCATCCAGTAGCTAGTGTTTTCCACCTAGGGAAGCTCCTCTCCAATTCTCACTAGCCATGGAAATCTCATAATTGCTTTTGCATGCACCATTACCTCTGCCTGGAATGCCCTTCTCTCCCTCCCTGCCCTTTTGTCCAACAAGAAGTTCCCACTTCCAAGATCAGCTGTGACACCTTCTCAGACCCTTGCTCTCTGGTCTCACTGACCACCCTCTGCCTCCCCACTTTGAAAGTCCCTCTCATTAAGCATTTGCTACACTGTTTGGCAATTACGTGCTCACATGTGTCCTCCCGGAAGGCTAATCTCCTTGAGAACAGGAGTATTTTATTTTGTTCATCTTTATTTTATTGGTCTCTGAGTCCCAGCCAGCACAACAAGCATCTTAGGTGAATTGCATGCATTGACCAAGGCCACGGTCTTGCTACTGAATTCTTCAAATCTCTCCCAAGACCAGCATCACTCAGCCAGAGGTGTGTGGTCCTGCCCTCCTTTTCAGAGCACAGAGGGAAGCCACGAAGGATGCTTATCACCCCCTGACTGTTCTCTGTGAAATCTCTCATTTAAGATAGGCTTCTATGGCAGGCCACATGAAGTAAACTTTTTAAACTGTGAGGTGAAGCCAGGTTTGGTGGCAAAGTCCCTTCATAACACCAGGAAGGTCAACAACAGGTTGGGAGAGAGTCAGAAGGATGGAGAGCTCCCTGCACTATAGCAGGGCCTCTGATCCTGACTTCTTGTGAGCAGCGGTGTCCTCATCTCTCAGGCCACAAGCCTGAGGACCCCAGCCCTGTAGCCAGCTCCATGAGCCCTAGACCAGCCACCAACCCCTGAGGACTCTTAGGCAGAGGCAGCTGTCATGTGCGGTGCCTGAGGGTGGGTGACCACAAACCAGAGGCAGCCACAGGACATCAGATGCTTCACCAGACATTTTTATCCTGCTGGTTTCTGTGGAAAATTCTTCTTTCATATGGGTAGTGTGATGCCTCCAGCTTTGCTGTTTTGGCTCAGGGTTGCTTTAGCTATTCAGGGTCTTCTGTGGGATACATTTCATAACCCACCAGAGTTTCAACAGATGAGAAGGGGGACAACTTGATGAAAGAATTACTCGAAGTGGAAGGATCATAATAAAAGCCATGGGCCTCTGTTATTCCATCTAAACATCACCGTGCTCCAGGCCCAAGGACAGCTGGCTCTTCATCCCAATCATTCTCGAATTTATGGGGCCTGGCTACCTTTCAAGCATGTCTCTTGGCAGAGAGAGATTCCTACAAGCTGGATGATCTTGACTGCATCCACAGAGAAGAAAAAAAATGTATCAAATTTGCACCTGACTGGCCCTCAAATTAAGTCCCTTAGTGTTTCCCACCCACCTCTTCCTGCCTTCTTGGTTAAAAATGGGAGAGGCATTAGGAAGGGTGGCATGGTGAAAAGGGAGTATGATTTGAAATCACACCTTTACCAAGGTTCAAATCTCAGCTCCATCACTTGCTAGCTGGGTAACCTTGAACAAGCTCCATGACCTTGCTAAACCTCAGTCTCTTTATCTTTAAAATGGGAATGAAAATACATAGCTCAGAAAGCCAATATAAGAAAGAAGATAATGTCTATGAAGCATCTGGCCGAGTTCCTGAAATGGAAGAAGCTCAGTCAGTGCTACTCCCCTTCACTTTAACTCAGGTTCTAAAGTGTAGATGTAGCATGCATTAAAAGAATTTCATAGTCAAATAAGTTTGGGAAGTACTTGGTTAAACAAATGTAAATGCTTTTCTTCTCTGCAGGATCTCTCAGAGTCTTTAATCTGCTAATGTGAGCTGTAAATCTCTAAGACGTACTACACTTTTCAGGCTTCCCAGGCCACCATGACCACAAAACTCTTATCATGGAACATCACTCAGGAGTAATGTTCTGTGGTTTGCCATTTAGAAAATGATGCTTTAAAATAAAGAGAAAATAGCAGTTAGATGCCACAGCTACTCAAATGATCTCTTCTGGAGTCTGTAATTGGCCATTATTTCCCTTTAGGAAAACCATCACCAAAAAAAGAGAATCCAAAATCAATTTTCTTCCCCAAAGCTACTCTATAAAAGGACTGCTTATCCCAACCCTTGCATTTTCCTATGTATGGATCCTCAAGCACTGCACACTGCCTGAGCCTTTGCCACTCATATCCCTGCCGATATTCCTCGGCACTTGCTTCTCTGGAAGGCATTGAAGCCAAAAATAAAAGTAGAGGGGTAAATGGCCAGGCACTTTTTAGGTTTCTGTCTGATTTTATGCTCCACATATGAATTTACACCAAATAGAGATCCCTGGGACAATTTGTAGCTGCAAAGAAATTTTCAGCCATCTTATTAACTTTGCATGCCCTTGTTAAAAAAAAAAAAAAAAAAAAAAAGCAGGCTACAGATTTCCATCACCAATTGGCAAAGAAAGGAACAAAGGACCAGAGCCCAGAGCAGTTGAGCCAGAGAGCAAACTACCACCAGAGGAGGGTGCAGCCTCCCCAAGCATGCAGTTTAGCCCCAAATTGAATTCTATGATCATCACTTCTATTCATCAGTGTGGATCCTGGCCTGTTGTGAAACTAGGCAATACTGCTGGCAAGTAGGTTGCATTTTGTAGAGAAAGAGAATTAATATGCACACTCAGTCTTTCCAAAACTATCTATCAGGTATGAAGAGCCACCATAGCCACTTTTGTCCAATAAAGTCCTGCCTAGAGTCCGGCCTAATAGCTTTACACTTTCGTTTGTTGATTAGATTCAAGCACAGTTTATCCCTTCATGCAGATGAGAATGTCAGACGGCTCACCTTCACCTCTGTGCCCTGAATCCAGGGGCACACTTAATCCTGCTGCTAAGTCAGATGCACAGCACACATGTGTCGACCTGGAGAGGTGGATGAGTGGGGAAAAAAGGAGCTTTGAAAATAAGGGTTAATGTTACCAAGGCTCGGCATCAAAATCCCCCTCTGCACATCTTTGTTTCCCCTTCCCAGCTCTCTCCAGCTGCATTCCTCTACTCTTAGTAATATCCCAGGGCCTAGAGCAGTGCCAATCCTACTAAAGTTGAGAGACCAGGATGGAGGTAGCTAGGTACTCTCTAGGGCACTCCCTCACCAACTTCCTCATAGCCATTCCAGGGAGGTAGAGACCAAGCTCTAGACAAGACTCTGGAGACAAGGGCCCCGCCTTCCTTGGGTCACTCATGCCTGAGTCCAGCCCTCTGCACCACAGAAGTGGGAATCAAACCACTAGGATCACCTGACTCTTGGTCCTTGGAGGTTGGGGTGAGGGAGAGTGGCAAGAGTCATGAGGAAACTGTGGCATTCAGACTACAAAAATTGTGATAAATCTGTGTATGAGTATCTGTCTTTCACCCAATCACTTCATGTAGAATATCATACTATCCCAAGCAGACCCTTCAAACTAAATAGTAAATCCACTAACACAAGATCAATCACATTTACCCATCTGGGTTAGTTCATTTTGCGTTGCAAAGGAATATCTGAGGCTGACCAATTTATAAAGAAAAGATGTTTATTTGGACTCATGTTTCTGCAGACAGTACAAGAAGCACAATGCCAACAACTGCTTCTGGTGAGGGCCTCAGGATGCTTACAGTCATGGCAGAAGGTGAAGGGGAAGCGGGTGTGTCACAAGGCAAGAGAGTGAATAAGACAGAGAGGAAGAGGTACCAGGCTCCTTTTAACAAACAGCTCCTGCATGAACTAATAGAGCAAAACCTCACTTATCACCATGGAGATGGCACTAAGCCATTCATGAGAGAGACACCTCCATGACCCAACACCTCCCACTATGCCCCATCTCCAACACACTGGAGATCACATTTCAACATGAGATTTGGAGGGGACAAATATCCAAACCATATCAACATCCTTCAATGGTCAGCTCCTCTCTGTAGCCATCTCAGCCCTCCATCCCTCCTCATGCCCCCTCATCTGTGCTCCTGAGCACCCTATACCCACCTCTGGGACAGTCCATGCACATGGCAGCATGAGTCATGCATTTATGTATCTATCTTTTCTGCGAAGCTAGGTTCCCCCAAGGCAGGGTCCAAGCCTCAGGCATTGGTAGCTCTCCAATATCATGCCCTGTTCCTGGCATATGGTGGATCCTCATGTTGGTGTCACTGTTAAAGCCAAATCATAAAGCCAAATGGAGTGATGTTACCAGGTCTTAGATGTCAGAAAGTCCTTGTGCCTTGACATAGGTTCAGCATAAGCTGTTATAATATACACCAAATACATGGGACCCTCTTAGGTTCCCTTTCCTTTTCCAGACACAAGTCCTTTGACACACGTCAGTGTTGTTCTTGTCGATTCAGCACCCCATCCCCAAGTTCTGACCTGCAGAGGCATGATGAAGCGTTTTCATCGCTGTGGTGAATCTTATTAATACCGGCACACAGATTGGCCTATTCATCAGTGCATATAAAAAACTAGCCACAGAAAAGGAAAAACTTGACCATAGGCCAAGGAGTTTGCGGGGCTTATATTTATCCAAATTATTTTGGCATTAATACCATGCTGCAAAGTCTACAAAATCAAAAACACGGAACTCTGGAAATGAGCAAGGTTAAACTAAGACCCGTTGCTGCAGTTATTTGTAATTACCACTCACTGCCTGAGTCTGCAGTGAGCTGCCCAGAAATAGCCTGTGCTCCCCTGGGATTCTGCCCATGAGGTCCCTGGTGCCACCTGCAGCCTCCCAATGCCATCTCCAGCCTGGGAAAGAGAGTGAGCATAGGCATGGGAGGCATTAACCAGAGAGAGGATGCATACAATAATGAGATCAAAGTGGAGGTGAGGGCTTGTGCATTCAGGTCTGTGGATCAGGCTGATGATAGCAGACAAAAGTACAAGAAGGATGCTTACTTCTTGACATCAGTCTTCCAATGACGTGGCCAAGAGTCGAAGCTCTGCTCACCACTCACAAACTGTGAACGTTTGGGCAAGTTACTTATCCTCTCTGGGCCGGTCTCCTCATCCGTAAACTTGGAAATCATGGCCCCTGTGTCATAGGGCTGTCATGAGGATCAAGTTAACAATATATGAAAGTGTGTTTGAACAGTGTCTGGGGCATGATATGTGTTACAAGTTTGTTGTTATCTTTATCTGGACTTGGTCCTCCTTTCTGATCACCTTACTAGGTGACATCACATTCAGCTTTTATTCATTCCTTCAATAAACACCTACTGAGTACAGCTAGAGCACACTTTCCTCTGCAGGGCCAAACCCAAACTCTTTCAAGGCCCACCTCTCCATGAAGCTTTTCCAGTTATCCCCCGTGGACGTGACCATCCCCTCCTCCTCACTTCATTTTTTCCCCTCTTTTAGCACTTAATCCTTTTAAGTTCAAATCATAGCTTAAAGCTTCTTGAGGACAGAATCAGTGTCTGATTCATTTTTATGTTTCCCACAGCATCATCTCTCACACTGAGTGTGAAGTCACTAAATAGTGTGGAATGAATAAAGGAAAACTTAGGATGAAAAGTAGGAAAAAGCAGCTCTCTGGGCTTCTCATCACCAGAACCTGTTTTTAAAAGGTAGCTAGGAGACCATAAATTGAACCCCCTACGAAAATTATTTTGTACTTAGTTTATGCACTGCACAAACCAACACATAATTTTTTTAAATGAGAAAACCCAATGTCTTCACCATAGGATCTAATAATCAAGAAAAAGGGAAGAACCCAGTGCCCATTTGCAGTCCTGAATGCTGCTCCCCCATCCCTGCTCCAGGGTCACTGAGCTTCCAGTGAATCCAAGCACCTAACTGCCACCAGACTCCCTGTGGTTCTGCTGAGGCCTTCCCACTGCCCACAGTGCTGGGGTCAAACCTGCCTTGCCCTCCCTAAAACTCTCACTCTCTCATAAAGCCTACCATCTCATCTCACATTTCACCATGATTTGGGGGCCACAGAATGAATGTCCCCATTTCCTCCACTTTACCCCCATCCTTTTTCCTTCCACCACATCTGAGAAGACCAACCACTCTCCCTTCCAAAGGCCTCCTTTCCTGGGCTCAGGTTACCCTCCCCTGGTTCTGACTTCCCCAATCTTGCTTTCCTCCCTCCAGCCTTTTCCCCTCTTCCACTTATTAGGCCAATCTCTACTCCTGGACAAACTTGAGCAGTTTACTTAACCTCAACTATAAAAGCTAAGGTAATTTTTGGTTTAGGTTTTTCTTGATTTTTTGGAAAGACAGGCAGGATCTTGCTCTGTTGCCCAGGCTGGAGTACAGTGGTGCAATCATGGCTCACTGCAGCTTCGAACTCCTGGGCTCAAGCAATCCTCCCACCTCAGCCTCCCAAAACAATGGGATTACAGGCAGAAGCTGCTGTGCCCAGACAAAAACTAAGACAATAATAAAACTCATCTCTCAGATCAAACGTGAGAAAGGATTTGCAAAGCAAAGGGCTTACAAAAATGTTAGGCATTTTCATGTCTTCCTGTGGACACAGATCACCGTTTTTAATTCCTCTTTGGATCATACACAATGTCTTGCAAAAGGTATGGCATATAGTAGGAATTCAATAGATGAGGCACATATTGGCTTAATGAATAAGCCCTGGTATGAATGAATCAAAACCCGCACATCGATTTCACTGATCAATTTATCTCTAAGTGAGAGTGTTTGGCCTTAACACCTTACTCTCAATCAAGTGAGAAAATTCCTGCTGGGTGGACCCCCTCTCTCAGAAAAGAGTATTTTGGGTCAAATTGGTAATGAAGTTGTAATCTGAAACAGTTTCACCCCTGAGCTCCTAACAACTCTAGGAGAAAATTCAGCTGTTGGGTGTGGCTAAGATTCATAAATCTCATCAATTTGTTAAGAACTTAGATTATGATCAATCATAGAGCTAATTTGTTAGTTGCAGAACACTGTTTTGGGGGGGTATTTTTGTTGTTTTGTTTTGTTTTGTTGAGACAGCATCTTGCTTTGTCACCCAGGCTGGAGTGCAGTGGCATGATCATGGTTCACTGCAGCCTTCCTGTGCTCAAGAGATCCTCCTGTCTCAGCCTCCTGAGTAGCTGGGACCACAGGCGTGTGCCACCATGCCCAGCTAACTTTTTTATTTTATTTTATTTTTTGTAGAGATGGGGGTCTCACTATGTTGCCCAAGCTGGTCTCAAACTCCTGAGCCCAAGTGATATTCCTTCCTCTCCTCCCAAGATTGCAATTACAGGTGTGACCCACTGCGCCCAGCAGAACATTGTTTTAATGCTGTGGTATATAAATTTGTTGATTTCTTTAGGCTGGTGCATAAATATTATTTGTTGATGTAAATAATCTGTTACATGAACTTGTTGGTTTCGCTCATCTGTGTACCCTAGGTCTTCAGAAGCTCTGATGAGCAGGGTGTCACATATACCCAGGCCTCCCCAACGTTAAGGGACAAAACACCTTTCCTATCACACACACTGCTGCCCCCTTAAACTGCCATCCTATACCTTGCTTTCCTTCCTTTATCAAACCCCTGTCACAATAGCCTGCAATACTCCAATATTTGAAGCTCCTGAAATATCATCAGTTCTGCTCCACTCAGCTGCATTCTCCAATGACCTAATTACCAAATTCAGCGCATTTTATTTGATTTTCTACAATGTTTCAAACTGCTAGCCAGCCCATCTGTTTTGAACCTCTTGCCTTCTTTCCCAGACAAGATAACATCTCTGTGCTCCCATTGTTCCTCAGCCCCAACCTGCACCTCATTTCTCCAACTTCAGGCCCCAGCTGCTGATTCCCTGGGTCCTAGGGGCTCACCCACCCTTTGGCTTCAGCAGCAACTTTTTTTTTTTTTTTTGAGATGGAGCCTCGCTCTGTAGCCCAGGCTGGAGTGCAGTGGCACAATCTCAGCTCACTGCAACTTCCGCCTCCCAGGTTCAAGTGATTCTCCTGCCTCAGCCTCCCGAATAGCTGGGATTACAGGCACGTGCCACCACACCCAGGTAATTTTTATATTTTCAGTAGAGATGGGGTTTCACCATGTTGGCCAGGCTGGTCTCCAACTCCTGACCTCAAATGATCCACCCACCTTGGCCTCCCAGTGTGCTGGGATTACAGGCATGAGCCACCATGCCCAGCCCAGCAGCACCTTGACGAGGACACACATCTACAACTCAGGCCTCCCCCAGGCTGCAGCCTGGAATGTCCAGCGGCGTGTGGAACTCCACCTGGGTGGCCCGCAGCTCAGCAGGCCCAACACAGGATCAGTCCCCAGTTTCCCAAACCAGCTTCTCCTGTGACTCACATTCCTCATCAGGAGCCAGGCTCTGTCCTGTCACATATCCCACAAGAACAGATTGAGTGCCCACCCTGTGTGGGCATTGCCCAGGGGCGGGGGCTGCAGCATTGAGCAGGACACGGCCGCTGTCCTCATGGATGGGGGAACTCACACAGTAAGCCAAAAAATAAACATAAAATATTACATCAGGTGGTGATGAGCGCTATGAACAAAAATACAACAGGCTTAGGAGATCATGGCAGGGAGGCCTCCATTTTCTTTTCTTTTTCTTACCATTTTAGGAGTTTATAGTGTTTCACACAGATATTGAGCACTCTGGGTCAAGATGAGCTCATTCAGTAAGGGAACCTGGAGAAAGAAAAGAAGCAGAGGACCTGTCCCGGGGTGTGTAGACGTTTGGAGATTTGGAGGAGAATGAAAAGGCAGCCTGGGCCGGGTGTGGGGGCTCACACCTGTAATCCCAACACTTTGGGAGGCTGAGGAAGGTGGATCACCTGAGGTCAGGAGTTCGAGATCAGCCTGGCCAACATGGTGAAACCCCATCTCTACTAAAAATACAAAAATTAGCCAGGAGTAGTGGCACACACCTGTAATCCCAGCTACTTGGGAGGCTGAGACAGGAGAATCACTTGAACCCGGAGGCGGAGGTTGCAGTGAGCCAAGATCATGCCATTGCACTCCAGCCTGGGCAACAGAGTGAGACACCATCTCAAAAACAAAAAAAAACAAAAAAACAAAAAAACAGAAAAAAACAAAAAGGCAGCCTGGAGACAGAAGGAGCTGTTGCTGCCTGAAAGTCTAAAGAAAATCAGGAGTGCACTTTCCCAGAAGCAAAGCAAAGAAACTTCCCAAGAAGAGTCGGCGGAGCCCAAGGCCCCAGTAGGGTGAAGACAGCATCAGCCATTGGCTTTGGCAACCTGGAGCTCGAAAGAGAGGAGACAAGGGTAGTTTCAGTGGTGCATGGGAGGGAACCCGTGAGAGAATGGGAAGTGAGGGACGAAGCAGAGACAGCAAGAGCACACAGCCCTTCCCAGGAGCTTTAAGAGAAACAGGAGCAGAGAAATGGAGCAGGAGTTAAAACCAAGTCTAACATGAGGCATTTTATGTTAGGAGATTCCAGCATATTTATATGCTGATGAGTATGAGCCAGAGGAGAAGGAAAATGTGAAGATGTCAGAGAGAAAGAAGTAATTGTAGAAGCAAACACTTGATTGGAGGGAGGGTTTAGGAACCATAGCACACATAGGGAGTTTGGCTTGGGACGAACAGAGAGTTTTCTTGAACTCCTCCCTTAGATCCCTAATCACTTATCTCTAAGCTATACTCGTGACATCTTAAATCTTGAATCAATCACCAAATGTAGTAATTTATTCACCCCATAGTACTGATCAGCTTTTGTCCCTTGATTTTCATTCTCACTGCCGTCATTTGGTAACTAAATTATCACATCTTGGAGAATCACTTGAACCTGGGAGGCAGTGAGCCAAGATCATGCCGCTGCACTCTAGTCAGGGTGACAGAGCAAGACTTCATCTCAAAAAAAATGAAAAAGATAAAACATGTTTGTTTTAATTTTCAAACCATAACCACACTGAGCCCCTACCTTCCCAGAGGAGCAGGATGACCAGTCTCTTTACATAATTCCCCTCTCCAAATACCCTGAGTACAGATAAGGTGGCATACGCAGTCCATGGATCAGCCCATGAGAGACTCCAATGCTCCCCTTGAAGCTACAATCACTGATGTCTGGACACTAGTCTCTGCTGCCTCCTGTCCCTTCCCTGCTAAGACAAGGGCCTGGGGTCCCTGTTGGAATCCAGAGGATGAAGCAGGGCAAAGACAAGCCCCCAGTAGCTAGCCACAATGGTCACCTTGCTCATCAACATCCAGCAGATGGGGAAGAGGAGGAGAGATTGCCCAGGGAGATTGTGTAAGCCAGGCCTGGAAGGGATACCCATGGCCACACCTAAAGAGCATGGAATATTTGGTCTAGCTGTATTCCTAGGAGGAAGAGAAAACAGGTTTGTTGGATGGTAGTGACACATGAACATCTTATGAACCGGGGGTAATAATAGATGTTGCATAGGGACTGGCTGAGGATAAGAGATTATAGGTGACACAAAGTTTCTTAGCATATTACTTGGCACTTACATGATGGGCAAATGATCAGCTTCCTAAGTCTTCTCCCTTTTTCCCTCCTCCCTAGTCTCTCTTTTCACCAATCCTTTCTACCATTTGTTTCCTCATTAGTATTTCTAAAAGTTCTACTTTTCTCAAATCATTACCTACTCCTCACCCCATTCAGAAAATGCTGGTACTTCCCCCATTGCCTTCAGGACCAAGTCCAAATTCCAGAAACTGCCATTAAGGCTCCCTCCCCAAATGGATTGCTCTTCCACCCCTACTCCCATCATGAAGCTGCTCTATTCTCAGAACACACCAGGTGGGTTCACTGCAAGTGTAATGTGTCCCATCTCTGCCCCCACCCAAATCTTACTCATGTTTCAAAAACGAATTCATGTCCTACCTTTTCCATGAGCCTCCTCTGACCACGCAGGCATCCCTTCCTCAGTTGAAGTCCTGTAGCACACATCGTCTCTTCTCACTGGACATGTGTGACATTTCTTCACATTATTCATTAACTTCCATCTGTGTGAATCTTCCTCCCACAGCGGTACTGGAGTTCCCTAAGGGCAAGAACCATGCCTCACTCTAGGTTGCCTAGCACAGCCCTTTTTGCAAAAAAGATGATTAAATAAATGTACTAAGGCACACATTTCAAGAGTAAGATGTACTAGGAAGAGCTCAGATCTGAGCTTTAAATCCCAAGTACAACATTTGCAAGTTGCATGGTTAGAAACTTCTAAGTCAGAGCTAATTACAGCTACCTGACAGGGGGGGTTTGAGTATTAAGTGAGATAATGTATATAAGGCACCTAATATGTACCTGAAGCACGGTGGGCCCTCAACAAATTCCCTTCTCCTGCCACCCTACCTGAAACTGACATAGAATGACAAGAGACAAACCTGTTAGGAGACAGGCAAAGATGACAAAGGTACTTTCCATTCCACAGCTCAAAGATCCTGTTCCAGGAAGCAACTGTTTTGACAAGGTGTGAGGACTCTAAGGGAGACTGAAACTCTAAGGGAGATAATGAGATGCTAACAAGCTGGAAATCAGATGCATTTCAAGAACCATTTCCACCCCAAAATCCTGACCTCAGAAGGGCACTTGAGACTGCCCACTGCTTTGTACTGCAGGAAGGTGAGTATTCAACCCTAAAGAGGCGCTGGTCCAGAAAGCCCTGGTTCAGTATCCCAGTGGCTGAGGTCTGACCTCTAGCCTGTTCTCAACCAAATGGAGGAAGATGGGGGGTCACTCAGGCCCAGACCAGAAAGCAAGCTCACCTCCCTCTTACTTGCTGGCAAATTTCCTAACCAGTCATTAGAAGAGTCACTCTGTGGGACACCCAGTTGAGTCCATGCTATTAACAACATGATAAATGCATGCAACTCAGGATAAAAATAGTGCTCTGTACCTATATAGAAGGATGTGTGCATGAGCCTATATGTCCTTTGAAGCACCATTAATGATTGAACAAGAATTCTTTGCACCTATTTTTTCCAGAGCAGCCTCTGACACTTTATAATCTGAGAAAAAAATGGCAGAACTACTGCATCTCATACGGAGCAGTTGAGTTTCCTGCCCACCTGTTTTCTCAGATAAACCCGAGTCAGGCTCCTGACTCTCCGGCCCACCCACCCAGGACTTTGCGCAGAGATTTGCCTTCATTTCCTCATCTGTACCCAGTGTGATAACACTTACCTTGCAGGTAGTCATGAGCATTAAATAGAGGAAACTAATCTTCCTAAAGTGTTGGTATCATGCTTGCTGTTCCAACCCTGATAGCCATCATTACATTATTACAAGTCAAGCTGAAGGGCAGGAGGATAAATTGTAAGAATTCATTAAGCGTGGGTAGGGACCGAGTCTGGGCAGCCACAAGCAAAAATGAGAAAGGGATTCGCATGGTGGGAATGGCATTTGCCCATCTCCATTTTCGAGGCCTCTCTCTGGGTTCAACAGTTCTTCTAAGATCACGTGTGGCTGTCTGGCCACTTTATTTGTAAGCTTTCTCGGCTTCCAAAAGACGTGAACTCATTTCAAGCAGCTCATTGGCAGCCCTCCTGCCCATTCTATGCATATTTTACAGAGGAGAACTTTGAGGCTTAAGCAAAACGGCATTTGCAAGGTCACAGAGCTCACTGGTGGCAGAGCTGGGATACAGGAATATTGGATTCAAAGCCCCCCACCCACTTTTTACCTCCCTCCCCTTTCTAAAGCATGACCCACTGGAGCTTTCACAGTGGGGGCTATAGATTGTGGAAAAAAGTGGCAACACGACTATGAATTTGCATCTGATCCAGTGATTCCAAATCCCCTTACAATTGAGGCAGAGACTCCTCCGAAGGGACTGGTGAGCCCTGTGGCTGGCCCCATCACCATGACAACACTCCTGTTCCAGAGCCTCAAAGGATCTCCACTCTCCTACCTTCTCACGTAGGTGGGAAAGGTGGCGTCCTCACCTACATGTACGGCCAGGTATCCCACAATTTAAGCAGAGCCAGTTGGATCACTAAAATGGTCTCCATGCTACACGTTACAACTGCACATCTCACCACCCAAAGCCTTCACTGGACAGAGAAAACCGTGCCTGGGTGACTCGTGACTCGACATTGGCTCTGGAAGTGTCAGTACAGAGGAACATCGGTACCGGATCCCAGACATAGGACTGAGCCCAGCTGGTTCTCATTCTCTTCTGGGGCCAGGCCTGCTGCTCGTTTCACTTAATTGAATATTTTGATTGTTTGATTTCTGTAGCCAGAAGCCTGTAGGCAGTAAATGCCCTTTTCCATCAGTTCAAGAAAGAAAATGTACCTGCCGAGGTAGTATTTGCTTCGCTGAGCTGCTGACTTATTTTAAGAACTAAATCTTTCCTGTTACTATATTTTTCACTCTGGAGTGTGCGCGCTCCAAGACTGACAGTAACTCAGGTCTAGGACAGCAGCGTCCTCTCGGCGATGACGTAGCGCCACCTACTGACCACTTGCTCAACAGCGGCCACGTTCAGCAACCACGGTGATCTCGACAAACGCGAAAATGTTTTGTGCTCTCAACGAGAGGTTCTACATGCATTCTTCCCTTCTCACATAGCAGAGCTTGCCTAGCAGAATTGTGCTCCTTTTATTTTTTAATATAAATAAGTTAAGACACAGGGCTCCAGCAAGAAAACTGAGCAAGTTCTCCATTTGGCAACTGTTTCATACTTCCCGACTTTGACAGCTGTCATTTATAAATGATGAGTGAGGAGGCTGATGCAACCCCCAGGGGCCCAAAACACAAGCATGGAGAAAGACAGCCCTCCTGTGGGATCTGATGCAATCGTTTTGTCTTTTTTAGCCTTTCATACCAGTGTTTCTAAACGTTAGGTGCAAGATTATCCTCACAGCACCTCTAAGGAGTATAAACCCCAGGGTTATTACTTACAGGTTACCACAGCGACTCATATGTAAAGAGTTGGAAAGTCCTTCCTCTGTGGTGATTGACAGTAGAGATGGGGCTGTTTGCAACCCCCTAAACACATTGCCCCCTTGCCACACAACAGCAAAAATTGAGAATTATCATCCTGTCACCACCCAGTGGCTCTGGGCCCTCAAGCTCCCAATTCCTTACAGATATCTACAGCAGAGTCTCTTGACCTTCGCACCATCGGGTCAGATAGGTCTTTGTTGTTGGGAGGCTGCCTGTGCATTATGAGCATTTAGTAGTATCCTTGGCCTCTACCCACTGGTGTCACTGGCACCCCACCACTGTCCCCAAACCTCCACCCCTGTTATAACCATCAAAATACCTATAGACATTGCCAAATGTTTCCTGGGGGTACAAAATGACCTCTGCTTAAGAACCACCTATCTGGAAAGCAAATACATGGAATATAAGAAGAACAACAGTAATAATTACTAGTACTGCTATCATTTAAAAGGTAAAATTGCACCACCAGCTAATGGATAAGTCACTGGCTTCCTAAAAGGCGCTAATTATGTGCTGAGACTTTTATGGCCTTATCTTATTTAGTCTTCACAACCAAGAAACCAGTCTGTGTTGACAAAGCATTCACATTACAAAGAAACTGAAGTTCAGAGATGCCAAGTAACTTGGCCAAGGGTGCAGAGCTGTCAGTGGCTGAACTACCATTTGAAACCAGACTTTCCTGACTCTAAAATCTGAGCCTGTCGCCACCTCCAGATCCTGAGGTCACATAGCACAGATAGTTCTGGAACAGTCCTCATTCTCAAAAGTTCTGCCAGAGTATGCTAGCACTATTCAAATAATATATCTAGATTTAGATTTAAAGACATAAAGACTGTAGCTATCCTCTGTAAGAAATTGACCCAAAGTGTGACTGCTGCAGAGGTTTTCCAATAGGGGAATAGAGCAGGCCAGAGTCTTGGCCAGTAATTGACTATATGGCCTTTATTTGGGGTCAGTTACTTAAGCTCTTGAAGTCTCTTCTTGTTCATATATAAGATAAAAAATTTTGTCAGAGCAATGGTACTCAACTCTGGCTGCACATTAAAATCACTTGGGTAGCTTTTTGTCATGGTTTGGATCTGTGTCCCCACCCAAATCTCATGTAATCCCCAATGTTGGAGTGGGGCCTGGTGTGAGGTGATTGGATCATGGGGGCAGATTTCCCCCTTGGTACTGTCCTCAAGATACTGAGTTCTCATGAGATCTGGTTGTTTAAAAGTATGTGGCACCTCCCTTCTCTTTCTCTTTTGCTCCTGCTCCTACCATGAAGACATATCTGCTCCCCATTTGCCTTCTGCCATAATTGTAAGTTTCCTGAGGTCTTCCCAGAAGCCAAGCAGATGCCAGCATTGTGCTTCCTGTACAGTCTGTGGAACCATGAGCCAATTAAACCTCTTTTCTTTATAAATTACCCAATCTTGGGTGTTTGTTTGTGGCAATATGAGAATAGCCTAATACAGAAAATTGGTACCAGGAGTAGGATATTGCTACAAAGATACCCAAAAATGTGAAAGCAACTTTGAAACTGGGAAATGGGCAGAGGTTGGAAGACTGTGGAGGGCTAGAAGACAAGAAGTTGAGGGAAGGTTTGGAACATCCTAGAGAGTTGTTTAATGGTTGTGATTAAAATGCTGACAATGATGTGGACAGTGAAGTCCAGCCTGAAGATGTCTCAGATGGAAATGAGGAACTTATTGGGAATGAATCAAGGTAAATTTTGCTATGCCTTATCAGACAGCTTAGCTACATTATGCCCCTGCTCTAGAGATCTGTGGGACTTTGAACTTGAGAGTGGTAATTTAGGATATCTGGCAGAAGAAATTTCTAAGCAGTAAAGTGTTCAAGATGTGACCTGGCTGCTTCTAACAGCCTATGCTCATATGTTTGAGCAAAGAAATGACCTGAAGTTGGAACTGATATTTAAATGGGAAACAGAACATAAAAGTTTGGAAAATTCGCAGCTTGGCTGTGTGGTAGAAAACAAAAGCCCATTTTCAGGGGAGGAATTTAAGCAGGCTGCAGAAATTTGCATAAATACAAAGGACCCAAGTGCTAATAGCCAAGACCATGGAGAAAAGGCCTCAAAGGCATTTCAGAGACCTTTGCAGCAGCCCCTCCCATCATAGGCCCAGGGACCTAGGAGGAAAGAATGCTTTTGTGGGCTAGGCCCAGGGACTCTGCTGCCCTATGCAGCCTCAGGACACTGCTCTCCACAGCCCAGCCACTCCAACTTCAGGCATGGCTCAAAGGGGTATAGCTCAGGCCACTGCTTCAGAGGGTGCAAGTCATAAGCCTTGGCAATTTCCATGTGATATTAAGCCTGCAGGTGCACAGAGTGCAAGGATTGAGGCTTGGGAGCCTCCAACTAGATTTCAGAGGATATATAGAAAAGCCTGGATGTCCAGACAGAAGCCTGCAGCAGGGGCAGAAGCCTCATGGAGAACCTCTACTAGGGCAGTATGAAGGAGAAATGTTGACTTGGAGCCTCCACAAAGAGTCCCCACTGGGGCACTGCTTAGTGGAGCTGCACAAAGAGAGCCACCGTCCTTCAGACCCCAGAATGTTAGAGCCACCAACAGCTTGCACCATGTGCCTGGAAAAGCCACAGTCAATGCCAGCCTGTGAAAGCAACCATGGAGGCTGAACCCTGCAAAGTCATGGAGGCAGAGCTGCCCAAGGCCTGGGGAGAGCACTCCTCACACCAATGTGACCTGCATGTGAGACATGGAGTCAAAAGAGTTTATTTTGGAGCTTTAAGATTTAATGACTGCCCTGCTGGGTTTTGGACTTGCATGGGGCTTGTAGTTCCTTTCTTTTGGCAGATTTCTCCCTTTTGAAATGGGAATGTTTACCCAATGCTAGTATCCTCATTGTATCTTAGAAGTAAATAACTTCTTTTTTATTTTTTAGGCTCATAGGTGGAAGGAACTTGCCTTGTCTCAGATGTGACTTTGAACTTTGGAATTTTGAGTTAATATTAGAATGAGTTAAGACTTTGGGGGACTGTTGGGGAGGCATTATTGTATTTTGAAATGTGAGAAGGAAATAAGATTGGGGGAAGTGACAGGGATGGAATTATATGGTTTAGATCTGTGTCCCCCCCAAATCTCATGTTGAATTGTAATCCCCAATGTTGGAGGTGGGGCCTGGTGGGAGGTGATTGGATCATGGGGTCAGATTTCCCCCTTGGTGCTGTCCTCAAGACAGTGAGTGAGATCTCATAAGATCTGGTTGTTTAAAAGTGTGTAGCACCGCCCATTTCTCTGTTGCTCCTGCTCCTGCCATGTAAGACATATCTGCACCCACTTTGCCTTCCACCATAATGGTAAATTTCCTGAGGCCTCCCCAGAAGCTAAGCAGTTGCCAGCATCATGTTTCCTGTACAGCCTGCAGATCTGTGAGCCAACAAAACCTCTTTTCTTTATAGATAACCTAGTCTCAGGTGTTGTTTTATAGCAATGTGAGAACAGCCTGATAGTTTTCAAATGGAATGCTTAAGCCCAATCCCAACTCATTTAAACTAGAATCTCTGAGTCCCAGGCAATGATATCTTTAAAACCCACAGGTGACTCTAATAGGACAGCCAGAATGGATAACCATGAGGCTGATGAACAGTAAGACCCTTCAGTTCTGTTTTTCCAACTTAGGTCCCAACTCTCCCAGGATCAGAAGCCATTCTTTTCTCCCTTACTGGGATCCATTCTGGGGGGTGGCTAGTTTCTCTGTCTCATAAGGCTGCCCCAAAAGCCTTGATTAATTTCCTGGAACTTTCTGACTGTCTCAACTGTCCTGCAGTCCCTGAACTGACCATTCCCAGCATCTCATTCTACCACCAAGAAGTATTGAAACCCCATCCCACTCTCCTGTGGTACATGTGGGTTGGAAACTTCTACCAAAAGCTGCAAAGAGCAGGAAACATGACAGAAGACAGCTGTGTCTACTGAAAGACTATCTTCTCCTTAGCCTCGTTGAATGCTTGCCCTGTCTGACTTTAATAAGGTTAATTCTAATCTGTGGCTTTTCCGGAGGTGAAAGAATCTCCCCTTTCTGAACATGACTCACTGGCTTCTATTTCAGCTCCCAAAGAAGAGTGATAATGTCTCACTCAGCAGGTGCCTGAGAGAAGCTTTGGCCTTATGAGCCCCATGTTCTTCACCCTTTTCTATGCCTCCTGTCACCCCTATTTCTACAACAGGAGAGCTTCGTGCAGCACTCTAAGATACAACTAACAATAAAAGTAATTTATATCACTTACTACTCTCCAGATGCGAGGCTCTGCATAAAGTGTTTACATGCTTCATTTCATTTATTCTTCACAAGTCCCCACATGAGATGATATTATAGTTATTATCATCATAATTCCCATTTTATAAATGAGGAATCTGAGTTGACTGTACTGCCTATTCCTCTTCCTTAGCACTGGTCCCCACAGTCCACCCATTATCTGAATAATGTCTGTTTTCCTACTAGTCTGTATGCTTGGCAAGAGCTGAGGCCACATCGGGATTGGCTGACCACTTAATCCCCAAACGGGCGGAGCAGAGCCAGAACTGAGACGCGAGCAGGCTGGCCCCAAGGGCCTTGTGTGCTCACCTTCTGCTCTCATGGAAAGTGAGTCTGCAAAGCTGAGAAGTGGGTTCCTGGGAGGTGGGCAGGCCCTTGGGGTATGTATGGGTCAGGAAGGCAGTGGAAGAGAGAGTTTTAGGAGGAAAAGGCAGTCTTCGGCACAACGTGCTGCCAACCCACCAAGGCTTCACCCACATAGAGCTTACCTAGTGCCAATGAGGGTCATTTTGGTGGAGCTGTAGGGCCAGAAGACAGATGGGGCAAGTGGAATATGTGAAAGGTGAGAGTCAGAGTGAATGTGTGGGGACAACTCACTGGAGTTGAGGGGCGGTTTTTATTTTATTTTCCACGAGAGAGACACAGAAGCAGATGGAAGGATCCAGTTGAGCATGAGAGGTTGAGTGTCCCAGGGATAAAGGGCATAGTGGGTCCTGCAGGGGTCCTTAGAGGGAAGAGAGGACTGGGCCGGGCTTGGTGGCTCATGCCCGTAATCCCAGCACTTTGGGAGGCCGAGGCGAGCAGATCACCTGAAGTCAAAAGTTTGAGGCCAGCCTGGCCAACATGGCAAAACCTCGTCTTTACTAAAAGCATAAAAATTAGCCGGGCGTGGTGGCAGGCATCTGTAATCCCAGCTACTCAGGAGGCTTAGGCAGGAGAATTGCTTGAACCCGGGAGGCAGAGGTTGCAGCGAGCTGAAATCATGCCACTGCACTCAAGCCTAGGCGACAAGAACGAGACTCTGTCTCATTAAAAAAAAAAAAAAAAGAGGGCTGTCACTGGGAACAGATAAACCTCCTCTACCATAATCGAAGGGCAGGCAGAAAAGTGAACCCGGCCACACAGGTCCAGGTGGGCAGTCCCTGAAGGGAGGTGAGGCCGGACCTGTGCTGACCTCTTTGCACCCAGCAGCACATTACACCCTGAAAGTGTGTACCCTCCTAGCTCCACTTCCTAGGTGAACAGGAGCTTCAAAAGTTAGGTAATTTTCAGACGCTGGGAAGGCGGGCTGAAGAGAGGTTGGTGATATACTCTGGTTCTGTGTCCCCACCCAAATCTCATCTTGAGTTGTAATCCAAATTATAATCCCCATGTGTTGGGGGAGGGACCTCGTGGGAGGTCATTGAATCATGAAGATGGTTACCCTCATGCTATTCTCATGATAGTGAGTGAGTTCTCATGAGATCCAATAGTTTTATAAGGGGCTTTTCCCCCTTTTGCTCAGCACTCCTCCTTCCTGCTGCCATGTGAAGAAGGACGTGTTTGCTTGTTTGCTTCCCCTTCTGCCATGACTGTAAATTCCTGAGGCCTCCCTAGCCCTGTGGAACAGTGAGTCAATTAAACCTCTTCCCTTTGTAAATTACCCAGTCTCGGGCAGTTCTTTATAGCAGCATGAGAACAGACTAATACAGTTGGTCAATGGGTACAAACATACAGTTAGATAGAAGGAATAAGTTCTAGTGTTCGATGGCACAGTAGGGTGACTATAATTATCAATAATGTATTGTATATTTCAAAATAGCTAGTAGAAAAGATTAGAAATGTTCCCAGCACATCATTTCATGCATGATGAAGTTCAAGTTCCTTCTTCTCATGAAGTCGCAGCTTTTTTCTCGCACTAGATAAGCTCAAAGGTTCCTTCTGGCCCTTACATCCTCATACCCTCTGACCTTGAGTCTGACTTTGGACAGGACAGTAGAAGGTCTGCTCCCAGGAGGAGAGGATGCACGTGGGACGATGATTCAGAGAAGAGCCAAACAGGACCTACACCGAGTGGGTGGGAGAGCCGTCCTGGGCTCTCTCCTGTTTCCCACCACCTCAGGGATACCGGGGATTCGATGGGGAAGGGGAGAGGATGTAGGCAGGGGACAAAGGAGAGAATGAGGGTGAAGGAGGTGAGAAAGCAAAGAAACTATCTTCTTAAAGCAAAAAGAAGTCCCTTTAACACACAAAACGGCTGAGGGATGTGGCTGGGACTTACTAGTTTTCATCTCCTTTCCCTCCCAACAAAACTGGACCCTGGGATGCCTTCCCTCCTGGCAGTGCCAGAAGCTGGAATCTCTCCACGTGGTTTTCTGCTCAGGGTCGAACATAGACTAGAAGTAAATGCTCAACCTTTGAAAAACATTCCCTTCTATGTTCGTTTCTGGCGTTTCACAGTTTCCTAGCACTTTCAGGTTCACTATTGTGTTGAATCCCTCAAAATGCTCTGAAACAGACAGGCCAAAATTATCACCTCCATTTTACAGTCTTTATAGGATGTCTACTTTCTTTATTTCATCTTACCATTTAACTTTGTGCCCTTTTTCTTACAGTAGAGAAATTGGAATTGAAAAGAGGAGAGGTTCCATTTGTCTATCACATGCTACCTCCTGCTGCTGGGAGATCACATGCATGAGTACTGGGAGGAGCGGTCGGGGGTGGTGCTGTGCCAGGTCAAGGGAATGGAAGAAGGGAAATTCAAAATTCATTTGTTGAAGTCTTAACACCCAGTCCCCAAGAATGTGACCTTATTTGGAAAGAGTCTTTTCATAGGTAATCACGTTAAAGTGAGGTCAGTAGGGTGGGCCCTAACCCAATCTGACTGGTGTCCTTATAAAAAGGAGAAATTTGGATACAGAGCTATACATAGAGGGAAGATGATGTGAGGAGACACAAGGAGAAAATGGCCATCTACAAGCCAAGGAGATCCTTCCTTCACTGCCCTCAGAAGGAACCAACCCTATCAACACCTTGATTTCATACTTCTAGCCTCCAGAGCTAGAAGATAATACAGCTCTGTTGTTTAAGTCACCTAATGTGAGGTATTTTGTTACAGCAGCCCTAGCAAACTAATACACTCCTCAAAACCGCCTCTGAGATGGAAAATAAGCCAGCTCTCTAAGGCTCTTGCCAAAACAACATAAGACATTAAAATCAGGCCTATATGTTTCAGGTGGCAGGAACCATGTGCGATGAGAGATGAAGGTACCTGCAGGTAGCTTGAGATGGAGGGAAAGTTTGTATATGAAAGATGAAATTACTGAGGAGTTTGACCTTTACCCAGAGTACAGTGAGAAGGCACTGAAGGTTCCTGGAGCTGAGGAGGGACGAGAGCCATGCATTAGGCAGTAAATCTCAGAGCAATGGGCCGGGGAAGCAGGAGAGGCAGAAAACCAGATAAGCTGCAGAATCGAAGGGTGATGCAAAATTTCAACATAGACAGAGTGCCAGCGCAAGTGAATATAAGGCAAAACAATGAGAAGACAGCTCCCAAAGCACTTCCCTGATTTCTCTTTTCTCTTAATTTACTAAATGAGCATCATCAGAGATGTCATTCATTTCGACATTTGTTGAGCATCTACTGTGAGCCAGACAGTATTCTGGTGTTGAGAAGACAACAGTGAATAAAACAGATCAAAGCCCTGGCCCTCAAAGAGCTGATATTCTATTAGGGAGAGATACATGAAGAATAAAAAACAATAAGCGCATTATCTACTACAAAAGAAGGTTAAGTAGTATGGAGTAAAAAGAGCAGAATAAGGAGGATGGTGCAGCTGTAAACAGGGGATCAGGACAGCTCTCACTGAGAGAGTGGACATAAGCAGACACTTGGAGATGAGGGAGAGATGCCTGCAGCCCACTTGGTGAGCATGATCTTCATTCTCTCTTTCCTGCACTAACGGATCATGTTGTGGCCGTGACTTCATTCCTTCAGTAAATGGTTCATTAATCAAAAGGGAATGAAGCATAGTGATCCCGACCATTAAAAAAAAAAACAAGGCCCAGGTGCGGTGGCTCACACCTGTAATCCCAGCACTTTGGGAGGCCAAGGTGGGCGGATCACGAGGTCAAGAGATCAAGAACATCCTAGCCAACATGGTGAAACCACGTCTCTACTAAAACCACAAAAATTAGCTGGGCGTGGTGGTGCACACCTGTAGTCCCAGCTACTTGGGAGGCTGAGGCAGGAGAATGGCTTGAACCCGGGAGGCAGAAGTTGCAGTGAGCCAAGATCACACCATTGCACTCCAGCCCAGGCAACAGTGCGAGACTCTGTCTAAAAAAAAAAAAGGAAGAAAGAAAGAAAAAAGAAAAGAAAAAACAAAGCAGAGGCAGAGCTTTGCTTGTTCACTCTGCTTCATCTAGCATTATTTGAGTACTCAGTAAATATGTGTTGAAGCAATTAATTCATCCAAAATCAGTAGCTTAGTTTATGAGGACAAAGACACCCCCATAACTTCCCACTTCCCTGAAAGTACCAAACTTGATACAATTTATCAAGGAAGCAAGATCGAACGATTTATTGAGAGTAAACATACCACTGAAAATATGACCAGAACACCATTTCATTTTTGCACTTTCCCTCCCAGCCCTTGTCTGTATGCATAAGTTAGGTATGATTTAGTGTACTGTAATCACAAACATATGATTTGAGGTTTCAGTGTTTTCCACTTATCATCATGTTGTAAGCATTTTTCTTTGGCATTTCATAGCCTTTATAACTACCATTGATAATATATACATGGGGTCAAATTCTCACGGACCGCCAGATAAACCAATGTTGTTGGTAAGATCTGTGAATTCCTGGAGGCAAGATCTCGCGTGGGCTCCATAGCTCAGTGGTTAGAGCACTGGTCTTGTAAACCAGGGGTCGCGAGTTCGATCCTCGCTGGGGCCTCCTGTTGACTTACTTTTATTTTAATCCATAGCATTTAAATACAGAACAGAGTGACTTCCGAAAATGTTACTCCTAGCAGAGTTAAACATTAGTCCTCCTGAAATGCAAATGATGACCATCCTTAACGTGCTTTAGAAGTGACCCAGAAGAGAAAATCCTAGTCCCCCAACAAGAAGCAGGCAAGGGCAGGAGAAGGGGGATACTGGCCTGGCAGTCCCAGTATTACCTGGACCTGCAGGCCGGAGTACCGGAAATGGAGGCTCCATGGGCTCGTATTCAACGCCCTGCACACGGGCACCATCCCCTCAATTAAAACCAGGTGGAGGCGGCGGCCTCGGCCGTCAACTCGGCTGCTGGCTAACAGGACGGGCCGCGGCGGCGCTGCGCCTGCAGTTACGGCGCGTGGTCGGCGGGCGGCGCTGTGGCACCGCTCGCCATCGCCTCCCCGGAGGCTGGCGGCTGCGCTTCTCCACGCCCTGCCGGGGCCGAGAGCGCGGCCAGCGTGGCCCGAACGCTAGCTGTTTCTGTGGCTGACACGTGGCAGCCCAGGCCCCACAGCCCGGCCTGGCTCCAAGGTCCTGCCCCTTCCGAGGCTACTCCCAAAAATAGTCCCGGGTTGCTTGGGAAGCCAGTGTTTGCAGCCTTTCTGACTCTCCGTGTTTTCCCTGAATTCCTCAATGCCGCGTGACTACAGAGTCACCAGAGGAAAGTGCCAAGAGCCTTTTTTCTGAATACATGAATTTTTCCAACCCAGGATTTCTTTTCCCAGATCTGAGGGCCACAGCTTGAAAAAGGACTGTGTGTAAGGACGCCACAAGCCGCGTGTGGCCGCTGGGTGCTTGAAATGTGGTTAGTCCAAATGGCGATGTCCTGAAAGAGTAAAATACACATGGGATTTAAAAGACTTGGAACCGAAACAGGATGTAAGCCATCTCACTAGTAATTTTTGAATTGATTCCATGTTGAAATAATATTTTGGATATATTGGATTATATAAAATATAGTATAATTAAAATAATTATAAAAATAATTGTATAATTACAATTAACTGTATCTATTTTTTACTAGAAAATTTTAGGTTACATTTGTGGCTCCCATCTGCAGCTCTCATTTATCTTTCTGTTAGATGGTGCAGGTTAGGGACCCAAAGTCCTCTGACCTTGCGTTTAAGTTAATTCTTAATCTGGCTCCCACTAAGTAAACTGTAATAGCCAGAGAAACTCTCATCTCTGGGTCTGCCCGGAGTCAGTACTGTGCCTGACAAGCAGTAAGCACAGCCTTTGTTGAGATGAAATTAAATATCTCCCCAACAAGCTCTACAAAGCAAGGGAATGTACTTCCTTTTTTTTTTCTTTTTCTTTGTTGTTGTTGGTTTTGTTTTGTTTTGTTTTGTTTTGTTTTTTTGAAAGGGAGTCTCCCTCTGTCGCCCAGGGTTGAGTGCAGTGGCGTGATTTCAGCTCACTGCAACCTCCACCTCCCAGGTTCAAGCAATTCTCTTGCCTCAGCCTCCCAAATAGCTGGGATTACAGGTGCCCGCCACCACGCCCAGCTAATTTTTTGCATTTTTAGTAGACGGGATTTTGCCATGTTGGCCAGGCTGGTCTCGAACGCCTGGCTTCAAGTGATCCACCCGCCACGGCCTCCCAAAGTGCAGAGATTACAGGTGTGAACCACTACAGGGAATGTGTTTCTTAAACTGAGTTCGCTTTTTAGAGTGATGCAACTGTAAGACTTTCTGTTTTGGCTTGCAATACTTTAGATCTAGGAAAACACACTCAACACCCTCATATTTTGTTAATTATTTTGGCCCTCTGTGGTCAGGATATCTACTGCTAGCAATGCTGTGGAGGTGAAGTGTTCACAGTGCCTTGAGGACATAGGACCCACTGATGCAAGAAAAATACCCATTATCGCAAAAGTATTAGCCCTTTACTAACACACTGAATGCCTTTTGGCAAAGCCATTTGGGATCCTTGAATACCTTAGTACCAGGACTACTTACTCTGAGTTAGTTGGTCATCAAGTAACAAAGTAGTAAGAAAGAAGTTTTTAAAGCGCTCTAATCCCATCTCCCTCCAGTCATTGCCAGTTGTCATCATTCCTCTCCCTTCCCCGACACCAGCTGATCTCTAGAAAGAGCAAGTACCTGCATGTGTGTATTTTTCAACTTTCTGAACTTTTCAACACCTTAGGCTGTAAGGAAGAGGAATACATTTTGGATTTTCTACGTCCTAGAGATTGTTTTCTAACAGTCCTAGACCCTTCCAGGAAGACTCACCGGCATCACCAGGCATCCTTCCAGAAAATAAAGCCACTTGCTAGAGAAAAACACTCTGCCTCTCGCCCCCCTTTCCAGCTTTTGAGAGGTCCCATTCAGTTTCCCGTTCTAGACCCACGCACTACCCTCCAATGCAAAACCAGTGTTTCAAATGCCTTGAATTTGGTGTGTGCGGTCCTTTAAGTTGATACATGAATTTTGAGCACTTTCCCCCAGCTCAAACACTTCCAGTCCAGACTGTAGTTTTGCCACATGTATTTGAAGAAAGACCATATGAGCAAAGAAAGCAGAGTGGCTCAAACATTTAGTCCAGAGGTTAGATCCAATCTCCTCAAACTGGCCTCGGGTTTTCAGCTCTTTCAACAAAATAACCGTGGGTTAATCCCCTCCACCTTTAAGTTGCTGTCTTCATCGGAGAAGAAGCTAAAAGTGTGAAATATCAAGTTGGTTAGACTCTGAAGTTCATTTCGATTCTAGAGAGTATTCATAAGCACTACAAAGGTAGGCAAGGAAAAATAAAACTATGAAAAAGGTGAAGGAAGAAGACTTAAAGATGATCAAAAAAATGATCTGCAGAACACGATGACTGGTGTTTAGCATCTTCCATAAAGACAGAACAAGAGAAAAAGAATCAGAGAGGTTTGATGGATTCCTGTTAGGTAAGGTTACCTAAAGCAAAAAGATGGAACCTGCCTCTATGGAAGTCTTTAAAAAAAAAAAATCTATCCAGAGTATGCCCAATTGTATCTAAAACAGTGATCATATGACCTTAAAAGTTAACAACCCTGGTATTTTACGCTTTTGTTCTCTTTAAACCAAATTGTCTACACTCTTCTGGATGTTTTGCATAATATGAAGAACTTGATGAAAATAGGGACCATTTCCTCCCTTAGTTCTTCATTCCTCAAATACATAGTTCAAAAGTCACAAGCCTTCATTGAGGGCCTCCATGAAGGCAGGTGCACAGCAGATTGCAAGAGGGAATTGGTTCTAGTCCAGCTGAACTGTTCCCTGTTCCCTCACACCACTGTGATCCAGACACTTAACCTCATAAAGTTTCACTTTTCTCATCTTCAGTGGAGGTTATATGGCAATATAGAAGAGCAGGGCTTTGAGGTTTCAAGATAAGGTATAAGCTTGGCACATAGTAGGTATTCAAATAAAATGTAGTTAAGTTTATTATGCTATGTGCATAATAAGGCCAAATAGTGAAACTTCCTTTGCAAAGATTATAACAGTGAGAGAAGCCTGGCATGGCTGACTCCCTCTTGCCTCTAGCCTCACGGGCTGGCTGTCCTCAATCATTCCTGACTGAGGCCAAGCTAACCATGGGAGGAATTTAGTTTATAGTTTAACTTTGAAGCAAGAATTATAATAGTCCCTCCCTAAAACAAACTCCCTCCTTGCTCAGGGACTGAAGCTGCTTTGTAAAACTGATGAAAGGCCACTAGATAATGGGAAGGGCCTGAATTCTGCTAAAATGTAAGCATA
Source organism: Pongo abelii (assembly GCF_028885655.2). Classification (NCBI taxonomy): domain Eukaryota; kingdom Metazoa; phylum Chordata; class Mammalia; order Primates; family Hominidae; genus Pongo; species Pongo abelii. The sequence continues at coordinate 26,927,596 of NC_071985.2, read as the reverse complement.
GTTTCTATAATCCTTTACTGCTCAGGAGTCATGTGGTCAGAGTTCACAAGATTTATGACTTCTCCAGTTGCTCCTATAGATAACATCACCATTGTAGCACCTAAGATTGGTCTTCGGAGATGTTTTTCAGATGGTTGCATTCTGGAAACCAACTAACCCTATCCGGATTTGTGATTCAACACTCAACAGGTCCTGTGGCCCCGATCCAGAGGCAGACTCAGTGCACAAGGACTGTTCCTCACACCCCTATGATTCCATCCTCAACCAGTCAGCAGCTCACATTCCCTAGCCCCTCCCCCACCAAACTGTCCATAAAAACTCCAGCCTCTGAGTTCTCTGTGAGACTGATTTGAGTAATAACTCCAATCCTTCTACTTGGCAGGCTCTGTGTTAATTAAACTCTTTCCCTACTGCAATACTGTGGTCTCAGTGAATTGGTTTTGTCTGTGCACTACACAGGAAGAACCTGTCAGGCAATTACGATAGTAAGTGCTGGAGGTACAGAACTGAACCTGCTCTTGTTCACTTCATGAGCTTTGAGCTGGGGAAAGGAGATACCACATTTAAAGGGTCTTTCCTTGTAAGCTTGTCACAGGCTTCCTTTTAGACCTGGGGTGAGGCAGGAAGGTGAAGTATTGTTCTTATGCAAGAGTGGTACAGCATGCTAGATTTCCTAATGTCAAACAAACACCCAGGATATCAAAGGATATGTGTCAGTTTGAGCAAATGCTGATTTATTACCTCAGGTTGTAGGCATTTACAAGACAAAACGGAGACATCCAGTGTGATTCCAAGCGGGCTCATGGACTAGTGCTCACCATAACCCAGGTGCACAAGCAATCTGGGATATGGTCTCCTACAGAAGCACTGCATACAGAGAAGGTGCATTTGTTTATTCAGTAGATAGCAAGATTTCCCAGGGAGAGGAAAACCGCCCGGCCCCACCTCTACCCTGGCTTCCCAGACTTCTAAGGTCTTTATTCAGCAGTGACTTTCATTTGATGAGGTGGCTCTCCTCTCTCACATCACCCTGTTGGCCACCTTGACCAATAGGTCAAGGGCGACTTCTGCCAGCTCTCCTCTGCTCTGCTGATGGCCTCATCCTGCCACTGTGGCTTCTCAGGCTCTTCCTCCTCTTGCCCTGGCGGACATGGGGCCCCACTCTGGCTTTCTTCTTTGTACCAGGCCCTCGCAATGTATTCTTGCTGCTTGTAGGAGAAGCCAGCTTCTTGGAGGAGCCTTTCTTAGACAAACCCTGGGCTGGGCCAGAAGCTAAGGTTGCACTGGAAGATTTTCTAGCAGCTTTCTCTGATTGCTCCTTTAGCAAGTCCAAGACCGTCTCTGAGAAATCAGTATTTATTTAGTGAAAAAATAAGTCCCAGAAAGTAGCTATAAGAGAAACCTATAACTGCATCAGAGTTCTTTAATATAAATTATTTTTATTAATACTTTTTAATTCCCTAACTGGCCTTGGTCTAAATACATGACTTGTTTAGAAGGGTCACTCCAGTGATACATGGTTCTGTAATAGTTTCCTTAAGATAGTATCATTCCTCTGTAAGTCTTTCCTGACTCCCCACCCTGCCCCAAGGAAACATTACTCGTTCTGGGGGCCCTCTCAGTGCCCTGAGCATCCTTCTATACCAGAACATTAGTGCTACATTTATTTCTTTATTTGTCTGCACTTCCCATCCCCACTCCTATTTAACTCTGAGTTCCTACATGTCATAGGCTTTAAGTGTTCATTGCTGTATCCCTAGGGATTAGCATAGTTCCTGCCACAAAGTAAGTACGAAATGAATGATGCCAAATGAATGAATACATGAATGATTAAATGAATGAATCAACAAATGAATGAATGAATGAATGAATAACTAGAGGAAACCGGTCACAGTAGAAATGGGTATCCTCACACTCAAAACTCCTCTGTTATGCAGAGGAGATGTATAGACTTAGTTTCCCTCAGGGGGTAACTAAGACTCCACCATGGGAATTATATCCTGCTGGCTGAGGGCACTGCCTTAGCCTCCACACCAAGGCCTGAGCCTAAGACTCAAAGATGGACTCACTGGCGAGTGGTCTGAATGGGATCCGCTTACTCTTGGTTCTCACCGGCACTGGCTTGTATTTGCACTTGCCTGGGGGTGCTCGCCTAAAAACACAAACAGAAAGCATGAGGACGCAAGACTCTGAAGATGCAACCAGAAAATCAAGGTCACCAGAGGGCGTATATTTGCAAGAATTGGGGTCAGCCTTTACTTATCCATGGGGATGGGGTAGATGTAATAGGAAATATGCTATGAGCTCAGAAGGAGAGGTAAAAGGGCACAGACAGAACAGGGCACCTCAGGCCCTTGAGAGACAGTGCAGAGAGGGAGTTAGGAGTATGGGCATGGTGTCAGTCAAAACGGGTTCACATCCTGGTAACCAGGGGCAAAAAAACCTTGCTAAGTCTCAGTCTCCACATCTATAAAATGCAAAAACTAATATTACCCATCTTGCTTGGAAGAGTGCCCAGCACATAACAAGAGCTCACAGATGAGGATGATGAAAATGATGATGAGGATGATTCTGCTGCTGCTTCTGATGGTGGTGCTGGTGACTCCCTTTAAAGAAAATGTCTTCAAGAACTCAAGGCACAGCTCTTAGGCAATGCCAGCTTCTCTGCCTAGTAACACACACATTCTTAAACTGCTTGTCCCCGTGTGCATCTTCTGAAATAAAAGGGACTCTGAGGACAGAGAGTACTTCCACTGTAGAGAGCAGAGCTGGAACTTCCCAGCCTGTCCCCATTGCCTTCTCTGCCTCTGCCTTGCTCCAGCTCTATCTCTCACTGCCATCCTCCCAAGTCCAGGTGGGGAAAAAACAAAAGGTAATTGTATTTATTTAAAAAACACTTATGTAGTGCTTAGGCACCATTCTAAATACTTTGCAAATATTAACTCATTGAGTCTTCCTAACAACCCTGTGAAGTAAGTACTATTATTATACTCATTTTACAGAGGGGAAATTGAGGCTCGCACAGGCTAAGAAACAGGCCCAAGGCCACATAGTTAGATAATGGCAAAGCCAAGATTCCAAGCCCAGGCTCAAGTCCATGTTCTCAACCACTGTATTTAGCTACCCCTAAAGGAAGGGTAGGAAGAAAAAATGGGAGGGGGAAAAGGATACATCAATTAATCAGGTGCCCTCAAAATGCTGGCATTGGTGCATTTCATGCAAGGACAAGCTGAATAAGTAATCAGAGCAGAATCTGGTCCACTTACAGAAGCTTTAAAAAGTCTATATGATTCAATATAGTTATAACTGAACAGAGGGAGTAGTGCTGAAATGACCTCTCCACAAAGAGAACTGAGTTCCTATTCCAGGCTCCTCTTAGCTGTACCTGGGGCAAGTAATTTAACTTACCTAGCCTTCAGTTTCTTTATCCATAGAGTGAGGATGTTAACCTGCCTGGTTGGAATTCTGTCAGCATTAAATGAGAGCCCACATGCACGGCACTTAGCACAGTGCCTGGGACACAGGAATAACTCCATAAATGTCAACTTAAAAAAAAAGGTGAATGAGTAAGGATGTCTTCAGTGTGAAAACGCTTTATGGGCGCTTTCTGTGTGCCTTCTCACAGCTGCTCTTGTGAAAGTGGGGAGTGAAATTACCTGCCAACTAAATCAGAAAACTGCCGAAGGAAAGAAAAATGGATTCACATAGGAAGCCTGTTAATGGAAAGAGAACTCCCCACCAAGGCATCGTCAACCATCAGAAGAACTTTAAAGACCCTGAGTCTGCTCCATCCCTTAAGCCCAGGAGAAGTGCACAGAAGCAGACCCAGCAGTGGAAACAGCCCAGTATTAAATTCACCCCTTGGCTATCCACGCTCCACCATCCACACATCACCCAGGGCACAGCCTCAGGGACGGAGCCTCTTCCAGGAACTTCCGAGAACACACAAACTGAGAGCCCTGTGGCCAAATACAAGCTGAACTAGAGCTGGCCCCCCAGCCCTAACCAGTGGCTGGACCTATTTGCCTCATGTCTACTGAATGCCAATCCAGATACGGGTAACATAAGCCTCAGGGGAAAATTTTCTTCTGCAGGTCTATCTGTAAGCTAATTCAGGGGGAGATTGTCTTGCTTTGGCAAGAATTTTTAGATAAATCTAGAGCACTGGGGCAGGGTGCGTGGTGGCACACACCGGTAATCCCAGCACTTTGGGAGGTCGAGGCAGGTGGATCGCTTGAGCCCAGGAGTTCAAGACTAGCCTGGGCAACATGGCAAAACCCTGTATCTGCTGAAAATACAAAAATTAGCCGGGTGTGGTGGTGCATGCCTGTAATCCCAGCGACTTGGGAGGCTGAGGCACATGAATAGCTTGAACCCAGGAGGCAGAGGCTGCAGTGAGCCGAGATCATGTCACTGCAGTCCAGCCTGGGAAACAGAGCAAGACTGTGTCTCTAAAAAAAAATAATAATAAATAAAAAATCTAGTGCACTGCCCAGACTCCTCAGGATGGATACACTGCATCACCCTCCCCGGGGCAGATAACCTGACCCAGACCCAACAACCTCTCAAGTGGGAAGTGGTATTGTGGCTTTTGCCTGTGCTGGTGGAGGTTGGTCAGCCTCTGAGAGAGATAGGCAAAGAAGCAGAAGGAAACAGCATAGAGCCCAGCAAGTGAATAAACACTAAACTCCAGGAAAGGTGGAGCTACTGAGGAACCTGCCAGTTAAACATATTTGCCAAAGACCTGGAGATCTGCGCCAAGCCCAGGGGACAGGGGAACAGTACTTACTCAGGCGCTCAGAGTAACCTGTTGTTAGATGACCTCAGACAGACACTTCCAGAAGCATATTAAAAAAAAAAAAAAAAGGCCAGGCATGGTGGCTTACACCAGTAATCCCAGCACTTTGGGAGACCGAGGCAGGTGAATCACCTGAGGTCGGGAGTTCGAGACCAGCCTGACCAACATGGAGAAACACCATCTCTACTAAAAATACAAAATTAGCTAGCTATGTTGGTGCATGCCTGTAATCTCAGCTACTTGGGAGGCTGAGGCAGGAATATCGCTTGAACCTGGGAGGCAGAGGTTGCAGTGAGCCAAGATGGCACCATTGCACTCCAGCCTGGGCAACAAGAGTGAAACTCCATCTCAAAAAAAAAAAAAAGAAAAGCCACAGAGCTAGACTAACCCTAGAACAGCTCAAGGTCTTCATGTCCGACTGGAAAGAGACCGTTTCTCAAGTATTTCATAATTGTTATAGACGCACTGTCCTATGCCATTATTTGTCCAAACTGCTTTTCATCTAGAACATGAGTTTGCTTCGGGACAGTGAGGACTGTTTTTATGGCCTGCCATGGAGATAAGAAATGAGAAAAATGCATTTGAGAAGACAATGACATCAAATCTCACCTTGAGGGGTCAACAAACTTGTAAACAGATCCATGTGGTGCGTAGGCACTTGGGTAAGAGGTTGCCAGGAAATACAGCTCCCCTAAGGCAACAAAAATAGACAGGCAATAATGGGACATCAGGCAGGGCTGAGACACAGAGTTGGATGCACAGAAAATGGTCAAAAATAGGTTATGGCCCTAAAATGCAGTGAGCCCTAAGAACGGAATCCCAGAAACCTAACTGGCATCAGCTTTGCTGGGCTGTGAGCTCCTTGAGGAGAAAGTCCATCTTTGAACGCCCCAAAGACTAGCTCAGTGTATGGCCTAGCAGAGGTAATTTCACATGTATGTTTGTTTATCAAACCAAACAGGTTTCTCCCTTATCACCTCCTTGCTCTCAGAAACTTCACCTCAGTGAATCTCCATTTCCTTCCCCACCTCTTTCCTCTGTGAACACCTGGATATATACAGTCTGCAGGCTGAGAACCATCTGTCAATCACTTTATTTTGCCCCTTCTTTAGTCCTTTTGTTTCCCTTCAGCCTCACTCCCATTTTCCTCTTTCATTCTGCCCTTGAGTTCCTTACTTCCTGGTGACTCTCCCCACTCTCCACCTCTCCTCTTGATCTTTTCCATGCCCCACAAAAATCACCTCTACCCACTCTCTCCTGTCTCTCCTGTATCTCTCTGATATGGTTTGGCTGTGTCCCCACCCAAATCTCATCTTGAATTGTAGCTCCCATAATTCCCACGTGTTGTGGGAGTGACCCAATGGGAGATAATTGAATCATGGGGGCAGCTTCCCTCATACTGTTCTTCTGGTAGTAAATAAGTCTCATGAGCTCTGACGGTTTTATATAGTTTTATAAGAGGAAATCCCTTTCTCTTGGCTCTCATTTTCTCTCTTGTCTGCCACCATGTAAGAGGTGCCTTTCACCTTCCACCATGATTGTGAAGCCTTCCCAGCCATGTGGAACTGTGAGTCCACTAAGCCTCTTTTTCTTTATAAATTACCCAGTCTCAGGTATGTCTTTATCAGCAGTGGGAAAACAGACTAATACACTGTTAGAAAGAGCCCCCTGCTCCTTCCCATTTCTCCCAGTTGGAACTCTGGGAAATGTTCTTTTGTCACAGTAACTACCTCATTCCGCATTGCTTTCTAGTTATTTGTGAGGGACATTATGCTATGGGGTCATGAGCCCCAGTGGAGAGTCCCAGAAGTCTGGTTTGATTTCTGATTACACCAGTTCCTCTCCATGCTATCTTGGGAGACCTCTTCACCTGCACAGCCCTCGAGATATTTATTCATTTGTAAAATGGGGATCACAATGCCTCAAGTGATTGTTAGGTATTCAATTAGAAAGTGTTAGATAACCAGCCCGGGTGTGGTAGCTCATGCCTGTAATCCCAGCACTTTGGGAGGCTGAGGCAGGTGGATCACCAGAGGTCAGGAGTTCGAGACGAGCCTGGCCAACACAGCAAAACCCCCTCTCTACTAAAAATACAAAAATTATCCAGGCGTGGTGGCACACGCCTGTAATCCCAGCTATGCGGGAGGCTGAGACATGAGAATCACTTGAATCTGGGAGGCAGAGGTTGCAGTGAGCCAAGACCGCATCACTACACTCCCAGTGCAGTAGGCAACAGAGCGAGACTCTGTCTCAAAAAAAAAAAAGAAAGTGTTCGATAATCGTAGTTATTATTACTTTCTCATCTCTCTGACCCAATGTTTGTGCCATTACACTGAATTAAATTCACTTGCTGTTATGTGCCTTACACAACTCTTTCTCAATTTTATGAAAGAAAATGTCTATTAAGTTGCAGTTCTGAAAAACCTAAAGCTTTATACAGCTCTGAATTATTTAAACAACTTTTATATATATATATACATATATATATATATTTTTAGACAAGGTCTTGCTCTGTTGCTGACTGGAGTGTAGCTGCACAATCACAGCTCACTGTAGCCTCAACCTCCTGGGCTCAAGCAAACCTTCCACCTCAGTCTTTTGAGTAGCTGGGACTACAGGTGCATGCCACCACATCAGGATCATTTTTTAAACTTTTTGTAGAGACGGGGTCTCCCTATGTTGCTCAGGCTGGTCTCAAACTCCTGTACTCAAGCAATCCTCCCAGCTCAGCCTCCCAAAGCAGTAGGATTACAGGCATGAGCCACCACACAACAGCTCTAAACAACTGCTTTTTGTGGAGACCAGAGACCAGCATTTGTCTTGTGCTAAGTGTGAGCCTCATGGTATTTGCATAGCCCCTACACAGGGTAGCAGCTGCCTAACAAACTACGATTTGTGTACTGACAAACTAGATTTATAATCTTCCCCATGTAAGAGATCTGATGAACTAGGACACACCCTCCTTTAGAGTCAGTTTGCTTTGTCTGAATGGGAACCCCAGGCACCATCCAGAATGATTCTACCATTAGATAAATGTGGTGTCTACGAAAGGTCCACGTGTACACAGGCAGGGGCCCCTCGAAACCACGCAAAGGCCTTCCAAGTCTAAAAAGAAAATTGAAAACCGTGCCCATACAGGACTGCAGTTTGTGTAAATTACATGTCTTCCACATTCCATAGACTTCCCATTGTATTATTAGGAGAAAACAATGCTAGAAATGAATTTCATCTGTAGCATCCAACTGATATTTTTAATTTACTTCTTAGGGGAGAAAAACTATAATATGCCATGTAAAACAAAAATGCATGCTATATAAATTTACTGCAAACAGAATTCATTTGACCAGCCCTCTTGGGAATGTCCTTCAGTGACTAACTTTCAGAAATCCCATCAATTAAACCTCAGCAATGGGCAGCTCCACACCAGCCATTCACTCAGCAGCAATTCATACCAGCTATCAACTCTCAGGACCCAGGGTGTGAACTGCAGCCATAGGTGAGGCAGAGCTCAATTTCCAAGTAAAAAGTGACTTACCTAAAGCCAGTGGACTGATAATAAAATAATGAAATAAGGCTCAGATCTAAAAATGCCTCTCAGAGGAAAAGAATATGGCAAGAGCAGAAAATATGAATCAGTTTATGCAAAAACACAAGAGCAAGCAACTCTGGAAAAAAAAATAATTTGCCTCAGAACAGCCTCATTAGCCTCAGGGCCGCCCTTGGGCAAAGGCTTGGGAACACTTTGGCAAGTCTACCCCATGAAATTCAGCCAAGGACTGTGTTTTGTTTGCCAGATGTACCATGACTGGTTTTTTGTTTTTTTTTTATACTGTCTGTTTTCTACTGTGAGAAGTCTACAAGCACAACAAACCAAGCCACCAAAGCCAGGGTCTCTGTGGCCGCCTGAAGAGGAGCAAGCCACAGAAGATGGCAGCCCAGGATCCCTGGGCAGGCCTGCCTCTGGGGTTCCAATCTCTGGGGTGGTGCTGGACACGGGGGTGTCCAGCAAAGGAGAGGCTCCACCACCGCCTGTAGCTTTCACGTCACTCACTTTCCACTGGCCATCATCCTGCCAGCCTGTGGTTTCTCTCCTTTTTCATGTGTTTGGACTTCCAATTTGGAACTCACATAGACTTTTTCCTGTTAAAATACTTGAAGTTTCCAAAATTCTCGAAGTTTCCTCTGCTCCTATAAAACATTCATCTCAAACTATCTGTTCATCAGCTAGCTGAGAGGAAAGGGTCCGGGAGCTGACTGGGTCTCTTTACATCCCACTCAAGTGAAGGTCCCAAGGCAGCCACCTCATGGCCCAGAGGGGAAAGAAACCAAATACTTCAGAATCCTTTGAGATTCTGGTTTACACCTATAGAGAATCATTTTTTAAAATTTTTTCTTTTTTTCTTTTTTTGTGTTTTTTGATTTGTTTTGTTTTCTGTTGTTTAATTATTTTTTTTCCACCTATAGAGAAATCTAGATGTGGAAGGGACCCTGAGAGATCACTTTATTATCTCTGCCTTTAAACATGATGATATCTCGTGCCAAATACTGAAAAGTTCACTGTCCTCACATAAAAAAAATATTTAAAATTTGAAAACTTTATCTTTCAGAGTGAAACATAACTTACGTAAAGCTGAAGTTAAAAATCGGTTTTCTGATGATAAAATGTTTGGAAATGTGTTAGAGCTGAGGCTGTCTGTGTTTCTCTCTCTCATGTGTACACATGCACATCATGCTTCACTGATGCCCTTAACACGTGCCTAGTCTGTCTATTGAGCAACCTCCTACCTAGATGTCTACCTTTTTTCTCAGATTTCTAAATAAATAAATAAATAAATAAAATCCTCCTTTTCTCAGAAACTCTTGGCAAGGTCAGGAAAGAACCTGGCCCAACCAGTGAGATGATCACCAGAGGTCCCTTTCCCAGACAGCACCGGCAGCATAAACACCCACTGCCCATTTAGTCTGGCCCACTGTTGGCCCTTTCCACATTCCTAAAACTGTGGTTCAGAATAGATCTTCCCCTCACAGTGAGTTGTGTGGTTCAGTCAGGAAGGAGTAGGTTGGCATATTCAGTCTATTTCTTCATTGGTGAAATGAGCATTATAATTACATCGTGGGTCCGGGCATGGTGGCTCACACCTGTAATCTCAGCACTTTGAGAAACTGAGGCGGGCAGATCACCTGAGGTCAGGAATTTGAGACCAGCCTGGCCAACACGGCAAAACCCCGTCTCTACTAAAAATACAAACATTAGCTGGGCATGGTGGCGGGCGCCTGTAGTCCCAGCTACTTGAGAGGCTGAGGCAGGAGAATTGCTTGGACTCTGGAAGCGGAGGTTGCAGTAAGCCGAGATGGCGCCACAGACAGAGAGCAAGACTCTGTCTCAAAAAAAAGAAGAAAAAATAAAAAATAATTATATCATGGAGGTGTTATGATTATGAAATAAGGTAAAAAATGTGAAGTGCTTAGAATAGTATCCAGTACATTATAAAAGATGACTAAACGATAGTGATCATAGTAGAAGTGATAATTACTATTTAAAATAAATGTTCAGTTGATGCCTGTGATTATCCGAGTTCCAGTAAGCAGAAATCAAACAACTCTGTACATTTGTTACCTGCTTCATCTTCAGCAAAGGAGATGATGAACTTGCTATGGGTGCTGATCAGCCCCGGGAAGGCACAGGACGTGGTGCTGCCCAGGCAAAGATCCTGCTTCTTCCATTTCTTGGTTTTTCTATCTTCCTGCAAAGCCATAAGTCGACTAGATGAAAAATAAAACCTTATGTTTTAGGAATCCATATATCCACTCTGCAGAATACTTTTTCTCCTAGAATCAGGGATCCCTGAGTACTAGGACTGAGTTCCCCATTAAGAGATCAATAACCACCCTGCCTCCAAGCAACCAAAAAGCTTCTTCAGAGATATTTCAATCACCCACTTGCCCTAGATGTGGAAGTTCATGTTCTATTATAAAAGGAGTTTGGACCAGGCCCAGTGGCTCACACCTGTAATCCCAGCACTTTGGAGGCCAAGGCAGGCAGATCACTTGAGGTCAGGAGTTCACGACCAGCCTGGCCAACATGGTGAAACACCCATCTCTACTAAAAATATAAAAATTAGCCAGGCAGGGTGCTGCACACCTATAGTCCCAGCTACTCAGGAGGCTGAGTCACAAGAAATGCTTGAACCCAGGACGTGGAGGTTGCAGTGAGCCAAGATCATGCCACTGCACACTCCAGCCTGGGTGACAGAGCGAGACTTTGTCTCAAAAAAAAAAAGAGTTTGATGCGCTGTGTAGGCTGCACCACTACAAAAGACTGATCTTTTCATTAGTTGTGTGACCTTTGGGTAGTTGCCCAATATCTCTAAGCTTCAGATTCCTCATCCGTAAAATGGGGAGTGATAACATAATTTACATAGGTGAGAATTTTGAAGGTTAAACAAAATAATATACATAAAGATCTCAGCAATGTGTGTGGCACATAGTAAGGGTTAAAAAAAACTACTAACTGTTATTATTATTGCTGTATGTTTATATAGTAGCAGAAAGATGTTTCCTATCCCTCTATCATCTATCTGAACTAAAAGCAGGTTTTTAGAAGAAAAGGGAAAGGAAGTTCGTTAGACCCTGGGTGCTCATCAGAATCACCTGGAAAGTTTTATGGAAACAGAGATCCCAAACCCAGGGGATTTTGATAAGTACACCTCAATTAAGAATCACTGCCTACGACTGGGTGCAGTGGCTTATGCCTGTAATCGCAACACTTTGGGAGGCTGAGGCAGGTGGATCACCTGAGGCCAGGAGTTTGAGACCAGCCTGACCAACATGGCAAATCCCCATCTCTACTGAAAATACAAAAATTAGCTGGGCGTGGTGGTGTGTGCCTGTAGTCCCAGCTGCTTGGGAGGCTGAGGCATGAGAATTGCTTAAACCCAGGAGGCAGAGGTTGCAGTGAGTCGAGACTGCACCACTGCACTCCAGCCTGGGCGACAGAGTGAGACTCTGTCTCAAAAAAAAAAACAGAAAAAAAGAAAAGAAAAGAAAAGAAAAATGAATCACTCCATATTAACCAAATGATGTGTGTATGGGGGCAGGGTGGTGAGTGGAGGTTGTAGGGAGAAAAACATGAAGAACAATGAAATCCCAAAGCTCTAGTAAATGATGATAAAGGACCTGACCAATTAGTAACTTTACCCCATCTCTGTAACTAAGAATTGCAGCATGAAAATAGAACATCTTTTCTAACAGGGACCAGATTTACTTTCCCATCTTAAACATTCCAAAACCTGCACAAGATAGAATAATAATGGCTTGAAAGATACTGAAGATGAGGCAATGGAGGAGTGTGTTCTCTGAGAGACAGGAAACAAACAAGGTGAACCCTATGATTGTTCCAGCATACTACCTTGAGAGTTTCCAGCACAGGGAGGGAAAATACAGGCAAAGCCCAGCAGGCTCCTTGAGCTGAAAAGATATTGCTGAGAGTCCAGGAAGACCAATGCAGTAAGAGATTGCAGGACAGATACTGGAGAGAAGAAAATTGCACAGAGAATGAATGCCAGAGAGCTGCAAAAGGTTCCTGAAGTAATCATCAGTATACTCAACAGCAGATACACGTGAGAAAATATTTTAAAACAAAGGAAAGATTAGAAGAAAAAGTACTTGGCATTTACTTGAGATCAGGAATAGCATAAGTATCACGGGGTATAGGTGGAATTCAGTAGTGAGGAATAGAAAGCACTAGAAAAAGCACTACGTTGGTTCTGTTTAGCAAATATCAATAGCAAGACCTGAAAGAATCACACTACTTCCAAGTAACTTAACTACGTCTCCAAGCAAAATTCAAAATCATTTATAGGAATACAAAAATATCCAGCACCTACTAAGTTAAATTAATATTTCTGGCATCCAATTAAAAATTACGAGGCAAGTAAAGAAGGAGGAGAATACAACCCATAATAAAGAGTAAAATCTGTCCATTGAAAGTGACACAGAACTGATGAAGATGTTAAAATTAGCAGACGAGAACATTTCAACAATGATTCTAAACCTCGTCTCTACTAAAAATACAAAAATTAGCTGGGCGTGGTGGCGGACGCCTGTAGTCCCTGCTACTCAGGAGGCTGAGGCAGGAGAAGGGCATGAACCCGGGAGGCGGAGCTTGCAGTGAGCCAAGATCGCACCACTGCACTCCAGCCTGGGTGAAAGAGCAAGACTCTGTCTCTAAAAAAAAAAAAAAAAAAAAAAAAATTATAGAGAGATATGAGAGATACAGAACAGACCCAAATCAAGTTTCTAGAGGTGAAAAATACACTGAGATTACACACACACACACACATACACTCAATGGGATGAATGGCTGGCTAGACATTACAAAAGAAACAATTCATGAACTAAAGACATAGCAATGGAACTACCCAAAATAAAACAAAGAGAAAATTTTTTAACATAAATAGATCATCAGCGAATTACGGAACAACTTTAAGCAGCCCAATATACATGTAATTAGAGCTTCTGAATAAAAGGAGAGAAGGAGTGGGGACAGAGAAAAACATATTTGAAGATATAATGGCCAAAAATGTTCCCTATTTCTTGAAAGCTATAAATTCACAGATCCAATAACTGCAACAAACTCTAAGCACAAGAAATATGAAGAAAACCGAACTAAGGCATATTTTAATGAAACTACACAAAATTAATGATAAAGAGAAAATCTTAAAAAGCAGCCATAGGGAAAAAAATGATATATTACATATGAAGGAACAAACAGAAGTCTGGCAGTGGATTTCTCATTGGAATGGTGCAAACCAGAAAATAGTGGGGCAGCCTCTAAAGAATCAAAGAAAAAAACATGTTAACATAGACTTCTATACCCAGTGAAAATATCTTTCAAAAATGAAGGCAAAATAAAGACTCCAAAAGTGAAAACAATTCATCACTATAGACCCCATTGACAAGAAATGTTAAAAGAAGTTCTTCAGACAGAAGAAAAATGATATCAGATAGAAACATGCATCTACCCAAAGGAATTGAGAGCATTAGGAATGATAACATTCTTATTGCCACTGTAACAACTCACCTCAACTACAAATTACCACAACTTTGTGGCTTAAAACAACATACACTTATTCTTTTATAGTTTCAGATGCCAGAACTCTGAAATGGTCTTCACTAAGCCAAGATCAAGGTGTTGGCAGGACTGTGCTCCCTCCAGACGCTCTGGAGAAGAATCGGTTTCCTCACTGTTTCCAGCTTCTGAAGGCCGTCCCTATGCCTTGACTCATGGCCCCATGTCACATCACCTTTTCTTCCTCTGCCTTCATTGTCACATCACCTTCTATCTCTCCCATCTTCAAATTTCCCCCTACCTTCCTCTTCTAAACACACTTGTGATTTCATTTAGGACCCACCCAGAAAATCCAAGATAGTCCCCCAAGTCATATACAATATGTTCTGGGACCACAGTAAATCTAAAATAGAAATCAATAGCAGAAAGATCTCTGGAAAATCTTCAGGTAATTGGAAACTAAATAGCACACTTTGAAATAACTCATGGGACAAAGAAATCAAAAGGTAAATTAGAAAATATTTTTAACTGAATAACAATGAAAACACAATATATCAACATTTACAGGATACTGCTAAAGTAGTACTTGGGGGGAAATTTATAGCACTAAACACATATATTAGAAAAGATGAAAGGTCTCAGATCAATAATCTCAGCTTCCATTTTGAGAAACTAGAAATAGAAGAGCAAATTAAACCCAAATCAAGCAGAAGGAAGAAAAAAGAGAAGAAATCAATGAAATAGAAGAAAACATAAAAATAACAGGAAAAAAATCAATGAACACAAAAGCTGGTTCTTATAGAAGATCAATAAAATGGACAAACCTCTAACCAGACTGATTTAAAAAAAAGAGAAGACACAACTACCAACTGTATCTAGAATAAGACAAGTGACATCACCATAGTTTCTATAGATATTAAAAGAATAGTAAAGGAATATTATGAACAACTGAATGCCAAAACATTTGACAACGTAGACAAACTGGAAAAATTCCTTGAAACGCACAGACTACCAAAGCTCACTCAGAAAGAAATAGATAAGCTGAATAATTAAATCTAATAAAGAAATTAAATTTGTAATTAAAAGTCTTTTCACATAGAAAACTTCAGGCCCAGATGGTTTTTCTTGGAAGGAAGAACACATAAGGAAAAATAATACCTATTTTACACAAACTCTTCCAGATAATTGAACAGGAGTACTTATTCTATAAAGCCTGTTTACCCTGATTCCAAATCTGACAAATATATTACAAGAAAGAAAAACTATAGTTCACTATTCCTTCATGCACATAGATTTTAAAATTTCAAACAACATGTCAGCAAATCAAATCCATCTATATATAAAAAGGATGGGGCCAGGGGCAGTGAGTCATGCCTGTAATCCTACCACTTTGGGAGGCCAAGGTGGGAGAACAGCTTGAAGCCAAGAGTTCAAGACCAGCCTAGGCAACATAGTAAGACTCCATCTCTACAAAAAAAAAAAAATTTTTTTTTAATTAGCTGGGTGCCACCAGCTACTTGGCAGGCTGAGGTGGGAGGATCACTTGAGCCCAGGAGTTCGAGGCTGTAGCGAGCTATGATTGTGCCATTGCAGTTCAGCCTGCATAACACAGCAAAACCTTGTTTCAAAAAATAAATAAATAAATAAGATAATGCATTATGGCCAAGTGGTATTTTCCTCAGAATGAAAGACTGCTCTAGCAATTTTTAAATCAATCAATGAAATTCACCATATTAAGAAACTAAAAATTTTAAAAGCCCACATGATTCATCAAAAGATGAAAAGAAGCATTTGACAAAACCCAACATCTATATCTAATACAAATTTTCAAAGGACTAGAAATAAAAGAAAATGTCCCCAGCCTGATAAAGGGTGTATAGAAATCACCTACAGCTGACATCATATTGGTGTGATGTTACACAGTAACATCACACTAATATGACGGTGAAAATGAATCCTTTCCCCTATTTCTATTCAACACTGCACTGAGATTAAGGTAGAGCAACAAGCCAGTTAAAAAATAAGAGCAGGCTTCCAATTCAAAAAAAAAAAAAAGAAAGTAAATACAAAAAATTAGCTGGGCGTGGTGGCAGGCGCCTGTAGTCCCAGCTACTCAGGAGGCTGAGGCAGGAGAATGGCGTGAACCCGGGAGGCAGAGCTTGCAGTGAGCCGAGATTGCACCACTGCACTCCAGCCTGGGCGACAGAGCGAGACTCCATCTCAAAAAAAAAAAGAAAGTAAAAGTGTCTATATTCACAGACCTTCTAATAAAATTACGTTCCACATAGAAAATCCAGTAGAATCTACAAAAAAGCAATCAGAATGAACAAAGAGTTCAGCAAGGTTGCCAGATATAAGCTCAATATAAAAAAATTCTATATACTAACAATTAACAATCAGAAACTGGAATTTAACAAAATAACATTTACTATAACATCAAACACTAAGAGACAGGTAAATATGCAAGATCTCTACACTGAAGACTATAAAATACAGTAGCCATGTTATTCACAATATTTCATAACTGGGAATAGCCAAAATGTCCATCAGCAACACGGAGAACAGATGAATAAATTGTGGTGTATTCATACAACTGAATTTTACAAAGCAATAAAAAAGACAAATTACTGATACATGGAACAACATTGATGAATCCCACAGACATTACAAAATTAAAGAAGCCAAGCACAAAAAGAAGAATACATACTATAATGATTCCATTTATATATGAAGTTCCAGAAGCAAAACTAAGCTGTGGTGAGAGTGCTTATCTCTGGCTGGGGTGTGTGTGTGTCTCTGTGTGTGTGTGTGTGTGTGTGTGTATGTCAACTTCTTTTTGGCCTGGATGGCTATATGTACATATTCACTGGGGACGGGGGACAGGCTGGAGACCCGATCCCTTTGGCATGTTTGGAAATGCTCAGAACAAGTAAGCTGGATGGACGCTGGGCCCCTGTCCCTTTAAAGTGAGCCCCTGGTACAAGAGAGAGACAGAGAGAGAGAGACAGAGAGAGAGAGAGAGAGGTAATAGACAAGAAGGAGCCTTCTAGGGTGATGGAAATATTCTGCCTCTTGATATGGTTGGTGGTAATATGAGTGCATACATTTGTCAAACATCATACACCTGTGCTCTTATATGATTATATTTCACCATATGTAAGTTATACCTCAGTAAAAATGTTAAAATAAAAAGAGGGAGAAGGGACATCAGTCCTTCCTTACCCACTCATGAAGTCTCCAAAGATATACAGGCCATTGAGATTTGGGGATTCACAACCACGATAGACATAACCTCCAGTGACTGACTTCCCCACTGCACGGCCATAAGCATAGATTGGCAGAACATCATCTGTCCAGGAGAGAGGAAAGAGAGTGAGTGTCGTGGCCTAAAATTGAAAGCTTCAAGGAGGAAGAAGGGGACTTTTTAATGCAGTTGCCTGATTCAGTAAAGAACACTTTACCTCTTGGTCTTCAGTAGGACAGGCAAGCAAGTGAATCATGTTTATTGTTCTCAATAGGCCATCCACAATATTTGCAAGCTTCCTACTTAACTGCTATCTGTAGGCAGAGAGGAAGCCAAAAATTCCCTCCATCTATGAGGCAGTGACTGGAAATCCACATGGCTAAGTTTTCCCCCTAGGTTGATATGGCAGAAACCCAGGTTTAAGGATATGGAAAATATTGTCACGGTCTGTAAGACTGTTTCATGACTTAGAGGACAAGAAAAGACTAAGAAGTAGTAATAGAGTCAGAACACTAGAATTTTGAGCCAGGTGGAGTTTCTAAAGTACACCTTGATTATTGGTGTTTAGAAAGTGTCCTGGGCCAGGCATGGTGACTCGCACCTGTAATCCCAGCACTTTGGGAGGCCGAGGCAGGCGGATCACGAGGTCAGGAGATGGAGACCATCCTGGCCAACATGGTGAAACCCCATCTCTACTCAAAATAAAAAAATTAGCTGGGAGTGGTGGCACATGCCTGTAAACCCAGCTACTCAGGAGGCTGAGGCAGGAGAATCACTTGAACCAGGGAGTCGGAGGTTGCAGTGAGCCAAGATCGTGCCACTGCACTCCAGCCTGGTGACAGAGCAAGACTCTGTCTAAAAAAAAAAAAAAAAAAAAGAAAAAGAAAAGAAAACAAAAGAAAAGAAAGTGTCCTCTTCCTTGACTATGTGCAGAATATCATTTCAGTGGCCTGTCCCAGTGGAGAAATAAATAAAAACATACACCAATTTTGCTCTGCCAGTAGTTCTCAAAATAATATGCCTAAAATTAATGTGGGTAACTTATTTAAAATACAGATTCCTGGGTCAATCTCATGCCTCCAATCCACCCAAAATTCAAATTCATTAGGTCTGGGGCAGAGTCTAGGAATTCACTTTTTAAAATAGCCACTGCCAAGATGTCTCTGGTGCCAGTGAGTGGCTGGAGGACCGCTTGGAGAAGCACTACACCACAGGACACAAACAAGGCATGATTTAAATGACCTGCAGGGCAGGACATTCAGGTTTTATTCCCCACTGCCACCTCCAACCCACTCAACTCATCCAAGAAATCACCCAGAGAGCTTCTTACTTACCCAAAGAGGCATTGTGACAAAGTTTTTTGTCATAACATGCAAACCCTTCCTTTGCTCTCCAGCCATAGTTTCCACCTTTCACAATGAGGTCAACCTCTTCAAACCTGTTCTGGCCCACATCCCCACAGAATATCCGGCCTCGGCCCTGGCGCGTGACGGGGTCCCCTCGGTCCACGGCACAACGCCACATGTTCCTGATCCCATAGGCATAGATGGCGGGGTGGGCCCCTGGCTCAGAAACAAATGGATTGTCCGAGGGGACTCGGTACCGCTTGCCATCTGAGCCTGCCCTGTTCACATCGATCCTTAAAACTTTTCCCAGCAGGGAACTTCTGAAAGAAAGAAGGCCAAGAAACAGAATCAGGTAAGCAAGGAAAGCCACAGGACTGGAAGAGGTCACCCAGAAAGGCCGACTCATAGCTGATGCCAAGAGACTGCTAAGGATCACATGGGAAGATCTGACTTCTTATTTTCCTTCTTTTTTTGTACCAGCAAGAATGAGCTGGAAGATTTTCTTTTAAATCTATACAAGATATTTAAGACTGCCCCATGTTTGGCTCGAAGAGAACTACGAGGCAAAAGTGTGATGTGATCTTAGCCCATGTGACCCTAAGCAAGTTGCAGCTTCAATTCTTATTTTAATGATGAGCACAGCTTCTCTCTGATGTGGTCTAATATGACAAAGTTTTTAAAGAAGCTAGTTATATTGTTTATTCTTTATTTAACAACGTGGTCAGTTAAAAGAACAGAATAGAAGCTTTTGAGAGGCTCTGCCAATGACTGTGGTCTCTGGGGCTGACTTTCCTCATTTGAAAGACAGAGGAGAGTAACTGATGGCCTTGTGCCACTGCTTCCTGTGAGGATAAGAAATTTCACACTCAAGTAAAGGGTCTGGGATCTAATGGACACATGATAATCAGAGGTTGCTATTATTTTTAATATATTGGCCAGGTGCAGTGGCTTATGCCTGTAATCCCACATTTTGGGAGGCCAAGGTGGGCGGATAGCTTGAGGCCATGAGTTCAAGAACAGCCTAGGCAATACGGTGAGGCCCCGTCTCTATTTAAAATATATAGCTAGATAAATATTATTTACCTTGCGGTGTGGTTGTGATGTAAGGGTTAAATGAGTTACTGTGTACATAGCGTTTAATGCAATTCTTGAGTCACAGTAGGTATTCGACAAATGTTAGCTTTGTATTATTATTAACCTCAATATTTTTATTACTAGGAATAATAGAAGCCAAGTGCTTACTGGGTGCAAAGGGCAGAAGGACCACATGACCTTGATATAGGCAACACAGCGTCACTGGGCTCTGGCGCCGTATTGTGTGGGTT
The DNA here is from genome assembly GCF_028885655.2 of Pongo abelii. Classification (NCBI taxonomy): domain Eukaryota; kingdom Metazoa; phylum Chordata; class Mammalia; order Primates; family Hominidae; genus Pongo; species Pongo abelii. Next base: position 26,907,813 of record NC_071985.2, on the reverse strand, counting down.
GGGATTCTGTTTTTTCCACTTACTCATTGTACGACCTCTGTGCCTCCATTTTCTTGTCTGTAAAATGGATACTATTATATGTATACTTTGTAGGATTCATTCATTCTGTGTGTAATTATGGAAATGCTCCCTTGTGCCAGGCACTGTCCTAAGTGCTGGTGATATATCAATTAACAAAATAAATACTAGAAATAAATTCTTGCCCTTGAAGTTTGCTAAAATTACCTTCTCAAATATAAAGTACTTAGACCAGTGCCTGACAAGCTGCAAGCACCCAATACATACTGCCTCTCATGTTAACTTCTCATGTGTCTCCAGGGCCTAGCACAGCACCTGGAACATGGTGTTCAATAATATTATTGAGTTGAATTGAATTAGATGATTAGTGTGGTGAATAATGACCTGCTAATATATATATTTTTAAAATCCTGAATTCTCCTTTACATAACACTCTGACAGTTATATTGAGCATCAATAATATTAACTACCAAAATATACTATGTCTGAAATTTATGGAACAGGAAACCAAGCGTTCCTCCCATTGCCTCAGTGGAGTGGACTACATCTTGCAGTATGTGATTCGAGTTTGATGCCATCCCAGCAAAAACACCATACCAGGGGCTCACTCTGAAGGGAAACACCATACCAGGGGCTCACCCTGAAGGGGCAGGGGCCCAGCCTCCATCCAGCTTACTTGTTCTGAGCATTTCCAAACAGGCCAAAGGGATCTCCAGCCTGTCCCCCGTCCCCAGTGAATATGTACATATAGCCATCCAGGCCAAAAAGAAGTTGTCCGCCATTATGGTTTGAGGCTGGTTCTTCGATCTCCAAGATGACCCTGGAAGTGAAAAAAGAAACCATGCGTTAGGATTTGACACAAGCTGAAGCTGCATCCTCTTGAGATACCCAGAAATGACTGGGCCAAGCCACCGAGATTTGCCAAGCCAGCCAAGACCTGCTTCTGAGTTTTTAAGGATCACAAAGCAGGTAGCTTTGGGGCTCTGAGATGCCCCTTGTTTCCTGGTATAACTCTTTCATGGCTCATTTTTCTTTTGCTTTTTTTTTAGACAGTCTCACTCTGCATCCAAGCTGGAGCCCAGTGGTGCAATCTCACCTCACTGCAACCTCCACCTCCAGGTTCAAGTAATTCTCCTGCCTCAGCTGAGAGCCTCCCGAGTAGCTGGGATTACCACCCCACCACACCTGGCTTTTTTTTTTTTTTTTTTTTTTTTTTTTTTTTTTTTTTTTTTTTTTTGAGATGGAGTCCTGCTCTGTCACCCAGGTTGGCATGCAGTGGCATGATCTTGGCTCACTGCAACCTCTGCCTCCCAGTTCAAGCGATTCTCCTGCCTCGGCCTCATGAGTAGCTGGGACTACAGGCATGTGCCACCATGCCTGGCTAATTTTTGATAGAGACAAGGTTTTTCCATGTTGGCCAGGCTGGTCTTGAACTCCTGACCTCAAGTGATCCACCCGCCTCAGCTTCCCAAACTGTTGGGATTACAGGCATGAGCCACCATGCCCGGCCTCGTTTTTCTTTCATACCATGATTTAATGAGCTGTGGACCCAGCCAGGGTAACAACCGTCCTTTTCCAGGGCTTGCCCTTACTCTCCGCCCTACCAGAATGCTCCATCCCTTCTTTCGAGTAACTTAAGAGGGGTTAATCTATCAGTTCTTTATGCTCTTTGCAATCCTCCAACCTGTCTACCATGGGAAAAGAGACAAGGGAGAAAGGAGAAGAAGGAAAAACAAAGGCAGAGTGGTAGGGTGGAAAGATCATGAGCTTGGGGTCAGTTAAAACTGAGTCCTCACCTGGCCATGCATCCATAGCTTGATGGCCTTGTGCCACAGCTTCCAGTGAGAATAAGAAATCCCACATTCAAAGTAAAGGCCCTGGGATCTAATGGCACATAATAATCAGAGGCTGCTATTATGTTTCATATGTTGATATTATCTATAATCCTTTCTCAGACCCCTGTGGCTGCTGGTCCTTACCCTTTGTAAAGACAGGAAAGTATGTCTTCATTTAGGGTAGCTGTAAGGTGATGGCTACATCCCATTAAAAAGCCTTAACTCAAGAGTCTAACTTGGGGCGTCCTCAATCCACAGTGACTCCTTTCTCAACAGTTCGAGTAGTGCTCTAAAACCAGTGAAGTTCCCCTCTATTATCTCACGGACCCGGTTGGCATTATTTCGGAACACAGTACAGCTGCAGGCTCTCATGAGTACCTCTCACCTCTCTGATTTCAGGTCAGCTTTGTTAGGATCAGCCCGAGAAACCTTCATCTCACTAATTCGGATCTTTTCTACCTTCTTCTTGTCCAGGCACGAATAATAAATATAGAACTTGCGATTGTGGCGGAATTTGGGGTGAAAAGCCAACCCCAAGAAGCCTCTCTCATCCCCGATCCATGGGGTGGTCAACACGATGTTCTTGAGGTCCAGGAAGGGTTGCTCCAGGCGACTCCCATCAGGGAGATAGACCCACACCACTCCTACCTGCTCGGCAACGAAGAAGCGATGGGTGCCGTCCCCAGCATGGACCATGGAGACGGGGTTCCTCAGCCCGTTGGCCACCTCGCTCAGGCAGAGCTGCAGGCAGCCCTGAGGATCTTGGGCCACCATGCCCAGTTGGCGGTTGAGATAGTCGTTCCTCAGGACATTAGGGAAGCAATAGTCCTTGTCAGGAAGGTCCAGGAGGTGGCAGAAGCGGGTACCGTCCCTTCCATGAGACTCCTGGAGGCCGCGGTCATTGGTCAGCAGGGAGATGGCGGAGTGACAGTTAGAATGGAAGGCAGAGCAGTAATCAGAGCAGAGGCCCGGGAGATTCCGGAGAGGCGTCTGGGTGTTTTCGGCGTCGTAGAGGTGGGCAGCGTAGGGCGAGCACTCCTAAAAAAGAACGCGGAGCTCAGGCTCAGCATCAGACCTGCCACACCGGCACTTGTCTCAAGTTTCGAGCAAGCAGAAAGAAAAAATGGTGCTAGGCGGAAAAAATCAGGATTTTGGAGTTTTTGTTACCAACTGCTGCTAAAACTCTTCTCTGTGATTTTCTACCCAGTTAATGCTCCTGGAAGGCAGAAAGCAGGGAAAATCTCTCATATTCACTATACTATCTCTAACATTTCGGCTTAGTTTTTGACATTTAAAGTTTTATTAAATGGTGCATGAATAGTTTTTCAAAAAGATATTACTAAATTTCTAGATCTCTTTCTTTTTATTTTTTCATTTTCATTTTATTTTATTTTTCATAGAAACGGCCTCACCATGTTGCCCAGGCTGATTCCAAACTCCCAGGCTCAAGTGATTCTCCTGCCTCTTCGATCTCCCAAAGTGCTGGGATTACAGGCATGAGCCACCATGTCGGCCCAGCCTCATTTTCTTATGGATGCTATATCTACCAAGATTTTATCTCTTGATACAAATCTGAAACAATTTGGCAAAAATTTTACATTTGTTCAGATCTGGTTGTTGGAGATGCAGTGTTAATTATTTAATTTTTCTGTGCTTTTCCATATTTTTGGAATATTTTACAATGAAAAATAAAATTATCGGAATTGACATTGGATGTATCACTCTCAGAGATCAGGTGTCTAGCAATTTCTTCAACTATTTATTTTAAAAATTTCAGTGTTTAATATATGCAAAGTACCATGCTGGAACCTATACACATTTGAATTGTGGCTATAGGGCAATATGCCTGCTCCTTACACAAACATATGAGGACTATTTGCTCAAAGGAGTATCTGCTACTTGGACCTCCCTAGACTATAACATTTTTTAGGAGGAAAAAAGAATATTGTGAGCAGATGAGCAACTCCCAGTAGTGATGAAAGACAGAGGCAACTGAGATTAGGAAGGTAAGAAAGCCCAATTCAAAGGGTGTCGTTTGGAGCCGTGCATTAGAGCAGAGTTCACCCATTGGCCCAGAAGCCCCCTTCTGATCACTAAGGACTCTCCTGAGCCAGCCAGCCTGTGCAGAACCATCTCATTCACCTCTGTGCTGCCATCGCTTCACAAAAGGACCAGCTGCGTTTTTCATGTATATGTGAGTTCCCTGTTCTCTTATTTCCTCTGATTGTACATTGCAGAGTCAGCTTTCGGTCATTGGGCAGAGGGGAAGAAGGAGCTCAGAGATTCACAGGCTCCCCTCGGGGTGTCTGTTTCCATTTAAGACACTTATCACAGCAGCTATCAAGAAGCAACATGACCCACTCTTAAGTGTCCCCTTGCTCTTTCTGTCCACTCTCGGAGACTGGGAAAAAGAGAGAGGGGAGGCTGAATTAAGGATCCAATACTAGAGAATAGAAGGGGGCTGTGGAAAGAGAACCATCACTATGGCACACTCTCATGCAGCCATTTAGAGTTTGCAAATTTGCTTCTACTCAATTAGCTCAGTAACTAAACAGATACTTCCCCACTTTAAAGGGAAGAAAATCAAAGCCCGTAAGGTCTCTAGCCAGGCGCAGTAGCTCACGCCTGTAATCCCAGCACTTTGAGAGGATGAGGGGGACAGATCACCTGAGGTCAGGAGTTCAAGACCAGCCTGGCCAACATGGTGAAACCATGTCATTACTAAAAATACAAAAAAAAAAAAAAAATACCCAGGCATGGTGTCGTGTGCCTGTAGTCCCAGGTACTCAGGAGGCTGAGGCAGGAGAATCGCTTGAACCCGGGAGGCAGAGGTTGTAGTCAGCCAAGACCGTGTCACTGCACTCCATCCTGGGTGATAGAGTAAGACTCTGTCTCAAAAAAAAAAAAAAAAGAGTCCTATGTGACTCTCCTGTTGAGTCTCTCTTACATGCCAGGCACTGTTCTCTACATTGATTGGGAGGCAGCAGTGAGCGAAATGCACAAAGTCTCTCTTCCAATGGAGCATATAGTTTGGGGAGCTCAGAAAACCATTAAGTAAACAAGCCAGTGCTGCTGTTACTATACTTTAGCACGGTGTGATCGAAAGGCACAAAACTTGGAGCCTGAGCCTCTAGCTTTGTGCCCCAGGATTGTTTTACCTTGGGTAAGTCATCTAAACTCTTGAGCCCTCATCAGTAAAATGAGGATCATAACAACTTCCTGCAGAATCATTGCGGGGTACACACTACATATGTTGGGGAAGAAAGAGGACCTTATAAATGTGAACAAATAAACACGTGTAGGACTGTTTGGCTGAAATTGTTCTTATTCCTCAAATCCCTAAAACAACAGAGCTGCTGACTTTGACTTTCTGAAACCTCATGCAAGGGGGAAGGGTCAGGGGTATAAATTTTTACCAGGGGAGATCTCAGAAATAAACATTCTCAGTGCTGCTTGTAAAAGCTCAGCTTCTACCCTAATGGGTATCCTAGAGTTAATTCTCCAGGAAACAGCTGAGGATTGGTGTCCAAGAGTACAGCCCCAGGCGGTGCCACCCAGGTGGCTGACTTTCTGGGCCAGGCTCAGCTATAATTCTCTCCTGGACTCTGGGAAGCTCGGTTAACCACTCCACACCCTATGTGGGAGTTACGGTGGTCTGCAAGTTTGGGAACAGTGGCACCAGGAGTCATGAAGAGATGCCTGTGGATAGCCAAGTCATTGTGCTGACAAGCCCAGGGAGGGTCTCAGTTCAAAAGGCTGCCTGGACTTCTTGCCTCTCCTCTCCAACATCATTAGAGGGGTCCTCCCCAGGCAACCTCTTTTATCAGCTTTCCAAATGCTGACCTCTCCCCATTAACCCCCAAACACCCTCTTCCTACAAAGTCTGTATGTACAGCCTACACCCACCCGTCTTGTTTTCAGGCTGAGCTCAATCAAAACGATGCCTCCCAGGGATGTGGATATTGGCTGTTGGGCAACCAGGAGAAGCAGAAACTCTGTGAGTCACTGCTACTCAGCAGCTCACATCTGTCTCTTCCAGCTCTGGAGTGCTGGGCAGACAGAACTCTGGAGAGAGTCTCCAACCCCTGCCACCGCCATGGTGACGCCAGAGATGCCCTGGCACAAATCACCCAGATGAGAAAGGACTGGACCCCAGCAGATGCCACCACTCCCTCCCTTAACGCACTCGGTAAATTCCACGGGTTTAAGTGCCTAGCTCTCTGAGCACTGCAGAGGATGCAAATAATTATTTGCCATGCACCACAGAGGGAGCGTGGCAAATAATGGCTTCTCTGAGAGGTCCAGGAAGAGTGTCCCTTTCATTCTCCTGAAGCCTAGAGAAGAATCAGAGCCAGCAGAATCCCAGAGGGAGAGTTTTGGGGAACCCATGGAGACCAGATTCAGCACACACTCATGTCAGTGTGCGTGTCCAAAGCCGGCAGCTCCAAGATGAAGCACCTGGCACATGAACTTCTAAAGGGCTGGGCTCCCAAAGCACCCTCCGCTCAGGACCCACACCATGCAGCCCAGTACCCAAACCCCTGGGGCTGGAAGGCAGTTTTCACTACCTGGCAAAGGATGTCTTTAATGTAATCTCCACACAGCTCATGTCTCTTCAGATCAAAATATTCCATGATGTCCCAGTACCGGGCAGCGATGCGGCGGTCCTTGTGCTGGTCACAGCAGCCGAAGGACTCATAGTCAGAGCAAAACTCAAGGTGCAGAAGGGGCTGGAAAGGGGGCCCGTAATCCAGGCACTGGGGGTGTCCCTGCAGCAAGCCCACCTGGCCCAACAAGAATATGAGGCAGAGGCAGAGAATGCCAGAAGAGAGCCAGGGGGCCCGGCAATGCAGACCACCACACAGATTAGGAGTGGATGTCCTCAGCATTTTGGCCTTGGGAACACTCGGGCTGCTGTGTTTGCTCAGGTTGGCTTCCCTGCTCTGCCCAAGGTCCTCCCTCTCTTCCTCCCCCAACCCCACCCCGTTTTCTCCTCCTTCCTCCTCTTCCCCGCCCCTCCCTGCTGAGGTGGTTTCTGAGCAGCGTCCCTTCTGTGGGCTCCCTTTGAAAGCAGTGGGAGGTGTCCCTTCCCCCCTCCCCCAACCCATCTAAACATGAAGCCCCACTCTAGTCCTGCTAGTGTTATGGGGGCACACCTTTGCTTAGCCAAAAGTGCAATGGTGTCAATGGCAGAGGTGCTCGATTCCTTAAAACTGCAAAGAATTCCTGCTGTCTGTGGGGATGCCTGGAAATTCACACTTTTTTATGTTTCTTCACAGGCTGAGAGGCCCAGAGTCACCATAAGAGCACCATATATTATATCATCCCAGACTTCACACACTGTAGAAGGAAAGCTTCAAGCGTTTCTACAGTGCTGAAGAGCCCCAAGGCGGTGGGAGATATGGAGGGGCCATGGCAGGAGGCAGGGTGTGCTGTATAGCTCCTGGGATCTGGCAAGGTGTGTATTTGGAAGGGCAGGAAGAGAGGGCATTTCATGAATCTTGCATCCACAATAAGGACCAAGGAGAGGAAGGAGGACACAGTGAAGGAAAAGAAGGGGAATCTTAGTCCATGCTGCTGTAACAAAACACCACAGACTGTAATTTATAAATAATAGAAATGTATTGGTCACAGTTCTGGAGGCTGGGAAGTCCAAGATCAAGATGGCAGTAGGGGCTGGGCATGGTGGTTCATGCATGTAATCCCAGCACCGCAGGAGCCTGAGGCAGGATTACTTGAGCCCAGGAAGTTGAGACCAGACTGGGCAACATGTGAGACCCCCATCTCTACAAATATAAAAAGAAAATTAACCAGCCATGGTGGTGCACACCTGTAGTTCCAGCTACTTGGGAAGCTGAGTCAGGAGGATTGCTTGAGCCCAGGAGTTTGAGGATGCAGTCAGCTATGATCATGCCACTGCACTCCAGCCTGGGCAACAGAGCAAGACCATCTCTAAAAATAAAAAAAAAATAAGAGATGCCAACAGGTTCAGTGTCCGATGAGGGCCCTGTTCCTCATTGATAGTGACTTGTTGCTCCCATGGTGGGACAGAATGGTTCAAATCCACTCCTTCAAGGCCTTTTATAAAGACCCTAATCCTATCCATGAGGCCTCTGCCCTCATGACCTAATCACCTACCAAAGGCTCCACTTCTTAATACTATCACATTGGCGATTACATTCCAATATATGAATCTGAGGTAGGGAGGGACACATTCAGACCATAGAAGACGGAGGGTGGTCCAGTGAAAACAAAGAGTCAACAAGGACTGTTTGGGACAATTTCCTCAGGAAGCACAGCACAACTGGGTGCCTTCATTGCCAAATCTATAGCTGCTATAGGGACACTCCTCCTCACTTAGTGTATGTTCCCACATTAGTATTTTAAAAATGTGTTTTGTGGCCGGGCACAGTGGCTCATGCCTGAAATCCCAGCACTTTGGGAGGCCGAGGCGGGTGAATCACCTGAGGTCCAGAGTTCAAGACCAGCCTGGCCAACATGGTGAAATTCCATCTTTCCTAAAAATACAAGAATTAGCGGCCAGGTGCGGTAGCTCACACCTGTAATCCCAGCACTTTGGGAGGCCAAGGCAGGTGGATCACGAGGTCAGGAGTTCAAGACCAGCCTGGCCAGCATGGTGAAACCCCGTTTCTACTAAAAATACAAAAAATTAGCTGGGCATGGTGGCGCATGCCTGTAGTCCCAGCTACTCAGGAAGCTGAGGCAGGATAATTTCTTGAACCCAGCAGGCGAAGGTTGCAGTGAGCCGAGATCATGCCACTGCATTCCAGCCTGGGTGACGGAGCAAGACTCCATCTCAAAAAAAAAAAAAAAAAAAAAAAATTAGCTGGATGTGGTGGCGGGCGCCTGTAATCCCAGCTACTTGGGAGGCTGAGGCAGGAGAATCACTTGAACCCAGAAGGCAGAGGTTGCAGTGAGCTGAGACCGTGCCATTGCACTCCAGCCTGGGCAACAAGAGTGAAACTCCATCTCAAAAAGCAATAATAATAAAATAAATATAAAATAAAAAAAATGTGTTTTCCTTTGTTCACATCCCTTGCACATAACAGGCTTTGATAAATATTCCTTGAATGAATAAATGCAGAACATGAGTCCCAAACTCATACAGCCCCAAACCCAAACAGGCATGAGCCAAGGTGTAGGTCAATGGGGACATTTGGCACTTGAGCTAACTCTCCTTTCAGCATTTTCCATGGTTGTGGTCCACCTTGAATTTCCTTACTGGCAAAAGCTTCTGTTTGAAACACAGATGAAGTCCAAGTTTCTTCTTGTTCCAGATGTGCTGCTTCAGAGGATGCCTTACCTGGCTGCCCAACTCATCACCAGAAACAGTATTTGCCAGGGTATCATCAAGAAGGGACAGTGAACCTCAGTCTAGCCAAGTCTATACTCACAATGTTCTGGATTATGAAAGCTCCAAATAGCATTTAAAATACAAACAAAATTGGCCAGGTGTGGTTAATGCCTATAATCCCAGGACTTTGGGAGGCCAAGGCAGGAGGATCATTTGAGCCCAAAAGTTTGAGACCAGACTGGGCAACACAGTGAGACCCTGTTGCAATAAAATTTTTTTAAATTAGCTGGGTGTGGTGGCATGTATCTGTAGTCCCAGTTACTTGGGAGGCTAAGGTGGGAGAATTGCTTGAGCATAGGAGTTTGAGGCTGTGGTGAGCTGTGATCACACCACTGCACTCCAGCCTGGGTGACACAGGAAGATCCTGTAGATAGGTAGGTAGGCAGATAGATAGATGGATAGATAGATAGATAGATAGATAGATAGATAGATAGATAGGAGGGAGTAGTCAGAATGATCATCAGCATAGTCCTGCTTTCCTATTTGTACTGTTCAGTATTACACCTAGTTGGCCAGGTGTGGTGGCTCATGCCTGTAATCCCAACACTTTGGGAGGCCGAGGCGGGTGGATCACTTGAGGCCAGCAGTTTGAGACCAGCCTGGCCAACATAGCGAAACCCTGCCTCTACTAAAAGTACAAAAAAATTAGCTGGGTGTGGTGGCACACGCCTGTAATCCCAGCTACTCAGGAGGCCGAGGCAGGAGAATCACTTGAACTCAGGAGGCAGAGGCTGCAGTGAGCCGAGATCACACCACTGCACTCCAGCCTGAGTGACAGAGTGGGACTCTGTCTAAAAAAAAAGTGTACCTAGTTGAGTGGTGCTTTTTAAAACATGGATTACACCTATAATCTCAACACTTTGGGAAGCTGAGGTGGGTGGATGGCTTGAGCCCAGAAGTTTGAAACCAGTCTGGGCAACATAGTGAGACTCTGTCTCTACAAAAAAAATAAAAATAAAAAATTAGCCAGATGTGATGGTGCATGGCTGTGGTCCCAGCTACTCAGGAGGCTGAGGTAGGAGGATTGCTTGAGCCCAGAAGTTCAAGGCTGCAATGAGACATGATTGCACCACTGCACTTCAGCCTGGATGAGAGAGTGAGACCCTGTCTCAAAATAAATAAAAATTAAAATAAAATAAATGTCATCCATGATTCACTGTTGCCTGTGCTATTTCTTCTGGGTTATTTGCTCAAATGTCACAGAATGTCATGCTTCTGGAAGCCTTAAGCAGGAGGAGTAACATGGACTAATTTCAGCCAGTGAATTCACCCCCATTGCCTTCTCAGAACCATCAAACCCTGGGATATGTAAGAATGAGTGCATTATCTCATTCATGTAGAGTATTTTCTGAGAGTATTTTCTGATCTCATGACATTTATGTCTCCATTTTCCCTTTGTCGTGAAAAATATGGAGATCTTATTGTTTTGAGCAGAGTCACTGCAAGATTAGCAGGGAAAGATAGGCGGGCAGAATCTGATCAGACGGTGACAGCGTGAGTTTCTGATTATTAAAATATGTAACATTTCAGATGATATTACGTTTTAGATATAATCATATATGTAATTATGGCCAGGCGTGGTGGCTCACACCTGTAATCCCAGCACTTTGGGAGGCCGAGGTGGGCAGATCACAAGGTAAGGAGTTCGAGACCAGCCTGACCAACAAGGTGAAACCCCTGTCCCTACTAAAAAAAAAAAAAAAAAAAAATTAGCTGGGTGTGGTGGCATGTGCCTATAATCCCAGCCACTCAGGAGGCTTAGGCAGGAGAATCGCTTGAACCCAGGAGGCGGAGGTTGCAGTGAGCAGAGATTGCACCATTGCACTCCAGCCTGGGTGACAGAGCGAGACTCTATCTCAAAAAATATATATATGTAATTATATAATAATCATGCAATAATTTTACAAAAGCTGTCTTGGTGTCAATTCAGTAAATACATACTATTTTGTGTGAAGTATTATGCTGGAAGAGAAATGTTAACAGAAAACTGACATATAAAACAAACTTTTTCAAGGAGTTTATGCTCTGAGAAAAAAGGATTAAAGTATCCAAATAATACAGGCAGATATAAGATTAAGGTAACAGTAAGGGAGGAACAAACTGCCATTAGGGATCCCAAGGACGGAGAGATGACAATCAGCTGCAGTGGATTAAGAATATCATAATGAAAGTTGAGTGGGGCTTTTAGATAAGTTATGGATGGAAAAGAACAGAAAACACATTTTCACTGAATGTTAGGTGAGCTTATGAAATAACTCTGAAACTATAAGCTAGGACCAGAGTATCTGAAATCACTTCAGTTTCCACTTTTGAAGCAAACATAATCCTTTAAAAAATTAGCTAGGGCTGCTGTAACACAGCCACAAACTTGGTGGCTTAAACAACAGAAATTTATTGTCTCACAGCTGTGGAGCCCAGAAGTCTGAGATTAAGATGTTGGCAGGGTTGGTTCCTTCTGAAGGCCGCAAGGGACACTGCTCCATGCCTGATCCATAGCTTCGTGGGGTCTGCCAGCAATCTTGTATTCCCGAATTGTGGATGCATCACCCTGAGCTCTGTCTTCATGTTCACATGGTGCTCCTTCTCCCTGTGTGCGTTTATGTCCAAATTTCCCTTTATAAGGACATCAGTCATACTGGATTAGTGCCCACCATAATGACTTCATTTTAACATGATTGTCTCTGTAAAAACTATCTCCAAATAAGGTCACATTCTGAGGTACTGGGGGGTAGGACTTCAACCATTCTTTTTTAGGGGACACAATTCAGCCCATAGCAGTAACACACACATTCACACACATGCACACACAGTTTCATATATAGTATTGCCTTTTAACATCCACCCCCCGCCCCCCCACCCCGCAAGACAGGGTCTCAGTGTCACCCAGGCTGGAGTGCCAGTAGCTGGAACTGCAGGTGTGTGCCACCATGCTCAGTTAATTTTTACTTTTTTTTTTTTTTTTCTTTGTAGAGACGGTGGTTTCACCATGTTGCCCAGGCTGGTCTTGAACTCCTGGGCTCAAGTGATCTACCCCCTTCGGCCTCCCAAAGTGCTGGGATTATAGGCATGAGCCACCATGCCCAGTGCAAGTGCCTTTTAAAAAGTGATGTTGAGAGTCAGGTGTTTATCCTAAATCAGGTCATGGAACATAACAGAAAAAATATAAAAAGAAACGTTCTAGCTCAGTAGCTTCTCATATAGTTTACTGATGTAACTATCTATCTGCCTTCAGACTCCCTCTCTCACAGTCTAAAGATGAACAGGTTGTACCTGAGATTAGAGAAAGTATAACAACTCACTTGTACGAAGCATTACAGTTTACAAAGTATTTTCTCACACTACATTTCATTTGATCTTCAGTTCTCTCAAGACAAGTCAGCAAGGTAGATACATTACCAGTGAACATATGAATGAATGAAGTCCAAGAGGGGTTCAGTGAAATATTTTAGGGCCCCACTTTAGATGAATAGAGATGGCAACACAATTCAGGTGTTCTGAATTACAGCCCAGATCTTTTTCATTCCATCATGATGTACCCAAAAAGAATAAAAGTACAGTTATCACTTTTATTTGTTCTTCATTTGGAAAAATTTGTCTCAGATGCAGCCTACTGAAGAGTGGTATTGACTGAAGATTCAGTTCCATTGATAAGATTATCTGGGAGTTCTTGGTATAGGCATGAGGGGAGTTGTAATTAAACAACTGGCAGTGGTATCACTATGGGACTGACAGGCAGAAACAAAGAGCCGCCTCTTCTCACTGAGCTAAAGGCTACCTCCATAACTATGAAAACAACATAGAAGTCGGCTCTGTATTTTTTGTTGGACTGAGTCGACTCCTACTTGGTGGCAGATTGGTTTAGAAGCATGAATCTTGGATTGACTTATTCAGATGTTAGTCATATTATTTGTAGACCATCCATCAAGGGTCTTGCTTGTTTCCTTTTGGAATATTTAAAATACAAAGATTCTAATTCAATCCAGCAGAAAAAGCCCTTGTGCTGTAAATATAGGTAAATAACTGGGTCCAAAAGGGCACACCTATCTGTTTTTTTCTTAATTTTTGTTGCTTTTCCTTTTTCAAAAACGTTAACATAAAACAATGTTTCTATTTATTGAGAAAAAACATTTACCAGGACCCACGCTCAGCACTTTATATCAACCTTTCCAGACCATCCCATTTTACAGAATAAAGGTGAGGCCCAGGCTAGGTGGGGGGCTTCAGCCATGCTGGAATTTGAACCCAGACCTTTCTGACTCCATAGAACATTCTTTTATTTCTTTTTATGAGGGGAGTGGGAAGGGAATAGGGTGTTGACAGCTTTACAGAGATGTAATTCACATTCCATATAATTAATCAGCTAGGGGCTAATAATCCAAAATATAGAAAGAACTCATACAACTCAATAACAAAAATATAATTCCATTTTAAAAATGGGGAAAAGACCTACATAGACACTTCTCAAAAGAAATTCAAATTGCTAACAGGTATATGAATAAGTGCTCAACATCTCCAGTCATGACAGAAATGCTAATCAAACCAGGAGATACAGCCTCACACCTGGTAGAATGAATAGTATCAAAGGTCAAAGATAAGTGCTAGGGAGGATGAAGAGAAGAGGAAGCACTTGTATGCTGCTGTTGGGGGATGTAAGTTATGGAAAACAATATGGAGGTCCCCCAAAAAATTGAAAATAGAAATATCTGGGTATATACCCAAAAGAATTGAAATCAAGATTGCAAAGAGATATCTGCACTCCTATGTTCATTGCAGCATTACTCAATGTCCTTTGATAGACGAATAAAGATAGGGTTTATAAAATTACAATTAAATACTGCTCAGCCTTATAAAAGGAAGAAATCCTGCCATTCAGAACATGGAGGACATCGTGCTGAGCAAAATTAAAACAGGCAAGACACAGAAAGAGAAATACTGCATGATCATCTCACTTGTATGTGAAATTTGAGCCCAGTTCATAGAAGCAGAGGGTAAGATGGTTGCCAGAGGCTGAGGGAAGGGGGAAATGGAGTGATACTGGTCAAATGGCACAAAGTTTAAGTGATACAAGATGAACGATTTCTGGAGATCCAATGTCCAGCATGGTGATGACAGTTCAGTACTGTATTACATACTTGTAATTTGTTAAGAAAGATCTTAAATCTTCTCATCACACATACATACACAATACATACGTAATGGTAATTACGTAGAGGTAATGAAGACATTAATTAGCTTGATTATAGTGATAATTTCAGAATGTATATCAAAACATCAGATTGTACATCCTAAATATATACATTCAGAGGTTTCAAGGAGAAAACAAGACTTTCAATTATCTTTAGTTATGTTAAAGTGTCTTAAAGTAGTCATGACGAATGGTTATAAGTAGTAACCATATAAGCAAGCAGTCCTGTCAGACTGTTGCAGCACAGTATTTCAGCTCACTGCTTATATACAGGTGGTAGGGTTCAGTACAGTGCAAAATCACATCAAACTTGCTCAAAAGTTACATTCAACCAGAATCTCATCAAGGTTTAGGTATAAGAGTACATCTGTTATGGATTACAGAAGCATAATCACTAATCCCATCAGACATCTCATGTGTAGGAAAAGGCAAGGACTGGGGTCATTTAAGGAATGTAGTGACTCAGGCAAGTAATGTGGGGGTGCCCTGGGCTCTATGCTGTTTTGTCTTCAAGGCATCTTTCCAGAGAGTTGCATGTCGTCACAGGGTCAGGGGCTTTGTGAAATGATGCTGGCAGGCAGAAATGAGCAGGTCTGGGTTCTTACCTTTGCTGCTTTGTCTCACTCCACCACCTGGCTCAGTGCTCTGCATGAAGTCAACACTGACTGCACTGGGAGGCCATACAGGTACTACATGAGAGTGTGATCTTTGGAACCACACTGATTGGGTTAGGATCCTGGTGCCAACACCTATAAGCTGTGACCTTGGCAAGTTACTTCATCTCCAATGACCTCATTTTCTTTATTGGTAAAATAGGAATAATTCATAGGACTGTGGTGGTTTTACAATGAAAGGTAAAGCCCAATTTTAGCTGTTACTGTTATTCATGGAAGCAGCTTAAACATCAGCGGACCTAAAAAACGTTTCACAGGTGACTTGCACTACTCTTACTGAACAATTAGATAAGAACATTTGATGTAAAAATGTTGAGACAGCTTTGTATGGAAACCAAGAATCATATCTACTCATTTCTTTTATTCTCACCTCCATTTTCTTAGAGATCAAGAGAAATCATAATCCTATTTTATAGCTTTTGACTAAAAGTTTCAGGAAGTATATCTTGGCCGATGCTTTCAGATTTTTTCCACATCGTCTGGGAATTTCATTGCTAGAGTATTGGTCTTATACAGAACTCCTACAAAACCGAATCATGGACTCCCAGCAGTAAAGCTACCCCTATTTATGTGGAAGCTTTAACTTGGTTTATTTTGGCTCTGTGGAACGCCTGCTCATTTTACATGTACTTTCTAAGTGCTTCTTTATTGATAGACCTTTCTTACTAAGTAATATTGAAATATAAACTATTGACAAAGCACAATTTGCCCCCTAACCTTCTTGCAGATGGTTTAGAATTAGTAGGAATATAAGCCAAAGGGAAATGTGTGTCTCGCCATCTAAATATTAGACTTGCTCTGAAGTTAGTGAGTCTTCATGGAACTCAATTACTAGTTATCCCAGCAGTAAATGTAAAAGCCAAGACATTTCTGAAGAAGCACTTATTCTACCAATTATCCCAACATATTATAAAGCCCAGCTCATATTCCAGGAAAGTTGCTGTTGGCTTCTGGCCAGGTTTTCCCCGTGGGTTTACTGTGTGACTCAGGGACACTAGTCCACTGGTGAGTTTCCTCCACTGTCCAGCTAAATACCGCTGCATCCTCATTTCCAAGAGAAAAAGGAGAGGGGACGCGTGAGTTCTTTTTCTCCGAGACAGAGTCTCGCTCTGTCACCAGGCTGGAGTGCAGTGACATGATCTCAGCTCACTGCAGCCTCCGCTTCCCAGGTTCAAGCGATTCTCCTGCCTCAGCCTCCCGAGTAGCTAGGACTACAAGCGCACACCAGCAAGTCTGGCTAATTTTTTTTTGGTATTTTTAGTAGAGACAGGGTTTCACCATGTTGGCCAGGATGGTCTCAGTCTCTTGACCTCGTGATCTTAGACTGCTGTGCCAGGCACCAAAAACGCCGAGCCCTTTAAAGTTAGGCCAGTGCCAGCTGAAAACAGCCAGCCCACTCTACTGCTATGACCCAAATTAGTCCTCTAGAGTCAAAGGTCTCTCTCTAGCAGGAGGTTATTTTGCCCCAAACTGTCAGGTCTTTATCCTGAAAGAGTCTTTTTTTTAATTTATTTTGAGACAGAGTCTAGTTCTGTCGCCCAGGCAGGAGTGCGGTGGTGCAATCTCGGCTCACTGCAACCTCTGCCTCCCGGGTTCAATCAATTCTCCTGCCTCAGCCTCCCAAGTAGCTGGGATTACAAATGCCCACCACTGCGCTCAGCTAATTTTTGTATTTTTAGTAGAGACAGCGTTTCACTGTGTTGGCCAGGCTGGTCTCGAACTCCTGACCTCATGATCCACCCACCTCGGCCTCCCAAGTGCTGGGATTAGAGGCGTGAGGCACCGCGCCCAGCCGAGAAAGAGTCTTTTTCTAAATCCTTCTCTCTTTTCGAAATTCCTCAACAGAACTCATCACCAATATATTTCTTCATGGTGGTTTACCTAAAATGGATTAATTAGAATATAAAAGTAGAATATAAATACATTTCACAGCACTACAAGTTACAGTTTATTACACAATAGCCAGAGGCAAAGTATTTGCAAACAATAACTGCTATAGAGCTATACTGTCTAATTAGTTTATCATTTGAAGAATTATTCCTTAACGAATGTAACATTTAACATTACAAAAAAGAAAACAGACATAGTTACAAAAAGCAAAGGCAGTAATATTGTTTCTCTAGCTATAAATAATACAAAAATATAAAAATATATAAAAATCAGTTTTTCGTAGTAATATAAGCTTCTTAATACACTACATAAATACTTTCAATAACTACTGAGCTACTTACTGTGTAGCTACTACTGTGAAATAACTAAAACTCAGTATCAGAGTCTTGGATTTACAATACTGTATTTTTTCACAGATCTCTTCATCCGCTTAATTTTCTTCCCTAAGATTTGGTGATCTTGCTTTAAAATATACCGGAAATATCTACAACCTAAAAAGTAAAGCAAAATAAAAAGTTTTAATACTCATCACATTTTTCAAGTATATTTCTACATTTTTAAAATTCTGCTTTAAGTTTAGCACACTAATGATTATGAAAGTAGATTTATTTGTATTATCAATATCTCCTAAGCATATTCTCAGCTGTGCCCAATGAAATACATGTCTTCCTATATACAAAATTTATTTGTATTACCAATATGGCATAAGTATATTCTCAGCTGTGCCCAACGAAACATATTTCTTCCTATATGCAAAGATGTTTCTAATCCATCATAATTAAAGCATAGACTTTAGCTTGTTTTCTACCCTTCCTCCCACACCCTAGTGATGGTGACAGGCATGTTATATACAGTCACATATTAAATGAGCCTTCTCCAAAAGCGCACTCGTATAGCTTGCTTCTCAATGTTAGCTTGTAAATCAGCCAAAGTTACATTCATAACAGTAAGAAAGTTCTCTGTAGAAAATCTTGGTGTGAAGGATTAGAATAAACAAATCACAGGTTAGAAATGGTCAAACATTATCTATTCATTCTAGCCAAGTAGAGAGCAGCAAGGTGGAGACCATGTAGCTCTCACACAGGTGCCTCATGCTCATTAGAAGTTCCACCTGCTGTTCATAGTCTTACAACACACAAAGGACTGTCAAGCATTTGTCAAATATTTCAGACAAATGAAACATATTTCTGTAAGAAAAATGTAAACTGGATATTGAGGTTTTTTAGAGTTGGTAAATGAATAAGACCATAAATCACATATGAAAAATTAATTTCATTACAGTTTCAGCTTGTATGCATCCATCTTCTCTGAGAAAATGCAAGGACATATACTGTACCTATAGTAACCATTTTTATTATTCCTGAAACTAGTACGCCAGAATTGCCAACATTTTTGTTTTGTTGTTTTTCCTGAGATGGGGTCTCACTATGGGACACAAACTGGTCTCAAATTCCTGGGCTCAAGCAATCCTCCCACCTCAGCCTCCCAAGTAGCTAGGATTACAGGCACACTGCATGCCACTGCACCCAGCTAGTAACGTTTTACTAGCTGGGAAGCAGTGATGTCTGTAGTATTACTAAAATAATTTGTGTTTCTAAACATATCATACTACCTTAGTAAAAAACAAAATACTTTGCACACAGACTTTTGCCTGTACCTATATAGAAAGCTGGAAAAAATTTCGTTCCCACCCTAACAAAGAGAAAAAGCTTAATAAACTAACTCTCAAGTTCATGAGAGCTGAAGTCACAGGGCAACCAAGTAGCTTCAATCCCAACAAGGAAAGGCCCCTCCAAGGAGAAATGGGCCTGGCTTGCTTTTAGCGGGGCATGGAAAGAAAGAGAGCCACCATACCCCACTCGAAGCACAAAGCAAAGGCAGACCACATCCAGAATTTGAATCCTATAAAGTAGGGTTGGTAACCAGAGCAAGAAGAAAACCCAGCTTAACTAATGAAGAGACTGACTCAACCCCACACTAACAGCCTGAGAGAAGATGTGGCTCTTGCAGGAGTAACTGATGCCTGATATTTGTAGAGCACTTTAGAAATTACAAAGCACGTTGATGCGATGTTCACATGATACTTACAACAGTAAGATGGGTGTTACAATGCCCACTTCACAGAAAAGGCTCCTAAAAGTTAACTGCTTGACCTAAGTTGCATAACAAGTGAGTGAATTGGAAAATTAACCCAGCTCTTCCTACTCTGCTCAAAGAGACCCCTTGATAATTGTGCTAGATGCCTCTCTACTCATAAAGTAGTAGAAAAATGACAATCCAAATCACCTTTCTGTTCCTTGTCATCAGTGTATTAATTTTTATTTTCTTCTTTATCAACATTGTATTACATTCACTGAGACTACTAATTCCAAAATAATAGAAACCATATTCAAAAGTGAATTGGAGAATCTCTTCAGGACACCTTAAGCTCCCTAGCAATGGACTGCTTACTAGTGGTCACTGTAAGATTTATTTTCTTCATTTCTGGACATACTCTGTGGTAGTTTCATTTCGGTACTGGCCACCTTTTAATAATTTCAGTGGTAGAAAGCAGGTAAGAATTTTACCACCCAAAATATTTATTTTCTTTGAAGAAAAAATCAATATCCCTTTTCTTTGAAGAGAATTTTTTTCATATGCTAGTAGGAGGTATTCTTTCTCTTAAGTGGAGGAAATGTTTCACGCTTACAGAAACAGATAAGTAAATATTAGTATAATATGAAGCTATTAAAGAACAGTGAGATCAATAAAGAATATTTTGACACTTGAAAATCTCAGTAAACTTTCTATAAAACAAGGCCAAATGGTCAATTATTGTGAAAAGTCCATATCATGTATCTTAATGCCCCCTAACAACACTCAAGTCAGGAGATGAAAACCATTCACAATCAATATGAAATCACTGCTTCTAACCTAAGCACATGGTCCCAACTCAGGATTCACTCTTCCATTAAGCAGTTATGTCTTAAGCACCTAATATTTTTAGGTACCATGTTAGGTAAACTCTAAATGAAGGCCATACTTCGTAATTTCAAAATCAGCCAAAAGCTGTGTCTAGATAAAATGAAAACAAAAATATGTACCTTTTCCTAACAGTAAACCAGCCACAAAAGCTTTCTCACAGGCCAAAGCTGTATCTTCCTTCCAATCACTTTTTGCCCAAAAGTAGCTGAAATGAAAGCCTGGCCACCAGTTTTTCCTGGAGTTCCACTCTTCCTGAACCCACGCAAGGTGGTTTCTGGAAAAGAAAAATGTCAAAAAGAGAGGGTCAATGATGGAAACAAATCTATATTATCAGAATTTAGACTTAATTAGAGTCTACGGAAAGATGACAAGGAAGATGCTTCCAAGCTAAATTCTGAATATGGCCAAGGCATAACACATGATAGGCAACAGCAGGAAAGCAAATCCTTTTTTATTCTCTTCCATCTCCATATCCCATTTTCCATTTCACTAAACAGACAGTTCAGCACAGTGGTTACAGAACAGACTCGAAGCCAGAATCCTGGATTCAAACAGCAGCTCTTCCATTTACTATGTATGTGATCCTGGGCAAGTTGTAGAACCTCTCTGAGCTTCAGTGCCCTTGAGGACATTAGTGGTACTGATCTCATAGGAATGTTACTAAGATTAAACTATTCTAGTAGTAGGGTACAGCAGGTCTCATATAAAGCTCTTTGCATAGTGTCTGGTACATAGTAAATGTTCAATAAATATTATTTATTACTATTACTTAAGTAAAACCTTACTTAAAATTATATGCTGCCATGAATTACTATCCAAATGAAGATATCATTATTATACAAATACATTAAGACATATGTTAAACTGTTAAGTGCAGGCAATTCTGTGTGTCTGTGAATAATTTTTCATTGTATATATTTAAGGTATACAACATGTTTCATATACATCTAGTTAACTTTTTTGTGTGGTGGGAGCACCTGAACTCTACTCATGGTAAATTTCCTATATGCAATACAATATTAACTACAGTCTGCATTGCACATTAGATCTCTATAATTTAATTGAGCAAATGCTTATTGGCACCCATGTGCCCCCTATGGTAGAACAAATAGAGGTTCGAAAAAATGAACCTCTTTGCTTTCGAGGACCTTATGATCTAGTAGGAGTTTATTCAGGGCTTCAGATTTAGAAAATGGTTTACAGTGAGTGCGTCAACATATGACACCAAAACTATTTTATAAACAGCACTGTCCCATCAGGATAAGTCAGATCTGAAGCCTGAAACAAGTTCCAACTGACACTGAATTGCCTAACAACTAAATTGGATATAATAAATATATGAAACAATTTTGTAATATCCCTTCTTCTCACACACTAAGTAAAAATAACAGGAAATTCATTTTCTTTTACTCGAAATGTGACACTAACAATATTATGATCAGAGGTACACTTTTAGATACCCAGGTCAAAATGGATTTAATGAGTATTTGTTAAATGAATAGTGTATGATGATCTTGTGAGGTCCTAAAAGTACTCACTGAAAATGATCAAACACAGGTAGGAGGAAAGCTGCTTCCCATGTGATCTTACAAGTTAATGACGCACAAATCACAGTCTTTAGCAAAGAGTGATCCCTGCTAGTCTTTATTTCCAAATGGAAAACACATACGTATTCCTTAGCAAGCAGTAGTGCTAAGTACAGGATTTATTTTGATGGCATAAAAAAATTGATAGAATTTTTGTATGTTCTCCTTATGACTCTGTATTTCTTTGCTTCAGAAGAAAATGTACTCAGAAAACAACTGAAGGAACAGTTCAAGAAATTACAAAACATAAGCAAAGATCTTTAAAAATTGATAGATATTAGCTAAAATATTGGGAAATATTATTTATGATGACCTAGTAATAAATACTGTATGTTTCTTACCCCATTAAGATATTTTTCAGATATTTTGCCAAGTATTTCCAAGCAGTTATATTCTTAGTGCATCCGGCAAAATCTAAGACTCCAAATAATACCTCCAACCCCAGTTTACGGTGTTCTTCTTTTTCTGCAATGGTTTTAACACACAGTTCAAGTTTACATAAGGTATTAAAGTGTACAAAGCTAAAATATACATGTATACATTTTATCAACTGTATATATACAACAACATATACATATATGTTGTTGATAAAATACTGAATCATAAGCCTTCCGGTTAACAGTTTTTAAAAATTCATTATGCTCTTACTCCTGCAATGAATCTGAAAAACTCAATAAAAATACCTGCTAATGAGGTAATGGTGGTGAATTTGATCTCAATATGGGTTACACTCCTCTACTGAGGACATTATTTAAAGTACCTGCTCTGTTTGGGCATTTTATACATGTTCTTTCATATTCAGAGAGGAACCTAGGCAGTCCTAGGACCAGTTTGGGCTTAGCCAGCTGATTTCCTTCTATGAAGGAGCATGCTCTTTTCTATGGTGTGCTGAAATCTAGCAGGGATTAAAATGGAGTGAATTATATAAAATCGAGCCATTTCTCTTTTGCAAACTACTGCCTTCACATTGTGTAACAGGAGTACGCAAACTTTTTCTATAAAGGCCCAGATAGTAAATATTTTAAGCTTTGCAAAGCATACAGTCTCTGTCACAACTACACAGCTCTGTCACTACAGTGCAAAAGCAGCCGCAGACAATACATAAACAGATGGACTCCAACAGAACTTGATTTATAAAATCAGGAAAGGGGTGGATTTAGCCGATGGGCCATAGTTTGCTGGTCCCTAGTCTACAGCTTGTCTACACAAGGTATAAAACAAAATTTATCTATTACCTGATTTTCTAAGTAATGTATGGAATTCCAACATCAATTTATGAGATGGTACAATCTGATACAAAATCTGAAAGAAAGAACAGTCTTATAATTTTTACATACTTATAAAAGCATTTCTCAAATTTCAGCTTACTTTCAAAATAAAGTTCTTACTGTCTAATATGCTCTCTGTAAATTTATTAAGTATTTTAAAAATACTCTGGCTTTTTATCTAGTTTCAATCTAAGTATAGAAAAGCATTCTCTGTAAAGCTGTCTTAAAAAAAAAAAAAAAAAAAAAAAGTCCCTGATAACAAAATAGTCAGGAGAAGTGAGGAAAATAGGCAGGGACTTTTTATTTGCTCCTTATACATATCTATAGTTTACCACGCTCAACAACTTAAAACAATTTCTTTCAGAAGCCAGGACTGAAGAAGAAAAGAAAAAAATCAATTATCACACAGAAAATATACTTATTTACTAAACAGAAGAGACCACAGAATATTTCTATGAAGCAAAAAAGCTAAAAAGGCTGGGAGTTAATTTCACAGATTGTGCTCAGGAACAGTTTACTAAGGTTATATGAGTAAATATTTTAACAACCTTTCACACAATGAAAAAATTAAAGATTTTTCTTTTAAAAAATAGGAAGGACTATTTTCATGAATATTCAAAAAATGGAATTTAAAGTACAGCTGTATTTTTCATTTTAATACATTTAATACTAGAAATGAATTCATTCTGCTTACTAAAGTACTTTGATCTTACATTGAAATAATTTCCAACAAAATTAAAAGGAAATTTTGTTAATTTCTCTTAATCGTTTTTAAAAAGATCAATCAAGATCAATACACCAATATCAGAGAATATTATTGAAATTCGGTTCCTATGAAAGTCACACTTGTCTCATGATTTTATAGAATTCTGTATATGGTTCAATTCACTTAGATTTTTTTATTGAAATATAACATGTAGTAGAAGTGCATACAAATCATGACACCAGTCAGTTTTCACAAAGTTAAACACTCAGGTAACCAGCACCCAGATCAAATAATAGCACATCACCAGAACACTAGAAATCCTCCATTTGTTTTGAAAAAGTCTTAGTCATGAGCCCTTCAAATGTTAGGGTTTTTAAAAAATTAGTTTGCTTGCTTTTGCCCTGTTCTATTCAGAGGTCCTCCACCTAGGACTCCAATGACAAGTATGTCAGATCTTTTCACCAATTCACTTGTTGCTCATTTCTGCACCTTTCATCCTTTTTGTTCTCCATGGTTTAGCCTGATATTTTCTATGCAGTTCATTAATCCTCTCTTTTGCTATGTTCAATCTGCTATTAAACCCATGTACTGACATCTGAATTCCAAATACCGTATTTTTCAAAAGGAAAAACAGAATTTCTCTAAATCCATCTTGTCTTGAACATAAATATGAGATAAGTATTCAACAGTTATTTTCTGTAGCATTTAAAAAAATCTTTTCAAAAACACCATTAGTGATTGATAATCTGAAAGCACAGTCTTGCTTTTGTTTTAAACACAATCCTTAATATTTTGTAATATAAATGAGCCAAAAGCTATCTTAAGAGAGTAAAATAAAAATAGCAACTTTAAAAGTATTGTTTAGTCCAGCCTGGGCAACATAGCAAAACCCCGTCTCTCCAAAAATACAAAAAAATTAGCCAGGCATGGTGGCGTTTGCCTGTAGTCCCAGCTACTTGGGAGGCTGAGGTGGCAGGATCACCTGAGCCAGGGAAGTGGAGGCTACAGTGAGCCTCATGTAATCATGCCACTGCACTCCAGCTTGGGCAACAGAGTGAGACCCTGTTTCAAACAACAACAACAGCAGCAAAGGATTGTTTAGTAAAACAAAGCCTGTTGAAAAATTTATAAAATGTAGTTTCCACATCTGAAGGTTTGATAATGCCAATTTTGATCACAAAAGTATAAAGATAATAGGCCTTTTAAAAGAAAACAGAGATAAGAACTTTTCTCTATCATTTCTTTAGGTTGAAAGGACCTTTGTCTTTCACCTCTAAAATGCCATATTAAAAACTGAACACAAAATATACAAAGAATTCCTATAATTTAACAAAAACCAAACAACCCAATTCATAAAAGGGCAGAAGACTTGAATAGACATTTGCCAAAGATGATAAACAAATGGCCAATAAGCACATGAAAAGATACACATCACTAGACACTAGGCAAATGCAAACCAGAACCACAATGAGACACAGATACCACTTCACACCCACTAGGATAGTGGTCCCCAACCTTTCTGGCACCAGGTACTGGTTTTGTGGAAGACAATTTTTCCACGAACCAGGGTGAGGGTCGAGGATGGTTTTGGGATTGCATTATTTATGCACTTTACATTTATTGCGCACTTTATATTATTACATTATAATATATAATGAAATAATTACACAACTCACCATAATGTAGAATCAGTGGGAGCCCTTGTTTTCCTGCAACTGGATGATCCCATCTGGGGGTGATGGGAGACAGTTACAGATCATTAGGCATTAAATTCTCATAAGGAGCACACAACTTAGATCCCTCGCAAGTGCAGTTCACAATACGGTCCGGGCTCCTATGAGAATCTAATGCCACCGCTGATCTGACAGGAGGCAGACCTCAGGTAATGCTCACTTGCCTGACGCTCACCTTCTGCTGTGTGGCCTGGTTCCTAACAGGCCACAAACAGATACCGGTCCATGACCCAGGGGTTGGGGATCCCTCTACTAGGATATCAATGATCAAAAAAGGGGATGGAGAATAGAAACTGTTAGCCAGGATGTGGAATTGTTGGTGGGAATGTAAAATAGCGTAGCTGCTGTAGAAAACAGTTTGACAATTCCTCAAAAAGTTAAAAGAATTACCATATAATCCAGCAATTTCACTCCTAAGTATACACCCAAAAGAAGTGAAAGCAGCGACTCCAACAAATACCTGTACACTAATCTTTAGAGCAGCATTACTTATAACAGCCAAACAACAAACACAATCCAAATGTCTACCAAAAAATGGATAAGCAAAATGTTGTAGGTACATAAAATGGAATATTATTCAGCCTTAAATAAAGATGGCCATTCTGATACATGCTACACCATGGATGAACCTTGAAAACATTATGCTAAGTGAAATCAGCAAGACACAAAAGGACAAATGTTATATGATTCCACTTATATGAGGTACCTAGAATAATCAAATTCACAAAGATGGAAATTAGTATAGATGTTTTCAGGGGCTGGGAGGAGCGGGCAATGAGGAGTTATTGTTTAATGAATAGTTTCTACTTCGGATAATGAAAACATTCTGGAAATAGTGATGGTGGTTGCACAAAACTGTGAATGAATGTACTTAATGCCACTAAATTATGTGCTTTAAAAATGATCAAAATGGTAACATTTATTTTTGTATATATTTTCCCACAATTTAAAATGTTAAGCAATATTATATACAACCACCCCATGAAACACTTAGGGACAAATTTAACAAAATACATACACTAAAAACTACAAAACAGTTCAGAGAGAAATTACAAACCTAAATAAATGGAGAGACATGCCATGTTTACACTTTGGAAACCTCAATACTGTTGAGATGTCAATTCTCTCAAACTGATCTATAGATTCAAAACCTCAGCAAGACCTTTTTGTAGCAACAGGTAAGTTGATTATACAATATACATGGAAAGTTAAAGAACCTAGAAAAGCCAAAAGCAATTTTGAAAAAGAACAAATTCGTATGACTTTCATGATATAATTCCAAGACTTGCTACAAAGCTACAGTAATCATATTAAGGCCACATGAGATATTACTACACACCCACTAGAATGGCAATAACTCAAATTTAAAAGACCTACAATACGAAGTATTGGCAAGGATGTGGAGATACTGAATTTTCATATATCGATGTGGAAATATACATCACTAGAACACAACAGACTTCATATACAGCCTACTGGTTTTCAACAAAGTTCCAAATGTACTAAATGCAGAAAGGAGAGTCTTCAATATAATGCTGGAACAACCATATGGGAAAAAATGAACCTTGACCTTTGCTGCACACTACCCACAAAAAAATAGCTAAAAATCTACCATGACCTAAACATAAAACTATATAACACATCTAGAAAAAAAAAAAAAAAAAGAGAAGAGACTCTTCATTATCTTGAGATAGGCAAAGATTTCTTAGACAAAAAGCACTAACCATAGAAGAAAAAAAAAAATGTACAAACTGAACATCAAAATTAGAAGTTTCTACTCTTTGAAAGATACTATTAAGGAAACCAAAAGGCAAGGCACAGAGAGAAAATATTCATAATTAATATTCTTCATAAAGGACTTACATCCAGATTATATAAAAATTTCCAAATCAGTAAGACAATTGATCCCCCCAAAAATAGACTAAGTAGTTGGACACATGACAAAAGAAGATATATGAATGGCCAATAGACATATTAAAAGATGCTCAACATCATTAGTCATTAGAGAAATACAATTTAATGCCACATGGGACACCACTATATACACCCACAAGCGGCTATTATTCAAAAGACCTCCAATACCAAGTGTTGGCACAGATGTGGAGAAACTGAATTTTCATATTGCTGTGTGAATGTCAATGGTACAGTCACTTCAAAAAATAGTTGGGCAGTTTCTTAGGAAGTTAAGCATATACTTTCCTTACTACTCTTAGGCAGCAACTCCTCTCTCAGGTAGCTACCCAAGAAACATGAAAATATATCTGTATACACAATCTCGTACATGAATGTTCTCAGCAGCATCATTCACAATAGCCAAAAAGTAAAAATTACCCAAATGTCCATCAAGAAGTGAATGTATAAAAATACTATTCAGCAGTAATAAGGAACAAATTACTAATATACACAATAACATGGATGAATCTCAAATACGTTATGCTGAGCAAGAGAAGCCAGATTAAAATGACTACATAAGAGTCCATTTATATGAAATTCTAGAAGAGATAAAAATTAATCTATAGTGACAATAAGCAGATCAGTGATTGTCTGGGGCCATGGGTGTGGGGACAGACTGGCTGCAAAGGGAAATGAAAGGCATTCTGGGGGCGACAGAAATGTTCTATATCATGATTACCATGGTGGTTCATGAATGTAATGCATTCAAGCATATATTTAAAATAAGTGTGTTTACCCTCTGAAAATTAAATTTCAATAAAGTTGATTTTCAAAAAATATCAGTGCAGAGTATTCCAACCAGGGTTGTACAAGACTTCCGATCCTCTCTCCTCAGTCTCACCCAGGCAGCAGGGGATAGTGTGGATGATACATACACGGAGATGGCAGCTGGAGCCAACTTTCTCTGTTTATCTCAGTGTACTGTACATTATTGTAATTTTCTGTGGATGCCATAAAAGTTAGAAAGCAATGGCCTAAGAATGTTTTAATGTAGATTCCCAACCCTGGTCAAACATTGAGATAAAAATTCTATACCTTAAGCACACTTATCAATTTTGATCTTGGTGCCTTCTGTCTCTTTAGGAAGTTGTATAAGTAGATATGGGCATTTGGATTTGATGGAAACTTTTCATCATATGCATAATTGGTGAGTACCTCTTGGGCTCCATCTCGATCCCCATAGAATTCCAGCATCTATATAAAATAAATCATAATATCTTAGCTGAATTCTGTAAGACAGCTATACGAAAGATAATACACAGCATAAGTTTACCGATGGGTTTTTTTTAAAAATCACAAAACTGACAGGGTTCTCATTTTTTCCCTGTATTTTGTTACTACTAATAAAAAATGCAGCAACCTCAACATAAATTCTCTTCCTATAAAAAATAAGAGTCCTCAAAGCAGGGAACACTAATGCTTGAAAATGTGATGCAACTAACCTCAGTGCCCTACATTACTGCAGCCACAAAAGGAGTGCATGAGAATTGTAATTCCTTTCATCCTGTTCCCATCCTTACACAGGAATTTCCAGGTTATGATTTTGGAGATTATCTTCTGACAACACAATTATCAACTTGCCACTCATTAACTTTCACAAAGCAAATTATTTTGAAGATTTATTCCTAGTGCCTAGCACCAAGGCCCTCAGTCCTTTTACAATGACGCTGGGATGACAGGACATTCTTACAAACTTCCAAAAAGCCATCATTCTTCACCTCATATACAATGACCCACTTTTTCAGATTTTTGTCCTCTTTCCTTCTATATCCCACCAAATCATAAGGTATCTTACTGCGTTTCTTTTAAGCTCAACAAGAATAAGATTGAATTAACATTTACAACTATACTGCTATTTATTTTATAGATACTTGGCCACGATGAGTTATACAGTGGTGAAAATAAACAAATTCAGACCAAAAAAGAGACACCATATTTTTGTTTTCTTTTAAATAATTTTTTCCATTAGATTCTTTCTGATCAATAAAGATTAGGCATGCAGTCTTTGTATAGGCTTTTGACAAAATAAAACCAATAAATTTTATGAAAATTCTACTTACTTCTACATAACTCTTCACAAAAGGGTCCCAAACTCCAGGAATTTTAATCAATGCAGAAATATTTGCAGATGTCTTCCAGCTGTGGTTGAACACATCCTGGGCTACTGCATTGTAAGCATAATCATCCTTATCTGCCCAAAGATAAAAGATCTTTTAACATTCATTAAACATTGAGGACTTCTGTTAAATTAGTAATTTAAAAAACTATCCGCAAGAAAAACTCAGTTCCTGATAGCTACAATTGTAAATTCCAACAAATATTTAAAGGAAAATACTAATTCTTCACAAATTCTCCCAAAAAAGGACAGAAAAGAATACTTCCTAACTTATTCTAAGCCAGTATTACCATGATACCAAAACCAAAGACAATACAATAAAACTACAGATCAGTATCTCTTATGAATATAGCTGCAAAAATCTTTAACAAAATACAAGCAAACTGAGTCCAGCAACATATAAAAAGCATTATACATCATGTCCAAGTGGGATCTATACTAGGAATGCAAGGTTGGCTTAACATCTGAAAATCAATTAATGCAAATAATAAAATAGAGATCTATTGATCTAAACCAAATCAAAAGAATACAGGACCAAAACCGCATGATCATCACAATAGATGCAGAAAAAGCATCTTAAAAAACACAATAACCCTTCATGATAAAAAGACTCAACAATGTAGGAATAGAAGGAACTTCCTCAATCTGATAAAGGGCATCCATGAAAAACTCATAGCTAACATTGAACTGAATGATAAAAGATTGCATGCTTTCCCCCTAAAATCAGGAATAAGACAAAAATGTCTTTTCTCACTACTTTTGTCCATTATATTGGTGGTTCCAGCCAGGACAATTAAGCAAGAACATAACAAAAAGATATCCAAGATTGGAAAGGAAGAAGTAAAACTATCTCTATTTGTACATGACATGGTGTTGTACACAGAAAAATCCTAGGAACCCACTAAAAATTTACTGAACTAATAAATGAGTTCACAAAGGTTGCAGAGTACAAGATCAATACACAATAATCAACTGTATGTCTATACACTTGCAATGAACAATCAGAAGATAAAATTAGGAAAACAATGCCATTTGCAAAAGCATCAAAAGTAACAAAATGGGCATAAATTTTACAAAAGAGATGCAAAATTTTACTCTGAAAGTGATACTGTTGAAAAAAAAATTTTAAAGAGCTAAATGAATGAAAACACACTCTGTGTTCAGTTGAAAGACTTACTATTATCAAGTTGATCTACAGATACATATAATTCCTATCAAAAACTCAGTTGGCCTTTTTGCCTAAGTTGACTGGCTAATTCTATAATTCAAATGAAAATGCAAGGGACCAACGAAGAACAAAGAATGTTTAAAAAGGACAAAGTTGGAGAATGTACTCTATGACTATGGCCAGGCATGGTGGCTCACACCTATAATCCCAGCACTTTGGGAGGCCGATGTGGGTGGATTACCTGAGGTCAGGAGTTCGAGACCAGCCTGACCAACAAGGTGAAACCCCATCTCTACTAAAAATACAAAAAAATTAGCTGGGCGTGGTGGTGCACGCCTGTAGTCCCAGCTACTCGGGAGGCTGAGGCACAAGAATTGCTTGAACCTGGAAGACGCAGACTGCAGTGAGCTGAGATCATGCCACTGCACTCCAGCGTGGGCAACACAGCAAGACTCAGTCTCAAAAAAAAAAAAAAAAAAAATTACTACAAAGCTGTAGTAATCAAGACTGTGTGATATTGGCAGGAGAGACATATGTAGATCAATGGAAGATTTAGAGTCCAGAAGTAAACCTCTACATTTATAGGTAACTAATTTTGTTTTGTGTGTGTGTGTTAAGACAGGGCCTTACTCTGTCTCCCAGGCTGGACTGCAATGGCATGATTTCAGCTCACTGCAGCCTCACTCTACCTCCTGGGCTCAAGTGAACCTCTCACCTCAGCCACCCAAGTAGCCAGGACTACAGGCACACACCACCACACTCAGCTAATTTTTGTATTTTTTGTAGAGATGCAGTTTTACCATGTTGCCCAGGCTGGTTTTGAACTCCTGAGGGCTCATGAGATCTACCTGTCTTGGCCTCCCAAAGTGCTAGGATTACAGGCGTGGCCACTGCTCCCGGCTGCTAACTAATTTTCAATAAGGGTGCCATGACAATTCAGTAGGAAAATAATAGACTTTTCAATAAATGCTACAACAACTGGATATCCATATACAAAATAATGAAGTTGGGCCCCTACCCACTTCATAAAAATTAACTCAAAATAAATCAAAGGCCAAAATGTAAGAGCTAAAACTTTAAAACTCTCAGAAGTGAAAATCTTTGTGACCATGGAGTAGGCAATAGCTTCTTAGATGTGATACCAAAACCACAAGCAACAAAATAAAAAACAGTTAAATTAAACCTCATCAAATGAAACATTTTATGCTTCAAAGGACACCATCAAGATAGTGAAAAGAAGGCCAGGTGCAGTGGTTCACACCTGTAATTCTAACACTTTGGGAGGCCGAGGTGGGCAGATCACTTGAGGTCAGGAGCTCAAGACCAGCCTGGCCAACATGGTGAAACCCCATCTCTACTAAAAATACAAAAATTAGCCGGGCATGGTGGCAGGCGCCTGTAATCCCACCTACTCGGGAGGCTGAGGCAGGAGAATCACTTGAACCTGGGAGCCAGAGGTTGCAGTGAGCTGAGATTGCGCCACTGCACTCCAGCCTGGGTGACAGAGTGAGACTCTATCTCAAAAAATAATAATAGTAAAATAAAATTAAAAGATAGTGAAAACACACAGAAAAGGTGAAAATATTTCCAAGTCATGAATCTGATGTATCTGATAAGAGAATTCTGTCTAGAACAACTAAAGAACTCTTACAACTCAATAATCTAAAAGCAGGTAATTCAATTAAAATATGAGCAAAAGATCTGAATAAAAATTTCTCCGAAAATGATACACAAATGGCCCATAAGCACACGAAAAGATGCTCAACATCATTAACCCCTAGGAAAATGCAAATCAAAACTCCAAGATGCCACTTCACACCCACCAGGATGACTATAATGGAATAGACAGATAATGACAAGTGTTGGTGAGGATGTGGAGAAATTCGTACCCTCATACACTGCTACTGGGGATATAAAATAGTGCAGTTGCTTTGGAAGACAGTCCAGTGGTTCTTAAAAAGGATAAACTTAGAGTTATACGACCAAGCAATTTCCCTCTTAGGTATATACTCAAGAGAAATAAAAACACATGTCCATACAAAAACTTGTACATAAATGTTCACAGCAATGTTATTCGAAATAGCCAAAAGTAGAAACAATCTAGTTGTCCATCAACTGATGAATGAATATCTAAGATGTGGTATATACAAACATTGGAATTCTATTCAATAATAGAAATGAAGTACCATCACACGCTATAACATTAAAAACATTATGCTTTCTTTGTCAAAATTTTCTGTTAGGGAAAAAAAAAAAAACATTATACTAAGTAAAAGAAGACCACATACTGCATGATTCCGTTCATATGAAATGTCCAGAACAGGCAAATCTCTAGAGGCAGAAAGCAGATTAGTGGTTGCCTAGGACTGGAGAGATGGGGAGAAATGGAGAGTACAGGGTTTCTTTTTAGGGTCATGAAAATATTCTAAAATTGTAGTGATGGTTACAACTCTATGAATATACTAAAAACCACTGAGTTGTATTATTTTAAATGGGTGAATTTGTATGGTATGTGAATTATGTCTTAATTCTCAATAAAGCTATAAAGAAAAAAAACCATGGGAGATCACTACACCCAACAAATTGGCTGATATGAAAACTCTGACAATAACAAATGCTGAGGAGAATACAAACGAAAGAAAACTCTAATCAGATTGTCAGTGAAGTACAAATTGTAAAATTGTACTGATGTTTGTAGTGATGGTTACAACTCTATGAATATACTAAAAACCACTGAGTTGTATTATTTTAAATGGGTGACTTTGTATGGTATGTGAATTATATCTTAATTCTCAATAAAGCTATAAAGAAAAAAAAACATGGGAGATCACTACACCCAACAAATTGGCTGATATGAAAACTCTGACAATAACAAATGTTGAGGAGAATACAAACAAAAGAAAACTCTAATCAGATTGTCAGTAAAGTACAAATTGGTAACCTTTTTGGAAAGAGTTTAGTATATTATGTACTAAAGTTAAAGATGCACAAAACATATTCTATGACAATTCTACTCCTAGAAATGCATACTTATGTGCACCAGTATACAGAAATTAATAGGGGTTAATTTCAAAGCAGATTTATAATAGCCCAAAACAATAACCTAAATGGCCATCAGTAATGGAATAGTGTGACTATCATAAAATAAAATATTTTATAACCGTAAAAATGAATAAATTAGAGCTACATCCAATAATATGTATTATCTTAAAACTGATTTTGAACAAAATATGCAAGGCCTAAAAGAATATATACAGTATGACTCCAAATATAGTATTCGGATATAGGCAAAACTAAATCACGTTGTTTACAAATGTATACATGAGTGGAAAGAGTATAAAGAAAAACAAGGGAGTGATTACCATAAGTCAGGACAGGGATTTTCTTGAGAGAGAATGGGAGGAAATGCAGTCAGGAAGGCACACAGGGAGAACTTTTAGGTTAGGATGACAGTATTTTGTGTTCCTTAATCTGGGTGGTGGTTATATGAATGTCCATTTTAAATTTATTCATTATATCTCACATTTGTTTTATATGCTTTTTCTGTATCTATTTCTCAATCTTAAAGGTTTACAAAGAAAGTTACTCAAGTCTTTCAAAAATAGCTATTAGAAGCACAAGATACTGCAAACCAAACAGAGGCACTGGTATCTTTTTCCCAGTGGATCAGTTAAATACATATCAATATGAACTTAGAAATGAGGTGATAGGAAAGTAGATAAGACATGATATGGAAAAAAATTTTTTTAAAAAAAGGGCTGGGCATGGTGGTTCATGCCTGTAATCCCAGCAGTTTGGAAGGCCAAGGCAGGAGGATTGCTTGAGCCCAGGGGTTCAAGACCAGCCTGAGCAACACAGTAAGCCCCCATCTTTACAAAAAAAAAAATTAGTCAGGTTTGATGGTGCACACCTGTAGTCCCAGGTCCTTGGGAGGCTGGGGTGGGAGGATCACTTGAGCCCAGGAGGTCGAGGCTGCAATGAGCCGTGATCACACCACTGCACTCCAGCCTGATAGCAAGAGACAGCAAGACTCTTGTCTCAAAGAGAAAGGGACAGATCCTTGAGTATAAATTGGGTTTGAATTTATTATAGAAGGAGGTTCCTAGTCACCAAGTGCATCGATCCCAACCAAGACAGAGCCATACAGAGCAGCAAGAAAGTCCCAAGCTGACTCCAAGTACAAGTTCACATGGTAAGTGCCTATGAGTTTGGTTATAAAGAACTAGTCCTAACTTTTTTTCTCATTAAATAGACACTTGAGGTGAATGATCATCTAAGAGCTCTACATATTATCCCATCATCATCTATTGTTGCTACAGAACTGTCAGCTATGGAAAGGTACTGAATCATCTATCCACAAGAGTAACATAACAAATGCGATGTTCCAACAGCTTTAATCATCAGATATTTGCTTGAGTTTTACCTAACCATGTATAAGAAGAAAATATTGACTTTAAAACTAACCTAATCAATGAATAAGCTTTTTTGAAAAAGAAATATTACACCAGAAAATATGACAAGACTAACAAAAGAAATAAAGGAATATTACATCAAACACTGATTAGTCTAAATGAGAAGACATCTGGACTAATAAAATACACATGAAAAAACTTAGCACAATTAGAAAGCAAGAGATGAATAGCCAAATGATTCAGGCTGAACATGCAGCTGATATATTAAGTTTAAGGTGTAAGAATGAGGGGTTGGGACAGCGATCCAATGAGTCTTGAAGAGTAGAGAGCATTCTAGATGAGGAGACTCTACAAAGGCCTCACAAGATTATCGTGATGAAGACAGCATTTCAGAGTATCTTGAAAGAAGAGCGAAGGGAATCGAAAAAAGTGAAACTACATGCCAGAGACCAAGGAAATACCACTTATCACATAAGGTTAATAAGGAAATACTGCTTACCACACAAGAAGTGATAAATACTAGGACTAAGATATGGAGGAGAATGAAAACAGAAAGGGGTTAATCCTAGAGACTAGGTTAATCTCTACGATTATCCCCTACGGAGAAACTATACAAGGCAAGCAAATTGCAAAGAATCATACAGCTCCAATGAATGCAAATCTGGGCATAAATGAAGATGATAACACTACTGAAGGTTAAGAGAAGGGGAATCAGTTTGAGAACTGAATGGTCAACTTCTGGTATAGTCAATAAATCAAGAAAATTGTCCATTATACCTTTACACAAAAATGAAATGACCATCTTGACCTATTCTTTAAGCATATTATTCTGAGAAATAACATTACCAAGTAAATTCAACTCCATTCTAGGCACACAGGAAGAAATGTTTATTATACGTAATAATGACTGCTGAAGAAAATCTGTAGCCTTTCTTAGAAATTGGCAAAGACTTTCTTCTTGACCAAACTCCAGCCGGGCTTCTCTGAGCTCTCTTCTGGACTAGGCCTCAAACTTGGCCAATAAATACTTGAACAGACACTAACATAGTTTCTAACAGCTCAAGGCCACATCCCCAGGATGACCCCAGCCCCTCTTGAAATGTTTGCCTGGGAAAACTCCAGAAGAATGTACTGGTGGTTCTGCCTTCTGCTTTTTAAGCTCCCCACCCCCACCCTTTACAACCCCAAGTCACCTCCATAGTAATTGGAATGGAGCTTAGCTCTTCCTCCTGTCAGTAGTTACTGAATCAAACCTGTCTCCATTGCTCTAATGTCTGGCTGTGTTTATCCTGGACTAAATCACATTCAAAACAGTAATGAACCTAAAATGATCATGAACTTAATTATGAACCATGTAATTTATGACTGAAGCTTTTTATATATCAGAAATATTATAAAGGATCAAGAATTTTAAATCCATAAAAAGTCTGTTCTCTGTAATATCTGGATGAAGTCAATAGGGAAATCACTAGATTACTCCTTAAGATCCCTCTGCCCCTCAGTCTCATCACAAGAAAAAGTTTACCTGTATTTACTCACCAAGCTTTGACAATTCCATCTTCTTTTTAGACCAGGTATAATATTGTAAGAGCCCTTTATAGGCCTGAATAAGGTTGATTAATATTTCCCGGGAAGACGTATTTTCACCATGTCTCCATGTCTCTGCCTCACTCAGATTTCTCTTAGCATCTTTAAGCATTCCATGATGCAGAAGGTATAATGCATGTTGTAAGGAGATCTGCAAAAATAATAAGGGCACGCTGCCATTTAAGCCATTAGATAACCATTAGTCAAAAAGCTCAGTAAATATATAATACATGCTGGGCAAAGACCTTGGTAGGATACAAATAACATGACATTGAAAATTTTGATGTTGGGTACAATCTGGCAAAGAAGTAAGACATAGGAAACAACACTATGTAAATATGAGCTAAATTATGTAAACTTACAAACAAAAGACAGTGTGATATAGTGGTAAAAAAAGAGGATTTGAAGATGGAGTGTCTTGGTTCATACACCACTTAAAAACTAAATAAACCTGGGTAAATTATTCACTCTTTGTGAGTCTCATTTGTTTTACGGAACATTATTGCCCCTTCAGAAGGGTGTTTTCAAGATTAAATGAGATAATACTTGCAAATCACCTAATAGTTTGGCTCATAGCAGACATTCAACAAATATTACTATTTTATACATGTTATATAAGCTTAGAGAAAATATCTTAATAACGGATGTTGAAAAATGGCTTCAGTTCAGATGGAAAGGAAAGTATATCCCTGATACAGGAGAAGCAGGAAGAAAAATTATACAAAGAATGAGTATTACAAGAAGGGAAGACATTAAAGAGGAGAATAATGAGAACTACAATGAATCATATGGGTAGAGCCAAAGTACTGCAACAATTTGTCAACTGGCCTCTCCATTCCTGCCTCCCTACAATCCATCTTTCAAGTGGCTACCAAAGAAATCTCATCTTGTTAGTCATTTGCTAAACTCCTTCAATGGCTCCCACTGACTACAGAATTAAAATCCAAGTTCCTTGGGTATGGCACACAGGCCCAGCCTACTTCCCCCGACCTCTACCCAAGTGATTTTTAGAGTAACTAAACTATTGGATGTAGGGCTTTTAAACTCTTTATAACCCCTGCCATGCAGGGCTGCCCTTTCCCCTAATCTGCCTAGTGAATGGCCGATTGCTTTTGCAAACTTATCTCAAGTATCACTTTCATTCTTTTCCTGATTTCCCCTACCCATTAAATCCTAACCCTCTCTAGTTCCAGAGAACTGGCCATTTTCTCCTTCATCTTCTCACTATATGTTGCATTTCTACTATGGTACCCATAACACTTCATTCCATTTACATGATCTTCCTCTACTATAAGAACCATGTCTAGCACATTGCGTGGTAAGCGGCAATAAGTGTTTTTAAAATTATTAATAACAAAAAAATGTTTTATTATCTATCCTAATTATCACTCTCAGACTCTTATTGAGAAATGAGGTTCCCTTTCAGTTTCTTTACTTCAATTGAGTAGATTCTATGAGCCAAAAGGGACCTAACCAACAGTTTAAACTTCACACTCCCTCCCCAATCAAATGGCTATCCAGTTTAGACCTGAAAAAAGAGACGTAGAGCACACATCAGGGTAGGCCATTCCCATTTCCAATTGTTTAGTTAGAAAGCTTTTTCTTAAGTAGAACCGTAAACTGCCCCCATTTAATTTCCACTCACAGTATACCTGGTCTACCAGAGAACAAAATCATAAGAGCATCTGGCACATAAGCAGACACTCAAAACATTTTTTTAAAGCAAAGCATTTACAAACCTGTATTGAAAAAGTGCTCTTTGAGACAAAAACATAGAGAGGGAGATATAATATTTTGAAAATGTCTCAATCTTTTTGGATAAGACTTTTACAAAAGAATATATGAATTTGGAGGTGAAGATTCCACCTAAATATTAGGAGTATTAAAATATTTTCACATATTTAAATTCCCAACTTGTTTAGCTCTTTCCTTTTCTAAACACCAACTCTAAGCTCAAGTGACTTCAGCAGATGTTTTAGAATTTGGCCAATCATCATACCACTGCAATCTCTGAATAACTGGTTTTGGCAGCCAAAAGAAATATACAAAGAAAAGGAATTTTTAGTCAGAGAACACAGGAGGTGCCTGAAAATCAAGAAGTAAATGGTTCTCATAATGCTGTCTTCTTTCAGTTTCTCTTATTTATCCAGATGTCTTATCCTTGTCCCACATTTTTTAGGTTAACTACCTTATCACTGACACAAGCAATTAAAAAAAAAAAAAGAATACTGCAAGTGTAAATTCACAAAGCCCATATTCTCACCTTTAAATAATTCATGACGCCAATATTTTTCATCCGGTCAGCAAAAGTATTGAAAGTCTCCATGTTGCTTTTGGGATGATAAAATAGAATTTCACTTCCGAGCTTCCAAATAATCTGTCAAAGCAGAAATCACTGCCAAAATGTAAAATTTTTGCCTTAACCAATTTCTGTCTAAGATACTGTTTTCCTGATTACAACATTAATAACCTGTGATTCCTTTTCCTAGAGACCACTACCGTCAACATTTTACTCTACTTTGCCATGTAAAATTAATACTACTTCCTTATGTGATAAAATAGTTTTAACCTTTCAAATTTCTGTTAAAATATCAGATAGTATAATATCATCATTATTAATTTAGCAGTTTAAAGAAAGTAGGCAGTTAAGATACATATTTAATATAAAATGTTTAACTGGCATGGAAGAAAGAATATTAAAGTCAGAAAATTTGGGTTCTAATAATATTGGCTTCCTCATTGGTCTCAGCCTCATCTTCATCATCTGCAAAATGAGGGCAACAAACTACATATTTCCTGAGAGCCCATCAAATTCTACAACTATTGACTACATTTATTCTATATTTAGAATGCCAATTTAAGAATTTTCATTAGCTATGGACAAATCTTAATAAAAAAAAAATTTTATCCTCAGATCACCAAAACTTTGGGGGCAGAACTTGGAGCTCTTTTTTCATGAGAGCAAATCTCTATTTCTCTAACCTCAGTTTAAAGTACATCGATAATACCAACTTCAAAGTAAATTAAACTGAACTGTAAATCAATTATTTCTATGAACACACATATTGGTTATATGTGGATACACATACTATCACTGCTATAGTTATATATGATACACATATTATCATTTGGTATAATGATCCTCATCTTCCCAACTCAGAGATATCAAGATTTCATTTGTAGAATATCACAATGTAGTATTTGGGAGCTTAAAGAAAACCTGGGTCTTGGATCACCTACCACCAGGGATGGGTAAATGCAGCGGGGAAAAAAAAGCAAGGAAAAATAAAAAAAGAAAACTTTGAGATTATTATAGCTATTCTCACCACCAGTATACACAATAATTACATAGGACACCTGTTAAAAATAGATATTCTGGGCCAGGCACGGTGGCTTATGCCTGTAATCCCAGGATTTTGGGAGGCTGAGGCAGGCGGATCACGAGGTCAGGAGATCGAGACCATCCTGGCTAACACGGTGAAACCCCGTCTCTACTGAAAATACAAAAAATTAGCCGGGCGTCGTGGAGGGAGGCGGAGCTTGCAGGGAGCCGAGATCGTGCCACTGCACTCCAGCCTGGGTGACAGAGTGAGTGAGACTCCATCTCAAAAAAAAAAAAAAAAAAAAAGATACTCTGACTCAATAGGACAGGGGTGGAGTAAAGGAATTTATACTTTGAATGAAAGCCCTAGGTGATCCAAATAGAGCCAAAGAAGTGCTCAGAAACCACTGATCCAATTCCTTCATTTTACAAAACAAAATCTGGACAACAAGAGGCTGTAACATCTCCATTGTTTTACAGGTGTATGTAACTTAAGTCCATAAATTAAATTTTCAATGAATGGTTAAACTTTTTTTTCAGCTTTTTTTTTTTTTGCTCTAGAAGATAACTAATTGATGCAATGGTGACTGTGTTAGTAAAACCTATGAGACGCTCATGTCAAGCTATTTGTGGGTACACTGTCTTTTACTGAAGAAATTTAGCAGTATATGCCAGGCACTGTTTTAATCCTGCCCTGTGAAATTTACATTCTATGTAGAGAGACAAACAATAACCAAGAAATAAAATTAAATTGTCAAGTGTTGGGGAAAAGAATGGAGCAGGATAAGGAGATCAGGAGTGCCATTCAGAAAGTACAGGTTGCAGGTGGAGTAAGGCAATTGCAATTTTAAATAGTCAAGGTAGGCCTCATTGAAAAGGGGCCTTGAAGGAGGGTAGCTATAGTGATAGCTGGAGAAATAGCTTTCCAAGAACGGGTTAAGGCAAAGGCAATCAGTCAGGAATATGCCTGGCCCATTCAAGTAAGAACAAGGAGACCAGTGAGGATGGAAAAGAAAAAACAAGCAGGAGAGTACAGGTTGAGTATCCCTTATCTGAAATCGTTGGAACCAGAAATGTTTCAGATTTGAAATTTTTTTGGCTTTTTAAACATTTGTATATACAGAATGAGACTTGGGATAGGACTAAAGGCTAAACATGAAATTCACTTATGTTTCATATATACCTATACACATAGCCTGAAGGTAATTTTATACAATATTCTTAAAATTTTGTGCATGAAACAAAATTTGTATACATTGAACCATCAGAAAGCAAAGGTGTCACTATCTCATGTCAGTACTCAAAAAGCTTTGAAGC
This sequence comes from Pongo abelii, assembly GCF_028885655.2. Lineage (NCBI taxonomy): Eukaryota > Metazoa > Chordata > Mammalia > Primates > Hominidae > Pongo > Pongo abelii. The sequence goes on along the minus strand of NC_071985.2, from coordinate 26,866,704 downwards.
ATTCTGGTTTTCACATTTTTGAATTCGGAATGCTCCACCTGTTTCAGGAGATGAAGTCAGAGAGGTCAAACAAGGAAAGGGAGTGAGCAGATCACATAGGAATTTACAGGCAATTATGACTTTGGCTTTTACTGAATGAAATGGAAAGCTATTACAGTGTTTTCAGCAGAGGAGTGACATGATCTGGTATGTTTTAAAAAGCTCACTCTGAATCATTAGTCATTAGAGAAATGCAAATCATAACCAGGATGATGCCACTTCACAACCACAAGGATGACTATTATCAGTAAGACAGGACAACAACAAAATATTGGCAAGGATTGGAGAAATTAGAAGCCTCAGATATTGCTGGTGAGAATATAAATGGTATGGCCACTTTGGAAAACAGTCTGGCAGTTCCTCAAGAGGCTAAACATAGTGTTACCATATGACCAGCAATTCCACTCCCAGGTGTAGACCCAGGAGAAATTTTAAAAAAAGTCCACACAAAAACCTGTACACAAATGTTCGCAGAAGCATTATTTCCAATAACCGAAAAGCAAAAACAACCTAAGTGTCTAACAACTGATAAATGGACAAATAAAACATGCTATTTCCATATGACAGATTATTTGGCAATAAAAGTAATGAAGTACTTATACATGCTACAACATGGATAAACCATGAAAACATTATGCCAAGTGAAAGAAACCATTTACAAAAGGCCACATATTGTACAAAACCACTTATATGAAATGTCCAGAATAGAAAATAGATTAGGCTGGGCATAGCGGCTCACGCTTGCAATACCAGCACTTTGGGGAGGCCGAGATGGACAGATCACTTGAGGCCAGGAGTTCAAGACCTGCCTGGCCAACAGAGTGAAACCCTGTCTCCACTAAAAATACAAAAAACTAGCTAGGTGTGGTGGTGCATGCCTGTAATCCCAGCCACCCAAGAGGCTGAGGTACAAGAATCACTTGAACACAGGAGCTGGAGGTTGCAGTGAGCAGAGATCATGCCACTGCACTCCAGCCTGGGCGACAGAGCAAGACTCTGTTTCAAACGAAAAAGAAAGTAATAGATTAGTGGCTGCCAGTGTCTGGCAGCTGTGAGGAGGAATGGGGAAAGACTGCAAGTGGGTACAGGGTTTTGGTTTCATGGGAGGAAAAAAAGGTTCTAAATTTAGAGTGTGGTAATGGTTGGTTGCACAACTCTGTAAATGTATGAAAATACATTGAATTGTTCAATTTAAGTGGGTGATGGTGTATTAACAACGTCTAGATAAAACTAAAAAAAAAAGGATCACTCTAGTTGGAAAAAGAGAACAACTCTTTCAAGTTTTGCTGAAAGAGAGTAAAACAATGAAGCATAGTCTATGGGGGAAGTTTGGGTCAAGAGATGATTTTAAGATAGAATAGGCTGGGCGTGGTGACTCACACCTATAATCCCAGCACTTTGGGAGGCCGAGGCAGGCGGATCACGAGGTCAAGAGATTGAGACCATCCTGGCCAACATGGTGAAACCCCGTCTCTGCTAAAACACAAAAAGTTAGCCGGGCGTGGTGGTGTGTGCCTGTAGTCCGAGCTACTCGGGAGGCTGAGGCAGGGGAATCACTTGAACCCAGGAGGTGGAGACTGCAGTGAGCTGAGATCGCGCTACTTCACTCCAGCCTGGCGACAGACCAAGACTCCGTCTCAAAAAAAAAAAAAAAAAAAAAGATAGAATAACAAAATTTTTACATGATGATGGGAAATATCCATAAAGAGGGGGGAAAACGAAGAATTATTGGAATGAACATTTTAGTCTCCTTTAAAATAAGAGGTAAAAAGAAGTGTGCAAAAAAGGTCCCAATACAAACTCTCCACTCAAAAGTAGTTTTATTAGCTTTTAGCAAAATCACTGAGATTCTGTAAAAGCTACTGTAGAAGCTGGAGGCATAAACTTCTGGGAATGTATCATTTCTTCCAGCAAACTCAAACTTTATTTACCTCAGGTGCAGCCTGCCTTTTGTAGCTATCTGAATCTTCCAAGGTCTGAAAATAACTGTACATGTATTCTGCAGCTTGCTGCCATTGGTGCTTCAGCAGAGCTTCTTGGATAAAACTTAAACAAGCACTTGTTGTCTGAGCAAAATCCTTCTTCCTTTTCCCTCCAATGGCTATAAAAATGAAAAAGACGACAGTTTTTATCACAGTGGCTCCAGTTCAACTATTCAAAAAACTTACTTCTCATAAGAAGTTTTAACAAGTGAACAGTAGGCACTACTTGACCCAGCCCATTCCCAGTATCAAAGCCAGCTTCACTTGAAACAAACCCTTCTACATTATATTATTTTTAGCAGATAAAAACATATCTAATTTGATGTTTTGGGGCTACTAGAGTCACCAGATCCTTTAAATCTGATTCAATCATCCTTTCATCCTTGTACTAAATAATTTGGGGAGAATCTCTCAAACAGGCCCCCAAAAGCATAGTCCCAGGTATTTAGAATGGGTAAAATACCAGGGTCATTCTAGGCAAACATGGTCTTTATTACCTACCCATGTTCTGCAAACTCCAAGTGGGCTTTTATTTTTTAAGGACCAAATTCCTAGTAACTCAAAGATATTATACACAAATGAGATTAAAACAGTTGCAAAAATTAGCATTTATATCTCTAAAGTATTGGCAATCCCAATGTTAAGAACATTTAGGCTTAGATACAGCGCTATTATATGAATGACTAGTTACATTGCTACATCTTCTTATCTTCCCACATAACTATGAGACCCCTCTAGTCCAGCTGGGTAATTGTACCCCAGTAAGTACACAAAGACCAACAGGTACTTTACAAAGATATTTTTAAAACAATTAACTTGCAGATATTTGATTTCCTTACATACTCTTTCCACAAGTTAATCTCCTAGACAGCTGTGCCTACATAGTCAAAGCTTCACAATCAAAATCATTACATACTATCTGAAGGTGAAAATACAGGTGTTGAAAAAGTAAATAACTCTAACATCTCCTTTTGCAAATTAGGCGATTCCCAATTCTTTGCTCATCAAAGCTGCAGAACAACGTAATTTTTTACAATAAATCATTATGCAATTTTTCATCAATAATTTAGAAAAAATTCAAGGACCTGATACATGGCTATAATTAAACTCCATTCACTGCCATCTACTTACTTATGTGACTAAGGTTTCTCAGAATTTATGTCAATTAAAAAAATATAGCAGAATCAATGCTAAATGTTTTCTCATTCTAGAAATACATAAAAGTCACCCACAAATACATAAAACATTGGGGAAAAGTTTTAGATAACTTTATTGAAAAAAAAAAAAAAGAGTCTTGCTCTGTCACTCAGGCTGTACCGCACTAGCACAATCATAGCTCACTGTAGCCTTGACCTCCTGGGTTCAAGTGATCCTTCCTTTTGGCCTCCCAAAGTGCTGGGATTATGAGCATGAGCCACCACACCTGGCCAACAACACTTTTAATACATATGTTATATTGATCAGCTGTGTACAACTATAATGATAGCAATGTCTCAACCTAGAAAAAGTTTTAATTCTTAAAACTTACAGGATATAAACAAAAAAAGTATAAATGTTGATACATACTTTTATTGCAAGAAGTACAACAAAAAGGAACATAAAATTTCCATCTATTAAAAGCTTTTTCATAACTTTTTTTAAATGGATAATGCAAGATATTAAAACCCTATGCCATTCCTATGCTACTTGGACTCCATCACATATAAAGTAATATATATTCATTTAAAAATACCAATGTGCTGGAAATTATATCTCTTGCAAATATTAAACATACAATAAAATTTTTTCAGATGATTCCTTAAAACTGTGCAAGGTAGTACTCAATTTTTCAGAAAAAAGTAGGGAATACAAAAGTGAAAAGTTTGAAGACTACTGTGCTAGACCAGTGTTCTCAGACTTTTCAATGTACATACAAATCACCTGGGGACCTGCCCTTGCTACTCAATGTGGTCCTGGCATGCAGCAGAAGTATCACCTGGAATCTCATTACAACTACAGAGTACTATGCCCAGCTCTCTGAATCAGAAGCTGCATTTTATAAGATCTACACCAAAGCTGCTCAGCATCAGTGGCAATACCAGCCAGCTAGCCTACGAAACTGACAAAACACCTCGTCCTTAAAACATCCTTTACCTAAAGGAGAGAACTGTTCTCAGGCTAAGCTCCCTTCTATCACTCAAGCTTTCACAACTGAGATTATAAATCGACTTTAGATAACTATACCTAAATGCTGGGAAAATACTTTTGTCTTCCAACCTAGCCTAGTTACCTCAAGAAAAGTTCCCTCTCATTTCATTCTTTAATGAGCAAAGGATAGTCTTACTTGATCCTGATGACTTTAAGTAAAAAAAAATTGTCAAGGAAAACACATTTTTACATGGAATAGAGATGTACAATAAAGAACTAGTGTCATCAACCTAACTTCTAATATGCTACTCAAAGAATCTGGAAACTTATCAATCTGTCAACAAATATTTTTTGGGCACCACTGTGTGCCAAGCACTATTGCAGGTACTCATCACACAGCTTCAATCCAGACTGGCCCCGTCTTCAAAGTTTTTATTCTAAGGGGGTTGCTGGGCATGCCCTTCAAAATGCCAAAAGATATCTACCAGCATAAAAAATAAATACAGTAATTGTTAGGCAATTTTGTTTTCCTATTATGGTTAACTACCAGCACAATGTCAATATTAATTGCAAGTATTTTCTCATTGCAGACCAAAAGTATTTTGGGTTTAACAAGCTATCCATGACATATAAAATATTCCTAAGCATGTAAATTTTGGCCTTTGGTCTTAAACCTGTCTGCTTGCAGACTGACTCAGACTTTCTATAGAACACTGGTAACAGAAACATACCCAAGTATGACTTAACTATAGGAAATTTAAATTACTAGTTCCCTACCAGGGATACGGTAGCACTACCTCTGAAGTATCATTCATTCAAATCTGCCTTAAGCCATGTGCATTAATCTAGCAAAAATAAAATGAGGAGAGGAAAGGCACTATTATTTTTCAACACTCACTATGCATGAGATACTATGCTAGGTACTTTACATATATTGTCTCATTTTAAAAAATATAGTTCAGTGGTTAAAAGTGTAAGCTTTGAGATCAGACAAACCTGGATTTGACTCCCGATACCACTTAAGAGTTTAATGTCTTCAAGATTCAGTTTCCTCCTACCTAAACTGCCTAGCACAAAAATTTATTGAGAATTTACTGAGATCATTAAATGAGATGATACTTAGATCAAAAGAAAAAAATGGAAGCGAAATTTTAGGAGCCAAGGAATCTCTGTCAAGGGGAGAAAAGGCTGGGCAAAAAAACACATATTTAAGGGCAGTAAGTAAAATGCTGGTTCAAATGTAATCCCAGGACTATACCACTCAATATGCCAGCATACAGATAATAGCTTCTTTTATTTATACTTATATTAAATATATTCTTATAGGGAATTTATCCCATAGAAAAACATACTTGCATTTATATTAGATAAAAATGGGGGAAATTTTATCCCATAGAAAAACATGCTTGCATTTACATTAGATAAAAATGGGGGAAAATGCTCTTTTATCTAGGCTGGGTACAGTGGCTCACGCCTGTAATCCCACCACTTTGGGAGGCTGAGGAGGGCAGGTCACTTGAGGTCAAGAGTTCAAGAACAGCCTGCCCAACATGGTGAAACCCTGTCTCTACTAAAAATACGAAAACTAGCCAGGCGTGGTGGCAGGTACCTGTAATCTTAGCTACTCGGGAGGCTGAGTAGAATCGCTTGAACCTGGGAGGCAGAGGTTGCAGTAAGCCAAGATCTAGCCACTGCACTCCAGCGTGGGCAACAGAACAAGACTCTGTCTCAAAAAAAAAAATCTATTACATGATCAATTCTATTTGAAATAATTTCAATGCAATTCAACAGCAACTTCTTGAACACTTCCTAGGCATGTTTTCCTCAATGGCAGAGACCATATCTTCATCTATGACTCCCCCATATTTAATCAATGCCAGAGATAAAAGTGCTCAGTAAGTATTACTGGAAAAAATGTGTATCTAGCATCATACAGACTATCTATTATTAATCCAAGGGCAAATAATTCTAAAAGAAAAAAGATTTTTTTTTGGCTTTTAGCCAAAAAACACTCCATATATTCCTCTTGAAAATTGAACCAGCCTGGTTATTCATTTTGTATCCATATTGAATCTTACCATCTCCTTACATTAAAGTTAAAATGGCTCAATGTTATTATTTTACTTACCCACAGTTTCTACGTATGTTTGAAGCCAAGGAAAATGCATTCCTGCACCACTGAGCACAGATGTTTCCACTTCTTCATCATCTGTCACAGGCCCTTTTAATTCTTCACTGAAATCACTCATACCTATTACAAGCTGAGATATCAGTTACTTTCTGTACATCTTAATCCACAGTCTTCTGAGTTGTACAGAAAAACAGCTATCTTTTTATCTAATAAATATAATTTGATCAGCAAAATGCATTATACCTGTCAGCTCTTTTAAAGTAAAAAATGAATTTAACTATGTCAGCAACAGCCAAAATGAATGATCTATTAAAGACCGAACCACTAATGTTTCAAGTCCATGTAAAGATAAATAAGATACTGCCCCTCTAATTTAAAAAATCTCAAGTCTAGACGAAGAAACGGCAAAACGTATAACAAAACAATATGAGAAGTACAGTAAGAACAGTAGTAGCAGCTAATATTTATTAGGCCCTTACTATGCACCAGAAGTATAAATTATCTAATTTAATCCCCACAGCAATCCTGAGGTGGGTACTATTACTTTCTTCCATGTAAAGGTTGAAAAAACTGAAGGGCTTAGTGAAATGATGGAACCTGCCTAACATCACAAAAAAATGTGAGGACAATATTCTAGAAGACAGAACACCAAACTACTTGGCATGACTAGAATTCGGGGTGTGTGTGGAGGATGGGGTGCGGAAGGTGAGAAACGAACCTAGAAAAATCATCATAAGCCAAGCTGAGTTTGGACTTACTCCTAAAGATGCTCAGGGCCCCTTCCTCATTCCCCATATGAAATCGAGTATTAGTGCCCCTGATACTACCTCCCAAATTTCCCCTATTTCCCCTCTGCAATCCTACAGCACTATCCTAGTTCAAGACCCCTTCAAACAGTGCCTAGATTACTGCGTTAGCTTTCTAAATAATTACCCTGGCTCAGATTTTGCTTCTCTGCATTACACCCAGAGTAAACCCTCTAAAATCAAAGTATGTGGCTAGAAGTATGAATTATAAGTAACAACTGAATTTGAATCCGACCCATCATGTATTTTCAGGAGTAGTTACACAAATCCTCCCTTCCCAAATCCTCAAAAACCCAAATTGGTGACCTGCAGTTGCCACGGCAACCAAAGCTTCTCTATCCCCTTCTCTAGTTTTCAGACCCCAAGGGTTTCAGGTATTAGGAGGAAATATCAGGAGAACATGGATGAATCCTGACACACCCCTTCCCGTTCCATTTAAACGCAGGAACCACGGGCGATATCTGCGGCACTTACCCGCCTAAATTTAGTGCTCCTCAGTAAAGCTAAACTCAGTCTCCGACTCTGGACCACGTGAAGAAATTCCCACCGGAAGACGGGTTAGGAGAGCTTTATATGAGCAGGCGCAAAACCTGGTTTACGCATTCAGACAGCCCGCGGCCCAGCTCGTAGCTCCTCCTGCGGCAGCAGGCGTATTGTTGGCCTCGCCTCGACCCCGGAAGTGACTTCTGGAAGTGACCCAGGAAGTGACAGTGAACTGCCTCTCTCCGATTGGTTTTGCTCGAGTTTTATTTTTGTCTGTCTCAGCTAGAAAGTGGGAGACTTTCATTTAAAATGGAAATTGGAGCGAGGGGTCGGCGGCTGGGTGAAGGGAGCATTCAAAAGCGTAGAATGTCACTTTACCCGAGAAATTCACTACGATGGGCCATTGGTTCCTGCTCGGCTCGCAGGCGCACTGCACGAGTGGAGGCGTGGCTAGTGGCTGTGATGAGATAAATCCATGCATAGCCTTTTCATTGCGAGCTTGAAAGTTCTTTTCTATTACAGTTTTAGCTTTAGGTTTAATTGGTTCGACTGCCTTCTTCACAATTTGGGCGAGTATTTCTTTTGCCTTCTCAGCAAAAGTTCTGCGGACCCGTCTGGGTCAACTTTCATGAGGGACATTGAGACAAACAAATGAAATATTGGTCAAAGGTAAGATGGTTAAACCGTGTGAATTGAGAGACAGTTGAGGGGTTCTAGGGAAGATGACCCCGGAAAAGGACTGCAGGTCCATGGAAACGCAGTGTGCTTCTCCAATATTTGGAGGGCTGATCCGTGAAAGAAGGATCAGACAGACCCTTTTTCCTAGCAGCAGAGAACAGAACTAGGACTAATAAGTGAAAGGTAAAGAGAGGCTGCTTTCAAGTCACAGCAAGAAAGAATTTTGTCCACAAATGAGGATGCACAAATATAGCATAGGCTCCCCCAGGAATCACTGAGTTTCCTCCGTGTAGGTGAATAATTTGAGTAGAATCGGAGTATCGGAGAGGAAATTAAAGGGTCTAGTAAGAGTTTGAGGCCGGGCGCGGTGGCTCATGCCTGTAATCCCAGCACTTTGGAGGGCCGAGGCAGGCGGAAAGTTTGAGCTCAGGAGTTCGAAACCAGCCTAGTCAACATGATGAAACCCCGTCCCTACAAAAATAAAAAATAAAAAAATAAGCTGGGGTGATGATGCATGCCTCTAGTCCCAGCTACTCGGGAGGATGAGGTGGGAGGATCACCTGTGCCCAGGGAGGTCAAGGCTGCAGTGAGCTGTGATCACGCTACTGCACTCCAGCCTGGGCGACAGAATGAGAACCTCTAAAAAAAAAATTTTGTACATGGATTCCTTAAAATGCTACAAATAGTTGATTCTATGTTGTCTTCATAAACAATATGCAGTACTTAAGGACTTGCAAGAAAAGTTCTTTCTGCTGCTCTGTCATTAGTTCTTGAGTCCTCACTCAAGCTTGTGCTCTAACTCTACAGGCAGGGCTAACATAAATTATGCGTAGTCCAGGAGACCACACACAAAATGACATACATAATCATTACTTTCTTGTCTAGAGGCTTAGTCTGACTACTTTTCTCCCATTGGCTTGAGGTGTAAATTCACCAAAAGCAGCCCAGAAATGATTTTACATGGCTAAAAGTTTATGTTCTCCCGAAAATGAGGAAGAGCTTTCTGATTTTCCTTGAAGTTCTCAAACAGGTCTAAGGAACAGTAGGAAACAATGGGAATAACTTAATGTGCCCTATCTACGCTTTTTCTTTCCCATGCTGCAATTCTGACAGAAAATGTGTTGGAGAGAAGAGATAAAAAAAAAATCAACTAGATCACATCCAATAGCATAAACAAGCAGGAAGGAGGGAAGGTTGCCGTGGCAGGCACCTGTAGTCCCAGCTACTCCAGAGGCTGAGGCAGGAAGATCGCTGAGCTCAAAAGTTCAAAAGTTCAATTCCATCCTGGGCAACATAGCAAGACCATGTCTCAAAAAAAAGCATAACAAATATGAAAACATAAAGCATGCAAAAGACTTTTCTAGATTTCAATCTGTAAGAAAACATGTCCTAAGAAAAAGATGTTCTTACAATTGCTTTGTGCTACAGAGCAACTTAATATGGTGATGAATTATATTGTTTTTAAAGTTGATGAATTATGTTGTTTTTAAAGTTGCAAACTGTCATTTAAGGAGTATTATTTCCATGAACGCTTCCTGTGCAATCTATTAAAGAACAAACTTCACGCAGCCAAACAGTTGAAGAGACCTCATCATAAATAGACTATCCTGTATCACAGTTAACGAGAATAAAAAAGAAATGTGGCATGAAAGCATAAAAACAAAAACATCTCAGATAATAATATAGAGAAAACCAAAATACATGGGCTAGAATTCCACCCCAGGGACTGTATCCTCAAAGACACAGCTTTTTCTTCCTTTTTCTTTTTTTTTTCTTTTCATGTTTCAGTACTCTGAGCAGCTACAAAAAGAAGACCAGCCTATCCTGCTGGAGACAGTAGCCACGTGAAGAAAGAGCCCTTGGAGTATGAAAGACCACATGGAAAGAGAGGCCACATGGAACCAACAGTCAGCATCTTGGTTTCGGACATGTGAAGAAATTCATCTCAGACTGTGTATCCTAAATCAGGCACTTGCTGAATGCAACTACATGAGTGAGACCAGTTGACAACACATGGAGCAGACATGAGCTGTTCTCAGTGAGTCCTACACAAATTCCTGACTCACAAAATTGTGAGCAATAAAATGGTTGTTATTTTAAGCCACTGAAGTTTGCAGTGATTTCTTACATAGGAATAGATAAAATGAAACACAAACATTGATCATTTGCATCTTCTATCTTTTTTATGACTAGTCTTATTGGAAATTACCAGTTTATTTCTGCCATGGTTAGAAAACAAACTCTGAAATTTTGATACTTTAAAGTTTTTTTGAGACTTACTGTGCCCAGAATATAGTCTATCTTGGTAAATGTTCTGTGAGCACTAGACAAGAATATGTATTCTGGAGTTATTGAGCATTGTGTCCATCAATGTCAACGTGATTAAGGTGGTTAATAGTTTTCTTCAGATCTTCTATATTGTATTGATTGTTTTTTGTGTAGTGTTACTATTAATTATTGAGATAGGAGTGTAAACCTTAAACTATCGTTGTGAATTTGCCACTTCCTTTAGTTTTGTCAGCTTTTCTTTTGCATTTTTGAAGCTCTGTTATTGGGCATATAAACATTTATGGTTCTTGTGTCTTCCTGATGAATTGACCATTTTATCATTATGAAATGTCTTTATCGCTGATAATACTCCTTATCTTGAAGTCTAATTCATCCGATATTAGTATAGCCACTGCAGCCTTCCTAGCTTACTGTTTACTGGTATATCTTTATCTATCTTTTTACTTTCAACCTGTGTTTTTTAATTTAATGTGCTTCTCTTATAGACAACAGATAGTTGAGTTTGTCTATCATTTTGCTATTTGTTTTCGATTTGTCCCATTTAGTTTTGTGTTCCTTTGTTCTTCACTTCCTGCTTTCTTTTGGGTTAATTAATGTTTTTGTATTTCATCTTAATTCCTCTGTTGGCTTTAACTGTATCTTTTTGCATTATTGCTTTACAGTGTTTTTGAGAATTATGATATACATTCTTAACTTATCACAGCCTTAGAGTTAAAATTATAATACTTCATGTAAAATAAAAGAGCCTTGCAATAGTAAAGTTCCACTTACCACCTCCCCAAGTCCTTTGTGCTTTGTTGTCATATATATCACATCTATAAACATTGTTATTTTTGCCTTAGTCATATGTATTTCAAAGAAATTAAGAGAAGAAAAGTATATATTACCTTTTATGTATTTACCTACATTTTGCTATTTCCAGTTCTTTTCATCCCTTCCTGTTTGTGGTGAATTATCTTTAATAGCTGTCAAAAAGTATTCACATTCTTGTATGTGCATGTTGCTTCTCCCTTTAAGAAATAGAATCGGCCAGGCATGGTGGCTCACGTCTGTAATCCCAGCACTTTGGGAGGTCAAGGCGGGTGGATCACAAGGTCAGGAGTTCAAGACCAGCCTGGACAACATGGTGAAACCCTGTCTCTACTAAAAATACAAAAAAGAAAAAATTCAGCTGGGCGTGGTTGCACATACCTGTAATCCCAGCTACTCAGGAGGCTGAGGCAGGAGAATCACTTGAACTTTAGAAGCAGAGGTTGCAGTGAGCCGAGATCGCGCCATTGCACTCCAGCGTGGGTGACAGAGCGAGACTCTGTCTCAAAAAAAAAAAAAAAAAAAAGAAATAAGAAATAAAGTCTGTGTTCCCACCCCTTGAATCTGGGCTGGTCTTTTAACTTTGATGAATAAAACATGGTGAAAATGATGTCATACCAATTCTAGTCCTAGCCCCTAAGAAGCCATACACCTTTGCTTTTATCCTCTAGAAATCTGGCCAACAAATAAGTAAGTTTAGGGTAGATTACTAAAGAATGAAAAACATTTCAGCCAACCATCCCAACCATTTCAGCCACACAGCTGAACTATCAGACATGTGAATGAAGCTAGTTTGGAAGTTCCAGCCCTGGCTAAGCATCCAGCTGAATGCAGCCACCTGAGTGACCCCAGCCAATAATATCCAGAGCAGGAGAATCATCCAGGTAAGCAAAGCTATAGAATAGGGAGAAATAATAAATGATTATTATTTTAAATTACTAAATATATTACATCAAAAGAATAACTAAAACATTACAGATTTCAGTTTCCATCTGGTATGTCATCGTCTTTCATCCTGAAGAATTTTTTTTAGCATTGCTTACACTGGAGGTCTATTGGTGTAGAATTTTCTGTTTTTATTTATCTGAAAATGTCTATTCTGCCTTCAGTTTTGAAGGATTTTTTTAGATATAGGATTCTGGATTGGCAGTTTTTGTCCATCAGCACTTTAAGCCCTCTAATGATTTTAACATCTTGTTTTTGATGAGAAGTCAGCTATCACTTTATTATTTTTGTCCGTGTGTAATGTATTATGTTTCTCAGACTGCCTGCAAAACTTTTCTTTCCCAGTACTTGGTTATTTGCAGTTTGACCATAATGTGTCTAGATGTGATTTTCTCTGTAATTAGACTATTTGATATTCACTGAGTTTCCTAGATTTGTCCATTTCTTTTATGATAATTTGGGATATTTTCAGCCATTATTGTCTTTTTTATTTTTTTCTGTGCAATTATTTTCTGTGCAAATATTTTTTTCTGTGCAATTATGCTTCTGCTCCCCTTCTGGGACTCCAATTATATGTATGTAAGACCACTGCATATTGATATGTACCAAGACTCGATTCATTTTTTTCCTGAGCTTTAGACTGAATACTTTTATATCATCAAATTAACTTTTTGTTGTTTTTGCAGTGTCCAAGCTACTGATAAGCCCATATTGTGAATTTTTAAATTCAAATTCTATACTTCTTAGTTCTTGAAATACATCTTTTTTAAAAAAAGGTTTTCATTTATATGCTGATATCCCCTGTTTATTATGACTCTATTCCTTTAAGTCCTTGAAAGTATTTATAAAAGCTAGGTTAAATTTTTTTTCTGCTAATCCCAACATCTGGATCATCTCACAGACTTTTTTTTAATAGACTGCCTTTTCTCTTATGATTCACATCTGTCTCTGTGGATATCTGATAAAATTTAATTGTATGCTGGACATTTGTAGGTGATAATTATAGGGAATCTGGATTATGTTGGCTTGTTTAAATGATATTATGTTTTGTGTGGCATGCAGCTTAATTAGTGGTGGATTCTTTAGGTCATGTCACATTTGGTATTTATTCATTTTCAGTATGAGTCTTATTTGGTTTTAAATTTAGTCCTAGCATATTTCCCTTACTCTTTTGTGTGATTCTTTCTCCTAAGACTTGGTTCTGGATTCTCAATTAAGTGCTCAAGGTATTAGTGAAGTTGCTGCACTGCTGGGCTGGAAATCTAATGTCTTCCAGCACTGCATGACCTTTAGTATCACTCTTCAGCCTTCCCCTACAGCACGCAAGCTCTGCTAAGTCTTGCAAGGTCTCGCTTGGCACATCTGTGTCCCCTGTGAATTTCCATACAGGCTTTTAGTATTACCCCCTTCTCTCTCTCTCTCTCTCTCTCCCTCCTTCCCCTACCTTTCTCCTCTGTCTCTTTCGCTCTCCTCTCTCTCTGTCTCTTGCTGTCTCTCTCTCTCTCACACACACAGACACACACACACACACACACACACACACACAGAGAGAGAGAGAGAGAGAGCTCAGATATTCTAGCCTACAAAATTTCAGCCATTCCAACAACCTTGAACTCTGATAATTTCCTCCTCAACTCAGCAAGGCCACCACTTTACTTAAGTTTCTCCTTCCTGATTATGGAGTTCACCTGTGTGTTTTGCTCTCATGGATCAGTCATGTGCTGCCTGTTTATCAATGCCTGAAAACAGTTGCTTTAAGTAGTTTTTCTAGTTTCTTACTCTTTTGTGACAGGAAGGCAAGTCCAGTACCAGGTAACTCAGTCATGGTTCAAAGTGAACGTACTAACTTCCTTATACACTTTTCCATCATTCGTGATGGAGACACTCATTAAACAGAGCAAATTATGGAGAAACTCTGTAGTGTCTCTTTTAATGTCCATAGAAACCAAAATCAGCTGAAGGAGTAAACCCAACATGGGTCTATGAAAAATAAGCTGGCCAAAATTTGTGAGGTAATATGATTTAAATGATCATATGTTTTACCAATAGTTTTATGAGCATGAAATCCACAGTAACTAGAAAAATAAACGTTAATAGATGGACTCAAAACTTTTTACTGCAATTCAATATACAGTCTTTTATGATACTTTAATATATTAGATGATAGTTCTGAAATTATTATAAAATACTAGTGAACATAACAGATTAAAACATTCTTTCCAACTATTTTGAAAACCGTTGTCATTTTCTACAACCCAAAGATTAGATACACCTCAAAATGCCCTAGAAAAGACATTTCTTAAACCTCAACAAAATGAACTTCATTCGTTGTTTTTCACCTTTGACATGACACCGTGCCAAGATTTCTAGCCCTAAATGGAGGAGACGTTGGTCCCAACAATTAGCAGCTCCTTGATCCCATTTCATACAACCCATTCTAGCAATCAAAAAAGAAAAAATGCACATGTATTCTGCTGACATTTCATTTACAATCTATATCAGGAGTCAGCAAACATTTTCTGTAGAGACAGAGGTAAATATTTTAGATTTACATGTCATACAGTCTTTGTCGTAACCACTCTGCTGTTATATAGCATTAAAATAGCCACAGACAATATGTAAATGAATAAGCATGTCTGTGTTCTATTGAAACTTTATTTACAAAAACAGATGTGAGGCTGGATTTAGCTTGTGGGCCATAGTTTGTTAACCATTGCTCTGGAGTACCTATAGATGTTTATGCTCACAATAGAAGTTTGGTTGTGCTATATACCTAAATATGTATATATATATACATATATACATAAATATAATTTTAAAGATACATAGTCATATTGGTGGTGATTTTTGTGTCCAAAAAGAGATCTACTAAAAAAATTACTGATGTCATCATGCATCTCGGTCATTATGACAGTCGTTAACTCTACGTTGCTTCTTCTGCAATCTCTAACATACAATTAGTAGATGTCAATGCTAGGAGTGAGTTTGCTATTCTGTAGTGAAGGGCACTGATTATAATGGGGTAAATGAGATCAACCATCATGAACTGATACATATTTATTTAGTTTCAATTTCAATTGTCATTCTAACGACTATGTACTACGTCTCAACCTATATTCCCTAGGTCCTAATTGAGAAACATGTGCTTTAATTAAAATAAAGAAAAAGTCTTTCACATCCATTCCAAATAGGTCAAATTGTATCCATGGTTCAACTATTAACGCACACACACACACAAACAATAGAACTCATTAAGATGTAAATTCGAGGTAAGATAGTGCAGAAGAGGGAATAAATGTGCGAATATGGAAGTAGAACAATATAAGACCCCTTTTGTGTTCTTTTTTTATTTTCATTTCAGCAGGTACATGCACAGGTTTGTTACATAAGTAAATTGTGTGTCCCAGGGGTTTGGTGCACAGATTATTTCAACACCCAACTAATAAATAAGCATAGTACCTGATAGGTAATTTTTCAATCCTCATTCTGCTTCCACCCTCCACCCTCAAGTAGCCCCTGGTGTTCTTTATTTGTGTCCATGTGTACTCAATGTTTAGCTGCCATTTATGAGTAAGAACATACGGTAATTGGTTTTCTGTTTCTGCATTAGTTAGCTTAGGGTAATGGCCTCCAGCTCTATCCATGTTGCTGCAAAGAACATGATCTCATTATTTCTTATGGCTGCATAGTATTCCATGGTCTTCCATGGTATTCCATTTTCTTATCAACCCTACCATTGTATAAGTATTCTCTTTTCTCTGCAACCTCACCAGCATCTGTTATTTTTTGACTTTTTAATAATAGATAGGATCCCTTTTGGAGGTCAGGAAATATAAATTCAGAAGTATGAGACATCCTTTAAGGTGATGTTAGCTTTAAATGAAAAAAAAATGTGAAGCAAAGTCATTTGAATCTAGAAAGACTTTTGAGTTTTTTGGGTTTTATTGTTTTTGTTTTTACATTGATGTTATAATCTTTTCTTTTTGGCTGGTAAGAGAAACTACAGAAAACAGAATGTTTACAACCACAGGTGCTTTGTTAACTGATCAAATTTTAACAAAAGTCTCAAGCAGTGCATCTCATATTGGGAGGGTGGTATCATTCCCACCAAGGGGGGTTTGGAAATGCATGGGAGCAATTTTTATTTTGCTACCATGACTAGGGATGCTACGAAAAGTTCATGACCAGGGCATGGATGTTACACATTTGCACAAATAACATGCTCTGGTCCTTTACCTAACTGCAACTGTGTTTTCCTACAGTTCTGTCTAAAGGGATAAGGGCTTTCCTGAAGTCACATTATTTTCTTATCCATTTAAATGCAATGTTTAATTATTTTGTATGTCATGAATAGTAAATGTATTCAAGATAATTATGAGAAGCGATAAAAGCATGACTAGTATAGGAGCTTAATGATGGCTTCTAGCTTATACTTTTTAATTGAAGACTTCACATTCATCTGAAATGATGATAAAATCCTCAGATGTCCCAAAAAATATCTCAACCTCTGATTGCAAACAAAAAACTAAGGTTTTTCAGATAGCCATCATCATTCTTTCTCTCTTCTGCAGAAGTTCCAAGAGAGCTTGGCCAGAAACATTTTAAATACTAAATGCAAGTTGAAGCTTTGCTTTTCTTTAAAAATAGTGTATAGAAAATAATGTACAAATATATAGTGTGAATCTGGTGTTAATTTCCAATCCCTACTTTCTAGAGCTGTGGCTGTCTTTAAATGTGCCTAGTCTGCATTGAAATGTGCAGTAAATGTAAAATACACTTCAGATTTCAAAGACTCCATGTGAAATAAAGACTGTAAAATATCTCATAATTTTTATATTGATAATGAGTTGAGATGATAATTTGCATAGATTTGGTTAAACAGAACATATTATTAAAATTAAGGTCACCTATTTTGTTTTACTTTTTTAAATGTGACTTCTAGAAAATTCAAATTGCATATGTAGCTAACACATTTCTATTGGACAGCATTGTTCTAGGGAATCAGTGAGAAATAAGTGAAAGCAGGTCATGTTTAGATGCTGTATTTAATCATTCTGGTTGGATGTCATTCACTGATCCTCTTATGTATTCCACACCATTTCACATTCCGCATGGATTTAGATAGCAGTGAACTTCCATACCAATTACAGGGTACTCTTATTTTTTCTGTGTCAGTTGATCAGTATCCACACTTGAGTATAGTTTTCATAATGGTACTTACATTCCTGTTTCTAATTTTATACTACATGTATCAATTAAAACGCTGAAGATTCAGGAGGTTTGTCTCAATGTATGATCTATAACAAATCAGCTGTGATTGTATGATATTCTCAGAAATCTATTTTCTCCTTCTCAGTTCTCAGTGTCTCCTCTAGAAGGCACTTTCAATCTTCCAACCACAGCTTGGGAGGCTGTTCCAGTCTTGCTGACTTTTAGTAAGAAGAAAACAGTTTCCAGTGAAGGTACTATCTAAAAATGTCTCCTTTGTGTAGAAGTGGTTTGCCATCAAACAATTCTTCTTGCATCATCAAACATCTCTTGACTGTAGCAGCTTGCAATTTTGCTATTTAATTATTTATATAACATAAGTGGACAATCTTTTTATATAGTATCTGATTGCCTTCTCAAAGAAATACTATAAAGTTTTGACTTTAGCCCCAATTTTCTAGAAGAGAGATCTGAGACTCAGAAAAGCTAATGGCTTGCCTATAGTCACACAATTAGACTTCTGATTCCTAGCCAATGCTTTTGACTCTATTCCTTGCCTCCACTGTTGCCCTGGTAGGGGAGTAATTTATATCTGAAAATTACACGGAAAAGCCAAACTGTGGAAATTGAGTTGTACAGGCCACACCCTGGAATCTGTTCTACATTTGTTTCAAAGCACCAAATATTTGACTTCTGTGGAAATGGTGCCAAGGTAAATTAGGTGGAACCGGAAACAGGAACTTGCATATATGTCTGTATATTAGTAGCAATTTGAGATGTTTGAGTTTCTTTCTTAGTACAATAGAAATTGGAATAATATTTGCCATGACTAGACAAATAGTACATGCTGATAGACCTTATATTATAGATGACTCATTCCCAATAGATCGTACCCTTTGACATGTCTTTTTAGTTGTTGGGAGGGATTTTTCCCTATTAACCATGCCCAACACAAACTTCTGTTCTTACTGGCTTTCAGAACAAGATACTTGCATAAATTCCCCTGCAGTTATATGCTCCCTTTACTTAAAATCTGATAGCTTTCTGTATTTTATTCTATTAAATCTAAATCCTCATGCTTGATTTTCAAGAGCTCTCAATAATCTGACCCATCCTAGCCACCCATTGAGATGGAGCCTCACTCTGTCACCCAGGCTGGAATGTAGTGGCATGATCTCGGCTCACTGTAACCTCTGTCTCCTGGGTTCAAGCGATTCTCCTGCCTTAGCCACCACCTGGGCTAATTTTTTGTATTTTTGGTGGAGACTGGGTTTCACCATGTTGGCCAGGCTGGTCTCGAACTCCTGATCTCAGGTGATCCACCCGCCTTGGCCTTCCAAAGTGTTGGGATTACAGGCGTGAGCCACCACTCCCAGCCTGTCTGCCACTTTTCTAATAGAACTCTTTCACTCTAGTAAGTTTAGGTCTCCATACCGTCCTTTAAACAAATTGCTTTCTGCTACTGCTGTGTCTTTTCCTATCTTGTTTTCTTCATTTGCCCTATCCTCTCTGTTTAGAATCTAAATTCTATGTATTCACTAAGGCTCAGTTCAAATTCCACCACCATCACTTACTTTCCTCCTTCTTTTAACTCGTTAGTGCTTAGAATTTGTAGTAAAACACATCTGAGCACTTATTGTGTGGTAGGACAGGGTTCTTTGATGCCCCACCCCCTTATTCTTACTGAGAGAAGTAACTGGTATTAGCAAGAGAGGCTTGTTTATCTTTTAGGAGTTCCCACTCTGAAGAATATGGATGAGGATTCAGAGTCATCCTCCACCCTCGGGGATGGAGCCAAATTTAGGGCTCCTCGGGCACAGGCATAAAGGTGGACCCATCTTTTAGACACCGGCCAAACACACACAAAAAGCAAGAACTCGCAGAAGAGGGAAGAAAGGAAAGAGACATCATGACGCCCAGCAGGAAATGAGATTTTGCAGGCTGACCTGATAGAATAAAGAAATGTCTGTTTGTTATCATTTTTCTGACTCACTGTATTGTGACCAATCATAGTGTTTTTATTTTTACTAAGACCTTTACCGGGATTTACTTGGTTTGTAACTCTTAAGTTCCCTTTAAGGATAGTTGAATTTCATCTCTTTCTGTCTAACTTAAAAGTTTTCTCTACATAAGTTTTTTTGACAAGTCTACTTCAGTATAAAGGATATTTAAGTGTTTAAATTGTACAGTTTTATGAGTTTTGACACATGCATATATACCTGAATCCATCACCATGATCAAGAGGGGGAGGACACCCAAATTTCTTTGTGTCCATCTCTTCCTTATCTTGCCTCCTTGCCCCTTCACCAGGCAGCAACTGATCTGTGTTCTGTCATTATAAATTAGTTTGAATTTTCTAGTATTTTACATAAATGGAATTATGTAGTATGTATTGTTTTTGTCTGATTTATTTCACTCAACCTCCCTGTTGCTAGTATTTATTGATTGTTCCTTATTATTGCCCAGTAGTGTTCTAAAATTTATGATCTATTTACTTGATTATGGGCATCTGGGGTTCTTAACTATTACAAATGTAGCTACTATGAACATTTGTGTGTACAAGTCTTAGTGTGGACAAATACTTTTATTTCTCTGGAATAAATACCAAGGGGTGGAAAGACTGGGTTCATATGATAGATGTGGTTTCACTTTTAAAGAAAATGCCAAACTGATTGTACCATTTAAATTCTAGCTAGCAATGTTATATCAATTGCCCTTATGCTTGTCAATCTTTGTTATGATCAGCCTTTCCAATTTTGGCCATTCTAGTGGATGTGTAATAATAATATTGTGGCTTTGATTTGCATTTCACTAATGGCTAATGATGTTGAGTATCTTTTCATGTATATGTTTGCCATATGCATATCTACTTTGGCGAAATGTCTGTTCAAATCTTTTGCTTATTTTCCCCAATTTGATTGTTTTCTTTTATTTTTTTCCTTTTATTCATTTATTTTTTTTGAGACAGAGTTTCGCTCTGTCACCCAGGCTGGAGTGCAGTGGCACGATCTTGGCTCACTGCAAGCTCCGCCTCCCGGGCTCATGCCGTTCCATTCTCCTGCCTCAGCCTCCCAAGTAACTGGGACTACAGGCACCTGCTACCACGCCAGGCTAATTTTTTGTATTTTTTAGTAGAGATGGGGTTTCACCGTGTTAGCCAGGATGGTCTTGATCTCCTGACCTCGTGATCCACCCATCTCAGCCTCCCAAAGCGCTGGGATTACAGGAGTGAGCCACCGCGCCCTGCCTGGATTGTTTTCTTATTGATAAGTTGTAAGAATTATTTATATGCTCTAAATACAATTCTTTTTTTGAGTAGATGTTTTGCAAATACTTTCTCCTAGTCTATGGCTTACCTTTCCATTTTCATAACAGTGAATGTAGAGACAGCAAAAGTTTTTTGTTGTTGTTTCAGACAGGGTCTCCTTCTGTTGCCCAGGCTGGAGTGCAGTGGCACAACCATGGCTCACTGCAGCCTCAACCTCCCAGGCCCTAGTGATCCTCCTACCTCAGCCTCCTGAGTAGCTGGGAGCACAGGCATGTGCCACCATGCCCAGCTAACTTTTTAAATTTGGGGGGAAGAGTTGGGGGGTGAGGTCTCTCTGTGTTGCCAGGACTGATCTCAAACTCCTGGGCTCAAGCGATCCTCCTATCTTGGCCTCCCAAAGAGTGAGATTACAGGTGTGAGCCACCACGCCCAGCCAAAAGTGTTTAGTTTTATTAAGCCCAATAGATTAATTTACTTCTTTTAGAGATTGTGCTTTTTTGTGTGTATTTTAAAATCTTTGCCTATGTTTTATTCTAGAAGTTTTATACCTTTAGTTCTGACATTTAGGTCTATGATCTATTTTGAGTTCATTTTTTATATCATATGTGGCAAGGATTGAAGTTATTTATTTTTTAGTTATGGCTATGCAATTGTTTCAGCACCATTTATTAGGAAGATTACCTTTCTCCAGTTGAATTCTCTTGCCATGTTTGTTGAAAATCAGTTGTCTATATATGTGTGGGTCAATTTTTAGACCCTCAATTCTGCTCCATTGACCTGTGTGTCTGTGTTTACAACAATACCGCATTGTTCTAATTAATATAACTTAATAATAAATCTTGGTAAAGGCAATGTAACTCCTCCAACTTTGTTGTTCTTTTCAAAGATATTTTGGCTATTCTCTGTCCTTATTATATGATTTCCACATAAATCTTAAAATTAGCTTGTCAATGTCTACAAAGAAGCCTGCTGAATTTTGATTGGGCTTGTATTAAATCCATCAAGTAATTAGGGGAAAATGGACATCATTACACATTTAAGTCTTCTAATCTGTGAAGATGGCATAGCTTTCCATTTAATTCCTTACTTTTTATTAGCAATGGTTTGTATTCTTCAGTGCTCAGTTTTTCACATCTGTTGTCAGATTTATTCCAAAGTATTTCATTTTTTGATGCTGTTACAAATAGCATTACTCTTTTAATTTCAAGTCATAATTGTTTATTGTGAGTGTGTAATAACACAATTAATTTTTGCATATTGATCTTTTATTCTGCAACTTTGCTAAACTCACTTTTTAATTTAGTGGCTTTTAGATTCTTTAGGATATTCTATAGTGCCAATCATTTTGTCTGCAAATTTTACTTCTTTCTTTCCAATTTGTAGGCATTTTATGTTTTTCTTGCCTTATTTCACTGGTTAGAACCTCTATTACATTGTTAAGTAGAGGTGGTAAAAGACCTCTGTGACTTTTTCCTTCTTTGAAGGAAAGTTTTCTGTCAATCACCAACATGACTGACACTAGCAGTAGATTTTTTGTGAAAGCTCTTTATCAATTTGGGAAAGTTTCCTTCTATTCTCAGTGTGATGGGAGTTTTTTGTTTTTGTTTTTGTTTTTGTTTTGAGACAGAGTTTTGTTCTGTGGCCCAGGCTGGAGTGCAGTGACATGATCACAGCTAACTGCAACCTCTGCCTCCCAGGTTCAAGCAATTCTCGTGCCTCAGCCTTACAAGCAGCTAGGACTACAGGCATGCTCCACCACGCTTGGCTAATTTTTATTATTTTAGTAGAGACAGGGTTTCGCCATGTTGGCCAGGCTGGTCTCGAACTCCTGGCCTCAAGCAATCCACCTGCCTCAGCCTCCCATAGTGCTGGGATTGTAAGTGTGAGCCACCGTGCCTAGCCAAGTTTTTATTAGGAATAAATGTGGGGGCCAGGCGCCGTGGCTCACACCTGTAATCCCAGCACTTTGGGAGACTGAGGCAGGCAGATCACCTGAGGTCAGGAGTTCGAGACCAGCCTGGCCAACACAGTGAAACCCCATCTCTACTAAAAATACAAAATTTAGCTGGGCATAGTGGCACATGCCTGTGATCCCAGCTACTCAGGAGGCCAAGGCAGGAGAATTGCTTGAAGCTAGGAGGCAGAGGTTGCAGTCAGCCGAGATCGCACCATTGCACTCCAGCCTGGGCGACAAGCATGAATACTTGGTCTAAAAAAAAAAAAGAAGGAAGGAAGGAAAGGAATTTGTCAAATGTTTTGTGGCATCTATTGGGATGATCATATAGATTTTATTGTTTAATCTATTAATATGATAAATTACATTGATTGGCTTTTGAATGACAAAACAACCTTTCATTGCTGTGATAAAATCTGCTTGGTGGTGATGCATTACCATCATTATATACTGATAGGTTCAACTTGCTAAAATTTTGTTAAGGATTACTGCATCTGTGTTCATGAAATCTTCTGTAATGTCATTATTATAAGGTTGTTTTCCAGTTTGGATATCAGAGTAGTACTGGTGTTATAGAATTAATATGGACATATTTCATTCTCTTAAATTTTTTGAAAGAGTTTGTAGACAGTTGGTATTATTTCTGCCTTAAATGTGTAGTAGAAATCACCATTGAATTTATCTGGGTCTGGAGTTTTCTTTGTTGGAAGGTTGTTTTTTCTTTTTCTTTTTCTTGTTTTTTTTTTTTTTTTTTTTTTTTTAATAGATGGAGTCTTGCTCTGTCACCCAGTCTGGAGTGCAGTGGTGTGGTGCAGTCTCGGCTCACTGCAACCTCTGTCTCCCGGGTTCAAGCTATTCTCCTGCCTCGGCCTCCCAAGTAGCTGGGACTACAGGTGTGTGCCACCACGCCTGGCTAGTTTTTGTATTTTTAGTAGAGACGAGGTTTCACCATGTTGGCCAGGCTGGTCTCCAACTCTTGACCTTGGGTGATCCACCCACCTCAGCCTCCCAAAGTGCTGGGATTACAGGCGTGAGCCACTGTGCCTTGCCTGGAAGGTTGTTTTTTCTAGCCACCAATTAATTTCTATAATAAATATAGGGCTTTTCAGGTTACCTTGTTTTTAACTGAATGAACTTTGGTAGTCTGGGTCTTTCAGAGGCTAAATATTTTATCTAAGTTATCTAACTTATTTCTTCTTCTAATGTCTAGAATTTGTAGTGATGTCCTCTCTCTCATTTCTAATATTGGCATTTAGTATCCTCTCTCTTTTTAACCGCCGGATCAGTCTGACTAGAAGTTTATGAATTTTATTGATATTCTTAAAGAATCAACTTTTAGTTTCATTGATTTTCTCTATTTTCTTTTTGTTTTTCATTTTCTTGGTTTTTAAAAATCTTATCTTTATTATTTCCTTTCTCCTGCTCACTAGGGTTTTAATTTTCTTTTCCTTTTCTAGTTTTTTAAGGTAGAAGCTGAGGATATTAATTTGAGACCTTTCTGGTTTTTCTGATAGAGGCAAATTAGGGCAATAACTTTACCTCTAAGCAGGATTTTAGTGGCATCTCACAAATTTTTATATGTTTTCTTTTCATTTTCAATCACTGTTAAACACTTTCTTATTTCCCGTTGAATTTCTTCTTTGCCTCATGCATTATTTAAAAGTTGGTTATTTAGTGTATTCGTCTGTTTTTACGCTGCTGATAAAGACATATCTGAGTCTGGGCAATATACAAAAGAAAGAGATTTATTGGACTCACTATTCCGCATTGCTGGGGAGGCCTCACAATCATGGTGGAAGGCAAGGAGAAGCAAGTCACATCTTACATGAATGGCAGCAGGCAAAAAGAGGGCTTGTACAGGGCGACTCCCGTTTTAAAAACCATCAGATCTCATGAGACCCATTCACTATCATGAGAACAGCACAGGAAAGTCCTGCCCCTGTGATTCAATCATCTATCACCGGGTCCCTCCCACAACATGCAAGAATTATGGGAGCTACAAGATGAGATTAGGGTGGAGACACAGAGCCAAACCATATTATTCCACCCCTGGCCTCTGCCAAATCTGGTATCTTCACATTTCAAAGCTAATCATGCCTCCCCAAAAGTTCCCCAAAGTCTCAACTCATTCCAACATTAACTCAAAAGTCCGCAGTCAGCTGGGCATGGTGGCTCACACCTGTAATCCCAGCACCTTGGGAGGCCAAGGTGAGCAGATCACCTGAGGTCAGGAGTTTGAGACAAGCCTGGCTGATATGGTGAAACCCCATCTCTACTAAAAATACGAAAATTAGCCAGGTGTGCTAGCACATGCCTGTAATCCCAGCTACTTGGGAGGCTGAGGCAGGAGAATCACTTAAGCCTAGGAGGTGGAGGTTGCAGTGAGCTAAGATTGTGCCACTGCACTCCAGCCTGGGCAACAGAGTGAGATTCTATCTCAGAAAAAAAAAAAAAGTCCACAGTCCAAAGTCTTATCTGAGACAAGGCAAGTCCCTTCCACCTATGAGCCTGTAAAATCAAAAGCAAGTTAGTTACTTCCTAGATACAATGGGGGTGTAGGCACTGGATAAATAGAGCCATTCCAAATGGGAGGAATTGGCCAAAACAAAGGGGCTAGAAGCTCTATACAAGTCCTTAATCCAGTGGGGCAGTCAAATCTTAAAGCTCCAAAACTCTCTCCTTTGACCCCATGTCTCACACCCAGGTCATGCTGATGGAATAGGTGGGTTCCCGTAGTCTTGGGCAGCTCCACCCCTGTGGCTTTGCAGAGTACAGCCTCCCTCCCAGCTGCCTTCACAGGCTGGCACTGAGTGTCTGCAGCTTTTCCAGGTGCACAGTGCAAGCTGTCAGGGGATCTACCATTCTGGGGTCTGGAGGATGGTGGCTCTTTCTCACAGCTCCACTAGGCAGTGCCCCAGTAGGGACTCTGCATGGGGGCTCCCATTCTAAATTTCCCTTCTGTGGTGCCCTAGCAGAGGTTCTCCATGAGGGCTCCGCTCCTGCAGCAAACTTTTGCCTGAGCATCCAGGCCTTTCCTTGCATCTTCTGAAATCTAGGTGGAGGTTCCTAAACCTCAATTCTTGACTTCTGTGCACTCACAGGCTCAACATTACATGAAAGCTGCCAAGGCTTCAGGCTTGCACCCTCTAAATCCATGGCCCAAGCTCTACATTGGCCCCTTTCAGCCACAGCTGAAGCAGGTGGGATACAGGGCACCAAGTCCCTAGACTGCATACAGCAGAGGGACCCTGGGCCAGGCACACAAAACCACTTTTTCCTCCTAAACCTCCAGGCCTGTGATGGGAGGGGCTGCCACAAAGGTCTCTGACATGCCCTGGAGACATTTTCCCCATTGTCTTGGCTCATTGTTACTTATGCAAATTTCTGCAGCCAGCTTGAATTTCTCCCCAGAAAATGGGGTTTTCTTTTCTATCACATTGTCAGGCTGCAAATTTTCCAAACTTTTTTTTTTTTTTTTTGAGACAGATTCTTGCTCTGTCACCAGGCTGGAATGTGGTGGTGCGACCTTGGCTCACTGCAACCTCCGCCTCCCAAGTTCAAGTGATTCTCCTGCCTCAGCCTCCCAAGTAGCTGGGACTACAGGTGTGCACCACCATGCCCAGCTAATTTTTGTATTTTTAGTATAGATGGGGTTTCACCATTTTGGCCAGGATGGTCTTGATCTCTTGAGCTCATGATCCACCCGCCTCAGCCTCCCAAAGTGCTGGGATTACAGGCGTGAGCCACTGTGCCCAGCCAAATTTTCCAAACTTTTATGCTCCATTTCCGTTTTGAAGCTGAATGCCTTTAACAGCACCCAAGTCACCTCTTGAATGCTTTCTTTTAGAAATTTTCTTCTGCAAGATACCCTAAATCATCTCTTTCAAGTTCAAAGTTCCACAAATCTCTAGGGCAGGGGCAAAATGCTGCAAGTCTCTTTGCTAAAACATAACAAGAGTCACCTTTGCTCCAGTTCCCAACAAGTTCCTTATCTGCCTCTGAGACCACCTCCTCCTGGACCTTATTGTCCATATCACCATCAGCATTTTTGTCAAAGCCATTCAACAAGTCTCAAGGAAGTTCCAAATTTTCCCACATTTTCCTGTCTTCTTCTGAGCCTTCCAAATTGTTCCAACCTCTGCCTGTTACCCAGTTCCAAAGTTGCCTCCACATTTTTGGGTATCTTTTCAGCAATGCCCCACTCTACTGGTACCAATTTACTGTATTAGTTTGTTTTCATGCTGCTGATAAAGACATATCTGAGACTGGGCAATTTACAAAAGAAAGAGGTTTATTGGACTCACAGTTCCACATGGCTGGGGAGGCCTCACAATCATGGCAGAAGGCAAGGAGCAGCAAGCCACGTCTTACATGGATGGCAACAGACAAAAAGAGAGCTTGTACAGGGAGACTCCCATTTTAAAAACCATCAGATTTTGTGAGACCTATTCACTATCATGAGAACAGCATGGGAAAGACCCGCCCCATGATTCAATAATCTCTCACTGGGTCCCTCCCACAACACGTGGGAATTATGGGAGCTACAAGATGAGATTTGGGTGGGGACACAGAGCCAAACCATACTATTTAGTTTCTAAGACTTGGAGATCTTCCAGATACCTTTTTGTTATTGATTTCTAATTTAACTCCATGTGGTCAGAGAACATATTTTGCATAATTTGAATTTTTAAAAACATATTGTTCTGTGGCCCATGACATTGTTGTAACTATTCCACAAAAACTTAAAAAGAATATGTATTCTGTTGTCGTCAGGTGGAGTGTTCTACAAATATCAATTAGGACAAGTTAATTGATGGTGTTAAGCCTTCTATATCCTTACTGATTATCTGAGTTCTTGTTCGATCAATTATTGAGAGAGAGGTGTTGAAATCTCCAACTATTTGTGCAGTTCTCCTATTAGGTTTTATCACTTTTTGCTTCATGAATTTTAAAGTTCTATTATTAAATGTATATACATTTAAAATTGTATCATCTTGATGAGTTGTCTTCTTTAACATTATGAAATGGCTATCTCTGGTAATATTCTTTGCTCTTAAATCTATTTTGTCTGATATTAATTTGTCTACTCTAGCTTATTTTGATTAATGTTAGCGTGGTTTATCTTTTTTTACATTTAATGTATTTGTGTCATTATGTTTCAATTGTGTTTTCTTGTAGACAGCATCTAGTAGGGTATTGCTTTTGAATTGTATCTAACAATCCTGCCTTTGACCATTTACATTTAATGTGATTATTGATATGATTGATAAAATCCAGGGTCTTGTTATTTCCTTTCTATTTGTCCCATCTGTTTTTTTTTCCCTTTTACTCTTTTATCTTCTACTTCTGAATTAACCACAGGTTATCTCCTTTATGAGCTTACTAGCTATAATTGTGCTTTTTTGGTGTTGCCTCAGGGTTTATAGTATATATCTTTAATTTATTATACTATACCTTCATGGAATATTTTATCACTTCATCTATAGTTTAAGATCTTTATTTCTATTTCTCCTCTCCTGCTTTTATACTTTTGTTGTCATTCATTTTAATGTACATATAGTGTATATTTCATGATATATTGTTATTAGTTTGCTTTAAACAGTTAATTATCTTTTAAAGAGATTTTTAAAATAAGAAACATGTTTTATATATTTTAAATAGAAAAATATTTTATATTTGCCCACATATATACATTTCTGGCATTCTTTATTCTTTTTTGTATATCCAGATTTCCATCTGTTATTTTTTTCTGCCTAAAGGGCTTCAACATTTCTTGAATTGTAGATCTTGTAGTGATGAATTCTTTCAGCATTTGTGCATGTGAAAATGTATTTTACCATATTTTGTCTTGCTTTATTTTGCATAGTTAGAAATTTACTTTTTGACATGAGAGTCTTTTGGAGGGGTACAGCTTTATTGATCTATAACTCGCATACCATACAATCCACCCACTTGAAGTGTACAGTTCTATGGTTATTAGTATAGAGATGTGTAGCCTTCACCACAATCAATTTTAGAACATTTCCATCACCCCAAAGAGAAACTTTGTACACTTCATCTGTCAATCCTTGAGTTCCCATCTCTTCTAGCCCTGGGCATCCTACTTTCTGTGTCTATAGATTTTTCTACTCTGAAAATGTCATCTAAATGGAACCATACAGTATGTGGCTTTTTGTGGCTAAGTTCTTTCATTTAGAATAATGCATTCAAGGGTCACTTATGTTGTAGTTTGTATCATTATTTCGTTCCTTTTTAATTGTCACTGTATTAATATACCTACCATATTTTATACCTACCATTAATTCATCAGTTGAATGAACACGTGGGTTGTTTCCATTTTTTACTTTCATGAATAATGCTGTTATGAGCATTGGTGGACAAGGTTTTGTGTGGATATAAGTTTTCATTGCTCTTGGTTATATAACTAGGGGTAGATTTATTGGGTCATATGGTAATTCTATGTTTATCTTCTTGAGGAACTGCTAGACTATTTTCCAAAGTGCCTGTACCACTTGATATTCCTACCAGCAACATATGTGTGTTCCCATTTCTCCACATTCTTGACAACATCTGTTATTCTCTTTTATATTATAGCCAACCTAGTAGGTATGAAGTAGTGTCTCATTGTGGTTTTGATTTACACTCCTCTACTAGCTAATGATGTTGATTATCTATCCTTTCATTTGCTTATGGGCCATTGAATATTTTCTTTGGAGAAATGTCTATTCCAATCCTTTGCCCATTTTGTTTTGTTTTGTTTTGAGACAGAGTCTAGCTCTGTCACCCAGGGTGAAGGGCAGTGGTGTGATCTCGGCTCACTGCAACCTCCTCCTCCCAGGTTCAAGTGATTCTCCTGCCTTGACCTCCCTAGTAACTGGGATTACAGGAGCATGCCACCATGCCCAGCTGATTTTTTTGTATTTTAGTAGAGATGGGGTTTCACTGTGTTGCCCAGGCTGGTCTAGAACTCCTGAGCTCGGACAATCCACCTGCCTCGGCCTCCCAAAGTGCTAGGATTACAGGCGTGAGCCACCGCACCTGGCCCCTTTGCCCATTTTCAAATTGGGTTATTTATTTACCTTCTTCTTATTGAGTTGTAAGAGTTCCTTATATATTCTAGGTACAAGTTCTTTATCAGATATATTAATTTCAAATATTTTCTTCTGTTCTTTGTGACTGCCTTTTCATTTTTCTTTTTTTAAATTTTGTTTTGTTATAATGTCTCTTCATTTTCTTGATGGTAACCTTTGAAGCATAGAAGTTTTATATTTGATAAAGTCTAATTTATTTGTTCTTTTCTTTCGTTCCTTGTGCTTTTGGTGTCATAGATGAGAAACCATTGCCTATTCCAGGATTTACCCCTATGTTTTTTTCTAAGAGTCTTATGGTTTTAGCTATGACATTTAGGTCTGTGATCCATTTTGAGTTAAGCTTTATATGTGGTAGGAGGTAGGGTTCAACTTAACTCTTTTGCACATGGATATTCAGTTGTCTTAGCATCATTCATTGAAAAGACTTTACCTCATCTTTGAAAGAAAGACTACCTCATCTTTGGTATATAATTCCAGAATGTCAACTTTCTTTTCCTTCAGAACTTTAAAAATGTTGATCTACTGTGTTCTGGCTGACATGGTTTTGAAAAGAAGTATACTGTCATTTTATCTTTGCTCCTTTCTATATATTATGTATATTTTCTGTAGATCCTTTTCAAGTTTTTTTCCTTACCACTGGTTTTAGCCAATTTGATGTGCATTGGTGTTGTTTTCTTGATGTTTCCTGTGCGTGGGGTTTGTTGGGCTTCTTGAATCTGTGAGTTTTCATCAAATTTGGAATACCTTCACTCATTATTTATTCAAAAATGTTTTCTGTCTCTTCATCTCCTTCAGCGACCCCAATTACACATACATTGGACTGGTTGAAGTTGTGCATACTGATGGTCTATTCATTTCTTTCCATCTCTTTACTCTTTGTGTTTCATTGTTTGATTTTTTTTTCTTTTTAAAAATTTTTGTTTTCCTTTTTTTGCTTTGTACATCTGTCAGCTCATACCTATAGGTTTCATTGTGAAGAGTTTATATTGCTACATCTTCAAGCTCACTAATATTGTCTTCTGTAGTATACAATCTTTTGTTAATCCTATCCAGTGTATTTTTTATCTCAGGCATTGGTTTTTTTCACCTAAGTTTGAATTCGATTGTTTTTATATCTTGTTTCTCTTTTATATACGTATGCTTTCCTATAGCATTTTGAACATATGGACTATAACTGTGTTCATATCCTTGTGTAATAATTCCATCATTAGTGTCATTTTGGATCATTTCTATTGATCAATTTCTCTTTATTATGGGTTGCATTTTCTTACTTCTTTGCATACCTTATAATTTTTCACTGCATTCCAGACATCATGAATTTACCTTGTTGAGTGTTAGATATTTTTGTATTCTTTTAAATATGCTAGAGGTTTATTCTGGAATGCAGTTAATTTACTTGGAAGCATTTTGATCTTTTCAAGGCTTGCTTTTAAGTTTTGCTAGGCAGGACCAGGGTAGCCTCTAATCTTGGGCTAATTTTTCCCTTTTACTGAATACTTTACTTGATGCCCTGTTTATTACAGATTTTTCTACTCTGGCTGGTGATAGTACAAACTGTTCTGCACTCTAACAATTGTCTCTTCCATTCCTCCCTGGTGTTCTTTTCCTGGCATCAGCTAGTTCCTCACACACATATGCTTATTGTTACTCAGCTGAAGACTTGAAGGAAATCCTCTGTAGATCTCTGGAGCTCTCTCTGTACAATTCTCTCTTCTCCGTGTAGCATTTTTTTTTCCTCTCTTGGACTTTGCCCTGTGAACTCTAGCTACATTGGCTTCCTCAAACTCTCAAATCTGTCTCTTTAACTCAAGAAGATTTCCTATTTGAGTTTCTCTTCCCTGGCTGTGTCCTGGAAACTCTCCAGGCAGTAAGCAAGCGCAATCATAGCACTCATCTCATCTCTCAAGTTTATCTTAGGGATTACTGTTCTATATTGCTTATTGTCCAATGTCTGACAACATTTCATATATTTTGTCCAGATTTTTAGATGTTTAATGTGAAAGGGTAAATCCTGTCCCTGTTACTCCATCTTGGGTGGAAGCTATAGTCCTCAATAAATGTTTGACTCCATTCTCTAAACACTGAGTGATTTTATCATTGGCAATAGACTAGGTTCTTACTGGTAACTTCAGTGTTAGACCTTCTGGATGTTTATGGCTAGGCACCATGGCAAGTTTACAATGATATATGTTATTGTGATGTCTCCTATTTGTTTCAGTTATCTCTTGTTTTCTCATTTAGACTGCAAATTCCCTGATGTCAGAAACCCTCCAATCTTGCGTTTCTATGTATCTTCCATCCCAAACTAGACAAATTTAACTCTTACTCAATCTTTACCCATTTGAAAATTCCATTTGAAGTGTTACCAAATAATACACGTAGGATTAGAGTTTATGTTAAACATCAGTGCCACATATTCAAATGCTATGAGTGAAAATGAATGCTGATTCATCCCCTAATTTTATATATGCTAGGAGGAAGAACCACCACCCCTACCTGCATTGTGGTCAGCTGAGAACTGTCTTCTAATTATCCACCAGGCTTGTCAATATCTTTTTAAGAAAATAATTTTTTCAAAAATGTACATAAGTCAAAACCCTATAAAATCTACACACTTAAGTAGCTAGTTCTTCAGTAACAGAGAGCTCTGACCTTTCATGTAAAAGCATATGTAAATATTAGTCAAAGTAAATATTATTCACTTTGTA
The DNA here is from genome assembly GCF_028885655.2 of Pongo abelii. Taxonomy (NCBI): domain Eukaryota; kingdom Metazoa; phylum Chordata; class Mammalia; order Primates; family Hominidae; genus Pongo; species Pongo abelii. The sequence continues at coordinate 26,834,185 of NC_071985.2, read as the reverse complement.
AAGTAATAATATTCAATTAGATCATGTTGGAGTTTTGTTTTTTTCATCAATGAATTGTTATTAATTCTAATCTAAGGAGAAATAAGATAAAATCATGTTTTAAATCTGCTTTAATATTCTGGTAGTATATAGGGAAAAAATACGTGCTGTTTCATCCACTCCCTCTGCAACAAATACACCCTCATTCAACAGTAAATACATTTCAGGTTCTGTCCTTGGCGGTAAGGATGCCGCTGAGGGTTTGACACCAAATGCCTTGTTTTCATGGTATATTCCCTTTTGGTACTATTCATTTTATGGAGGCTTTATTTAGGTTAATAGCATAATATATTTATAATATGTGAAGATCCGTGGGTTTATTCAACAAATCATTTGTTGAGTACCTTATATATTCCAGACATTGTTCTAGGCACTGATATTACAGCAGTGAACAAAACAGATAAATCCGCTGCTTCCACAGAGCTTATATTGGAGGTTGGGTGGCAGTAAAGTAGATAAACATAAGGCAGGTGGTAAACGCTCTAAAGAAAAATAAAGCAGGGTGATGAGCCAGCTAGTCATGAGAAGGAGTTCTGTTTTATGTAGGGGTATCAGGGAAGGCCTCATTTGTAAGACATGGCACTGTTACAGAGACATGATGAAGTGAGGAAACTAGTTAGCCAGGCAGACTATTTGGGGAATTATTCCAGGCTGAAGGAAAATTGCAAGTGCAGATACACGAATGCAGGATTAGGCTTGGTGTATCTGAGTAGAACCAACAGAGCAAGGGAGGAGTGTTAGGAAATGAGGGTAAAAGGGCAGAGGAGTAAAATTAAATAAGACAGTGTACTCCATAAAAAAGTAATTGCATTTTACTTGGAAATGGGAAGCCATGGGAAGGTTATGAGCAGGGGAGAGGCATGACCACATTTATTTCATAAAACTATTGCTTTAGTACTATTGAGACTATGACTTTGGAAGGGCAAGAGCAGAAGCAAGAACATGACAAGGCTATTGCAGTTATTCGGGTGAGAGATGGGTGGCCTGGCCTGCACTGCTGGCACTGGAGATGGGGAGAAGTGGTCAGATTCTGAATGTATTTCAAATGTTTATGCTGAGTGAAAGAGTCAGACAAAAAAAGAATGTATACTGTATTATTCCATTTATATCAAATTCTAGAAAATGCAAACCAATCTGCAGTGACAGAAGGTTGTCTGAAGACAGCTGGGACAAGGGAGGGAGGGATTATAAAGGATCATGAGAACTCTTTCAGAGGTGATGGTGATGAATATGTTAATTAACTTCATTGTGGTAATGGTCTCACGGGTGTAGACATATGTCAAAAATTATCAAATTGTACACTTTAAACATGTGCAATTTATTGTAGGTTAATTATACTTCAACAAAGCTATTAAGAAAGACATGGGATTGTCTGATGGATTGGACTTGGGTGTGAGAGAAAAGAGGTCAAGGATGGTTTGTATGTTTTTGGCTTAAGCACCTAGAAGATAGGAATTAAATTGTCATTCCTATTCCTCAAATAGGGAAGACTGAAAGGAGCAGAGTTTGAGAGGAAAAGATAAAGAGTTTGGTTTTCCACATATTGTTAGAGATGCCTGTTAGACACATCTAAGATATTAAAACAAATAAATACACAGTAGAAAAGAAATGAAGAATGAACGGAACTACTACTTGGATAGAAAGTGCTTGTCCGTGACCTTACCAAATGTATATTTTCTCAGGACAGCATTGGAGTTACATTGGCCCAGTAGGATCTCTCACGGCTCCTACAGACAAAAATTTGTGAGCATCTGTTTACCGTTTTTTCCTTATTCGATATAATGGATTGCACAGACAAGCCACATTCTTTCTTCTTGCTTTTAAATAATACGATTTGTTTGGGAAACCAGCTGCTGGGTTTGTTGTTTAAGGTTGATGAGTAACCTTAGAGATTGCAATGAGAAGCTGCTGGTCACAGACAAATGCCAAGTTCTTCAACCAGGGCTGGAGAGCATTGTAGCCACTCTTCTCTGGGCTGACCTGCTCATGCAGTCCCCCGCTTTTTAAATTTGCACATATAAATAATCCAGTTATAGTATGATTTAAATAAGATTTTGCTTCCCTGCTCAGAAAGAAAGTACAAAAATTGCTTGTTGCTTGATGGGGGCTTTACAGAGTTGTGATTAAAAAGGAGCATACTACCTGGGTTTGAATCTTAGCTCCGTCACTCACTAGGTGTTTGAATGCCTTAAGGTAGTCATCTCTGAAATGGGGATCATAATAGGACCTACTACTCTAAGGTGCGATTGTTGTGAAGATTAATCTTAATTCTGGCATGAAATAAGTATAAAATGGAAGCTCATCACACTGTTATTGAATTAATTTACTTTTTTTCCTATGGATATAGATCTAGGAATCTCAAGATCTCAGCCCAAGGACCATTACTCATTTCTATTAACGACCAAGCAGGCTACGGGCTCTGATTTACATCCTCAGTCCCCTATTCCACTCACCTCCCCCTTTCTTAATCAAAGAGCATCACGGGATGATCCCCCCAAGGAAGCCCTGGGAGGCTGAAGAGGAGGGAGCCTGAAACCAGAGACTAACAGTGGCAAATCGCGGGTGGGATTTGGTAGTTCAGAAAAGGAGGTACCATGCCAAGAGTGGGGGTAGCGGGGTGAAGTGGGGGGCTGGTTCGGGACAGGCCACAAACCAGAAGCTGCGAGAAGGCGCCAGAAGGGACCTGTTGAGATGGCGCAGGGTTGGGGGACCCAAGCGCGCAGGGAGGGGTGAACTAAGAATGGAGTCACGCGGAGGTTCTGCGAGGGACTGGGGCAAAGGCAGCTGATTGGGCGAGGGAGAACACTTAGAGTCCTGGTTGCCAAGGCAGCGACCAGAGGAGAAGGCTTCGAGGAGAGGACAAGGCTGCTGCCAGTCCTCCTCCTAGAGGTCTCCCGCATCCCTCGTAGAGCCCCTGCTGACGTGTCAGTCGGAAACTGCTCAGACCTTCGCGGGCGCCGCCCCTCTGCGCTTGTCTTCCCACACGCCCCCGGCGCTCCGCCCGGTCCCTGCCCGCGTCCCTGCGCCCGTCCCCGCCCCCGTCCCCGTCCCGGTCCCCGCCCCGGTCCCCGCCCCCGTCCCCGCCCCTGTCCCCGTCCCCGCCCCCGCCCCAGCCCCCCTCCCCGCCCCAGCCCCCCTCCCCGCCCCAGCTCCCCTCCTCCCCGCCCCAGCTCCCCTCCTCCCCGCCCCAGCCCCCCGCTCCCCGCCCGGTCCCCGCCCCCGCCCCCCTCCCCGCCCCGTCCCCGCCCCCGTCCCGCCCCTCTGCGCCCGCCCCGTCCCCGCCCCCGTCCCGCCCCTCTGCGCCCGCCCCTGCCTCCTCCTCCGCGTCACCGGCTCCCCGAGTTGACCACAACATGGCTGCGGCGCCTGGGCTGCTCGTCTGGCTGCTCGTGCTCGGGCTGCCCTGGCGGGTGCCGGGCCCGCTGAACCCCAGCACTGGCCGGCGCTTCTCGGAGCACAAACTCTGCGCGGACGACGAATGCAGCAGTGAGTGCGCTAGGGGGGCGGCTGGCCTCGGGGTCTCCGCCGGTCCCGGGGTCTCCGCGGCGGCGCCGCCTGGGCTGTGCGGGGACCGGAGTTCCGCAGCCCCGCAGGCCGGCCCGGGGGTCCCAGGCGGGACGGGCTGAACGCGGGGGTGGGCGCGCTCCGGGTGCCTGTGTCTGCCTTCTCCCGCCCTGCCTGCGCCCGGCCCCTCGGGCCTGACCATGGGGGGCTGCACCTCCCACTTGTTGCCAGCGTTTTATTTTTCCTCTGCTGAGGCGGGGGGTTGCTTGCGGTGGTCCCCGGCTTCCCCAGTAGTGGCTCACAGCGTCCCCTTCCCACCCCTCCATCCGCCTGGGCTCGGAGGATAGATGTGGTTGCGCGCCGCGCGTCTGGGCTCCCCACGCCGCAACCAAAGCTTTCTTGCCCGCGCTGCGGGGACCTCAGTGGGTGCATCACCCCGGCAGATGCGCCAAGGGCTCGGTGGGCGTTTTCCCAGTGGCAGGTTGATGGTGGGGTTTGTTTGGAAAGGCTCCCTGGCGCTGCTCCTTTGCCCTTCTGCTTTATTGGGATTTGGGCTTGTACCGCCTTTTGAACAGGAATTGGGAGTTTAGGTTTGGGACGAGTCCGGAGTCCAAGCACTCATTGTATTCCGAGGTCTCTGCCCTGACTTTCATCAATCCTGTCGTTTCTCTGCTTGGAAGCCTCCTTGCAGACTGCCAGGCAGGGCTGCAGGAAGACCAAAATCTTTCGCTCTGCAGAGACCGAGGATCTGCACTGGCCACCTGGGACCGGCAGCCTCCTCTTCTGTGCGCAGGAAGCGGAATTGCTCTCCAGTCTGGGATTGGAGGTGGGCGGTGGAGAGGGCACAGATCTTCAGGCTCAGATGAAGAGGGTTATTACAGGAATGACAGTAAATACTCCAAGGGTCTCATAAGCCAAGCTTGGTTTAGCCTTAGCCACTTGTGTGTTGAAACCTCTTCCCTCTATGTTCGCTGGACCAGGATCATTTTAGGGCCTCCCAGACCGTCTCAACCTTGTAACTTACTGATAGCCACCGCAGAAACGGTTTTTCATACACTGTTAAGCAATGCCTGTAGAAAAGTATTCATTTTAAGAAGGCCAAGAACCCTACGGTTTAGCTGTTTATATTCAAATTGATGTTATCAAAACCGAATTTCATAATATGAACTGTTTGTATCTCTACAACACTAATCAAGAAAAGAGATCTTTAATGAGTGTGAAGCCATTCCTAGAGATAACCCTGTGGTTGATGTAAATAAACACTACAAAAGCGGTACAACTGCCATGATTTTTCCCTTTAGTTTTCTTGGGTCAAAACCACGCTGTTACCCATTTGCCGTTGGCAATGGCAAGATAGTTGGTATTCTTTGCTTGCAAGCATTGCCCTGCCTGGGTTCCTCAATACAGGTTACCCGGAGAATCATCACGTCACTGATGCTTCTTCAGTACTGAGGCGTGATGTTAGAAGAGCTCACGGTTGTAACATAACTTGAGAAATGGTATGTGTTCAGAGGAAACCAAATACAATAGGCATCAACAGGAGCAAGGTCTAGATGGGTCTGTGTTGTGTTGTAGAAAGTGTTTAGTAATGTGAGTGTGTACGGTGCCCTTGTGTGCTTTTCAAATAGCTGTTCCACAGGGCGCATTTTGTTGGCATCTGATATATTATTATAAATCCTCTATGATCTATTATAAGGGGGAGCAAAAGAAACATTGCCGTTTCCAGTTCTGATCTTATTCCCAACCTTAAATTGTCCATCACCTTAAACCTGGCCTCACACTCAATTATATCTGAGCTACAAAGCTGACATGTTGGAAAGTAATCAGAGTTTAGCTTCAAAAAACAAGTAGCCCCTTCCAAATCTATATGTGTGTATAGCCATTTAAAGGCACGTTTTTAATGTATTTTATTGCAAATTGGCTTTTGGAAAAAATCTTGTTTCCATTCATCCTTCTTTGTCTCTGCTATTTAGATGTATTTATTGTCCATTTCATCTTACATGGAAAACTGTGTATGTGGTCAACAAAAATAAAAGTACTGCTTCTACCGGTTTCTAGATCAAGCGTGATTGAATTACTGACCTATTCTCATAGTTTTGCTTAGTCCCAGCCAAATGAGATGTCGACTTTTTATTTTGTTTATAGAAAAATATACATAAGGGTATTCTTTCCTTTGTTTTGAAACTTAATGTTGGATACAGTCAACATTATTTACTTTCAGAAAATATTGCCTTGTGATGTAATTGAATCTGTAGTAGGGTGTGATAGATATCCTTTCCCATTAATTTATCCAGACACTGTACTGAGGGAACAACTTGGCTGCAAATGAAATTGACAGTGTTTACTGCTACATAGTACTGGTTACAGTCACTTGAAGATAGAGCCTTTTAGTGGTTAGTTCAAGTTAATTGACCTCTTGGGGGTTCCTGGGTACTCTAATTCCCTATTACCCTTTCATGTAGCCATGCTTAAGCTAGTCATCATTTGGGCTTGAATTTACCCATTTGCAAAAGGAAGCTTTTTATGAATATGAAACAGAAAAGATTGAGGACTAGAAGGTTAGAGAGGGAATCGAGAGTTTCACTTGGGTGAGAAAAGCCATGTGTGGTAGTTGACACATTGCTTTTTGTTTCTCAGTATTATCCGTAGAGAAAAATAGAGAAGGTTTTCCTTTCCCTTGTCTGCTTGCAGAAGATATGATTTATAGCAGTAAAGCTCTAAGGATTTGAGATACTTTGAGCATATGAAAGAAATTCCAGAGAGTACTGGAAAAACTTGGTTGTTGTTTATAGTGGGATTCTTATATTTCCTGATAAATCAATATGCACTGTGAACACTGAATCCTGATATCTGGCTATTTTTTTTCTCTCTCTTTATATACAGTGTTAATGTACCGCGGTGAGGCTCTTCAAGATTTCACAGGCCCGGATTGTCGTTTTGTGAATTTTAAAAAAGGTGATCCTGTATATGTTTACTATAAACTGGCAAGAGGATGGCCTGAAGTTTGGGCTGGAAGTGTAAGTAAAATTTTGGCATACTTTGTTTGCTTAATTTTTATTGGCTTCTTTAGCACTGTAGATTTAAATGACTGCATTTTCTTGGGACCTTTGATGGAGTTAACTTGTCCTCTCTGCCTGACTGTGAAAAAAGATGGCCCTGTGTCCCCAGCAGGCCTTGGGTCTGCACAGAGTAGGGGCTCAGCAGAGCCTTCTGAAATAGAACTGATTCTGGCAAGTTCCCCTCAGCGTCAACCTCTAGGATGCTCCGTACATATTAGAGGTTGAAATGGTAAGAGCTGAAAAATTCTTTACTTCATTGCTTTAAAAAGGAAGGATTCATAGGAATTAGACTTACTCCTGTAAACTATGTGTGAGAGAGTGTTTCAGGCATGTAAGTTTAAAGTTGATTTTATGTGTATTTCTTTGCTTATATTATTATTTATGAAAAAGTGGCAGTCTTGAGAACAGTTCCCTAATCATCTGTGCTATTATAAGTCTGTAAAAAAGCAAGATGTTGTGTTTCCCGTGTGCTTTCTTGTTTGTATTTTTGTTTGCAGCCTTGGGGGTCATCCTTGTCCTGCTTTTCAGACACTTGTGTCTGGAGGTTACCCCAGGGGATCTGTTCCCGGCTGATTTTATGGGTACCCTGATATCAGACCTGGCAGTCAATGACTGCATCATGCTTTGGTGTTTTTAATGAGGAGATTCACTGGGAGTGACCTGATTGAGAGGCCTGTCTTATGAGTTATTATCCTTTCCTTTTTAGAAAGCGTGATATGTGGACTGTGTCTTTACTTCAAGTAGTAAGGGTCCTCGATATCTTTAGGATTGTCCCAACTTAGAGAAATACCCATCCCAACTATGAAAGTTTTCACTGTCAGTAAAACACCAAACAAACAAAGAGAAAATAAGGCTTCAGAAATCCCCTTGGGGAAAACAGACGGATTTTGTTGGCATTCCAGGTTCCTAGGGAGTAATCTTGGGAAACAACAAGTGGTCAGGTTCAGCTCTCGTATTTAGAGAGCATCCCAAGTGACTCACTCCATACCAAAACAAATCTTTTCTGTTTCTTTCAAGTCTACCTAATGAGATTTGTTGATAATCTTTACTCTTGGAAATATTTTTCCATGTACCTAGGCTGCGTTTTTCATAGAACAGTTAAGTTTTTTTTTCCACTCCTCATCTTTGAGCATTTGGATGAATGAACTTGACTTAACATTTTCCTCCCACTGCAGTTTTGCTCATTCACGTATTCACCTCTGGATGTCCTGTCAGTCTTTCTGGGTCACACCTCTCATCCTGCCTTCTTAAGGAACGCTGCCTTCAGCACCCAGCCAGAAAGGATCTTTGCTGCCTGATGATTGTTTAGGTGGCACTTTGTTTGCGCTGTTCATGTGGCATTTGTTTTACTGCTTTGTATGGCAGTTAATTTGTGTACTGTCTTAGCTCACGTAAAGTCAAAGACTCTTTAATGGAAAGGCTCATGCCTTATCTGTCATCTTTTTCAGTATTTCCTTATGAGGCAGTGGCATTTATTTATATTTGTCCTGATATTATCTTATGCAGAATTTGTTCTCTTAAGGCAATACTCTACTTCCCCCCCTACCCCCCGCCCAAATGAAATCAACAGTACCTCGGCAGAAATGATTTATGAAAGCAAAATTAGACATAAAGATTTTTTCTTGTCATGTGGGCCTATGATTTTTTTTTTTTTTTTTGGTCAAATAAGAAATGAGATGCCACCTGTGGTCCTAATTGACAAAGATTAAGGAAGGTAAATGTATAGTATTTCCCTTTCTCTATATACCTCTACCTCTGATTTGTTTCCTTTTTCCAGGTTCTCCCTTAAAATAGTCTCCCCTCTAATTTGATGAACCTTATTCTTAGGAAATTAAAAACTCTGTCTTCAGCTTTCAAAATGATTCTCATTTCTGTTTCTTAGTTTTCATTCTGCAGTCTTTTTTGGTTTCTTAGCATTTTAGACTTGATCTGCCGATAACACAGAGTTTAATTGCCCTTATCTAATCTCCATGGCAGTATTTTACTACTAATACTGGCTTTCAGATAGTTTTCAGATCGAGAGCACTCATGAATGGAGATGTTTTATGAATTAGTGATAAGATGGCCTTTTTTTCTTTTTGTGCATTTGATTTACATGCCAGCCTCCTCCTTTAATGATTGGGAGATCTACCTCTTCCTTTCAGACAGTGTGTTTCTCAAGAGGGCACATTTTACTAGTGCTGAAAATGAATGGAATTATTTTCTGTACAGATTTTGGTGTGCATGAAACGAAAGCTTGGTGTGCAGATTAGTGTATATTACACTGTAATTTTGTTTTGTCTCCAGTTACCAATATCGTTTTGGAAAATGGCAGTATAGCACATCATATCTGCAAATACAGTTGATCCTTGGGCAACACAGGTTTGAACTCTGTGGGTCCACTTATAATGCAGATTTCTTTCAATAAATATATTGTAAAATTTTGTGGAGATTTGCATTAATTTGTTAAAAACTCAGACTGCATAGCCTAGAAATACTGAAAAAATTAAGAAAAAGATATGTTATTGATATGTAAACTATATGTAGATCCTAGTGTATTTTATTGTTTACTACCATAAAACATTCACAAATCTGTATAAAAAGTTACAGTTTATCAAAATGTACACACACAAACTCAGATCTTACATGGTGCCTTTTGCAGTCGAGAGAAATATAAACAAACGTAAAGATAAAATATTAAATCATAATTGCATAAATTAATTGTACTACATACTGTACTATAATATTTTATAGCCACCTCCTCTTGCTATTCTAGTGAGCTCAAGTATTGTGAGTATCCACTTAAAATGCCATGTGACGCTAATCATTTCCACGTGAGCAGTTCATCGCTCCAGTAAATTGTATAGTGCGTAAAAAGTGATCTCTTGTGGTTCTCATGTATTTTTTGTGTTTAGTGCAATACTGTAAACTTTGAATAACACTCTGGGACCCATACAAAGTGTCACTAGTGATGTTGGAAGTGGTCTCAAATAGCGGAGAAAAGTAATGACATTACAAGAAAAAGCTGATTGCTTGATATGTGCTGTAGATTGAGGTTTGCAGCTCTCTCGTTTATATTTCTCATACAGAATTTGATTGATATGTGTCCCTTTTGCCCATTCTTTTGTACAGGTTGGACACATTTTTGGATATTTCCCAAAAGATTTAATCCAGGTAGTCCATGAATATACCAAAGAAGAGCTACAAATTCCAACAGATGTAAGTTGTGGATTTCTGTCTTGTTCTCAGTTATAAGGTGGCTTATAAGTGACTACCTAGAAAAAAAGAAAAATTTCAAAAGAATTTAAATGAGATTTTATCATAATCTGATAGTTATCTAATATATTGAAATAGATGTTCTTATATAAGGCTATGTACTCTTTTTTTTTTGTGTGTCGGAGTCTCGCTCTGTCACCCAGGCTGGAGTGCAGTGGCGTGATCTCGGCTCACTGCACGCTCTGCTTCCTGGGTTCACGCCATTCTCCTGCCTCAGTCTCTCGAGTAGCTGGGACTACAGGCGCCCGCCACCACGCCCAGCTAATTTTTTGTATTTTTAGTAGAGACGGGGTTTCATTGTGTTAGCCAGGATGGTCTCGATCTCCTGACCTCATGATCCGCCCGCCTCAGCCTCCCAAAGTACTGGGATTACAGGCGTGAGCCACCGCGCCGGGCCAAGGCCGTGTACTCTTATACAAGGCTTTTATTTGCTGCTTTATATGTGAAAAATTAAGAGTTCAGTAGTTTTATATTTACTTATTAATGTTAGAAGGCAAATAATTTCATTTCACAAGCAAAAGGAGAAATTTGAAAACTACTTATTGGATAGCTGTTAGACATTTTAAGGATATAGAAGTCAGGTTAAATTAATTAAGCTCTAATTTTATACTGAGCCAGAAATGCAGACTTACAAAGGTTTTCTTATTATTGACTCTTTAGTGATTTAAGGCACTATAGTTATATATTTGGAAAAGGGAACCAGAGAGTTTCAGGTAAGGTCCAGTCTCATATCTATAAGGCGCTAACTACACATTCTGTAGAGCATTTATCTATAGTGCACAATGGCTTCGTGACTAAAAGGATTTTGTGTTCTAGAATCTGCATTCCATCTGATTATTATTTTTTTGAGACAGAGTCTCTCTCTGCCGCCCAGGCTGGAGTGCAGTGGTGCGATACCAGCTCACTGCAGCCTCTGCCTCCCAGGTTCAAGCAATTCTCCTGCCTCAGCCTCCGGAGTAGCTGGGATTACAGGCGCCTGCCACCATGCCCAGCCAATTTTTTTGTGTTTTTAGTAGGGACGAGGTTTCACCATGTTGGCCAGGCTGGTCTCAAACTCCTGACCTCAAGTGATCCATCTGCGTTGGCCTTCCAAAGTGCTAGGATTACAGGCTGCATTATATATATATATAACACTGTGCCCAGCCCCCCATGTGATTGTTTTCTGAGTTTTAGAATTTATAGTGATTGATGTCTGCTTTCATTCAAAAGTCTTTGAGTAGCTCTTTGAAGTTGCTGCAGAGCGTGCCAGCTGCTGGGCTAGGGCAGGTCTTAGATGAGATTGGCAGAGTGAAGTCACAGAGCTATTGCTATGCTTAAAATTTCTCGATGGTCTCAGGGGTTATATAGTCAATCCTATTGCCTGTTTGGCTTCACTCCTGATGAAGAGACTGCCCGGGATATGAGTGTAAGACAGCAATTCACTGGTCACAGAGACCTGACCTGTTTTGGATTCTGTATACTAATTGCAGTTCCCACTGCATGATTCCCTTGATATTAAAAAAATTGGCTCAGAAGTGTGCATGATGGAAAGAGGGAAGTCATTCATCTCCAGTACACTGGACAGGTCTCACCAGAAGATTGTGAATGTTTAGTTAGGGGAAGAAAATTATCTTTGTTGGTTTTTTAACTTTTCCATCATTTTATGGGTCCTTGTATGTCAATTTGCTTACTGGTGGAGGAAAGGAAAAATATAGATTTACTTGATAGTCCTGAAAGCAGATCTTAGTGACTGCCTAGAATCCTTATTTGGAGTTAGGTACCTACCTTACTGAATCTTGTTTTCAAGTTGTTCTTGTGGCAGTATTAAAATGGGGAGCCTCCTTTATACCATTCTTTGTTCTCTTACATTTTTATATCTCATGCACTTGTATCTCAGTAAGTTCCTTCTGAAGCTGATTTCTTTCCCAGTCCAAGGAAAATATGAGCCCCAAATCCATGTAGACTGAGAGCCTGACAGCCAGGTGATTCTGCCTGTTTCTGACTGGGTGAGCAGAGAAGTATGACATAGAGGGCGCAATGTAGAGAAGCTGATGGTCTTTCAGCTCCTCCTGGATGGGTTATTATGAGGTGAATTCCCAGAACATCAGGCATAGATGTTGGGAGTTGGGGAACCCAATAAATGACACCTCACTTTTCCCCACCTGTGCTCAAAACAAATTGAGAGACCCAGGAGTTGGGCAAATAGGAGATCAAAATGACCCCATTATTTACTGATAAAGCTGTTTGGGGTATGCAGAAATAATGGGCTTTCTAACATTGCAGTCTAAACTAAGATGGACTTATCCAGTCACAGACAGAGCTACCCAATAGGGGTCTCCCCAGGTGGGACTGTCCCTGTAAAACGGACAGCATGGAGGAACAGAATATGCATTTCCTCTCCAGCAGGTCCCAAACAGAAAACAGGATTGGGACTGAGCAAACTCACCGGTCACATGAATCATTCTTCCCCTGGGGAAGAGAGAATGAAGGGAAGCCAGGAGTATTACTCAGATGGGAAAGTGGGTTCCAGCCTCCTATCCACCCACTGCCCAAGAACAGTCAGTGCCCAGTGTTGACGTAAAAGCTCCTCTAGAGCCAAACATGAATTTGAGATTATCTCAATCATTAACATGGATAAGAGTTTGCTCTGGTGACAGTTGGCTATTGACAGACTAATGTTTTTCTTTTTCTTACAGGAGACGGATTTTGTTTGTTTTGATGGAGGACGAGATGATTTTCATAATTATAATGTAGAAGAACTTTTAGGGTTTTTGGAACTGTACAATTCTGCAGCTACAGATTCTGAGAAAGCTGTAGAAAAAACTTCACAGTATATGGAAAAAAACCCTGAATTAGCTAAGGAAAGGGAACCTGAACCTGAACCAGTAGAAGCCAACTCAGAGGAAAGTGATAGTGTATTCTCAGAAAACACTGAGGATCTTCAGGAACAGTTTACAACTCAGAAGCACCACTCCCATGCAAACAGCCAAGCAGATCATGCTCAGGGAGAGCAGCCTTCATTTGAATCTTTTGAAGAAATGCTGCAAGATAAACTAAAAGTGCCAGAAAGTGAAAACAACAAAACCAGCAATAGTTGTCAGGTCTCAAATGAACAGGATAAGATTGATGCCTATAAACTTTTGAAAAAAGAAATGACTTTAGACTTGAAAACCAAATTTGGCTCAACAGCTGATGCACTTGTATCTGATGATGAGACAACCAGACTCGTTACTTCATTAGAAGATGATTTTGATGAGGAATTGGATGCTGAGTATTATGCAGTTGGAAAGGAGGATGAGGAGAACCAAGAAGACTTTGATGAATTGCCATTACTTACCTTTACAGATGGGGAAGATATGAAAACTCCAGCAAAGTCTGGAGTTGAGAAATATCCAACAGATAAAGAGCAGAATTCAAATGAAGAGGACAAGGTTCAGCTAACTGTGCCCCCTGGCATCAAAAATGATGATAAAAATATACTAACAACCTGGGGGGACACTATCTTCTCTATTGTCACAGGAGGTGAAGAAAAAAGAGATACGATGGATTTAGAGAGCTCTAGTTCAGAGGAAGAAAAAGAAGATGATGATGATGCATTAGTCCCAGATAGCAAACAGGGGAAACCACAGTCAGCAACAGATTATAGTGACCCTGACAATGTAGATGATGGTCTTTTTATTGTAGACATTCCTAAAACAAATAATGACAAAGAAGTAAACACAGAACATCACATTAAAGGAAAAGGGAGGGGAGTTCAGGAATCCAAGAGGGGCCTGGTACAAGATGAGACAGAATTAGAGGATGAAAATCAAGAAGGCATGACTGTGCACAGTTCTGTTCACAGCAATAACCTCAACTCTGTGCCAGCTGCTGAAAAGAGTAAAGACACATTAAAATCAGCTTATGATGATAAAGAAAATGACCTAAAAGGAGCAGCTATTCATATCTCAAAAGGAATGCTCCACGAAGAAAAGCCTGGAGAGCAGATTTTGGAAGGTGGCTCAGAGAGTGAATCTGCACAGAAGGCTACAGGGAATCAAATGAATGACAGAAAGATTCAACAGGAATGCTTGGGTAGTGCACCACTCATGGGAGATAACTACCCTAACGCATCCAGAGACAGTGTGGAGGGAGACGCTTTGGTAAATGGGGCCAAACTGCACACGCTTTTAGTGGAGCATCAACATGAGGAATTGAAAGAGGAATTAGTTCTTAAAACTCAAAACCAACCTAGATTCTCCTCTCCAGATGAGATTGATTTGCCCAGAGAACTGGAAGACGAGGTTCCCATTCTGGGAAGAAATCTTCCCTGGCAACAAGAAAGAGATGTGGCTGCCACAGTCAATAAGCAAACGAGTGAGAAGATAAGGCTCTCTGAGGGAGAAGCCAAAGAGGACTCCTTGGATGAAGAGTTTTTTCATCACAAGGCAATGCAGGGCATAGAGGTAGGACAGACAGACCAAACTGACAGCACAGGAGGACCAGCTTTCCTTTCTGAAGTAGAAGAGGATGATTATCCCTCTGAAGAACTGCTAGAGGATGAAAATGCTATAAATGCAAAACCATCTAAAGAAAAAAACCCTGGGAACCAGGGCAGGCAGTTTGATGTTAATCTGCAAGTCCCTGACAGAGCAGTTTTAGGGACCATTCATCTAGATCCAGAAATTGAAGAAAGCAAGCAAGAAACTAGTATGATTTTGGATAGTGAAAAAAAAAGTGAGACTGCTGCCAAAGGGGTCAACACAGGAGGCAGGGAACCAAATACAATGATGGAAAAAGAACGCCCTCTGGCAGATCAGAAAGCACAGAGACCATTTGAAGGAAGTGACTTTTCTGACAGCATAAAAACTCAGACTCCAGAATTAGGTGAAGTGTTTCAGAATAAAGATTCTGATTATCTGAAGAACGACAACCCTGAGGAACATCTGAAGACCTCAGGGCTTGCAGGGGAGCCTGAGGGAGAAATCTCAAAAGAGGACCATAAAAACACAGAGAAATACATGGGCACAGAAAGCCAGGGGTCTGCTGCTGCAGACCCTGAAGATGACTCGTTCCACTGGACTCCACATACAAGTGTAGAGGCAGAGCATAGTGACAAGAGGGAGGACTTACTTATCATAAGCAGCTTCTTTAAAGAACAACAGTCTTTGCAGCGGTTCCAGAAGTACTTTAATGTCCATGAGCTGGAAGCCTTGCTACAAGAAATGTCATCAAAACTGAAGTCAGCGCAGCAGGAGAGCCTGCCCTATAATATGGAAAAAGTCCTAGATAAAGTCTTCCGTGCTTCTGAGTCACAAATTCTGAGCATAGCAGAAAAAATGCTTGATACTCGTGTGGCCGAAAATAGAGATCTGGGAATGAAGGAAAATAACATATTTGAAGAGGCTGCAGTGCTTGATGACATTCAAGACCTCATCTATTTTGTCAGGTACAAGCACTCCACAGCAGAGGAGACAGCCACACTGGTGATGGCACCACCTCTAGAGGAAAGCTCGGTTGGAGCAATGGAAGGTGAGATGCCTATGGCCTTGTAGAACTGGGCTGGAGAAGCAGGTGGGTGGGTCACTGAGGTGCCTCCTATCTTGTGAAGCTCTGTTCAGTTTCCAATGTGCCTAAAGGAGAGGGACAACACAGGGAGGTCCACATGTTCCTTCCTGCCATCTTTCTTTTAGGCTGGAGCATGGAGAAGAATTTCTTGCTGTTTCCCTTAGAATAGTTGAGACTGGTTAGCATTTTCAAAAGGAAACTTTGTAAAAAACTAAAGAGAAATAAACCAGAAAGTAATGTACAAAATACAAATGTCATGTAAAATTATGAAAGGGTTTTATTGAACACAATTTTTCAATCGTCAGATAACTGCTCTGTAACCATGGATTGACTGGTATAACTTTTAGATCAATGCCTTGGCTAAATTCCTACATTCTCCCCAATTTTATCTTTTGTGGATGGCTTGTTCTTCCTGTTTCTTGGGAGCACTTACTCCAGTTAAACCCTCCTGGGCCGTAAGGTTCTTGCATTCAGATTAATCCAGGTTGGGACAAGGCTTGATGCGTGGAAGCCATTCAGTTGAATTAACCCTGAGCCAATATCCTGACATAAGCATTCTGATTCCTAGTTCCTTGTTCTATTCTCTTCATCCAGGCTTTTCTCTTTCTTTTCTTTCCCTTTGCCCACCCGTCCTTCCTTCCTTCCTTCCTTCCTCCTTCTTTCTTTTTTTCTTTTTTTTTTTTCTTAAGACAGGATCTCACCCTGTCACCCAGGCTGGAGTGCAGTGGCATGATCATAGCTCATTGCAGCCTCCAACTCCTAGGCCCAAGTGAACCTCCCATCTCAGCCTCCTAAGTGGCTAGGACTACAGGCATGCGTCACTGTGCCCAAATAATTTTTTATTTATTGTAGAGATAGGGTCTCGGTATGTTGCCCAGGCTGATCTTGAACTCTTGGCCTCAAGTGACCCTCCTACTTTGGCCTCCCAAAGTACTGGGATTACAGGTGTGAGCTACCGCACCTGGTATAGCCAGGCTTTTCAGACAGATATATCTGAATTGAGAGTACCAAAGGGACAGGAAGCCACAGGAAAACGTATTACTCCAGAGTGCTAATTTTTCCTGAGAGTTGGGGGAGGAGAACTTTTTTGCATTTAATTAAAACATATATTTTGGATAAGAAGGCAATATTCAGATAAATTTTCAGGGTAAAATATGAGGCTACAAGGAAATTCACCTTTGCTGTGGATCACACTGGACTGTCCCCTAAGCCTCTTAGGAAGGGAGATGGCTTCAGTTTCTTTGACTCTTAGAGGTACTTTGAAAGTATTCGAAAGACATCTCAGCAAGCTGCCTTCGCATGGAATGTCCCTGTCTGTACTAGTTCTATGAGAAAGGCATGCTAGGGTGTGCAAGAGTTCATGTTACTTCTCTGCAGAATAGATGTTTCACATTTCTGCTCTTGAGTGGAATTCTCTTTTGCACATTTATTTGTGTGGGCGTAGGTTGATTTGCCAAGGAAATATGTTACTGAAGTCCCTACCATAAATGTATTTATTTATGAAATACTCCTCTGTAGATTTTATTATGTAGATTAGTCAACCTTTAAATGGAATAAAAGAAACTGAAACTCTTATTGCCCTACCCAGTTGTGCTCCATGGGATGCCCATGCATGGAGGGCAATGTTGAGGTGCCCTGGAGCTGGTGTGGTCAGTGGGATTAGCCTAACAGGTAATGTCATCAAGCTGTACTAGCCCAGTGTATTCTTCTCACCCGTAGAGATGCATCCACTGCATGAAGATAATTTCTCACAAGAGAAGACAGCAGAACTTAATATGCAGGTTCCTGAAGAACCCACCCACTTGGACCAACGTGTGATTGGGGACACTCATGCCTCAGAAGTGTCACAGAAGCCAAATACTGAGAAAGACTTGGACTCAGGTAAAGCCTGCTAATTTTTTTCTACAAAGTGGAGAAATCATAAAGAAGGCCTTCTAGGAGATTCATTGTCAAAGGTAGGAGCTAGAGACTTGGTAAATTCAAAGGAAAAAAGGATCCCAGAGCTAATTGAGAGAAAAGCAGGCATCAAGACAGATGGAGATCAAAAATAGGAAAGACACCAGAGACTGTAACTAACCTACAAACCAATGTTTGGCTGTCACTATCTTGTGTAAATTATTTCAATCTAAAATATTATTCTTAAAAGGCCTTATGCTCTAAAACAGTAGTTTTCAACCAGACCAGCAGCATCAGAAACTCTGGGGGTGGAACCAGCAATCTGTGTTTAACAAGCCTTCCAGGAAAGACTGACCTGATGCAAATTACAGTTGGAGAACCAGTGCTCTAAAATTCACAAATTCCGTTTTTCCTCTACTTTACCCCTCTCTTTCCAAATAAAATACAATGCAATGCAGTTCTTTTTTTGATTTGCTATCTGGACATGGTAAGTAAAACTTCTTAAAATACGGTGAAGGGGTCCAAGTATGTGTATAGCATAAGCTCATAGGAGACAGTACAGAACACTGTAGCGTGTAATAGTCCAGGATAGACCGACGCAAAGAGTATTTCACCACAGTGCACAGTAAACATCCAGTGAGAGATGAGAACATTTACTTTCCAGGCACAGTGCCTAATATTTAGTGAATACTCAATAAGTATTTTTTAAAGAGAATTCTTATTCTAAAGCACAAAATATCTATCTTTCCTCCCAATTCCAGGGCCAGTTACAACAGAAGACACTCCTATGGATGCTATTGATGCAAACAAGCAACTAGAGACAGCCGCCGAAGAGCCGGCAAGTGTCACACCTTTGGAAAACGCAATCCTTCTAATATATTCATTCATGTTTTATTTAACTGAGTCGGTAAGTTTAACATACGGTTTTTTTTTTTTAACTAAAATGTTGATTATTGCAGTTTTTAAGTTGATTTTGAGCATGAGGTGAAGAACTTAAAATGTCTTTATGAACCTGACTCCTGATCCTTTGAAGAGAGACCCTGAAATGAGCCACAGGTGTGTAGCTTTAATGGGCTCTTAGTTCAGCACATGAGGAGGCTTTGCTGCATGCTGGAGCTGGGCACAAGCACACCTGTCAAATGTGGTTCTTCCTTTCGGGACCTTTCAGTTTAGCCAGGAGAGAAGGACATTCACTTTAAATGTAATATGATAATGGGCAGGAGGAGAAGTATTTACCTGATGGTAGAACAATCTGTGGCATAAATTGGTTCATCGTGGAGGGAGAGTGATAGGAAAGGCCAGAAATTCGCTGAGATATGCTTTAAGCAGAGTCGAAAGACAGATGGGAGCTTGACTTGGAGTTGTCAAAATAGAAGGGCTAGGGGAACGAGATGGGTAGGGGGCGGGGCGGGCAGCATGCAGTCAGGCAGAAGAAATAACACATTCAGAGAAATGGAGGCATGAAGAAAAGGTTATTTGGGGAAGCCAGGGAAGCGTAGGTGGTTGGTGTTTTTTCTTTTTCTTTTTTTTTTTAATTGAGACAGGGTCTTGCTCTGTTGCCCAGGCAGGAGTGCATTGGCGTGATCTCAGCTCACTGCAACCTCTGCCTCCTGGGCTCAAGCGATCCTCCTGCCTCAGTCCCCTGAGTAGCTGGGATCACAAGTGCGCACCACCATGCCTGGCTATTTTTTGTAGAGGTGGGGTTTTGTGATGTTGCCCAGGTTGGTCTCGAACTCCTGAGCCCATGGGAGCTGCCCACCTTGGCCTCCCAAAGTGCTAGGATTACAGGCGTGAGCCACCATTCCCGGCCAGTTGGTGGTGTTAAAGTGTGGAGTTAAAATTAGCTGGGCAGGGTGATGCCCACCTGTAATCCCATCTACTTGGGAGACTGAGGCAGGAGAATAGCTTAAGCCCGGGAGGCAGAGATTGCAGTTAGCTGAGATCGTGCCACTGCATTCCAGCCTGAGTGACAGAGCAAGACCCTGCCTCAGAAAAAATAAAAATAAAAAAGTATGGAGTTAGGAGGGAGAAGGTCAGTTGGAAGGACTCAGGGAAAGTCAGAAAGGAAATTGTATACCATGGTGAGTGGTCAGACCATTGTTGGCAGAGATCCTTGGAAGATTTTAAGCAGGAAAGGGATTGTCAGGTCTGTTTCTTAGAAAGAGTCACTTATGGCAGAGTATTTATTCAGATCTTTCTAAAGGGAGCCATGCTCCAAATGAGACGTTTAATGTCTAGAAGCTTATCTAGGCTTTTTAGGACTTAGCTCCCCCTTGTGGTACTTGGTGGAATTGGCCATTTTTTTCTTGGTAAATTAGAGGAATAAGCAAGCTCTGGAAGTTGGAGGCCAGGTTGCACTTAGGGCTACAGAGAAAGTATGCTCCTCACCAAAGCCATTTCCTTTAGGTTCTGTTATTTCAAGACTTGAATAGGAAAGAGCGTTCTTGTTGTTTTTCTGTTAAAATCCATGGGTTTCAAGCCAAGATGATTTTATTTCAAATCCCAAAGCTATCGATTAGAAGTTTAGGGCAAATTACTAAACTTTGAACGTCAACTTTCTCATCTGAAAAATTTAGATAATACCTACTCCGATTGTTGGTAAGAATTAAATGACATGATAATGTAAAATGTCTGGTGTAGCAACTGGCATTTTGTAAGATCTCATCCCTCACCTAATTCTCATTTGGATGGTCAGAGGGCATATAAAGACATTGAATACCTGGGGGTTTTAGGAGAAAGACCACCAGGATGGAAAACAAGTAGGAAAACCAAACCATTTTTCAGTATTATTCATGGTTGTGCTGGTGATAGCCACCTGGGTGAAGGTGTGTATTATCTGTGCAGTTGGAATAATGAAGTTTTCAGGGATTAAGACAGTCTCAGAATTCAGAATTTGGTTTTCAGAATGAAATTATCACTTGAAAAATTTAACAGCCCCAGTTGTAGAAGGAATTCTTTATTCATTGTATTTCTAGATACGCACAGAGCCCTCTTCTAGGCCTGGGTTGGGGCATATAGGAGTGGTGTAGGATATGATCTGTGATCAGGGGATAACAGGGAATGACAGACATGAATGGCAAGATATAAGGGCGCAGTGTTATAAGATGCCGACTTGAGAGGGATTGTCAAAAGAGCATTTTGATGGCTAAATATGTACTAGAAATTGTGCTAGGAATACAAGATTCCAAGAGCTATAAAGTGTAATTCTGACTTTTGAAAGGCTTAAAAAAAGGTTTACCAAATACATGTGAAAACTGGAGAAAGTGGAGAATATAGGAAATAGTTTATGCAAAGTATCAAGTAGTTCATATGGATAATTGTTTCATAGGGTTATGGAGTAATGGGGTGCTGACTTTATTGGGAAAACTATACCAGAGGTCAGACTCATAGATCAATAATTGATGAATAGTTAGTGGAATCTTAGGGTTGGAAGAGACCTTAGAAGCTACTAGTCCAACTTCTCAGTAGTCATAGCAATTCCCTGTACTCTAACCCTGCCATTTTGGGACCTGTGCGTCACTGGTTCCTAGTGTAAGCCACCTACCTTGCAAGACTATACATTCCTTTGTTGCCTAGTTCATTCTTATACTGACTCCAAATTTTCCTCCCCATGATTTCCTCTATAGAATCTAGTTTTCTTTTTGCATAGTAATCCTTTAAATATTTGAAGTTATATTTTAATTTATTTTAGCATTTTATCCTGGAAAATTTCAAATATTCAAAAGCAGAGAATCCATGGGACCATCACCCAATAATTCCCAAAAGTGACTGAACCATTTTATACTTCCATCAGCAGTTAATGAAACTTCCATTTGACCACACCTTCCCTAACACTTGGTATTATCAGTCTTAAATTTTAGCCATTGTAGTGGGTATGTCTTTGTGGTTTTAATTGTAATTCCTGATGATTAATGATATTGAGCACTTTTTCACTGCTTATTGGCCGTAATTTTTTGTGTGCAGTTCACTCTGACTAGCTGGAATTCAAATGTCTTGCAGCCCTGTGACAACTCTGGGAATTGTTTAGCTTACAGTTGTTCTTTTTTCCTTTAATTATTCTTTGCCTATCCTCAAGGAATCTTACCCTACACAGATGCTGTTTAGAATTCAGGCTGAGGCTGAAGGGGAGACCTCCTTGCATATTTCTGGAACTCTACTTGTTCCTAGTGTCCATCTTTTTTTTTTTTTTTTTTTTTTTTTTTTTGAGACGGAGTCTTGCTCTGTTGCCCAGGCTAGAGTGCAGTGGCGCCATCTCGGCTCATTGCAACCTCCACCTCCCAGGTTCAAGCGATTCTCCTGCCTCAGCCTCCCAAGTAGCTGGGATTACAGGCACCCACCACCACACCCGGCTAATTTTTGTATTTTTCAGTAGAGACGGGGTTTCTCACCATCTTGGCCAGGCTGGTCTCGAACTCCTGACCTCGTGATCCACCGGCCTCGGCCTTCCAAAGTGCTGGGATTACAGGTGTGAGCCACTGTGCCCAGCCCATAGTATCCATCTTTCTGGTACCTTTTCCTGCATATTTCAGATGCCTCAGTCTCCCCGAGCTTTAATCTCTGCCTCCTCTGCAAGATTGGTGTACTCTGCTTGGGTTCCCCATCCCTGCACTGAAGTCAAGAAAGTACCACCAGGTAGAAAGCTGGGAGGTTGTAGAGCTCACCTATTTGTTTCTTTTCTCTCAGGGGTCACAATTATATGCTGCCTGTTGTTCTCTATATGAAAAACAGTTTTTAAAATATCTTTTGTTTAGTTTGCTTGTTGCTTTCAGTGGGAGGGTGAGTCTCATACCAGTTACTGTCTGTGGAGTTCTTTCTGTTATTGTTGTTGTTATTGTAGTGCATTCATTGAAGAACAGTTTTGTTTGGCTTCTAAGGTATATGATGGTCTAGATTTTGCTGACTACATCCCCCTGGTGTATTTTAACATGTTCCTCTGGTTCTTTATATTTCCTGGGAATTGATAGTTGCATCAGTAGTCAAATTCAGATTCAATTTTGTTTGTCAAGAATACTTAATAGGAGATGTTATGTACTTCCATCAGGAGGCATTTAACATCTGGGTGTCCCTCTTTTTTTAAAATTCTCTTTATATTGTTCCTCCTTCATTTAAAGGCTGGGGCATTTCTACAAAGAGAAACTTATGATCAAGTATTCTTTACACTGAGATTTGGCTTGTGTAGTTAAGACAGGGTAAATATTTGATTCTTTTTGTTTATTTAAACAATTTTCAAAATAACAAGTTAGACAACTCATTCATGGCATTATCAAATGATGCCCAAAGGGTTTTGTTTGTTTCTGACTCTTTCTAATAATCATTATGCTGTCATGGATTTAAAAATATTTGGTGTGTTTCAATCCAATCAAGAATAATTCTTTTTTTTTTTTTTTTTTTTTTTTGTTAAGATAGGGTCTCACCCTGTTTCCCAGGCTGGAGTCCAGTGATGTGATCACGGCTCACTGCAGCCTCAACCTCTCTGGGCTCAGGTGATCCTCCTACCTCAGCCTCCTGAGTAGCTGGGACTACAGGTGTGCACTACCATTTTTTATATTTTTTGTAGAGACAGGGTTTTGCCATGTTTCCCAGTCTGGTCTCAAAATCCTGGGCTCAAGTAATTTGCCTGCCTCAGCCTCCCTAAATGTTGGGATTACAGACATGAGCCACCATGCCTGGCCAGTTATTCTTATTGATGATCAATTTACAATTATAATTGGAGATTTCAGTATCCCTTCTCAATAACTGATAGAATAGGAAGTCAATAAGGATCTAGAAGTTATGAACATCATCATTAACCAACTTGACATTATTGATGTTTATGGAACATTCCACCCAAGAAGAGCAGAATACATATACTTTTTAGTGCACATGAAGCGTTTACCAAAATAAACTATATTATCAGCCATAAAACAAGTCTAATGAATATAAAATGATTCAAGCAGTACAAAGTGTGTTCTCTTCACAGTATAATTAAGTTAGAAATGAATAATGGAAATATCTGGAAAATCCCCAAATATTTGGAAACTAGGTGACACACTTCTTTCTGAACATCTTATGAGTTTAAGAGGAAAAGGAGAAATTAGTATTTTGAGATGAATGAAAATGAAAACAGGCCAGGCGCAGTGGCATCCCAGCCCTTTGGAAGGCTGAGGCAGGAGGATCACTTGAGCCCAGAACTTCAAGACCAGCCTAAACAACATGGTGAAATCCTGTTTCTACAAAACACACACACACACACACACACACACACACCTGGACATGGTGGCACATGTCTGTAGTCCCAGCTACTCAGGAGGCTGAAGTGGGAAGGTTGCTTGAGCCCAGAGGTCGAGGCTGCAGTGAGCAGAGATTGCACCACTGCACTCCAGCCTGGGTGACAGAATGAGACCTTGTCTCAAGAAAAGAAAAAAAAATAAAGACAAGAAAATGAAAACAAATATATCAAGTGTGTACAATGTCGCCAAAGAACTAGTGGGAAATGTATAGCACTACCTATATTAGAAAAAAAAAGAAAGGTCTCAAATAAGTGACTTTATTTTCCACCGTAAGAGACTAGAAAAAGAAGAGCAAATTAATCCTCAAGTAAACAGAAGAAAAGAAATAATGAAGATAAGAGCATAATTCAATGAAATAGAAAACAAAAGGAAAAGAGAGAAAATCAGTGCAACCAAAACCTGGTTCTTTGAGATTAATAAAACTGATTAACCTATAGCCAAAGCGAACAGGGAAAGAAGAGAGGGAATACAGATTACCAATAGCAGCAATCAGAGAGACATCACCACAGATTCTTCAGATGTTAGAATTATAATAAGGGAATATTATGAGCAATTTATGTCAACTAATTTGACAATTTAGATGAAGAAATTCTAAAACACAGACTGCAAAAGCTCATTCAGGAAGAAACAGATAACCTTATGACTATTAAATAAATTGGAATTACAGCTAAAAACCATTCCACAAAGAAAACCCAGGTGGCTTCACTGCTGAATTCTATTAAACTTAAGATGAAGAAATAATACAAATTCTACACAAACTTGTCTATTAAACTGAAGAGCAGAAAATACTTCCCAGCTCATTGTATGAAGCTGATGTTACCAGGATATCAAAACAAGACAAAGACAAGTAAGAAAGAAAACCACAGACCAGTATCTCTCATAAACATTGGTACAAAAATTCTAAACAAAAATTTTAGCAAATCAAATCCAACAGTATATAAAAAGGAAAATACTCTATGACCAAATAGGGTTAACACCAAGAATACAAAGTTTGCTTAACATTTGAAAATCAGTGTAATTAACCATAATGACAAACTTTAAAAAGACAATCCATATGTTCAGTTCAACAAACACAGAAAACCACTTCAGAAAAAATCTAAAATTGATTACTATGTAATTTAAAAAACAATAAATATATCAACAAACTAGGAATGGAAGGGTACTTAAATCACTTTTATGAAAGACTTAAAATGAACATCATACTTAATAGTGAATGATTCAATGTTTTTCCCGCAAGATCCAGAAGTGAAACAAGAATGTCTACTCTCCTTACATCTGTTCAGTGTTACAAGGCAACAGCCAGTGCACTAAGGCAAGAAAAAGAAATAAAATGCATCCAGATTGGGAAATAAGTAAAATTGTCTTTTTTTTTGCAGGCAACATGCATAAAATCTGGTGGGATGTAGAAAAAAATCTACTAGATGTACTAAGTTTAGTAAGGTTGCTAGATAAAGATTTACCTCTAAAAGCAGTTGTATTTATATATAGTAGCAATGAACAATTTGAAATTGAAGTTAAATTCCATGTACAATAGTATCAAAAATATGGAGTACTTATGGATAAATGTGGCAAAGTGTGTAAGACATATGCATTAAAAACTATAAAATATTGCTGATAGAAATTAAAGAAGACCTAAATAGATGGAGAGATAGACCTTGTTTATGAGTCAGAAGACTATATTGTTAAGCTCCCCAATTTGATCACTTGCATTAACATAGCCCCAATTAAAAACTCAGAAGGATTTTTTTTTAAATGACAAGCTGATTCTACAATTCTTATGGAAAATGTAGAGGACCTAGAATAGCCCAAGCATCATGTAATTTCAAGACTTATTATAAAGCTCTAGTAATTAAGACAGCAGATGAATAGACCATTGGAACAAAATAGAAAATCCAGAAATATACATGTATGACAGTGGACTTCTGACAAAGGTGGAAAGACAATTAAATGTAAAAAGGAAAGTCTTTTCAACAAATGGTACCAAAACTATTAGATATTTATATGCAAAAAATTGATCCATACCTCACATCATGTACATAAATTAACTCAAAGCAGATCATAGACTTAAATGTAAACCCTAAAACTATAAAACTTCTAGGAAAAATTAAGAGAAAAATTTTGTTGAACTTGGATTGGCAAAGATTTCTTACAGTTGACATCAAAAGTATGATTCATAAAGGAGAAATTTGATAATTTGGATTTAATCAAAATAAAAACATCTCTTCAAAATACACTGTTATACAAACTATAGACTGGGAAAGAGTCACTGCAGAGCATCTATCTGATAAAATATTTGTATTCAGAATACATAAAGAACTCTCAAAATTCATCTAAAAAAATGTAATGCAGTAAAATTACACTTTACCATGGAAGATATACCAATTGCAAGTAAGCACATTTAAAAATGTTCAGCATAATTATCAGGGAAATGCCAATTTAAAGCAGAATGAGTTACCACTACACACTTACTATAATGGCTAAAATTTCAAAAACTGATTTTACCATGTGTTGGAGAAGATGTGGAGGAAATGGAAGTATCATACACTGCTGATGGGGATGTGAAGTGGTACAGCTATGTTGAAAAACAGCTTGTCAGTTTCTTAAGAAGGTAAACCTACACTGGTCATATGATCCAGCCATTCTTCTCCTAAACATTTACCTGAGACACATTTACCCGAGTGAAAATAAATTATACATGCATAGAAAGACTTGTAGATCAATGTTTTTGACAGTTTATTTTTTCTGCCCAGCTGGCACATTTACTGGCATTAAACATAAGACCCTTCCCTTCCCTGGCACCAGGAAGCCATGCCCAAGGGGTATCCCTCTGCCCCATTTCTGCAACAAACTCTCAGGTCTTAGCAGTAGCCTGAGCTGCCCCCAGGGCTCTGGGCTGCTGAATCGTCTGGCTCATCATTTCCATGACAGCCGGTTCCATGGCGTGCTCCTGGAGAGCTGGTGGATTTTCTCTATCTGCTTGGTTAGGAAGTCTGTCTTCCTCTTGAAGAAGTCCTTGGCATCCTCAGCTATCTTATCTACATAGTACCCAGTTCCTACATCAGTGAGCACATGTTCCACATCATGCAGCTTCTCATGGACATACATCAAACTCGTCAGTGGGAGGAGTAATTCTCTTCCCTCATTGCTCTTACTCAGCATGTTCAGACAGTCCTTGGCTTCTACATACTTGGTCTGTACCACTTTGAGCTGGGCAGTGGAGGTGGACAAGAACTCCATTTCCTGGTCCAGCTGGTTCTTGAGCATTTCTAGCTGTGGCAGATTCATCTCCGTGATAGTCTTGGAAGTTTTATTTGTAAAAGCCTAAAACTGGAAAAAAACAAATATCCATCTATAGATGACAGGTAAACAGATTATGGCATACCCATACAATGAAATGCTACTCAGCAATAAAAACAAATGAACCATTATAGATATGTGCAGCAATGTGGGTGAATTTCAAATTATGCCAAATGAGAGAAGCCACAGAAAATATAATCGTGCATTATTACATACATATAAAACTTTAGGAAATGCAAACTAATCTATTATGACAGACATTCTGCTTCGGGGGCAGGGAGGGATGAAAAGGGGCAGGAGATTACCAAGGGAATAAGGAGACTTTGGGAGGTTCACTATGTTGGTTGTGATGATGGTTTCACAGGTATATTCATATGCAAAACTGATCAAACTGTGCACTTTAAATACATATAACTTATTGAATGTCATATTTCCCTTAAAGCTGTAAAGAAAAAAAATCCTAACTTTCTTAGATAAAAGTAGTAGTCTCTACTTTTCTCTACCTTTTAAAAAAATGTATTCTGACAGCATACCCTAGCAGTATACAAAATTATTTTCTTTTATAGCTTCACAGTATACTTTGTTGTATTTAATATGTCTTTCATTCATGGCCATTTTGGTTGTTTCTAGTCTTTTGTTATAAGTAATGCTGGAATAATATAGTTTTGTGCATATATTTTTTCAGCATTTGTTGTTATATCCCCAGTAGCTTTGAGATAGATCTTTAGAAGTGGGATTGTGGAGTCAGTAGGTAAATACACAAGTTATTTCGGGAGACGCTGCCAAATCATAGGATTGTATGATTTTATGTAAAGATCAGCATAGAATGACAGTGCCTGCTTCCTCCACATTCTCTCACCTACAGAGTGTGTTGTCAAATGTTTGGATCTTGCCAAGATAAGTGAGAAATCATATTTCATTGTAGGTTCATTTTGTATTTCTTGTATCATGAGTGAGGCAGAGCATGTTTCCATATGTTTTTAAATTATTTGCATTTCTTTTCCTGGGATCTGTTCATTACCTCAGCCCATTTTTCTATAGGTTTGCTGGCGGCTATGTTCTTATTTGTAAAGCACTTTATATTTTAGGAATATTAATCCTTCATAATATGTTACAAATACTTTTTGTTAGGTTACCCTTGCCAAACTTTGATTATTTTGCAATTTTTTGGATGGGGTTGGGCAAGTTTTTTTGGTTTTCCAGTAATCAAATGTACAAATCTTTTTCTTTGTTGCTTTTGGATTTTGATACATAATTAGGAAGGTCTTGCCCACTCACATAATACATAGAGACAGTCACTAAATTTTTTCAACTACTTGTTTGTTTTCATTTTTTACATTCAGGTTTCTGATTAACTTGGAATTTATGAACAATGAGAAAAAGATCCAGTTTTATCATTTTCCATATTTTTATCTAGATATGTAATACCACTTATTAAAGTCTGTTAACCAGCTGCCTTGCTGTATCCCAAATTTCCAGTGCAGTTGGGTCTATTTCTGGATTTTTTATTCTGCCCCGTGGTCGGTCTGCATTCTTGGGCCAGTACCATACTGTTATTACAGATCCTGCCCTCCTCTTGTACCACACCCTTCATTGCTCTTCTTTCTCAGGGTTTTCCTGCTTGTTCTTGCTTGATTGTTCCTCTGAGTTGACTTTATATTCAACTCGAAGAGAGACCTTTAAAGGTCTAAAAATGGTATTTTTTATCTACAGATACCGTTTTTCCCCACAGATTAAATGTCCCTGGTTTCTTCAACTTTTGGAACGTCATTTCCATACTATTCATTATCCTTGTCCTTTTCCACAAGTCATGTCCCAGCTTCTCAGATGGCTTGAGCCCCGGAGTTCGAGTCCAGCCTGGGTAACATAGGGAGACTCCCTCCCCTTCCCCGCAGCCACCATCTAAAAAAAAAAGTGGGACCCATAACTGAACCCATGTGCATGGGGGTGACACGATGACATGACTCCTGGGTAAGACTTTTTAATAGAGTGTCGGCAAGAATGTGAGACAGCGAGCGCAATGGAGGTCTGGAGGCGGAACAGTAAGCAGAGGACTGAGTGGACAGGGAAGAAAGGCCGCGCACTGCAGCGGCGCCCCATCTGAGCGGTGGTCCTTCCACGCTGTGACAGGAAGGGCCAGCTCCGGGCCGGCACGAGAGACCTGCCTTTCTCCTTTTCCCCAGCTGCCGCCCCCAATCCTCCTCCACGTAGATCCCTGGCCTCCTTACTCCGGGGCTCTTTAAGTCGCCGGTTCCTGGCGGAAGCGCCAGTCACTTCCGCCTCCCTTCACTTGGATTCTTCCGCTCTAGCCCTATTCGCTCTTCTCTCCCGTTCCCCTCGATAGTTGGTTCCGTCTGCTCTGGCCCCGCCCTCGCCGGCCGGCTCCTTTGGTGCCTTGAAGTGCGCCAGGGGCAGTGGCTGATGACGTGTTTTATAGGAGGCATAAAGCGAAAGTGCAGGCAGCGGTGGAAGGCGAAGCTCACTCCCAGAGTCCGCCCCCTGAACTGGGGCCTTTCCGGAGGAGGAAGCTCTGAAAGACAGGGGGCCCAGTGCCATTCCGCAGGGAATTGTCGCTTGCGTTCAGCTGTTCTACACAATGGACTCAGTACCTGCCACTGTACCTTCTATCACCGCTACCCCGGGGGACCCGGAACTTCTGGGACCCCTGTCTGTGCTCTACGCAGCCTTCATAGCCAAGCTGCTGGAGGTGACAGTCCCCATTCCCAGGGGAGGGACCCAAGCTGTCACAGGCGGGTGGATGAGTTCTAAGCAAAGTGGGTGCGCTGATTGTGCAAAGGAGAAGTGGAGTGTGTCAGATCCGAGGAAAGCAAGACGTTTCTATGCTGTTTAGGGAGGCAGGTGGGAGTGTGTTTGAGAAGGTTTCGTCACTCTTTTTTTTTTTAATTGAGTACTTACGAAGTGACAGCACTTTGTGTTCTGGTGTGAAGTCATGATCAAAACACAGAGAACCTACAGGTCTTTTCCGCATAACCCCCGGCTCTGTTGCGGGATGGGACCAGTGTGATAGTGTACTTGTAGAGGGCTGCGAAAACAGCATAGAGCAGACAGGTGTTTAATGCACTGTTTTCAAGGAAACATTTAGAATTAAGGCACTAAATTCAAAGCGGTTTATCTAGATCAGTTATCAGGAGCTATCCGAACTTAGTCAGCATTTGTTCTTTGTTTATGTAAGTCGATTTAAGATTTTAAATCTTAGAGGAATAACACATTATTTGTGGTATTCATTATCATCATATTGGTTTTATTTGCAGCCATAAAAAGTTAGTTACTTGTATATAAAAGGTTTTTTGTCTTATGTGGTTTTTTAAGCAATAAAAACCAATTTATTCAAGAGAAAAGTATGATGCAGAGAGATTCCATCCATGTTTTAGATAGCATATTTTATCAGGGCCTATTGAAACTAGAAATATATGCCCAACCTAAAGATATTTAAGAGTCATAGTACTTCAAAACACCACAGGCCAAACAATAAGTATGAGACTCCCAGTATCCTATTTTTCTTGAAGCAGTGAGAGCTACTGAAGATTTTTGAGGGGATAGGTATCTGATAGAGTTGGTTTAGAATTTCTGTGATTGAGTCTTTGTGACTGCTTTATGGTAAGCTTCTTCAAGGTTTCTCATTATTTCTAACATTATTTCTAACATTCAGTTAGTTGCTACATTGCCTGATGATGTTCAGCCTGGGCCTGATTTTTATGGACTGCCATGGAAACCTGTACTTATCACTGCCTTCTTGGGAATTGCTTCGTTTGCCGTTTTCTTATGGAGAACTGTCCTTGTTGTGAGTAAATTAATGCATACTTTAACTCATAAATTCAAGTATGGTTTTATAATCACAGTCGTTTTTCAGTTTCTAATATGAACAGAAATCAATGCTTTTAATTCAAGCTAACCTTGTAAAATAATTTAGTATAATTTTTGTGTTGGTAAATTCTTAAGTGAATAAGATAACATGTATAATCTCAATGGGAAAACTTCAGTTTATATGTCCCTTATATCAAAATCTAAATTTTAAGAATTAGGTGAGTCTTTATTTCAACTCACAAAGGAAAAAAAGAAAGAATTAGATAGGTCATGTGTACACTGTTAGTAGAACTAGGAATTCTTAGAGCCATCCTGAAAAATAGTTTCATGATGTGTATGATAAGCCTTAAAAATGGTTATATCCTTTTATATTGTATTAATATCACGTCTAGTAATCGATCCTAAAGAAATAACCAATCGGCCAGGCACAGTGGCTCACGCCTGTAATCCCAGTACTTTGAGAGTCCGAGGCAGGCGGATCACTTGAGGCCAGGAGTTCGAGACCAGCCTAGCCAACATGACAAAACCCCATCTCTTCTAAAAATACGAAAATTAGCCGGGTGTTGTGGCACATGCCTGTAATCCCAGCTACTCAGGACGCTGAGGCAGAGAATCACTTGAACCTGGGAGGCAGAGGCTGCAGTGAGCTGAGATGCGCCACTGCACTCCAGCCTGGGTGACAGAGTGAGACTCCATCTCAAAAAAAAAAAAAAAGAAAGAAAGAACCAATCATGCATTAAATATCTTACATGGCCGGGTGTGGTGGCTCACACCTGTAATACCAGCACTTTGGGAGGCGGAGGCGGGTGGATCACATAAGGCCAGGAGTTTGAGACCAGCCTGGCCAACAAGACAAAACCCCGTCTCTACTAAAAATACAAAACTTAGCTGGGGATGGTGGCAGGAGCCTGTAATCCCAGCTACTTGGGAGGCTCAGGCAGGAGAATCGCTTGAACCGGGGAGGCAGATCATGCCACTGCACTCCAGCCTAGGCGACAAAGTGAGACTGTCTCAAAAAAAAAGTTTTAAATATCTTACATAAGAGCATTCCGTAGAATAGTATTTATTAGAGTGAAAACTTTGACATAACCTACTGTGATTCACAGTGGGAAAATTGTTAAATTATTGAATGTTCATATAATGGGATATTAGGCTGCTTTATATAATTCAAAGACATAGGGGCACAACAAATACTCACAATTTAACATGAAGTAGAAAAAAAGTAGAAACCAAGACTTTAAGGTATAGATAAACTGTATATTACATAAACATACACACAGAAAATAAATGCTGCAAGGAAATACAACAAAATGATAAAAATTCTTATATCTAGGAGATGAGGTAAGTTTTCAGTATTTAAAAAATGTGTATTTCCCAGATTTTCTGATTTGATCATGTACTATTTTACTCAGAAAGTATCTTTTTATTTCGAAATGCAAATTATATCATGTGTAAAGACATACCATTAATTTTTTTATCTTCTGTGCAGAATTTGTCTTTCAGACTTAAACGTATGTATGTATAAGTGTGTATACTCATACTTGTACATCCTTATGATTATGCTATATAGCATTCAGCTTCATAGTTATTTAACATAATTGGGAGAAGATTATTTGTGTAAATGAGCTTTGCAGATGAAAAGCTTTGTATTGAAACTTCACAGTTAAAATGGCCAAAATTATTGGATACAAATCTTTCTAAAACCGAGTACTCTTTTTCTGATTTCATAATTATATCGTATATATCATCATTAATAAAATTTTCTCTGCTTTCACAATTGATTGTAAAATTACTTAAAAAGAAGGGTCTTTTTTCCTGTGAGGCCTTCTCTAACCTCGTGGTGCTTTTCTTCAGATAAAAAGGGAGAATTAAAGGGTAAATGGAAGGGGAAAAGGTGAAAACATTTTACATTTCCCACTCTTGTTTCTCCTATTTGTTAATAAAAAAATTCTAACGCCTTTTTCGTTTTTCAGAAAGTTATATAGGCTCTGTGTCCTAACTGCTGTTCCTCAGCCTCAGCACTTGACTTTTGGAACCTTGGTCTCTACTTGCCTGTTAGTTTGGGTGAAATGGAGCAGAGGAATTAGCAAGGCCATGACATTAGAGAGATAGTAATTTCTTTCCATGTTGGAATTTTCTGAATGCATATTCCTGTAACAATGGTATTATAAGTGAGATTTAGATACTGGAATTATGGATACAGTATATTAATTATTATATACAGTAATACAGTATATTATGTAAACAGTATATTTACTGAGATTATGGATGATTTGTGGACTGGTGTTAGTATCTCATCAGCATAACATTTGAAAGGGAAAATATGTTCTGGGTTGCAAAGAAATTTAGTAATATTCTTTTTACAATATTAGTTACTGCTTAGATTTTCTTGTCCTATAATTTAGTGCTGGCTTTTGGGGGATGATTTGGGTGCCCTTTTAGGAAGATGATAGTTGTCATTTTTCTTGTTGCTTATGCATTTTCCTCTAGCCGTCTTCCCTTCCCTGTCAGGTTTATGAGCACTGTTTTTAGTGGTCTAGGAAAATCAAATAATCTAGCTTAGTATTTATAGCATTATTTTAAAATTCAGCCAGTAGTCAACTTTGAGTAGGATTTCTGAGGTGTTTTCTGGAGAGCAAAAGAGGTGTGCATCTTAGTACGAAGATCATACCTTTAATTTTGTTTCCTCAGAGTCTTTTTGAGTAGTCATTGTTTTTAGATTTCTTTCTGGCTATTTGGAGTTGTCAAATAAGTGACTTTGAGTAAATAAAACGTTAATATATTTATTACAAAAATATTAGCCATTTCTGTTATTCAATTAAGTGCTCATTTCATAAGACTGGTGCTCATTTAGATATATAAACATATCTTTAGCTGTGCAAAGTAAGATATTTACCTTAGTGCTTTTTCTGTCAGACCACAACATATCACTACTGGTTAAATTTGAAATGCTTTTTAACCTTTTTAAGTTTTTTCATCTTGAGGATTCATTATGCTAAACCAAGGTATTATTAAATTCTCGTTTGGTTACAATTCTGACAGTTGTATTAGAAACTATATACATCTATTAATAAAATGTTTGACATCAAATTTAATTTTATTTCTCTTTTCTAGGTGAAGGATAGAGTATATCAAGGTAAATCTTTAGGCTTATTTTGTTATTTGTACTATTCCCTCTGTATTGGTGTTTGATATGGATTTTATATATAAGTAGTTTTAGTGACTTCTGATGTCTGACTGACTTATAGCTTCTGAAAACTTTACTATTCCTAGGTTGCCAGGTTGGATGATAGAGTAAATGGCGATGCTACCAACTGAGATAGGAGATGAGGAGGAACAAATTGTGGGCGTAGGGAGAAGATAATTAATTTGGGGCAGATTGACCTTAAATGTTGATGTACTACCAATTTATTACATGTGACCAGTGTTCCTGTGCTAATGATTTAGTCAGTACATTAAATATTTATTAAGTAGATAATTTGAGGACTAGAAATAAAAATCAGCATGCCTGCATTTTCTGTTTCTCTTTGCAAATGACGTATTTGAAGTGATGCCACTTTCTGAGAAGAAAGATGCTTCATGCAGGGAGGAATATTGAGCTATAACATTTTACTGTATTTCCCATCTTGGAAATAAATTAGACTCTCATTGAAATAGAGTCTATTTCAATAATAATAAGAAATAAAGGTTCTTATTATATTTTTCTTAAATTGTATTTTTACATCCTTATTCTTGTTAGCAGATTGCTTTTTGTATTAATCTGTTTTCACACTGCTATAAAGAAATACCCAAGGCCTGGTGTGGTGGCTCATGCCTGTAATCCCAACACTTCGGGAGGCCAAAGCAGGAGGATTGCTTGAGCTCAGGAGTTTGAGACCAGCCTGGGCAACATGGAGAAACCCCATATCTATAAAAAAAAATACAAAAATAATCTGGGTGTGGTGGCACACACCTGTAGTCCCAGCTACTCAGGAGGCTGAGGCAGGAGGATTGCTTGAGCTTGGGAGGCGGAGTTTGCAGTGAGCTGAGATTGCGCCACTGAACTCCAGCCTGGACAACAGAGCAAGACCCTGTCTCAAAAAAAGAAATACCTGAAACTGGGTAATTTATAAGAAGTTTAATTAGCTCATGTTTCTGCAGGCTATAGGAAGTATAGCGGCATCTGCTTCTGAGGAGGCCTCAGGGAGCTTTTACTCATAGCAGAAGGCAAAGAGAGAGCGGGCCATCTTACATGGCGGGAGCAGGAGCAAGAGAGAGTGAGCGGGGAGGTGCTGCACACTTTTAAAACAACCAGATTCCACAAGAACTCAGTCACCATCACAGAATAGCACCACAGGGATGGTGATAAACCACTCATGAGAAACCTAGCCCTATGATCCAGTCACCTTCCACCAGGCCCCACCTGAACACTGGGGACTATAATTTGACAAGAGATTTGGTGGAGACACAGAACCAAACCATATCACTTTTTAAAACCATAATAGTTATGCTGAGAAGTTCTTTTTCCTCATAGTGCCAGATAACATGTCTTTGCTGCTGATACATTGGGTAATTCAGTTTCATTTAGTGATCATAATAACCTTATTAATTTTTTCTTTTTTCAGTCACGGAACAGCAAATTTCTGAGAAGTTGAAGACTATCATGAAAGAAAATACAGAACTTGTACAAAAATTGTCAAATTATGAACAGAAGGTATAATTATTCTTTTGTTTTTTTTTTTCCATGGTCCCAGCTTGAATTGTCACCTATCTTATAGTTCAGTTACTATGGTATTTTTAAATAGTATTTATTATTACATTAATTCCTATAAACCATCCAGATCTTAAGCAGTCATATGTGTAAAGTACTGTTTTCTTCTGTAAGAGGTCAGTCACTTGAAAATAAGTTCTGGTAGCACTATACTTTATATTTCTGGATTCTGAATGCTTTATTTTATATAGATCAAGGAATCAAAGAAACATGTTCAGGAAACCAGGAAACAAAATATGATTCTCTCTGATGAAGCAATTAAATTTAAGGTAAAAACTTCTTTTGGGGATTATATTTTAAAACTAAAGTAAAAGTAATGAGTATAACCAACCTTAATATCTTTTTTGTAGGATAAAATCAAGACACTTGAAAAAAATCAGGAAATTCTGGATGACACAGCTAAAAATCTTCGTGTTATGCTAGAATCTGAGAGAGAACAGAATGTCAAGAATCAGGACTTGGTAAGAGTTTTGCTGCTAAGTGTTACTAATAATTTGGGTTTTGAACTCTTTTGTAGATTGAGTTGAACTCTTTATTTTCCATGCTGTTATGTGAAGTAAGAGTACGAGTCAGGGAAGTTGAACCTACTTCTGTCCATTTTTGTGGAATTTTAAGTACTTACACAAGAAGTTATTCTTACAGGCCTAGGAAGTATTTTGGTTCTCAACCCTAGGTAATTGTCATATTGCTTGGCTCTGCCCTCCGAAACATGTGGAACAACTAAGAAACCCAGTTGAACAGTCCTTGTGTTTTGTTTTGTTTTGCAAAGTTTTTTTTTTTTTTTTTCTGTAAACATTTTATTTTATTAATAGAATAGTTTTAGAATGACCTAAAAGTTGCAAAGATAGTAGAGAGGGTTCCCATAAATCCCACACCCTATTAATCTTGATGACCTCACTGAGGTAGTATTGCCAGATTTCTTCACTGTAAAATTACTTTTTTTTTTTTTTAAACTTTTTGCATTATTGTACTCTTTGGAAGGAAGTTACTAACACAGCCCACAGTTAAAAAGTGAAGGGTTATGCTCCATCCCCTTGAGGAGCCAGAATCTTCATAAATTATCTAGAATTCTATATGGGTGATCTGTCTGTTCTCACTCCAATCTTACCATTTTTAATTTAGGCAAGAGAATTTTTAAAGTACCTTGGGGATTTTTTTTTTTTCTCTTGCCACAAGAAAAAAGAAAAGTCACATTGATTTGAACTGGTTTACTTAAAAGTTTTTTCAATTTCTTTTCTTTCACCTTTTAGTCTGGTCATCTACCACATTTTATTCTAACCAGGAAGGTTGTGTACTCCGTGAAATATTTATGCCTTTGATTATTTTCCCTTACCTCTTTAAGTTCTTGATTTTTCCCGAGGGCAAAACTGAAACACCTGCTTTTACCTGAAACATAGGGGATGGCTCTGGGACATACTTTGTTGATGTTTTTTCTTCTTAGTATGTATCCCAGTGTTTCTACTGAAATCCTAATATGCATTTTGTGTTCTGTTTTTACATGGCAGATATCAGAAAACAAGAAATCTATAGAGAAGTTACA
Source organism: Pongo abelii (assembly GCF_028885655.2). NCBI lineage: Eukaryota > Metazoa > Chordata > Mammalia > Primates > Hominidae > Pongo > Pongo abelii. Next base: position 26,797,225 of record NC_071985.2, on the reverse strand, counting down.
GGATGTTATTTCAATGAATGCCTCAGAATTTTCAGAGGTAAAGCTGACTATAATTTCTGCAGGATATTAATACTATATCATAGTTTGATTGCAGAGCAAAAATTTGATGTATGCTAAAATGTGCAAAAAATGAAAACTACATGACGTTGGGTTGGAAAAGTAACTTTTTTTGGTTTTCTTTGGAATTAATTCACTAATAGGAGTGTTTTGCATTAGGTTCAGATTGCACTTAATGAAGCTAAGCTTAGTGAAGAGAAGGTGAAGTCTGAATGCCATCGGGTTCAAGAAGAAAATGCTAGGCTCAAGAAGAAAAAAGAGCAGGTAAAGGAAAGTGCGTGTCCTGGGTCATGTAAAATAGAGAACCCAGTATCATACCTCATGAATGCCTTTACTCAGATCTATTTTTAAGGTAATATATGTGCAGGATTCTGTTCTTAGATATGCAAAGTTTAAACTGTGCTTCCAAAATTGAGTGTAGGTATCCATTCTCTATCTGTTCTGGATTTTCTGTTCTGTACAATTTATTTTGGCTATCAGAGTGTGTAGTCTTGTTTTGTCAAACACCAATTGCTATTAACTTGAGTAGCCTCAAGTGGGTAATAGATTGGCTTTTTAGACCTAAGAGTTAGATATTTTATAACCCTCCTTTGAGTAGTTACTGCTTCACTAGTCAAGGGAAGGTTACATGATCAGGAGTGTGGACTTGGGAGATAGTAGGATGAGCCCTTCTGTTCCTTCTGGAAGTGAATTATTTGAATTGGCTACAATTTTCTGAAGGATGCGATAAACAAGATCAATTTCCTTGACAGCTCTGATGTTCTCATTACAGCTCTGAGTGTTGGGGCCACTCTCCCCTCCCACTTAACCAAGGTCTTAGCCCATAGTGATAGGCCAAGGAGAGGCATGGTTCCTTACTTCCCTGTCTCATTCACGTGGTCCCGATGTCTCCAGTGCAAAAGCCCTAACCTGTGGGAATCATGTGTTTTAACTTTTCAGTTGCAGCAGGAAATCGAAGACTGGAGTAAATTACATGCTGAGCTCAGTGAGCAAATCAAATCATTTGAGAAGTCTCAGAAAGATCTGGAAGTAGCTCTTACTCACAAGGATGATAATATTAATGTAAGTACATTCTCATGAATACAAGCTTAATTCTTGTGAATTATGAAATCTGTTGAATTAAATGGAAAGACTCTTAATGCCCTTTTACTTCTTTTCTAGGCATTGACTAACTGCATTACACAGTTGAATCTGTTAGAATGTGAATCTGAATCTGAGGGTCAAAATAAAGGTGGAAATGATTCAGATGAATTAGCAAATGGAGAAGTGGGAGGTAAGATCAGCCTCAAGGAGGATGGACCCCTTTTGCCTTCCTGTCTTTAAGTGCACCAGTGCTACTTTTCAGCTGGCTGAATTTCCTCTTAAGCTTTCAAGTTGTAAATACATCGGATTTGAATGTATGTCTATTTGCATTGGGCAGAGGTGGATTGCTAGCGGGTGTGGTGTAGCAATAAGCATGCAATGAACACTGGCTTTGTTTTTACATTGAGACTAGAAGGGTGCACGGGAGCTGCACTGGTCATGTCTTACACCTCTAAGTATTGAACACATGCAGTAGTAGGAACTTGTTTCTCAATTTCATGGAGATAACATTTTAAAATTCGTCATCTCAGTAGCTGTGTGGTTTTAAGGCCCACAACTGGTTTTAAGAGTACTGAGGTGGTTGGAGGCATAAACTGACTAAGGCCATGAAAGAAAACCACAACTGGTTTTGAGAGTACTGAGGTGGTTGGATCCATAAACTAAGGCCATGAGAGTGGAGGCTATAATGTTGCAGTGTTTACTGATGAGGAAAATGTTTCTAGATGCCCTCTCTCAAGTTGGATATTGCTTGTGTAGTGGGTGTTTTAAACCACACCTGGTAGCAGATTCTGGAGGAGAATAGGAGGGAATCTTTCTGAATAAGACACTAAGCCCAGATGGAAGAAAGAGCTTTTATCTCACATGTTTCTTCTTGCTCAAGAATGGCATGTATAACATGTTTATTGTACAAATGGGAATTCACTTTTTCAGTCTTAAGTTTGCAGTTCTCTTAAAAGTCAGTCTAATCCTGTTCTGTTTTTGTTTGTTCTTTAAATGTTTGAACATGACAGTTGTTTGGGTAAATAGTTTTGGGTAAATTGTTTGGGTAAATAGTTTTGGGTAAATCAAGAAAATATAGATTTAAAAAGCAAGGGAAGAAAAAGCAATGAAAGAAAGCCTTTTGTTTTTTAGGTGACCGGAATGAGAAGATGAAAAATCAAATTAAGCAGATGATGGATGTCTCTCGGGTATAATCCTTTTTAGAGTCCCATAATTGCCTGTGAATGCTTTTACTATGCCTCACTTTTATGAATACTTGTCTCTTCTGCAATTTTTAGACACAGACTACAATATCGGTAGTTGAAGAGGATCTAAAGCTTTTACACCTTAAGCTAAGAGCCTCCGTGTCCACTAAATGTAACCTGGAAGGTAGGTTGCTTCTTGAGAAGAAATTGCTATATATTGGAAAGATACAAAATTGCATTAGAAAGATAAAGAGCGGCTTCCTGCTTTCATACTTTTCATTTCTCTCAGCACGAGCCCCCAGCCAAGTTCTCAAGTTCTTGTGCACACATATGGAACTCAAATGTTTTATCCTTTACAGACCAGATAAAGAAATTGGAAGATGACCGCAACTCACTACAAGCTGCCAAAGCTGGACTGGAAGATGAATGCAAAACCTTGAGGCAGAAAGTGGAGATTCTGAATGAACTCTATCAGCAGAAGGAGATGGCTTTGCAAAAGTAAGATTATCATCATTTACTGTTAACTGTATTGTCATGTGACTAAATAAATGTGTACTAATATAGATAATGTTATCGTTTTTCAGGATTATTTATACTCTTTTGCATCTGTAATTAGTATAAATTTGTCTTTCTTTCTGCTTTGTTTCTCATAAGCTGCATTTTTCTTTCCTTTCTAACCAGTAGTCAGAAACTGTTGCCTGGAACTCACTTAAGGGGGAGCAGTGTGCTGGTACTGATGGTGGCTGCTGTGGGAGTGCTTCTCTTTTGAAGATCTGGCCAAGCCTTGTCTGTGGCTCCACCACTTGTTTCACTTTCCTTTCTTTGTGGGCAATTATGTAATTTCCTTTAAACAGTCTGAGTGATTTGTATGACATGTGTTTTAGTAGAATAAAAACTTCAAAAAAGGAAAATTTACTTATTGAAGGTACATTTAGTTTTGGACTTCACAGAGTCAGATATTCAAACTAAACATAATTGTGGCAAAGATATTAGGAGTTTTGAATATAGAACTATTTGGTGTGTATATTTAGATATTAATCCTCTGAAATACATATCTCAAATTTCAAGCGAGGTACCTTTTGAAAGGTATATTTTTATAGTTCATTTCAAGTTTTTTGTCCACAAAAACATCTGAATTTTCTAAAAATAGGTTATCTGTGGCAGTTGCTATTTGTGTTTGCTCTTATGTTTTACTCTTTGGTGTATATGGCAGTGTGTGAGAAGGCCTCTCTTGCTAAGCAAATTTAACTTTTTTAAATGCTTAGACTGCCACTGCTGTATGCCATTAAATATTGAAACCATACCGTTAACTTTTTCTCTAATTCTTTGCTCACCAAGCCGCCAGTTTAGATTTTCCAAGTTTTGTTCAGGCCAGCTCTAAATGCCTGTCCTCCTTCAGAGAGACATTCCTCATTTCATTACTTTTTAAAAAAGAGCACTTCTCTGCCTCCAATAGTAATGTGAATTACTTAAATGGCAACTGTTTTTCTTCATGATACAGTTAACCCATTGATGTGGCAGTGTTTTATTCAACTTCCCCAAAATTCAGTCAGTCTCCATGTGTGGTTTGTACTCTGCTGTCTACCCCTAAAGTCACTGTGTTAGTTCAGGCCCTTGTCATCTTTTATGCCAGTCCCCTAGCTAATCATGTATCTCCAGTCTGTCTTTCCTTTTTTTTTTTTTTTTTTTTGAGACAGAGTCTTGCTCTGCCGCCCAGGCTGGAGTGCAGTGGGTGGTCTCAGCTCACTGCAAGCTCCGCCTCCCAGGTTCATGCCATTCTTCTGCCTCAGTCTCCCGAGTAGCTGGGACTACAGGCACCCGCCACCATGGCCAGCTAATTTTTTTTGTATTTTTAGTAGAGATGGGGTTTCACCTACGTTAGCCAGGATGGTCTTGATCTCCTGACGTCGTGATCCCCCCGCCTCGGCCTCCCAAAGTGCTGGGATTACAGGTGTGAGCCACCGTGCCCGGCTGCAGAATATACTTTAATGCAGGTTCAGTGAGTTTACTTTTGTATGAAAATGTCTTTATTTTGACTCCATTTTAAAAAGATCTTTCTGCTGGTTCTGGAATTTTGATAGTTGTTTAATATCAGCACTTTAAAGATAACCAATTATCTTCTGGTTTTAAAGTTTCTTTGAGGAATCTGTTATCATTCTTATTTTCTTTTCTCTTTTTTCAAATGTTTTATGCCTGCCCTAGCTGCCTTTAGTCATTTTTCTTTTTGGTTTTTCAGCAGTTTTCTTGGGAGGTGCCTACATGTAGGGTTTTGTCATCACCCCTCCACCACTACCCTCCTGCTTTTTCTTTTGCATTTATACTGCTTGAGGTTATAAACATCTCTTGAGTTTGGAGCCTCTTTTTTCACATATTAATTCTATCTCATTCTCACTTGTCCTGAGAATCCAATTCAACATACTAGGATCTCTCACCCCTACCCCTCGCCCAGTGCCTCCTACATTCTGAATGTGTTTCATTCTGGATGTTTTCTTCTGACCTATCTTCCAATGTGCTAAAAATCTCACCTCAGTTGTCTAATCTGCTAAAATCATTGAGTTCTTTTTGGTTTCACTATTTTTCACTTTTATAGTTTAATCCTCTGCTGAAATTTGTAATCTTGACTTGTACTTCCTTCAATTTGTAAGGCACAGTTGTTTTAAAATCTATGTGGTAATCCTATTATGTGGATCCCTTATGAGTGTGTTTCTCTGGTCTTCTAGATTGTGATTACATTGTCTTGTCTTGTGGAATGCCTGGTTGATTTTGATGGAGTGGTGAACATTGTTTGTGAAAATTGTAGGGGAAATTTCAGGTCTAAGATGATGTTATCGTCCTACATAAAAGATATGAGATTACCTCTAGCAGGTGGTCATTACTTTATTCTAGTTAGCAATTAAAATCATTCAAAAACGGCTTAGTTCCTTTAAAGGACATCGTATTTATTGCCTGTTCAATACTCCAAGTGTGCAGCTCTTTTCTGGTCTCAACCCAAAGCCTAGGGCTTTTACTAGGGGTCCTTCTCATTGACAGCCCTGAACTCTCTCCACTTCTTGTTTCTCTCAACCCAGGGATCTGTTGAAAGTTCTTTTCAGCCTTCTTACATATCTGCATTGTCTTCAATGCATGGATGAACCTGGGGGGAAATGGCTTAAAATGCCAGGCTTACTGATAGTTCTGTGTTTTTTCCTACTGGATTTTCTTCACTGCTTTATTAGCTTTCTGATGCCTTCGAGCACATTCTTTCTATTTTTGTCCATATGTTCTTATTTTCAGTGTTTGCAGACTAACTCCTCCATTATTGGAAACAAAATTCTCTTGAATCTTTCTTCAAGACTTGTTTTTTCCACATCCCTTCCTAAGCCAGAGTCAGAGAGGGATTGTTCTGTTCTTATATGCACCTTTTACACATTCAACTGTCAGCTCCATTAGTGCGGAGGTGGCACTTACCATACCCATACCTTTATCTTAGCCTCTTACAAGGTAACTAGTATATTATAACCATTCATAAAATATTTGCTGAAGTATTGAATGAGCAGTTGTAAAAGAATACATAAACTTTTTTCTCTTTGGTGTTAATAACCCTTTTTACTATAGCTCCTCTATTTTTGTTTCCAATTTATAGAAAATTTTCAAGTATCTTTTGCATCAGAACTATGAGTAAAGAAGTACAAGGGTAACTACAAGTAGCACTTTTAAACCGTTAAATGTTGCTGCCTTTACAATCTGTGTTATAGTTGGCTGACCTCTTGAGCTTGAAGGTTATCAGGTTAAAACCAATTTCCAGTACATAGCACCCTGATTACGGGACAGTTTGGATTCTTTTTCTATTCAACAGACATCGCCAGTACTTGGATTTGTCTCTTTGCTTTATCATGATTCCATTGAAATAGGTAGGGGAGCTCCATATCTGAAGTGTGAAAATGTTCTGGGGTTAATTGTACAGTTAAGGACATGTTCTAAAAAGCTCTTTCATTGGCTGTCTTTATCATGGTACCAGTCTCTTGGATTGAGAAACAGCCCATAAGAAAATTAATTAGTGGTCTTTCCATGGTTAGAAATAAGAGAAGTAATTATCTCCTGCATTATTCTAATAAGCTTAACTGTGTTAGTTTGATCAGTCCTGGCTTTCTACATTGAAGAAAAGTGAGCATTCATCATTTCAACCCAACAGTCTTTCCCATGGGACACATAGTGTTTTTTCACATTTGTTTCATTTACTAGTGAGGAGAGAATTATGAGACGTTAGAAAATGCAGGTGATGTATCAACAGGCCACAGTTGGATTTTTATCCTAAAGGGCAGTTTTACTTCCTTCCTATGACTTTGTATAATCTATGCACTTTTAAGAATAGGATGGGAAGTGAGATTTTATTGGAGTATTCAGACAGAATGCCAGGAGGAAAAGAGAAACACTTTCATTGACAACCAGTTTTATCTTAGGAAACTGAGTCAAGAAGAGTATGAACGGCAAGAAAGAGAGCACAGGCTGTCAGCTGCAGATGAAAAGGCAGTTTCGGCTGCAGAGGAAGTAAAAACTTACAAGTAAGTTCACCTTCTAAAGAGGGTATCAGTGGCTAATGAAACTAGTGTTGGCTTTTTTTATTAGCACAAAAGCATAAATAAATGGTTAGAGGACATGAATACATCAATTCACACAAAAGAAAAATTAAATTTTAAGTTAACAAATGGAAAAATATTAACAAATACCCAGTGTTGGCAAAACTGTAAGGGAACTTGATTCATGCAAACAGTTCTGCGGGTTGGAGGGGGTGGGAGCAGTTTGTTATATGAGGTATCAAAAGCCATTAAAGTGATTTTGCCATTTGATAGACCCAGTAGTCCTAACTTTGGGAAAATTTTTATGATGTAATTAAAGGATGAAAAAAGGTTTATAGTGGATGATATTAATAATAGGATTATTTGAGAACATATTTAGGAACAGTTAAAGGAATTTTAATATATCAACTCAATCTCCAGCTGTTAAAGGAAATTATGTATCATTAGTTTTCATCATATTGTACTTTTGTTATAACCAACCATGTAAAATATGCTTTATATTTCTGGATAAGCTCTATTAGGGTACAGTTGTTAGAGTAACGGTTAACATAGTCAGATTGTTCGGGTTTTTATTCAGTTGTGCTTTAAATGATAAAGCCAAGTGTAATTCTTAGGCGGAGAATTGAAGAAATGGAGGATGAATTACAGAAGACAGAGCGGTCATTTAAAAACCAGGTAATAATTCTAGTGCCCTACTATATAGTGCCCAGAATTCTTTGATAACTAATAGAGGCTATTATAATGAATCTGTAAGCATATTTTGTGATCTATTATCTTTTTCAGATCGCTAACCATGAGAAGAAAGCTCATGAAAACTGGGTAAGATTTCTTTTTTTCTTTCCCTTATTTTGTGCATAGTCTCCCACAACTGAATTTGGATATTTTTCTTCAATAGCTCAAAGCTCGTGCTGCAGAAAGAGCTATAGCTGAAGAGAAAAGGGAAGCTGCCAACTTGAGGCACAAGTATGTGATTTTGATGCCTATATTTTCAGTGTGTGTTCTCTTAAGGAATTGGTTTCTATTTCATATTTAACTCTTTCTTAAATATTCTTTCTCTATATTCAAGATTATTAGAATTAACACAAAAGATGGCAATGCTGCAAGAAGAACCTGTGATTGTAAAACCAATGCCAGGAAAACCAAATACACAAAACCCTCCACGGAGAGGTAAGGGAGCACCTTGTAAAGGGCAACAATCTGTTTTTTGATGTAAAATGTATGTAAGTGACTTTTTGTTTCTGTGTGTAATGGTTATGGTACCCTAGGAATAATCCCAAGAACTGAATAAAGAAAAAAAGGCTGTCTTAAAATGCTAACAAGATGCTGTCATCTTTAGGTCCTCTGAGCCAGAATGGCTCTTTTGGCCCATCCCCTGTGAGTGGTGGAGAATGCTCCCCTCCATTGACAGTGGAGCCACCTGTGAGACCTCTCTCTGCTACTCTCAATCGAAGAGATATGCCTAGAAGTGAATTTGGTGAGCATTCACATGTTTCCTTGCAATACTCTTTTGGGTGGCTTTTTCCCTTTTATTTGAGAATTCTAATGCAAACACTTTAGAATTCGGGTCTGTCCAGTATAGAAAAGAAAATTTCTTAATTTGTCTTGGTGGATTCAACTGCAAGTATTCAACTGCAAGATTTGCTTTAGAACAGAAGGCATTTATTATTTTCCTTTATTGTTTTGTTTCTCTTTAATTTTTTACTCTGAAGTGTAAGCCCTTATCTTTCAATTAAAGTTCTGTGGGTTTCCTCTCCCAAATATAGCTGACCTTTGAACAACACAAGTTTGATCTGTGCAGGTCCACTTCTATGCAGATTTTTTTCAAAAAATATTTTGGGAAATTTTTTGGAGCTTTGCAATAATTTGAAAGACCTTGCAGATGAACCACATAGCCTAGAAATATAAAAAAATTAAGAAAAATTTATGTATGTCGTGATCACATAAAATATATGTAGATACTAGTCTATGTTATAAACTATTGGAAAACATACAAAGATCTATTTTAAAAAGTTAAAATTTATCAAAACTTGCACAAGCAGATGTACATGACACCATTCACAACTGGGAAAAAGGAAACATGTAAAGATGCAGTTTCAAATCATAAATGCATAAGATTAGCTGTAGTACATACTGTAGTACTATAATAATTTCATAACCACCTCCTGTTGCTATTGCAGTGAGCTCAAGTGTTGTGAGTATCCGCTTAAAACACCGTGTGATGTTAATCTCCATGTGGGCAGTTCATCTTTCCAGTAAATTGTGTATCACAGTAAACATCATCTCTCATGGTTCTTGTGTTTTTCATGTTTAGTGCAATAACATAAACTTGAATAACACCATGGGACCCTTATAAAATGCCACTAGTGATGCTGGAAGTATTCTCAAGAAGCAAAGTCATGACACTACTAGAAAAAGTTGAATTGCTTTGATATATACCGTAGTTTTGGAGTGTGCAGCTGCAGTCATTTCAGTCAGACGATTCATCTTGTAAACAGACCATGTACACGTACAGTACAAATACAATACAGTGTTATAAATACATTTCCTCTTCCTTATGATTTCAATAACATTTTCTTTAGCTTACTTTATTAAAGAATACAGTATACAATATATATACAGAATATGTGTTAACTGTTTATGTTATTGGTAAGGCTTCTGGTCAATAGTAGGCTATTTATTAGTAGGTAGGTTTTGGGGAGTCAAAAGTTACACGTGGATTCTTGACTGCGCAGGGGATCAGCACACCTAACCCCTGCATTGTTCGAGTCAACGGTATTATAAAAGTAGCCTTAATAACTTTATCGTTTATGCGGCATACATGTTTCCACTTCTCATGACTATAGTATGAAACGCTGTTGAGTCTATTTTGAATCCTAAATATGTCTATAATACTCAGTAAGATACGGAAGTCAGATTACATATACACTGAACAAAAATCACCATGTAGAATACTGTACATGTAAGTCTGTAGCTTGAGGTATAGAACCAGAGCCATTAATGTGCAGGGCTTATTGTTCTTTCAGTGCAAGGCAGTTCTTATTTTAATTCTTTAAGTCCGTGCATAAATTGTAAGTGATTTCCCTTCATAAGTATTGGGAGACCCATTTTTAATGTTGCTTTCCAGATAAGACTTGAACCCTGATCTGTCCACAATTGATTATTTCTTCCAAAAAATACATGTAAGGACTCTGTTATTTCTTTCTCAAGGATCAGTGGACGGGCCTCTACCTCATCCTCAATGGTCAGCTGAGGCATCTGGGAAACCCTCTCCTTCTGGTAAGGGAGAAAGAGTGTTCAAAGAGTCTAAAACCATGCAGGAAGTGGGGAGAGGATTTTTTTTTTTTTAATCCTCCTCACAGAGTACACAAGTCAGAATAAGTCTAAATCAGTTCTCTGGTCTTTAACAGATCCAGGATCTGGTACAGCTACCATGATGAACAGCAGCTCAAGAGGCTCTTCCCCTACCAGGGTACTCGATGAAGGCAAGGTAAATGCACCCATTTTGAATAATTAGTTATTTCAGGAACATTTAGCTCTTCCTACAACTCTCTCTTTGCCTCATCTCCTATTTGTGTGTTCTATCTGTACTATCTATTTTTTAAAAAAGCAAACTGTTCTCCAAAAGCCTGAAGTCCCCTCAGTTCCCAGCATTACATCTTTGGCTGAGTGTCCAGTAGCAGTAAGTACTTAGAAGTGTGGACTGAACTGGGCTATAAGTTGCATGGCAATATTGATCTTACTTTTATCCTTGACTTGGGAGTGTTGCTGAAATCTGATGGAGTCATTGGCCTTTTCTCCTCTCTCCTGTTTGATTAGACATTTAACCTGTGTGGAGCATCTGCTGTAACTGTTAACTTAAACAAAAGTGAAAAGTCCCCACTCTTGTGTGTCTCAGTGTTTAATGCTGTTAGGCAAAGTAAATTCATTGTGTAATTCATTATTATGTCTTCATTTGGAAGTGTGCTATTTAAGAATACCTACAGTTGTATACTAGGCAAACCCTATTTTGAATGATCTGAAATTACAGATTGATAACAGAAGAATGTTTGCTGGAAGTGAAATACTGAATAGTGGAAGTCTATAATTACCTGTTGAGCCAGTTCCCAGCAGTGTCCTTAAACAGTGTCCACATAAGTGTATTCTCTTGTAACTTGTATAGCTGTTATGGCTGGTAAGTCCTCTGATCATACTTCACTGTGATTCTCGACATTGAAATTAAAATAATTTTAATGATGGAGAGTTTCCAACCCACTTTCCCATAGGAAATGATTAATCAGTATCTCATAGTAGACAGTATTACTAGTGAATGAAGGTAAATAGAGCTGTGCTTGTGTAATTTGTGTACATAACATTGTTTCTCTTGGAAAATACTTCCAAGTTCCAGCACAGGACTCCAGGAATACACATTTCTTGAGAAATGTTTTTATCTAAGGGCAGCTTGGATAAGACCCAAGACCCCTTTGAAGTAGGAGACTTCAAAGAGTGTAGAGACTACTTTGTTAGAAAGGAGAAGCAGAGGTGGAAAGAACATGGCCTTGGAGTCAAACCTGGCATGGAATTCCAGCCAGCCTCTTACATGCTGTGTGACCGTCAGCAAATCTAATACTCTCTGTGCCTGTGTTCCTGCATATTTAGAATAAGATGGTCCTATTAGAGATTTAGAGATGTGAGAATTCGTGTTAATATATGTAAGGCCTACAGAAGGTACTCTGAAAAATCGCTATTACATGGTAGAGAATGGATTTTTCATTCCCTTTCATTCTCTGCATTCTTAATATGGAAATTACTCTGATGGGAGGGATGTGCAGAGGGAGTGACTGCCTTAGAAATAGATGTGTGAATGGCATAACTTCTATCATTAGTCAGGAATGACCTCCATTTATAACCTGTGCGTTCCCTTCCATTTGCAGATGTAAGCAATAATATGATTACAGCAAGTGTTCACTCCTGTGGCATACTTTTAACCTTTCTAAGCTTGTCAGTGGGAACAAATGAGAGGGGTAGAGTTTTTTGCACTAATTCTGCTCTTTGGACAAGTGCCTGACATCTGCTTCATTGGGTTTTAGTTTTTACTGGTGTTGGTGCTTTTGTCTGTCATACCATAGTATTTCAAAACTTCAATTGCTTCTACTCTGCAGGTTAATATGGCTCCAAAAGGGCCCCCTCCTTTCCCAGGAGTCCCTCTCATGAGCACCCCCATGGGAGGCCCTGTACCACCACCCATTCGATATGGACCACCACCTCAGCTCTGTGGACCTTTTGGGCCTCGGCCATTTCCTCCACCCTTTGGTAAGATGATCTGAACAGTAGTAATTGACTTGTAAAGCACATTCATCTTCTCCCTCTATCCCTTGCTAAAACAACTGCAATTGCAGGGCTTTGCAATGCAGCGATGAAGCTGATTGAGTACACTAACTTTTCCCCAAGTTTCTTTGGAGACAAAGGGTGCTGCATAATCTCCTGTGATTAGATGGGCAATAGTTGTCTCTAATAGAACAAGCAAAGGGGCTATTTATAAAAAGCCAGAAATATTCATCACATTGAACATCTGTGGCTATGTACTAGGCTCTGCAATGGATAGCAAGGTAGATAAAATACATCCCCCTAACTAAGATGTCCTGTAGGTCACAAATATACACATTCTGCAACAAAGCTTCTAATCACCCATAATGGAAGCATAAGCAGTAGGTCACAGAATATTAAGGAAAGATAAAACCCTCAACCCTCACCTTGGGAATACAAAGAAGGGAGATATGAAAGAGAAGGTAGAATTTAACAGCTATCTAATGAATGCTGCTGAATTTAATTAGATGGAGCTGGAAAGCCTTTTCCAGCAGGGCAAGCACCTTAATTTTTATGGCATTTATTAGGTACATCTTGAGCTACTGCATAAATTTTTAACTGATACACAGTAGTTAATGGAATTTATCAAAATTTTTATTGCAATGAAGCCATATTTAGTCTGTCTTCTTGGTATGGTATATAGTACTTCCGAGTACAAATCTATCTCTTTTTTTCAGATAAAGATGACAGGCCAGGCACAGTGGCTCACGCCTGTAATCCCAGCACTTTATGAATCCCAGCATTCATTAGATGAGGCTGAGGCAGGTGGATCCCTTGAGCCTAGGAGTTTGAGACCAGCCTGGGCAACATGGTGAAACCCCCATCTCTACAAAAAATACAAAAATTAGCTGGGAGTGGTGGCGTGCACCTGTAGTCCCAGCTACTGCGGAGTCTGAGGTGGGAGGATCAATTGAGTCCAGGAGATTGAGGCTGCAGTGAGCCATGATCACTCCATTATACTCCAGCCCGGGTGACAGGCAAGACCCTGCCGCCAAAAAAAAAAAAAAAAAAAAGGATGACAGACTGTATTAACATACCTGGCATTATCTTAATTTAGATACGTTCCTAGGAATTTACTTGAAATAATTTTTGTTTTCCAGGCCCTGGTATGCGTCCACCACTAGGCTTAAGAGAATTTGCACCAGGCGTTCCACCAGGAAGACGGGACCTGCCTCTCCACCCTCGGGAATTTTTACCTGGACACGCACCATTTAGACCTTTAGGTTCATTTGGCCCAAGAGAGTACTTTATTCCTGGTACCCAATTACCACCCCCAACCCATGGTCCCCAGGAATACCCACCACCACCTGCTGTAAGAGACTTACTGCCGTCAGGCTCTAGAGATGAGCCTCCACCTGCCTCTCAGAGCACTAGTCAGGACTGTTCACAGGCTTTAAAACAGAGCCCATAAAACTATGACCTCTGAGATTTCATTGGAGAGAAATTGTACTGTGCATTATTCATTACAGTAAAGGATTTCATTGGCTTCAAAATCCAAAAGTTTATTTTAAAAGATTTGTTGTTAGAACTAAGCTGCCTTGGCAGTGTGCATTTTTGAGCCAAACAATTCAAAAATGTCATTTCTTCCCTAAATAAAAATCACCTTTTAAGCTAGAGCGTCCTTACAACTTTGAAATGTGCAATAAAGAATACCTGTGTTTTAGCTAATGTAGCATATGTAACTGCAAAATGATTTAGAATGTCATGAAAAATATGAACATTTCCTGTGGAAATGCTTTAAGAACATGTATTTCCATTATCCTATTTTTAGTGTACACCAGCTGAATACAGAGCAATGGTGTTTATAAGCGTTTTTTTTTAAACTATCTGGTCACAAAGACTGTTACGCTAAAAATGTTTACTAAAAGATCACTAAACTATCTCCCCTCTTGCTGAAGTTATTTGTAGTAACAGCTCATAAAAATTTGTTTATTAATATTTCCCAAGTGTCTGTTGATTCATTGGGCTGTTATGAGGCTTGTGCCATTTGGGGAACGTGTAAACTCAGGCTCCCAGAACTGAAGATGGTGGCTGGTGGCACACTTCCAGCTGCTCCTCCGTCACCTGTGAACTCTACAAGTGATGTCTTTTTATTCAAAAAGAAGTTTATTTCCCACTTGTATAGCATTCACATGCTTTCTTTACGATCCTCATTGTCTATTTGAGAATGGTTTTCTGAGTGAGTTTACATTAGTAGCAAGAGTTGTTTGACCTGATGTTCCATTGCTTTTACCATTCCTGTAGAAAAAGGGTGCACAACAGAAAAATGAAAATAATGTGTCATAGCCATAAAAGTACAGAAATCTTTAAAAATTTTAAAATGTACAGTCCCTTATCTTTCCCATTCCTTGCCACTGATTTTTGAGGAATATAATAAAAAGATTGGAAGAGTATAATGCCATGAGAAAGAATGATTTAGGACTGTGAGGGTTATATCATGCCCTAGGTCAGCAACCAAGGGTTGAAATCAATTCTTTTTTAGGGGGAATGGGGGGGGGGCGACAGATATTATTCCAAAATTAATATTTAAACATTGGTGTTTTTATTTAAAAATCAGTAACTAACCATCTGGAATTGCACCATACTGAAAGTCTTATCCATTACTACACTGTGTCTTTAAAACAATGTTTCTTTAAATACTCTACAATGTTTCTAAGAACGAACTTCAGACATTTTAATTACAGTAATAATAACACTCCTTTTAAGGAGTTTAAGATCCACACTAAAACTAAAATCATAAAAGGCTGATACTTCTTTTGTTTGCTACTGGGCTATATTCTTCCATTCTTTGAAGTCCTATGATGTAATATTTTT
This sequence comes from Pongo abelii, assembly GCF_028885655.2. Lineage (NCBI taxonomy): Eukaryota > Metazoa > Chordata > Mammalia > Primates > Hominidae > Pongo > Pongo abelii. The sequence goes on along the minus strand of NC_071985.2, from coordinate 26,782,188 downwards.
GAAACCTAGTGTATGTCTTGTCACTGTTGTGATATTTAATCGATTAAGAATATCTTATAAAAAGGAGCAAAAGTTTCAATGTGAAACAATTTTCTCTTTATACTAAACAACTGAAGACAGATAGTTTAGAAAGATAAGGACCTTTGAAAGAAGACAACTCTGTCAAAGTTCATTAAGGAATATATAAATTCTTCAGGAAAAGAGAATCCAATCTATATGTCCTCCCGTTTAATATCAAGAATAGAAGACATTAAGAGGAAAACTCCACAGAAGAGCATAGGCCACTTTTAGCCATGTAAAATAAGATTAAGTCACAAATACAACTTTTGAATTTACCTGTCAATCTCTTTAGGACACAAAACAATGCTGAAGTTAATATAATTTCTAATTTTAAATGTCATTTAAGTATAGATTATGCCATCTAGGAAGGTAAGTAGGAAAGGTAAATTAAATCTATTTTTAAAATTCAAAATTAGAGTATTTTTCCCCTCTAAAGCCTTTTTTGGTGATTATTCTGTATCTGACATAATTGAGAAACTGGTAAGCTGTGAAGATTCCAGTGTAGCTTCTCTGAGAAGTTGTGAGCCAGTCCACAACTGCTTCCTCTCACATCCATCTGACTGCACCATTTCTGCAGCAAACCCCAAAGCAGGGTGCCAATATGCAGATGGCATAGGGAGTATCATCCCTCAGCCAAATCACTTTTCCATCTCTAAAGTTTAATCTATTTTGGAAGTCATCTCCAACTAATTATATCTGGATTTAGTTGCTAAAATTGTCTTATTTATGAAGCAGCAATATTCAGCCTGAAAGCATTTCTGCCATAGTTGTAGTTATATCGCCAATGGCTGATTTTTTTCATTGGAAAGTAAATTTAAGTAATTCGTGGGATGTGGTATATTCTGTGTCAACTTCAAGACAATCACTCATTTTCTCGTTATATTCAGGTCTGAATTAAAGTTAAGTTAATCACACAGTGTTCAATTTAAGCTTCTTTAATGTTGATGAAAGGTATTTGTAGTTCATATAAACCACACTTATGTGAAGGATAGCAGATGCTTCATATAAATTATCACTTTGATATACATATCTTATGGTTTATGAGAAAAGAGAAAAAATAATACATCGGTTTTGCTACATTTTAATGGGTTTTTTTTTTAAGGGATTTTTTTTTAGGTCTTGTCAGCAACATCAAACAAAAGGTACTGAGTACTCCACAGGGTACAGAGTGCTGCCAAGCACCTTAGAAAAATTACATGACACGGAGAAAATGCACTTCTTGCTCCTTGAAGAGCTTACAGTCTAGGGATTTGACAACTCACAGTCTTAGGAACTGAGTGAACAACAAAGTAAGGCAAATTCTTCATCCCCTAGAGCTATTGCGGACTGAATCATTTTAGAATTTGGAATTAATCCAATCAAGATGAGAGACAAGACTAAATTTGGCTGAGAATTCATTCAGGCTCGCATAGTTTTTATTAACATCCGTCTGGTAAACAGAATGGACCTAACAGACAACTGAAAGTAAAGACTAGATCTCTTGAAGTGCAAGGGCTAAAACAACTTAATTGTGGTTATTTTAAAAAGCAAACATACTGAATGGTATGACTAGGGTGATTACACTAGTTTAAAAATAGGCCAGGTACTGACACTGCATTCCCCTCATGCATTGCTCATTTAAAATAGTGAATATTAAAATGTGGGCTTTACATCTAACCCACAGAAAGCCCACCACAAATGTTCTGTGTATCAAATATCCACCTCATGTGTACTATGAAAGTTTTATTTATGCCCTATTAAGTCAAAAGTAAATAGTCACATTATAGTAAGCTAATGACCTGCATATTTTCATATGGATGAATGTCAGTATATCTAAATAGGAAATAAATGGCGATCCTATCTACCTATATAAAAAAAATAGAATATCTTTCCAGATTTTGCATACTCCTCACTGTAAGAAGAGGTATGCAGGTTTTAAGGTTTCACAATCAGTTGTCAGAAAAACAGCAGTTATGCCTGCAGTATCTCGTTAGCATCTGACTCAATTATTTTTAGATTACATTGTTTAGAGGACATTGTAAACCCATCTAAAAATTTGTAATTATTTTGAGATGGTTCCAATGTTAACCCTAGAATCATCATCAGAAAGAGTAACAATGTGATGTAGAAGAACAGCTAATCGACATGACTAAAAATATGCTCATTTTCAGAAAAACAATCTGGTCATCTGGAAACAATCACAGCTACAACCTAGGGAACACTCCCATGTGGGATACTGATCTGGCCAAGGCACACTAAGCAGGAAAACTATCAGATCAGGGTGAATTTAGGCCACTTCAGAGGTGCTGCCTATAAACATCCAGACAGACCTTCTTAGGCAGCAGAACTGGTCCAATTCCTCTCAAAGCAGTTTGACACTACCCTACCCACATCAACCCAAAGCTTGACGTTAAGTCAAAAGAGCATATTGGAGCAAAAGTGAACAGATGTGTAAACTCTAGCACATTCTTATTGCTGTATTAAGTCTGAAGATGAGCACATCCTACCCACAACAGTATTGTTCCAGGAAGCAGCGTAGGAGGAGTGGTAAATTAGAAAATAGACTATTAATTGCACAATTAATAGAAAAGTAAAAACATGTTTCAAAATCTACAATAAACCTGTATCCCAAGGAGTCCTATACGTCAGTGATGTGCTGGACTTTGAATTCTGTGGTACAGCTTTGCATTGGACTCCCTCCGGCCTACTGGTCTGGGTACGGCTTGCTTCCTGCCTGTTGAAGGGTGAATATGCTACACAGAGCTATGATGGTTTCTACTGAGTGGTAAAATTCACAGAAGTTCCAGGTTCATCATGTCAGGATCATTCCTTGTGCAAAGTTTGATGTAGATGAAGATAAAGTGGTTTCTTGGTCAATAATTGCAATTTCTTTCTTTTAAAGTCAGTTGGTTTCTTGTATCTGTGATCACAACAGAAAGACCATTGTTTAAAATACATTGATAACTGAACTCTTCCAAGGTTAAATACTGGATATGGGGGATTCAGAAGAAAGATATACTAGTCACCATCAAATTAGTACTAATTCTATATGCACATCACTTACAGTTCTATTACAATTGGCCCAGGTTTAATTTCATCCATCTCCATGAAAGCAAAACACTTGGTGCTGGTAAACCTTTTTTTAGGCTTGTAGTGTTTGAATTCAAAGAAGATAGCTGCACCTAAGGAATTAAAACAAGCCACATAAACCACAGATAGCACATTTCTTGTGTGTCAGTTAATTTTCTTTGATCACCAGAAGCATATGAACAGCTACAGCTGGCATAATTTGACAAAAACAACTTGTGCCAGTCTCAATGATTTGACAGTAACTTACTATGGTTGTCACCCAAACTCTTCTGTATCTGAGTAGAGTGACATTTCTCCTTATCATCCAATTCTACAAACTATAGCAAAACTTCTTGAGCTAGACTGCCTCAAGAATGTATAACAGTTATGTACACAGATAGAATCATAAGCTGCTATAAAATATGAAATGCCACAGAACAGAGAAGATACTTCAATACACATAGAAACTCATTAGGTAGAAAATGCATTTAAAAGAGTTCCTAAAAAAATTTAAGCTTGAATTGTTTCCCTTACCCCGAAACAAAAACTCAAAAATTCAATCTTGGGGGTATTTGGAATTCAAACAACATAAATCACACGCTGGCTCAGCTGTAAAATGTTATCTGTTTCCTTAACGCCTTTTTCAGTATTCAAAGCACTGCTGTGATGTTTTTCCTGGAATTGCATGTTTGTGTCAAGACAGTGCTGTAGAAGACAAAGGTTCAAAGAGCAAATCTATTTATTTTGCCACTCTCCTCCAATGAGCAAGTGATAATAAGAAATTTAGACAGTTCTGGCCGGGTGCGGTGGCTCACGCCTATAATCCCAGCACTTTGGGAGGCAGAGATGGGCAGGTCACTTGAGCCCAGGAGTTTGAGACCAGCCTGGGCAACAAGGGGGTGGTAAGACCCCACCTCTACAAAAAAAATTTTAAAAATAGCCAGGCTTGGTGGCACGTGCCTATACTCCCAGCTACTCGGGAGGCTGAGTTGGGAGGACTGCCTGCGCCTGGGGAGATTGAGGCTGCAGTAAGCCATGATCATGCCACTGTGTCCCAGCCTGTGTGACAAAGTGAGACTCTGTCTCAAAAAAAGAAAAAAATTAGAAATTTAGACAATCCTATGTCCCCAAAGTCCAACAGATAAACTCTTCCCCCAATCCTGCAGAAAAAAGCTAAAAATGGAGAAATAAGTTGCCTCATCAATGTGGCCAAGAAAAATGAATTTCTAAAGAAGGCATGGAAAGTGAAGGAAGGAAGTCAGTGTCTCACTCTTCACCGGCTACTTCTAAATACTGCCTTAACCAGAGCAGTCCAGGAGCTTGGCTTGCAAAGACAACATACATTTAATACTGTCGCTGATGACAAAACTCACAAGTCACTAGAAGTTTAGCAATGTTCAGAAATGTGTGTACAGTATTGGCACTTGGGTCCAAATGGACCACGTCACATGGCAAGGGAGGAAAGAAAAACCAATTGCTCAGGAGACAATGGGATGTGGATGAGGGAGAGATGGGCGTATTTGGCCATCCACTCTCAACACGCTCGAAAGGATTACAATAGTTAGGTTACTGGTAACATCTCTTCCCTAGGTGTATGACCTTGTCATTTCCACAAATGGTGGCTTCTCTTCTCCCTCCCACAGCACTCAGAGGCATTTTGTCATTAGAAAACCTCAAAGATTTTAAAGACAGCAGAGTCTTTTCTGCTAGGAAACTCATCTCCTCCTCATGATCGTGTCTTGAGGTCTGAATAAATATGAATGATAAAGTCACGTTTGAAAACAATACTAAAGTTCAAATATGTTACCATCATTTTGAGGAAGTTAAACAAATTATTAATCTGCATCACCTGTAAATAATATATTTCCTGCATCCTTCATCATGCTTTTTATAAGAAAGAACAAAATGTGAAACAGGAATATCCTGGGAACATTAAGTTAAAATGTTTGTAAACATGAAAGTATGGTCATTAACACTAACGCCAGTTAAAACTACAGTAACAGTAAACGGTAAGTTTGAAGCTGGAGAAAATTAATAGAGTCAAATTTTGAACCTAGTTCTACTTTTATCTGGTGAGTCGAGCCATTAAGAACGAACACAGGGTAATGAAATAGAAAAGTTAGCCCATGAAACACTCCACCTTCTCCCCTCCACATCACAAACATTTCCTAAGGCAATGGAGTTAAAGAAATGAAACAAATCAATAGTTTTGTTCAGAAGACATACTTTGTAACTGAAATTTCTTCAACATTATTTATTAAGCACCTCCTACATATATAGTCTTCTAACACAGCGACTCTGGAGCTTTGGTGTATGTCAGAATCACCTAGAGGGCTTCCTAAAACAAGACTGCTAGGCCCATCCCCATGGTTTCGGATTCAGGATGTCTGGGGTTGCCACCTAAGAAGGCTCCAGGTGCTGCTGCTGTTCCAGGAATCATACTCTGAGAACCACTGTTCTAACAGAAGCACTGAAAGGTCTTTTAGTGGAGGAACAGAGGAGGCAGCAGCACGAGACTTGAGAAGTGAAATATTGAGTATTTCAGACGCCGAGGCAATCACTTCAAAAGGCACTTGAATATCCTACAGAGCTTGATTGAACATTTCAGAAACTGCAATTGAACGCTCAGGTGATAAAGGGATTCTGAAGTCACCTTTTTGGAGAACACTGAAATTTTCACTGGGCGAAAAGCATGGGGAAGTATTTAATACTAAGAATCGTACTTGGACATGTAGCCTCACTATTTCAAAAATTTGCTTTTGTCCTTTCCTATTTCCTAACAATTAACTGCAAGTTAAGTTATCATTCTACCAAACTAGAAATACTGGAAGAAAACCCTGGTTCTTAATTTTAAGATTAAAACTTAATCATCAGGCAGCCTTCACGCACTCCTGCTTCTCCCGGCCCTTTAGTGTGTGAAAAACTTTGTTTTGTTGGTAAAGACAATAAAATTTTATTATCAAAGATTGTTTTACTATATAACAGTGTTATTAGACAAGTAGATAACACAATTTCTAATTTGTACATTTTAAAAATATGTATATTTATTCAAATCAATAAACACTATGTTACATTTACTTCTGCCAGATACTAACTATGCTAGGTCCACCATATGTACAAACACAAATAAGATGACAATTCTGTCCATAAGAAGTCAATTATTATTTAGGATTACAAACCTTTGGTTAATTTTTCAACATGTTTCTGGAGCTCAATGTCCACATTAAAATGAACATATGTATCTTCTTTTCTTGAAGCCACAGGAGTATCTTGCACAGGAGTTAAGTCTATGCCATTCAGATCTAAAGAGAAAAGAAGTTTCTCTTTAGGAACATTCAAATATACAGACTTAAAAACTGCAGGCCAGGCGCGGTGGCTCACGCCTGTAATCCTAGCACTTGGGGAGGCCGAGGTGGGCAGATTACAAGGTCAGGAGATCAAGAACATCCTGGCTAACATGGTGAAACCCCGTCTCTACTAAAAATACAAAAAAAATTAGCCAGGTGTGGTGGCAGGTGCCTGTAGTCCCAGCTACTCGGGAGGCTGAGGCAGGATAATGGCGTGAACCCGGGAGGTGGAGCTTGCAGTGAGCCGAGATCGCACCACTGCACTCCAGCCTGGGCAGAAGAGCTAGACTCCGTCTCAAAAACAAAACAAAACAAAACAAAAAAACAAAACTGCAAACTAGGTAGGACAGGGTGGCTCACACCTGTAATCCCAGAACTTTGGGAGGCTGAGGCGGGTGGATCACTTAAGGTCAGGAGTTCAAGACTAGCCTGACCAACATGGTGAAACCCCATCTCTACTAAAAATACAAAAAATTAGCCAGGGGTGGTGGTGCACACCTGTAATCCCAGCTACTTGGGAGGCTGAGGCAGGAGAATCTCTTGAATCTGGGAGGCGGAGGTCGCAGTGAGCCAAGATCGTGCCACTGCACTCCAGCCTGGGCAATAAGAGTGAAACTCCGTGTAAAAAAAAGCAAAAAACAAACAAACAAACAAAAAAACCCGTCAACTACAGGGCGTATATTTCATAAGGATGCTTGCAGAAAGGTAAGAGGAAATTCTTGGGCTAACAGAATTCCCATTTGGCGTGAGCAGGTACCTGAAGAGTTGCAGGTGACCACAGAGGCATGTGGAGGGGGCTGAATGAGGGGATGGGAGACTTCGTGGTGGGAAGGAGGAAACCTGTCTCAATCAGGTACAAAAGAAAGCTTGTAGAACACAAAATTTCATCTTTATAGGGAAGAAGTGAAAAGAACTTTTTGTTTTCCTTAGGAAATAGGCCACTATATTTTTGTCTGCAATAAAAACTTAGAATGTAAATAATATGCCTCAATGGTACCTTACCCCTAATTTCCAAACTTGATCAAGTGTATGGTTTGGAAAGACCTTTAAATCTAACATTATCAGAATCCCCCTGCTGTATTCAAGTCAAAGGACCAAAAATGGACATGAAAATTGCCAATGAAACCCTTCCATCAATGAATACGTTTTTACAAATATTATCTAAATTCTCATTATATTTGTTGTAACAACCTGTTTTATACCAACTAGACAGAACACTAAGTTATTGTGTATGGTTTTAATTTCCTGGATCCAGGAATCTTCCAGTTTAATCAAATTCAACATGGACTCATTTAATGACTACTCAAGTGTTTATGTATTATTCAACAGATTTGTCATAGAGAACTTAAAACGATATAGTACATTGATTGTTTCAGGTCTTAAAGATATTTACAAAAACATGTTTTAGTTCAACATGTATGCAAAGGTAACTTAACAGCTACTACACTATCATTAAACATCTTTTTGTTTTAGTGTACATTCCTGCATGAGTTACGCAGTTCTGTAAATGACCTATCAAACTATAATGTAGAGTATATATGCTTTCCAGTAGGCCATATACTTGATACCTGATAACATCAGAAGTTAAAGTTTCACAGCATTAGTGCTGTGGATCACGGTCTCCAAATAATCCCTCTCTGTGGCAGAATTCCTTTTTATTTTAACTGGTACTAATGAACTTTTGAATCTGAATTTATTTCTATGACTGACAAAAGTTCTCTTCATTTGATTTCAGCCCCTATCTGTTTCTTTGACTTGCCTCAAATTACAGATTAAAGTAAACCACTTGGATTAGCTGTGCAGTTGTTTCTGGATAGGAGTATGACAATTTCATTCTCAATCACCCAATAATTATTTTTAAAAGACTGTTAACTACTTTATAAATAAAGTACTGTATAAAATGTTTGGCAACAATAAAAGAATTCAACCAATGTGGTTTCCCTTTGAAAGAATGAAAATGTTGTTTTTAAGGAATAAATGAACTGCCACACTGGGTAGGAGAAAAAAACCAAATCCTAAGAATAATCATGCTTCCTAACCACAGTAACATAGTTAAGGATAAGAAATACTTCACTTGTTGAATGCTCCATAGGATTACATTCAGAGCATGCATGCTATGGATCTGTCCTAGCTCCCCGTCCTCACCGATGATTCACTTAAGGCCTGATCCTCATCCACCTTTGTAGGACTCTCCAATGTAGACCTCTCTCTTGGACAGAAAGGAGAGGGCCTAACGCAGGAGGAATCGGGAAACAGAACACTGGGCTTTGCAAACAAACCTACACACCTTTGGAAGGTGAGGGACATTCTGTTAACCTGTATCCTGAAGGATGTATCTGCTGTTAAAGATGTGTAGCCAGCACCCCAGATGGGATTTTAAGAATAAAAAGATATACACAAAGAAAAACTCAAAAGCAAAACAATGTAAGTTATAAATAAGAAAATAAGTAAATCTCTCAGAAGTGTTCTGTGAAGAAGTGATGATCTCTTCCAGGGACTTTGCCTCATAATAGAATGAACTAAAATGAGTTGTCACATACGTAAGACTTCCTGCCCTACCACCAAAATAAAACTGTCCCAAATGAGAAGCAACATTATAAAATTCACCTGAGAAAAAAAAGTAAACAGAGTCATTTACCCTTTACACTAACTGTAATATAGGGATCGATGCACTGCCCAGCATCTTTCAAACCAATTTTCTCAATTCTGATAGTGAGTAATGTCATTCCTGGTTCCGATGGCAACCTTGGTAATAAAGTACCTGGCAACAGAGAAAAAGCAATAAAAGCTCCATGTCATTTCACAGTAAACATTTTAACGAACACAGAGAAGATACAGCCTTGCTTGTAACTGACTTAGTAACTAGCCAGGCATTATTTTGGTTCCCAAAACTCCCAAACACCTGGCATTATTTTTTCAAATGTTTAATTATACGTAAGAGAAATCTGCAGTTCCATGTCTCATAGTCACCACTAAAGCAGAAATTATTCAAGTCTGTCAGAAATTCAAGTCACTCCAGGAAGCCCAATTATAAATTACCACATAATTAATAATAAACTCACATACATATACTTTGTATATGCTCATTTATATAATATACTTTGCATTTCAATATGAAGTGGTAGAAGAAAAAACTTTAAAAATACTTGTTATATTATCCGAACATTTGAGAAACATAATACCAGAGTTGATCAACAAATGCTTTAGTTACTTTTTTTTTGACACAGGGTCTCACTCTGTCACCCAGGCTAGAGTGCAGTGGCACAATCACAGCTCACTGCAGCCTCGACCTCCCAGGTTCAAGCGATCCTCCCACCTCAGCCTCCCGAGTACCAGGGACTACAGGCATTTGCCACTAGTTACTATTGATAGGGGAAATAATTTACAACTTAATAATGGTGTATTTAATGGAATAATTTTACAGTCTAATTTCCCATTCTTTTCCTTATGAACATTGAAGCAAAAAAAAAACACAAAAAAAACAAAAAAAAACCCATCTGTTGAAATTGCAGTGAAGTTTAGATCAATTTTAGAAAGAATCACATCTTTAGAAATTGCTTCTTCCAATCCATCAACTGATATCTCTCAACTTTTTAAAGACTTCTTAATTTTCTCAATAGAATTTTATTCTTTTCTTCACAAAAGTCTTATACTTCTTTTGGTGGGTTTATTATAAGATACTTGATATTTTCTGATACTATTATAGACGGTATAATATTTCATTTTCTGAGCACTTATTGCTTATTTAAAGAGAGAGGATCGATTTTTTAATAATACCTCTGCTGGCAGGAAGAACTGATTTTTATGTACAGATTTTATACTCAGGAACCCTACTCTCTTATTAATACTAATGACTTATCCATAGGTTCTCTTTCATGTTCTAAATACATATTCATAACATTTGCAAATAAAGGGACAGGTTTTCCCCCTTCTAATTTTTATATTTTATTTCTTTTTCTTATACTAGTACACTGCCCAGAACTTCTAAAGCACTGTTGAGGAAAATAGTTAATAGTAGGCACCCTTGTTTTGTTCCTGATCTGAAAAGGAAAGCTTTCCATTTTATCATTAAATATGACTGAGGCACTAAATGTCATTACAGCTACCTTTTATCAGATTAAGAATGTTCTGTTCTTGGTCTGCTAAGAAATTTTTTAAATCATGAAAGAAATTAGAATGTAATTGAAAAATGTTTCTGCATCTCTTGAGATCATGAGATTCTTCTCCTTAATCTGCTAATGTGAATTACCTTGATACATGTATCTTGCTGATTTAACAATATATTCTGAAAAAAAAAAAATCACTCAACAGTTCATGGAGATTTTCCTAATTATTTTCTGTAATAGTCCATGTATTGGCTATTTATTCAGCCAATCTTTGTATGGCAGTTAGGTTGTTTCTAATATATTACTATTACCAAAAACACCTCAATAGAGAACCTGGTGTATATGCAAGTATTTAAAAAAAATTTTTTTACACATTATTGGAGGTGTATCTTCAGAGTAAATTCCTAGGAACAGGATTGCTAAACTAAGAAAAATTGTGTATTTTTGTTGTTGCTGAGCTATTGCTGAACTCTCCTTTAAAGGGACTATTACCACTTTCTATTCCCACTAGTGATAAATGAGCCCATTTCCCTGTTGTCTCAGCAACATGGAACTGCCATATAAGGCATTTGCATGTCCTTTATCATATGTGAAGTTGAGTATCTTCTAATACGTTTAAGAGCTATTTGTATATCTTGGGGGGGGGTGTATGTGTGTGTGTACTATCTGTTCATGTCTTTTGCCCAATTTTCTAATGTGTTTGGGGTCTTTGTTGTCACAACTTAAAATTTTCTTTATATATTAAGGACATTAGTTGCTTGTCATTTTGACTTTGATTATGGTGTTTTCTGACAGACAAAAGAGACAAGTTCTTTTTATGATAGACTATTTTCTCCCAAGTAAACATTAAAAATTATTCTACCTTTAGGTGAATCAGTTTCATAACCTGTAATTGTCTAGATCTTTTAGTTGAAATAATGAGGCTGACATTTCTTTCTTCCTTACCAACAAACTTTTTTTTTGCCTGAGACTATAATAAGGTTTAATCTATTAAATATATTTCTAACAATGTAATATGGAGGCAGTGATTCCAAGCTGGAAAGATACTTAATTTATTCAGTTCTTCCCTAATTCAAGGTAGAACATAAAACATTTCATCTCCACCATGAAGGTTCAGTAGTTTTATCTTTACTAAGAAACAGCTGAAGCTATGTAATTAAGATGACAGGTAATATAGAAAGGTGTATTTCTCAGTGGTTTCTAATGTGCTCTCTCCCTGCCTAGTCAACTCCTACACTCCCTTTGAGTCTCAGTTCTGACTAGATTACCTTTGCTAAACTCTGTCAGTCCTTTTTTCGTTCACTCATAATATACTGTGTCCACCTCTAACCATGATGATGTACTTTTTTTTGGCTCTGTCTTACATGGTGAGCATCCTGAAAGACGGGGATGAGTAACTGTTCATTTTTCTATTGTTTTCACTAGTAATAAAGAGATCTTTGTTTTAGAAATATTTTGTTGAATGATAAATGAATTTTACAGTTCTAGAGGTTATTATGCTCTATTAAACACGTGGCCTGAAAACATATATCAATGTACTGCCTTATATAATATGCATGAAAGAAGACAAAATACTAGGATAATACCATACCATTCCAGGGTTAGATGAAAAAGTTAACATATTTGTGTATCAAAGATAAAAACATACAATAATTAAAAATCAAGGCAATGTATTAAAAGCAAGATTTCTAAAAGAAGAATGAACACATTCAACTGTATAGAGTAATATGAGAATAAGTAACTACATTTATAAAACTTGAAGACTGTAACTGAAGTAAGAAAAGAAATCATACATGAGCCATGAAAAACTGCGTGTTTCCAGCTAGATCATTTGCTGTTAGATCTAAAGTGAGGATCAGAAATAATAAATGTTCTTCCATGTGGAAAAGCTGCATAAATAATAAACAGCCAACTTTTAAAGAACATGTCAGGGTGTGCCAGGCACTGTTCTAATCCTTTACATGTACTAACTCAATTAATCCTCCCAACAACCCTATAACACAGGTGCTACAGCACCCTGTAACAAGGTGTCCCAGTTTTTCAGAAGTGAAAACTAAGACAGAAAAATTAAGTAATCTGCCCACAATCATATAGCAGTTTGGCATGGGATTCCATGCTTGTAACCACCACACCCCATTTGGCCATTTCTTAATTGTCAATAGAGCCTAAACAGGAGCTGCAAGATGACCTCCCCATCTCAAGGTCCTTAACATAATCACATCTGCAAAGTCTCTGTTGCCGTGTAACGTAAGAAACATATGCACAGATTCTGAGGATTAGGATGTGGACATCTTTGGGAAGGGATGCATTATTTCTGCCTCACACTTCTAAATATGAAAAGCTCTGTATGGCTACAACTGTCTAAATCAAGATTTCTCAACCTGGGTTCTGTGGAATCCCAGGGTGTCCCTGAACTCACTAGGAGCTCCACGCAAGAGAGTGATTTCTATCAATGCACTGCCTTTAAATATGCACTAAAGACAATAAAATACTAGGATAATACTACACCATCTGCAGCCCCTGCAATGGGCTTTGTGCACTGAGCAATGCAGGTTCACAGTGATGGAAAGAGACTATGCAGCCCTATAGCAATTTTATTATAGGTCTTTGAGCCTCATATGGCAGTAAGCAGTTAAGATAATGTTCATTTGACTTGGTCCATTTAATTTTTTTTTTTTTTTCAGGAGACAGGGGAAGCCACTGGTAGCTGATGAGCTCTGTATATACAGCAGTCTGATGTCAGCCTCTTCAGCTTTACCTGCCCCAACCTTCCCTTACGCACCAACAGCTGAAGCAAACATGCTCTACTTGTAGCAAAGAAAACTGGAGGAAATTTTTCAATTCAATGTGATTTCTAAAGAAGAAGTATGAGCTAGGAGAGGAAGGTTCTAAGCCTAAGCATAGAGACAATTCTCCCTAAGTAAAAACAATGAATTTCAAGCTTCTGAATCATTTCACTGCACTAGTGCACTGGGAAAAACAAAAAAGTCCATTTAATGATGAGACCTACTTATTAATAAGGTTGTACCTGGATGGATAATTTCCAAGTTGCATCATCTGTGAAAAACACTTTATCAATGCTGCGACGGATCCAACAAAATCGAAAAATCGCAACTACAAGTCACAACCATTGATAAGTAAAGACACAGATTATTTTGATATCCTAATGGCCATTTAAAATAGAGTAAAGTTTTTTGTTTTTTTTTTAAAGTAATGTTCAGCTAAAAAAGGCTCAAGGAAATTACTTAGTAGCAGAGCTTAATGCCCAGAGGAAGAAAAGTCACACAGTGGGCAAGGATCTCATAATGCCTGCATGTGAAATTACAAGACGTTTCTAGCACAAGATACAGTATAAGAAATTTAAAAGGCTCCATTCAAAAACCGCGCAATAAGTGGACAGAGATGACTTTTCATATCCTGAAGAGGTTTTGTGATAAACTATAAAAAAAATAGCTTCTCTATTGAGTCTAAAAATTTTACCAATAAATGACATGCTATAGCATTTGTAAGGTCTATAAATGATGGTGAACTCAAGAAAACTGTTTCTGCTGTGAAGTCCCCAAACAAGCAAACGCCAAGCTGGATTTCATGCCCTGTCCTCACGTGTACCTCTGAGGAACTGCCGTGGGCTATACACTGTGGTGTCAAAACAGAAAACGCTGACACTGTCAACTCATGGCTTTCTTCACTGAGGTGCTGCTGTCAAAATTCTCACAAATAAAATGAAAAGTGGTTCTAGGTATCAGAGAAATGGCTAAGTTTATTCAACAAAGACCAGTTCACTCAAGAATGTTTTGAAAATTGGCCGAGCATGGTGGCTTACACCTGTAATCCCAGCACTTTGGGAGGCCAAGGTGGGTGGATTACCTGAGGTGAGGAGTTTGAGATCAGCCTGGCCAACATGGTGAAACTCTGCTTGCACTAAAAATACAAAAATTAGCCGGTGTGGTAGTGCATGACTGTAATCGAAGCTACTTGGGAGGCTGACGCAGGAGAATTGCTTGAACCTGGGAGGCAGAGGTTGCAGTGAGCTGAAATTGTACCATTGCACTCCAGCCTGGGCGACAGAGCGAGACTCTGTCTCAAAAAAAAGAAAAAAAAAAGAATGTTTTGAAAACTGTACAAGTGTCTAACCTAGCAACAGGGCAGGCTCTCAGAAGAGTGTGTTATAGCCACTGCCACCGTGGGGAAGAGATGTGGACTGTGCAAGCAAGTCCTCTGGCCATGCTGGCCATGTGAATCCCCAGATGACCACCAAGGTGTCCAGCAATCAGTACCACTCTCCCTCCTACAGGTGGTACAGAGAAAAGCAGAGGAACATCTGAGGCCCCTCACTTACAACTTCTCTGTTCCAAGAGGAAGCTGATAAAAATGGAGATCCCAGCAAGGAGTAGGATCTTCTCACATTGACTAGTTCTGTGTGTGGCCAAAGGCACTCTGGACAATGGAGATTACGGAGAACCAGACTATGAATGGATGAGGAGTCTGGGGTTACATGAAAGGAACTTGAAGTCAGTGAAATCCTTTAAGACCCTGTCCTCACACAGAGAAGAGGAAGGCTGCCATTTCCTTTTTTATCTTATTATTTCTGCTTTTAAAAAAATTGCTATTGTTCACATCATATACCACCACAAAAGGAAAATTTTTCTATTGGTCCAAAAGGGCAAATAGCATGATGGTGTTTGTTCTAAAATAGTAGTATATCACCACCTAGACCAGAACGTTAAAGAGGCAATGCCTTCTCAGAAAATTACTAAGGATTGTATCTTCTGAAAACATTGTGATTTGAATTTGCTTATTAAGTTTATTTGATTTTTATATGATATTTTACAGATGCTTGTCACAGGCACTGGTACTTCAATGAGAGGTCAGTCCTTATGTTGCCTTGGTGCTTTGAAAATTAAATGTCATGTACAAAGAGTACATAATTTTTTATCCACACTTTTAGGACAGAATTCAATCAGGTGTCTAAAATGCAAACTCAACATTATCATATCATAATATATACATATGATAATATATATACCCATGATAATATATGCATTGCTAGTTTCCACCATTTTTAACTTATCATACTTGTAATTAAATTTGCATATCTGGTATGTATCTGATTTTCTCAGTCATCCAAATTTTTTTTGAGTATATATTTCTTTGTGCTGCCAAAACATAATAAAAATATACATACTTGATAATGCTTTGCATTATTTTGAGATAATTTTTAACACAATTTAAGATAAAGATACTGCTCAAATTGGCTACAATATTTGGTAGATGGAAGATAACACATGAAATGTGTCTTGAAAATCTGGCAATAGAAAATCTTTGCAATTTGCATTGCACATAGATAACAGGTCATGGTGATACCATTTATTTGTTTGAATTGCTGAGTTACATTTAGAGATAGAAATCATTGTAAAATATTAAAACACATATGCAATTTATTTTAGCTAGCAATTGATTAGCAGTTGAGGAACATGGGTTCCTCAAGCTTTTAAGAGAAAGGCTTTGAAATTATAAGTTTGTTCATTTTGAAATTATTTTAAAAGTTTGACAAAATCTTAGGGGCCATTATCATTGAAATAATATTGTATGTAGGTCTGTTGAATTAAAGCTATACCTGATTAAAGTTGTTTGTAAACAAAACCATACACTTCAGATGATATTAACTGCTTGGCCCCTAAACATGTTCTGGATTTCCACAAAAAAGGAATGCCCTGATAGTCACAGGAAAGCAATGAACATTTGCTACAGTTTTTGACTTTCTTACATGTGTGTTAGCAAGAAAAGAAACTGCTTCATTTCAGCGGAAAATAAAATCCATGTTTTCTTATCTTTCAAGTTCAACTCAGAATTGAATAGTTATGCAGCAGAAAACAAATACAGGTTTGACATTAAATAAGTAAATTTCATTCTTTGAGTTTCAAAAATAATGTTTTATGATTACATAAGCCTACGTAAGAGATGAAGAACCAGTACCTATGTATAATAATTCTGAAACTGCTACGACTATTTGAGCTTGGATCATGTTACTTAATAAGAAAATGTTTTTAAAAGTCTTGTGTAAAGTTGTGTCTTAGCTATTTTTAAAGTTATATTGCTTTGGTTTATCATTTTATAGCTTTACTATTCAAGACTATCAGTAAATTTTTAGGTTATAAATAATAGGCTATAAGCTTATACTTTCTATTTAAATGAAATCTACCAAGACTATCTTTAGAAAAGTTAACTCCCATTTTGGCTAGGCCAATTATATAACATAAACACGTTTGTCTTATAAAATTTAAAAATTTTGAAAAGAAAGTAAGGAGATTAATATCAAGAAAGGTAAGTAAGCTTGACTACCTTTTTTTTATTTTCATGAAAGGCTGGCTAAAAAGTTTTTAATTTTAAATTTTAAATCAGAAAAAAATTATTCTTGGTCATACTGTATCTACATACCATACATCATACCCTCACACCTCATTATCTTAACAGTGGTACTGGTTAGTATATGAGTTGGTCAAAACTCATTAAAGGTACATATTAAAAAGAATGAATTTCTTTTTTTTTTTTGAGACGGAGTCTGGCTGTTGTTAGCCTGGGTTGGAGTACAATGGCACAACCTTAGCTCACAGCACCTCCGCCTCCCAGGTTCCAGCAATTCTCCTGCCTCAGCTTCCCAAGTAGCTGAGATTTCAGGTGCCCACCACCACGCCTGGCTAATTTTTGTATTTTTAGTAGAGACGGGGTTTCACCAAGTTGTCCAGGCTGGTCTCAAACTCCTGACCTCAGGTGATTCACCTGCCTCGGCCTCCCAAAGTTTTGGAATTATAGGCGTGAGCCACTGCGCCCAGCCAAGTGAATTTCATATATGTAAATATCCTAGTAAAACTGATTTTAAATTTTGGGTTCCCTTTGGGTAACAAGAAACTTTTTCTTGCTCTATAATTAAAAGTTAAGTATCATCTTGCTATTTCAATTACATTTTCAATGAATATAATTTTACAAGTTATTTTTCAATAACACAGGCCCTGAACAATATGATCCCAAACCAAATATAGCTAATTAAACCATACATACTCTTTCTTTTAAGGGGAAAAAAATTCAGGGACTAGAAGGGTTCAGTAAGGCATTTGTATCTCTGAAATGAAATATCACAATGCTATATCAGAATACAAATTCAGTTTGGGCTTTATCTTACATAGCAAATGGATTTAATTTATGGTAGAAGTTCCTTTTCAACTTAGCAACCTGAACCCCATGAAGACCTTAATCTGCCCACTTCATGATTTACATCATCTGCTTCTTGTTTGATACAGAAGTACAGTAAGCAGGAAAACAACCAAATCAGATAGAAATTTATAGAACTGGAAGCTATACCAATTACAGTATGTGGTTTGAAAAGGCAATAAAAATTATCAAGTCAGTGAAACAGCAAAATATCTCACCATCTTGGCAATCTTGAAATACCCTATAAAAGCAAGAAAAATATAGCTCTATCTTCATAAAGCAAAGTAAATTGGAAATAATGCCCTTGTACCAAAGAAACATTATTAACAATAAGAGCTACCATTAATAGTGCCTGCAATGTTTCCAATAACCCTGCAGTGTAGCTACTGTTATCCCCATGTAGAGATGATGATAAGGGTAACAGCCACCACTAATATTCAGCATATAAACAATACAATGCTAAATGGTTTACACTTAGTATCTTGTTAATCTTCACAGTAACCTTATGAGTTAGGCACTATCATTATCCCATTTTATAAAGAAACAGAAGTTCAGATTGGTTTAAGACACAGGAGCAAAGTCACTCAACTAGTGATTGGCAGAGCCCAGACTCAAAAGCCCAGTTATCTGTTGGTCCAAGCCTATATTGTTCCTACTCTAAATGACTGCTCTTCAAGGAGTATTCAAAATACTGGAATATTAATTATGAAGAAAGCTATCTGAACAGCACACAGATTGTATTTAACTATAATGGAAAGCTTCTAGAATCTCTTCTAAAATGCATCACAGTATTATAGCAGATTGCTATACTTCCTAAAGTAAACTAGTTTATCAGAAATAAAAACTGTACTTTATAAGAACAGAACAGAGTAAAGCAGTAATTGGGAGAGGCAAGAAATTTACCCAGGGTGCTTGCCAAGGTTATTTACAGGGAGGGAAGATACTCATGGAGAGCTTCCAGAAATAATTTCCATATATTCTTTGCTTCCCTAAAACAAGATGGGGAAGAAAGGGCAATTGTTCAATATCCACTCCCATGGGTCCACTTTTAACCACCACAATTTGATTAATTAAAGAAGTACTTATGGCCGGGCGCAATGGCTCATGCCTGTAATCCCAGCACTGTGAGAGGCTGAGGCAGGTGGATCACCTGAGGTCAGGAGTTCGAGACCAGCCTGGCCAACATGGTGAAACCCTGTCTCTACTAAAAATACAAAAATTAGCCGGGTGTGGTGGCATGGGCCTATAATCCCAGCTACTTGGGAGGGTGAGATACGAGAATTGCTTGAAACCTGGGAGGCGGAGTTTGCTGTGAGCCGAGATGGTGCCACTGCACTCCAGCTTAGGTGACAGAACGAGACTCTGTCTCAAAACAAAACAAAACAAAACAAAAAAAGTACTTATGACAGTATACAGAAAAGAATTAACATAGCAGGCCTAAGACTGTTATTCTTAGAAAACGTCCTTGCAAGGTCAGCCCATGGCTGGCATCTGGGATCTTGGATTTGGGGAGGGTTCCCACCATTCCCTGATAAGAATGGTCACTGTGCCTAAACTGTGTAAACAATATGGTTTGTGCTAAACATCTTGTTTCCTCTGTAGTCTGGAATTTTGGTCTGTGTCAGGCAGAAGGTACCCACATAATCAGTCCCCAATAAAAGCTTTGGGCACTGACTCTAAAGAGCTTCTCTGGTAGACAACATTGTGCATTTCACATATGTTGTCACAACTTGTTGCACGGGAAATTAAGCACGTCTTATGTGACTCTCCTGGAAGGGGATTCTTGAAAGCTTGCATCTGGTTTCCTCCAGACTTTGCACACATGCCTTTTCTGTTTGCTGATTTTGTTCTTGTGTTCCCTTGTAATGAATCCTAGCTATGAATACAACTACATAGTGAGCCTTGTGAGTCGTCCTAGTGAATCACTGAACATGGGGATGGTCCTGAGGACCCCTGATACAGATAGTAAGATAACTTCACACCATACTTATGAAATAGCTACTGCCAATAAAATTTGCCTAAGATTAGCATGAGCTTTAGAGTGGTTGTACTGCCCCACTAGCAAATACCAAGTAAGTTTCAAACACCCTGACTTTGGTTGCAGTTAAGTAATGTTTATTTTTAATAAGTGATACCTACCGGGAACTCTAGCAGGAAAAGAATCAGGAGACCCTGCTCCAGCACCACCTTCTTCTTCATCTTCTTCAAATTCCAAATTCTCTTCTTCACCAGGTGCCAAAATTCTTCTACACAAAAAAAGGGCAGAAAAAACAACAAACTGCAAAACTAAATATACTAGTGAAGCCTCACAGATACTCGTTTCCCAGGCAAGATGCTGACATAAAAAAATGCTGATAGGCCGGGTGTGGTGGCTCATGCTTGTAATACTAGCACGTTTGGAGGCCGAGGCGGGTAGACTGCCTGAGCTCAGGAGTTCGAGACCAGCCTGGGCAACACGGTGAAATCCCGTCTCTACTAAAATACAAAAAAATTAGCTGGGCGTGGCACCGTGCACCTATAATCCCAGTTACTTGGGAGGCTGAGGCAGGAGAATTGCTTGAACCCAGGAGGCAGAGGTTGCAGTGAGCCGAGATAGCGCCATTGCACGCCAGCCTGGGTGACAAAGCAAGACTGCATCTCAAAAAAATAATAATACTAAAATAAAATAAAATGCTGATATACTGTTATCATTGTTGATGTCAATGATATCAATAATACCAAAGTTGATATTTAAGAAAACCCAGAAATATCTGAAAGAGAGGTATAAAATAAAATAAGAAAATAAATATAAATGTTTCTTTTACCTTAATGGGACAGGCTGAACATCAAATGGGAATTCTTTATTATATGTAAGAATATTCTTTAGGACTAGAA
Source organism: Pongo abelii (assembly GCF_028885655.2). Taxonomy (NCBI): domain Eukaryota; kingdom Metazoa; phylum Chordata; class Mammalia; order Primates; family Hominidae; genus Pongo; species Pongo abelii. Next base: position 26,761,544 of record NC_071985.2, on the reverse strand, counting down.
TAAGAAGATAAAGAAACATGAATTCTTCCATGAAGCAAAATCAAAAATTATATCTTAAATGATTAATTTTTAATCAATTTTATTGTGCATATTAATATATATATTTAAATTCCCAGCCTTACCACCATTTGAGAGCTACACAGTACATTTGTCCACTGAAGTCTTAGCAAAATTAAAATATCCATGATATACTCTAGGTACCAGTATCTTCAGAGTAATGTCAGATCTCCAAGAAGAGAAGAGTAAGTTCCAGAGTCTCAGAGCCCTCACAGAAAATGAATCCTATCTACAAGTTCCTAGGTGAGACATGGGGTACCAGAAAAAGAGAACGCCTCCTCCCTATAGTAGTTTAATTAAAAGATTTGAGCCTGGGCAACACAGGGAGAATCCTGTCTCTACAAAATAAAAATAAAAATTAGCCAGGCATGGTGGCACAGGCCTGTGGTCCCAGCTACTCAGGAGGCTGAGGTAGGAGAATCACTTGAGCCTGGGAGGTCAAGGCTGCAGTGAGCCATGATCACGCCATTGCAAGAATGATACTCTGTTTCCAAAAAAACGTTGTATAAAAGATGCCCAGTTAGAGATACATGAATACATTTTATTCTCTGTCCTGAGATTTCCTCTCAATGCCATTAAACTGGTAGTTTGTAGCAGCAAGGTTATAATTCTCATATTTCTTTTATGATAAAATTTATTATACTGAGTCCTGGCATTCTGAGTCTTAAAAAAGTATTATAATCAGTCATGCACCACATAATAATGTTTCAGTCAGCGACAGACCACATACATGACAGTGGTCCCATAAGATTACAATGGAGCTGAAAAATTTCAACTGCCTAGTATATACTATACTTTTTATAGTATATTGTTTACATGGAACTTACTGTACTTACTATATTTTTTGTCATTATTTTAGAGTGTACTTCTTCTACTTACTTAAAAAAAGTTAATTTTTTTTTTTTTTTTTTTTTTTTTGAGACAGAATCGCGCTCCGTCACCCAGGCTAGAGTGCATTGGCATGATCTCGGCTCACTGCAACCTCTGCCTCCCAGGTTCAAGCGATTCTCCTGCCTTAGCTTCCAGAGTAGCTAGGATTACAAGCATGAGCCACCACACCTGGCTAATTTTTGTATTTTTATAGAGACGGAGTTTCGCCATGTTGCCCAGGCTGGTCTCGAACTCCTGACCTCAGGTGATTGCCTGCCTCAGCCTCCCCCCAGAAAAAGTTAATTATAAAACAGCCTCAGGCAGGTCCTTCAGGAGGTATCAGAAGAAGGCATTGTTATCATAGGAGATGACAGCTCCATGTGTGTTACTGCCCTGGAAGACCTTACAGTGGGACAAGATGTGGAGGTGGAAGACAGTGATATTGATGATCCTGACCCCGTGTAGGCCTAAGCTAATGTGTGTGTGTGTTTCTTAGTTGTTAAAAAAAAGTTTAAAAAGTAAAAACAAACAAAAATTAAAATAGAAAACACTTATAGAATAAGGACATAAGGAAAAAATGTTATTGTGGCTGGCGCATTGGTTCACACCTGTAATCCCAGCACTTTGGGAGGCTGAGGCAGATGGATCCCTGGCAGACAGGAGTTTGAGACCAGCCTGGCCAACACAGCGAAACCCCATCTCTACTAAAAATATTAAAAAATTAGCCAGGCCTGGTGGCACACGCCTGTAATTCCAGCTACTCCGGAGGCTGAGTCATGAGAATTGCTTGAACCCAGGAGATGGAGGTTGCAATGAGCGGACATCATGCCACTGCACTCCAGCCTGGTCAACAGAGCCAGACTGTCTCAAAAGCTGTCTCAAGAAAAAAAAAAATATATATATACGTGTGTGTATATATATATATATATATATATATATGTGTGTGTGTGTCTATATATATATACATGTGTGTATATATATATACGTGTGTGTATATATATATACGTGTGTGTATATATATATACGTGTATATACGTATAAATATATACACACACATATATACATATATACACACATATATACATATATACACATATATATGCACACACACACACATATATATTTGTACAGCTGTACAAAGTGTTTGTATTTTAAGCTAAATGGTATTACAAAAGAGTCTAAAAGTTTTAAAAAGTTTAAGTTAATAAAGTTTATATACAGTAAACTAAGGTTAATTTGTTATTAAAGACAGGATAATTTTTACAATAAATTTAGTTTAGCCTAATTGTACAGTGTTTATAAAGTCTACGGTAGTGTACAATAATGTCCTAGGCCTTCATATCCATTTATCACTCACTCACTGACTCACCCAGAGCAACTTGCAGTCCTGCAAGCTCCATTCATAGTAAGTACCCTATAAAGGCATATCATTTATTATCTTTTATATGTATTTTTACTATCCTTTTTCTACTATGTTCGGATAGGTTACATACATAAAAACTTACCACTGTGTTACAATTGCCTACAGTATTCAGTACAGTAACAGGTTGTAGAGGTTTGTAGCCTAGGAGCAATAGGCTATACCATATAGGCTATACTATCTAGGTTTGTGTAAGTGTACTCTATGATGCTTACACAACAAAATCACCTAAGGATGTATTTCCTTGAGTGCATCCCTGTCATTAAGTGACAAATGATTGTATATATACACATGTACTTCCATATTTATATACACACATTCACAAAGAGGGGTTCATCCTGAAGAGAAGACTTCAAACAATATGGGACCACCTGCTGTGTTCTGGCTGTGACCAATCTATATTTCAATGATTACATTCTGGCATGTAAACTTAAAGAGAGGCATCTTACAATTCTAGCTACCTCTGAAGGATATGTATGTAACTCAGTTTCGTTTCTGGCTTTATGGGTGCCCAGTAACTACTCGTGATTACATTAAAGTGAATTCATGACATTAACTGGAAGACCTAAAAGGCTTCCATGATTTTGTACTCAATTTATTCAATCTTTAATTTTGGAGTCCTGCAGTTTAGAGCTAAAATGGGTGTGGCATATTGGCATCCCAAAGGAGGAAATCCAGAGACTGCATGTTGCAATTCCATGACTTACTCCAACATTCCTTCATCTTCTTCTTACATATATACAAATCTTTATGTTTATATGTATATGATCTTATATATAATCTATACTCTTCATACATATAATCTATACCTTCTTATATATATAATCTTTTATACATAATCCATAGTATATTCATTCTTATCTATGTAATCTATACCAAACCCTCCAGTGAGAAAGAACTCTGACGCTGGTGTCTAGATTCTCATTCATTCTCTTTCTTCTTCTCAACAAATATGGATTCAGTGCCTATAATGTTCCAGTCACTGATTTAGGTGCTAAAGAGAACAGTGATCAAGACAGAGAGTCTTTGCCCTCATATATGGATCTCAGACTCTCATCAGAAAAAGCAATAAGCCAACAAGTAAGATAATGTAACTGTGATTAGTGTTATAAAGGACACAAACAGGATAAGTGTGTAAATGGATTAAGTAGAGAAGAGGGAAAACTTTAGCTAAGGTAGACAGGGTAAGCCTTTCAAAACCAAATTATTAGAAGACATCTGAGCCACGACCTAGGATGACAGGAACCATCTGCAGGCAGCTGTAGGGAAAGGGCTTTCCAGGGATTAGCAAACAGCCTGGAGCAACAACAAAGGCTCTGAGGCAGAAACTAGTCAGGCTTGTTCAAGGAATAGAATCAACTGTATAGCAGAAGTTTGATAAGCAAGGCAGAAGTGGCAGAAGATGAAAGTTAGAAGGTTTGAAATCAAATCCTAGCCCAAGAATTATGCCAATGACTTGAACATTCACATAGCCACTCTGAATCTCAGTTTCCTCAATTCTACAATGAGAACATTTCCTTCAGAGTCTGTTGTCAGAATTAAAATCATGAAATTACATAGAAAAATTTAAAGTACAAGTATAAACCTACATTATATATAACTCGTTCTCTACCACTATTTAGCCGACTAGAATCCCTGCATTTCAGATCTCACTAAAAAGCACTGTTTTTAGAAAAAATTATAAGAACATCCTTTCTAAACTTCATACATGATAGCTCATTGTGAGTAAATGATTAATTCAACTCAATAAATATCAATTAATCACTAACATAATATTGTATTAGATACCAAGAATGGGAAAGGGGAACAGGTGACAAAAAAGACCATGTGTCATTCATATCAGAAACAAAAACACATAGTAATATTTTAATAATAAAATGGGGAAAAAATCAACCTTTACATTTGTATAAAACACCAATAAAAAAGTTGAAAACTGTATCAGTTACTAGGAATATCTTCCATTTGTATTGTAATGGAAGAATTAAACAGTATTTTCTTTTCTTAGGTATCAGTGCTTTGAAAAGGAAATGCTTGTTTTGGCATAATAACCTTTCATTATTTTGTTTTTACAAATGTAGAGTGTATCAAATACTTAATTTATGTGGATAATTTTGGAAGGAAAAACAGATCCTTTCTCATTTTCTGTGGGATAGGTTTCCATTTTCATCAGCTATAGAATAACAGTGATTCTAATGCCTTTAAAAACAGGATTTACCTTAAACTTTACATAGGGTTTTCCTTCCACTAGTACTACTAATTATACTTTAGGAGGATGCGGAGAAGGGGAGAGGTGAGTTTATAATTTCACAGAAGGTATTAAATGAACACAAAGTACATCATGGGTTGGAGACTCACTGGCTCATTCAGTAGACTCTACACACTGAGGACCTCTGAATGGCAGACGTGGGGACTAGTAAAAATTCTGCACTCCCAGCCTGCTCTCACGGAGCATGGACCTGCCACCCTCCTGAAGCTTACACTCTAGAAATGACACACACACAAATATCAACATGTGTTCTCTTTGCCACTGACTTGTTTCATTTTTGTGGTAGGCAAAATGGGTAACTGTTCCCATCTGAAAGATTATTTCTTAATTATGAGAAGTTTCCCTAAAGACATTCAATTCTATTCAATGTAACAAAATTTGCCATGCCCATATTACGTACAAAGCACTGAATTAGGCTCTGTGGGAAAAATACAAAGGTTATTCACAATCTCTCTGAGGAGTGAAACAAATACAGGGCAAACAATGAAGATGGATATAAAAAGCGTTACTATAAAAGATAGGAAGCCGAGTTCAATATGGCTAGGGAAACAGAGAAAGATGGGACATCTGAGGGACTTTGAAGGATGAATTTATGGAAGGGAATTTTACAGGGTCATGAAGAGATATGTCTGAGTAAGAAGTAGTATGTGACTGAGGATTATAAGCAAATTAAATGTATTTTCACAACCAGTATGAATTTCAGACATGATTTTCAATAGTTTTTTTAAAACTCTGAAGAATACATCAGCAAAACAACCAACCTAGTCCAACCTAGTCCAACATACTGCAAGTTACAGTCATTAATTTTCCTCAGAAGAGGCTACTAAGGGCTGAAGTGAAATAGAGCAAGTCGTTTCAGCTTTGTTCAACTATAAAGTGAGAGAACTCAACTATATGACTCTTAAAACTCCTTTCTGTTCTAAAATGCTATGATTTTATGATTCCCTACTTAGATATTTGACTTAGATGGATAAATAAACTCTATTTACATAATAATGTTAAGATGTGCAATCTTGTCTCAATGAAAAATGAGAATATTGATTTATATTCATTTAGTTTTATATTCAACTCTTGTGCATTTGCCCATATTGCAAAGAACATTCATCTGAACCAGCAAAAAAGCTTTATTTGGCAGCATACTAACCACCAAAACATTTGAAGAAATTATTTACTTCAAAGAAGTTTTAAAGAGAAAGGAAAGTGAAGACAACAAAAAAATATTTTGCAGAGCAGCTCCAACAGCTGGACTGTAGTTTTCAATGACATGTAGTGTAAATGGGCATCAATGACTAAAGCTTTATATTCTCCACTAGATGCTGCTGCAAATGTTTACCAAAGTAATTGTGGTTTTATTAAAGTGAGTAAGACAAAATAAAGGCTAATACATATTTAGATGAGGTAGAATCTCATACATTCTACAACGAAGGTAAAATCCAAAAAATAATTACTACAAATGTTACAGAAGCAACAAAAGCAACCAAAAAATCACATAGGACTAGATATTAACAGAAACAAATCAAATCAGAATCTTTGTTAAATAGCCTTAACATCTTTAATAGATTATTTTTCCAAAGGAGTATCACAAAAAAATATAAACTTAAACTTACTTGGTTCTAGCTTCTTCAGGTCCTCCAGTTTAAATTCTTCTTGAGACTGTGTGGACTAAATTTAAAATAAGCATATTACATCTTTCCACTACAAGGATTTCACTGCACCCTGTCTTTTAAGCAGCAAGAACCAAATATTCAAAAGGATTCTATTTCTTGCTTTCAAGGTAGAAAATGAAAAGTCCCAAACTGGTTTTTGTTTATTTTTGGAACACTCAGGCCAAAAATAACAGAAAAAATTGAAGTCATATCTTTTATTTTACAATTTACAAAATATGAACTAAAAAAGTATGAATTTAATAGATGTTGTTATAAAACACTTCTGAGACAATACTGCTTTTAACATAAATGTATAATGTTTTATCAGAATAATGCAGAATAAGTTATTTTCCTTGTATTACAGAGGAGAAAAACTCCTTACCTGTAAAGCTGCACTTCGCAATTCCAAGCATGTTGCAATTTTGCCTATGGTTTTCTGCAGGGGAATAAAAAAAGCTATAAATACCAAAATTATCATAACTGTTAGTTCAAATCATCAAGTTAATTTTTATTAATAAAAGATCCATAATTCTCTTAAATAAGTTAAATTTTATTTCTTTCTAGCATCTTTCAGACTTTAGAGAAAAGAAATAAGAGGCAAAGGGTTGGGATGAGGGAGAGAAGGTGAGTATATATTCTCCCCTGACCTAATGTGCCACAACTAATTCTAAATCAAGTTTGCTTTGATGACAGCTGTAGATATGATTTAAAGGGCTGCCTGGTATCTTCTGCTCCAAGCTTCACCTTTTCTTCTCCATAAAGCCTAAAATTCACCTTTTAAAAGGCTTAAAAATATCTGAAAGTTAGCATAATGGTATAATGAATTTAATTCTGACTTAAGTCCAACACCAACTTGTTTAATTAAATATATAGGCAACACTAAGCAAAATTGGTATTTGTGATAAATGGTGGTAAATTTTATAGTTGGATCTGTTTCATATAACATGAGCTATAAAATGGATATTAATGATAGGGCATAGATAGTGTTTGCCTTTAATAAGCTCATGTTGCATTAGGAGAGATAAGACACATACAGAATCATTATAAAATAAAGCGGACATTTGATTGTATGAGCTTTAGCAAGGTATGCCATTATATGACCTAAAGAAACAGAACAAGATCTGTATTAGGAATCAAGCCCCAACGACCAGGAGGATTTCTAAAATTAAAGGATTTAGAAAATTGTCATGGTTCAATTGTCTAAAGTCTCAAACTGAAAGCAGAAGGAAAAATAAAGTTGAGAGAAGGGGGCTGTCATTCTGAGGTGGACCTTCAATAACCAGCTGAGAAATCTGTGATTACTTTAGCAGTAATTACACAGAAGGGATTTTTTTGTGTTTTGGTTTTCTCTACCTCTTTCAGATCTGCCCTTTAAGAAGACTATTGTGGCCGGGCGTGGTAGCTCATGCCTGTAATCCCAGCACTTTGGGAATCCAAGGCAGGCGGATCACTTGAGGTTGGGGGTTCGAGACCAGCCTGGCCAACATGGTGAAACTCTGTCTCTACTAAAAATACAAAAATTAGCCAGGTATGGTTGCGCATGCCTGTAGTCCCAGCTACTGGGAAGGCTGAGGCAGGAGAATCACTTAAACCTGGGAGGCGGAGGTTGCAGTGAGCTGAAATCACACCACTGCACTCCAGCCTGGGTAACAGAGTGAGACTCCATCTCAAAAAAAAAGACTATTGTGATAAAAGTATACATAGGTTGAAGTAGAAAAGGGCAAAGACTAAAGGCAAAATCAATCAGATTATTTCAATTGTCCAGGTAAATAGTAATCAGAACAAAAATATGAATAACTAGGGTGGAAATTAAAGGGAGATTCATATAAGAAACATATATCAGGACAGGCAGCTAATTATGCCCATCAAGGCTTTTAAGTCCTTCCAAAAGAGATACTTCTTAAGTTTTTATTAGGAATAAATCCAGATCATAAAAGTATTTATGCACAATGTCTGCAATGCCTGCACAATGAAATATTCTGGGAAGGAAAAAAGCATGTTTTTCTAAATGTATTGATAACTTGCAAAAGTTTAGTAAATTGGACTTGGTGGTTTTCTCTTTTATCAATTTTCTTTGGAAGGTGAATAAGGAGCAAAGAGGAGTAACAAGTGCCATCCTGGCCCCTAGTACTTATGCAAGTGGGCACTATACAACTACCGCATCTACAATAAACGGTGATACAACAACTCACAAAATAAACCACTACTGAGCAAGATACGACTCGATGCCAAAGAACAAGTGACAATATTGAACCACTTCCACAATCTCTAAAAATTCTTTTTAATCCCAATACAAGAGTTTAGAAGATGTCCAATTTTATTCTGAAAACTTACATTTAAAGATTACATTTGAAAATTACATTTATATGTGGCAACTGCAAAAGATTTCACGATATTCATAGATTTATTCACTCTCTCAAACAACTGTTGCATAGAAACCAGCAAATAGTCTTTTCTACATAGAATCCAATATCCTCAAATTATTGTTATTCAAACACACCACTCAATTCTAACAAAACTAGTAAATAATTCTAAACATAAATATAATAGTAATAGTAATGGCTAACAACTACTGAGCACTTACTAAGTGACAGGTTCTCCTAAGTGATTTACAAACATTAATTCTTTTAATCCTCACTATAACTCTATGAGTTAGATACAACCATTTTAAAAGTGTGAAAACTGAAGCACAGAGAGGTTAAGTAACTTGCCCTAGGCATCAATGCCTTCTCCCATCCAAGTATTAATCAGGGCCCACCCTGCTTTGCTTCTGAGATCATACAAGATTGGGAGCATTCGGGGTGATACGGTGGCAGACCAGCAATGCCTTCTATGCAATACAGCAATATATGCAACAAAGCAATATTTTTATATCAATACCATTTAGCTATACTTTTATTTTCTTTGAAAACTGATTTTTAAAAAGAATTTTGTCTGTATTAAGTGAGATATGTCAATTACTAAGTCTTTTAAAGCATTACTTTCTTTTCCTTTCTTTACTGTAAAATCCATGTGATTTCATGCTTTTAACATTTAAGGTAAAATGTTGTAGTTTAACAACTATGAGTCCACTAATAAACTATTTTAAATTTAAACATTTCTTGAAGCAGAAGCAACAGGTTTTTGTTTGTTTGTTTTTTAATATACGGAGTCTCGCTCTGTTGCCCAGGCTGGTGTGCAGTGGCACGGTCTTGGCTCACTGCAACCTCCACTTCCCAGGCTCAAGCAATTCTCCTGCCTCAGCCTCCCGAGTAGCTGGGATTACAGGCATCCACCACCGCGCCCAGCTAATTTCTGTATTTTTATTTAGAGACAGGGTTACACCATGTTGGCCAGGCTGGTCTCGAACTTCTGACCTCAGGTGATCCGCCCGCCTCGGCCTCCCAAAGTACTGGGATTATACGCATGAGCCACTGTGCCTGGCTGCAACAGTTTTTAATACAGAAATCTACAGAACTATGGCAAAATACCTCCGTAGGCATTATTCATTTAAGGAACCACACCCAACCTCAGTATTAAAAAAGGAGTGGAACACTCATTTCAGCTATAGCATTAACTTCTAAAACATTTAGAATGTATTGATATCAAAATCAAGCACTTGCTACTGTAATTGTTTCACTTTTCTTAGAAACAGATGACTCAGAAAAATGATTAAGAAGCACAAGTTCACATGTGTCAGAGTATATGTACTGACAATTAAGACTTGAATTATTAGCACTCGAATTAACTGCTCATATCCAATATGGTATAAATTGGAAAATGCTTTCATTTTCAAAATATTGGCTATTAATTGTCATTGCTAGGAAAATTGACAGCTCAAAAGATCAGTTAAAGGAAAAGATGGAATAGAAATGGACAATTAAAGAGCTAAGTTAATTTTGCTAAAATGTATTCAATCTATGTAAGAAAAAATAGGTTTAAAAAATACACATAAATTAGAATATTCTCACTTAATCCAGACTTAATTTTTTAGATTCAAACAGCCAGTAATCTACTGTCTAGCTGGGAGCTGGAGGTGGTGGGGGTAGAACTGAGGGGGAAGAGATGAGGGTAAGGGTGGAAAGGAGAGCATTATAAAATATAAAACAAGCACATAGTGCTGGAATTCTCATTACCACCAAATTTGACTCAAGACAGGGAAACGCTTTCTAAGCATCATGAGACAGGATATTCTATTCTGTCCAGAAACTTACTTGAGAAAATCTACTACACCAAAGTCAGGAATTCAGTGGAATGAAAGCTTTTGGCAGCTATTCTTTGGTTACCAAACCCAGTTGTTATAATGACAACACTATCAGGAACTGAAATGAAAGCTAAGTGAACTAATCATAAAAGAGGACCAACTAAGTATCATGAACTTTATTTTACACCAGAAATCGCTGAGAATATTAAGAATAAAAAAAAAAGACGTTTCATACCATTTATCACCAATTAATAAAGTTTAGAGATCAGTAGTTCTGCTTTAGAGCTTATTAGACTTAAATATAGTGAAAATGAATGTAAGTTACTCTCTCAAAAATGAGAATTTATCTAAAAAAACAGAATTAATCTTGTCTTAAATAACAATCATATGTGAATAAATATCAACAACCTAAGACACAGAATAGCATTTATTCATCAAATTTTTTTTTTTTTTTTGTGAGACGGAGTTTCACTCTTGTTGCCCAGGCTGGGGTGCAGTGGTGTGATTTCGGCTCATTGCAACCTCTCCCTCCCGGATTCAAGCAATTCTCCTGTCTCAACCTCCCAAGTAGCTGGGATTACAAGCATGTCTCACCACGCCCAGCTAATTTTGTATTTTTAGTAGAGACGGGGTTTCTCCGTGTTGGTCAGGCTGGTTTCGAACTCCAGACCTCAGGTGATCCGCCCGCCTCAGCCTCCCAAAGTGCTGGGATTACAGGCATGAGCCACCATGCCTGGCCCATCAAATATTTTCAAGGGCCCACTGTGCGCTAGACAGTAACAAGTTTCATAAAGAAAGCACTTTAAAAAATATGTTTTGTGTTTGTTTGTTTGTTTTGGGACGGAGTCTAGCTCTGTCGCCCAGGCTGGAGTACAGTGGCAGGATCTTGGTTCACTGCAAGCCCCGCCTCCCAGGTTCATGCCATTCTCCTGCCTCAGCCTCCCGAGTAGCTGGGACTACAGGCGCCTGCCACCACGCCCGGCTAATTTTTTGTATTTTCAGTAGAGACGGGGTTTCACCGTGTTAGCCAGGACAGTTTCGATCTCCTGACCTCATGATCTGCCTCACTCGGCCTCCCAAAGTGCTGCGATTACAGGCGTGAGCCACCCCGTCTGGCCAAAGTATGTTTTGTTTTGTTTTTTTAATCTTCTTTCAAAGTTGTGCAACTATTGAACGGTTGGCATAATTCTAAGATTTGCCATTGCTACAAAAAACACGAAAAAGAGTAAAAGCATAAAAATTCCAGTTAAAAATAAAAAACACAAACAACAATTTTGCTTAGCATAATGTAAAGAACATTCTCCATTTTTCTCTTTTGAAGAAAACACAATTGAGTTTTTTCTCCTTTGGCTTGCATGCTAGGTCTGGCATTTAATTAATTTTGCAGATCCAACAGTTTATATCAAAATTTCCTATAATATGTTTCAGAACACTAGACTCAATGAAATGTTCTTTGAAGGGAGATGGAGACTTCCAAAAGCAAATAAATTTTAAAATACTACATGCCCAAACTCTTTAAAATATTAAACATACACATGTGCATACTAAAGGTCCTGAGAAGTCACAAACTCTATCTGTTCAAATAACATCTATTAATTTTTCAGAACCAATGTTCCCCAGAATACACCTGGAAGATCTCTGTTTTCTAATCATTTATTAACTTAGAGCCTCTGGTAACTTCTTCCCTATATGACATTGAAATAAAGCCTACATGTCAGTATGACTTTTTTTGGCCCGCTGTGAATGTTTTGCTTGCATTTTTAAAGAAAATTAAACTTTTTTTTTTGAGGCGAGTCTCGCTCTGTTGCCCAGGCTGGAGTGCAGTGGCACGATCTCGGCTCACTGCAAACTCCGCCTCCCGGATTCATGCCATTCTCCTGCCTCAGCCTCCCGAGTAGCTGGGACTACAGGTGGCCGCCACCGCGCTGGCTAATTTTTTGTATTTTTAGTAAAGACGGGGTTTCACGGTGGTGTCGATCTCCTAACCTCGTGATGTGCCCGCCTCGGCCTCCCAAAGTGCTGGGATTACAGGCGTGAGCCACCACGTCTGGCTAAGAAGATTAAACTTTTAAAGGCATACAATTTGCCTTATATTCACAATGTAGTATACAGTGATTTGGAGTTCCTTATCCAAGTCCAAAGAATAGGCAGGCAGGCACAAGCTCTCTCTGTAGTCTCAACTGGCAGCCACAAATGCCTCCTAGGCAGGTATCATAAATAATAAATGCCTCAGAAAGCAGGCCTCCAGTAAAGAAGGAAGTGCAGAACACTTCAAAGTAGAGGACATGAGAAGATTCAGGGATACTCTGAAGATCATTTAGAGTTTTCTAGTCCCTCATTTCATACATAAGAAAATTAAGGCCACAGCCAGAGCAAGAGCAAGACTCCCAGTCTTCTGACTCCAGATCTCAGCTCTCTCCTCTAGGTCATGCTGCCTCCTGGTCCTTTTAGGGTACAAGATCTGTGGGTCGGGTCGGGTGCGGTGGCTCACGCCTATAATCCCAGCACTCTGGGAGGCCGAGTGGGCGGATCACAAGGTCAGGAGATCCAGACCATCCTGGCTAACACGTGAAACCCCGTCTCTACTAAAAATACAAAAAATTAGCAGGGCGCGGTGGTGGGCATCTTAGTCCCAGCTACTCCGGAGGCTGAGGCAGGAGAATGGCGTGAACCTGGGAGGCGGAGCTTGCAGTGAGCCGAGATAGCGCCACTGCACATCGGCCTGGGCGACAGAGCAAGACTCCGTCTCAAAAAAAAAAAAAAATCTGTAGGTCTTTGCAACCAAAGATAAGCTGAAAAAAGACAGTGGCCATGTGGCTGCTAAGGAATAGCTATAAATTTAAAACTAAATAGCACTATCAAACACCAGCTTCAGCCTTAGAAAGTTGAAGAAAATTAAGAAAAAGTTAATTTTTTCTCATTAGTCTAATCATTATACGCTAGGCTCATTTCTTGATTTTTTTTTTTTTTTTTTTTTTGAGACAGGGTCTCACTGTGTCACCCAGGCTGGAGTGCAGTGGCATGATCTCAGCTCACTGCAATCTCCACCTCCCGAGTTCAGGTGATCCTCCCACCTCAGCCTCCCAAGTAGCTGGAACTACAGGCTTACACCACCACGCCTACCTAATTTTTGTATTTTCAGTAGAGATGGGGTTTCACCATGTTGCCCAGGCCGGTCTTGAACTCCTGGGCTCAAACAATCTTCCCAACTCGACCTCCCAAAGTGCTAAGATTACAGGCATGTGGCACCATGCCCAGTGGCATTTTTCTTTAAATATAATTTTTAGTGTGTTCTAGGTCAAATCACTTTATATTTGAGGTCATTTGGCTCAGAAGTCCTATACCTCAGCAATATATGTTGGAAACAGGATGCAAGTAACTCAAACAGGTGATTAAAGATTAAACATTTTTTAATTCCCTAAGTTTTCATTCTGTTTCCATATTCATAACACATTCTGATAGCTATTAATTTATATATGTGGATATCTGAGATTCTGTTTATCAAAACTTAGGTACTGTAACTCCCAATTCTGTGATGCCAGCTGATCATTTCCTAATCAATTCCTAGAGAAATTTCAGATTTTACAGAGGCTCCTTTCCTTAAGCAAATCAGTAATTTCCGCTGTGGTCATTATTTTCTAGGGCTAAAATCCTAAGACTCCTAATATCTATTGTGTATATTAGGAGCTACTAAGAAAAAAAATATATTCTTTTTTTAAAATTTATTTATTTTCAAGACAAGAGTCTTGCTCTGGCTGTCGTTCAGGCTGGAGTGCAGTGGTGCTATCTCAGCTCACTGCAACCTCTGCCTCCCAGGTTCAAGTGATTCTCTTGCCTCAGCCTCCCTAGTAGCTGGAATTACAGGCACGCACCACTACACTCGGCTAATTTTTGTATTTTTAGTAGAGACAGGGTTTTACCATATTGGCCAGGCTGATCTCGAACTCCTGACCTCAAGTGATCTGCCCGCCTTGGCCTCCCAAAGTGCTGGGATTACAGGCAAAAGCTACCACACCCAGCCAAAAAAAAATTTCTTTTAAATTGTAGTGATTTTTGTTTTTTAAATACAAAATAAAAAAGTACATTAGATAAAGTAGATCCTAAATATTTTTAAAATGCAAATATACAAACTTGTGTAAGAAATATGGCTAACCCTAATCTTTAGGGGCTTCTTCTTCCCAAACTCCTATAAATAAGAGTCAAATGAACGTAGATGAATAGACTAAAATGGATGTTGTTAGGCTTACTGTAAAAGTGTGGAAAAATCATTACCACTCCCTTTGTACACTCCCTTTGTAAAGAAAAGAGCAAATTATGTCGCCATAGTTTTCACACTGTCTTTTCTTAAGAGATGGGGGATAGACTGACACTTTTTTTTCATTATCTACAAGATTAAACATTGACTTAACACTAGATACTCTGAGCCAAGAGAAAATGGGAGTTGTTTCCTCCCATTTCTTCTCACCCTTTTAAAGCTTCAGTCGCCCATTTTTCATAATCACTAACAGTTTAGAAACTCAACTTGACACACAAAGAATTTAATTCAAGGAGAAAAGGCACGATTGAAACATTTTGCAACCTTATGCATTTATTTTGCAGATGGATTTTTATGCCAAATTCTTGACTTGAACTAATTTTTTTCAGTGGAGAGGTGTTTTGGTTTGTCTTGGTCTTTTGTTTTTTGTGTGTATTTGTTTGTTCTGAGAGAAGGTAGATAGGAGTTGGGAAAGTTCAGAATCAAGTAAGTGTTGGGGTGGAATGCAATCACCCACAATCTTTCTATTTTCCCAAGGACTCTAGACACATTCCAGTCTCTGGGTTTCCCCAGTCTTCACCAAAGTGTGGATTGGGTTCTCCCCCTCTTCAGCGAAAGCATGGATGGTCTCCACTAAAGTTAAGCAAAGTTAAGCAAAGCCTAAATGGCTGAGTACAACAATTTTATTGTTTTAAATTGATAAGTCATATGGTATCTCTAAATAATCACTTAATGTTAGGCAAAGCATAATCAATATCATTCTTTTTACTTAGGTATAACAGTCTTTTGTTTTTGTTGTGTTGTTTTTTGTTTTGCTTAATAAACTCAAAAGACAAAACACTTTTTGTTTGGAATCTGATATATCTAGAAATTATTTTATGGTACCTTTTGTTCTTCTGTGAATTCAGAATTATTGTGTTGAGCTTGGGCCTCCTTTTGTAGATGTCTTGCTAATCTGTAAGAAGAAAACATATTCTTTAGAATGGAAGAAAAGCAAACTACTGCAACAAAGGGTAACAATTTAAAGCTTTTTAACATGTGAAGTACAATTATTGTCCTGTTTTTAAAATATAAATCTACATTGAGAACCAAATTCTTCTCAAAAAAAAAAAACTCTTTATACAATGATGATGAAAATGAGATACAATACTTTTCATACCATTTCACTGGGACAAACTTCAGCTCTAGGCAGTAAAAACAGAGCTGGAAAGAATCTCAAAGGGCATCTAATCCAACTTTCTTTAGTATGCGTGACTTTCTTCTATAATAAGCCAGTAAGTAGTTGTCCAGATTCTGCTTGAACACTTCCAGGGAGCACCAGTGATAATACCAACCAGAGATACTTTATCAGTCTGTCATTAATTTGGTAGTAAAATTAGTCCTAATCCAAATTACAGCAATGACAAAGTGGTAATAATCCATCCTACTATCAATATATACTTTTGAAAACATGTTTTCATGGAAAATAAAGCAAATTCTCCACCAATCAGCAACAGAAATCATTGTCTGTCCAATTATCATTATACTTAAAAATAACAGCTAGGCCTTGCATGAGTTTTTAATGGATGGATCTATATTAGTCCAAGCTCAACAATAAGGACCCAAAGCTATTTCTGAGACAGCAAAAAAACTTGTATAGTTTAGTTTGTAAAAGTCAACCCTCTTACAAACTAAACTATAGAACTATGGTTTCAACTATAAAAAGACCAATTTTGGACAAAGGATTTGAATAGACAGTTCTCCAAAGAAGACATAAAATGGTCAATAAGCACATGAAAAGACGATCAACATTACTAGTCATTATGAAAACACAGATCAAAATCACAATAAGCTATCACTTCATACCCACTAGAATGAGTACAATTTTTAAAAAAATGGAACTGCATCCTTATGGGGGAAAGAGAGAGAAGATAACAGGTACTGACAGGATGTGAAAAACTGGAACCCTCAGATATTGCTGGTGGGAATGTAAAATGGCACCAGCCACTGTGGAAAACAATCTGGCCATTCCTCAAAAAGTTAAATATAGAGTTACTGTACGATCCAGCAATTTCAAAATCCTAGGTATATATCCAAAAGAACTGAAAAACATATGTTTACACAAAAAAAATGAACACAAATGTACAGCCAAAAAGTGAAAACAACCAAAATGTCCATCAGCTGATGAATGGATAAACAAAATGTGGTATATCCATTCAATGGAAAATTATTCAGTCAAAAAGAGGAATGAAGTACTACTAACATGTGTAACACAGATGAACTTCAAAAACATTATGCTAAATGAAAAAAGCCAGATGCAAAAGATTATACGTTATATGATTCCATTTATATGAAATGTCCAGACTAGATCAATCCACAGAAACAAAAAGCAGATTAGTGGTTGCCAGGAGATGAGGGAACTGGGAGTAACTGATACCAAGTATGGGGTTTCTTTCGGGAGTGATGGGAATGTTCAGGACAGTGGAAATGGTTGTACAACACTGTGAATACACTAAAAACCATGGAATTGTACGCTTTAAACTGGTTAAGTTTCATGTGATGTGATATTTATCTCAATTTTTAAAAAATGTACGGGAAAAAACTGGCAAAAGAATTTGAAAATTAAACTCCCAAGCATACTATGTACTATTCTGGGTGGGCAATAGGAACAGGAATACAAAGGGTAACAAGTGCTAGATTTTCTACCAAGCCAACTGCAGGAGACAGTTTATGTTTCCAAATAAAATGTACTAGATGGGAGTTTTATGCAATCATGTCTTTAAAGATAAGGCATAAAGTACCTTATTCTTGATGGCCTCTATCCAATTTATGAAAGGTTTGCATCCTCCTTAACATAAGGCAAGAATTAGCTACAAAAAAACTTAATATTTGCAAGATAGCTCCACTGTGTTACTTAGTTGAACTGCTTCCATTCATTTATTTCTTTTCTCCCTGAACTCAGGGAAGTTACAGTGTGGAATGAGTTTCTTTGAGTAATTCTACACATAATTTGCAGTGGTGGCCATCAACCTAAGCAGAATCACTGTCCGAAGGGTGTAATTCTACACTCCTGTTCAAATGCTAATTGGCGATAGAGAAAGGAAGGATGCTTGATTCAAAAGGAATCCTGCTATTAAAAATTATGCAAGGCCGGGCAGAGTGGCTCACACCGTAATCCCAGCACTTTGGGAGGCCAAGGTGGGTGGATCACCTGAGGTGAGGAGTTCGAGACCAGCCTAGCCAACATGGTGAAACCTGTCTCTACTAAAAATATGAAAATTAGCTGGGCGTGGTGGCTGGCACCTGTAATCCCAGCTACTGGGGAGGCTGAGGCAGGAGAATCGCTTGAACCCAGGAGGCAAAGGGTGCAGTGAGCCAAGATCGCACCACTGCACTCCAGCCTGAGTAACAAGACCAAAACTCCATCAAAAAAAAAAAAAAGCACAAAAGAATCGGAGGAAATATTTGCAAATCATGTATCTGATAAAAGACTGTATCCAGAATATATAAAGATCACTTAGAATTCAATAGATAAAAGACAGGAAACTCAATTTTAAAATGCGTAAAAGATTTGAAAAGACAGTTAAAAAAATTTACAGAAGGAAAGGAAGCATACAAAAGACACTCAACTTTATTAGTCACTAAAGAAATGCAGATTAAAACCACAGTGAGGTATGTATTATACACCTGCTAGAATGGCTATAATCCAAAAGACAATAACAAATGCTGGTGATATGAAGAAACTGGAACCTTCCTGCACTACTGGTACAAATATAAAATGATACACCCAGTTTGGAGAATTATTTGGCAGTTTCTTTATAAAGTTACACATAAACTTATCATATGACCCAGTAATTCCACTCCTAGGCATCTACCCAAGAAAAATGAAAATATATGTCCATGCAAAGACTTGCATTTGAATGTTCAGGGCAGTATTACTAATAACAGTCCAAAAGTAGAAACAATCCAAATGTCCACCAACTAGTGAAAGGTTACACCAAATATGGTATATCCATAATATGTAGTATTACACACCAATTAAAAAAAAAAAGCAATGACACATGCTATGACATAGATGAAACTTAAAAACATTACACTAAATGAAAGAAGCCAGATGCAAAAGATCACACCCGGCATGTGGTGGCTCATGCCTGTAATCCCAGCACTTTGGGAGGCCGAGGCAGGTGGATCACTTGAGGTGAGGAGTTCGAGACCAGCCTGACCAACAGGGTGAAACCCTGTCTCTACAAAAAATACAAAAATTAGCCAGGTGTGGTGATGCGCACCTGCAATCCCAGCTACTCGGGAGGCTGAGGCACGAAAATCATGGAGGGTGCAGTGAGCCTAGATCACCCCACTGCACTCTACCCAGGGTAACAGAGTGAGACTGCGCCTCAAAAAAAAAAAAAAAAAAAAAAAGATCACATACTGCATGATTCAAATTTCGTGAAATGTCTGGAAAAGACAAATCTATAGAGACAAAATGTAGATTAGTGGTTGTCTGTGGCTAGAGTGGGAATATGGAGTGACTGCAAATGAACACTAGGTGTCTTGTGGGGGTGATGGAAATTTTCTAAAATCTGTAAAGATGGTTGCACATCTTGGTAAATTTCACTAAAAAATCATTAAATTGCACATGTAAAATAGATGAATTTCATGTATATAAATTATACCTCAATAAACCGGTCTGTAAAATAACTTTTTTTTTTGAGACAGGGGGAGAAAAAAAACAAACTTGCACAGGCTGGAGTGCAGTGGCATGATCTTGGCTCACTGCAACCTCTGTCTCCGGGGCTCAAGCAATCCTCCCACCTCAGCCTCCTGAGTAGCTGGGACCACAGGCGTGTACCACCACACCAGGCTAATTTTTGTATGTTTTGTAGAGACTGGGTTTTGCCATGTTGCCAAGGCTGGTCTTGAACTCCTGAGCTCAAGCATTCTACCCATCTAAGGCCTCCCAAAGTGCTGGGATTACAGGCGTGAGCCACCGCACCCAGCCATAAAAAGAACTTTTTAAGCCGACATGAAAAATTAATTTTCTATATCCACAAATGAGTGTACCATTTTAAGACAAAGTGACACCTGATTTTGTCCACTGAGGGAAATCTACACGTTCTGAATATTAGATGACCAAATAAAAGTTGACATTCTATTAGGAAAACTGAAATAAACCTGTCAAATATTCTTCTCTAGAGACTGATCTCACCCTACAAAGGTATCTACACGTAAAACAGGACTATTCTCAAGGGAGAGTTTTAAACATACCTTAAGCACATACACAAGTAACTCCTGGAAACCCCACAGCATTCCGTGACATAGAAATTCGTGCTTCTCAAACCATCTGTAGCAAAGGATCACTTTTTCCCCAAATTTGTTCTAGACTAATACTTTTGTAAATACAATTTCAAAAATATCATGAGGATGTCAAATTGCTATAAAGTTTCCACATGCTTACTCTCAATTTCTTTCCTTATGTTACTGCAGAGCAGTAACAGTTTACAGACCATCACCAATCTGTGGAGCACACTTCAAGTAGCAGAGACATAAAGAACAGCAAAAATGACAAGTGGGGCCGGGCCCAGTGGCTCATGCCTGTAATCCCAACACTTTGGGAGGCGAAGGCAGGCAGATCACTTGAGGTCAGGAGTTCGAGACCAGCCTGGCCAACATGGCAAAACCCCGTCTCTACTAAAAATAAAAAAAAATTAGCCAGGTGTGGTGGCACGCACCTGTAGTCCCAGCTACTCAGGAGGCTGAGGCAGGAGAATCACTTGAACCTGGGAAGTGGAGGTTGCAGTGAGCCGAAATGGCACCACTGCACTCCAGCCTAGGCGACAGAGTGAGACTCCATCTCAAAAAAACAATGACAAGTGGCCATTATCCAGTCTTCAGACTCATGGATTCACTTAGCAGATATTTATTTGTTTTTTTAAGACGAGTCTCGCTCCATCACCCAGGCTGGAGTGCAGTGGCACGATCACCCCTCACTGTAACCTTCACCTCCCAGGTTCAAGCGATTCTTGTGCCTCAGCCTCCCTAGCAGCTGGGACTACAGGCACACGCCACCACACCTGGCTAATGTTTTTGTATTTTTAGTAGAGAGGGGGTTTCGTCATGTTGGCCAGGATGGTCTCGAACTCCTGACCTCAAGTGATCTGCCCGCCTCAGCCTCACAGTGCTAGGATGACAGGCGTGAGCCACCACACCCAACCAGTTAGCAGATATTTATTGAGTATCCATGTGCTAGATAAATATCTCAGGATTGATCCTGTGAAATGTCTGATTCTGAGCAACAGTTTCTGTGCCACTCTACCATAAGTTAGTGGCCACATATCCCCAGATAGCTAAATGCAGTTACTTTTAATTGATCATCTAATACTTTGGATGACTATTTTAGTCTTGACAGAATTCATTTAAATCTTCCAATAGTATTTTGGCATCAACTCCTTAATGCTCCCATAGCATACTCCTAAATTCATCCATTCAATAGAATAATTACATAATATCTAAACAAACAATGACGTGTGGATAGCCTAGTACTACTCTGGACACTAAGTATACAGTAGAGAACAAAACAGACACCGCCCCAACACCCTGCAACATACGCCCATACTTTACCCTCAAAGAGCTTACATTCCAGTGGGGAAAGAGACAGTAAACAAAACAAATACAGAAAATATATTTTCAACTGTGGCCGGGCACAGTGGCTCATGCCTGTAATCTCAGCACTCTGGGAGGCTGAGGCGGGTGGATCACGAGGTCAGGAGTTCAAGACCAGCCTGGCCAAGATGGTGAAACCTGGTCTCTACTAAAAATACAAAAATTAGTTGGACGTGGTGGTGGGTGCCTGTAATCCCAGCTACTCAGGAGGCTGAGGAAGGAGAATTGCTTGAACCCGGGAGGCACAGGTTGCAGTGAGCCGAGATCACACCACTGCACTCCAGCCTGGGCGACAGAGTAAGACTCTGTCTCAGAAAAAACAAAACAAACAAAAAATATATATATTTTTTCGATTGTGGTAAGTACCATGGAAAAAAATGAAAAAAATGAAGCAGGATGGGGAGCAGGAGGTGTGAAACTGAGATAGAGGCAGTGGGGGTGGACAAGAGACTTTGCAATTTTAAACAGGGTGGCCAGAGACAGCCTCATTGAGGATATTTGAACAAAGACCTGAAGGAGGTGACGAAGTGACCCAAACAGAAAATGGGGGGAAAAGTGTCCCAGAAAAAAAATACAAGAGCCCTAAGGCAGAACTATGTTCCAGGAAATAGCAAGGAATGTGGGAGCACTTACTCTTTTCATACTTCCATAATTGCAACACCCAGTTACTCTAAAATCTTCCATTGGATTCTCAGTGCTTTGAGGGCAGAAATCAAATTTTATTCATCTTTGTATCCCCAACCCTTACTTGTTGAGTCATGAAATTGTTTAAGCTACAGTATTATTACATTATGATAATACAGATACGCACTATCTCTCCCCCTACATCCCTCCCATAAAGCAGCTCCTGTGTGTTGTATGGCCATAAGATTGCTGCCTACCCAATTAGAAATCCCAACGATCCTAGACTCTTCCTCCTTCTACACCCTCAATATCCAGTCAGTAACTAAATCCTGTCAATTCTAGTTTACATCATTATAGTGGCCCCCAATTGGTCTATTTTGCTGCAGCCTTTCCCCCCAGGTATTTCGAATGAAAAAGATAATTTGCATTCATTTCTGGATATATTAGGTAATTTTAAACTCTTGACCTCATTTTATATGTAACCTACATGTTTACAGAATTTAAGCCAATCATTACATGTTTTCATTGAAATTTGACCCTGGCAGTTTTTACAATTTGAGGACTACTAGCTAGAATCATGAAGTTCAATGGTTAGTACTGAGGTCCAACAATGGATTTGCACGTGCCTATCACCCTCACCTTCATGTTCCTAGAAATTCAAACTAAACAGCTTGCATATTCAATTTTCCTTTGTAATTTCAATTGGACATGGTATTCTTCACTTTCCATTGTGAAGTCGGCCGCCCAGTGTCAACAGCTGCTAGGTCTCACCACATCACAAGTACGAGATGGCTTTCTATTTCAAGCTATGCAATATTAGTTAATATACAGAATGGGTATACATAGGTGCTTACTGTCTAATTGGCTACAGTATGGAAGGGTGTGTTCTCCAGTAATAAAGAAAATCTTATAATTTGTCTAATTCACTTACAGAATTACTCTCTCAGTACATCTTAAGCACTCTGTAGTAGAGACAGGATTTGGATTTTCTTTTTTAAATCCCAGATTTCAGTGGTATCAGCTTGTGACCTAAGTAATCTGTTTAACCTGGGCTTCAGTTTCCTCATTTCGTAAAATGAGAATAATTATATTCTCACTGGGTTATTGCAAGAGCAAATGAAATCATGTGAAAGTGCAAAACAAATGCTAGTAGTTGTTACACATAGCAAAATGGCCCAGAGCAAGGGGTTTTGTCAGAGCTTTTTGAAACTACAGGCAATTCAAAGTCAGTACCTACACCTTTAAATTATCTTAATAGATAAAAACAAATAACTAAAACCAAATAACTATTGTGGGGACAGGATAAGAGTTTAGATCTTCCAAGTACCAAGCGTATATTCTTTCCAGAAATCATTGTGTGTCGCGGGCGGAGAGGGGGTGGGGGATGCCGGGGGTATTCTACTTATACATGGTTTCATACTCACTGAAATCTCAAACAATAACTTGCTTTAAACAAAGAATAATTAATGGCGAGTTTGCAAACAATAGCATTTTGGCAGATAGTTCCTAAGTTCAGTAAAATGTGCAAAAACCTAAGCAAGGTTTTATGTGTATATAAATTTTTTATTTTTTAAGACATCCCTGAAGTTTTCTGTGGAAACCAGAAAGGGCAAGAAATTGGTCTTAGGTTGCTCAAGGAAACTGGTACTCACTTGTACCCTGCGGCTATACATTATATACAGGAAAAGGAGGAGGGATCCAAAGAGGGAGTGGTGCTCCTGTGCGTGGTCCATTAATTCACATTTTGCTCTCTTCTGTTCACATCCTGCGCGGACTCCACCCAAGGCAACCGAGCGAGGGGGTGGGTGGGACTCACAGCCTACCAAATAACAGTCCCAGAAACCGAAACGAAATCGAGGTGGAATTCTGAAAACACGGCTCACCAGAAAGAGGGGTGGAGAAGGAGAGCGAGAGGAGACCCTTCTTTTGGCAGAAGAGGTATCCCTAGCCCTCGCTGCTTCCTGGGCACCCCCCCTCCCCTCAATCGCAAACAGTTCCCTCCTTTCCTACACATGGAAGACACACACAGAGCAAGGCCACTCATCCTTGGAACGTGGGCGGAGAACACACAAGTATTCCTCAGAGAATTTCAAAGGGAAATCGAGGAAAGGCAACCTGCGAGAGGAGGAGGAAAGGAAACTGACTGCCAAGTGGGGGACCCGCGAGACGGTGGAAAGGAACTAAGTAGATAGCCTGCTAGGGCCTGCGCCCCAGGAAAGAAGGGCTACCTGTTGAATGGAACTGTCCCTGCGGAGGCGGAGGGGGAAGAAGGCGAGTCACCCCAGAGAGCGGAGCCGTTGTCCCCAGAGCAGCCTCGCTGGGGCTGGTGGCGAGGGATCTCAGCCCCAGTGCCTGCCGAGCCCCACCCTGAGAAGCCTTGGCTGCAGATACAGTGATGAGAGACACCGACAGAAACAAGGGAGAGGCGCACGCCTGGAGCCGGTCTGGCCCGCTCCCGCGGTTAGTCACTCACATCTGATACTCGTCTATCGCCTCCACCAGCTGGCCCCAAGAGTCGAAGTCGGCGCCTCTCCTAAAACTGGCGCCCCAGCGCTGCAGCAGACTCCGGGTCACCTCCGACATGGCCGGTCCCCACCCCGTCCCCTCCCGCCCCTACCCCAGCAAGGCCGGGTTCTAGGGCGCCATCCTCCCCGGGCCTGGCCCCGACATTAACAGGGCCAGGAGGAACCGCTACGGCCACCACCGCCACCCGCCGAGGAGCCGCCCAAGCCCATTTGCCGCCACAGCCAAACTTTGCGGCTCCAAAGCGACCGCCCATCCGAGATCCCGCCCCCGAGGCCCCGCCCCGGGTTAGGTTGAGGCCGCCCCACTGCGTCGAGGGCCGTCATCGCTATTGCGGCGTTCTCCTTCGGCTCCGGAGGCAGGGGCAGCTCTTCTCTTCCTGTCTGGGAAAAAGACCATAGCTCAAAAGGAAGGCCGAGGGAGAAGTTAGAAAGGGATGATGAACGGAGCGTTTTGAGGGGACTGGGACGCCCCCGCAATACCCGCCCTTGAGCTGCGCGCACTACCGCCTCGGTAGCTGTCATGGCCGCCGGGCCACGTGACTCCGGCTTGGCGCCGTCCTGGTTTTCCGTCACTCTGGTTCTGTAGTGTGGGTTCTCCGACTCCCTCTTTTTCTCGCTTGTGGACTCCGAAATATTGCCCTTCTTCCCTTAGAAGAACTGCTGAACCGACTCTGAGAAATTTGGTAAGTATGTCAGAGGATGGGTGTTTCTCAGTAATATCTCCCGCTATTTCCCCGGAGTCTCAAGCAATAGGATCACCTCTTCTTACATTAGTCTCCATAGACCCCTGGACAGTAGGCCAAAGGTCTCCTTCTAATGCCTTGAAACAAACGACAGAAAGAAAATCCACATTGGTCACCACAAATCAGTGGCATTAACAGCTAGATCCGCTGAATCCCCTTGCCTCGCATCTCCATTGGTCATTGGAGATCTTATAATACAAGCTAAACTGGGGTTCGTTCGGCCGTTGTCTGGCCACCTCTCCCGGGTTGACAGTATCGGCTTTCCACAAAAATGCCTGTTTGGAAAGAGGGGAACTCAAGTGTTGGCGCGTGCGCACGGTCGCCGCCCGCCGCCTGGAACGGGACTGGGCACGGGAGGAAGAGGCTGGGTGGTAAACAGGAAGTGGGCGCTCAGAGCTCGGGGGCGGCGCTCAGGTAGGTTCTTCTGGGGACTCGGGGCCTCCGGAGTGGGGGTCCCTTGTTAGGAGCGGGAGTCCTCTTGTGGAAGTGTGTTAGCTTACAGTTTCGATCCGAATGTTGTATTGGTGGCTCTAAAGGCACCCTTGTCCCTGCGGGTGGGTGTGTCGTTCTTCTGTCCCACCCTAGGAACTCCCGAAAACTGAAGATCGCCGGGTCGCAGAAGGGGAGAAGATGGGGCAGGGGCAGAAACCCTCTTCTTTCCTGAAGTAAAGATACGCAAAACTTCAGACATTTTCATCCAGGAAGTAGGAGGCCGCATTAAAAGAAGTATTTGTGGAAGATTTCGCAGCATCAAGTGCTGAGTGTGATACTAGCTCTAAGTTTATTTGTAGGCACATAGATGCTGTATTAGGCTATCGGAATTTATATGGAAGATGTGTAGAAGATGATATTTTCTGAAATAACTCGTTAAATGTTTTGAGTCCTAAATAAACCTGCTCAGTTTTTCGTTGGGTACGCATTGCATTCTCTATTCATGAAGTATGTGGTGCTCCTCAAAACCGGCTTTGTCATGAATAAATAGCATAAAGGAAGCACTTGATGTAGGCATTTCATAGACTGTGCAGCCAACATTTTCTAATAATAGGAAAAGTCGATTGTCAGGCTTGTACAGTGCCTACAAATTAAATAAACCTTATAAGAATTTCTTCTCTGTTACTTCCTGGGATCTAATTGCCACGTTTAGGTCTTCGCCTGGGCTTTCTCCGTATTATCTGCTGCACTACCTACCCGAGGACATTTAGACAAGACATGCTGCTTTTGCTTTTTTTTTTTTTTTTTTTGAGACGGAGTCTCCCTCTGTCGCCCAGGCTGGAGTGCAGTGGCGCCATCTTGGCTCACTGCAAGCTCCGCCTCCCGGGTTCTTCTGCCTCAGTCTCCCGAGTAGCTGGGACTACAGGCGACCGCCACCATGCCAGGCTAATTTATTTTTTGTACTTTTAGTAGAGTCACCGTGTTAGCCAGGATGTTCTCGATCTCCTGACCTTGTGATCTGCCCGCCTCGGCCTCCCAAAGTGCTGGGATTACAGGCGTGAGCCACCAAGCGTTTTTTTTAAGTAGAAGGCATGGAACTTATTTTTTTTTTTAAGTTGGCATCTCAATTAGGTGGTGTTTCAAGTTGTTTTTTGTTTTTTGTTTTTTTTTTTCCTTTTTCGTTTTTTGAGATAGGATCTTGCCCTGTCGCCCAGGCTGGAGTGCCATGGGAAGATCAGGGCTCACTGCAGCCTACATCTCCTGGACTCAAGGGATCCTCCCTCCTCATTCTCCCCAGTAGCTAGAACCACAGGCGTGGCTACCATCCCCGGCTAATTTTTGTAGAGACAGGGTCTCACCATGTTGCCCAGGCTAGTCTCAAATTCCTGAGCTCAAGCGAGCCACCCACCTCGGCCTTCCAAAATGCTGAGATTACAGGCGTGAGCCACCACACCCAGCCCAATGTTTTCATTTTATAATAGAATTTATTGGTCAATTATTGTATTACATTTTTATTTTTAAAATATTCTTTAGGTATTTTTTGGAAAGCACATTTTATTATAGAACACATGCTATAACCAATCCACTGTTGTCAGCAATATGTTGGAAATACAGCAATTAACTTAAAACGTATTACAAGTAGCCTTGGCGATATAATCAGGGTTACCATTTGAACCCGTTTTGGAAATTACATTCATCTGGTCCTGTGCCCTTTTTACTTGCAGTTATCCAGCCAAAATCTAGTACTTTGCTATTCAAAAGTGTCTGGGGACCAGCAGCATCAGCATCTCAGGTCCTGCCCCAGGCTATTGAATTAGAGCCTGCATTTGACAAAACCACCCACCCCCAGGTGATTTTTATGTATATTAGAGTTTAAACATTACTGCTCCTATATAGGTATGTTAACATTGAAGTTATTGTGGGCAGATTTTCAGATGCTCTTCTGCTTTTTTTTATAGGCCTGATCTGAACATAGACCACCATAAATAGACAATTAAAACATACCTGAGGCCGGGCGCGGTGGCTCACGCCTGTACTCCCAACACTTTGGGAGGCCAAGGCGGGTGGATCACTTGAGGTCAAGAATTTGAGACCAGCCTGGCCAACATGGTGAAACCCCGTCTCTATTAAAAAAATACAAAATTTAGCCAGGCTAATTTTTTGAATTAAATTTTTATATTATTAAAATAGATTGTTATGCTATTTACCTTGTTTATTAAATATATTTAATTTTCGTACATTTTTTACTTTTTTGTCTATAGAAAACATCTGGAGAAAATGACCCATTGGTTTCATAGGAACCCATTAAAAGCCACAGCTCCTGTGTCTTTTAATTACTATGGTGTAGTCACTGGCCCTTCTGCTTCAAAAATATGCAAGTAAGTTTATTGATTGAACCACTCTTAGATGCAAGGTACTTTTTTTGGTTCCATGGCAATGCAGAAATATGTAACACACTGTTTCTAA
Source organism: Pongo abelii (assembly GCF_028885655.2). Classification (NCBI taxonomy): domain Eukaryota; kingdom Metazoa; phylum Chordata; class Mammalia; order Primates; family Hominidae; genus Pongo; species Pongo abelii. Next base: position 26,733,418 of record NC_071985.2, on the reverse strand, counting down.
CTCTAAGTTTGTTATAAATTTATAAATGACATGTAAAGAGTTAAATCAGATTATTTAAACTTTGGCAGTCTTCTAGGCCTGGATCCTTAATTTTAGATGAGTAAATGAGTCCCAGAGAGGCTAAAGCAATCACAGTAAAACAGTTAATCTGTGTATTACAACAGTACAAGAGACTCTACAAAGTAGTGTATGGACATTTTTATTTTTTATTTATTTGTATTTTTATTTTTATTTTTTGAGATGGAGTTTCACTCTTGTCGCCCAGGCTGGAGTGCAATGGCTTTATCTCGGCTCACTGCAACCTCCGCCTCCTGGGTTCAAGCAATTCTTTTGCCTCAGCCTCCCGAGTAGCTGGGATTATAGGCACCTGCCACCACGCCCTGGTAGTTTTTGTATTTTTAGTAGAGACAGGTTTTCACCATGTTGGCCAGGCTGGTCTCAAACTCCTGACCTCAAGTGATCCACCTACCTTGGCCTCCCAAAGTGCTGGGATTACAGGCGTGAGCCACCATGCCCAGCTTTATAGGGACATTTTAAATTGGCCACATATTAAACTTCTTGACTTCAGAGTAAGGAGAGATCCCTATGATCTGAAATGGCCTTCAAAGTGTTCACACAGGAAAAAGTACTTGAGTTAGGCCTTGAATGAATTGTATGGCTTAGATCAAGGGTTGACAAACTGTGTCCTATGGATTTGGACCATTGCTTGTTTTTATAAATAAAGTTTTATTGGAACACAGCCAGCCCCACATTTATTGACATACTGTGTATGGCTGCCTCTGGCTGCTTTCTTCTACAACACCAGAATTGAATAGTCCCAGTGGATACCTTATTACCAGAAAAGCCTGAAATGTTTACTATTTGGCACTTTCCAAAAAAAATTTGAGTATTCTTGACTTAGATTGTCAGAGGGGAAAGGAGAACGTTATTTCTGTCAGGAAAACCTTTGTGCTGGTGATAGTGAGTACAGCAGTTTGGCTGAAACAAAAGAGATAAATGCAAAAGATGTTTTGAAGGAGGAGTCAATGGACCTGATTGACTAATTTGCCTTGGGAGGCTGAAAAGGATTCAGTCTATATGAGATACAGAATCTAGATGATTAAGACATTGGTGGTACCAATAAAGGAAAATCTGAAGAGTTGCCGCTTTTATGGGAAGAAGTGATGACAACAAAAGATAGGATAATTGGCTTATTAATCTAAACCAATGGTCATCAAACTGTTTTTAAAAGCTACATAGTATTTATTTTAGGCTTTGTGGTCCACAAACAGTCACGGCTGCATATTATTCTTTGTTCATTTTTACAGCCCTTTTAAAAATATGAAAACCATTCTTAGTTTGAGGGCTGAATGAAAATAAGCTGTGGGGTATACAGAAACCGGTTACAGTTTGTAGTTTGTCAACCTCTGATCTAGACTCCTGGAGGCAAGTCCCAACTTAGCTGTTTTATCTGTACCATTGGGCGAGTCCCTTAACTTCTTTGGGCCTAATTCCTAATCTACAAAATGAACAGCCTAAATTAAATATATCTGAGGTACATTTTTCTCAAATTCTATAATTTAAGATGAATATGACTTTAGAAGTTGAGCTGTAGGTGATGATCAAGCATCAATATGGAAATAGCCAACTATTTGAGTGCAGAATAGGCTTTACGGATTCAAATTTCTGCCTAGTCCAGGAATTGAATCACTTTCCAGCTTCTAGAGAAATACCTCAAACAATGATTAATTCATAAGCTAGCCAGTCACATTTTCAGTCAGCTGTTTGTAATTGGCAATACATACATACTTTCTTGGAATAAGCCTCCTTAGAGTTAGTACCAATCAGTAAGACTCAAGGGATGTACCATTCAGGATTAAGTCTGTGCTGTCTTCTAAACATCACTGCTACCTTATAGTCTAAATCTCAAAAGATAATATTTGAAAAGTTCTTCTTCTTCCACTCAACAAGTAATTTTGAATATGTGCTTTATCCTAGGCGCCTACCAAATTCTGGATATACAGCCTCTACTCTCTTGGTGCTTACCATTTAAATTTAGTCTTTCTTAAATGGTTTACACATATTTCAAGGGTCTTTGGTCATACCCATGTATTGTAGTTTCGGAAGCCTCACTAAGCTAATTGCCTTCTGGATTCGATTTGGAACTGGGATAGAACCAAGTGAAAGCTAATGATGGAAATCTAGGAATTGATACAGTTGAAGCTATACTAATAGGTGAGATCTCAAAAGAGAGAAAACCAGAAAGCCAAAGACTGGACATTTCTAGAGTTGGGAATGAAAAGGAGACACAGAAAAAAATATAAAAGGAACTTTAAAGAGATAAGGGGAGCACCTGGAAAATTTAGTGTTATTGGAATCAAAGGAGAAAATCATTTCAAGAAGGAAAAGGTGGATCTACAACATTTATTGCTGTAGAGAAGTAAAGGAGAATGTAGATTAGGGAGCAGTTTTAAAACAACTAATGGCCACGTTTTACATGTTCTTGATGTATATGTTGAATTACATGTCAAGCATATGTAATGTAATTTCATTTTTTAAATATTTTTATGCAGTATATTTTCACATTTTTGTGTTTTATGTCAGATTTAGAAACTTTAAGGAGGTATTAAAATGATACACAGATAAATTTTCATTTTTTCAAGAAATTTATTGTGAACTGCTTAGTTTTTTATTCTTCTTTCCCCACATCTTAAATGCATGCATTTGTTTGATTGTTTTTAATTAAAACGACATATATTTTTATTATGTAATTGAATTCATTATTTGCCCCTTTAATTGGTCCGAATTTATTTTAGTACAACTTTTAAAACAGTTATTAGAAATTTTTTCTCTAGATTTAGTCCTGATTAAATTCATTTCTGTGTATTTGGTAATCCCTTAGAGGAGGTAGGTATGTGCATGCGTGTGTGTGTTTTAAAGCTTTTACACTGAAACCTGGTGCGTGTGTGTGTGTGTGTGTGTGTGTGTGTTTTAAAGCTTTTACATTGAAACCTGGAAGCCACTTTTATGTAGATTGATTGCAGTACAGCTAACTTTACTGTCTTTTTCTATCTCTTATAAGTGACTTGAGGTCATCCAGGGCACGACTCCTTGAACTGTTCACTGATTTGAGCTGTAATCCAGAAATGATGAAGAATGCAGCAGATTCATATTTCTCACTTTTACAAGGTTAGTTATTTATATGAACTTGAGGTTTTTTAAAAAACTGTCTAGAAGTTTACATTTAATTCTTTGACTTTTCAAATTTGATTAGTTTACTCTTCCAGACTGTATTCTTTGGAAAAGGGCAAGAAGTTTCATTCAGACACCTGGAAAATTAATCTGAAAATTTTTCCCAACAGAACACTCAATATTTCTTCTAGAACTAAAATGTCTTGTACTTTTCTATAGGTTTCATAAATTCTTTGGATGAATCTACCCAAGAAAGCAAGTTACGATATATTCAAAATTTCAAGTGGACTGATACATTGCAAGGACAGGTTCCAAGGTAAGCAACACTAAGGTGGTACTAAATTGGAGCCAGTTTTTGTAACTGTGTAGCCAGTGGTTAACTCATAGCCTCTGTATTTGGAGAAGAAAAATACAGGTCTGCTCAGCGTTTTCTGTTACCAGGAAATTAATTAAAAGCATTTTACCTCAATCCTAGTACATAGTAAGTAAAAATATAATTTCTTTCTCCCAAACAAATCTATTTTTGAGGTAATCAATACAGATGTTAACTACAGTTGAACAGCCTTGACCTTTAATAACACACAAAGGATGATTTGAGGATTTAGAACCCAAACTGACATTCCGTATGTGCCTACATTCAAGCTGAGCAGAATTTAAGTTTTTCCCTTGCTTTTCTTTTGCTGATGGATACTTCATGTCTTCCATTAGTCTTTCTCTGTCTCATTCTTTCTCTCCAACTCCATACTCTTGATTCACAGTATGTTTTCTTCCTTATCTCTCTTCCCTATTTCTACTCTTTTTAAAAACTTCTCTTGAGAGCTTTCTTATCACTCACTTGAAACTATTTGTAATAGATCTAATTTTAACAGGAAATAGATCACAATGGTGTTAATTTTTTACTTACCTACTGTTTTTCAACACCATTTTGTTGTTGAAATGCCCGTATATTTTAATCCCAATTTGCTTTAGAATTACTATTTTATAAAAACAGAAAGGAAGGAGTGGAGGTTGCTGAAAGACCGGAGCAGGCTGTACATTACAACGACAAGAGTATGAACATTGGGTTTGTACATATTTAGATGCAAGTCCAGGTTTTCTACTGCATGAACATCTTCAACTATATCTTGGGGCTACAGATACAGTACTTTGTGAGAAGCAAAATAAGAAAATTTTTGTTAAGTGACTGACAACAGTACTAGGCTTATAAGACATTCATTAAATGTTCATTTCCTTTCTTCCTTCCTTGGGAATATTTTATGTAGAATTCATATTATTCTGGGATACTCAGATTTTCTAAGACCTTGTTTTCTGTTTTTTAATGTGACCCATTTGTTTTTAATCCAAAGTTAAGGATTTTTTTAAATAGACTTTTTTAAAGAATCAAACCTCTGTCATTATTTTGACAGATTCTATAATGTGTGCATTTCATAAATTTGGCATTTTTCCAACCATGCCACATTTTGATTCTGTGTAATAGTGAGCTAAAGCCGGGCGTAGTGGCTCACGCCTGTAATCCCAACACTTTGGGAGACCAAGGCAGGCAGATCACTTGAGTTCAGGAGTTTGAGACCAGCCTGGCCAACATGGTAAAACACTGTCTATACTAAAAAATATAAAAATTAGCTATGCGTGGTGGACGGTACCTATAATCCCAGCTACTTGGGAGGCTGAGACAGGAGAATCGCTTGAACCCAGGAAGCCAAGGTTGCAGTGAGCAGAGATGAAGCCACTGCACTCCAGCCTGGGCGACACAGCGAGAGTCCATCTCAAAAAAATTAAAAAATTAAAAAGTGAGCTACTGTTTAACCTTTTTTCAGCAGTTTTATGAGATAGTGAAGAATTATGTGATGAAGACTTTAATACTAAATACTCAGCACAAGTGAGACTTCTAAGTTACTTTATTCTTGATTGCTGCTTACTCAGTAGAAATCATGTTGTGAGTTTATCTGTTCTGAAAAATATTTTTTCCATTATAGTTGCTATGACTACTACTTTTATGTGGTGTCATAGAAATGGAGTGTTTGGAAACAAGGCATGTTGACATAAATGAAGGATTATAAAGGAAGAGAGTTACTCATGAGACTTCACATAAATTAGCCAAATTGTTATTTAAAAGTTATAAATTAGACATGTCCACTAGATCTCCAGATGTAATTCATTTGATAGTTTCAGTGCAGAAAATAATAAGCTATTAAACTATGTATTAAATTTTTTTCAGGAAGATAAAAGTGTTTTGAGAAGTTTGTTCATAACTGTCATTTTTGGATGTTATAATCTATACTAAACAAGACAGTTTAGAAATTATTTTTTAATTACTACATATTTTATAACACTTTTTTTTCATTAAAAACATTGCCATATCTCCATTTATCTTAAGACAGGGGCAAGAAGTAACTAAAAAATAAAAAGTAGAATGATAATCTGATTTCTTCTTTTTGGGTAGCTTTTCTGTGTCTTAGTATTACATGTGTAAAATAAGGATATTCTGCTTTCTTCATCAGTTGAGATAAATGAGATCATGTGTAAAAAATTTTCAGGTTCTTCTAAGAACAATAGTGAATATATATTGTTATGGATATCTTATTTGCTTGATATGCTTTTGCCATCTTTATTTCATACTTCGTAATAGAATCTGAAGGAAACAAGGTATAAAACATACTTGTGTTCAGGACCTTTTTCTGGAATACTGATTGGCTAGGCATTCAGAATCTTATACAGTTTGCCTTCAGCTTGCTTTTTGCCCTTCTTTTCCTGGATTTCTTTTTTACATACCATCTGCTCCAGTCAAGCTCATTGGGTCACTTCTATCAGAAAATTTTTTATACTCCTCTTGTGCTTTGATAGCATTGTTTCCTCACCTGGGATGTCCTTTTGCTTCCCTTCTAGTCATCTTTCCAGGGACAGTTCAGATTTTATATATACCATTAAACCTTCTTAATTATTCTAGCCTGAAACGATCTCTCCTCTGAATTTGATTTTTCTAAAATGTTATATAAGAGCCACACCTTTGAGAATCGACTGAGTACTTGTTAAAAATACGATTCTAAGCCCCATCCCAGGCTTTCTGACTCTGGGATTAAGGCCCAGAAATCTGTATTTTAAAAGCTACTCTATGTACAGTAAACTTTGGGAGCTCCTATTCCCATGCTTATTATTAAGTACATAGTACCTTCTGGACCATTATACTTAGCCATGTGTAGTTAATTACCTGTACATCTTATCTCCCCATCTATATTAAACACAACCATTTTCTTCATACATACCAGTTAGCCTATACTTCTTTGTAATTTTGAGTCGGATGTCCAATAGGCTTCATGGTGTGATGTCTCGATAATTGACAGAACTTAATGATCATGTTTATAATTCCAGTGCCCAGCAGGATGCTGTTTTTGAATTAATTTCCATGGGATTTAATGTAGCTTTATGGCATACCAAATATGCTTCAAGACTGGCTGGAAAAGAAAAGTAAGTTAAAAGGAGAGGATTGTGTACATCTGTGTTATTTTTCAAGTATATGGCACTTCATTATTTTAAAAATCTATTTTAAAAAGTATCACTTTGGACATGTGAAGGATTGCCTTGTAATGTTAGTATTTTGAGTGTCAGAATTATGGCACCTAGTGTTAAGAGGTAAAATAAATTTTAAAAGTCTTGTCATATGGAAGATCTTGCTAAGTAAGACCCTAAATCAAGAACCCATAAAGTAAAGCATGACTATTTAACTACATCAAAGGACCATAAACAAAGTTAAAAAACAGATGACAAGATTGGTCAAAAACATTGCAATTCATATGATAAATTGTTTGTTTTTATAACGTATACTCTTATAAATCAGCAAAGGAAAGACTGTCAAATCAATTGAAAAGTAAAGGACATGAACAGGCAATTCACAGAAAGCAAGTACAGAAGGCTAGCAGTATGTGAAAAGATGTTTTGCAGGATTAAATAATTATAAAAGGTGATACAATTTTTATAATAGCTATAGTGGATACAGCAATAGGAAATTGTCAATTTATGGTTCATCCATACATGGGAATAGTATGCAACCACTTGAAAATGATGTCAGATTGTATGTGCTGATGTAAAATTATCTCTAAAGTAAATTAGGTGATTAAAATAAGAGCAGAGTAATGATTATAGCTACCATTGTGTATCTATGTGTTTCTTAAGCATGTATATGCATTAAGTGTATAATATTTTGTCTTGTTTATATACAAATATCCGTAAGGAAAAATAAGGCTTTGTCTGGATTTTATTTTGTTTTGTTTTTTGTAGAGGTGAGTTCTCACTATGTTTTCTGGGCTGGTCTTGAACTCCTAGCTTCAGGTGATTCTCCTGCCTTGGCTTCCCAAAGTACTGGGATTACAGGCATGATCCACCATGCCTGGCTGCAGATTTTACGCCTAGTTAGGGTCTCTCCTTTTTCATGTGTAGTATCTTCTTTTTGGAGACATATTGACATGCTTTTGCCATCTTAATGTTACTTTCATGTCATATACTTGTTTTCAAGACCTTTTTGTGGAATACTGATTGGCTTAGCATTCAAAATCCTTTACAGTTTTTACGAGTTTCCTATAAATGTACATTTCATGTGCATTTGTTCCTTTTCTAGATGTCAAAATTAAATTTTTTTGGTGGCGGGGGAATGGAGTGCCGCTCTGTTGCCAGGCCAGGCTGGAGTGCAGTGGCGCGATCTTGGCTCACTGCAACTGCCGCCTCCTGGGTTCAAGTGATTTTCGTGCCTCAGCCTCCCAAGTAGCTGGGATTACAGGTGCCTGCCACCATACCCAGCTAATTAGGGTTTTGCCATGCTTGCCAGGATGGTCTCAAACTTCTGGCCTCAAGCAACCTGCCCGTCTCAGCCTCCCAAAGTGCTAGGATTACAGGCCTGGCCTCAAAATTAGATTTTTTTAAAAGGAAGAAAATTAGCAGTGAGAAACGTAAATGACTACTTTGGATGTATAATAATGTATTGGTTGTTGTGTTTTAATACCAGAAATGGAATTCATCCTCTAACTAATGTAACCCCTATCTTTAAGTATAACAGAAGATGAAGCAAAAGAAGTTCATCGAAGCCTAAAGATTGCAGCTGGGATTTTTAAACATTTAAAGGTAAAACAAACAAACAGAAACCATTATTTGCTCTTAATGCTTTAATTCTTGAATAATTTTTCTTTTGGGGGGATATGGGGAAAGAATTGTTTCATTATATTAAAAAAGGTACTATGTGTTCTGTTTTCCTTATGTTAAGTATGTTATTGATGAGTGCAGCCAGTTACTAAATATTAAATGTCTCCATTTTTGTTTTAAAATAACCAGTGACTTTTACAATTAGAAAACTTAAGTTCTAGTGCTCTGCTTATTTTTCTGTGTCTTTGAAAAGACAGGAAAGCAGAAATATTGATGGTTCTTACCTACCTCATTGCTCTCCACAGAAATTACCAGGAGCAGTCCTGATTCTGCAAAACCAAACTTCTGATTGTATGCTCTGTATCTCACTAAAAACATTAGAGGGACAATCAGTGCACTCTAATTGTATTAAATAGCCAGGAGATGTGATGGGAATTAGGAGAAAGAATATTGTGTCTTTTAAACAATGTCCCCCTACTTTATTCTAATTAAATCACTTTATTGAAGGCCTCCTAGAGGCCAGTGTTGAGTTTTTTCATAGTAAAATATAAGATGCTTTTATAGTGATTAGAAAGCTGTGATCCTGAATTAGATGTAGAATTGTGGGATTTTTTTTTCTTTATATCTTTTTTTTTTCTTTGAGACAGAGTCTTGCACTGTTGCCCAGGCTGGAGTGTAGTGATGCGATCTTGGCTCACTGCAACCTCCGCCTCCTGGTTCAAGCAATTCTCTTGCCTCAGCCTCCCGAGTAGCTGGAATTATAGGTGTCTGCCACCACGCCCAGCTAATTTTTTGTATTTTTAGTAGAGACGGGATTTCACCATGTTGGTCAGGCTGGTCTCAAACTCCTGACCTTGTGATTCACCCGCCTCGGCCTCCCAAAGTGCTGGGATTACAGGCGTGAGCCACCGCACCCAGCCTCTTTATATCTTTAATTATTAATGTGAATGAACAATTCAGGCTATCCCGCAAAAGGAATTTTGGTTACTATTTCAGTTAACATTTTTCAAGATGATAGTGTGACTTGCGTATCTCAGCAGTCTATCATGACTTAAATTTTGCTTTTGAATTTCTTGTTCTTATAAAAACTGAGTTTTAATATACAGGAACTTTTATTTATAAGCTTACTGTTGTTAGTTTTTATAGTTTTTGTTTATACTCTGAATTTCTACTAAGCCTCCAAATTGAATGTCTCATAACTTTCATTTTCTTCATCTCTAACAACTGGATTAAAATAAAATTTGGCTGCTTTGTTTTTTGTCTTTTTTGTTGTTGTTCTCAGGAAAGTCATATCCCAAAACTCATTACACCTGCAGAAAAAGGAAGAGATTTAGAGTCACGACTCATAGAAGCATATGTTATTCAATGTCAGGCTGAAGCTCAAGAAGGTATCCTAAATATTGTAAGATTTTTTAAAATGAAAGTCTATATTGTCATTTAATTCCTCTTTAAAAATCAGAAGTTGGGCATTGTGGCTTATGCATGTAGTCCCAGCACTTTGGGAGGTCAAGGTGGGCAGATCACTTGAGCCCAGGAGTTCAAGACCAGCCTGGGCAACGTGGCAAAACCCCAGTTCTATAGAAAATACAAAAATTAGCTGGGCATGGTGGCACGTTCCTGTAGTCCCAGTTCCCCACAAGGCTGAGATGGGAAGGATTGCTGGAGCCTGGGAGGTCAAAGCTGTAGTAAGGCAAGACTGTGCCACTGCACTTCACCCTGAGCAATGGTGTGAGACCCTGTCTCAAAACAATTAATTAATTAAATAAAAATCAGAATTAGCCAGAATCAGGCTTTAGATTTTGAGAAATTTTAGAATGAGGAATAAGTTTACCTTTAGCGTTTGCCTTCACTCTTAGTTAGCAGGAAAGGCCTTACAGTTTAATGGCTCTTTTTAAGAGGATTTTTATTTCATGTTATTTCTGATAGTACAACATTAATTCTTTAATTCGTCTTTTCTCTCTCTACTGTGCTCATTCTTTTTTCTCTTTCACTCGTTGGGTTACCTTAAAGTCTTCACCTTTCAATGTCAAGTAATAATGACACTCAACGTGAAACAATTAAGAAACTTTGTAGGCTTTTGTTTTTCTTTATTTCAAACTCTAGTCTTCCTCTGAAAACGGCTGGGCTGGTGGCTCATGCCTGTAATCCCAGTAATTTGGGAGGCCGAGGCAGGAGAATTGCTTGAGCCCAGGAGTTTGAGACCAGCCTGGGCAGTATGGCAAGACCTCCATCTCTACAAAAAATTATTTAAAAAATTAGCCAGTTGGCTGGGTGTGGTGGTGGCTCACGCCTGTAATCTCAGCACTTTGGGTGGTCGAGGCAGGCAGATCACCTGAGGTTGGGAGTTCGAGACCAGCCTGACCAACATGGAGAAACCCCGTCTCTACTAAAAAATACAAAATTAGCTGGGCATGGTGGCGTATGCCTGCAATCCCAGCTACTCGGGAGGCTGAGGCAGGAGAATCGCTTGAACCTGGGAGGCGGAGGTTGTGGTGAGCCGAGATCGTGCCATTGCACTCTAGCCTGGTCAACAAGAGTAAAACTCCATCTCAAAAAAAAAAAAGAAATCAGCCAGGTGCCATGGCATCCATGTGTAGTCTCAGCCACTCAGGAGACTGAAGCAGAAGGATCACTTGAGCCCGAGAGTTTGAGGCTGCAGTAAGCCATGATCAAGCCACTGCACTGCATCGTGGGTGACAGCAAGACCCTGTCTCAAAAAAAAAAAGAATTTGCTGTTAGGTCATGCTGTTTTGTAATAGTGATTCTCTCTGATTAGCTAGTAATTCGCTGATGATTTATTTAAAGAAATGGCATTGGAACCAACAAGCTCAGTGTTTTTTGTTAATGTTTGCATTTTCTATAACTTTGTACGTTAAAATGTTTAACAAACTGTATTAAAATCCAAGAGAGATTATCAGACTGTCTTTTGCTATTATAATTGAATTTAGGATGAGTAGAGTGAGATTAATTATAGATTCACTTTATTGTGTTCGGTTACAGTAACAATTGCCCGAGCAATTGAACTAAAACATGCTCCTGGACTAATTGCTGCACTGGCGTATGAAACAGCCAATTTCTATCAAAAAGCTGGTAAGCTTCTAATTCTGTTGTTACATTTTTAGTCTTTAGATTTTCAGATTTATTTGATCTTGAATTAATAGGGAACAAAACAAAAGGGTTCTCAGATTCTGTCATTATTTGCAAAACTGGAGTAATATTTTATTTATTGCATTTAAAATAGAGCTGTTCATATTTAGTATGCTGCATAACTTCTAATGGAAGAGAAAACCAGTGATGTCTAATAAAATTATACAGCTTTTTTGCTTGAAATTTTTTTTTAGTCTTTATAACAACCTTATAGTTACTATGCTTTAGACAAGAATCTGAAATCCAGAGAGTTAACATGACCCATAATTTAACTGCTAGAAAGTGGAAGATTGGGCGTAGAACACAGCTACTGTGATAAGCCTATTACTCTTCATTTACTTGTTTAGGAAACATACATGTGTTTTTATTTATGGGATAGTTACTGTTTTTGTTGCTAAGGAGAGGTAAATAGAAAAGATCTGCAGTTTAGGGAAGAAGACAAACATGTAACCCCGTTATTATATCCTGAAGTAAGACATCACAGCAGTGAATTAGGAACCTTAACAAGCTGGGCATGCTAAAGAAGGACTCTAGAAGAAGATGCTTTAGCCTTATTGTGAAGTGTAAATAAAAGTCTTATGTTCCCTAGGAAGCTTTGGAGTTTGGGTGTAGAATTCTATAGTAAGTACAGACATAAGAAAGAACTTAGCACATTCTGGAAACTTCAGACAGTTGCTGTTACCTGAAACACAGGATGAGTGGTAGGAGAAGAGTTTGAAAAAGTATGCATGCTTGGAATCAAACACTGGTTTGTAAGCCATTCTGTAGATACTTGGGACCTATTAAAAGATTAAAAGCCTGACTTGATTGGATTTGAATTTAAGAAAGGTCCCTATAGTTGCAGTATTAGAGATAGGCTTGCTACATGAAGGAGTAATAGGCTAACTTAACTTGGCACTTAAGAAATTCTTAAAGTTTATGAAGGAAATGATGAAAGCTTTGGCAAATACAGCAAAGTAGCAAATAGGAAAAAATAGATTTGAGAGATGTTTGGTAGAAGGATATGTGAGTGAATGTGTGTGTGTTTCACATAAAATTCAGTGATGGGGGTAGAGAGGAGAGTATCCTATTTCTGATTTGAGTGACTAGACTACTATTTGCTTTGCTATATTATATATTTTTTTAATTAGCTAATATAACGGTATAAACAATATTCACTTTGAAGTTCTTGGTCACAATCTGTTTTTATCATTATCTTTAAATTAAAGTTGTATTAACCATCAAAGCAAAGAGCTGCCATAGTATTTAACCAATCTTGTGTAACTTAAAGTGTAGATTTGGGAAAATCAAGTAAAGGTGTTTTTTAAAAAAAGAATTCTTGAGTTTTAGACTTGAATGGCATTCTTTCTGCTTTTATCATCAGAACACATGAACTAAAAGTCTTCTAGTGAATCAGGGTGAAATTATATTTTGCTTTTTAAAATGTAACTTTAGATCATACTTTATCCAGTTTGGAGCCTGCATATTCTGCCAAATGGAGAAAATATCTTCACTTGAAGATGTGTTTCTACACAGCTTATGTAAGTATTCACAACGCTAAAAACAATGTAAATTATTGTTTCTCCAGCCCTTGGAGTGCCAGGTCTCTCATCTCACCAGAGTCTTTCATTAGCATTTTACAAATAATGGACAGCTAACTCTCAGTAAATGTTCACTGAGAGTCAGTGCAACCATTGTGAACTAAAGTGGGTGGAAAGAGATGATGTAGGATTATAGAAGTGGATTATAGCAATACAATTATTGTTTGATTGAAAACCCACTTGCAGCATACTTAATGAAATTCTTTCAATTGTTTCATCCTGTGCATTGAGAAACATATTTACTAATTCTAATATTAAGGCATATCACACAATATATCACCTAGCTTAGTGAAGAACCATCAATAAACATCATTTTGGAAGTTATGTATCAGTCTGTTATACCCACCAAACTTAATTGTTTTGTTAATTAGAATATCATATGAGAGATCATCAAGAACCTTTTTCAGGTCTGAGTAGATATTTCTTATACCTCCTTCTTCCTCTGCATTAGCACAATAATTTCCTCCTTTATCTACTATTTCCTAATTTTAAATACAGATTTCAGCAAATAACTTTTGCTCAGTACATGGTTAGAAAGCTGTTTGGGCTCAAGACTTGACATATTTCCACCTTTTCTATGAACAAAGGTTGGGGAAGAGCTAAAATGTAAGGGATTGCATTGATACTTAAGTGTATGAAGGTACTAATTTATCTGATAGATACATAATAATAGGGGAAAGCATCTTGGAGAGAATGAATAAAAAATTTGTTTATTTCATCAGGCTTACTGTTACCATGGTGAGACTTTATTGGCTAGTGATAAATGCGGTGAAGCAATCAGGTCTCTCCAAGAAGCAGAAAAATGTAAGTATTCCTGCCAGAATATTAACTCCCCTTTAAAAAACAAATGACTTTATCATAAAAGGGAATATGTGCTTAAAGAGATTTTGGCTGAGTTCATGAAAGGGAAATGGGAATGGGTGATGTAATTGGAGAAAAGAAAAAAATGTTTCAAAAACCTAGAACCTGTAGAAAATACACACCTTCTACTTACAGTATTATTATTGGTATTGCTATTATATTAGGTAAAGAGCAGTAAATGTCTTACTACCTCCAGTTTAAAGCGTTGTAGGGATAAATAGGCAGTGTTAATTATAATCAAAAGACTTTATATCTCTTTCAAATGCAGTGTATGCAAAGGCAGAAGCACTGTGTAAAGAATATGGAGAAACCAAAGGACCTGGACCAACAGTCAAACCTTCAGGACATCTATTCTTTAGGAAACTTGGAAACCTTGTGAAGAACACCCTAGAAAAATGTCAGAGAGAAAATGGATTTATGTGAGTACAGCTTAATATTATTTTAGTAATATTAATATTATGTTGATTTATAATTATATTAAAATATTAATATTTTAGTAATATCATTTCTGTTAGTCTCTATTCCCAAAAGTTTTATGTTGAATAGCACTCATGGGCTAGGCGTGGTGGCTCACAACTGTAATCCCAGCACTCTGGGAGGCCAAGAAGGGTGAATCCCTCAAGCCCAGGAGTTTGAGACCAGCCTGGGCAACATGGCAAAAACCTGTCTCTACAGAAAATACAAATAAATTAGCTGGGCATGGTGGCACACGCCTGTAAATCCAAGCTACTCAGGAGGATGAGGTGGGAGAATCATCTGAAGCTGGGAAGTCAAGGCTGCACTGAGCCATGATTAAGTCACTGCACTCCCGCCTGGGCAAGAGTGAGACACTGTCTCAAATATATATAGTATTTACATTTCACGTTAATTTTCTCTTTAAATTGACGATACATTTCAATTGTGTAGGGCCTTTTATTCTACTTAGGATGATAATATATAAAAGCAGACTTTAAAATTAAAACATGAGTTATTAACATAGAGTTCACTTCATTAGGACACTCACAGTGTCCTGATTTTCTCTTAACTCTGTTTCCCTGCCATTCTTCCTCCATATGTTTTAAATATATCTTCTCAACCTCCTTTGCATATTCATCTCACTCTGGTTTCAGCTACCTATAAAGAAGGAAAATAAATTTTCTCTCCAGTTTTTCTTGTTTTTTTTTAAGAGGTTTTCCATTATTAAATCAGTGCTGTTCAAATAGTAGATCACCATCTGTGTAGGTGGGTAGACTCAATCTCATTCCTGCTTTTATCTCCTTACATTCTTCCCCTTATATTCTTCATCTAGTCATACTGAGCTTTTCACTTCCTTAAGCATGCCTAGTTCACCTTTAATCAGTTCCTTTGGAAGGAGTCAGTGAACTTAATTCTGGGTTAATTCCCCTTGTCTGCATTCTCATGGCACTCTACATCCATGTGGTAGCTCCAATTACATTGCATTGTAATTGACAAAAGTTTCTTGACTTTTTCACTTTCCTACATAAGGCAGAAAAACCTGTTCTCCATCATTAAATTGTCATTGTCCCAAACAGGACCTTACATATTAGGCACTCAAATAATGAACAAATGAATGAATTGCTATTTAAATTATTTTTTGCAGTTACTTTCAAAAAATCCCAACAGAAGCCCCACAGCTGGAACTCAAAGCAAATTATGGTCTCGTAGAGCCTATACCTTTCGAATTTCCTCCTACAAGCGCTCAGTGGACACCAGAAACATTGGCTGCATTTGATCTCACCAAAAGACCCAAGGATGACAGTGTATGAGATTGTTTTTGTTTTTTTTCCCTTTCATTCACAAAAGTTTAAAAGAAAATTCAGAGTTAGCATTTTGATATTTTTCTCTAAATAGGTACATATCTTTGTCTAAATGTTAAGTTAGCTAGTTATAGTGCTTAGTGTAATCTGTGGTAGAACATTCTCAGAGATAAGACCTCTAGGCCTTAAATGTCTTCTGGTTTTCTACATAATGACATTCTTTTCAACACATTATCTTGCCTCTTTACAACTTGTCAGTGCCTCCTTTAAGAAGAATGTGGGAGAAAAGATCATCCATGTTTATACTGCTATAGCAATACTCTGTTTTTGTTTTAGCAAATTGCAGAGCATTTGCAGATTTGGCCTAATTTAAGTATTCTGTGAATCCAGGTGTAAAATAAGAATGCTTTTATTTATTGGTATCTAAGTACATCTTGGTGTTCTAAATCAAATAGTAAATTAAGTGGAAATTTTGAGGTCTAACTACCAAAAGACTAGGGATCTGTGACAAATGAATAGGAATTATTTTACAGCCATTGCTCCTTTTTTGAGATTGAATTGTGTTTATATAATTTCCTTTCCATATTAAAATTTATTCCTTAAAATAACTATCTTTATATTCTGTTCAGCTATAAAATAATGCCCTAAGAGATAGCCTATTGCTGTCATAAGTTATGTCTAAGCTTTAGGGTTCTACATGTATAGAAAGATCACTTAGAAAAAAGTGTGGAGTAAGAGTACCATTAGCTTGGTTTTTGCCTGCCAAACTAGGTTTTCATCTCTACTGAAATGTTTTTTTCTGATTATATCTTAAAATGAATTGGTCTGTAGTTTCTGGAAATAGCTTTGTCAGTATCCGTGTTATGTAATTTAATATAGCATCTTTTAAAAGTCTGAAATGGAAAAGATTTAGTGTTTGTTTTCTCAATATTAGTTTATGTACTTAAACTGTGGTTTTTTTCTCCCTAGACTAAACCCAAACCAGAAGAAGAAGTGAAACCTGTGAAAGAACCAGATATCAAACCTCAAAAGGACACTGGGTGCTACATCTCCTAAAATACTCCTAAAATACAATTTGCACTTAGAATTTCTCTAGCAGTAGATAAGATAAACCACAGAATTTCAGTTCTTATTTCTCAAAATGATTTCTCTGAAGCTTGTAGAATAACTATTACATTCAGAGGGTTATCTGCCTTCAGCTTAGTTGTTCTTGATTTTTAATACAGTGGAGATGTTTCTTGCTTTGTTTTCAGACTCCTTTTTAATCAGGACAACATTTGAAAGATTTTATTGTGCCTCTAAAGGGTATATTTGGGGATTGGGTCTTTTTGTTAAACTCTGGATAGTAGTAAGTTTCAGGTCAGTATAGGCCCAAATCATGTGGTTTCAGGTAAGTTTTTGTTTTTTCTTTTCTTTTCTTTTTTTTTTTTTTTTTTTGAGGCGGAGTCTCCCTCTGTTGCCCAGGCTGGAGTGCAGTGGCACGATCTCGGCTCACTGCAACCCTCCACCTCCTGGATTAAAGTGATTCTCCTGCCTTAGCCTCCCGAGTAACTGGGATTACAGGCACGCACCACTACACCCAGATAATTTTTGTATTTTTAGTAGAGACGTGATTTCACCATGTTGGCCAGGCTGGTCTTGAACTCCTGACCTCAGCTGATCTGCCCACCTTGGCCTCCCAAAGTGCTGGGATTACAGGCGTGAGCCACTGCACCTGGCCTCAGGTATGTTTTTCTATCTACACACAAAAAATTTATTTTCCTTCCTCTTATTTGATATCAGAAGAATGACAGGAATCAGTTTTTAACAGAGATAGTTTTTCCATTTCTCTATTGTGTTAATCAGAGCACAGGCTTACATTCTCAGTCATTTATCTTTTCTGGTGGAGAATAAAAAGTCACTTACAGTTAAAGATCAGAAAATTATCACACCAAATCCTTTACATATGTTAGAACCAATAATTTACTCAAAAATCAGTTTTTATAGGTATGTTGGCACCTTATCCAAGAACTTATCCCTGTTCCAGTACCCCTGTGCTTCATTCAGTATCAGTAACCCTGCAATGATTTTTACAAATATCTTTTTCTAGTGGATTTTTTACTTAGAGGAAAGAACTTTGTAATAGCTCTTAATGTTTATATATAAGAGAAGACAGAATGGAAAATGTTTTTTGAAATCAAATATTGCATGATGTAAAGAAAAAACTTTAAACTTAAATGAGTAGGATGTCCTGAATTACACTGGTAACTCTCTACTTCTTTATTAAAGAAGTTATAGTAAGATGCCTTTGTTACCTGATTTCAGTGTACATTGTTTTTATGTGGTTTTCTGATAATGTCCTGTCAGAATTGTATTGGCTTAGGCCAAAGGCCATAGCAAAAACATAGAGAACAAATATAGATACAATATGATCTTAAAAATAGATTGTAACATTTTAAACAGTTTAGTAATTTGGGAAATAGTGGATGCATAATACTTTAACAGAAGTCACACATCTGTAGGTTTATCTTTTGATTATTCTGCTGAAGCATTAGATAATTTTTCTATTATAAGTGACAGATTGACTCAATATAAATAAGTAGCGTACACTAAAAGCTTACTATGTGCCAGATACTGTGCTGGACACTTACATAGATAAGCCATTGAATCCACACAGCAGCCCTGTGAGAAATAAGTAAAATCTGCATAAAGTGTTGAAATAGGAATATACATTTCATTATGAAAAATGAATAGATTATGCCTATCTGAATCAATATTGCATTCAAATAAGTGATTACTTAAATCATATATCATAGTTTACACTCCTTAAAAAAGGTACATAAATTCAGTGAGGTTTTTTTCTTAACATACAGAAGTAGTAAATACTGCTTGCAGTATAATATTAATAATGGAAGCTGCAGTTTCCAGAATAAGTGGAGTAATAACTAAACAGACATTTAATTTTATTTCAGTATCTATGGAAAAAACACTTTATTAAATCTCCGTGTATTTTATGTTGTCTTTATTACAGAATCACTTGTCTGTTTGTTGTGTGCCACTTACTGACAGAACTGTAAACAGTACTTGATGCCAGCTCTTTACTCTCTGGCTGTGGGACCTATTTCTCTTAGGTACTTGTGCTTATTAATAATCTACTTACTAAATTTTCACATTGACATTTTTGGGGATGATACTACCATATATGAAATGGAAAATGTAATATGCTCAGTGCTTCTGTAAAATGCAGCAATACTGGTATTACTTTATGTCAGTAGGCATCTTTGACATGAGCATATAAATATTTTGTTGACTCAGCAAAGGTGACACTTTGTGACTAAAGTATCCCATTATATATAATGTTTTTTGAAATGTTGGAAATTTTGGGGAATTATCAAATGTATAAAAGTTGCATGAAGGTTATAGAGAGGTGTAACTGTTAACTATTACATGGATTTCATACTAGGCAGTGACAACTAACATGTTACTTCAGCTAAAAGTATATAATGGGTTGTCTTTTTATTTATGAAAATAAAAGTAATTTTACTTACAATTTCATTGAGATCTTTTGTTTTTCGACAAATATTTTTATACTTACTAAGCCAGTAACAGTTAAAACAGCGCAAAATTATTCTTCACAGTAATGTTTTAAAATGACAGATAACGAGGCATGGTGGCTTACGCCTATAATCCTAGTACTTTAGGAGACTGGGGCGGGAGGATTGCTTGAGCCCAGGAGTTGAGACCAGCCTGGACAACGTGGTGAAACCCTGTCTCTGCAAAAAATAAAAAATTAGCTGGGTATGGTGGCACGTGCAGTGAACCACAGTCATGCCACTGCACTCCAGCTTGGGCGACACAGTGAGGCCCTGTCAAAAAAAAATAAAATGACAGAAACATTTGCATCAATTGTTTTATGCTTCATGGGTTCATTAAATATTCAACGCTCCTTGACTTGTTCAGTTTCTACTTACGTTTATTGGCACCTATCACTTCTTAATCTCAAAGGATTTTGATTGGCCTTTTAATGTCTTGTGCTTAGTAATATCCAATATGATGCAGTATTTGTACTATGGTACGCTAAGCTAAAGAGTTTATCATTATTGCTGTACAATAATCTGTAGAAAACTTTATTCCTTGCAAACTTGAGGCAGCACTTTTAGCGTTGTATAAATGCATGCAGAAATAATACCATATTCAGAATTCTTTTAGAATTAGAGTACTCATGCTTTAGAAAATACTGCGTTTCTTATCTCTTAATATGTGTAAAATAAACTTGGAATGTCACTTTGGGTTACCATAAGTTTGTATCTAAAGATTTTATTTGACATTTGAATAATTTGCTTAAAATTTAAATTTTTATGTAAGAATGTTATAAAGGGATCAAAATAGTTAATCTGGAAGGGGAGTTGACAAATTATAAAACGGAAAACTATATTTGATTGTGCATCTCCAAAAAGCCAGAGCTATCACTTTTTAATGTATCTAATGCCTGTGATTTGCTTGAGGTCGGTAGAAGCTTATATAGTCACTTTCAGAGCACTCCCCAGAGAAAATGTCAAGACTTGAATTTGCTTCTCTAATGCAGAGCTTCTCAAGTAGTTTGTCTCAAGCTATTGATCGAAGCCTTCTAGGGGGCTAGCTGGGCAGCACTTAAGGTGGCTGGAGCTCCCAGGCTGGTCGCCTCCAGAATTCCAAACAAATAATTTTCTCTATCTGCCATGATGTAAAAAATGTTGTGAAACACCACAGTGGGACAGGCATGGACACATATGCAGGCAGTGGGGTGCATGTATGTGGTTTAATACTGAAAATAAGGATACAAAAATCCTGCCAGGTGATGCTCCTGTAATTCTCAAGGAGCGGCAGTGATTTGTTATTTCACATTTTTCCTCACTCTACCCTTGCCCCCGACACACACACTGCAAGTCACTGATTGGAGCAGGCCAGTTCCCTCAGGTGAAGGGGCCTAGAGAAATGTCAGTGAATACTGCGCTGTGAAACTGCATCTGAGGCGCGCAGTGGGGCTTTGGTTCTCTCCTCTCACCAGGGGTTTGACCTTTCAACCACCTCAGAAAAAAGGAAAGGTGGAAGCAGGAAGGGGGACCAGCAGCTCCGGGCAAGCAACGCTAATTAGCTCCAGCGTAATGACCCAACATCAGTTCTTAGCTGAATTTTAACAGTCCATTTGAAAACATTTTCTAGATAAATGAAAATGGAAAGAACTCTAGAAAATGTTTAAGTGTTACATACTTAAAATAGTATATTTACTTATTGAAGTTAAATGCCAAGATGTAGAACTAGTGTGTTATTTTCTTGGTACAGATTACAATGCTGTTTCAGTGAAGGAGCTAATTAAAATGAAATGATTAGTAGATAGATGTAATCAGAAAAATATTAAATGAAGATAGTAATTTCTAAAGCAGGAAATAAAGACAGTTACAAGTCTGTTCTTATTTTTCCAATCTGTTGTATAACTCCTCCCACCCATTAACCTTAACTAAATGTATGATTCATTTGTTAAACAAATACTGAGTTCCAGCTATGTGTAAGGCATTGTAGGGGCAGAAGATACAGCAGTGAACGTTAACAGGTAAAACCCTCCCCCTCTGCCAAGGGGCAGGACAGGGAGGAAAGGGAAGACAGAGACTGGTGGACTATGGAGTGTTCAGTGTTGGTAAGTGCTAAGGAGAAAAAATGAAACAGGAGGTAAGATGCAGAGGGTGGTGGTGAAGGCAATGGGAGGTTGCCTTGAAAGCGGAGCTCAGCGTAGTCTCCATTTGAGTTAAAGACTGGAAATGAGCAAGGAAACAGTCTAAGGAAAGGAAGACTAATAGAGCAGCCAACACAGAGCTCTCTGCAGAGAGGGAGGGCGGACCTGTGTGGTCAGGGAATTGCAGTAAGAAGGCCCGTGTGGTTAGAGTGATGTCAGTGGAGGGAGAGTAGTACAAGATGGCGTCAGAAAGCTCATAGGGGTTAGATACACAGCCTTGGAGGCCATTGTGAGGAGTTTGGCTTTTACTCTAGGTGAGACGGGAACCCACTGGAGAGTTTTAAGCAAAGACATGACATGATCTCACTTAGGATTTAACAATTCTGGCTCTTTTTCAAGCGTAGACTGGAGGGGGCCAATTAGGAGGCTGCTGCAATAATTAATCTAGGTGAGAGATGACGGCAAGGGTGAGAGATGATAGACAGGGTGGTAGCAGTGGAGTAATGAAAAGTGTGATTCCAGAAATATCCAAGAGAATTTCCTAGCAGATTTGATGTGAGGTGTGATTAAAGAAGAACCAAGAATGACTTTAGTGTTGTTGACCTGAGCAACCGGAAGAATAGAGTTGCCATTTATTGAGATGAGAAGGCTGCCAGAAGAGTAGAGGTAAATGTGTGAGTATGTGTGTGTTGGGGGGATGGAGGGAGAGTTGCACTGAAAGCATGAGCAAAGATTTAGACAAATTAGGATTGAGATGTCCATTAGACAACTAAGAAGAGATGTCAAGCAGGTAGTTGGATCTGTGAGATTGAGGGAAAAAGTCTGACCTGGAGAATATAAATGTTCCAATCATCTGTGTGTGGATAGTACTGAATGCCACAGGGCCAAAGCAGATCTTCAAGAAGGCAGATAGAAAAGAGAAGAGGTCCAGTCACTGAGCCCTGGGGTAATACAATATTTAAAAGGTCAGAGAGATTATATGGCCTGTTAATTACATTATATACTTAGGAACTATCCTTCATAGTCTATATTTGGGGTTTTTAAGAAACAAAAGGTAGAGGTGCTCCCAAGAATTAAACTGAGCCGGGCGCAGTGGCTCATGCCTGTAATTCCAGCACTTTGGGAGGGTGAGGCAGGAGGATCGCTTGAGTCCAGAAGTTCAAGACCAGCCTGGGCAATATAGGGAGACTCCATCTCTACAAAAACTGCAAAAAAAAAAAAAAAAAAAAAAAGGCTGGGCATGTGGCACGTGCCTGTGGGAGGTTGAGGTTGCACCACTGTACTCCAGCCTGGGCAAAAGCAAGACTGTGTCTCAAAAAAAAGAAAAAAAAATTAAACCAAAGCCAAAAGAAGATCACTTACAAAATACCCACATCTAGGTGTGAAGCTGGCAGTGCTCCCAAGGTTTTTGTAAATAAGTTGATTCCAAACTTTTCACTATTGAGACCCCTCTGTGTGAGATGCATCGATTACAAAGATGAATTTTGCATAGCATATTCTAAAATGCCCATTAGGTGGCAGAAAAACATTCAGTAAACCAACTGTGAGCTAGCTAGTGCTCGCTCTTGTGCTCATTCACAGTCTCTCTCTCCACTCCCCTCCAACCTCCCAAAGAGCCCTCTGAACTTAAAGATGTGTACGGCTATTAATGCACAACACCATAATCATGAAGAACGAAGACTGGTATTTTCTTCAGAGAGCCAACAGATATCATCAGTCTGTAAGATAATAGAGGCAAGCCAGGTGTACAGGGGATGAAGGTGTGCATATGTTTCATTTGGTTTGGAAATGTATGAATTTGGACAGTCTTAAGAGGAGTAAATTGACTATAATGAGACTATTAGGCCTTATTTTTAAACTTTTGATATTTAAGCTTTTTAGCTTGGGGCAGTGTGAAGAAGTGTTTATAAAGTAGAAAGCAAGAAAGCCTCTTGGAAAAAAAATAGACAAGATGTTTTACAACTAGCCTGATGTTTAAGCTTTCCGCAATACACCAAATCCCTAAATCACAAGTCTCTGTTTCAGTTTCAAAGTTTCCTCTTTTCTCACTCTCTTTAGGGCACTGGTCCCCAAACTTGCCTGAACATTGGGATGACCTGGGCAGCTTCAAAATATACTAGTGCCTGAGTTCCACCCACAGAGATTGTGATTTAAGTGGTCTTAGGTGTGGCCTGTCTTTGAAATTATTTAAAAGACCCCCAGATGGTTCTCATAACAAAATACTTTTGAGAGCCACTGGGCTTAGCTAATATTGGATGTATAAATATAGACCTTCCCACAACTCAAACATGTTCCACCCTGTAAGACACACAAGAGAACACTTCCACGTCAGCATATCCAAGTGCACTGTATGGCCTCAGCCTACAGAACCCTTAACTCTTAAATTTATCATCTATTGAACAATTTCTAGCATCAAAATTTGTACTACTTTCAACACCAAACATCACTAATTAATGAAAGAAAAATACAGAGGAATTATGTAAGTTACTTTTTGAAAATGTTTTATTTTCTTTTGCTTGTTGTTGCAGAATGTGTTTTGTTTCTTATGGCACTGATAGTGTTTATTTGTGCAATAGTATTATGCTTAACATATTGTTGGTCTTTCATTCCAAATTAAAATGGGTATTTTTTGCTGTTCGTTAGCATCAGAAACTAAATGATAATACCTCTTCTTACTTCTTACTGAGGCTTTTTTGTGATACACCATTACTAAGTCAGGGGAAACCATGTGTACCATTCAGAGGTCCCCAAACAGGGCAGATATCACATCACCTTGCTGTGGATGACAAATGTAACCTTTGGCAGATCTTTTGCAACTCTGACCTTTGACACAGGTATTAAACTCAGCATTATAGCAATAAGATTTGGTGATTTATTTGTATATATATAAGCATGTGCATATATAATATATATGTGTGTATTCAATCATGTTTGCATTGCTCATAAAATATTTTTAAAATTCGATCTGCTAGTCTTCATTTTAATGGATGACTGACAATCCATTTGCATTTATTATGATTATTGACTTACTTGGAATTAATGCTAATATTTTATTTAGTGTTTCTTTTGATCATGATTTTTCTTTACTGTTTCTTCTCTCTTGCCTTCTTTCATAGTGTTTCTTTTCTTTTTTATTTTCTTCTGCTGGTTTTGAAGCTATACATTCTAATTCCATTATTTGTCTAGTTACCTTTCAATTGTTAATATGCGTAGTTAACAACGTATCTTATCCAGCCTATCCCAAAATAATACTTAGAAGTCAGCTCATATTTTTTGTTATTATCTAGTACTTAATACTGTTTTGTCTTTATACTGTCCCCACCAAAATAGTGTTTTTGGTTTTTGCTTTGTTTCTTGAGACGGAGTCTCGCTCTGTCACCCAGGCTGGAGTGCAGTGGTGCGATCTCGGCTCACTGCAAGCTCGGCCTCCCAGGTTCACACCATTCTCCCGCCTCAGCCTCCCAAGTAGCTGGGACTACAGGCGCCCGCCACCACGCCCAGCTAACTTTTTGTATTTTTAGTAGGGACGGGGTTTCCCCGTGTTAGCCAGGATGGTCTTGATCTCCTGACCTTGTGATCTGCCCATCTCGGCCTCCCAAAGTGCTGGGATTACAGGCGTGAGCCACCACACCCGGGTTTGTTACCCTGTTTACTTATGTTTTTACTTATATTTATTGCATCTTACTTTTTCTTTTCTTTTCTTTTCTTTTTTTTTTTTTTTTGAGACAGAGTCTTAATCTGTCACTCAGGCTGGAGTGCAGTGGTGCAATCTCAACTCACTGCAACCTCTGCCTCCTGGGTTCAAGCAATGCTCCCACCTCAGACTCCTGAGTAGCTGGGACTACAGTCACATGCCACCAAGTCCAGCTACTTTTTTTTGTATTTTTTTTTAGTACAGATGCATTTTCACCACGTTGGCCAGGATGATATTGAACTCCTGGCCTCAAGTGATCCACCAGCCTTGCCCTCCCAAAGTGCTGGGATTACAGGCATGAGCCACCATGCCTGGGACATCTTACTTTTTCTTACCTCTGGGTTTAGTTTTCTTCTTCTTGACATAGAATTTCCTATTATTAATCTTTCAATCAAGATGCAGGAATGGTTAATGCTCAGTTTTTGTAGGTCTGAATATATCATTACATTACTCCCACTTATTGTTTAGCTGGATATTGGATTCTCTATTTTTTTTTTTTTTTTTTTGAAATGGCATCTTCTCTGTTGCCCAGGCTAGAGTGCAGTGGCACAATCGCTGCTCACTGCAACCTCACCTCAAACTCCCAGACTCAAGCAAGTCTGTCACCTCAGTCTCCCAAGTAGCTGGAACAGCAGGCATGCACCACTTTGCTCAACTCTCTCTTTTCCTTCCTTCCTTCCTTCCCTCCCTCCCTTCTTTCTTTCTCTTTCTTTCTTTTTCCTTCTTTCTTTTCTTTCTCTTTCTTTCTTTCTTTTTTCCCTCCTTCCTTCCTTCGTTTCTTCTTTCTTTCTTTTTCTTTCTTTCTTTCATAGAGACAAGGTCTCACAATGTTGCCCAGGCTGGTCTCAAACTCATGGCCTCAAGTGAGCCTCTCACCTCAACCTCCGAAAGTGCTAGGATTATAGGTGTGAGCCACAGCGCCCGGCCGGTATTCACTTCTGAAACTCCTATTAGACGTACTGAACTTTCTCATCTATCCTTTATATCACCTAACTTTTCTTTCATATTAAATATATATCTCTTTTTTGCTAACCACACACTCCAACATAAATTATACTGTATTGTCTGTTGCTTGAACTATTTTGTAATAATTAAACTTTGATGTTGAGAAATTACAACTTTATTGTACACTTCATTGCAACTTGAAATTCATGGTCTTAAAGTGAGATCTGAATTTCTATTGAGCGCCTTTTAAAAAGTAATACCAAACCATAAAGTTAAAATTGATGTATATTGAGTCATATCTAAAACCAGGTATAAACATAAATTGTATTTCGTGTTTTAATTTCAGGGGAACTACTGTTTGGGAAAGCTATTATTAGGTAAATGTTTTAAAAATTACTGTTTCTCATTTTCAGTCATACCCTAATGATCCCAGCAAGATAATGTCCTGTCTTCTAAGATGTGCATCAAGCCTGGTACATACTGAAAATCTTATAAGGTCCTGGATAATTTTTGTTTGATTATTCATTGAAGAAATATTTATTTTCCAATTGTGTGAAGTTTTTGACTGTTAATAAAAGAATCTGTCAGCCATCAAAAGAAAAAAAATTATACTATATTGTGAGAGCTTTTCTCAGATTTCTTCGTATGCTTAATCAATATCCAACCTACCACTATGCGATGATATTTTTTTTTCTGCAATTTGTTCTTTTTCAAGTCAGTCTTCTTTTGGGTATATTTTGCTTCTTTTATCTTTTTGAATACAAAAGTAATTGCAGTTTTTCCATGACTTTTAATGGCAAAAAATGGAATTCCTTTTGCACCAACCTAACATTAAGCATACTAACTTTAATGTTTCCTGTTGTCCTATCATTCCTAATTCTCAGGTGAGGACTCCCCAGTTTTCTCATCAGCTGAAGCTTCCTCCAGATGCCTAGTTTCTTCATGTAGTTTGTAAGTTTTTACAATAAGCACATCCTCAGCAGGCATTTGTTGGGTTTGTTTTTATTTTTGTTTTTTGAGACAGTGTCTCACTCTGTCGCCCAGGCTGGAGTGCAATGGCATGATCTCGGCTCACTGCAACCTCCGCCTCCTGGGATCAAGCAATTCTAGTGCGTCAGCCTCCCGAGTAGCTGGGATTATAGGCTCCTGCCACCATGCCTGGCTAATTTTTGTATTTTCTGTGGAGACAGGGTTTCACCATGTCGGCCAGGCTGGTCTGGAACTCCTGACCTCATGCTATCCGCCCGCCTTGCCCTCCCAAAGTGCTGGGATTACAGGCATGAGCCACCACGCCCAGCCAGGAATTGTTTTTAGTGGAGATTCAGTATATCCTGTCTTGTTGAATTATTCCTCCAAGGTGACTTTGTACTTGGCGTCTGACAGAGTTCAGTGGATTACAGTGCCTTTAGTTCACTCAGCTTCATCTTAGGTTTTCACAACATATGAGGACTATGAATTTGGGCCACACACCAGCATGTGGTACTGGTGGGGGTTTCCAATATTTTTTAGGTGACTATTTCTACCCTTGTTGCTAGGAGGTAGCAAATTACTTTGCTACTTTTGCAAGCCAGGGGGTAGATTTTCCTGTCCATATTTTATAGATAAGATAGTATTTTATTATCTTAGTTTTATGCAGGTGGCTTCATTTCAGCTCTCCACACTCATGGGATCTGAGATTTGGACTCTCCTCTCTCTATTGGTATTAAAACTCTGGCTCCAAGGCCTATATCTGGTTCTGAATCCCCCAGCAACCATCTCGGCCTCAGCTCATACTTACAGTTTTGTTCTTTCTCTTATTCTGACATCTAGGCTGGCTGACTTTCTTTCAACCTACTGCCCCTCTCTCTCTCATCTCTATCCCTAGGTCTCTCTCTTTTTTCTACTTCCTTAGTGTACTTATGATATAATGTTTTCATTTAATTTCATCCAGCATTTCTGTGTGTCTGGAATAGGAAGAACTATTCTACATCAGTTCAGCCATATTTGTTGATATAATCTTAAAGTATCTTAAATATTAATTAAAACAATACGAGGCCAGACATGGTGGCTCACGCCTGTAATCCCAGCACTTTGGGAGGCTGAGGCAGGTGGATCACCTGAGGTCAGGAGTTTGAGATCAGCCTGGCCAACATGGTGAAACCCTGTCTCTACTAAATATACAAAAAATTAGCCGGGGGTGGTGGTGGGTGCCTGTAGTCCCACCTATTCAGGAGGCTGAGGCAGGTGAATCGCTTGAACCTGGAAGGCAGAGGTTGCAGTGAGCTGAGATCATGCCATTGCACTCCAGCCTGGGCAACAAGAGCGAAACTTCGTCTCAAAAAAAAAAAAAAAGCAACAATGCATTTGTAGGTAGGTATGCTTACAACATCGGAATACTGCCTGACATATACACTGCTAAGTAAATTAGAGATACTTAATAATAGCCAGCTTTTATTAACAGTTACCATTTGCTAAGAATTGCTGTAACTTCTTTATGTATCTTTACTCATTTACCCTTCATAACAATTTTATAAGGTTGGCACTATATCATTTCATACTATTATTTTATAGATGAGAAAACCAAGACACCAGGATATTAAATAATAGGATTTTAAATCCAGGAAGTCTGTCTCCAAAGCTTTCCAGCTTTATTAAGATATACCTTAAATACAATAAAATGAACTAATTTTAAGTGTAGAATTTGATTCATTTTGACAAATTATACAGTCAAGTAACGGACATTATGATCATGATATCTATTAGAACATTTCCATCACCCCAAAAAGTTCCCTTTGTCACTTTGTAGTTAATCTTAACCCCCTACCCACTCTCGTCTAGCAAACAGTGATCTGTTTTCTACCATAATTTTGCCTTTTCTAAATTTCTACATAAATGGAATTATATACTATGCAGTATCTGGCTTCTTTTGCTTAGCATAATACATTTGAGAGTCACTTACAGTGTTGCAAATATTCATTGTTTATTACTTTTAATTGCTGAGGAGTATTCCATTGAATACATGGACCACATTTTGTTTATCCATCATCAGTGGATGGACATTGAGTTGACTCCAGTTTGGAGTGTTCACAAATAAAATTGCTACAAATATTCCCATACAAATCTTTAGGGAGACATACGTTTTCATTTCTCTTGGATAAACATCTAGGTGAAATTACAAGATTTTATGTTTAACTTTTAAGAGACCAGGCATAGTGGCTCACATCTGTAATCTCAGCACTTTGGGAGGCCAAGGTGGGAGGATCTTTTGAGCTCAGGAGTTCGAGACCAGCCTAGGTAACATAGTGAGACCCCATCTCTATAAAAAAAAATTTTTTTTTAATTAGCCAGGCTTGGTGACATGCACCTGTGGTCCCAGCTACTCAGGAGGTTGAGGCAGGAAGATTGCTTAAGTCTGGGAGGTGAGGGCTGCGGTGAGTCATGATTGCACCACTGCACTCCAGCCTGGGCGACAGAGCAAGACTCTGTCTCTGCACCCCCCTCAAAAAAATTTTAGGCCGGGCACGGTGGCTCATGCCTATAATCCCAGCACTTTGGAAGGCCAAGGTGGGTGGATTACTCGACATCAGGAGTTTGAGACCAGCCTGACCAACATGGTGAAACCCTGTCTCTACTAAAAATACAAAAAATTATCCAGGCGGTGCCTGTAATCCCAGCTACTCAGGAGGCAGAGGCAAGAGAATCACTTGAACCCAGGAGGCGGAGGTTGCAGTGAGCCGAGATCACGCCATTGTACTCCAGCCTGGGCAACAAGAGCAAAAGTCTGTTTCAAAAAAAAAAAAAGAAAGAAAGAAAATTAGCCATTACAGTGGGTATGTTATGATATCTCATTATGATTTTAATTTGCATTTCCCAAATGACTAATGACATTTGTCATCTGTATATCTTTGGTAAAATCTCTACTCAAATATTTTGCCCATATTTTAATTGAGTTATTTGCCTTTTACCTATTGAATTGTAATCGCTCTTTACATGTTCTAAATATAAGTCCTTTACCAAATATATACTTTGCACATATTTTCTCCCGTCTGTGTGAAGTCTGTACTCTTAACAATTTCCTACATTGCTTCTCAATATTTATTGAAATAATTGAGAAATTTCTGCAGGGCAGTGACCCCTTCCTACTAGCAATTGTGTGTTTTAATGTTAACAAAAGGTAAGAAAACCCTCTTGACACTTTTGTTTGAAGACTGAAAGTTCACGTTTTCACTATTTATCAAATCTCTTCCATTTTGGTACAGAATAGAACAGTCCTTTTTTGGATTTGAAGAGGTCACAAGTGTGATTACCTCTAAATTCTCTGTCTTTACTATCCATTGAAAATAACTAGATAACTCTCAGCTCTAGGTAACTTGCCCTAAGTTGCCCTGTTTTTAATTTTCTAGTTGTTTTGTTTCATTATGGAGATTGACGGTTTCCAGAAGTTAGACCTAGAGAAGAGTGTACCTTCCAAAAAGACTACTCCTAAAAGGATTATCCATTTTGTTGACGGAGACATCATGGAAGAATATAGCACAGAGGAGGAGGAAGAAGAGGAAAAAGAGGAGCAGGGCACAAATTCAACACTTGACCCTGTAAGCTTAGTATATCAATATTAGGGAACATGGTGGGGAAGGCGGTGAATGAACAAGAGACTGAGCCAGACAAGGTTCACAGAAAGAATAGCTTTAAGCTAAGTCCTTGGTCTCCTTTTTTGCTTTCTAGATCCATGCGTAGGCAACTTATAATTTTAATCATCTTAGTCTCTTCATCTGTGAGAGAGAAAATGGAACATATTATATAGAGCATTTTGAAATCTCTACATTAAAACAAATCTGCAGTCACCATTCCTCTTATTAACTACTCTATCTCGATTTCTCCTTTTTTCAGTCTAAACTTTCCTGGGGGCCCTACCTACGATTTTGGGCAGGACGAATAGCAAGCACCTCATTTTCTAGTAAGTACTGCTAAGGTTATTTTGTTTCTATCCTAAACAAATATATATATCCATAGGACCTCAGAGTTATGTGGGACTTCCAATTGTGTAAGCCACTCCATCGCATCCTGAATAAGTGAGATCTGGGCTAAGCCTTCATTCCCAAAGGCACAGAACTTCGCATCCTCAGGCAGACCCTTCATCTTTTACCAACTCTCATCAGGAAATTCTTATCTCGGCCCAAATTTTATCTACTTCTAAAGTTCCTACTTATCTTTCTTAGAACCATACAAAACTGCTACAGATGCCTCTTTCATAGGACAGAGGGCAATATTTGAGGGCAATAATCAGTCCTCCTTGAGTTGACTCTTCTCCTGAATGAACTTCCAAGTTAAAAAAACAATTATTGTTGTATGACACAGTTCTCAGTTTCTAACTTCCCTCATCATAACTGCTTTATTATAAACATGAACTTTATTGATCCCTCCTAGGGGCATAATGAATGGGCTAAGTGAATACTTGTAACAACTAAAATACTAAATCTTATTTTGTTTGACTTTCACCAATTTGTTTAAGACACAGTTGACAACATCTAATTACTCATTTCCTTCTAACTTGCACATCTTGTGAAGATGATAGGAAGGCAAACTACTTTAAGAGTGTGAGAAAATAGAAATTGTATTAATAGCTCTTAGAAATTGATCTTCATTCATTCATTTAAAAAAACATTAGTAAGTGTCTACTATATGCTCAGCACTGTGCTGGACCCTGGGACACAAAGATGAATGACATGTCTCTGCTTTCAAGGGACTCAATATTCAGTGAATCGTATATACCAGCAAACATGCTCGTAATTATAATTTGTTGTCACAATTGCCAGGGTAGAAAGTGCACAGGGACTCTGATCTGGAAGACTCGGGCATGCTGACATATGGGGGGAGACACCTTAAGAGAGCTATGAAAGTGTGGCTGGCTAAGGCTAGCTTGAGGACCATGAAAGTGACCAGGGAGTCTTTAGATTACAGTAAAAAGTAAAGATGGGGTGATTTAGGCAGATGGTATGAACCTTCAAGAAATAAGTGCTTTTACACAAGCACAGAAGGTTAGTGATTTGGAAGTTACATTGAAAATCCCAGTGAATACTAACCTACCCTGACCATAATAAGTTAACAGAAAAAAAAATGCTGTCTTCCAGACAGCTCTCTACACTTCGGTTAAGGCAAAGGGGTTTGAAAAGATATGTTTTAGAGGGAGGGAATCGGAGAAGATTAGGTCAGGTAAAAGAAGCAAAACTCAATATGGGATTGAGAATATGGAGAAGAGTGATTTGCATGTTGGGTTTTGATTTAAGATTGCAGGGATAGGATGCATGGTGAGCCTAGCTTCCTTGTGAGTTCCAAACAGAACTGCAGTGGTAAAATGCTCCTGACTGGGGCTTCAAGATTGTAGTGGAGGCATAAAGATGCTAGCAGTCAGTGCTGTGGTCTGTCTACACAGAGATTTTGTTTGAATGGAGTTGGAACCCAGATGACACTGGTAATTAATTTTTTCAATTTAAAATTCTAGTAGGTCATAAACAGGAAAGCTTCCTAAGATTTATTTTAATATTTTTTTAAAAAGTTATCTTCTACACATGTACTAGGCAGTGCAGCAAATAAACAGGACAAAGAGATAATATATTAATGAAAAGATAAGACATATTTAAAAACAGCATCATTTTGATGCCTTATATGAGCAATATCCCAAGAGGTAGAATGAGTCAGAGGAATCAGAAAGTCCTATAATTGAGGGGTAAGACAAGGCTGTCGGAAATCCCCTAATTGTAAAGGAAAACTTTTCTAGGAGACATCTTTAGGAAACCACTCATTATTCATGCTACGCCTTTATCCCTGACTCTAACGATCCCAGTGCTGAGCCTGCAGGCTACCTTACTACTGAAGGCAGAAAAGGAAGGCCTTAAACAACTTCTGAGGAGTCTGTCTGGATGCATGGAAGAATTCCTGATGTGGGTCTTGGTAATACTGGATTGAGTTTGGGTTTAATTTGAAATATACTTGAAGCGGATGTTTAGCTGGTATTCATGGGGATAATGAGCAATACCTGTTCTGATTGCTCAGGACCCATGCTATACCTGTTGTTAAAGTATATTGAAAATCTCTCCTGATATATACATCTGGAAAAAATAGTTTATATATAATCCCATATAAAGATAGAAGATTTGACAAATTTCCTTTGAATCCTAGAATTTTTGAGAGGCCAAGGCAATTGAAATGTTTTGTCGGCCTTGAAGTTAAGTAGAGTAATAGATCACTGTTACCATACTATACTATAGTAATAGATCACTATTACCATACTATACTATAGTAATAGATCACTATTACCATACTATACTATAGTAATAGATCACTATTACCATACTATACTATAGTAATAGATCACTATTACCATACTATATTGGGATTGCCTTCCCAATATCAGAGTAGTTTAAACTCTGGGCATCTCAACTGATGTGAAGCTTCAGTTAGCAATTCAGTTTACGCAAGTGCTCATTCTTTCTTTTAGCATGTGAATTCCTTGGTGGAAGATTTGCTGTCTTCTTTGGTCTTACTCAACCCAAATATCAGTATGTGTTAAACGAGTTCTATAGGATACAAAACAAGGTATGTGACCCTCTGATGGAGACAAGGGGCCTGAGATGGGAATATTGGTTGCTCCAACTTTAGGCCAGAATAGAAAAGTATTTTTCCCACCTGGTCATATGTACTATAATTTCACCAAGCTACCATAGTCAGACTGACTTATTTTTCTAGTTCTGCTCACCCCAGGACACTTCTTCATATTTGCCTCACTCCTGCGAAGTTAGGATGTCATGAGCTGTGTTGTAGAAGAAGGTAGTTGGGTGTGAAGGCTCAGATTGCTTAAAGTAGAAGCTTCTTACATGGGCATTATATACAAGAAGGGGAGTTCAGAGGTCTTTGTTTGTACAGTTAAACATTTCCTTATTTCTCTCCAAAACAGAAAAGTGACAACAAAAGTGAAAGGAAAGGATCAAAGGCCCAGGCAGCTGAGGTTCCTGATGAAAAGTGTCACTTGGAGGCTGGGGTCCGAGAGTATGGAACCATACAACAGGACGCGGCAGAGGCCATTTCTCAGTGAAGCACCTCATCCAGGGAGGGTCTGGTGGCAGATCCTAGCTCATGATGGCAGCAAAGACTATAGTTTCCCTGGATCTATATAGTTTCCCTGGATCTATATAGTTTCCTTGGCCATTGATTACCATGGCAACAACACCACAGGTAGCACTTCTGAGCCAGATCTGATCCTAATCTCCGTGTGACTTAGTCTCAAGCATCCAGGAATTACAAGCAATAATGAGAGTAATTTTGGACACTTTCTCAGAATAATTTTTATATTCAAGGCACCCCACCTCAACTCCACCCCCGTGATACAAGTCCCATGAGTACTGACATCTGCGCAGTAGCATAAATACCTTAAGGAATTTGGGACTGGGAGTTTTTGGCTGAAATCCTCTGTCATGGGACGAGGGTACAGTAAAGAAGCTCTCTTCCTCAGAAGAAAATTTGGGCACCGCAAAGTCTAAATAAATCCCCTTTCAGGGTTTGATATAGGTGTGTACTTCCAACAACCATCCTGGCTTAGTTGGGGATTGTTTTACAATAAGTAAACATTGCTAATAACTCTGTTACAAGATCATTATCAAGATCTTTAAGAATTAGGTACATCCCTCCAAATTAAAACAATCAATAAATAATATAAGCTCTAGAAAAAAAATTTTTAATGGATTATTTTCTTATTTATTTGTCAAGAAATGTTCAAAACCTGGAAAGATCGAACATGGAAATCATTGTTAGATAACACACGGTGTGCTGGCCAAAGTAACTGTGATACATTAATAGCAAAAAACAAACCAAAAAAAAAAGAAAGAAAAACACAGGGCCTGCAGTAGTAAGACATGAGTTCCAGTTTCACTTCTCCCATTTACTAGTTGTGTGATTTGAGGTGTCTAGATTTCTGAGCTCCAGTCTACTTTGTAAAATATGGGTGACTTGACTTTGCTTGTTATTGTTATACAGAATTATGAGAAATAATAATTTATTGTTGTTTTAAGCTTTGGAGTGGTTTGTTATGCAGCCATATATAACTGAAATTATAGCTCTAAGAGAAGAGGAAGTTGGAATTAATTTAATATGAAATCAAAGAAGAAGTAGGCCTGGAGCATAAGGGGTTATGAGTTGAATATAGTAGGATAGGATAGATTATGCTCCACAGACACCTCCAAAATCTCAGTGTCCTAAAACAAGAAAGTTTATTTCTTTCTCTTGAGAAGTCCACTGTCAGTTTAGGTGGCTTCCCAGACAGGTGTTCTCCGTGTGATAGCTCAGTGTTGCATGCTTCTTTGATCTTATGTTTCCTCCATACTGTGATGTGCTCTCAGGGTTGCTGGAAAAAGAAACAGCATGGAGAGTTAAGCAGTGGCAATCAATATCTCCACTAACAATGAATCATGTCACCTCTGCATATGTTTCGTTCACCAAAGCAAGTCACATGGCTATAATTAATTTTATGGGTGTCTGAGCCTCCTAAAATAGCTGAGAAAAGGAAACACTTTCTTCTAATGGCATAGGAGATAAATGGTAGGCTCAAGGATCAATATGATATTGATTTAATCTCAGCTCTCCTGCCTCTTTGTAACCCAGTAGCCCTGTGCAAATTACTCAACTTCTCAATGTTCTCATCTATCAAACAGGTTTGAGACAGGAAGCAAATATAATTTGAACCAGCTTTATGCAACAAAAAAGAATTTTGTGGAAAGTACACTGAGTTATCAAATGGACACCAAAGGGAGATTAGTCTCAATAGGATCTGAACAGTGTGAAAAGCAAGCACCCAACAGGTACTGTCTGTCCATCTCTCATCTTTCTTGCACATGAGGAAGATGCCCACTCTATAGCTCTTCATAACTCTTCTGTTCAAGTGACTGATATACTAGTCTTTCGTCCCCATTTCAAATCACAGTGGGGATAGAATCTGTTTCGCTCCTTTTTGTCAAGTATCACTCTCTAATTCAATTAATTGTGGCCAGGGAGATGGAGCCTTGTAGTAGCAACATGGTTATGGGACCTATTTCTGGGTTAGGATGGTTCTCAGGAAAAGGAAATTGAAGTGAGCTAGGTAGGTATCCCATGACTGTTTCATGTGAAAATTGAGGAAAAGCATGTAAAGCTGTGGCTCTAATAAGGTGCTTAAGTCATAGTATCAATTACAATTATTAATATTTATGATGGTTAATTGTATGTGTCAACTTGACTGGGCCACAGGATGCCCAAATTAAACATTACTTCTGGGTGTATCTGTGAGAATATTTCTGGATGGCATTAGCATTTGAATTGTTGGACTCAGTAAGTGGATTGCCTTCCCAATGCGGATGAGTATCATCCAATCCACTGAGGGCTTGAATGAAACAAAAGGCCAAGAAAGGAAGAATTTGCTCCTTTTTTCTGCCTCATTGCTTGAGCTTGGATATCTCATCTCATTTCATCTTCTCCTGTCCATGGACTGGGATTTACTACCTTGGCTTCTCTGGTTCTTAGGCCTTTGAACTCAAACCGATTTACATCACTGGCTTTCCTGGGTCTCCAGTTGGTGAATGAAAGATTGTGGGACTTCTCAACCACCATAACCATAATAAATTCAATTCCTCATAATAAATCTCATTGTATCTATCTATCCAATTATCTGTCTATCTACCTATGTCTCAATAAATCTATGCTATTGGTTCTGTTTCACTGGAGAACCCTGACTAATATAATATTGAATGAGAATCCCGGTTTCATGGATTCTGAATGGCTTGTCCCCACTGAAGAGTCAGTCTTAGGTCTTCATCTGGCATGTTCTGTTAGTCCAGTTTCAAGGCGAAGTAAATCTGAAGGCTTTATCATATTGCAGAAGTGACCAAGTCTAGCAGTTAAGCATTGGTTACTTCAGTCTTAGGTGTCTGATCATACTAACAATCTATACCTGATTTACTTCCTATTTTGCTTCAGAATAGCCCTAGGAATGGACTGTTTTTGACTTTTCCACTTTTCTAAAAAATTATCCACTTCTTGAATATCCACTTATTGATGATTCTAAGGAACTAGGTGGGCTTTTCCCTTTCAGACACCCCTCTCTCACAAGAGAAAGACGGCTGCTCTCCTTTCTCTTTCTTTTGCCCATTAAACCTCTGCTTCTAAACTCAAAAAAAAAAAAAAAAAAGAACTAGGCAAAACAAAGTGTGATATTTGAATTGAAGAAGTGGATTTTTATCTAGCAAATGTATACTCTCAATTTAATTTTCTTTTTCACTAAAAGAAAAGATTCTCTTATTGTCAGTGACCATATGCAAATCAATTGAATCTTGAGCAAAATATAATAAAGAAGACAAATGGAACCAAATACCCAGATCTTATCAGCCTATTCCTGCAGGATAATTCCACAGTTTCTTTAATATTAAAATTAATTCATTTATTTAATATTAATTGGACATCTACTATGTGCCAGTTTTGTTTGTTTGTTTGTTTTTTGTTTTGCTTGTTTTTTTTAGGTATTACTAACCAAGAAGACAGAAATTTCTACTTTCCTGTTAGCCTTGAATTCCCAACAGCTAAATTATTAGGACATTCAGTCTTTGTATGGCCAGCCTCAGATGGTCCTCAATGATCTCCTCCTCCTGCTATTCATACCTTGTGTAGTTCCTTCTCACACTGCATCAGGGTGATTTATGTAACCAAGAGAATACGGCAGAATTAATGATATGCCACTCCAGAGATTGTTATAAAAGATACTATGGCTTCGGTCTTGATCTTTCTCACTACTTTTCTCTTGGATCATTCATTCTGAAGGAAGCCATCTGCCATGTTATGAGGACACTCAGCCAGTGCAGCAGACCGAATATGTTCCCCCACAAATTCATATGTTGAAACCCTAATCCCAGTGTGATGACTTTGGAGGCGGGGTTTTTGGGAGGTAATTAGATCATGAGGGTGCAGCCCTCATGAATGAGATTAGTACCCTCATAAGAAAGGAGAGAGAATGGCCTGGCGCGGTGGCTCATGCCTGTAATCTCAGCACTTTGGGAGGCCGAGGCAGGCAGATCATGAGGTCAGGAGATCGAGACCATCCTGGCTAACACGGTGAAATCCCCTCTCTACTAAAAATACAAAAAATTAGCCGGGTGTGGTGGTGGTGGGTGCCTGTAGTCCCAGCTACTTGGGAGGCTGAGGCAGGAGAATGGCGTGAACCCGGGAGGCTGAGCTTGCAGTAAGCCAAGATGAAGATCACGCCACTGCACTCCAGCCTAGGCGACAGAGCAAGACTCCGTCTCAAAAAAAAAAAAAAAAAAAAAAAAAAAATGGCCAGAGAGCTAACTGGCTCTCTTTCAATTCAGCATGTGAGGATACAATGAGAAGTCAGCAGTCTGCATCCCAGAAGTGTGCCCTCACCAGAACCTGACGATGCTGATGTCCTCATCTCAGATTTCCAGTCTCCAGAGCCGTGAGAAATAAATTTCTGTTGTTTACAAACTACCTAGTCTACAGTATTCTGTTATGGCAGCATGAACTGATTAAGACTTGGAGAGCTCATTGTGCTAAGAAACTTTCATCTCCAGCGAACAACCTTTGAGGAACTTGAGGCCTGCCTACAACCACGTGAGTGTGCTTGGAAGACCGCCTTCCTCCAGCCTGCAGAGGATTGCAGCTCCAGGCAACAGCTTGCTTGCAACCTCACGAGAGATGCTGAGCCAGAACCTCCCAGCTAAGCCACTCCTGGATTCCTGACTCATTGAGAATATGAGATAAATGTTTATTGTTTTAAGCTACTAAATGTTATGGTAATTTCTTATAGTGCAATGGATAACTACTTCATTTTTTATTCCTAAATATTCCTAAGGACTTCTGAGGATAAACTCATCCAAGAACTATAATGCACCCAGAAGGAGTACAGGAATTTTACCTTACTCCCTCAAGGCTAGATGGAACTCACTGAGCTGTATCAGATAAGCTTCCTGCCTTACTGCGCGGTGTGTGGGCCTAACTAGGCAACCATTGCCTGCAAGTTGAATCTGGCTATTTTATTTGCCATCACTGCCAATTCCCATATTTGCCACCTGCTGAGTCACCCAAAGGGATTTTCAATGTACCAGGAAAAACACTTCTCTGAAATATTAGTCATGAGCATCCCAAAGTGAAAAAGTTTAGCATCCAGAAAGTACAGCTTTTTAGCGATAACATATTTTACTCAGATATCCATAACCATTTTCCTCAAAGCACAATCATAATGTCAAGTTGACTCAGTAGGAAGGTATATTAGTTCATTCTCGCATTGCTATTAAGAAATACCTAAGACTGGGTAATTTATAAAGAAAGGAGGTTTAATTGGCTCGTGCTTCCATAGGCTGTAAAGAAAGCATGGCAGCATCTGCTTGGCATCAATCATGGTGGAAGGCAAAAGGGAAGCTGGCACTTCACATGGCCGGAGCAGGAGGAAGAGAGAGGGGGAAGGTGCTACACACTTTTAAACAACCAGATCCCATAAGAGCTCTGTCATGAAAATAGCACTAAGGGGATGGTGCTAAACCACCAGAAACCTCCTCCATGATCCAATCACCTCCACCAGGCCACATCTCCAACATTGGGGATTACAACTGAACATGAGATTTGGGTGGGGACAACCATACCAGAAGGGGTTCCACCACTGGCCATACTCTATAATCAGAACCAATGCTCTTCACCAATAATCCGGACACTGGTATGGTACTTGTCAGGGGTCCAGACTCTCCCTCTTTTATAGTAGGTTTCCTCTTGAAACTTACTTTCCATGCCATCTGGTCTTGGTCAGTGTCATCCCAGCCCATCTTAACTCATTTTTCTCTCCTTGAACCTGAGAGAAGGTGTTGCAGTCCTAGTCCTTTTCCTCCCAGGAGGCATTTCTGCCCTTTGTAAATTTATGGATGCTAAACAAAATGTACAGAAAACATATTGCCCTGCTCTATCTGGCAGCTTCCAAGATTCAATGATATATTGGGAAAGGAGTAACTCACTTCCCCTTCCAGCAACATGTAAGCCCTAGACTCCTGCCAGGCCAAAAATATCCCCGATTAAACAAATTATGTAGCAGAAAGTCTTTGAATTAATAAACTAAATTTGAATAATTATCTGGTTCTTGATGTTTTTAGTTATTTATTATGACCATACTTCAATGTGTGTAATGCAGGTAAATGAAAGTTAATTTTATTATTTCTCTTTCTAATGATGGATTCATATAAACCTTTACCTTCAGAGTGGAAATTCAGGGAGTCTCAAGTGATCAAAGAAGCTCTTTAGCAAATGCACACAGACAATCTTACCCCCCTTTATCTTCATACATACAAAATTCAAATGTCTTTCCCTAATGGGCAGTCCTGCCAAGAATTGTTTGGGTCTTTTTCATCTTTGTTGGTGAGGTGGTCCTTCAATTATCTGTAAATGTTTCTATCCTCTGCCAAATTACACCACTTCCAAATGCAAGATATAATTATTTCCTCTACCTACAGCAAAATGAAGCCAAGTACACCTTGAACCATTTTCATTCTCAGGTACCTTATATAGGTTTGCCAAGAGCCAGGAAACACAGTGGTCAGCTTTTCAGGCAAACGTGTTGAAAGCTCTTTAGGGAAAATCTTCTCTGTAAGTTTTCATTTAAATTGGGAACCAGAGGGGAGTGGCATGGTTCTATCAATCTGAATTTAATTTGGGTGGGAAGTATTTTTACTGGGAAAAAGAAAATGAAGGGCCCCCAACAAATTACTCAAAAGAAAGTGGATATTATTTTCCTGGAACATTTACTTAATCTGTCATCATCAAGCCTGCCCTCAGGCTTGACTGGCTGTATAAATCAGGACAAAGTGGAAGAAACAAAACTCTCTTCAGAATCGAGTGAATTTCTGTAGAAAATGTGTCCTAAGGTAAGCATTTTATGATGGTCTTTGGTGTCTTGGGGAAAAAATTTGTTTCAGTGACAGAGCAAGATGACCTCAAGAGTAAGATGACCCCAAGAGCAAGACAGCTCCCAAGAATGTGGTGATGGTGGGAAAACCTACTTCTTTCTCTTCAAATTGTAAAAAGGTAGTTCTTGAAACTTTGTATATAAAATTATTAATGCCAATTTTAAGGAACTGATCAAAATATCAACTTTTCCTCATTGGCTGATGTGATGGCTAGTTTCATATGTCAACTTGGCTAGGCTCTAGTACCCAGTTACTTAATGAAATATTAAGCTAGGTGTTGCTATAGAGGTATTTCATAGTTAACATCTACAATCAGTTGACTTTAAGTAAAGGAGATGATGCTAGATAATACGGGTGGGGCCCCATCCAGGTAGTTGAAGGCCTTTAAGAGCAAAACCCTGAAGAGAAAGAAATTCTGCCTCAAGACTATAGCATCAGCCAGGCATGATAGTTCATGCCTGTAATCTCAGTACTTTGGGAAGTCAAGGCAGGAGGATTGGTTGAGCCCAGGAATTCGAGACTAGCCTGCGCAACACGGCGAGACCCCATCTCTACAGTCAGAAATTAGCCTGGCGTGGTGGCATGAACCTGTTAGTCCCAGCTACTCGGAAGGCTGAGGCGGGAGGATTACTGGAGCCCAGGAGATTCAGGCTGCAGTGAGCCATGATGGTGCCACTGCGCTTCAGCCAGAGTGATAGAACGAAACCCTGTCTCAACAAAAACAAAAACAAACCAAAAAGAACCCCTACAGCTTCAAGTCTTACATGAGTTTCCAGCCCGCTGGCCTGCCCTACAGATTTCAGACTTGACAGCCCTCATAAGTATGTAAGCCAATCCCTTGAAATAAATCTCTTTGATTCTGTTTCTCTAGAGAACTCTGACTGATAAAGCTGTTACCCAACATGCATTTAGGAAGTTACCACTACCATATTTAGTTAACTATTACATGGGCCAGTTGGCCAATATTAACATCATGCGGTGTGCAGGACAGCTGTCTTCTCTGCTTCATCTTAGTTCACACAGTCCAGATTTAAACATGCTTACACTCTCACATTCTTGCGCAAAAACCTTTCAAATGACGTTTAACATCTTAATATTTACGAAGAAGTACCTGGGCCTGTGTTCACTCTTTCTACAGATTAATGGCAATCACATAGAACTGCGTAACTGAGAACTAAAACGTTTCCATCCAGCTGGCTGTGGGACAGCGAGTGGATAAAAGACAGGCCCAGCAGTTCCCACCAGAGGCGGAACATGAATGCCTGGAATCTGAGAAGGGAACTTGGAGATTAAAGGAAAAGCATAGTGAGTATTCAAGAGCCAGGAAACCTAGATTTTAACTCCAGGGTCTCTAGTCATTAGCTGGGGGGCCATACTCAGGCCAAGTTTCAGACTTGTCCTCAAAATGAGGATAATAAAAAACCAGCATCCCTACGAAAGGTGAGAATTAATTGAGATCCTGTATGTGAAAGCATTAATCAAAGCTCTATACCAATGGCACATCAGTGTTACCTTATCTCCTTTGGTCTCTTCAACCCCTATCAATAATATCCAGAAATAGAAAACTGGACAATGAGAACATGTGCTAAAGATTATTTCTATGCCCTTCTCTGCATTAATTCCCATAGGAGGTGTGATTTTATGGAAAACAAAATATGTTATATTCACCCCCTCCACCCTATGTTTATACAGTTATAATGGTTCAATTTAGTCCCTATCTACGGAGAAACATGTCATTGTGTGGGAAACATAGATAATAATATACTCTTCACCATACAATAAGCTCTTCACCAACCTTCGGGGTTTGAGAGAGGTTCTTGCCTGGGGTGGAAGTGAGGGAAGAGGGCAGGATGGGGCAAATGGAGTCTTAAACCCTTCAGCTGATAGTAGTTTAGGAAAGAGACACTGATCATCATCTTCACAGCAATTAGAAACCTAGAGAGGTGGGAAGAACTCTAGATAATGAGTCATGAAAATTAGATTCTAGTCCTGACTCTGCTACTAAAAAGTTACATGACGTTAGAAAAATTTACTATCCATGGGTTTGGTTTTCTAATTTATGAAATGAGGCGATTTGGACTAAATTAGCTTTACCTAAAGTGTGTTCTTCTGAATGTTAATAAATTTTTTGTTTTGTTTTGTTTTGTTTGAGACAGGGCCTCGCTTTGTTGCCCAGGCTGGAGGGCAGTGGCACAAAAATGGCTCACTGCAACCTCGAGCTCCTAGGCTCAAGCCATCCTCCCACCTCAGCTTCCCAAGTAGTTGGGACTACAGGTGCATGCCACCATGCCCCTCTAATTTTTTTTTTTTGAGACAAGATTTCGCCATGTTGCCCAGGCTGGTCTTGAACTCCTATGCTCAAGTGATCCACCTGACTTGGCCTCCCAAAGTGCTGGGATTACAGGCGTGAGCCACTGCAGCAGCCAAATAAGTTTTATATAAAAAAGGAGGATCTGAGAAACTTAATTTTTTGGAGGAATTTGGTTAAACACAACAAAAAAGTATCACCGCCGCAGAGTTTTTCAGGGTATTAATAAACTAATGTGCCTCATTAAGCTCCAAAAGGCAGATAATCGCAGCCACTTGGGAGGCCGAGGTGGGAAAATCACTTGAGCCCTGGAGTTCTAGGCTTCCGTGAGCCGCGTTCCTGCCACTGCCCTCCAGCCTGGGTGGCAAAGGGAGGCCCTGTCTCAAAAAACAAAACAAGACAAAAATACACAGTATACAATATTTCCCAATGTATTTGGTCATAAAATCACTTGTGCATG
The DNA here is from genome assembly GCF_028885655.2 of Pongo abelii. Taxonomy (NCBI): domain Eukaryota; kingdom Metazoa; phylum Chordata; class Mammalia; order Primates; family Hominidae; genus Pongo; species Pongo abelii. Next base: position 26,689,719 of record NC_071985.2, on the reverse strand, counting down.
GAGTATTTCCAGAAGTAGCAGTCTGAGGAACTTACTTTGAGAAACACTAACTTAGAAAATCTATAAAGTGCCTTTTAATTCTAATGTTCTTCTTCTATAAAGCTGGGATGGTGCCAAGAAAGTGGACATTTGCCAGTTGTATGAATGACATGCTGGAGTAGAAAATAGTTTTTATTTTACCAGCATCTCCTTTAAACTTTCTCTTCTTTTAATGGCGTCACTATTCTTGCTGTCAGCCAAGCTGGAAACTTCAGTACTTTAGGGGCCACTTTGACTCTTGGCCATCAATCTATCCATTGCTAAATCCTGACAATTCATCCTTTATGGTGTCTCTGAAACTCATTTCTATGTCACTAATCCTGTTTCCAGGCTTTACTGATGGACCTGTGTTTTGATTGTTGCTTTTGCTGGCGGAAACACTGAAAATTTCTCTAGCAAAGACAGGAAAAGTCTCCTTCTCTCTGCCAGTCTATTCTTTACCTTCACACCAGAGGTTTTTCTTGCAAACCATGAATCTAATCAGATTACTCCTCTTCTCAAATATTTTCAAAGGTCCTACATTGTCACACAATAAAATTTTAAATTCTTCAAAGTCAGTCAATGTCTAGGCCTAACTTTCCTTTCTTATCTCTATAAGCCAAGCTCCCTGCTCCTTAAAGATATCTTATTTCATGCTTTTTCATCTCTTTTCACATAACTTTCTGTCCTTGAGATTCCTCCCCCCTTATCTTTTATTAAAACACTTGTCTCCAATAAAATATTTGTATCACTCAAGACCCAGCTCTAATGCGACCTCTTCTTTGAAACCTTCCCTTGCACCCTTGTTTAGATGTGAGCTCTCCCCTCTCTGTACTTGGTTAGTACCTATCTCATCTAATATGCCCCCTCCTGGTATTATGATGATCTATAAAGTTATGCTAATCATTCTTCAGATAATAAATTTATTGAACACAGGGGTATAGGGAATGACAGGACTAGGCACAAAAACTGCAGCCAGTTCAGTCATCTCTGATCTCATTCATTCAATCAGTCATTCAACAACTATTTATTATGTGCTAGGTACTGGGGAACATAAACATGGTTAAGACCTTACCATCAATCTGTTGGTTGCCCTAGTCCGGTTCCTATTCCTCTCCTTCAGGAGAGGCCCCATTGCAAGTCCATCCCAAATCACTCACATCCTTCTTGAGCCAGTTCACAGTTCACAGTTACTCTGTTCAAACAGTAACTGCACAAGCCCCAAATGCCACTGTTGAATGTCCTTTTTGTCCAGGTGGTAAGTGTTCTCTCATTTGAGATCCTTAATGTTTCTTAAAAACTCAACATTAAAAGACATCTGTCCTTTGATCAAATCTCCAAAGCCTCATTTTCAGATTCATCCTATTAAGGCTCTGGAACAAGCCTGCACCAAACCCTCCACAAATCCTGATGCACTTACTTGAGTATTATTTACTATAACCTTCATGAATGTGCAATAAACACACAGAAGTTCCCAATGCTGAAGGCTGGAAAGACGTGGCAGGATGATAAATAAGCTTTGATGATGATTTCAATGGATGGTAATTTCTTGCTTCCACAGAGACTCCACAAACACAGCTGTCAGAAGTGCATTGTGTAAATCAGATGCTAATTAAATTAAATTCCCACTGGAATTAAGGCAGCAAAGTATTTTGTCTTGTTTTCTTGCAAACTAGGCCTCTCAATCAAGACAGCTGGAGCACTGGCATTTCAGGTACGTGGAGGCAACAGCTGCAGTGAAGCAAAGCAACTGCTTTCATGATTAAATTGCCATCAGTAAAAGAAAAAGAGATGCCATTTTTGACATTAGTAACGCTAAAAATTCAAACAATCCAGCAGAGGCAGAGCTGGACCAGGAAAGAAGAGGTCTGGGTTCTGACCAGTTTTGGCGTAATCATTTTACGACTCTAAGCTTCAGTTGCCAGTTTCTTCTCCCCTCCTTCCTCCCTTTCCTCCTTCTTTCATTCCTTCTGCTAAATATTTATTGAATTCCAACTACTGCCAGGCAATGTACTGGGTCCTGAAGACACAAATACATGGGACATTTTTTGTCCTCTTGGTGTTCCTGGTCTTTTTGAAGAACCAGGGGCTGGGACTCTATGGTCTTGGCACCTTCTGGGGGTTCTATCATTCTAAATATAAACTTTTTTAAAACCTGCATTTAGGTGATATCAACTTCACCCCACTTCTCTGTTGAGCGATACAGAAGATACACCCCTGACCCTGCCTTTAGTTCTTAGTCTAGTGAGAAACCAAAGCACACATGACTAGAACGACATTTGATATTCCACAGCCAGAAATAAGCCGGTGTAAGAAAATATTGCCTAAATTATGTAGAGAAGGACTGAAGCAGAAGCTTGAGTAAAGAAGTCATTCAATGAATGCTTTTTTTCATTCATTCAATACTTCATGAAACATTTACTAAATACTTACTATGTGCCAGGTTCTGTGCTGTGTGCTGGGGATACCAAGGAGGCAGTCTCTGCCATCAAGGAGCCTCCAGTTAATTGGACAGGCAAATATATAAAATGTTAATTATGGTAAAATATGGTTACAGTGATGTTAGAATCATTAAAAATCATTACAATAGGACGGGAAGAGGTTTACTTGAAAAACAAACTCAAAGCACTACTGAAAGTGTTCTATCTCAGACTGGATTAAGAAAATGTGGCACATATACACCATGGAATACTATGCAGCCATAAAAAAGGATGAGTTCATGCTCTTTGTAGGGACATGGATGAAGCTTGAAACCATCATTCTGAGCAAACTATCGCAAGTACAGAAAACCAAACACCACATGTTCTCACTCACTCATAGGTGGGAATTAAACAATGAGAACACTTGGACACAGGGTGGGGAACATCACACACTGGGGCCTGCTGTGGGGTGGGGGGAGGGGGGAGGGATAGCATTAGGAGATATACCTAATGTAAATAACGAATTAACCGGTGCAGCACAACAACATGGAACATGTATACATATGTAAAAAACCTGCACGTTGTGTACATGTACCCTAGAACTTAAAGTGTAATAATAAAAAATTTTAAAAAGTATTCTATCTCATCTGTTCTTTCAGTTGTCTCTAGAGTTTGTATTCCACAAATCACTCCTTATTTATTTATTTATTTATTTATTTATTTATTTAGATGGAGTCTCACTCTGCCACCCAGGCTGGAGTGCAGTGGTACAATCTCAGCTCACTGCAACCTCCACTTCCTGGGTTCAAGCAGTTCTTCTGGGTTCAGCCTCTTGAGTAGCTGGGATTATAGGCATGTGCCACCATGCCCAGCTAATTTGTGTATTTTAGTAGAGATGGGATTTCACCATGTTGGCCAGGCTGGTCTGGAGCTCCTGAACTCAAGTGATCTGCCCGCCTCACCCTATCAAAATGCTGGGATTACAGGCGTGAGCCACCACACCTGGCCCTATTAATATCTTAAGACTTAAAATCCTAGAGAAAGTAACTGTGTGTTGTGTATTTGTTTTGTGCAAGGTAGATCCCAGTATAGGGTAGCAATATCTCTCACAAATACAGTCTGATGCTAATGATTATTTACTCAAGAATACATGATGTTATAATAATTAAAATGGAAGACAAACTGGTATATTCATAAAATGGAATACAACCCAACAATAAAAAGGAATGAGCTACGAATATGTATACACACAACAAGACTAAATCTCAAAAACTAGGATAGGCAAAACTAATCTATGATTGAAAAAAATTAAAACAGTGATTTCTTGTGGGAAGTAGGAGAGGGGATTGATTGGGTAGTGGCATGAAGGAACTCTCTGGGGTCATGGTAATGTTCTATCTTGTTAGCAGTTTATATTACAAAGATCTGTACATTGGGTTACACGATGCATACTTAAGATTTGTGCATTTTGTTTAATACAAATTTTACCCCAAATGAAATTTGTAAGAGGTATTAAACTCCAGTTAATAATCTGTGTGCTGTCATCCTGACACCAAAGCCTGGCAGAGACACAACCAAAAAAGAGAATTTTAGGCCAATTTCCCTGATGAACATCGAAGCGAAAATCCTCAATAAAATACTGGCAAACCGAATCCAGCAGCACATCAAAAAGCTTATCCACCATGATCAAGTGGGCTTCATCCCTGGGATGCAAGGCTGGTTCAATATATGCAAATCAATAAATGTAATCCATCACATAAACAGAAGCAAAGACAAAAACCACATGAATATCTCAATAGATGCAGAAAAGGCCTTTGACAAAATTCAACAGCCCTTCATGCTAAAAACTCTCAATAAACTAGGTATTGATGGAACATATCTCAAAATAATAAGAGCTATCTATGACAAACCCATAGCCAATATCATACTGAATGGGCAAAAACTGGAAGCATTCCCTTTGAAAACTGGCACAAGACAGGGACGCCCTCTGTCACTACTGCTATTCAACATAGTATTGGAAGTTCCGGCCAGGGCAATCAGGCAAGAGAAAGAAATAAAGAGTATTCAATTAGGAAAAGAGGCAGTCAAATTGTCTCTGTTTGCAGATAACATGATTGTATATTTAGAAAACCCCATCATCTCAGCCCAAAATCTCCTTAAGCTGATAAGCAACTTCAGCAAAGCCTCAGAATACAAAATCAATGTGCAAAAATCACAAGCATTCCTATACACCAATAACAGACAAACAGAGAGCCAAATCATGATTGAACTCCCATTCACAATTGCTTCAAAGAGAATAAAATACCTAGGAATCCAACTTACAAGGGATGTGAAGGACTTCTTCAAGGAGAACAACAAACCACTGCTCAACAAAATAAAAGAGGACACAAACAAATGGAAGAACATTCCATGCTCATGGATAGGAAGAATCAATATTGTGAAAATGGTCATACTGCCCCAGGTAATTTATAGATTCAATGCCATCCCCAACAAGCTACCAATGACTTTCTTCACAGAATTGGAAAAAACTACTTTAAAGTTCATATGGAACCAAAAAAAAAAAAAAAAAACCTGCATTGCCAAGACAATACTGAGCAAAAAGAACAAAGCTGGAGGCATCATGCTACCTGATTTCAAACTATACTGCAAGGCTACAGTAACCAAAACAGCATGGTACTGGTACCAAAACAGAGAGACAGACCAATGGAACAGACCACAGGCCTCAGAAATAACACCACACGTCTACAACCATCTGATCTTTGACAAACCTGAGAAAAACAAGAAATGGGGAAAGGATTCCCTATTTAATAAATGGTGCTGGGAAAACTGGCTAGCCATATGTAAAAAGCTGAAACTGGATCCCTTCCTTACATCTTATACAAAAATTAATTCAAGATGAATTCAAGACTTAAATGTTCGACCTAAAACCATAAAAACCCTAGAAGAAAACCTAGGCAGTACCATTCAGGACATAGGCATGGGCAAGGACTTCATGACTAAAACACCAAAAGCAACGGCAACAAAAGCCAAAATAGACAAACGGGATCTAATTAAACTAAAGAGCTTCTGCATGGCAAAAGAAACTACCATCAGAGTGAACAGGCAACCTACAAAACGGGAGAAAATTTTTGCAATCTACCCATCTGACAAAGGGCTAATATCCAGAATCTACAAAGAACTCAGACATATTTACAAGAAAAAAAAAAACAACCCCATCAAAAAGTGGGCAAAAGATATGAACAGACACTTCTCTAAAGAAGACATTTATGCAGCCAACAGACACATGAAAAAATGCTCATCACCACTGGTCATCAGAGAATTGCAAATCAAAACTACAGTGAGATACCATCTCCCACCGGTTAGAATGGCAATCATTAAAAAGTCAGGCAACAACAGATGCTGAAGAGGATGTGGAGAAATAGGAATTCTTTTACACCGTTGGTGGGACTGTAAACTAGTTTGACCATTGTGGAAGACAGTGTGGCGATTCCTCAAGGATCTAGAACTAGAAATACCATTTGACCCAGCCATCCCATTACTGGGTATATACCCAAAGGATTATAAATCATGCTACTATAAAGACACATGCACGCGTATGTTTAATGCAGCACTATTCACAATAGCAAAGACTTAGAACCTACCCAAATATCCATCAATGATGGACTGGATTAAGAAAATGTGGCATATATACACCACGGAATACTACGCAGCCATAAAAAAGGATGAGTTACTGTCCTTTGCAGGGACATAGATGAAGCTGGAAACCATCATTCTGATCAAACTATCACAAGAAGAGAAAACCAAACACCGCATGTTCTCACTCATAGGTGGGAATTGAACAATGAGAACACTTGGACACAGGGTGGAGAATATCACACACCGGGGCCTGTCATGGGGTTGGGGGCAGGGGGAGGCATAGAATTAGGAGAAATACCTAATGTAAATGATGAGTTAATGGGTGCAGCAAACCTACATGACACATGTATACCTATGTAACAAACCTGCACATTATACACATGTACCCTAGAACTTGAAGTATAATAATAATAATAATAAAATCTGTATGCTCAAGTATTTAGAAGGAAATATACTGATGTCTGCAATTTACTTTCAAATGGATCAAAAATAAGATGGATTCATGGATGGATAGGAGGATGAATAGATGGATAGATATATCATAAAGAAAGTATAGTATAAAAAAATTTTTTTTGAGACAGAGTCTTTCTCTGTTGCCCAGGCTGGAGTGCAGTGGTGTGATCTCAACTGACAGTAAAATACTAATGATAGAATCAAGATGCTATGCATATAAGGGTATTCACTATCATAGTCTTTGAACTTGGCTGTATTTCTTAACAAAATTTGGGGGCAGAAAGGATACACTATGGTCCCAAACTGCTGACACCTGTTGGGTGCTCTCTTACAGAAACTGTGCATTTTTCTACATCCTAGTGTAAGATAAAGCACCTGGGATCCTGTGCGGTCGCAGTTCCTAATCATAGGTGCATATAAGAATCTCTAGCTGAATATGGTGGCTCACGCCTGTAATCCCAGCACTTTGGGAGACTGAGGCAGGAGGATCACTTGAGCCCAGGAGTTTGCAACCAGCCGGGGCAACATAGTAAGACCTCGTCTCTACAAAAAAAAATTTTTTTTTTAGTTAGTGCCCAGCTACTTGAAAGTGGGCATGGGCTGAGGTGGGAGGATCACTTGATCCCAGGAAGCGGAGGCTGCAGTGAGCTGTGATTGCACCACTGCACTCCAGCATTCCAGCCTGAGCAAGAGAACAAGAGACCTTGTCTAAAAAAAAAAAAAAAAAAAAAGAATCTCCTCCAACTCACATATCACAGAGACACCCTTGGGGATCTTGATTTCAAGAGGCTTGGAATGGGAACCTGGATATTTGTGTCTGCAAAAGCACTCGTAGTAAGTTTTATATGAACCCCTGGTGTGATCTCCTACCACAAGGAATGAATTTGTATGCCCACCAAATGGGCTCTAGAATAAAAATAAAAATAAACCCTCCAACAATGGGATTGTTAAGCACCCTCTGGGATCCCTCCTTGGTTTGTAAACAAAATGATCTAAGTGACGATGTGACAGCCTCCTCCAGCAGGGCCATCACAGCAGCTTGGGCACATCGTTTACATCCAGCAAGCGAAAGGGCGTTAAAAGCACGACCACATTGTGGTGTATCTTTTGTCTCAGGAGCTCTCATACCAGAGGAAAGACAGTACCCAGGCTGGGGATGAAAAGAGGGTAGGAGAACTTGGGTAGGAAGTGGTTAACTAGGCTCCAGGTTTTTGGCAGCTTATTTCTACTCCCTGGCTTCCAAATGGAAGTAGGATTTGCTCAATTCCCCCTTCTTGCCTTTCATTTCTCCTTTCCCCTGCCCTCTTCTCACATCTCCTGACACCTTTACCACTTTAAAATGCAAATACGAGGACAATACATATGTGGCTGTGTCTGTATCTGCTTTCTGCCCCTTTCCCTTCCACTGTTCTGTACATTTGTAGTATCCATAACACCTAGCATAGGACCTATGCATATGGAAGGCACAACAATGAATTTAATTAAAAAGATAAGGTCAAGATTAGAGGTGAAAGATGGGTGGCATCTATTTTTCACCTAATCTAAAGAGCAAATGAAAATTTTGACATTTCTCCATGGCCCTGAATGTACTACTGTAAGTCAATTCTGTGTCATCAGTAGCTATATTTTCCTATGTCACGTATTTTTGAAGGTATAACAATTCAGAAGTTATCCAGTAGTGACATTTAGTGAGCTGACTTTAATTACTATGTGAAGTTGGCAGTTTTTTACACAGTCTTTCCTAGTTTCCAACACAGCTGGAAAAAGCATTGTTCTGAGCTGATATTTCTGGAGGAAGAAACTTAAAATTGCCCATATTACTCCAAAGGAAAAAACAACGCACTAATCTGTATATGAAACCTAATGGAGCAAGCCATTTTCAATGGTTAGACCATTACTGCTCTCCCCAGTCCACTTAAAAAGTATGTTATAATGTTTGTCTTTGCCTAGGACTCAACCTACAAAAATATTACACTCCATTTCACTGGAAGCTGCTGTAGACTGACTCCTGTGGTGAACATCTGGAAATGTGCCCCAGAGTAGGGGAAAAAAGAAAAAGAAAATCTTTCATTTGCCACTGTGGAAACAAAGATCAAAAAACTTAGACTGGGGAGCCATAAATTAGAGAATAAACAATAAGGTAGTGTATAAAGGGACAAAAAAGTAGATTTTAAAAAAGGTGAGCAACTTCCAAGAAACAGCCAAATAAGTGGTTTCCAAATTAGTAGATACAACTACTAACTCAGCATTTCCTATAGTGTGATCCTTAGAATACCAGTCCCACAAAATGCTCCATTAAAACACACACACACACACACACACACACACACACACCCCCCACCACCATCACCAGGTCAAATAAAATTGGGAAATGCTACATATCACAATCCCTTCTTGCAGATTTACAATATTTTTTTTACCTCTGAGATATCCTGCAGTACAGAATCCTATTTCACTTTGCTTAACTCAGAATGTCTTAAACTTTGACCACCAATTAACAGCTATTCATATCCCACAGAACTAGTGTTCTAAGGCAGTGGTTCTTGAACTCTTTGGTCTCAGGACTGCTGTATTAGCTTGGGTCCAAAAAGGAGAGAGAAACCATATGGTAATTTGAACAGGGAATGTTTACTATAAAGAATTATTACTATAACATGGGATTGGCTAGTAAGAAGTACAGAGAACTCTAAAGAATATAAAAATAGCAGATAGAAGCAGCATTCACTAATTTCCCTAGGACTGACAATAGCATATACAAAGGAAGAGCCCTCATAATTCAGGGCTTAGATCCAAATCTTATTGGAGAAGGCAAGGCCCTGGCTCACTGAGTGGCAGAGAAATCACTATGGTTAATGTTGGTGGAACTTGCTGGAAACTTGCTCTCTGAAATTGCTGGAGAATTGCCCTTTAGGGTGCTGGGAAAAGCTGTTCATGGAGAGGTGTCTCAGTGGAGGCATTCTGTTACAAAACCACCTGGGGGAAGGGATGTTGGGGACATTGCTGTCTGCTGGGTGCTGCTGGGTGCACATCAGAGGCCTGGTGCTGGAGAAGCTGCCTGTGATGCAGGAGCAGGGTGGTAGTGAAGCCACGTGTATGCTGCAGGAGCCTCTGGAGAGATGATGTCAGAACCAGGAAGGAAAACATCCTCCTTCTTCAATGTCTCTCTAGCTCCCTCTACTGACAAAGGTTACTGCCAACTAACAAAAGGGAAAAAAATTAAAGGGCCCAGATCCGTCTTCATAGAGCAGACGAGGAAGGGTGAATATGGAAATGAGGCAATTGATAATGAGCATGGTTGCAACAATTTGAAATTATATATTCATATATTACTTAGTAGCTAATGTTCATTGATCATTTTTCATGTGCCAGGCATCATGTTAACTACTTTATGTCAATTGTTTAATCCACGCAAGTCTTTAAAAAGTACTATTCCACCACCATTTTACATATGACACAACCAAGGAATATAAAAATTAAACTTGTCCAATGTCATAGAACCAGTAAGTGGCAGATCTAAGATTCCAACCCAGGCATGTGAATTCAGTCTGTCTCTCACCTGAGATTAGGGAGCAGTTTTGCTTTGTGCAATGCTGTCTCTGCTGTGCCTACATAAAGAAAAAATTCGTCAACATTTATTGAGTGTATGGTTCAGTGTTTCTCAACCTTTATATATCATTGTCCCCTAAGGAGCCTTTTCAGACATCTTTTCTGAATTGTCTCCCACTGTGAAATTTTAATACTGTACATATACTGTATATACATATTTATGTACTATTTGTATATCTGTACTTTATACGTAAAAAGAGCAAGACTCCTGCCCCCAACCTTGAACCAACTTTTGCTTCCTTGGGGGGAATATCACTCCTGTTGAATATGCTTTAAAAAAAATGATAGCTATACAAGTGGCATGGATTTCATGCTATGCAGGTCAGGAAAGCTATGCATGGACTAAGGAATATGAACTTGGGTGAGTCACTTCACCTCTTGGCCTCAATTTCCAGGACTAACAGGGTGTTAGTTCAAATGTCCACATGGTCCAAGTTTGTAACATAAATATGTTAATTAGGCCAGTGTAAAAATAGTATGTGGGAGAAACCATGGAAAACTAGAAACACTAAATCTGGTTAGAGCCCTTTGCATTAAATTTTTAAATAACACTGTGCCTGCCAAGCAAAACACTTCTGTAGACTGGGTTTGTCCCCAAAGGCTGCCAGTTTGAAATCTTTGGACTAAAGCCCCATTTTAACTCTAAGATTCTTTGTCTTTAATTAAGTAAATAAATGACTCGTGGTACCTCTTTGTCACTATGAAAGTTGGAGAAGTCGTGTGGCTTCCAGTTTTTTCTCTTATGAACAGTATTGCCAAAACCATTCTTGTACATGTTTCGTGACGGTCATATGTAAGAATTTCTCTTGGATGGTGTCAGTTGATCTTAGGAAGCCACACTAATGCAGAGTTAGAAGCCCAAGAGATTTCTTGGGGGTAATATCTGTGAAAGATAAGGGTCATAGGGAGTGGGAAGGCAGGGAGAACCTTCAGACAATGGTGCTGGTCTCACCTGTGAAAGGAGAGGAGCTAGGAAAGAGATTGAGTAGGAAGAGCCTCAGATATTTCTGCAGTGCAGTTCTAAGAAAGTCTTAGCCAGCCCAATGAGAAGCTCTAGAACAAAGATTGCCCGTGGAAGAGTCCCTTTTTGGCAAAAAGTGACTGTTCTCTTGACCAGTTTTTGGCTGGGGACTGCCCAGGAAGCTTGTAGCCTCAGCTTGAAAGCTGGGGCAGGCCGGGCACGGTGGCTCACGCCTGTAATCCCAGCACTTTGAGAGGCCAAGGTGGACAGATGGCTTGAGGTCCAGAGTTCACAACCAGCCTGGCCAACATGGCAAAACCCTGTCTCTACTAAAAACACAAGAAAATGGGCCAGGCGCAGTGGCTCACGCCGGTAATCCCAGCATTTTGGAAGGCCGAGGTGGGCGGATCTCCTGAGGTCAGGAGTTTGAGACCAGCCTGACCAACATGGTGAAACCCTGTCTCCAGTAAAAATACAAAAATTAGCCTGGCTTGGTGGCGGGCACCTGTAATCCCAGCTACTCAGGAGGCTGGGGCAGGAGAATCGCTTCAACCTGGAAGGCAGAGATTGCAGTGAGCCGAGATCATACCACTATACTCCAGCCTGGGCGACAGAGCAAGACTCTGTCTCAAAAAAAAAACAAACCCACAAAATTTAGCCAATTTTTGTGGTGGTGTGCGTGGTGTTGGGTGTAGTGGCCAGTGCCTGTAGTCCCAGCTACTCTGGAGGCTGAGGCAGGAAAACTGCTTGAACCTGGGAGGCAGAGGTTGCAGTGAGCCAAGATCATGCCACCGCACTCCAGCCTGGGTGACAAGAGTGAAACCCTGTTTCAAAAAAAGAAAAGAAAAGAACAAAAAAAAAAAGAAAGCTGAGGCAGAGCCTAGAGTCACCCACAGCTGAAGGCTGTCAGTTAGTTGCATTCCCTGTAGCAGCATCTCTCTTAAAAGGAGTTATGAGCAGCACATCTTTGTGGCTGCCATGTGAGTATATGGCTAGGAATGGATTATGTCTTTTTGGTTCTCTTACTATTTAAAAAAACTGTATGTATTATATTGTTGAAAAATAATATAATTTTAAACAGCAACCAAGAAAACAAGCATTTAAATATTTTTTACAGGAGTACAGGAGACTGAATGTAAGGCCCTAATACCGTCCTTCTGCTCCACTCCAGTTACCAACCACCTGTCCTGAGTGGATGATCTGAGAGGGCAGCAGGCAAGTACATTCTGGAGGATATGAGCAAGGCCTGGGGCTCTGCCACAGCAGGGGCATAGAAAGCCTTGAAAGAACTTTATTCCCCTCTGGATCCTACCAGATGTTGAAGATCTACAGCAAAGCTCTGGGGCGGAGATTAGAGTGTGTGAATTATGGGTTTTCTTAGAGGAAGGGGAGCCACAGCCTGTGTAAGTGTTCTGCGAGGGACGGGGGGCAGGGGGGCGGTGAACGAGGATCATCTGGTTTCCCTGGCCCCTAGGTGGGGACCATGGAGGGAATTGGAGAAGCAGGCTGGGTCCTTCCTACTCCTGAGGCTGGCAGAGCACACCCTATAGCTGAGGAGACTGGAAGTTAAAGGGTTTCTTTCTTGACAAGCAACGGACAACTTGCCAGCTGTATGTGTCTTCTTCTTCTCTCTCTCTCTTTTCTTTCTTTTTTTTTTCTTTTTTTAAATTAATTCAGAGTCTCGTTCTGTTGCCCAGGCTGGAGTGCAGTGGTGCAATCTCGGCTCACTGCAATCTCTGCCTCCTGGGCTCAAGAGATTCTCCTGCCTCAGCCTTCTGAGTAGCTGGGATTACAGGCACACATCACCACACCTGGCTAATTTTTCTATATTAAGATGGGGGTTTCACCATGTTGGCCAGGCTGGTCTCGAACTCCTGACCTCAAGTGATCCACCTGCCTTGGCCTCCCAAAGCGCTGCGATTATAGGCATGAGCCAGCGCACCCAGCCGTGTATGTGTCTTCTTATTGCTCACCAAATGGCTGCTGCTGAAAGCACACTAAGGAAGTAGATCTGGGTCGCAAGGGTGGATAAAGCCATGTGAAGGCAAAGTTGTATAATGCTGCACTCACGAAGACTAGCAGCCAGATAGAAACAACAAGCAGAATACACAGAACAGGCAACTTCTAGGAAATAGAACTTGAACAAAAAATTACAGCAAAGTACTTTCTGGAACTAAAAAGAAGAATTCTTACATTCAAAAATTTAGTAGATAAATTGAAGGGAAAAGATAATCACTGTTGAAACACTAATTAGTTCCCCAAAAGCTCAAATTGAAGCAGTACCTCAAAGCCCAGGGCAAAAAATATAGAGAGGGAAATGTGGTACAGAAAACAAAAACAGACGGATTGCCTGAGGCCAGAAGTTCGAGACCAGCCTGGCCAACATGGCAAAACCCTGTCTCCACTAAAAATACACAAATTAGTCAAGCGTGGTGGCTCACACCTGTCATCCCAGCTTCTTGGAAGGCTGTTATGAGAATTGCTTGAACCCAGGAGGCAGAGGTTGCAGTGAGCTGAGATTGTGCCACTGCACTCCAGCCTGCGCAACAGAACAAGACTCTGTCCTAAAAAAAAGAAGAAAATAAAATAATAAAAATAAAAGATTGGAATGACAAATCCAAAAGATCTTACATGTGAAAAATAGTAGTGGGAAAGAGGGATGAATGGGGGAATATTTAGCATTTTTAGGATGGGAAAACTACCCTGTGTGATACTATAATGGTAGATACATGTCACTATACACTTGTCTAAACCCAAAGAAAGTACACCAAGAGTGTGTCCTAAAATATGGACTTTGGGTGATAATGATGTGACCGTGTAGTCTCATTGATTACAACAAATGCCCCACTCTGTAGGGGTGCACAATGGGGGAGGTTGTGCACCTGTTGGGGCAGGAGGTCTATGGGAAATTTTTGTACCTTACAACTCAATTTTGCAATGCACATAAAACCGCTCTAAAAATAAAGTCTATTAATAAAAATAGGAGTACAAAAAAGGGTGGGTAAAGGGATAGATGGGAAAAAGACAATAATTAAACAACAGAGGAAAATTTTCCCGACCTAAAGAAACATTTGAGGCTGCAGATTTCAAGAGTTCAATAAGAATTATATCTTTATGATAAAAAGATGTGTACCTAGACACATACTGGTTAAATAAATGCCTTACAAGACATCAAATATAAACATTATTTACAAATAAAAAGAAATTAGATTGTCATTGGATTTTCATCTGTTGCACTAGAAATTAGAAAATAATAAAATAACATCCAGTTTCCTGGGGAAAAAAGAGAACTGATACCCAGGACTACTACATAGCCAGAACTCAGTGGTTTTGCCACACCTATTGTTAAAATATTAAAATATTGACAGAGTGTGGTGGCTCACGCCTGTAATCCCAGCACTTTGGGAGGCCAAGGTGGGCGGATCATCTGAGGCTAGGAGTTCCAGACCAGCCTGGCCAACATGGCGAAACCCTATCTCTATTAAAAATAAAGATAATAAAATTAGCCAGTTGTGGTTGTGTGCACCTGTAGTTGCAGCTACTTGGGAGGCTGAGGCAGAAGAATCGCTTGAACTCAGGAGGCGGAGGTTGCAGTGAGCCGAGATCACGCCACTGCACTCCAACCTGGGCGACAGAGGAAGATTCCATCTCAAAAAAAAAATATTAAAGTATTTCCACACTGTCTATGAAATAGCTTTGTCTCTGATCATCTCCGCACCAGCCCTTTCTACTCCTACCCTGTTCTACAGGATTCAGCAACTAAGGAGTTAATGCCTGGCACACCTTTCTTATTGACTAGCCAGTCTCTGGTTTAGTATTTAGACATCATTACTGCTTCAAAGATACCACCTGACAGGGGAATGAAAGTTATTAGATAATAAACCACTCATGTATCTCATCTGAAGAAAATATTTGAGAAAGAACTCCAGCCAAATAAGAAAAAAAATCAAAACAGAGATTTCAAGAGAGAAGAAGAAAAGAGATGAAAACAACGATGAGAAATGAGCCTGCAATATGTACTAAAATTTAAATAGATAATGATAGAGTGGGATTATATAGGTAGAATTTGAACTTTTGAAATAGAAAATATTTTCTGCAAAAGAAAATTTACTACAAAGTTAAAATTACACATACCAAATTATCTCAGCAAAACCTAGGGATAGAGGAAAGAGAAAGAAGGGAAGTAAACCAACTCTTGGGTCTCATCTTATTTTGGGGCAGGGGAACAGATATGGACAATGGGCATAACATTCTAAGGGTTTCATATTCTTAGGGAGGGAGACCAGTGGTAAGTAGAGCACCTGGGTGGGGGCAGGTGGCATCTTTCTTGATGAAATAGTCAAGAAATATACTTGATTATCAATGTCAGAGAAGAGAAGATAGCTATCAGAAATGGAAAAACATGGTAAAAATTTCAAATTAACAAGGTGAAAAGGCTGGGTGCGGTGGCTCATGCCTGTAATCCCAGTACTTTGGGTGGCCAAGGCGAGCAGATTGCTTGAGCCCAGGATTTTGAGACCAGCCTGGGCAACATGGCAAAACCCAGTCTCTACAAAAAATACAAAAATTAGCCAGGTGTGGTAGTACATGCCCATAGTCCCAGCTACTCGGGAGGCTGAGGTGGGAGGATCGCTTGAGCCCAGGAGGTTGAGGCTGCGGTGAGCCATGATTGTGCCACTGCACTCCAGCCTGGATGACAGAGTGAGACCCTGTCTCCCAAAAAACCAAAACTAAAACAAAACAAAAACAAAAAAACCCACAAGAATTATATGGGAATTTTTTTACACCACCAAAAACAATGAAAAGGGAAAAGAAAAACCACAAATCAAAGTACCTAATAAAAATAAAGATGGAAGTGATGAAAAGAAGCACATCGGTTATTTTACTATGTATGAAGAGGATAATTTTATCCATTTGAGACATAGAAACTTTTTGATACAGTAAAAACCAAAAATAAGTATATTTGATTATAAACGTCAGATATATCAACATATCACTCTTAAGGTGACAAAGATTAACAATAAAAGGATGGACAAATAACACTAGACAAAATGCAAACAAAAAGAAATCAGGAATGGCAACTAGGTGGAATGTAAGTTTAGAAGCTTGAAATGGGATAAAGAAGAATATTATATAATGATAAAAGACACAATCTACAAAGAAGATGTGTAATAATTATGTATATACTAAACAGCTTTGCATTATATATGAAGCCAAAAGTAATTAAAATATGAAACCTTGATAAAAAATATACAATTACTCTGAGAGATTTTAACTCATGTCTTTCAGATCAATATACAGTAGTAAAAAATGTAAGACATATAAAGACTGAATAATGCAAAAGTCCAAAGTTTTATGTCCCATAAATATAGAACTATTTTATTGTTTGTGAAGCATTTTCCAAAGTTGGTATTACCTTGACCATAAAGGTTGTTAATAAAAATTTTAAAGTAGATATTTTTTCAGGCAAAATTCTTTAATCAATACCAATTACATTAAACATAAATAATTAAAGGATGGTAATTGTATTTTTTTCTTCTTGAAAATTAAGAAGTGTCCTTCTAAATAAATCCTGGATCAAAAAAGAACCAATAAAAAACTATGCTTTTAGTTAGGAAGACAATATAATCTTCCAAATATTAATAGGCATATACAATATATTTCAATGAGATTCACTTTCTATTCTTTTTTCTTCAGAGATGGGGTCATGTTATGTTAGCCAGGTTAGTCTTGAGCTCCTGGCCTCAAGCAATCCTCCTGCCTCAGCCTCCCAAAGTGCTAGGATTCCAGGCAAGAGCCACTGCACCTGGCCACTATTGTATTCTTTAATGAGATAAAATGATCTTAAAACTTTTATAGAAGACTAAACGTTAAAGACTTTTTAAAAATTGTGAAAAAGAAGAATACTGAGAGATACTTCTCTTTCCAGATATTAAAACATATTTTAAGATCTAGGTACTAAAATTTTATGGTAGTTGCTCATTATCGTTATGATTGACCCTCTTTATCTCTAGTAATATTTCTCACTCAGATGTCTACTTTGTCTATATTAATATAGCCACTCTAGCTTTCTTTCGATTAGGGTTTGCATAAGATGACTTTTTTTTTTCACTGTTTTACCTTTAGCTTACATGTGTCTATAGTTAAAGTGGGTTTCTTGTGGACAACATATAGCTGGGTCTTACTTTTCAACCAGTCAGACAATGTTTGCCTTTCAGTTGGGGTATATAGACCATTTACATTTAACATACTTGTTAATATGGTTGGGGTTCTATTTTTTTTTATGTGTTTTATCTGGGTTTTTTGTTCTCTTTTTCCTCTTACCCTTCCTTCTTTTGGATTAAGTATGACTTTATCTCCTTTATTGGCCTATTAGCTATAACTCTTTGTTCTTAATGTTAATTTACTGGTTGCCTTACAGTGTGCATCTTTAACATATCACAGTCTACATTCAAGTGATATTATGCCACTTCACATGTGATATAATAAGCTTACTTCTATCAACAATACATCAAAGAGAATAGTTTTTATCTATTATTGCCTCTAGGTCTATCTTGGTTAAAAAGTTCTTTTCAAACCCAAGCTTATACATGTATTCTCTTAAAATTGTTCTATAGTTTTTGTTTACATACAGATTTTAAGTTTTTCTGGAAATTAATTTTTGTATATGGTGTGAAACAAGGCTCTAACTTTATTTTCCTCCAGGCCAGTTGTGTCCTAACCAATATAAAATAAACCACTGTTTTCCCATTGACTTCAAATAGCACTTTTGGCATACAGTCAGATGTTGCTTAACAGTGAGGATATGTTCCGAGAAATGCATCATTAGGTGATTTTGTCATTGTGCAAACATCACAGAGTGTATTTACACACCCTAAATTGTATAGCCTACTACACACCTAGGGCATGGACAATAGAAAAAGTATTCTTCCATTGTCTCCTTCTTGGCCTTTGTATTAACCTTATGATATTGGTATCATAATAGGCAAAAAGAAAAGTAGAAGAGAAAAAAATGTCCAGAAATAGATGTCAGTATATATATGATAACTGAATATATAGTCAGGCACTATATAACTACATTTTGGTCAACAATGGACTGCATATATGACAGCGGTCCCATAAGATTATAATACTATATTTTTGCCATACCTTTCCTATGTTTATACACACAAATACTTACCACAGTGTTACAATTGCCTACAATATCAGTACAGTAACATGCTGTACATGTTTGTAGCCTAGGAGCAATGGGCTATACCATATAGCCTAGATGTGTGGTAGGCTCTATCATCTATGTTTATGTAAGGGCACTCTATGATGTTTACTCAAATGAAAAATCACCTAATGATGCATTTCTCAGAATGTATTCCCATTGTTAAGCAATGCATGGCTGTATGCCAAAAGTGCTATTTCAAGTTAATGGGAAAACAATGGTATATTTTAAATTGGTTATGACACAACTGGCCTAGAGAATAAAATTGGGGTCCCTGCTTCACACCATATACAAAAATAAATTTCCAGAAAAACTTAAACTCTATATGTAAACAAAAACTATAGAACAATTTTAAAAGAATATATGTGTAAGCTAGGGTTTGGAGAGAGAAAGCTTTTTAATCAAGACAGGAGCCTAGAGGCAATAAAATATAAAATAAATATATTTGATAACATAAAATATAAAATGTTATATGGCAAAATAAAAACAAAATCACAAGACAAAAAGATGGATAAAAAGTATGTGCCACAAAAATAACTCACACATAAAATGAATATACATATTAGTCAGAAGGCTCTTACAAATTGACTATCAACAGAATACAGAAATAGAGACAAATAAATATAAACAGTCAGTTTATAGAAGAGAAATGCAAATGGTCAATAAACCAATAAAAATATTTTCTAATGTGGAGAAAATGCAAATTAAAGTAACAATGAGATATCTCAACTTATCTACCAAATTAGCAGACAATAAAAACTTACTATTGATGAAAATGTGAAAAAAACCTATTCTGTGCATATATTGCCAGGGGAAATTTGGATTGTTACAGCTTTTATGGAAAGCAATCCAGATATATATTTTAAATTTTACAATTTACATACTCTGATGGAGAAATCCTTCTGGAAATCTATCTGCTATAAGTGAAATTCCAATATGTAAAAATATACATGCAAAGATGTTTACCATAGCATTGTTTATTGTGGCAAAATATTAGAAACTGAGTAAATGCCTTTCAATATGGTGGAAGAAACTGTGATACAATTAGGCCATGGAATATAAGTTAATTATTGAAAAGAATGAGTTGCAGCAGGGCATGATGGCTCACTCCTGTAATCCCAGCACTTTGAGAGGCCAAGGCATTAGGATCGCTTGAGCCCAGGAGTTTGAGACCAGCCTGGACCACATAAGGAGATCCCGTACCTACAAAAAAATTTAAAAAGTAGCCAGGTGTGGTGGCTCAGGAGGCTAAGATAGGAGGATTGCTTGAGCCTAGGAGGTCAAGGCTGCGGTGAGCCGTGATTGCACCACTGCACTCCAGCCTGGGTGACAGGGAAAACCCGTCTCAAAAAAAAAAAAGAATGAGTTGGATGTATACCATAGAGGGAAATTCCATAATGTATCAAGAGAAAAAAAAAGTAAAAAAAACTAGACACAAAGGAATACATATAATATGATCCCATTTTTGTAAAATACACATGAATTAGAAAAGAAAAGCTTATTATATATAGTTTATATATGGTGGTATGAACACAAATGAAGCATGAAAGAATAGATAACAGATTGTAAATTTTGTCAGAGGAGAGGAGTAAAAGGAAACAAACAAAAGGAGACTAAATAATTTCCCTGTTCTTTTATAACTATTATTATTATTTACCATGTGATTACTGATTTTTTTTTTAACAGAGTCTCGTGGTGTCGCCCAGGCTGGAGTGCAGTGGTGCTATCTCGGCTCACTGTAACCTCCTCCTCCTGGGTTCAAGCGATTCTTGTGCCTCAGCCTCCTGAGTAGTTGGGACTACAGGTGCAAGCCACCATGCCCGGCTAATTTTTGTATTTTTAGTAGAGACAGGGTTACACCATGTTGACCAGGCTGGTCTCAAACTCCTGACCTCAAGTAATCCACCCACCTCAGCCTCCCAAACTGCTGGGATTACAGGTGTGAGCCACCACGCCAGGCTATGATTTCCTATTTAGTAGGAACGATAAAAATTATATGAGGATACCAATTTAAATACTGAGACATAGTTCTAAAATAAATTATGATTTTTCTTTTTTCTTTTATTTTAAAATATTTAATTGACAAATATTATGTATACTCAAGGTGTACAATGTGATGAAGCATATGCATATACATTGTGATATGCACAGTCAAATTAACCCATCTATTATCACCTATGCCATACATTAGATCCCCAGAACTTTATCATCTTAAAACTGGAAGTTTGTGCTCTTTGATCATCATCTCCCCATTTCCTCCACTCCGAACTCCCAGCAACCACCATTCTAATTTCTGCCCTGAGTCCAACTTTTTGAGATTCCATATATAAGTGAGGTCATTGCCTTTCTGTGTCCAGCTTATTTCACTTAGAATAATATCCTTTAGGTTTATCAATGTTGTCACAAATGACAGGATTTTTTTCTTTTTTATGGCTGAATAATCTTTCATTGTATCTAACACATTTTATTTACTCATTTGTCTGTCAATGGGCACTTAGGTTGTTTCCATATCTTGGCCATCGTGAATAATGCTGCAATGAATATGGGGATATAGATATCTCTTCAAGATACTGATTTCATTTCATTTGGGTATATACCCAAAAGTGGGATTGCTTGATCATATGGTAGTCCTATTTTTAATTTTTTGAGGAACCTCCATACTGTTTTCCATAATAGTTGTACCAGTTGGTATTTCCACCAACAGTATATAAGGTTCCCTTTTCTTCATGCCCTTGTCAACACTTGTTATCTTTTTTCTTTTGATAATAGCCATCCTAAGAGATGTGAGGTGATATCTCATTGTGGTTTTAATTAGCATTCTCTTGGTGATTAGTGATTTTGAGCACCTCTTTATATATCTGTTGGCAATCTGTATGTCATCTTTGGAAAAATGCCTATTTAGGTCTTTTGCCCATTTTTTAATTGGGTTACTTGTTTTATTGCTATGGAGTTTGTTGTACATTTTGATATTAACCCTTTATCAGATATATAGTTTGCATATGTTTTCTCCCATTTCACAGGTTGCATTTTCATTGTGTTGACTGTTTCATTTGCTGTTCAGTAGCTTTTCAGTTTGATACAGTCCCATATGTTTATTTTTGCTTTTGTTGCTTGTGCTTTTGTTGACATATCCAAAACAGTCAGTAAACAATTAACAAAATGGCAACAGTATATCTTTACTTATTAATAATTACTCTAAATATAAATGGATTACATTTGCTAATAAAAAGACACAGAGAGACTGAATGGATTAATAAACAAGATCCAATAATATGCTGACTACAAGAGATTCATTTTAGTCTCAAGGGAACACAGACTGAAAGTGTAGGGGTGGAAAGAGATACTCCATGCAAACGGAAACCAAAAGAGAGCAGGGGTAGCTATATTTATATTAGACAAACTAGACTTTTAGTCAAAATCTGTCACAAGAGGCCAGGTGCTGTGGCTCATGCCTTGAATGCTAGCACTTTGGGAGGCTTAGGTGAGCGGTTCACTTGAGCGCACAAGTTCAAGACCAGCCTGAGCAACATGGCGAAACTCCATCTCTACAAAAAATACAAAAATTAGCTAGGCATGTTGGTGTGTGCCTGTAGTCCCAGCTACTTGAGAGGCTGAGGTGGGAGGATGGCTTAAGCCCAGGAGGCAGAGGTTGCAGTGAACCAAGATTATGACACTGTACTCCAGCCTAGGCAACAGAGCCAGACGTTATCTTGAAAAAAACAAACAAAAAATAAACAAAATCCGCCACAAAAGACAAAGAAGATCACAGTATGATGATAAGAGGTCAATTCATCAGGAGGGTATAACAATTGTAAATACATATGCACCTAACATTGGAGCACCTAAATATGTAAAGCAAATATTAACAGAACTAGAAAGAGAAACAGACAGCAATGCAATAATAATAAGGGACTTCAATACCCCATATTCAACAATGGATAGATCATCTAGAGAGAAGATTAGTAATGAAATAGCAGATGTGAATAAAACTATAGACAACTCAACCTATCAAACATAGACAGAACATTCCATTCAACAGAAACGAACACACATTCTTCTCAAGAGCACAAAGTACCTACTCCAGGGTAGATCACATGTTGGGCCACAAAACCAGTCTTAAATCTAAGAAGATTGAAATCATATCAAGTATCTTTTCTGATCAAAATGTTACAAAACTAAAAATTGACAATAGGAAGAATTTTAGAAAATTCACAAATACATAAAATTAAACAACACACTCCTGAACAACCAATGGATCAAAGAAGAAATCAAAAGAAACTCAAAAAGTATCTTGAAACAAATGAAAATTGAACACAACATACCAAAACTTATGGGATGGGGCAAAAGCAGTGCTAAGCGGAAAGTCTATGGTGGTAAATGCCTACATTAAGGAAAAAGACAAACACCAAGTAAATAACCTAACTTCACACCTCAAGGAACTAGAAAAACAAACTAAGCTCAAGTCAGCAGAAGGAAGGAAATAAATATTAGAGCAGAAATAAATGAAATAGTCCGGGCGCGGTGGCTCATACCTGTAATCTCAGCACTTTGGGAGGCCGAGACAGGTGGATCACCCGAGGTCAGGAATTCAAGACCAGCCTGGCCAACATGGCGAAACCCCATCTCTACTATAAATACAAAAATTAGCCAGGAGTGGTGGCATGCGCCTGTAGTCCCAGCTACTTGGGAGGCTGAGGCATGAGAATCGCTCAAACCCAGGAGGCGGAGGTTGCAGTGAGCGGAGATCATACCACTACACTTCCACCCTGGGTGACGGAGTGAGACTCCTACAAAAAAAAAAAAAAAAGAAAAGAAAAAGAAAGAAATAAAATAGAGATTAGAAAGACAATACAAATTATCAATGAAACTAAGAGTTGGTTTTTTAAAAGATGGAAAAAAAATTGGCAAATCTTTAGCTAGACTAACCAAGAAAAAAAAATACTGAAAGAAATGTAATTATCAATGAAAGAGAAGGCATTATAACTGAAACCACAAAAATACAAAGGATCATAGGAAACTACTATGAACAATTATACATCAACAAATTAGATAACTTAGAAGAAATGAACAAATTCCTAAAAATATGCAGTCTACCAAGACTGAATCATAAAGAAATGGAAAAATCTGAACTGACCAATAATGAGTAAGGAGATTGAATCGGAAAATCTCCCAACAAGGAAAAGCCTAGGACCAGATGGTTTCATGGTGGCAATCTATCAAACGCTTAAATAATTAATGCCAATCCTTCTCACATTCTTCCAAAAAAACTGAGGAAGAGGGAACACTATCTCATTTTTTTGAAAGAGAATAGCTTGAGTGCCTTTAAGCACAGTCACGGGAGCATCCACAGATGTTTGACTTAGATGAATGTGTGCACACATGCTTACTCTGTGTCAGGTATCACTTAGGTGAAAGTTGATGGTTAAAGTGATTTTGTCCATTATACAGTTTTTAATTTTTTTGTTATATAACATTTATAATTATAATGAGTCATTCAAGAGAGAAATACTAAGGCACATTATTGGGAAATATATCAAAATACTGCAACATATAAAAATGATTTAATTCTACAAGGTTTTTTGAAGAAAGTGACCAAAACTCAGTCTGACTTGGATAACTCAACGATCACAGCTCTGGGAGTGATGAGCAGAGACAGTGACAATGCCCAATGGAGAACAGAATCTTATCTATCCAAAGCACGGTGGAGACCAGCAGTAAGAGTTTCCAGTTCCCTGGAACTGGGATTGGCAAAACAAAGTGGGACAGGAGTCTCTAGCCACAGAGTTTCTTGTTTTCCTTGGGGCCCTCAGTGGTGGGGTTAGGTGGAATAGGGAAGAGATGGTGAAATCTTGGAAACCTAGTGGAGGTTGACTAAGCAATCTGGAGTCCTGCTGGAATATGCTTAGCAATTTCCCATCTAATTGTGTTGCTGAAGTACCCACAGGGTTGGCGTCAGGAAAAAATAGGGCATGAGTCTCTGATGCCATTTTGCCTTCTTAGAGGTCTCATGACTGTCTTTCCAGGGTATCAAAAATAAGAGGTTTCAGTGTCCAAATGCCCCATCCAGTGAAGGCTGTTCTTGGGCAGCATTCTCCATATGTCTCCAGAAGGAAGGTAGACAAGGCAGTAAATTTTAGTGTTATTGGCTAGATGCTCATTTCCAGTGTATCTGTGGAGAATTAAATTGGACTTGGGAATCATAATTCCTTCCTCTCTCTGAAAAGTAAAGAAAGACTTTGTCTTTTGGCTGATAAGCCAACAGATCCTTTTTCATATTTTAAATCTCAGTTCTAGGATTTTTGATTGTGTGAAGAAAAAAAAATAGAACAAAACTACTGCCTATGGTAGTATCTAACACTGACAATACAGAGGAGAAGCTAAGAAACAAGATATAAAAGAAAAGCAGACTACCAGGATTTGTGCTCTGAACATCAAGTAGGAAATCCTATTACTGCAGACACTGATTGGCATTTGTTAAGTGCCTATCATGTTCCAGGCAGAATGCACAATACTGAGAACTTTCTTTGTTGAATTATCAGACATCAGCTCTTTGTCCAAACCTCTGTGGAGTGAAGAACCTACAATTGTCCTATTATTTTCCATTTCAGTGTTTTATTTCTCCATCGGAAAGATGTGTCTGAAAAGGTAGTCCTCTATTTCAGAGTTCCTCAACCTCAAGGTCAGAACGAAAATGTTTTGAAATTGATTAAATAAGTCTCAAACATCAATTTAAAAAAATGAAGTGGAATAAAAAAGAAAGTATCAGAAAGCAGGTAGTAATATAGCTCCATGAAATTTTTGTTTTGATTTTATAGATGTGTGTGTGTACTGGGTCTCTGTGGAAATGTAATTCTTTCTCTGGGTAAAGGTTAAAAAGTTTGAAGAGCACTGACTGATCGATTTCACTGCACTGAAATGTACAATGGTTTACATCCAGTGGAAATATGGGGAGTGAATTATGTGTGATAACATCTCCTTAGAAAAACGGGTCATGCTCTGTTTATTTAGGAATATTGCCAAACATGCTTACAGAACAAATAGATGGTAAAAGATAAGTAGACTGAGAGATTTCTGATCAGATTGAGTTTTCCTGAAAAACCACTTCCCTGAAGATTGCATATCATGTGCCACTTGTTGAAGCTCAGAGCAAACTGTTCAAGCATACAGCTTTCCTTTGCTAATTATACCTACTCTCATGTCATTTATTGCATTCACTAGTTATAAGTCATTTTCTTCTTCTCTCAAAAGAACCCCTTGCTATATTTCTTAAGTCCGTATGCAATCACCTAAAAACACACTTTATAAATCTCTGGAGTGAGGAATATAGTGGGAACAGATGATACAGTTGTGCTTGAATTATTTAAAGCAGCACAGATCATGAGTGCCTAAAATGAGAATTCAATTGGTAGTTTAAAACCAAAATCCCAAGAAAGGTATAATGTAAACAATGATACATTCTTTGTATTTTGTGTGTGGTATTTTAAAAATGAATGCTGACTAGGTTGTTTGTGTAAATCCTTTGCCAACACAAAAAGCAACAGAATCTTGCAGGGCATGCAAAACAATTTCTTAGTCTTTTAGCATGTGTGTTTTGATTTTGAGGAAGGAAAGAAATAGTATTTTTGCAACTTCGAAACAGATCTTCAAGATCTTATGTACTCTGGAAGCTCCAAAGTGCTGAAGTGAGCCTGCCGTCAATAAACTGGATTGAAGATCTTGCACTGCCATCATCTCAGAGAAACGGACAGGAAACTTGAGGTCTGAGAGCTGAATTGTGCCAGATATTTGACAGTCTTTTCTTCTCTTCTTCCCTCATTTTTTTATTTTCAAAAATATCAAACCTACACAAAAATTGAAAGAATAGCACATACAGCTATTCTAGCACACACATCTATAGAGGTGCCTTCTATTTCAGTTAACCAATTGTTAACATTTTGTCACATTTGCTTTCATATATATATATATGTGTGCATGTATATAGTTATATTAATAGATATATGTGTCTATGTGTGTATATATATGGGGGGGTATGTGTGTGTAAGTTGCAGATATGATGACAATTTTCCCCTAAATACTTCAGCAACTATCTCCTAAGAATAAGGGTAATCTTCCACATCACCATAATATTTAACATTGATTCAGTAATGTCTTCTCATGCAGAGCCTAATCTAAATTTCCCTATTGTTTCAGCACATGGTATTCTTGGTCCTGTGCCAAGACTGCATTCCTCAGCTCTTCCAATTCCTAGACTGAACAATTCCCTTAACTCTGCAATATGTCTTCCTTACCCTATGCAGGGGACTGTTTCCTAGCCAAGCCTATACATTAATATTCTAACCCCTAACCCCCAACCAGCACTGAGGGATGGAAGGAACATGACTGACAGAGAGAGGCGATTGCCAGTCTGGAAGTCCTCCTGGGGAAAGCAATGTTCTTCCTTTAACCCTGAGCAGATGAGCCAGGAATCTTCAAGCTGTAGGACATTGGTTCCAAACTTGCTCCTACATAAAAGGTCTACTGTGCTGGAGGGACATTTGCACTTAACGCCAAGGCCACCTCCACTCTACCTACCGTGGCATGCAAGGCCGTTCATGAGCTGGCCTCTGTTTATCTCTCCAACCTTATCCCCTCCTTAGAACCTACTCTCCAGCCTCCCTTAACAAATGAAGTTCTCTTTGACCTCTAGGCTGTCGCTCATGTTTCTTCTGCCCAGATGATGATTTCTACCCTTTCACTCCCAGGACCCCCCATGACGCATTCTCTGAGCACCTCTGGCCTCCGAAGCCTAAGCTGCTTCTCCCCTGGCTCCCATCACTCATCCCTTCTCCTTTCTACACTGCCACAATCTATTGTAATTGCCTGTTTATTTGTCTGTAGCCCAGATGGTAGAGACTATGTGGGTAGAGCAATGTCTCCTCAGTCCCTGGCACAGCACCAGCCCATAGTAGGCGCTCAAGCAGTATTTATCAAATGGACATCTACGTGGTGCGTGAACTCCTGTTGTTGAGGAATTGGGCCCCTCGTAGTTTATGCATTCCTTGGCACCGTGTTTCATGTGAGGTGCTCAGTGGCTATGTACTACGTGGTGGAATATCCACCCTCCAGGAGTTATGCTGTCAATAGGGAGGCAAGTCTAAAATGCACAAAAGGCCAAATAGTAGTACAAAAAAACTGGGTAAGAGATGGCCAACACACCCGCATCCACAGGTCTGACTGTGCATTGGAATCATCCAAGGGGACTTGCTAAAAATACAAATTCCTGGTCTCCCTAAGAGGTTTTCATCAAGAAGGTCCGGGGATCTCTTGACGTTAAGTGGCTCAGGGAATTCCGATGCACGTGGACCAAGGACTAAACTTTAGGAACCATTGGCAATTAGGGAAAAACTTCACCAGATGGAGTGGTCACAGGGCCCTTCCACCAGACCCTTTGGTGCCTCTGTATGAATAAGAAAAAGGCACCCCGTCGGAAGAATACCACCCGTGGGCACATGGCCTGGTGTGTGGAGGCCAGGTGTGCTCTGCTTGCCATCCTCATCTGGACGCCCTTGTAGAGGGCATGATGCTTTGATATTAATCATGGCGTTGTCCTGGATGCCCATGAAACAGTATCTAAGCACTTTTTTCACATCCCTTCAAAGTCCTCCGTAGCTGCACATGTGGAGATAAACAATAGTCATTATAATGTATGTTATACATATAATGTTCCACGTTGGCTGGTCAAGTGAATCCCAATAAACATAGAAACCACACAAAACAAATAACTTAAACACTATTATTTGCCTTACGCTTCCCAGTTCAAGGCAGCCAAACCCCGGGCTGTGGCCCCACAGCTGAGGGAGGTTATTCCAGATGTGAGATCCTCCAGTGAGCTTTGTGAACAGCATACGTTTGTAGCACTGAAAAAGGAATGTCTGACTGTACTGATACGGACTCCTACAAAACCCAAAGAGTCAAACACTGGGTCACAGGGTAACCAACTAGCCATTTTCCAAACAGATGAATCCTGGTGGTGCAAAGCTCCCTAAGTAATCCCTAGAGGTTCAAGCCCATCAACATATTGGGTAATATAACATACAAGGCACTCTGCTCAGTGCCAGTGGTGGGAGTGTGAAGATGAAGAAGGCATGATGCCTGCCCTCAAGGAGACAAAAATATAGTAAACAGAAACTCCATCTAAGTAAGATGATGTTGTAACACCTCTAAAAATGGTTCAGACACAGTGCTATTGGTGAACGGAAAAATGATTTTATTCCACATAGAAGGACTGGCAAAGGCTTAATGGAGCAGGTGGAATGTTCCCAGAGTGTTGAAAAGTAGATACGGTTTTGACAAATAGCACTGGAAAAAGATATTAAGGCTGCTGGAATCTTGGCTGTCAAACTACTTAGCTGTGTGACTATAGGAAAGTCACTTAACCTCTCTGAGTTTTAATTCTCTTATGACTAAAATTAGGAAAATGATGACACAAGGTGCTATTGTCTGAATGTTTCTGTCTGCTGATAAATTTGTATGTTGAAATCCCAGTCCCCAAGGTGATAATATTAGGAGGTGGAGCTTTTGGGGAGGTGATGAGTCACTGGGGCAGAGCCCTCATGAATGGGATTAATGCCCTTACAATAGAGGCCCAAGGAAGCTTCCTTGCCCCTTTCATCATGACAGTCAGGAGGTGCTGTACTATGAACCAGAAAGCAGGTCATCACCAGACACCAAATCTACTGGCACCTTGATCTTGGACTTCTAGTCTCTGGAACTGCAAGAAATAAATTTCTGTTTATAAGCCACCTAGTTTTTGGTATTTGTTATAATAGACCGAACAGACTAAGACACAAGGTTTCTCTGAGTAAAAAATGAAATGACATGCATGAGAGCACTTACTGCAGTGTCCAGCACCTAACAGGTGCACCCAGTCATCTGTTCTGTTGTTCCTATGTAAGAGGAGGAAATAGGGTGAGCAAGCTGAAGACTTTGTGGGGAGAATGGGAAGAGGTCTCATTGGAGTGGAAGGTAGGTTGAATGAAGAACATGGCTGGAAAGCTGGTCTGGGGCCAAATGGGAGTGGCCCAGTGCATGAGAAGCCCTCGAAGGATGTGCTGAAGGGCCTGTCCTTGATTTGTCACATAATAGTGGACACAGCTATCCAAATCCAATCAGAATATGGTTAATTATTCCTCAAATCCAGTCATAATGCAATCTGAATACTCTATAACTAAATATTAATTTGTAAAGTTTACCTCCCACAAAATTAATCTCCAACAAAGACTAACCACAACTGTTATTTTAAGAGCAGCAACTTAATACAACTAACTATTAAATAGGTATTAAAGAACTAAAAATAACTAAGGTATCAGAAAGGAAGCAGCTTCAGGGAGAAGCTTTGCTCCCTAGGGCTTGGGAAACTAATAGAAGTATATGGACCTGTTAAAACTTGGAAGTATGGAGCAGTATGGCAGTTTCTCAAAAAAATTATAATAGAATTACCCAGGAAGTAGCAATTCCACTGCTAGGTATATATTCCAAAGAACTGTAAACAGGGACTCAGAGATATTTGTACACACATTGTATTCTCACACTGCTATGAAGAACTACCTGAGGCTGGGTAATTTATGAAGGAAAGAGGTTTAATTGACTCACAGTTCCACATGGTGGGGGAGGCCTCAGGAAACTTGCAATCATGGCGGAAGGCAAAAGGGAACCAAGACAGATCTTCACATGGTGGTAGAAGAGAGAGAGAGAAGGGGGAAGTGCCATACTTTTAAACCATTTTGTGTTTTAAAACTTTTTGATTTTGTGAGAACACACTCACTATGATGAGAACAGCAAGGGGGAAATCCACACCCATGATCCAATCACCTCTCACCAGGCCCCTCTCCTGACAAGCAAATATTTCAATTCAACATAAGATTTGGGTGGGGACACAGAGCCAAACTATGTCACCCATGTTCATAGAGCACTATTTGCAAGATCCAAAAGATGGAAGTAACCCAAGTGTCCATCAGTGAATGCATGGATAAACAAAATGTTTTAATTACCTACAATGAAATATTGTTCAATTCCAAAAAGAGAGTAAATTCTGAAACATGCTGTAATGTGGATGAACCTTGAGGATATTATGCTAAGTGAAATAAGCCAGGCACAAATAGACAAATATTGTATGATTCAACTTATGTGAGGTACTTAGAGTAGTCAAAATCATAGAAACAGAAAACAGAAATGGTGGTTGCCAGGGGCCTGTGGGAGTGATATGGTTTGGCTCTGTGTCCCCACCCGAATCTCATTTCTAACTGTAATCCCCACGTGTGGAAGAGAGACCTAGTGGGAGGTGATTGGATTATGAGGGCAGTCTCCGCCATGCTGTTCTTGTGATAGTGAGTGAGTTATCACAAGATCTGATGGTTTTATAAGTGGCAGTTTCCCCTGCTCTTCTCTCGCCTGCTGCCATGTAAGACGTGCCTCCTTCCTCCTCCACCACAATTGTAAGTTTCCTGAAGCCTCCTCCACCATGCAGAACTGTAGGTGAATTAAATCTCTTTTCTTTTTAAATTACCCAGTCTCAAGCAGTTCTTTACAACAGTGCAAAAATGGATTAATATGGGGGGAAGAGGAAATGGGGAGTCATTACTTAATGGGTATAGAGTTTCAGTTTTGCAAGATGAAAAGAGTTCTGGCTATTGGCTGCACAATAATGTGGATGTACTTAACACCACTGAACTGCACACTAAAAATGGTTAAGGTGGTAAGTTTCATGTTACATGTTTACCAATATTTAAACAAAACAAAAACACTTACAGGTTTGGAAGAAGAACGTTGCAGAGCTAAAGCTCAGACCTTGGAGTGTTGGTGTCTCTGAGCTCAGAGGAAAGGCCCTGTGGGGCTGGGACCTGGACCTCTGGGCATGGTGGGGATGGACTGGCTGCTACTGGTGTCTCTGAATGTGGCACGATGATCAGGCTACCTCTATAAGTGTTGGAAAAACTGCCAACTGGAACCAAGTGCTGGTACCGGGACTAAACGAATTGCTGCTGCCTGGTGAAGAAGAATTACTAGGGTGAGACTGACAGGAAGCAGAAAGAAATTCCTTCTTTCTTCTCCAGTCTTGCAGTCTCCTTCTACCAACCTCTCTTGGCAGAGTCTAGCTTGGAGCCAGCTGGCAAACAGAAAAGTGGTTTGCAAAGTCCTGATCCCAGTAGCACCAAGCTGAGTATAGAAGAGGGGTTTGAAAATGAGACAATGGCTGACACAGTGGGCCACTGAACATTTAATTTATGAACAGGAAATGGCATAATCAGAGTGTTAGAATGCTATCTCTGGTAGCAGTGTGAGAAATAATTGAAAAAAGGGAGACTTAGGAGACTATCAAATCTATCCAGGAAAGACGCAGTGAGAGTCCAGCCTTGGGTTTGCTCCAATTCTGATATCAAAGTTTCTGTTCTGTTCCTGAATCCTGAGCAATTTTACCCATGTTATCCTTAGTTCTTGTAAGTGGATCCCCTTCCAGTTTCCGTTGCTGTGCCTTTTTAGCCTACCTAAGACTGCCCATTCACAAGTTAAGGACAGCTGAGAACTCTAGACTGGACAGCCTGCCTGGGTCCCCTAATATGACCTGCTTTAAATAGCAGCATATTCCAGGAAACTCTTCAGACATCCTGCTATTCCTCTGAAATCTCTGAAGCTAACTGCTTACCTAGTCCTACTATGTGCCATACCTACGTGTTAGGGTTTCAGAGATGAACAATATTCTATACTCAAGAGGCCGGGCATGGTGGCTCATGCCTGTAATCCTAGCACTTTGGGAGGCCAAGGCAGGAGGATCATTTGAGCTCAGGAGTTAGAGGCCAGCCTGGCCAACATAGGGAGACCTCATCTCTAAAAAAAAGGAAAAAGTATTCTATACTCAAGGAAACTGAAGTTTAGGGAAAAAGGCATAAAATGTAAATAAATAGAATATGATGATAGAAAAATAATTGCTAATATTTATTATACGATTGGAATTTTTAAGTGCTTGAGATATAAACTCATTTAAACCTCATAACAAACCTAGGAGGTAGGTTCTGTTATTACTCCCATTTTATAGGTGGTGAAACTGAGACACAGAAGATTAAGAAATTTGTTCAAGATCAGGCAGTAAAGAAGTATTGGAACTGGCGTTCAAGTTCCAGAGCAGTCAGCCTCTGCAGTTCAGGATCAGGGACTGAGAGTGGGAAATTTTTAAAAGGTTGCTGAGGTTCAAATGGAAATCAACAAGAGGGGCTGACAAAATGGATTAAGTTTTCACCTATGGGTAGAGGGGGAAAGTGTGTGTGTGTGTGTGCGTGTGTGTGTGTGCGCGCACGCGCGAGCACATAGATGTGCGTATGTGTTCGTATTCATGTGTGTGTGCGTTCGCACATGTATGTGTATGAGTTCGTATTCGTGTGTGTGTGCGCACACATATATATGTGTATGTGTTCGTATTCGTGTGTGCGTGTGTGTGTGTGTGTGTGTAGCTGCATGGCTCTCCTTAGAGATGCTTCTTTAAATCCCCCTTTTCTTGCCTACCACTGCTTATAACCCACCATTTCTGCAATGAAAGGCAGAGATGGAGGACCTGCGTACACTCTATGATAAATTGTTGGAGTAAAACCTGTTCAGAAATCAAACCTTCCTTTTTGGCTGCCCACCACTGTGCTGGATTCAATCATAACAAGTAGCCCAGACCCCAACCATCTTCTCTACATCGACCTCACCTTTATTCTACCACAATATTCATCTGTTATCAAATGAGATAAAGTATAGGAGAGCATTTTATAAGTTATTAAGTGTCATACAAATATTAGTTATCATCGTTACTACCACCTGAAAAACTGGTCAATTTTGATAAGTTTCCTTTTTCGTATGTCTGAGTTCTATGAAAAACTTCACTAAAAAACTCATTGAAAAATCCCCATGTTGTTTTCGGAACTGATCACTAGGTGTTGCTATTTGATAACACATTATCAACATGCTGCCCACCCCCAAATGCCTGTATTTTTTTGCAGAGGTACTGAGATTGATTTTTCTCTATTTGATTTTGAGAATTACCTGTTGTGTTTCACATAATTTGCAGTGAAATCATTTGAAGTCAAGTAGGAGTAATTGGCCTTATTCCTTGCTTCCCCTCTTTCTCCTCTTTCATGCCCTCGATTTTAACAACCATCTCTGTCACTGCAGTGCCTGAAATGCAGATCACTCCTCAATCCCTATTTCATTTATTCAACAAATATTTATTGAATATTATATATGTGCCAGACATTGACTAGGAGCTGAGTATACAGGAGCGAATAAAACAGATAAAGTTTTGACCACCATGCAGCTTACTCTTACGGCTCCTTCTTGGACAACAGACCCACGTTTTCAACTTTTTATTGCAATAGGAACTAAACTTGTCTTTTCATTTCCCACATTGAAAATCTCTCAGGTAGCATCCATGTAGCTGAACTGCTTCTCAAACTCATTATATTCATCCTGAGCACCACCTTTTGACTTGAATGGAAACATGACTTGTTCTCTTAAGTCATCAAGCTCAAAAACCTCAGTTATGCTAAGTGAAATAAGCCAGGCACAGAAACTCAAATACTGGGTGATCTCACTTATATGTGGAATCTAAAAAAGTAAATTTCATAGAAACAGTGAGCAGAAAGATGGTTGTGGTTACCATCGGCTGGTGGGGGGGAGAAGGGTGGGAGAAGGGAAGGAATGTTGAACAAAGGGTTCAAAGTTTCAGTTTAGACTGAAGGAATACGTTTCAGTGATCTATAATAATGCATTGTGTATTTCAAAACTGTTAAAAGAATAGATTTTTAACATCTCACAGAAAAAAGATAAATTGATGAAGTGATAGATATGTTAGATATGTTATTTAGCTGGATTTAATCTTTCTACAATGTGTGCATGGATCAAAACATCACATTGTATCTCATAAATACTCATAATTATTTTTGTCAATTAAAAATAAATAAAGCTTAAAAACTCAAACTTTTTTTTTTTTAACTGCTTCCTCTCCTTTGCTTCCATTCCTAATCAACTGTCACATCCAAGCTTTGGAACAGGTCTTCAGTGCCCCTGGCCTGGGCCACAGTGATAGACTTCCCTGCTTCCTTTTCCTCTTACCTCCAACAAATCCTCTACATTGCTGACAGAGTAATTCTCTTGAAGAGTACTTCTCACCATACAACCCCCAGCCCCTTTCTTTATTCTAAGCATTTAAACTCCCATTCTTAGCATCTAAATCTCTCCATCACCTGACTTCAACCTCCATAGTCTTCACTCTACCTCTAAATCAACAAAAAGTGGGTTAAGAAATGTTTATGTACCATGCATTGGACTAAGGCACATGGAGTAGAGATATGAACAAGACCAGATCCCTTCACTCGTGATAAGCAAAAGGTTACTAAATAAGTGTTATGGATTGAATTGTGTCCATCCCCAATTCATATGTTGATACCCTACCCGCCAGTATCTTAGAATGTATTAGGAGACAGGGCCTTTAAAGAGGTAAAGAGGTTAAATGAGGTCATAAGGGTAGGACACTAATCCAGTAGGACTGGTGCTCTTGTAAAAGGAGAGAGATACACCAGGGATGCACACATACAGAGGAGAGGTGACGTAAGGACACAGGGAGAAAGAAGACAGCCATCTGCAAGTCTGGAAAGAGACCTCAGGAGAAACCAAACCTGCCAGCACTTTGATCTTGGACTTCTAGTTGATGGCAATGGCAGGCCATTTGTAGCAATCGCTGCCATCATGCCAGCTGCAGCACGGAGGCGCAGCCAGGACTGCATGCTCCATGAAACCAGCAGGAGCTGGGGAGAAGTGGGAGACCCACCCCTTCTGAGTTGGGGCAGGAGCTCCTTGGATGCCACTGCAGCCGCCCAAGCCACAGCTGCGGACCCAGACATCCCTGTGCTCTTGGGGCCCGGGAGCAGGTGGGAGCTCCAACCTCTGATGCACAGCTTCAGCTGCCCAAACCAGGGCTGCAGACCCAGGCCTCCTGTTCCCTGTAGCAGGCAGGAGCCACCTCCCCTCCGGCCTCTCCTCCACCTCCACAACTGTAGCTGCCCAAACTGTGGCTGCAGACCCAGGCATCTCTACACTCTTAGGGGCCCTGGAAGGCCTCCTCCTACCCTCACAGTCTTGGAAGTGCCTGCTCCCACTGCCTGGCTTCTCTCTGCCATAGGCACCTGCTTCGATCTTGAAGCAAAGTCAGGCTGAGCCCAGGCACTGTTGGAGCCCAGCCAAGTGTGCACACACCTGGGGCAGTGCTGACATGCCAGCTCTTTGCCATCTCAGCCACTTCTGGACTTTGGGCACCAACAAGCATAGGAAGGAAGCCAAGGGTGGCTAAGTGCAGCTCTGCACTGGCCTGCAGGTGCCCCTTGGCAACTACAGCCTGGATACCATGGACGGCAGCTGGAGGCAGACAGGTTCCTGGGCAGAAGTGGGCAGGTCCCTGGTGAGGCCCCACATTCAGGCTAGGGAGGGCCTGAAGACTGCGGGCTGGACTGCCAGTCCCATGAACCAGAGTAGGAACTCCTGGTACTTTTTCCCGGCCCACCCATGGCCACCCGTGGACCAATCGGCACATACTTCCTCCCCTCTGAGGCCCATAAAAGTCCTGGGTTCATCCAGAGCTGAGCAGACATTGGGATGAATAGCTGCAGAGAGGAGCTACCCATTTCAGGGACTCCTCTCTGCTGAGACCTGCAGAGACAATGGTATAACTTGTCTGCAGAGAGGAGCTTCCTACAACAGGGTCTCCTCTCTGCCAGGAGCTGAACACTAGCCAATGGGACACTGTAGCTACAGAAAGGAGCTGCCTTCTGTGGGAGACTGAGCTGTTCTATCCCTCAATAAAGCTCTGCTTCATCTTACCCACTCTCCACTTGTCTGCATACCTCATTCTTCCTCGTCACAGGACAAGAACTCAGGACCCATTGAATGGCGGGGCTAAAAGAGCTATATTGCAAACAGAGCTGAAATGTGCCCCTTGCTTGCCATGTTGCAGGCAAAGAAAAGGAGAGATGAGCTGTGGCCCTTCGGGGATCCCAGACCTTGGAGCTCCCCGAGCCAGGGCTGTGACTCCCTCTTTAAAGCCCTGCAGTTCCTGGGATCTCCAAGCTTCCAGGTGCCACCATATTCCCCAGTGCCAGCCATGATGAGCTACTTGTGTTGCAAATGGTTCGGCTGCAGCTTCTCAGAGAGCCAGCACCCATGCTGGCACCTGGTGCTGCCCACCCCACTGCAGCAGCCAGCAAGTCTGTCTGAGCGCAGTGGCCGGACCCCAGACTCATTCACACACCCCTCACCATTCCACGCCTGACTCATCCTTGACAAGCATGGGACCCAGGTCAGTAGTGTGAGACAAGATCAGCCTGCCTAGCCAAATGGGAGAAAAGAGCCCAGCAGGCCTGAGCAAAACTTGGGCAAAGGTACCACTGGCTACAGAGATTTCCAGCCAGAAAAATGGCACCCCAAAGATCCCATAACACAGTCTTGATTTTGGATTTCCAGAACTATCAGAAAACAAATTCTGTTGTTTAAGCCACCCAGCCTGTAGGCATTTTGTTATGGTAGCCCTGGCAAACAAAGACAGTAAGTACATGCAATACATTTTTGGAGAAATGCTGTTGGGCAGAACACTGGGACCACAGGAGGGAGGGGTCAACATATCTCTCTTTTGTATTATTATTATGCATTATTATATATTGTATTATTCATTGTTTTCCTAATATGCCAGTCTCCATAGCTTTGCCCTTACTATTTTCTTCACTGGGCAAATGCAGCTCCCTATCTTCTCTCTACTATGAAAATCGGCCCGTCTTTTAAAGCCAATGCCATTACTGAATTCTCTATAAAGTCTTTCCTCTGTTCCAAACTTGATTTTATCAGTCTTTTCTCTTGGTTCCCTTACCACTTTTTTGTGTGTGTGCATGCCTTTCTGATAGTCCTCATTTTCTGCAGCTTTAATTTTGATTCTTTGTGTTTTTTTTTTTTTTTTTTGAGATGGAGTTTCACTCTTGTTGCCCAGGCTGGAGTGCAATGGTGCTATCTCGGCTCACTGCAACCTCCGCCTCCCGGGTTCAAGCAATTCTCCTGCCTCAGCCTCCCAAGATTACAGGCATATGCCACCATGCCTGGCTAATTTTGTATTTTTAGTAGAGATGGTGTTTCACCATGTTGGTCAGACTGGTCTTGAACTCCCAAACTCAGGTGATCTGCTCACCTCAGTCTCCCAAAGTGCTGGGATTACAGGCATAAGCCACTGTGCCTGTCCAGATTCTTTGTATTTTTAATTCACCCATTCTCCCAATTTTCAGTGCCTCAGTAGAAGGAAATGTCTGTCACTCATTTATATGTACTTATAGTACCTATTACTGGGACTTGCACACAGTAGATGCTCAATAAATATTTATTTAATTTGAACAAGGGGAAATTCCTGCAAGAATAAAGAGAATTATACATTTTTGCCGACATTTTAATGAGAATCTATTCTTTGTTCTTTTCTGAAAAAGAAATGATGAGGTTATTTTCCATTCTCTTGCAAATTATGGACTTAAAAGGGGTAACTAAAAGAAACTGACCATCCAAGTTTCTATGTCTTCAAGTGACAGTTTACCCAAATCTAGAAGTTTGGGTTAAACAAACACATTCAGAGTTGTTCTCTAGCACACTTCTCTGTGGGGATGAAAACAGTTGGGATTGAAGAGTTATTGGAAATTTAACTTCTAGAGAACGAGAACGCTGACCTAAAAGTTTAACTCCTTTTTTTCCTGTCCCCTAAGTTATGGCCTCAGCTTCTGAAGCCCTTTCTTCTATATCCTTTGCTAAATTTTGCTAAGATCTAGCATTCACCTGAAAACTTCAGGGGGCTCACAGAACAGCTTCAGAATTCCCCCACTAACTCTCAATACAAACAAGTACTCTTAACCCTAAATGCCTTCCTCTTCTTTTCTTTCAGTTAAACCTTAATTTTAAAAGTGTAATGAAAATATTCCTGCCTGGGTGCAGTGGCTCATGCCTGTAATTCCAACACTTTGGGAGGCCAAGGTGGGAGGACTGCTTGAGCTCAGGAGTTCGAGCCCAGCCTGGCAAACATGGTGAAACTCTGTCTCTACTAAAAATACAAAAACTAGCTGGGTGTGGTGGCATGTGCCTGTAGTCCCAGCTACTTCAGAGGCTGAGGTGGAAGATCATCTGAGCCTGGGGGGAGGAGGTTGCTGTCATCCTCCAGCCTGGGCAACACAGCGAGACCATGTCTCAAAAAAAAAAAAAAAAAGTCTAAAGAACTTCAGTAACTCAAACATGAGTCATGCTGGAATTAAACAGAAAAAAACCTGTCTTGCTCTGTTGAGCTGTTAATACAATAGTCTTCATATAAACCTAAGCTAGGAAATCCTGTTCTCATTTGCTCAATGGAATGCTACAGAGAAATGAAAGAAAGTAATGTGGAATGAATGAAGCTACTCAAAAGAATACATACTCTTTCTTTATTACGAAGCTTGAGAATGAGCAAAATTAATGTCTAGTTATTTTGAGGATTAAACGAGTAGATTCATGCAAAGCCCTTCAATGAATAGATTAATTGAAACTAATCAATAAGTGTGAGCCACTTTTGTCACCATGAGTGTTGGTCACTGAAACCCCTCTGAAATAATTGCACTTATTAAGTGGTCTTTTTTTGACAGAGTCTCACTCTGTCACCCAGGCTGGAGTGCAGTGGTGTGATCTCGACTCACTGCAACCTCTGCCTCCCAGGTTTAACCAATTCTCCTGCCTCAGCCTCCCAACTACAGGTGCGCGCCAACATGCCCAGCTAATTTTTGTATTTTTAGTAGAGATGAGGTTTCGCCATGTTGGCCAGGCTCATCTTGAACTCCTGATGTCAGGTGATCTGCCCGCCTCAGCCTCCCAAAGTGCAGGGATTACAGGTGTGAGCCACCACACCCGGCAACATTAAGTGGTCTTAATGAAGAATCTTAAGCTGCCCTGATGACACGGTGATGAAACCTCCAGTAAGCTAACTCCACCCAAAAGACTGGTCACCTCCATCAGGACCTGCAGGCAGAGGTGATGCTAGCAGTAAAATGAGGCTCACTGAAGGGCAGGAAGCAGAGAAGGGTGTGGCTCAGGCGAGAGATCCAGTAAACAGTGGCTAGCAAGGTATTTCTGAGAACAGCATGGAGAGGGTGGGAGAAACAGGAAAGCAGGTGTAATAGAAGCTCCAGAGTGGGACTTTAAGGACACCCCCACACACGATAGCTTCCATCACCCTTCCTCAAGCTATCCCAAATAAGTGCACTCTATGGGCAGTACTTTTTATAATTTAAGAGAAAACCATAGGCTTGCTTTGGAAACAGCTTCAGGAGATGTTCCTTAGCCCTGTTCTTAACCAGGACCGCCCTTCTTTAGTACCGAATCTGGAGCAGCCCCTGGGTCCTTGGTCCCTCATTCCCTAAGACAACAGCCCATTCATCCTGCCTTAGATGCTCCAATGAGGCAGATGTGAGGGACAGGAATTCATCCCTCCTCTGGTTCCAGAGTCATGTCCCACAGTGGTAGTTTTCATTGTACTCTGTCTGGCTACATGTTGAGCCTGCAAACATGCTGTTAATGCTCTTTTTAATGTTCTGTAGTAAGAATGTATGCATGCTCAAAAATGTTGAATAACAGAAATACCACTTTTCAAAAATTGCAACATTTCTGTTTATTTCTCTCTTTTTCCATCTATTCTCCTTTTACTCAGGAATTTGCAGATTCAAAGTAACTTAACTAGTGGTTTGGGGATTTATAATGGATTTTATCAAGAAGGCTTTGAAAGTACTTTAAAAAAACACTATATTCCTTATATTTCAATCTATAAATGTAAAAATGTCTCCATAAAGAGCCAAACTGCACTTAAACTGTCATTTTCAAGTTCATGGACACTCATAATCCAAAATTAATTATAATCCTCAGTAATTATAATGACACCATTAAGTTCTTCACATCTCAGGATTTGTTCCACATGATAATGATCTTAACTCGATTATACTTCAGCAACCTGAGTTGTCACATAATTGCTCTCTGAAACTCATGAATGGTGACACCACAGGTATTTAACAAATACTATTGGATTTTCTTATCCTGATCATGTTTCCTTTTTCCTCACCTCTAAAAAAAATGATGTAGGAAAGGTAAAGGCATGGAAAAGGAAATATAAACTATTCATGACATTTTTCAAATGAAATGATAATTCAAATTATGTTTTGGGTAATAGAAAAATGGAGCCTTAGGCAAAAATTGTAGACTAGTTGGCATTCCTCTAGCTACAATAAGTGAAGCCTGAATCTTTGACTCTATACATCTTGAAAGTATCCTAAGGTGAGCAGACTTTGGGTTAGTTCTGATAGTGTGGTTTTCTCTAGAAGAGTCCCACAGGCTGGGCGCGATGGTTCACGCCTGTAATCCCAGCATTTTGGGAGGCCAAG
Organism: Pongo abelii; assembly: GCF_028885655.2. NCBI lineage: Eukaryota > Metazoa > Chordata > Mammalia > Primates > Hominidae > Pongo > Pongo abelii. The sequence goes on along the minus strand of NC_071985.2, from coordinate 26,648,931 downwards.
GCGGGTGGATCACCTGAGGTCAGGAGTTCAAGACCAGCCTGGCCAACAAGGCAAAACCCTGTCTCTACTGAAAATATGAAAACTAGCCAGATGTGGTGGCGGGCACCTGTAATCCATCTACTCAGGAGGCTGAAGCATGAGAATCGCTTGAACCTGGGAGGTGGAGATTGCAGTGAGCTGAGATTGTACCACTGCACTCCAGCCTGGGAAACAAAGTGAGACCCTGTCTCAAAAAAAAAAAAAAAAAAAAGAGTCCCACAAACTTTGTTCCCTAATGAACTGAGCTATGAATCATATGCATGTATAAATGCAGGGTATACTTTGTCTCTAATAGATTGGGTTAACTTTGCCTATGTAATTCTTCAAAGTTTTCCAAGATAAGGGATCATGGACCTAACAGGATCACCCATGAGCATACTGAAATTGTATGTGAAATTGTGTGGGTGAGCATGTGCTTTTTCCTGGGAGAATTGGTGTATATTGTGGATCATATTTTCAGGAGGGAAATCATTCTCATGAAAGAAATAAGGGCAAGAAGGACTGACCTCTGGGTGAGAACCAGAAAAAAAAAAAAAAAACCAGGAGCCTAAGAGCAAAGTCTAATGCTGGTACAAGACAGCAGGAGGGGTGGGTGGAGGGAATGGCACAGGCAATGGTTCTGAAGCATCAAACTAGAAAATAGCTGTCCAAGAACACAAAGCCATCCATCCCGGAATGATAGGGTTTATTTATTGTAAATACTCTGAGTTCATTTGCCAGAATTGATTTTTTTGAGGCAGGCTCACACAAAGCATTCAGGTCAAAAGACTCTCCAGCCAAGCCCTAATGGACAGAGGAAAGATGTCTGATGTGAACTGTAGGTGGGTAACTACTTCAGCAAACATGCAGGAGTTTGATGAGGAGGAGGGAATAGACTGGCTGAATTCATGTGCTTAGACTTTAACTGAGGACCAGATAAAGGGCTCATCATTTAGGTTGTTCCTTTCAGGTCTTTTCAGTTAGTTTATGATTTGGCCAGAGGTCATTTTTCTCCAAAGTAGCACATCTGTTTTTATTCATTCACTCTCAGGTAGGAATTCAGGACATATGGTGACACTGGAGCAGTTAGTTGCAGGGACATGGGGGAGGTGGGAAGGGAGAGGAGGACACAAGGGGAAGGGCACATGAGCAGAGGGACAGCAGTTCTGCAAAACTTCACACCTTCCGGGAGGAAGAGTGGAAGGGCCTGGGACCATAGCACTGTGCTGGTAAATTGAGGCCCTTCTGTTCCATATGTCAACCCACTATTAATGCTTCATTTCATTAATTCTTGAAGGTCTTTTTTTTAAATGAATATTTTCCAAGGAAATAAAAGAATACTCCTGGGAGGATCAATGCTTAAGACTTCTTCAACTTCCACCTCAAATTTTAGTTAATACCATAACAAGGGGTGGGAACACAGAGGAAATATGAGAGGGCTGATGATTATGTTCCATAATTTTGCTGAGAATCCTAACTTTTTCAGTGTTCCTGTCCCAGCAGTATTTAAAATCATTATTGGCTTACATGTCAAAGGTTCAGGGATCGTATTTTTGAAATAAAACTTTCCTCAGGTGAACTGACAAGTATAAGTATACTTACATGGATAATAGGATAGGATACCTGAGATTATAATGAGCTTTAGCCAAAGGTGGCTGACTCCCATTTCACTTACGAGTTACACCCTTCCCAACCTACAATTAGATCTGCTGGCTAGATGCCACATGAAATGTAAGGCAAACTTTTCTTCCCCTTAAAAATTGTAGAAAAATTACTGGTCTAAAGTTTTGGGTAATATTATACTTTTTATTTGGACACTTTGGTTTAAAGACTTTTATTGTTTAAAACTGTATATTTTATTGTCATATGTGTTAGCTGTCAAGAAAAGGTTATTATCCACTGTAACAAACTTATTTGCAGCTAGGGATGAACTATTCAAAAAGTCCACGGTAAATAGCTTTTGATGTTTTGAAGAACATGTGAATACTGGCATTCTGGGAGTGTTTGAGGGAAATCCAGCTTTCAAGATAAACTGATGCTTAGAAGGTATAGAAAGAATGTTATCTACCTTTGTAAACTGAGATCTCTTTGGGACCTTAAAAAAAACAAGAAAGTTATCTTTCTCTTTAGACTACTAATACACAGGATGAGGAAGGTGAAAAGCGAGTTGGTTGGGTAATGGACTATTTTAAGTGTTTCATGTTGATTTGGCGAAAACAATTATTTTTCTTATTTAAAAACTACATTTCACATCAAGACTGAATGATTTTAATATTTTAAACATACATTTGTTTTGTTAAAGTAACTAGAAGTGATTTTATTTTCAGGCTTATTCTTTCACCTCTGCTTCCATGAAATGATTCATGTTACACTGGCATGTAAAGTACCAGAGCCTGCAACAGGGAGAAATTTCTCCAATGAAAAGAGGTATTTTTCTAGCTACGTGTGCTGCATATTTGTCAAGGAACAACTGTTAGTGGTTTTGCTGCTTGACATTTTCCATTTCATGTATTATTTAAATAAACACATTAATTTTAGATTTGGAACTGTTTGGACAGTTAGCTTTCCTGAGTCATCTAAGACCACTCTCTGTTCACTTTACTATCAATTATCTTTTTTTTTTTTCTAGTCCCACCGGCAGTTCCTTAACTCTCTCCTTATAGCACCTACCTTTCTTTACCTACCATTTTATCCTTCTTTCTCTGTATTTGACTTTGTTTTGGAATAGAAACAGATTAAATTTGCATTTTTCAAATTGTTCAAGTTGGAGAATGACCCTTTACATATAATACAAGTAAAGGTGAGTGAACTTCTGTGAACTTTCTTCTGTGAACTTTTGTACCATTCATGGGCCAGAGAACCAATTTTTGGTATATTACATTCGCTGTGTGTGTGTGTGTGTGTGTGTGTATTTAAATATACCTTCTTAGTTTAAAAATTGAATGGTGTAAAATAAAATAATAACATTAGAGTCCAATTTGACTTCATTTATATTAAGCAAAATACACTAACACACATACACAAACTTTATTGCAGATTCTCTTGGAATCTTAGAGTCAGAAGTTAGGTCATCTGGCCCAAACTCACCCACTTCTCATTAAAGCAATGGTGGAAGATCATCATGCACTTCTGTTTGGAGATCTCAAAAAATGGACAATTCTTTCTGCCTGTTTTGAATGGCTTTTTTTTCCCCTGCTAATTCATGTGTTGATTTGTTTATCTCTTTGTCATTTATCAGACACAAACTATGTCAATCACTGGAAAGCACAGTCATCTTTTCGGGTATATTTCCTGCCCTCCAGGAAAGTAAATTACTGTGGGAAGAGACAGCTATGTAAATGCGTAAATAATAGCATATAGTATGGTCATTAACACTGCAGAGATATGAAGCCATGGATGAGGCCAGAGGACAAGACTCATTACCTCCTCTTGGAGGGCATTGGGAGGCTTCATAGGGTCACATCTGTGATGGTCCTGAAAGTTGAGTAGGAGTATAACAGTTGAAGAGGCAGAAGGAAGACATTCCAGGTACAAAGCAAAACACATGGAAAGAAACTCAGTAAGAAGAGACTGGAAAGACAGGGTGGTTGGAGGTCTGTTTCATGGAAGCTCTAAAGAGAAAACTAGATTTTGTCAGAAGGGGTGAGAAGATAGGTAATTTGGGGGAGAAGTAGAGAGGGAAAAGATAGAGGATGAGTCTGGAAAGATAACTGGAGGTTCTGAGTAGGAAAACCCACATCTGTTAAGGAATTGGATTTTATCCCATAAGCAACATGAAGCCACCTAGTGCTTCCAACTGTAATAATAATAGCTATCACTTATATTGCAGTTTCAATGTGGTGGGCATTGTCCTAAGTATTTTAGATACATTAACTTAGACTTTGTACCAACCCTATGAGGTAAGAACTATTATCATCCCCATTTTAAGATGATGAAACTGAGGCACAGAGAGGTTAGGTAAGTTACTTAAGACCACACAGATAGTAGTGTACAAAACTGGGATTTGAACTAAGTAAGGGAGTTTTAGAAAAATAAGTGATAGCAATGTGGAGTGTGGCCCACAGCTAGTGGCAAGAAGTCCAGTCTGAAGGCTGTTATAATAATTCAAACAGAAGAGTTTATATTGAGACAGTGGCCAGGATGGAAAAGTACATAAAAAAAATACTGTGTCAAAATTTTATCTCTTATATGCTTGCTGTGGGATGCAAAGCATTCTGAGTTCTCTCGAATGATTTCATCATAAATCAGAACTTTGATAAAGAGTGGCAATAGAAGAACTTAGCAAATATTTATTGCATGCTCATTCATGCAAGCCCCTATGCAACTCTGCTCTACTTTCAAGTATCATTTACTTCATTTTTATTACAACCAAATTTCCTAGTAGAAATATAATCTAGCATTTAAAATGTGGCATGGTATTTCCTTCATGCACAGGTATTCCCAGAGAGATGTTCTTTTATATTTTCTGACCAAACGAAAATAAGCCACTCAGTGTCTTGCTATGAATCCCTGTCAGAAAGTGGCTCATGTTTTTCCAGAGTTTGGGTGGGCAGTGGGCCAATCTCAAATGATTTGAGTAAATCATTTGAACCCAAACACTCTCTTCTTGTTTTAAAATCTCCACAGACTGCCTAAGGACGTGGTCTGCCTAAGGACGTGGTTGTTCCTGCCTGCATTCTCCTTGTGTTTCCTCCCGACTGGCACAGACTCCCTCTGTGTGGTTGATGGGAGTGAGGGGTGGAGGTTGCTGTTCACTTAAGGCCCTGACAAGGCAAGCCAAGGCAATTTTCTGAATACTTAATGGGAAAGTTGGGGTTAGGTGTTAAGTGTCCAGGAATTTGTCTGAATTTACTTTGCCAGTGAGCAGATATGACATTTATTCACTATTTATTCAACAAATCATTATTGATCTCTATTATATGCTAGGTTTCATGCTAATTGCTTGGAGTCGGAGACAAATAAAACATTGTTTGTGCCTTCAGGAAGTTTACCTCCTAGCTCCCTATATCAATAAAAAGAAACCACATTAGTTATCATAACACAGTGAATTCAGTATTGGGAATTGGCTAAGTGGGTGATGGACAACTGAAAAGGCAAGAGGGGGCACTGAGGTCATAGAGAGACAGAAGCTGCAGGAAGCGGCTCACATCTCTAGGGCTGGAGGAACAAAGGGAAGAGCAGGGGCTGCAGAAGTGGTGCCTGGGACTCCGAGGAAGGGCCACCTTTCAGTAGCAGATACTCTTGGAGACCTGATGAAGTTGGTTTTGGAAGTAGGGTAAAAACTGGAAACTGGTCCTGATAGCCATTCCCAAGGAGAAGGGCCATTCCAAGTGATGCTGATAGGAAACAGGAAGCAGACAGGAAAGAGGATGTCCCATCTCTGTCTGCTTTCAGTATCCTTCTTTTGCCCCTTATTGGCAAAGTCTACTGGACAGCAACTGGCAAAGAAGAAATGTCCATTGGACTGACTAGTGCAGACAGAAATGCAAGCAGCTCAAGCTTTCTAGCAGGAGGTTCAGTCTAGGCCTAAGCTGGAACTGAAACACGTTTGAATATGTTGCATTCTAGAGAACTGGATATCCAGAATTTGATTTGTGTGTTCTTGCTTCAGGGTCTTTGCCCTGGTGTTCCTTCCTTGTTCCCTCCCCTCCCCTCCTCTCCAATCCCGTCTCCTCCCCTCCCCTCCCCTCCCTTCCCATCCTGACCCTTCCCTTCCCTTCTCACTGAGTCTAGCTCTGTCGCCTAGGCTGGAGTGCAATGGTGCAATCTCAACTAACTGCAACCTCTGCCTCCCGGGTTCAAGGGATTCTCATACCTCAGCCTCCTGAGTAGTTGGGATTACGGGTGTGCAAGTCACCACACCCCACTAATGTTTTGTGTTTTTAGTAGAGACAGGGTTTCACCATGTTGGCCAGGCTGGTCTCGAACTCCTGACCTCAGGTGATCTACCCACCTCGGCCTCCCAAAGTGCTGGGATTACAGGTGTGAGCCACCACGCCTGGTCTCTGGTTATTCTTTCTGCACAGAATACTTTTCCTCAGACATGCTTTTTTTCCTTCCTTCCTTCTTTCTTTTCTCTTTCTTCCTTCTTTCCTTCCTTTCTTTCTTTCTCTTTCTTTCTTCCTTCCTTCCTTTCTTTCTTTCTCTTCTTTCTTTCTCCCTCTCTTTTTTCTTTCTTTCCTTCCTTCCTTCTTTTCTCTTTCTTCCTTCTTTCCTTCCTTTCTTTCTTTCTCTTTCTTCCTTCCTTTCTTTCTTTCTTTTTCTTCTTTCTTTCTCTTTCCTTCTTTCTCCCTCTCTTTCTTTTTCTTTCTTTCCTTCCTTCCTTCCTTCTTTCTCTTCCTTCCTTCCTTCCTTCCTTCCTTCCTTCCTTCCTTCCTTCTTTCTTTCTTTCTTTCTTTCTTTCTTTCTTTCTTTCTTTCTTTCTTTCTTTCTTTCTTTCTTTCTTTCTTTCTTTCTTTCTTTTCTTCCTTTCTCTCTCTCTTTCTTCCTTTCTTCCGAGATGGAGTCTTTCTCCGTCACCTAGGTTGGAGTGCAGTGGTGCACTCTTGGCTCACTGCAACCTCCACCTCCCAGGTTCAAGCAATTCTCCTGCCTCAGCCTCCTGAGTAGCTGAGATTACCAGTGCGCACCACCACACCTGGCAAATTTTTGTATTTTTAGTAGAGATTGGGTTTCACCATGCTGGTGAGGCTGGTCTCAAACTCTTGACAGCAAGTGATCCACCCACCTCGGCCTCCCAAAGTGCTGGGATTACAGGCATGAGCCACTGTGCCCAGTCACTTTTTTTTCACTTTCTTCAAGCCTCTGCTCCAACGTCACCTTTTTTTTTTTTTTTTTTGAGACAGAGTCTTGCTCTGTCGCCCAGGCTGGAGTGCAGTGGCGCGATCTCGGCTCACTGCAAGCTCTGCCTCCTGGGTTCACGCCATTCTCCTGCCTCAGCCTCCCGAGTAGCTGGGACTACAGGCACCTGCCACCACGCCTGGCTAATTTTTTTGTATTTTTATTAGAGACGGGGTTTCACCATGTTAGCCAGGATGGTCTCGATCTCCTGACCTTGTGATCTGTCCGCCTCGGCCTCCCAAAGTGCTGGGATTACAGGCGTGAGCCACCGCGCCCGGCCCCAATGTCACTTCTTGATAACTGCAATTGCTACTCCCACCCCTGCCTTTTTATCTTGCTCTATTTTTTCCCAAAGTATTTATCATTATATTAATTAAGCACGTAAATTATAATAAATAAATATTTATCATCTTGCTAGATACATGAATATATTTAGTTATAACATATTTATTTATTGGTTTATTATTTTCTGTCTCCTCCAATTAGAATGTAAACTCTGCAAGAGTAGGTATATTAGCCCTAATTTTCTAGATAGCCAGAACAAACAGGAGATAGCTAGCTAGCTAGATGAGAAGGGATTTATTAGAGGAACTGGCTTACGTGATTATGAAGGCTGAGAAGGCCCATGATCGACTATCTGCCAGCTGGAAACCCAGGGATGCAGGTAGCATGGCTGGGTACAAATCTGAAACCCTCAGAACCAGTGAAGTCAATGGGCTCTCAGTCTAAGGCCAAAGGCCTGAGAACCCAGGGAACTGCTGGTGCAAGTCTCAGTGTCTAAAGGCCAGAGAACCTGGAGTTCTGATGTTCCAGGGCAGGAGAAGAAGGCTATCCCAGCTTCAGGAGAGAGAGTGAATGCACCTTTTCTCTGCCTTTTTGCCTCTCTGTAGGCCCTCAGAGGATTGGACGGTGCCTGCCTATGTTGAGGGTGGATCTTCACCACTCAGTATACTAATGGAAACACCCTCACAGACACACCTAAAAGTAATGCTTTACCAGCTATCTAGGTATTTCTTAATCAAGTCGATACGTAAAATTAACCATCACAGCAGAAGTTGTTGTCTTTTGTTCACCAATGTGTCCCCAGCATCTAGAACAGTAGACGCTCTCTGAATGTTTGTTAAATGACCAGATGGATGAGCCGGTGCTTAGTTGAAGAAGAATAAAAATGCTCTTTTGGGCAAGAGGCTAATAAAGCTAATAAGGATAATATGGTGTCTGTCTTCGATGTTACTGATCTCTCTCCCATGTAGAGAGGGGCTGCAGGAAGAAACTGAAGGAGGTGCTTCACAGACAGAAGTTATGGAATTGGGTTTCAGCAGTGACCCTTTGTGTTTAGGTGAAAAAGCATGACCTGGGGTGGAGTGAGGACATTTGCAAGAACCTTCACTTTGAGGCCTCAAGGGTTGGAAGCATAGAGGACATATGTAGACAAGACTTTGAGTCAGGGCAGCAGTGATGTCTCAGAAACTATATGCAGTTTGGCTCTGCTGGAGTGAATGTTGATGGGGGTGTGTAGAGAAAAGTCAGCAATTTCTGTATGTTTATTTGTAAATGTAGTCTCAATGTTCCATTTTCCATAAATGCCACATAAATCCCTCCAACATTATTTGGGATGTACTCCTCCAATACCAAAATTCTTATTTAACTGCCATGAGAAAAAGATTGATAAAAAATAATAAAACATGACCTTAAAAATCCACAGAAAAGCACTTCAAGAGTAATTACATGAAGATATTGGTTGTTGGATAGCCTTTGTCCACTCTGAGAAAGCAATGTCCTAGACTACCATACTAAATAACACCTGATCCATAAGTTATTAATCTTATAGCCATATGGAAATCAGATCAGTTTCTCTGATTCAGTCTTACACACTTTCTGTTCAATTCTTTTTTTTTTTTTTTTTTTTTTTTTTAGATGGAGTCTCATTCTGTCGCCAGGCTGGAGTGCAGTGGCATGGTCTTGGCTCACTGCAACCTCCAACTCCCGGGTTCAAGTGATTCTCCTGCCTCAGCCCCGCTGAGTAGCTGGGATTACAGGCTCACACCACCATGCCCAGCTAATTTTTGTATTTTTAGTAGAGACAGGGTTTCACCAGGTTGGCCGGGATGGCTGCCATCTCCTAATCTCGTGATCTGCCCACTTCAGCCTCCCAAAGTGCTGGGATTACAGGTGTGAGCCGCCACACCGGGTCCACCTTCTGTTTAATTCTTAATACTCACCCCAGACCTTTGGTCTTGCTTCTGTTTTCTATTACAAAATAATAAAAGTACATAATGCTAGATAGTTATATAGTATATTGACGGTCCAATGTTCTTTTCACGCTTTTGGTGGGGTTAAGGGAATTGCATTAATTACATTTAAGGAAACTTTCCTTTAGAAATATTTAAAGAACCTTACTTGTGTGTAAGCAGGGTTTGGCCAGGTTGAGCAAATAAAAATGCAGGACACACAGTTAAATATAATTTCAGATAAGTAATGAGTAATTTCTTACCATAAGTATATCCTGTGTGATATTGGGGACACACTTATGCTACAAAATAATCTGAAATTCAAATTTAACTGAGTATCATATATTTTAGTATATTTTATCTGGCAACTCTATGTGCAGGGCATTTTTTCTGGGCAGTGAGTATTTGCAATGCAGAGAAGGTCCCTCTCAGGACAAAAATATAGAGGAATCAGAAATAACCTGCTGGCCAGGTGTGGTGGCTCAGGCCTATAATCCTGCTATAATCCTAGCACTTTGGGAGGCCAAGGTGGGTGGATCACCAGAGGTCAGGAGTTTGAGACCAGCCTGGCTAACATGGTGAAACCCCGTCTCTACTAAAAATACAAAAATTAGCCAGGCGTGGTGGCGGGCACCTGTAATCCCAGCTACTCGGGAGGCTGAGGCAGGAGAATTGCTTGAACCCCGGGGGGTGGAGGTTGCAGTGAGCTGAGATCATGCCACTTCACTCCAGCCTGGGTGACAAAGCGAGACTGCGTCTCAAAAAAAAAAAGAAAAGAAATAACCTGCTATGGTTCTACCATGTCTACTCAAGGCAGCTATAATCAACCTGTGCTTTATTGTTCAATTTTAAAAGTTTTTAAGAGAATGCTAAAAATAAAAGAAGTGACTTCTCACTAACTAATCAGGATGTAGAGAAGGTGTAGCCCCCTTTAAGGCACGAATCCGTTGTTTCTACAGGAAAAGTTTTGCCTTAATATTCTCAGCCTGTAGTTAATTCTGTTTTAGGAAATATGTTTCTTATCACTGAGATGCAGAACTGAAAATTCATTCTGTTACTTACCTACTGGTGAGATTTCCAAGTTAGGATTAGAGCTGCGGGTCTATTTTAGTTACCAACCATGGAGTGAAATTTTTTTTGAAAAACAAAAGCTTGTTTTATTAGTTGCTGTGGAATTTAGCAGGTGAAGCTTTCTCTGGCGGGAGTATCTCTGCTTAGTTTTGATTTTCCTGGGAGGAAAACAAAGTGAGGCTTGTGCACCAATCAAACACGTGGAATGCCCATTGCTTTTGCAGAGAAACAAGTAGGACTGGAGTTCAAAAGTATTAACTTGTATAAAAATCCTTAGGAACATATCCACCCAGATTTTTAGTTAATGAGTATCATGCCAAGTCTCCCTGTTATGTTTCTTTTACACATGGAATTTCCATTGGTTTAGATCTTAAAGAGGTCTGAAGCAGAATGGCATCCCTGTGGAAATCACATGTTTTATTTGGATTCCACAGGAGAAAAGAGCTGAAAAAGGCAAAATATTATTTCTATTAGAAATGTATTTACTTCAAGAAGATATGAATCGGTGCTAAAAATATTTTTGCAGGATGTACAAACATAAAATTACATCAAAACACTGAGGGGAGAAGGAAATGGAGAATTATTGTTTAATGGATACAAAGTATCATTTTTGGGAAGATGAAAAATTTCTGGGCTGGGTGTGGGGGCTCACGCCTGTAATCCCAACAGTTTGGGAGGCTGAGGCAAGAGGATCGCTTGACCCCATGAGATTGAGACTAGCCTGGGCAACATAAGGAGACCCCCATCTCTTAAAAAAAAAAATACAAAAATTAGCCAAACATGGTGGTGCATGCCTGTAGTCCCAGCTACTCAGGAGGTTGAGGTTGGAGGACGGCTTGAGCCCAGGAGATAGAGATTGCAGTAAGCCCAGATCGCAGCACTGCACTCCAGCCTGGGCAACAGTGCCAAATTTCTGGAGATGATGATGGTGAGTAATATTTGCACATCATTAGGAGGGAAATGGCACTTTAAATTTAGCGATTCATTTTTCACTTTATCTAAGAGATGTTAAGATCTTCATAGAAAATATCTTGCCTTTAATAAGCTGCAGAAGAGTTAGGAATTATTAATTGGAGATCCCTGGCTGACCTTATTTATTACTCAATTCATAATCTGTAATTAATGCAAGTTTACACCAAATGGTTAATATAGCAGGGCGTATGCTGTTGTGATTGCTTCCAAGTGTAGACTAGTTGATTTTGCCACAAACTTCTAAATTACTGGATTTAGTAGTAATTTAGTAAATTGCCACTAAATTACAAAGGGACGAGGATATAATTTTAGACATAACTGCAAATATATTGATGTTTATGTTGGTGGTAAAAAAAAAAGTAAGGAAATGACATATACCTATGTATGAACTAAAGAGAATGTGGAATGTGTAAATAAACTTTATGAATAACTAACCTTATTAGCTCTGTTAATTAACCCATCTACCTGTTTGAGCCAGTTGGCGAGTACGGAAAAAAAAAGTAGGAAAAATTTCCTTAAAATTTTCTCTCCTGATTCAGATTAACATGTCCATTATCTACTGTCACCCACAAATGGCTTTTGAACAGCTCTCACAGTTCTGCAGTCAGGCTGATGCCATTATATAGATGTGGGTAAACTCCGAAGATCAGGAGCTGAGTGGGAGGAGACTGAATAGTGCACTTTTAAGGATTTCACAGTAGTTTCCTCAGTTGTTGAGAGACGAGATTATTAACTAGTCCTGTCTCTGGAACTACTGAGCTATTCGGCCTTAGGAAAACCACTATGCCTAGCTGGAAGGGCATTAGTTCCTTCCTCTGTTGACATGCATGGTTTCCAAAGTCTCCTTCCGCTTTACACTCTGATTGCATGATTCTCCCCACCTGTGTGATTTTAATAGTAAAGTCATCTAACCCATGGTAATTGTGACAGTTTTCCTGAATGGACCAGGCAGCCATGGAGGTGTGCAAATCCTTCTCCTGTTCTTGAGTCTGAGGAGAGAAAGTGGCTCCAGAACTCTGGTGGATGCTACAGAATGAGTGGGCAACCTTGTGTCTTGTGAATTGATGTCTTGGGGTTTGATTGCTAGGAGGGGAAACCTACTAAAATGATTCTTAACCAAATGGGGGGTTTACTGGAAGGACATGGAATTTTCGTAGAACTTAAGGGCAGAACATTTAGCTGGATCTCATAAAGGACTGAGGAATCAAAAACTGAAAAGAAGGGAACTAAGATGTTCACCCCTCAGAGAAGTCTTCTCTTTTTCCATCTTTCTCTCCTTATCCTTATTTCCTTCTCATCATTCCTGTCACTTTCCCCCTTTTCCCATCAGTTTTGAACATCTTACTCATGCCTAACCTAATTCTAGGTTTGGACAACATTTCTAATTTAGCCTGCAAGAGTGGAGCCCTGTATGTGCATTGCAAAATCCATGCATGTGAGACTTTCTAGGCCTGTTTGAGTTCAGTGTTCATACTTGGTCTGGTTTGCTGTGGCAACGAGTATGGTTCATTCAGCTCAGTGCCCATTCAGAAGAGACTCTTGGAGCACATTATCTTAAACAAGGATTGGATATGAATACCCTCCTTAAGATTATTTTGGTTGCAAGCAGCAGCAATCTTCTTTGACTAGCCAAAAAAAAAAAAAAGTTGTGGAATTATACAGGGATATCTCCTGTAACCAAAGGAAACAGGGCAGGTCCTGGATCTTTGGCAAAGGGTGTTAATAGATTTTTTTCTTTAGGGAACTGCCATTTGTGACTCAGTTCTACTGAGTAACTATATTCTCTTTGTGTTTCTCTATGCCTCATTTAAGATTTCTGGGGCAAAGAGTCTAAATGGTCTGGTTTAGGATATGCCCACCTCTGAATTAATCTGTTATGTAGACAAGGGACATGGTAGTGCAACCAACTTGTCTCAGTTTTCACAAAACTATCCCAGTTTAAGCACCGAAAGTCCAGCATCCTGGTATCCCCCTCAGTCTTTAGCAAACCAGAGTAGCTGGTCACACTAGGACATGGTCACTTGTGCATATGTGGCCCATAAAAGGGCTGCCTCTATGTATTTCAGCCATTCCTACAAAAAAAGGAATTGTGGGAAACTATAAGGAAACATTTCACAGAGCGTCTATTACATTCTACTTCTTGGCACCCAGTGTGGGCACACACACACACACACACACCACACATCACACCACAGACACACTCTCTTCTTCCCATCCTTTCAAAAATACACCTTGCCGCTATGTGAATCAGTTATTTCACGTACCACCACAAATGGACTACTAACCTTCCCAATGGGAGAAACCCCAAACGTGTGACCTTTTACTTCACTTACAGTTGATGTTATGCCCTCTAAGTACAGACTTTCTACATGATATCCATTCCTCATTTTCTTCTACTGTAATCCTATCTCCATATATTGCAATGTATGGCCTCTTGCTGGCAAAAGCAGAAAAAAAAGAAAAATTTATGTATTATACCATTCCTTTTTAAAAAGGCAAAGAAAGGGCTTGGTGTGCAAGAGAGTATTTATTAAACACTAGTAGCAAAGAAAACAAACAAAAAATGCAACAGTCCTCATTACTGTAGCTGGTATTGAAGCTTCTTTCTTCTGGGCCCATTCCATAGATCCCTGTGACTTCAGTTAGCATCTCGGTTGGCGTGATTTGCTCAATGCAGCAACCTGAGGGGTATGATCCCTTGTGGTCCTGCCTTTATAGGGTTGTGGTAGCCCGTCTATTGCCTTTACATCCGGGTATGGCAGTTCAAGAAAGCACCCTCAAGGATAAAACATGCTACTCATGATCTATTATTTTACTTTGATGACTAGGACAATCCCCCTAGTCAACCCCATGACTCACTGTTTTGTCTATTCCCTTAGATGACCCCACGGATTCCGTTGCACGGAGTCTCTGAAGTCCAAAATTTTTAAGCATAAGGCACAACGTTTTTCAAGATTTGGCCTTGTCTCTTCTCAATACGCTTGCTCTTGCATCCGCCGTCTGACACTTTGCTTAACTCCTGGCCAGCTACCGGTACAAGCCAAGCTCTCACTCCATACCGTCCTTCTTCTCTGCATGCCCTTCTCCACCTTGCCTGTCCTTTAACTCTTATTCATCGTTTATTTCAGTCTCAATTGAAGAGTCATTATTTCTAGAAAGCCTTCTCTGTCCAGCTCTCTACATCACACCGTTCCCTACAGCACCACCAGAGTGCCTCTAACACTTGATGGTTTCATTGCTTATATATTTTTGTTTCTGTGCATAAGCCTCCCGAAGGAGCCGCCGCTGTTCGATTTATTCTATAGCTAGTTCCCCGCCCTGAGTGTAAGCGTCACTAGAGCTGGGGCTGTCCTCTGTTCACTCTACCCCCAGCCCCTACAGCAGTGCCTGGTTGTTCACAGGCCATATATAGCAGGTGATAATAATCTGAATGATGAAAGAAGAAACACTGTCTTGTGGCGTGATTTACTTCTGTTTTTACTTATGTCAACTTTTAACTAGATTGTGAGGACAGAGGTCAGTGTCTGAGTCATCTTGTGCCTCACTGGGCTTGAGCAGAATAAAAGCCTAGTCAAGCATTTGCACACTGGTCGATGGATACACTAGAAAGAGCAGGAACGCGAGAGGGAATTTTTTTGGCGCCTGCCTCGCCCTTTCAAGCCAAGCCCCTCTGCCCTCTGCCCTCTGCCCCTTGCCAGCCGCCCGTCGCCGCCGCTCGCCGCCCGCCGCCGGCGATCCCTCTCCCGGGGAGCTGTAGTCAAGCGAGGCCGGCGGGCCGGGAGCGGGCGAGGGGCGGGACTTCCGGTCCCGCTCGCGACGCGGACCGCGCCAGGCGGAAGCCCGGCTCCGGGCCAGGATCCGAGAGCCCGGACTGGAGGTGAGTTCGCAGCCGGAGCGTTGCAGGCACTTGTTTCCTCAGTGGATGCCTTTCGGCGCGCCGCCGCCCGGCGCCGCAGGACTGGGAGACCGGGTAGGGACGGGAGAGTCGGCATCTCCTGCGCGTGTGGAGTCAAAGCCGGGACCCCAGGCTTGAGAGAAGGGCCAGGACTGAGAACGGGGAACCAGGAGAGCCCTAAGGGTAGCCTTTAGGGACTGAGGAGGGAGGCACCGGGGACCCTGAGGCCAAAGAGGCCCTGAGACTGGAGGTTGCGGATGACACGGGGCAGAGTTGCATCTCGGAGGAAAGTAGTCATTCGTGGGGGCGTGTCCCGGGTCCTGGCGGATTGACTGCGAGGATGGCATGAGATGGCAAAGGTTGGCTTCCAGGGAGAGGTTACAGAGGAGGGAGTCAGTCCTTCTCTGAGGGTCGTAGGTGAGAAGGGCGTCTTGACCTAACGAACCAGAAAGATGACCAGCCACCTATTGGATGCTGAACTCCTATTGCTTCATTTGCAATTCATGCAGTTTGTTTTTTGTTTTTAGAAATATATCCCGCTCCGCGCGTGTGGATTTCGGGAAAATATTGTATATTCCTAGGGACCGCTTGAATTCTTGCTTCACCCAGATTCTGCGTTTCTTTGTCAAACTGATAGTAGTTGAAAGTTCTCTTCACCCAAGGAAGACAACCAAAGTTTTCCTTTTGGACTCTTTTCTACCCTGCAGAGTTTAGCTTGTCTTATTTCCTTTGTCATGGGATGTACTAAATGCGTTCAGAATTATGGTGATAATCACATGGAAAGCCAGTGCTGTCAGTGTTTGCAGTTGCAACTCATTGTTTTTCTGCCCAACTTTCTGGCACATTTTTTCTAAAAGCTATTTTGTTGGGTTTAGTTTTTTAGTTTAACCAGTAAAGGCAATTTTACATCAGGGTGCGGCAAATTACTAGCAGTTCTTAAGATTTTACTGTTCCTTTTTGTTTCTGCTATAAGGAAATATATATATATATTTGCCATTGTCAGTGTTTTTAAAAAATATTGATAACCCAAGATCTGTTGTTATACACACATTAGCACATTTAGTTTTCCCCAGTGGCCAGTGTTTGATATGTGGGCTCATTATTATTACCAAAGGTAATTATTGATTTAGTTATTATTTACCTTGTATTTATGTTTTATTGGATGTGATTAATATGTGCTTCCTAATCTACATAATGTAGTGTTTCACTGAGTGTAATTACGAAGATTCTCCTAGCTTTTAAGTAGATGGTAAGTGAATTGCATTTTTGCCACCAAGCGGGCAAGGTAGCTAGGAAGAATCATAACACTTGTCATTGGTGGAGGGTGAGATCTGATGATTGCTTTGCTTGTTTCAGGTGTTTCACATTTCAAATGTTAGAAGTTTTTGTTTTAAAAATTACTGTATTAGTACAGGTAACTTTTAGATCTGATTTGCTGGTCTGACTTGAACTAATTCAGGAAAACTAGAACATTTTATATTTATTGGTACTGCGATGTCTTGCTAGCTTATAAATTCTTGATGGCCTTGAATATCTGTGCTTGAGTGAAATACACAGTTATAATGAAATACACAGTTATAATGTCCTTACGTTTAGGAGGACTGCTGATATTTACAAGTGTAAAGCAAGGCCTAAACATAAACAGTGCCTTAACATGTAAATGAGCATATTGAATAAGTTTTCAAATTAGAAAACGAAGAGATAACACTGATCTCTAAAGTAAATTGAATTAACTGCCATGTTAATTTCTGTATATGTCTCAATTTAATCTTATTTCTTTAAGCAGGCAATATTGTTTATCTGATAAGGCTTGATTTTATTTTTCTTCCGTCTTTTCCCATGGTTTTTGAGAAATAAAGCACTTGAGAAAGCATGCAAATCTTTAGACATTAGTTCATGGTTGGAGGAAGTGCTCGTTGCTGAAACACAAGAGCACTTGCCCTCTTGGGCAAGTTGGGTTAGCTACATATATGAATGGTATGTTGAGGTTTGATTGCCCTGTATTCTGGAAAATCTTTGGAATTGTATTCTTTCTTCTAATTGTTTAGTAAATTTAGCTTTCTCTCTAGATAAATTATTTTTGTTATTCCGTAGGATTTAGATGTATTTTACAGTTTAACCAATAATGGCAGTTTTTGATTAAGTACAGCGAACTGCTGGCTATTTTATAGATTCACGATTTCTTTTTATTCCTGAAGTATGTACAGTGTCTGTATTGGAAGAACTATCAAAATAGTGATAACCAAAACACTGTCTTCATATACACATACATTTGTCTTCCTTAATCTCTAGTTTGTAAAATATGAAATAATTTGCTAAGTTGAGCTCGTTGGTTCTATGCCCTTTGGTTATCAATTTTCTTATTATATAGTACGTTCTCAATTATCGGCATACCCTAGTTAGCCATTTCCTGCCATTTGATAGAATAAGAATATTTGTTACAATGGGGAAGTATAGTTTTTGGACGAGGAGCTACCAAAGAGTGCTGATCTGCTAACTTAAGGTCCAGCTGCTGCACTGCCTCTGATGAAAAGCATGGCCCTTAATGAGGTTGACTCACATGAGGTTGACTGCTTTTAGTATCACTTTCTGTCCTTTTCCTCTGGTGAGTTAGACCTTTTCTCCAATAGTGACCAAGATGACTTAGGCCTCAGAGTGACTCAAAAGGGGATGAGTCACTGCAGTCCTGTTAGTAGGGCCCTGTCCATTCTGCTGAATCTGATCCCACAAATCTTGGCACATTTTCCAGCCTATAGGCATGTAGTTATGACTGTGAACCTCTTGTTTAGGTTATTGTTTTAAAAATACTTTTAATACTAAATCATAATTTGTTGGATTATATAAATAGACTTAGTTTTGCTTTGAGTAAGGCATCACATTATACTATAGATGAACTTTTCTATTAAAGTGATAGGCTATAACTCACAATGGCAAATATTGTAGAAAACACACTGATTGCCCTTAACCTTTGTTGTTATTGTTAGTTTTGTTTTTAATTTTCAGAGCCTAAGGAATAGAAGAACTATTGGATAAATGATTTGCATGGGGGAGTGGGGGAAGTTGACCACTACCAGTGACATACTAGGGGTCTTGATGGTGGGAGCTGTCTGCTATAGTTGGAAAGAGTATTTTAGCACTGAGGTTTAGAATTGCCAGCTCCTGGTGATAATACAGCAGAAAGACTTTTAGTTGGTTTTATTATAGTTTTTGAATACCACACAGATGATGCACTCCTTTGTTACCTGCAGGGGGCTGGGAGGGGAATCCCTCCCACCTCTTGTGTGAATGACCTGGTGGAGCCTCTTGAAGCAAAATAGTACCATTTTGATTTTCACTGTGTTAGTATATAATTATGGTTCTCTGGAGAAACAGACCAATATCACATATATATGTGTATTTTAAAAAGATATTTATTTTAAGAAATTGGCTCATGTAATTGTGGGAGTTGGCAAGTACAAAATTTGTAGGTCAGACCAGCAGGCTGGAAATTTAGGCAGGAGTTGATTCTGTAGTTTTGAGGCAGAATTCTTTCTTCTTTGGGAAACCTCAGGTTTTGCTCTTAAGGCCTTCAGCTGATTAGATGAGTCCTACCAACATTATGGAAACTAATCTCCTTTACTTAAGGTCAACTGATTTTAGACATTAATTACATCTACAAAATATGTTTATAGCAACACCTAAATTGGTGTTTGGTTAAATACCTGGGTGCTATAACCTAACCATGTTGACACATAAGGCTAACCATGACAGTATTTAAAATACTTTTGGTATATTAAACTAATATGTGGCATGTAAAATGTTGCATAGTCAATAGGAGAATATTGATATGGTTTGGCTCTGTGTCACCACCCAAATCTCATGTCAAATTGTAATTCTCAGTGTTGGAGGTGGCGTCTGGTGGTAGGTGATTGGATCATGGGGGTGGTTTCTAATGATTTAGCACCATCCCTCTAGTGGTCTCATGATAGGGTTCTCACAAGATCTGGTTGTTTAAGTGTGTTGCACCTCCCCCTGTGCTTGTCGTTTCTCCTGCTCCAGCCATGTGGGACATACTGGTTTCCTCTTCGCCTTCCGCCATGATTGTAAGTTTCCTGAGGCTTCCCTAGCCATGCTTCCTGTACAGCCTGTGGAATTGTGAGCCAATTAAACCTCTTTTCTTTATAAATTACCCATTGAGGTAGTTATTTATAGCTGTGTGAGAATGGACTAATAGAAGAATCAAAATTCATAGCCCAGTTACTTTTTAAGGGATTTAAAAACAGTGAAAATCTGGGTTTTCATTATGTCAAAGAGTGGAAAATGGACAATTTAATGGCCCCTCCACTCTCTGACATTTAAAAGTTACTCTCTTTTTGTGGTTTTAATATGTTATATACACACACACACATACACACACACATATCTTTTTTTTTTTTTTTTTTTTGACACAGTGTCTCGCTGTGTTGCCTAGGCTGGAGTGCAATGGCACGATCTCAGCTCACTGCAAGCTCCGCCTCCTGGGTTCAAACGATGCTCCTGCCTCAGCCTCCCAGAGTAGCTGAGATTACAGGCATCCGCCACCATGCCTGACTAATTTTTGTGTTTTTAGCAGGGACAGGGTTTCACCATGTTGGCCCGGCTGGTCTTGAACTCTTGACCTCAAGTGATGCACCTGTCTCAGCCTCCCAAAGTACTGGGGTTACAGGCGTGAGCCACTGCGCCCAGCTAATATGTTGTATGTATATTTTTAATTTAAGGTGTTTAAAAAATTTTTTTAATTTTGTAACTATTTTTTTAAAGTTTATGCTCTTGCTAATCTTTTTGCTTAAATATTTAGATCTGGGAATTAGTTTTGTGCTTATTTAGCCTGATTCCTTTCATTTATGTTCGCCAAAAGGGTCCCAGAAAGGTGGAGTGATTTACCCAGGTCCCATAGCTAGTAAAAGAACCAGAATTTGAGGCCAGATCTCCTTGTTTCCAATCCAGTGCCCTTTCAGCTACAAAAGTAGTTATAGTTAAGTGAAGCTAATCAAGGGCAGATTTTCTGTAAGGAGGGTGATTTTGAGTGTCTATTTAAGGGAGTATGAATTGATTGTTACGAGAATGGAGGTGGTATTCGGGCTATTCAGTTACATTAGGGGAAGGATGAGCAGAGAGTAGATACATCATAAAATATCTAACTACGTAACTACTTGGGGGCACATAGTGATGTGTGATACCCATGGGGCTTGAAAGGATTTTGCAAGTCAGCACAAGCTAGCCATTGGGTGAGTCACAGGGGATATTTGAAAAGATCTTAAGGATAGGGAACACATGGACCAAGAGAAGTTACTGAGAGGGCTTCCTTTCTGGAGGAAGTTAAAGATAGAAAAGCATGGTGCTTTTGGAACCCAAGTGCTTGGAAGCCCTCCAGAAGAGAATTTTGAGGACTCTTTTGGGGGATAGAACATTATAGGACATAAATGGATATTCTAGAAGCTTGCCAGGTTTCAGGCATTAATTTGAGCTGAATTATGGTAATAATAATAATTGTCATTTGTTGCTCACTTGCAGCCTCAGCACAGTTAGAAGAGACCGTAGGCAAGTTACTGAACTTTATGCTTTACCTGCAAAATATGCATAGTAATACCTACTGTACATAGTCATTATAGGAAATACAAGATAATGTACATAATGTGCTTAGCATAATGCCTGTCACATAGTACTCAAGAAATTGTAGCATTTATTTTACTATATCATGCAGGCTGGCTAAGGGTGTTACTAGAAGACATCACTAGAATGAGATCCCTTTTTCCTCCTACAGCTTTATGTTACTCCCACAGGTCTTTTTATTTTTTTAAATTTATTTTATTTTATTTTTTGTGACTCCAGAAATATGCTTATCCATCCCACGGGTCTTTGGCATGCTATTGCCTTCAAGTTTATCATTTCTAAGCAGGTGCATGTCTCTGGCCATATGTAGAATACTTCTCTATCTCTGTGATCAGCAGGCCTGTTGTTTTTGAATGAACAATGCACCTTTTGGTTGTATTTCATTGCAGATTCCATCTCTTCAAACTGAAGTGATGTTCTTAACTGCAGTGCTATCTCCAATTAATTCAGATGGGGTTGGGAAGAGGAATGGAAAGCACAAGCATTTGAAGTCACTTTTCTCTTTAAAGGGTTCTTCCCTTCAGGTTTTGAGTAAACAACTATTTGAATAAAAATGAACTATTTTGACAGATGCCAGCTCCAAAGATAATTGGTTAAAAAAGACATTTTCTGGGATGATGCATCGTAAGATATGAAAGCACTTAAGGATTTGATGGGGTTTGGCTCTGTGTCTCCATTCAAATCTCATCTCAAATTGTAATCTCCATGTATCAAGAGAGGGACCTGGTGGAAGGTGATTGAATCATGGGAGTGGTTTGCCCTGTGGTGTTCTCGTGATAGTGAAGTTCTCATGAGATCTGATGGTTTAAAAGTGGCACTTTTCGGCCAGGTGCAGTGGCTCATGCCTGTAATTGTAGCACTTTGGGAGGCTGAGGTGGGTGGATCACTTGAGGTCAAGAGTTCAAGACCAGCCTGGCCAACATGGCGAAACTCTGTGTCTGCTAAAAATAATACAAATATTAGCTGGGTGTGGTGGCAGGCACCTGTAATCCCAGCTACTCAGGAGGCTGAGGCAGGAGAATTGCTTGAACCTGGGAGGCGGAGCCTGCAGTGAGCCAAGCTCGTGCCACTGCACTCCAGCCTGGGTGACAGAGTGCGACTCCATCTCAAAAAAAAAAAAAGTGGCAGTTTTCCCTGAGCTCTCTCTCTTTTCTGCTACCATGTCACAGAGTGAGACTCCATCTCAAAAAAAAAAAAAAAAAAAAAAAGTGGCAGTTTTCCCTGAGCTCTCTCTCTTTTCTGCTACCATGTCACAGAGTGAGACTCCATCTCAAAAAAAAAAAAAAAAAAAAAAAAGTGGCAGTTTTCCCTGAGCTCTCTCTCTTTTCTGCCACCATGTCACCATGTAAAACATGCCTTGGTTCCCCTTCACCTTCCACCATGATTGTAAGTTTCCTGGGGTCTCCCCTGCCATGCAGAACTGAGTCAATTAAACCTCTTGTTTACTCTTGTTTATAAATTACCCAGTCTCAGGTAGTATCTTTATAGCAGTGTGAAAACAGACTATACAGGATTGAATGACATATTTGTGCTCAAGATCCAGTAGTGAGATTACTAGGTAGTAGGCACAGAGTATCTGCCTTAACTTTGTAGTGTAATTCTTTCTGAGCCAGACCTGGAAACCATTTAACTTGTGTTCAGAAGGTTGGTAGAATTTGCATTTGACTCAGAGTGACATGGTATGTTTAGCTATCATTCTCAGGAGCCTTTGCAGCGCTTGAAGATTTATTAGGAAGGGTTCTTTCTGGAACTCTTTTAAGCTTGACAAGAACCTCTTTATATCATTTTGTATGCTAGGTTTTAAGTTGAGAAATTTATGTATTTCTACATTTATAAGCAGAAAGAGTTTAGAGGCTTTTGAGGAAAGAAGGAAGTTTGAATGCTTTTCCTGTAATTCCAACTGTTTTTTAAAGATGTAATTATATAAACATTGAATTTTCAATGATGACGATTTTCATAAATGATTTAATACAATTTGATCATGAGCTAGAACAGCTTCATATATCCAGACCTCAGTGTTTCAAATTATAAGGTTTTCTGTTTTACAGTTCTACAGTTGATAAATTTTGGTAATCTACAGCAGCATTTGATTTTCAGTGAGACATGCTGGCAAATTATTGCCTCTAAAATATCAGAATGAGTGGTGTGATCATTATATTTGTTCCATAGCCTTTGGTGCACACCTTCTTAAAATCTCCTCCTTTTCCCTGCTCTGTTACTTTCTCCTTTTATAATGATGCTTTCTCATCTCCTAAGTGTCCATGCATTAAAATCATCAATTTCTCTTTCTTTTGTCCCTTAACCTCTCTCCCAAAGGAAATCTGCTTCTCTCGTAACTGTTAGCTGGTCTGAATTGTCTGAGTTAATTCAGAATAAATTGTGGAATGACTGATAGACCTAATTCCAAATTACATCAGGATGCAGAGAAAAGGGAATACTTATACACTGTTGGTGGGAATATAAATTAGTACAAACTCTTTGGAAGACAATATGGAGATTTCTCAGAGAACAAAAAGTAGAACTACCATTTGATTCAGCAATCCTACTACTGAGTATGTACTCAAAGGAAAATTAATCATTATATCAAAAAGATACCTGAACTCAATACGTTTATTGCAGCACTATTGACAACAGCAAAGATACAGAATCAACCTAAGCATCCATCATGGATGACTAGATAAAGAAAATGTGGTGTACACACAACATACACACACGAATACTGTGCAGCTTAAAAAAGAATGCAGTCATGTCTTTTGCAGCAACATAGATGGAACTGGAGGGCATTATCTTAAGGGAAATAACTTAGAAAGTCAAATACTACATGTTCTCACTTGTAAGTGCTAAGTAACACGTACACATGGAAGCAGAATGTGGAGTAATAGTAATTGAAGACGAAAGGGTGGGAGAGGGTGAAGGATGAGAAATTGTAAATGGGTACAACATACATTCTTTGGGTGATGGTTACACAAGAGGCCAGATTTCACCATTACACAATATATCCATGTAACAAAACTGCACTTGGACCCCTTAAATTTATGCAAATAAATAAAAATAAGTTAGTAAAAAGCAAAAAAGTATATGTATTTTGAAGTGAAGCTTGTAAAACTAAAAAGTCCTGTTCACCCAAAGAATTAGCAAAGTGTTTTAATATATGTAGATTGCTTCCTTGTTTACCTTTCTTTCCTTTTTTTTTTTCGGACTCCTAGTATCTGAGAACATATTTCTTCCCTATAGGAGTTGAGAAGAGGAGGAAGAATAATGGGAGGAGACAGGACCTTTTTCAACTTGACAGATAGGTATAGTTACTTCTCATATGTTTTTTCCCTCTCCAGGTCCTCAGTAATCTCATTACATTTTTTTTGTTTGTTTATTTAAATACTCTCTGATGAAATATTATATGCCTCTTAGTTGCAGTTTCCCATCTCCCAACTTGTTATAAGATAAATACTTCTAATTTATATATTAAGTTACATATTAATTTATGAAACTTATTTTACCTTGTTTTTCAGAACAGTAATAAGTTTTATTGACATGATAAATTTTTTCCCCAAGAGGAAAAGTCACCAGTAAATGTGTCCTACTTGTTGAAAATGCCTCTAATGATACTGGCCTCTATTTATTGATCATATATGCCAGACACTGCAGTGAGCGTTTAATATATTACTCATTTCTTACAACAACCCTTGTATAAGGTAGATGTTTATATTTCACTTTTGGAGAGATTAATTTGTCTAAGCTTGTGCTACCTGTAAATGGTGGAGCTTATTTTAAAGCCCTTCTGCTTTTGCTTATACACTGTTTTCTTCTACATTTCAAAAGCACCTTAAATGATTTGGTGCTGATACTTGAAGTACTTTTTAGAGAGAGTTAGCAGCATGTTGATTCTACATTTTTTTGTATATCTTCATACTCCTAAAAGTGTTCTATTTTCCATTTCTTCCACTTTAAGCATTTGTTAAATGTAATTCATTTATTTTTTTTTCAAGGATGGTACCATAATTAATGTAGCATCTAGCATAGTTGAAAGTAGCAGATACTTTAAAAATATTTGCTGCATCGATTCAAAACAATAACGAAAGGAGAGGTGGCAGTTAATGGAGGGGGGCTATTCACATAAAAATTCATTTCTGTTGGAATGTGAGGCTGGAACCTTTCTCATATTACAGCATGCTGCAGGGCAGGGCTAGAATTCAAGCTTTGATTAAAATCACCCAAATTCTTTTTTCTTTGCTTTACAACCACAAGTTATTGCCAGCTGAAAAGGATAATGGAGGGTAATGATGAATGCATTTCCATCTGCCGCTGCTGCAAAAAAAATTTTTTAGACAGTTTCATTCTTTTAAAACCTAGATAAAAAGGCTGCTTTGAAATGAGGAGTAAATTAGTGGCCACCAAATGAGTAGTTATTAGGTTGTTGCCCTAGAAGCCTGTTCAGGTGATGCTGATGGTGGTTGCTGCCAGTTAACAGTTTGGTCTCAAATAGTTTCTCCCCAGGGGTGGGGAATGTTGAGGGGGGCGGTGGTGGGGGATGGTGGGGGTGTTATAAGAATTCAAGCATTCTTGAGAGTCTTTCTTTTTCATTCCCAACTGTAGGTTTTAGACATGTGTGTTACTTTCCCAGAAACTGCCTAGATTTTCATAGGCTGTCAAGGTCAAATATATTGATTTAGCCATTTCATAATATATATGTATATGAAAACGTGTTGTATACCATAAATATATACAATTTTTATCTGTCAATAAATTTTAGAAAAGAAAGTCAAATGCAAACTGAACTTTAATAATTTTCTGCAATAGATCCTTTTTTAACTCACTGGAACCTGAGAGAACTAAACCATTTGGAATAGCCTGTGTCTCTTTTTTTTTTGAGATAGAGTCTCACTCTGTCACCCAGGCTAGAGTGCAGTGCACGATCTTGGCTCACTGCAACCTCTGCCTCCTGGGTTCAAGTGATTCTCGTGCCTCAGCCTCCTGAGTAACTGGGATTGCAGGCGCCCACCACCATACCTGGCTAATTTTTTTGTATATTTGGTAGAGGCGGGGTTTCACCATGTTGGCCAGGCTGGTGTCGAACTCCTGGCCTCAAGCAATCTGGCGGCCTCGGCCTCCCAAAGTGCTGGGTGTGAGCCACCACTGTGCCCAGCTGAATAGCCTGTATCTCTAATACATTGTTATCCCAGCCTCCTCACCCCCTCAGCAGTTAAACTATGTGCGGGGCAGATTGAATTGCTGTGCTTACCAAATTGTTTGTTTTTGTGACTGGGTCTTGCTCTGTCACCCAGGCTGGAGTGCAGTGGTGAGATCATAGCCCACTACAGCCTTGACTTCCTGGGCTGAGGCAATCCTCCTGCCTTACCCTTCCAAGTTTCTGGGACTGTAGGTGTGCACCACCATGCATGGCTAATTTAAAAATTGTTTTGTAGAGACAGAGGTCTCGTTTCATTGCCTACGTTGGTCTTGAACTCCTGAGCTCAAGCTGTCCTCCCGTCTTGGCCTCCCAAAGTATTGGGATTACAGGCTTGAGCCACCATGCCCAAACTGGGTTTTTCTTCTTACTGTAGTTGATTATTCCTCATGGTTGCCCCTCAAGATGACTTCAGCAGCGGTGTAGTATAGAAATATTCCATTAGTCCTTTAAGACTGTAACCTGATTGTTAGTAATTAGAGCTCTGGGCTTAATTGCAGATTTGTAGTCTCCTTTACACTTTAATACTTTTTTTTTTTTTTTTTTTTTTTGAGACAGGGTCTCACTCTGTCACCTGGGCTGGAGTGCAGTGGCGTGATTACAGCTCACTGCAGCCTCAACCTCTTGGGCTCAAATGATCCTCCTGCCTCAGCCTCCTGAGTAGTTGGGACTACAGGTGTGTGCCACCATGCTCAGCTAATTTTTTTGTTTTTTAACTTCTTAACAGAGATGGGGTTCTACTATGTTGCCCAGGCTGGTCTCAAACTCCTGGGTCAAACGAGCCTCCTGCCTCAGCCTCCCAAAGTGCTGGTATTATAGACGTGAGCCACCACACCTGGCCTACACTTTAAGAATTTTTTTATGATTTGTGGTTGTTTGGTATTGGTCTTTACGTTATTATATATCTGCTGAATGCTGTGTGATGGGTATTAAAATTATCCACTCCTATCAGGGAGCTACTAACTAAAATGTAATTTTTTAACCATTGAATTTGGACAATCTGACTTCAGAGTTTTAGTTCTTAACTCCTTTACTATAAAGCTGATGCCTCCTGTTTTATAAATAATACAGCCCCTATTTAAGATTTCTGCATATAACATTCCCCCATGTTATTTTCTATTAGAGTATGTGTATATATGCAAGGTTTTCCATTTCTATTCTAATAAAACTTTCATCTTTAGTTTTAGTGGTTGTCAGTTGGTTTCTTGCAAGACGTTTTCTGGCTTTAGCATTTTTATTTCAGGTAAAAGGATTATGTCACCTTGATGAGTTCTTGGCATATATGCTCTAAAGTTAGTCTTCTGTACTGGTAGAGACAAACCGTTAAAGCATGTACAGTACTTCTTTTGGATTATATTGTAATTTGAGGAACAGATTTGCCATTTGAAGTTTGTCTTAGATACATAATTTTTATTCTGTAAATGTACAGATGGTGGAATTCTGGAAACATCCTGTGTTGAAGAGAAAAATTCCACTCAGAATTTAAAATTGGCCTTGGAGAATTATAAAAAGGGGTAGGGGCATGGATCATCCATATGTGGGTTATTGAATTAAATTTTTCACTTTTTTTGTTCTTAGAGTCAACTTTTATAACACTGTTACTGGGAATACCTGACTTACTAAGCTTTTACTGAACACTTTAATTTTGGGAGTACAATTTCTAAACTCATGAAATAATCTTCATGCAACAAGATGTTATTTTATCAAATTTTGGTATTACATGCTCATTCTTAACTTTTACAAATTTTAATTAACAGGTGAGTTATACATCTTTAAATTTATATAATTAATAATCTTTTTTTATTTCTAGAACTGAGGTCAGGGGTAGTTAGCTATCTAAAAAGCAACAGCTGGGTTTTATTTTATATGCATTGTTAATTGTGGATTTTGCTGTGGAAGGGGCATTTGCATTAGATTTAATGTAATCTTGTGAAAATCTAAACATATTTAAGCATAGTTTAGGGATAATAAATTTGAGATACTACATATAATTTGATTTAGAAGCTTTTTAATCCTGAATAAGGAAGGAATACATAGAAAGTCAAGCAAAAATTCTGTGTAATAGTTGCGATACTCAAGCTGAAAATAGTCTGATCCAGCAGCCTAAAATAATGACCTTCTCACTACTTGAGCACACTTCAGTGTCATGAAATGAAGGGATGGGAAAAGGTGTCTGTGCATCTTTATTTCAGGACTGTACTAGGTATAGTGTACTTGCATGTTAACTCAAATACTAGGCTAAAAAGTTTGTATTATTATTCCTCTTTTAAAGATGAGGAAACTTAAACTTTAAAAGCAGGTGACTTGTTTGTGGTTAGAAGAAATATATGCAGAATTGTGATTTATGCCCAGAATATCTGACTCCAAGACCTAAATTCTTTCTGCCATATCATATGCTTTCTACTTATCTTTTGTTTGTTTGTTTTTTATTCCATTTTCCCCCCTTTTAACTGTGTTGGAAGTTTTCTGTTCTATTTCTTTTTTTCTCTATGGTTACCGTAGAAATGTTAATATGCATACTTAACAAAGTCTAAATGTAAATGCAATCTTTATCCTTCTCCTGAACCTCCTTCTGACAAGAACTTTTTTTAAAATTTTATTATTATTATACTTTAAGTTTTAGGGTACATGTGCACAACGTGCAGGTTTGTTACATATGTATACATGTGCCATGTTGGTGTGCTGCACCTGACAAGAACTATTTTTATCAGACATTATAGTTTTGGGACTTGATCTTTCAGCCCCAGAAATAATAACAGTGTTTATATTTACCCATATGCATTTAACCTTTTTTCCCTTGACCATTCCTTCATGTGTATCGATTGTAAGCTGAACTGTTTTTTAATTTACTCCCTCCGGAGCTTTATGTGAGATGGTCTTTGCTCAGGCTCTCCATTTGGTACAGGTCCTCAAGTTTTGCTGCCTATTACCCTATTTTCTATAGCTCCCCTCCCCATCAGGTTCATTCCACCAGTAATATGTAGATTCCCCAGGGGCCCATTCGCTTGAGCACTAACTCACCTCTCTAGACTTGTACTTTTTAAAAAATTATTTCTGCCCTTGGAGCATTTCTTTTACTTTATTGTTGGCTCTTCTATACATTAAAAAAAAACTTTAAGCACTTAATGCAACAATTTTTGGTGGTCTCCATCCATGGGGCTGCAGTGCCAGAAATAAAAGTCCACATTGCCATTTTGCTTCATGGGCAAAACGTATTTTGTATTGAACATGTGGGCTGGGGGATGGGTAGAGGATTTTTTAAAATTTATTTTAAAATAAATTCCTAGAAACTGATGAAACTCTTTCGTTTAGAGTCATAAGAAATAAACTATTTGTTTGATGAAGAAGCAACAGAGGACTTCCAAAAAGCACTTTTGAAAACTCCCCTTACTGAAGGTTTATATTAACTGCCCTCTAGAGGAAGAAAAAAATCTGAGAAAGATCTTTTAATAGGACATTAAGTATTGTTTTCCCTTGCACCTTTTTCTAAGTTAAACAAGAACCAAGGATTACTTGCTCTGTGCATGGGATGCCATGTTGTAAAGTTTAGGTAGCAGATGCTCTAAGAAAATTTATAACATTAAGGCTGAAATTACCATGAAAATGCCAAAACATCTTTGTATCGGAACTTTACAAAATTTGGTTCTTAGGATTTCTTAAAACGTATCAGTTTTCAAAGAGATGGTAAGTTTACTTCATCAGTTCTCTTTGAATGTTTTTTTTTGTCATGAGATGGAGTCTTACTCTGTTGCCCAGGCTGGAGTGCAGTGGCACGATCTCAGCTCACTGCGACCTCTGCCTTCCCAGTTCAAGCGATTCTTCTGCCTCTTGAGTAGCTGAGATTACATGCGTGCACCACCACGCCTGGCTAATTTTTTGTATTTTTAGTAGAGATGGGGATCTCACCATGTTGGCCAGCCTGGTCTTGAACTCCTGACCTCAGGTGATCCACCCACCTCAGCCTCCCAAAGTGCTGGGATTACAGGCATTAGCCACTGTGCCCGGCCAAGAAATAGAAAATAACTTTAGAGCAGTATTTTCTATATTCTATATTTTTTCATATATTCCTATATGATTACCTACATAGGATACGTGTGTTGTGTTTTGCTTTGCTTACCTGATAAAACACTGTTAAAAATAATATTGTAATTGAAAAGATGTTTAACCCACATTTTTTAATGGGTTAAGGTTAATGTTTTGAGGTTTTTTTTAGCATATGGTATTGATTTAGTGTTTTTGGCAATAATTTTGTTAGCACTGATAGAAAAGATGAGGATTTGAAAGGAAACAATTGCTTGCTTTGTAAGTTGTGATGTTCAGTAATGACTAAGTACATTCATTTGCACAGCCAGTATAAACTCCAGATGATTTTTTCCCTGCCTGTTCCTTAAGTGGGTCATGTGATTTGGTGTTTATCATTGACTTAAATATCTTCAAGTTTTACAAACCACATAACTTGACCATGAAATCAAGCAGCTCTTTCAAAGGACTCTTTGAAAGTAGATTTTATTTTTATTTTTGGGGTGATTTCAATGAAAAGAAGATTATGCAATTTGTGTATGGGTTTTGGAACTTTTCTCCCTTCCTTTCCTTCTTTTTATTTCATCTTTCTTTCCTGCCTTCTTTCTTCGTTCCGTCCTTCCTTCCACCTTCTTTTTTTTTTTGAGACAGTGTCTCGCTCTGTCACCCAGGCTGTAGTGCAGTGGCCCAATTTCGGCTTCCTGCAGTCTCCACCTCCCAGGTTCAAGCAATTCTTCTGCCTCAGCCTCCTGATTAGCTGGGACTATAGGCGCGTGTCACCATGCCCGGCTACTTTTTTGTATTTTTAGTAGAGACAAGGTTTAGTCATGTTGGTCAGGCTGGTCTCGAACTCCTGACCTCAAGTGATCCGCCTGCCTCGGCCTCCCAAAGTGCCGGGATTACAGGCATGAGCCACTGTGCCTGGCTCCTTCCACCCTCTTTAAAACAAGTTTCAATGCAGAGATTTCTGTGGTACTTTTTGGTTGGTCTTCCCAACACAGCCTCTGCCATTAGCAGTTAGCTTTTAGTGAGGCTGATAGGCCATTCATTTATTTTATAAAATCAATTTTGTGTATGGT
Organism: Pongo abelii; assembly: GCF_028885655.2. Lineage (NCBI taxonomy): Eukaryota > Metazoa > Chordata > Mammalia > Primates > Hominidae > Pongo > Pongo abelii. Next base: position 26,617,989 of record NC_071985.2, on the reverse strand, counting down.
ATTTGGTGGCCGTCTTTCAGAGATGACAGTGACTCAAGTGTCTGTGAGATTGTGACTGCTGCACTTTATTTAGATCTGGTCCTTTTTGTTTTAGGGATAATGGGAAAGGAGCCTAATCCCTAAAGAATGGTATCTAAATTTGTGAAGAACCTGCCTAAATTGTATGGTGGCACATGTGACTGATGGATCTTTTGGATTTGAATGCGTGTAATGTTTTAAATATATGTTTACTATGAAAATTGTTCCTGGGTTCCTTCTTTCTTCTGTAGGATATGTGTATGGATTAATTGTACAGAACCATTACTATGCTGACCTTTGTGCAAATGTGAAATACTTCTTTAATGGTTCTTTTAAAAACTGGCTTCTGTCAACGCTGAGAATTTCAGCATCATTATCTGATAAGAGTTACTACCCCATTTTAAGTATTTGCATAGTTTGACATATGTATGCACAAATACACATGTGGAATCATAAACAATGATATGTAAAAAATGGGGAGATTATTTCAGAGGTAGTAGGTTTATTTTTGAATAATAAGTGTATCTTAAATTCAGTAAGTTAAATATATAATAAATGCCCATGATGTATAAGGAACTATGTTTGATGCTAGGTAGATTTATAAATAGCTATAAGTTCTTATTTCTTATAGAATAAGGAATTGTCCATAAAGACCCTACAGCTTAGAACTGCTGAATTTAATAAGCTGTATACTAGGTTTTTGTTATTACTTTTAATGGCAAAAACTGCAATTACTTTTGTAACCCAGTAGTAGTTCACATGAGAGACATTATCACAAGACAAAGAGATTAGAGAAAACTTTATGCATAATGACTTGGGACTGGGACTTGAAGATAGGATTTGTAGAGGCATAGAGGTGTGGGGGACAAAGTACCCAGTAGAGGAAGCCTGAGACAGGATGGGAAGTTGCAGCATGTGTTTGAGGGACCAGTTGGTTATAATATATGGGATACATTTTAGAGAGTAGGAGAAGATAAGATTGGGGCTAGGACATATAGGACCTTGAGTACCATCTTGAGAAAACTCTGAAGTTTGTGAAAGAGTGAGGTGATTGATCATCTATTCATTTGGTAACCAATTGAGTATCAGTTGTGTGTCAGGTACCAATTAAGCAGAAAAGTAGAGTGGGTAAGAATTACATAGCAGCTGGGCACGGTGGGTCACGCCTGTAATCCTAGCACTTTGGGAGGTCGAGGTGAGTGGATCACTTGAGGTCAGGAGTTAAAAACCAGCCTGGCCAACATGATGAAACTCTGTCTCTACTGAAAATTAAAAAAAAAATGTGGTGGGCGCCTGTAATCCCAGCTACTTGGGAGGCTGAAGCAGGAGAATCACTTGAATACGGGAGGTGGAGGTTGCAGTGAGCCGAGATTGCACCACTGCACTCCAGCCTGGGCAACAGAGCGAGACTCGTCTCACAGGCCCTGGGACAACTAAACTTCCAAGTTTAAGTCCTGATTTACTACTTGTTGGCTTAAGGACCTTGTGTAAGTTTCTTAACCCTTTCAAACAGGTCTAAGTCTGTCTGTGATGATAAATTTGTTAAATCATCAAGTCATTGATTTTTATAAAAATTTCTAATGTTAAGGTCTAAGAAATTTTTATAAGAACTTTCATTATTGGTTACTGGTCCTAAGAGATAGAGAACTATTTTATCATTAATATCAAAAATTTTAGTATTTCACATAGAAGTTTTTTAGTTGAGACCTTTTAAAATGCAGGATTACGTTAGCTAATTTGACTTCTTTCAGATATTGTTGAATTTAATTTTAAGTCAAATTTAAAATTAAAATGAAGGCCAGGCATGGTGGCTCACACCTATAATCCCAGCACTTTGGGAGGCCGAGGCAGGTGAATCACCTGAGGTCAGGAGTTCGAGACCAGCCTGGCCAACATGGTGAACCGTGTCTCTACTAAAAATACAAAAAATCAGCCAGGCATGGTGGCTCATGCCTGTAGTCCCAGCTACTTGGGAGGCTGAGACACGAGACTTACTTGAACCTGGGAGGCGGAAGTTGCAGTGAGCCAAGGTCACGCCACTGCACTCCAACTTTTGTGACAGAGTGAAACTCCGTCTCAAAGAAATAAAAAATGAAAATTAATGTAAGTTAAATTAGATTACACATGTTAAATTTAAATTTAAATAAGTTGAAAATTAAAACCCAAACGCACCTTAAATAAATCACAACCCAAATAATCTAGTACCCATCTCTTCAGCTGGAGGAGGGAATTGAGGCAATGGGGGTTCTGTGTTTGACTTCTGCGAACACAAGGTAGATGTTTATTTGTTGTTGCTGCTGATGTTTAAATCAGAAAAGGTTAGAAATGCATACTGAGTAGGCAGAATTATAGCTTCCACACTCTGTTCTAGACAGATTGGGGTAGATATCTGATTGTCTTTGAGAATAGACTTTTAACAAAGTGATAAGAGTTGAGATAAGTCACAAATATAACCTCACAGGAGTTCATATTAGTGTAGCAAAAGTGTGGGTATTATTAACTAGGTTCTTCCGTACACTCTACTTTTTGTTCAAGGACATTTCTGTGGGTTCTGATCAATAGTATTTAGTGGTATTTAATATTTGTATGCCCCACAACCACCCTCTAGTACCCTACATATTTATTACTATAAACTAACCTTTGATCTCTGATACTGTTGAATAGTTTAGTTATATATTCAAACTGTGTGGCAAGACTTGCAGCGGAGGGTATAGGAAATGGGGTTTGGCCTGAGGAGAAGGGAATAGGAAAGGCTTGGTGCTGTGCCTTGTTCTTCAGATTTTACATCCCTTGAATTGCTTTCCTCCTATGACCATTGCTTTGCCATGACTGTCTAAAACTATGCTATGATGTATGAGTTATGAGGTGTTCATTTCAGATGTTATGCACTGAGCTCTAATTAATTTGACAGAAGCCAGATTCATTTTTATGCAGAGAGTTTTAGTATAGTAGATTTGGAGCTAGAAGACCTAGGCTTGAACCTTGGCTGTTTCTCTTATTATTTGTGTCACAAAATGTAGGTTTTCTTAATCTGTTTTCTTATTAGTAAAGAGGGAATAGTCATTACTGTTGTAGGTTGTTGTGAGGTTGTTGCAATAAGGCTTAAATGAGATGCCGAGAAAGCATTTTATAAAATTCTAAAGAGCTATTTAAATGTCCCGTGTCCTTGGTACATGGTGAGTCTTTGGAGGCACGCAGTGTGTCTTAAGTATCATTTGGAGCAACTACAACAATAAAGCACAGATTTTTAAGTTATAAGCTCTGAGAGTACAGACTTTGTCTATTTTGTACCACTGTATCTGCAGCATCTTATAGAATGGTGTTTATTTATTTCTAAGTTTCAAAACTTTAAAACATTTTTCTTCTGCTTACCCCCTTTCCTTAGAAGTTTGATGATTCTTTCTTCGTCTTCAAAAAAAAAAAAAAAAAAAAGATATAAACAGAGCATAGCACCCTGTCCTGTAGTTGAATAGATAAGCTAACTCTTTGTGGGCTGGTCCTTAAAAGTAAAGAGGGTGGGTGGTTACAATGGGATTCTCTTTTAGTTCTATTTCTGCCACAAATAAAAAGAAACAAGATAATAGATGGGAACCTGAAAAGAAAAATGTTTCAGTAGAACTTAGAGAGACAGGCAGGAATTTAGGAATAGCAGTTGAATGGAGAAGCCAGAATAGGAGTTTGGGTTGGGTCCAGGGAAAGATGATCTAGACCATAAAGGCGTACACGAGGTCTTACTATTAAGACATTCTGTCACAGCCAGGTAGGGCACACTAAGCTTAGACATGAAAATTCAGACTGCTTTAAAAAATGGTACCCTGTTTATATGTTTATATATGTAAATCAGCATTCCTGTGGTGATAGATGATAGATAAGATTATATTTTCAGATAGTATCCCTATAATTCTTTTTAGTAGGTTAAATATACCCTTCAAATTAGTTTTCTTGAGAGTGAATTATTTGACTCATCCAGGCTCTGTTACACGTGAGCTGTGTGATATTGGGCAAGTTACCCAACTTACTTGACTCTGTTTTTTTCCCATGCTTAAAGTAGAATAATACTTACCTTGCAGAGTTGTTAGGATGCAAAATAATGCATGTGAAGTACCTAGTGCAGTATTAAGTGTACAGCAGGGATTCAGTTAATGGTGGGTATTATTATTTTTTGATGTAGGCTTAATGTATAATTATTTGTATATCATTTGACAGTAAGTACTATTGATATAGTATGAACATTCCAAATGTTGTTGGTCTTGTGGGTTTCAGTGTTTGTTTTTAGACTAAATATATATTATGTTTTCCTTTCATAGATTTCTGAGAGAGCAGACACCATCTTATTTCTGTTGAATTATATTTAGTAACTCAAAAGGCATTTACCAAGCTGTCAGAAGCAGCTTCATTTAAAAGGTAATTTCAAATTTTGAAAGAGTCATTTACTCTTTAATTTTACTTGGATTATATTTGTATACTTGGCATAGATAATTAATGGTTCTCTTACACTAAATTTGATTCATTCAGACGATAGAACATTCCTATTATATCATATTCACTCCGTATTGGAGGTTTTTTTTTTTTTTAAAAACATCTTTGGTAATACAGTTGATTTCCCAATCTCAGTGAGCACTACTATGCTATATGACATGAACAATGTAAATAATTTGTTTCCTTGCAAATATTTAAAAAATTTTCCCAAATTATTTTAAATGTATTTTGTTTAAATGCAAAATACCAGGTGCATTTGGAATCATCTCAGTGGGGAGCTTGTTACTGGAGTAGGAAGGAGATAAGCTGGAAAGAAATTGTGTGCTATGGCAAATTTTTATACTACTTTTAGGCAGCCTTAACATCTATTTAAAAATTGAGTGGCTGGACGCGGTGGGTCATGCCTGTAATCCCAGCACTTTGGGAGGCTGAGGCAGGTGGATTACCTGGTATCAGGAGTTCAAGACCAGCCTGGCCAACATGGTGAAACTCTGTCTCTACTAAAAATACAAAAATTAGCTGGGTGTGGTGGCACATGCCTGTAATCCCAGCTACTTGGGAGGCTGAGGCAAGAGAATTGCTTGAGCCCAGAAGGCGGACGAGGTAGCAGTGAGCCAAGATCGTGTCACTACACTCCAGCCTGGCGGACAGAGTGAGACTCTTGTCTCAAAAAAAAAAAAAAAAAAAAAATTGAGCTTCATTCAGCAGACTTCCTCGATCTCTATTTTGTATTTAAGATAGTAGTAGCAAATAGAGCTTTTAGTGGACTGTGAATAATTTTGACTTTTGAGATAGGAGGAATAAGCTGTTTTATTTTCTGAGGGCACACTTGGTACTAGAATCTTTAAGTGACCATGAAATGAAGGTAAACATAATTGGGGGGAAAAACAGCCTTAAATTATTTTACTCTCATGATGTTTGTAAGTAAGCATGCTAGGTTTTAGAGATACACAGAGAAACTACTGTGACTGCGAAGGTGTCTTCCTGTAACTTTATGCTAGTCCAAAGATAACATTACCTCATGAATTCTCAATAAATGTACAGAAGTGGTAATGTGTGACCAAACTTTAATATCTGCTTGGAACTAGTGCTTTCTTATCATTTGGAAGAAAAAAATTATCATTTTAAACCATTTAACATCTGGGAATGACTATAATTATGACAGACAAACTTTATTTTCACTAGAAGACAGAATAGGATAGTGAAAAGAGCACTGGAATGAAAATCAGGAACCCAGGGTCTCTACTTGCCCTTTTTTTTGGTAACTGGCTGTGGGACCTTAAACAGCTCATTTAATCTCTGAGTTTTAGTTACTTACTGTGCAAAATGAGAGAGTTAGAATTAAATATCAAGGTCCTTTCCACCTAAGGGAAGGAAATTTTGTAATAAAACAAATAGTATTAAGGAGGACACCCAAGACTGGTTAGAATCATCCAGTTGAGCAAAAAATTAAAAAGAATATATATATATATATATATATAGTTATTTAGCATGATTTAGTGTGGAGATAGTATGGGATCCAGAGACAGAAGAGGAGTTGAATCCTGGCTTAATCATTGCTGGCTATGTGGCCTTAGGTAAATAACTCTGATTTTCAATTTTCTTATCTTTAATAGGGATTATAATAACTACCTATGACAGAGACTGCCAAATATACTCCAGTAGCCATTCTGCTTTTCTTCTTTTCAGAAATAAAATTTCTAGTCCTGCCTGAAGTTTAAGCTAGCCCATGACTACTCAAGTGCAACTGTATTTCCCAGGTAGATGCTGGTAGATTGGGCCCAGTAAGTTTGGGCCATTGGGATGTGAAAGGAAGAGATGCGGGCAACTTTTTGGGTCATCTTCTTAAAGAAAAAGCCATTTGTCCTGGATGTCCACTTTTCTTTTTTCTCTTTGGCTGGGAAATGACAAGAATTAAAGCAGCAGCCTTGGATCCAGAGATGGACGCCAATTGATGAAGATGGCAGGACTGACTGGCCAGTCTGGGTTCCCTGGAGCAGAGCTGTCTCTCCACCCTAGGTTATCTACTTACTTTTGTACTGTTATGTGAGAGAGAAATAAACTTCTATCTTCTTTAAGCCCTTGTTTTTTTTGGTATTTCTTTGTTATAGCTGATTAGCCTACCCAGTGGCCTAAACAAAAGACTACCTTTAATTAAAGAGTTGTGAAGACTAGAGATTATAAATTGCCTAGTTTAGTGGGTGGCACATTATCAGTATTATCTACCATTTGTTGAATATTCACTTTCCATCTATTATGGGTGGGGCACAATGCTAAATGTAATGATCTTGAAAATAGTTTCTATTATCAGTGGATTTAAGAAAAATAAAAACAAGAATTCTTAGCAGTTTAACAGAGGTATATAAAATAACCAGCAACAGCCAGTTAGAGAACAAAATTTTATAGTGTCATTCGTAATAGTAACCAAAAATATAATTTATCTAGAATGAAAAAATAAGAAATGGGCAAGAAGACCTTTATGAGAAACCGTTTAATTAAGACCAAAAAACCATAAAATTTATGAAGAGCTATTTCTTGTTACTTAATGTTATAAAACGTTGTTTCTCACAAAGGTCAGTTTATAGGTTTAATTAATGTTAAAAACTCAAATATGACATAATGCATATAATGAAAAACATTGGTTCCCTGGTCCATCCTTTCTCATCCCTGCATGGTTATCCCCAGAGGCAACTACTTATTATCCTCTTGATAGTTTCTCCTAGTATTTCTCAATACTAATTATACTGCCATTTAAATTTTTTTTCCAATTTAATCATATATGTCGACTTACTAATAAGGCAAAGGAAGATTTAGCTTTTTTATATTTAAGTTTTTCCTTTCCCCCTCAACTTTCTTTCCCTAATATAATTATCACTATTTTTGGTTAGTTAGTGTCTTCATTGTTATAATTATGTATTATTCATACTTGAGCCACTCAGTGATTATGATTACATTTACTGTTTTTCTATAACTTGTTTTCTTGGAGTTTATGGGAAATTGTCTTGTATTATATCCCTGATAATTTTTATTCCCATTTTTTCTTTTTTAGAATTTCTTTTGTCTAATATTCAAACTCCTGGATTTTGATTTTCTAATTTTTACTTTTCTAGTGTCTGGGAGATTTTCTAAGCCTTTTCTTCCAATGTTATTATATATTTTTAAATTTACTGCTCTCATTTAAACTTTTCAGCTGGGCACGGTGGCTTATGCTTTTAATCTCAGTACTTTGGGAGCCCCAGGTAGAAGGATCACTTGAGGCCAGAAGTTAAAAGACTAGCCTGGGCAACATAGTGAGACCCCATCTACAAAGAAAAAAAAAATTAGCTGGGCGTGGTTCATTGGTGCATGTCTGTAATCTTATCCAATCAGGAAGCTGAGGCAGGAGGATTGCTTGAGCTCAGAGTTAGAGGTTACAGTGAGCTATGATTGTGCCACTGCACACCAGCTTGTGCAACAGAGTGAGACTGTGTCTCAAAAATATTATAAGTAAACTTTTCAAAGCCTTTTCTTCTTTTGTGAGCATTCATTTTTATAGTCTATTATTGTTTTATGGTTATAATTTCATCTCTCTCCAAATAATTTTGGTATTAAAAAACAATTTGTGTATTGTATTTTTGTTTGTTTTTCTATTTGATTTGGTTTCTTTATTTCATGATAGGTGCATTCCTTGGTTGTTCCTCAAACATTTAGCTAATACTAAAAATCTTGGAAACTCTGTGTGCATGGGTTTCACTCTAGGGCTGTTAGTTGAAGATCAGATTTATTTTATTGAGACATTGCTGACTCTTAATATCTATAGTAGGGGTCCCCAACTCCGAGGTTGTAGACTGGTAACACTGTGTGGCCCATTAGGAACTGGGCCGCACAGCAGAAGGTAAGTGGCAGGCCTGAGCTCTGCCTCCTGTCAGATCAGCAGCAGCATTAGATTCTCATAGGACTGTGAACTCTATTGTGAACTGTGCATACAAGGCATCTAGGTCGCATGCTTCTTATGAGAATCTAATGCCCGATGATCTGAGGTGGAACAGTTTCCTACAGAAACCATCACCCCTGCCCACGTTATCTGTGGAAAAATTGTTTTCCATGAAATCGGTTCCTGGTGCCAAAAAGGTTAGGGACCACTTATCTATATAGCCTTTTCTGTTGGGCTGATTTCTCTTTCCAAAGAAGAGTCTTTCTCCTGCCTGGGAGGTACAAGTTGCTACTAGTTTCTGACAGTTAAACAAAGGAGGAGAACTGAGAGGTAGGGAGTGATCTCACTGCTTAGTATAGAGATGCTCTTTAATTTACAGTAGCATTATATCCTGATGAACCCATTGGAAGGTGAGAATATCATAAGTCAAAAATGCATTTAGAGCTGGGCACGGTAGCTCACACCTGTAATCTCAGCACTTTGGGAAGCTGAGGCGGGTGGATCATGAAATCAAGAGATCAAGACCATCCTGGCCAACACGGTGAAACCCTATCTCTACTAAAATACAAAAAATTAGCTGGGCGTGGTGGCGCACGCCTGTAGTCCCAGGTACTCGGGAGGCTGAGGCAGGGGAATTGCTTGAACCCAGGAGGCAAAGGTTGCAGTGAGCTGAGATTGTGCCACTGCACTCTAGCCTGGATAACAGAGCAAGACTGTCTCAAAAAAAAAAAAAAAAAAATGCATTTAGTACACCTAACTTAATGAAGCCTAATCTAGCCTATCTTAAATGTGTTCAGAACACTTACATTAGCCTACAATTGGGCAAAAATCATCTAACAGCCTGTTTTATAATAAAGAGTTGAATACTTTATGTAATTCATGAAAACTGTACTGAAAATAAAAACCAGAATGGTCATATGGGTACCAAAAGTACGGTTTCTACTGAATGCATATTCTTTTCCCACCATGGTAAAGTCGAACTATTATAAATCAGGCACCACTGTATAAATTTAATCTCCCTGTTTTCGGTACAGTATCTTGGTTTTTTTTTTTTAGACCGAGTCTCACTCTGTCACCCAGGCTGGAGTGCAGTGGCATGATCTCGGCTTACTGCAACTTCTGCCTCCCAGGTTCAAGCAATTCTTGTGCCTCAGCCTCCCAAGTAGCTGGGATTACAGGCGCCCACCACCATGCCTGGCTAATTTTTGTATTTTTAGTAGAGATGGAGTTTCACCATGTTGGCCAGGCTGGTTCTTGAACTCCTGACCCCAAGTGATCCACCCGCTCAGCCTCCCAAAGTACTAGGATTACAGGCGTGAGCCACCATGCCTGGCCATTAGTACAGTATCTCTTTTTTTTTTTTTTCCCTGAGACAGAGTTTTGCTCTTGTTGCGTAGGCTGGAGTGCAATGGTGCTATCTCGGCTCACCACAACCTCTGCCTCCTGGGTTCAAGCGATTCTTCTGCCTCAGCCCCCCGAGTAGCTGGGACTACAGGTGCCCGCCACCACACCCGGCTAATTTTTTGTATTTTTAGTAGAGACGGGGTTTCACAGTGTTAGCTAGGATGGTCTCAATCTCCTGACCTTGTGATCCTCCCGCCTCGGCCTCCCAAAGTGCTGGGATTACAGGTGTGAGCCACTGTGCCCAGCCAGAAGGGTTCTTAAGAAAATAAAAATAATTACAAAACCCCAATTTGTACATAGTTATACCATTTAGTTAAATACTGTATGTACACAACTTACTGTCATCAAATTATTATAATAATAAATGCAAAGGTGAGTAGAGCACCTGATTAATCTTGGACAGAGATATTGTCTTATTTATCATTGTGACTCCATTACATAGCACAGTGCCAGACATATAAAATGCTATTAATATATGTTTGAAAGAATGAATTAATTAATGACTAAATCAGTGTGTATATGCTAATTAGTGTAGTACATACCTTTTTCATCTGTAAATTTTTCTTTTGTTAGCATATTTTATTTTCTTTCTCTACATATTTGACTCCTTCCTTTTAAAAGCTTATTATACATTATTTTAAGTAGTTTTATTTTTTAGTCGGATCTCATAACACTAAACAAAGATGTATTTATCAAACATTTATACATTGTTTACTGTGTGCCTGGTGCTGTTCTTAAACCATTTAATCCTCATTAATAACCCTATAAGGTGGTTACTGCTAATATTCCATTTACAAGAGGAAACTGAGGCACAGAGAAGTTAGGTACTCACTCAAGGTTATCCAGCTAGTAAGTGTCACAGCTGGACTTGAACTCATGTCTGGGTTCCAAAGTTTATGTGTTTAACCACTACACTAGACAGACTCCTATTTTTAAAAAAGTACCAACTCTAAAAATTATTTCCATCTCCAGAAGACTGCCCTTACTAGTGGGGCTTTTGTTATTTATAGTAAATTTTATTAAAATAGAAATTTTCAAACGATAATATTCACTGTACTTGTCTTTTATCATCAAACTGTTTAATGAGTATACTGTTTTATTTTTAAAAATGATATTTATTATAAGCATGTTTGATGTCTGTGTGCTAATAATTATATTGATAAAATATTGATATTGGTAAAATTTGGCATTATTTCAAAATGTGTTGGAATATGTATGTGTGACTGTTGGAGTGCTTTACTTTCTGTTGGTATTGGTAAAGTATTCTTTCTGGCTGAAGCATCTCTAAAATATCAGAGGAAAAATGAGAGGTGGGATCCAGAGGGATTGGAATTTTAGACATCTTTGAATTATTTTTGTCATTTGTGATAAGTACCTAATGAATTTTGAACCTAGTAATGCCCTTGTGTGCTAACTATTTTGGTACCCGAGAAACTGGAGTGTTTCTGTTCCTTGCCTTGTTTAGTGGTCCAGGAAAGAGGTCTGAAGATTCAAACTCTAGTCTAGTTTGAGTTTGTGTTTGATAGTTTACAAATCAAGGTGCTTAAATTCACACTTTATTTACTGCTATATGCAGCTCTTTTTAAAAGCCTTTTGCGATATTTTTTGGTATTTTGATTTTTTAAAGCCCTCAGGTAGCCTAATTAAAAATGGGATGTCCAAATTCACTGAGGCATCTGTTAAATAAAACCTGTCATTTAAAAAAAAAAGAAAAGGAATTGTCTGTTTTATTCTATAGCCACAGCAGAAGGGTTAAATATGGACAGAACACTATTTGTCCTTTTAGGTATTACTGTTTTAGAAGGAGATTATAGCTATACTTTCTTTTTTATGCCTTCCCTCTTTCCCTAAATAATTAGGGAAACTTTTATAAATATAGTATCTGGCAGAAATTGCTTTATATTAAATATCAAAAACAGCAGTCAATAGTGACAGCGATCCATGTATATTAGTATTTTCCAAAGTATGTTCCATGGGGATGTTGGAATATGGTTTTATAATCATAAAGTGAGGAACAATTGCATAAATACTGCCCCTCCCAACATACAAACATGCGTCTGTTAACACACAGGCTTTGGAGAGTCACAGTATGCATTAATTTATTAATGGTACTAAGAAGTCCTGTGGTAATAAAAATGGATTTAATTTTGTTTAGCTCAACATTTCCCACATTGTTTGACCTCAGAACCTTTTCTTTCCTAGTCTTGTGGTTGTCTGGTGCACTTTGTGCTCCACAGATGACTCTTTGGGATATAATGCTATATTCTGTGACAGTATAACAGTAGATCTATTATTTTGATGAGGTTTCAGAATAGTAGCCCATCAAAAATATGCCATTATTAGTTCTCATAGTTAATAAATGGATTTTAGGAATGGTATTTAAAAATTATTAGAAATTTGAGGTGGAATGCATCTTCCTTGAATTTATATAACACTGGACCTTGCATTTATAGACATATTACTTACCGAGGACTTTAATCTCTCACTTGATATATAATGAGAGAATGGTAAACCTCATTAATTTTGACTAATCGGGGAAGCTAGGCAAATCCAAGATAGTATTAAAAAAACAGTTTTAAGAAATGCAGTGTTATCACTGCAAATACTGTATCTAAATTTATGCCAACAAAATAGTCCAAAGTAGAAGATTCTGGGTGGAAATCCTTTAAATAATAAATAACAGTGACTTGTAATTAGTTCAGTTGCAAATATATAGGTACTTCTGAAATAAGTGACATTATTTAAAATATTTTTTTCAAAAGTTTTAGCTTTTATTACATGAATCTTATTTACACTATTTGCTTGCTAAACCATTTCTTTAAACCATTTCTTTATAGAGTAGTCTATTTCAAATTTCTAGTATGGTATGGCTCGTAAAAATTTACTGAGTGATCTATATCCTAATTGAAAATAGAAGGAAACATGGAAATAAGGCAGGGGAGAGATCTTCTCTAATGAAGGAGGGGGGGAAAATTTCTTTTGAGCAGTGATAAAAATACCAAACAAGAACAAACATTTGACTATTATTGCTGAAAGGAGTGATTAATAATTAACTAAAAGGAAAAGCATCTGCTTCTTGAGTTCTGCAAAAGTCCAGATTGAAGGCCAAGAAGTATTAAATCACAATAGCAATCAAAAGACAAGAAAGAAAAATGAAAACATGGTGGAAGAGAAAGATGAAATTGTAGCAACCAGGATGGTTAGATGTTGGGGAGGCCCCAAACAGATAACATTCCACAGGAAAGTCAGCATTAAAAGATGCAAAAGCCCCAGAAAAAGTAGATAAATCATGTCGCTCTTGTTTTTACGCTGAAGATATAGATGTATTACACCCCCGTTGAAGTGTGGTGTTGGGGCTAGGAAAGGCACCCGTGGAATTGCGATAGTCCTTAAAGTACTACCTTTTTACATGCTAAGTGTTTATCTCTAGAATATATCCAGAGTAGCTCATTCTCCAGTCTCTGTTTTTGTATTTTTAAAACAGCATTTACACATTTGTTTCCTAAAATCCCATCGTATCAGTTGTTTTGACCAGGCTTTAATAGACCTGATGTGTTGAGGTTCCCTCAATTCCCCTTTTGCTTCCTTTGTTTCTTTTTATTGCTTTGTGATGTAAGACAGCATAGTAGCATCACCCCATTTTATAGGAATGGGGAAATCAGGTTGAAGGTTAAGTGGCTTGTGTATGGAGTGAAACGAAGGAGGCTTTCAAGTGTAGTTTAGAAAACAGGAGTTTAGTATTTTTATAGGGAAAAAATATGATGGCTAATTTAGCAGGTTTTCTGAATTAAACTTCTTATTCTCGATTGTACACTTAAGTATTAAATCTTTCAAGAATTATCTATATCAGTACTGACTAATCTGCCTTCAGTTATATAATTGATAGCCGATCCAGCCTTTCCTTTTAAGAAAATCCTTGATGTATTAGACCGTTAAAACAAATTCTAACATTTGGTGTTCATTAGTTTGTAACTGAAACAAAAACATTTTAATGGCTAATCCCAGAGTATTTTGAAGTTAGTGTAAATTTGCAGGAAAGGTATTTAAGCTTTAGTATCAATTGCAAATAGGCCACGAGCCAATTTTCAAAGCTGTTTCTTAGTGAGACATTGAGTTTTTCTGAATGCAAAAAATGCATTATGAAGCATTGTGCCGTGTGACAAGGAAACAGAATGGAACAATTACAATGAGATTTGTATTCATAATTGTATTTTTGTGTGAGTCGTTTAAGATACTGGGAAGCAAAGTGAGATTTAGAATAACCCCCCAGCAGCTTCAACAATTGCTTAAATTTAGTTGTAGACCACGAAAGAGGTATTTTTAATATAAAAGGACGGGAATTGCTGGGCAACAATTAAAACTTCAAACTCAACATTTAGGGTTTAGCTAACTGACTTTACTAAAATGGAATGCTTTAACTTTTTGACTCTATATTTCAGGAAAATTGCTAATTGTAGTTTATTAAGGTAAAATGACTTTTTGTGATGTAGTGTTAAAAAGGTCAAATCTCCACTTAAAATATTAGGTTGGTGCAAACGCAATTGCAGTTTTTGCCATTGCTAGCTTTTGGTAGTGCTAAAGAGTTTTGCAAAAATGATTTTTCTTTTAAAGAATGTTTAAATTAATTTACTTTGCTTTTGGTAAATGCCAAAGAAAGGCACAGTGAAGTATTGTAAGGGCATTCAAAATCGATTCTTCGTCCGTTCATTTGTCATCCTAAAGCGAAAAAAAGAAGTGGAAGACAATTATTAGATGGATAGTAAATATAATCTAATGATTTATATGTTGTTTTGACATTTAACCATAGATACTGTTGCTTAAAAGGACTCTTTGAAGAAAATCTCACCATATTTTTTATTCAAAGTTGTTTTGACTTAGGTACTTTTTCCATGTAAGAGACAAAAATCCCACAAATATTAAATCTATTTCAGCAAGTGTTTTTGAAACATTATGTAGATTTGCAATGCAGTTTACATTAGCACAATAAATATTTCTTAATGCTGTGCTTTTTGAGTTTCTGGATTTTTGAACAATATGTTTAGGTCATTTTGAATTATTATTTATTGAATATTATTTATTATGACTGTGAACTGATTTGTTTATATGTATGTATTTGTGTGTTTTGGTTCTATCTGTATCTCAACAAGACCGTTTAATGTCAGCTCTATCACAAGATAATTTACTTTTTTCCCCCTCTATGATATATAACTTTTGGGATAGAAATTTGTTTTGGAGTGTAATTTTTGGAAATGTACTAGCCACTTGACATGCTTTAATATTCAAAATAATTCACAGTGAATCTGGATTTTTAGTGACTAGTCAATGTCTTTGGCAGACATTTTTGTTTTGATTGATGAAGTTCATTTTATCAGTTATTCTTACAAGGCTTCTGCTTTTTGTATGCTGTCTAAAAAAATCTTTGCCTAACCTAAGGTCTTGAAGATTTATTTCTAGATTTTCTTCTAGAAATTTTATAGTTTTTGGCTTTTTCGTATAGGTCTATAATCCATTTTGAGCTAATTTTTATGTATGTTGACTATGGATTTTTTTCTGTTTTGAAAATGTTTGCACAGAGAGACAACTTTAGTGACAGTATGGAGGTTGCAATGAAAAGAGTGAAAAGGCTGGATGTGGTGGCTCATGCCTGTAATCCCAGCACTTTGGGAGGCCAAGGCGGGCAGATCACCTGAGGTCAGGAGTTCGAGACCAGCCTGGCCAACACGGCAAAACCCTGTCTCTACTAAAAATACAAAATTAGCTGGGTGTGGTGGCACATGCCTGTAATCCCAGGTACTCGGGAGGCTGAGGCAGGAGAATCGCTTGAACCCGGGAGGCAGAGGTTGCGGGGAGCCGAGATTGTGCCATTGCACTCCAGCCTGGGCAACAAGAGTGAAACTCTGTCTCGAAAAATAAGAGTGAAAGGACAGGGAATATGAGTTGATAATGACTAGAACTAGGATAGCAGTTCTGCATATCAAAAAAGCAGGGAAGAGGAGAAATCTGATGACATTTTAGAGACAATGAATTGGATGGAGGTAGAAGTAAAGATGCATCTAAGGCTTATGGTTCCAGGAAGTAGTATGGCCTGTGGCCAAAACTAGAATATAGGACAAAGGGAAGTTTTATGATTCCCCATTGTGATGAATGGAGAAGAGTTCTGTTTTCAAACTGTTGAGTTTATGTGATAGCAGGACATTCTGTCCTTGTCCACATGTATACGTATTGAGGAATAGTCAGATTCTTAGTGAAAACATTTTTTGTTTAATTCACTGTGACTAATTTTTTATGTTATTGCATAGTTTCCATTGTGATAATTTTTGTAGCTTCTCAACAGTATTTAAATTTTGTTGTGAAACTATTATATCTACTATATAAAATAGTGATTAAAAAATAATGCCACTAAATTGGTTTCTACTGTATTTCCCTCCTCTGTTTCCAATACAACTTGACCATTAATAAGGATATTCTGTCAGTGTTTGTCTAGATATGCAGACATCTCATATTCTTTCCACAGAGGTAAAATTGTATTATCCTTATTTATTTTGATGCTCATATTATCCCAGGCATGGCCAGTGGAAATGACATACGTTAAGCTAACTATTGTGTCCTTTTGACATGTCCTCATGGTTATATGAGAACTTTCTTAAATTCTGTCATAATAAGATATTCTAGGCTCATCTTATACTTTCCCTGGTCTAGCCCTGTACTCAGCCATTTCACTCAAGGGTCCTGGTTATTTTTAGTGGAGAATGGTATTTAGAAACAAAGATCTGAACACTGGGTGTGCTCACTGCTATGAACACATTTCTATTAGGTTTTGTCAGTGGAGAGAGCTTATAAGTTGTATTTACACATATAAAAATGTGTATGTGCATATACACACAGGAATATAGATAGTACACATATATCCATATTTATTTTCTATATCAAGCCATCTTTATAAATAACTATAAGTTTATACCTATACCTCCAATTCCAGTCCAATCCAATAGATTATTTTTTTTTCTGGCCTTTTCCCTTTCCATGTTTGCAATTCCCTCCTCTTGCAGTGGAAACCTGGATTCTATGAAGTCAATATATTTTGCTCCAAGACACACCAACCCCCACCCGCAACAGCCATGTGCAACCCAGGGGGAAGGGAGAAGGATAAAAGGGAAGAGAGAAGGAAGGAAGTTCCTCCCAGTGAATTTTTTTTTGAATTAGCCCCATGGTTAAAAATAATAGAAGAAAGGAAGGAGCCATGTAGAATTTTAAACTTGTGACTAGTCAGTTTTGTCCATCTTTCTCTTTTTTAATGGTTTCTGGCTTGTATGTCACACATAAAGATTAAGAAAATAAACTTCATAGTACTTTTTATGCCTTTTTTTTTTCTTGGTTTCTGTGAACCTATTGGTTTTTTTACATTTTAATTTTTAGTACACCTGAGATTTATTTGGGGGAATATTTTAGGATCTAATTATATTTTATTTTTCTGAATGGATAACTAGTTATTTCAACATTAATATTGATTGATTTATCTTTTCTCCATTGATTTGAAATGCCATCTCTATTGTATCCTGTTCTACATTGTTCTGTTACTATATTCTTCTGTTCTTTTTATCTGTTTGTTTTTTAAATTGCAAGCCTGATAGTGGGACACTGTAGTATTTATCGCCTAGAGTGATTGTGAGCATTAAATGAGAATGCACATAAAATGGTCAGTGTGGTGCCAGTCATGTAGTATAAAATGGTCAACACGTATTAGCGACTGTTAGCATCTCAATATAAAAGGAATAAACTTTACAAACAATAGGAGAGTAAATTACAAAAAAAGTAAAAATTATAGTAAGTAGTGGCTTTTTAAAAAAAATAAAAACTTGTAGGATTCTTAATTTTTATACTTTGTGTATGGAATGGCAAAAGTTCATATTCTTTATATACAGATAAATTATGTTTAAAAATGTGTCCAATATTAGATGAAGTTAAGCTATTTAGACTTACAGATGTCCTGGATTGCAGGCCCTTTGAGGGCAGAGACTATGTCTTATTTCATTTAACAAATACCTGTTCAGCACCTCACTGTGCCAGGGTTTGAGCATAGAATAGGATATAATATCTACCATGCGCAGCTCACAGGCTAGTTGGGGAAACAGACATATAAACAAATAAATATAAATAACATGCAGAGGGCTAATATATGTATAGCAATGTACTTAGTTGTCTTCCATTAATGTGGAAATATTTATATCAGAGCTCTACACATTCACTGAGGCATTTTTCTAAATATGGGGATGGGATGAGAATACGTAAATAGTATTTCTATGCTGATTTCTCATGAACTATGTCCCAAAGTGCTTGATTGTACCTCACCAAATCTTTATATAATACCACAAAGAAGGCAAAAAGTCACATTTTTGGAGTGTGTCTTTTGTATTTTCTGCTTTTAATATGTATTCCATGTGTAGTCCTCAAGAGTGAATGTGTGTATACTGCATATTAATAAAATGATGGTAATTTCAGCACGAATGTTCTAGTATTATTTTCTCTGAATGCTTCTTTCAGTTATTTGACTACCATCAGGCAGTTAATTTGTATTTATATAAGATCAAATTAATGCATTTTTAATCCAAGCATCTGTTCTCTATTTGTTCCACACCTGTGACAAGATTATTTCAACCACTCACTTATAAAAGAGAAACACATTTTCAAGGGACAACCCTGCTTTCAAGCATACATTCTATTTTTTGCGCAAATAACCATGTGAAAAATACCAATTACTGAAACTCTGAGAAGAACGAAGTTACTTCTAAACCTAGTATTTATACAAAAAAGGCTGTCTAAATGAAAACCACACTGAGATGCAATAGACCAAATCTGTATAACATAAACCTTTCAAGATCACTGTAGCTAAAAAAAATGTATCCATGATTTGGGAAGGCAGCTTTAACAAAACAGTATTGTAAAAAATAACTAAAATGAAACAGCTGGCCACCAATCTGACAAACATATACCTTAGCAGGAGGCTGTGAAATTTGAAGCACCTTAGTGAGTATTAGCACATACTAGTAGACTACTACAGGCCATACTTCTGTGTACACTTTTGAAAATATTCTAATGTACATGAAGTATTTTGACAAGTGAAATTGTGAAATTTCTAAAAATTAAAAACCCAAATAAAGGTACCATTTTGGTTGAAATGAAAATCATACCAGTTTTAGATCTCAGTGAGGGTGTAATTTAGATTCTGGTACAGTATCTATTAAGAAATAAAATTTATTCTAGTGTCGCCTTCCTTATTAGCAAATTGTCTTCAGAAGGAACACAAACAGGAGAGGTCTAGAGATGCCTTTTAGAGTGTTAGAAAGACAGGTTGTATGTGGACATGGCTAGTAAAGATTGAGAGGCTGGCTTTGTTTAAATCCTAACTCTGTCACTTTCTAGGCTATTGAACAGTATTCTGAACATTTATCTGCCTCAGTTTCTTGAGCTGTAAAATGTATAAGATAAGCCCCATAGGGTTTCTGTGGAATTTAAGTGAGTGACATAAAAAAAAAATGCTTAGCATGTTATTAGCACACGAGAAACCCTTAATAAATGCTGGCAGTAAAGTTCAACATAAGCAGACATTTTTTCCTTGTGCATTTTCCCTCCATTTTTCTCTCTTCTGCTAACCCTCTTGATTATGATTATTATTGTTTTTGCCTTTCTCTTTAGTTTTGTAACCATTCCATTTTTTTTTGTTTAACTAGCTCCGTTGTTCTCTTTTTAAACCCTCTGTTTTCTCCACTTTACCCCATGTTTTTATTATTCTTTTAAAATTTTCCATCCTCCAACTGCTATACTTTTTTTTCCCACTGTATTTTAATTTTTTTAAATTTTAGTTTTGAGGGTACATGTGGTTTGTTACATAGGTAAACACGTATCATGGGGTTTTTTTGTACATATTATTTCATCACCCAGTTATTAAGCCCAGTACCCAATAGTGATCTTTTCTGCCCCCTCCCTCCTCCCACCCTCCCCCATCAAGTAGACCCCAATGTCTATTGTTTCCTTCTTTGTGTTCATAAGTTCTTATCATTTAGCTCCCTCTTATAAGTGAGAACATGCAATGTTTGTTTTTTTTGTTCCTGCATTAGTTTGCTAAGGATAATGGCCTCCAGTTCCCTCCATGTTCCCGCAAAAGACATGATCTCATTCTTTTTTATGGCTGCATAATAAATGTAGTACATTTACTGTGTACCACATTTTCTTTATCCAGTCTGTCATTGATGGACATTTAGGTTGATTTCATGTTTCTGCTATTGTGAATAGTGCCAACTCCTGTTCTTTTATCTGGCAGGCCCAATGGCCACTCTTTCCTTCATAGGCCTGTATCTCTGTATTTCTGCCACAGGGGCTGTTAACCTGAGATCTCTGAATGTCCTTCAGAGGACCTACTAACTTCTGAAATTATACAAAATTTTATGAATATGCATTTTTAATTTTTTTTTTTTTTTTGGACAGAGTTTCCACTCTTGTTGCCCAGGCTGAAGTGCAATGGCACAGTCTCAGCTCACTGCAACTTCCGCCTCCTGGGTTCCGGTGATTCTTCTGCCTCAGTCTCCCAAGTAGCTGGGATCACAGGCATGCGGCACCACACCCAGCTAATTTTGTATGTTTAGTAGAGTCGGGGTTTCGCCATGTTGGCCAGGCTGGTCTTGAACTCCTGACCTCAAGTGATCCGCCCGCCTCTGCTTCCCAAAGTGCTGGGATTACAGGCATGACCCACTGCACCCAGCCGAATACGCATTTTTTAAAGGAGAGGTTCCATAGTTCTTTACAGGGTTTCAGAGGACTTCACTAATTTTATGAGTTTAAGAACCATTGCTTGATAGGATGTAGTAACCCTTCCCTCCCAGCTGATTTGTTGAGCCTCTCTGCCATTTGCCTCATTGGTATTAGGGAAACTTTCTATACAATTAAAAGTGTTACTCAGCGCATATACTGGATTTGCATCATAGTATTAGAAAGGAACTTCATCCCCAGGTGATTCATTAATTGTGGCATCACTGTGTTGTAATATTTATAAGCAACAACTTTGTTTTTAAAACTTTTTTTGCATTGTGCATTCCCTAAAAGTTCTTTTTCCCAGTTTCAAATATTCATAACAAATGGCCAGCTCAATTTAAAACAACTTAAATATTTCTCATTTTATTTTTTTTTCCATTTCTATGTGAAATATCCAAGCCAGCCTGGAACCAAAGCATTCAGTATTTTACAAGCTAATTGTCCAGTAGAAAAATAATGTTTTAACATTAGTTATAAATTTGCTAGAGGCCAGGCGCGGTGGCTCATGCCTGTAATCCCAGCACTTTGGAAGGCTGAGGCGGATGAATCAGCTGAGGTTGAGAGTTTGAGACCAGCCTGACCAACATGGATAAACCCCATCTCTACTAAAAATACAAAATTAGCTGGGTGTGGTGGTGCATGCCTATAATCCCAGCTACTCGGGAGGCTGAGGCAGGAGAATCGCTTGAACCTGGGAGCGAGAGGTGGTGGTGAGCTGAGATTGCGCCATTGCACTCCAGCCTGGGAAGCGAAACTCCAACTCAAAAATAAATAAATAAATAAATAAATAAATAAAGTTACTAGAAAAAAATTCCAAATTGACAGCATTTGGGTTTTTTTTTAAGCCTTCTATAACAAAACAGTCATGTATACTTTTATTATATTTTTTTCTAGTTGGCCAAATAGCCAAAGTTGTTTTTTGTTTGTTTGTTTGTTTGTTTTTTGGTGGTTTGTTTTGTGGTTTTGTTTTTTGTGGTAGAGACTGATTTTCACTATGTTGCCCAGGCTGGTCTTGAACTGCAGGACTGAAGTGATCCATTCACCTTGGCCTCCCAATGTGCTGGGATTACAGGCATGAGCCTCCGTGCCCGGCACCAAAGTTGTTTTCTTAACTAAAATCATCATTCACATGAATCATCATGACAGCCTGAAAAATGTAGAACTCCTCTAAGAAAAGGAGATAACCCAGTAAGTCATTCTTTACACATCTTGTTCACGTTTAAATGTCTAAAGAAGGAAACTATTCCTTTGAAAATAGCACTGCTTTAATCTTTGCACTGATAATTCTGACCTCAAAAATAAAATACCAATTTTTAAGATCTTGGCTCTACTGGGGAATAATCAAACCAAATGAACAAACACAAACCTTGTGTATCCCCCCTTCCCTTTTTTAACCACTGATGATGAACCTCGGGTTACCATGTAGAACATAGATAATACAATGCCAAATACATATTTAACAAAAGTGAACTGAGTGCCTGGCATATGGGGGGCTCTGGGTGTACAATAGTGAGTAGTGAGTATTTGAGAAAAACATATATTTCTGTGTATATACACCAAATGTATTCATATACAAATAGTAGTAAGTGCAATGAAGAAATGAATGGGGTCTGAGGAGAGAGTAAGTGTTGCTTTAGAATGCCATTAATTATTTCATAGAAAAATTAATTATTTCATAGAAAAAAGAGAGTCTTTCATTTAGTCTCTGTTAATTTGTTTTCTGTGTTTTAATAATGAAGTTGGTGGCAGGCCATGATTTTTGGCTGTTCAGAAAAGAGCTACCAGGCTCACGTTGGAGGTGTCATCCCACCGTTAGGATGGCTGTTATGAAAAGGATAAAAAATAACAAATGCTGGTGGAGATGCGGATAAAAGGGAACTTATATGTTAGTGGGAATGTAAATTAGTACAGCTACTATGGAGAACAGTATGGAGTTTCCTCAAAAAACTATAAATAGTACTACCATCTGATCCAGTGATTGTACTACTGGGGATTTATCCAAAGGAAATGAAATAATATATCAATGAGACATCTGCACCCCCATATTTATTGCAGCATTATTCACAATAGCCGAAATATGGAATCAACCTAGGTGTCCAACAACAGATGAATGGGTAAAGAAAATGTATGTATACACCACGGAACACTATTTGGCCATAAAATACCATTAAATCCTGTCATTCACAGCAACATGGATGGAGCTGGAGGACATTATGTTAAGTGAAATAAGCCAGGAACAGTAAATTAAACACTGCATGTTCTCACTCATTTGTGGAAGCTAAAAAAGTTGATTTCACAGAAGTAAAAAGTAGAACAGAGAATACCAGAGGGTGGGAAGGGTAGGGGAAAGGGAGGGATAGGGAGAGGTTTGTTAAGGGATACAAAATTACAGCTAGATAGAGGAATAAGGTCTAGTGTTCTATATCACTGCAAATGATTATAGTTAACAAGAATATATTATATAGTTTCAAATAGCTAGAAGGAGGATATTGAGCATTCCCAACACAAAGAAATGATAAATGTTAGAGATGATGAATATGCTAACTACCCTCATCTGATCATTGTATGTATCAAAACATTACCACGTACCCCTTGAATATCTACAATTATTTTTTGTCAATTAACAAAGAAGCTCTCATCAAGATTTTTGTGCCTTGAAACATATAAAATTTGCTCTGGAAAGAAAACACCATGGCAAGATGTTGGCCACAGACTATAAATATAGGGGAAAGACAACTGCAAGAGCTTTATTTTTTATAACTCTGTTTCCTTGAGTCACAGATCTCTTAACAAGACTGAATCATAGAAGCTAGGCGTCTTAGTCCGTTCTCATGCTGCTGTAAAGAACTGCCCAAGACTGGGTAATTTATAAAGAAAAGAGGTTTAATTGACTCACAGTTCTGCATGGCTGGGGAGGCCTCAGGAAACTTACAATCATGGCAGAAGGCATCTCTCACAGGGTGGCAGGAGAGGGAATGAGTGCAAGCAGGGGAAATGCCACATGCTTATAAAACCATCAGATCTTGTGAGACTCACTCTTTATCACGAGAACATCATGGGGGAAACTGCCCCCATGATCCAATTACTTCCACCTGGTCCCACCCTTGAAACATGGAGATTATTACAATTCAAGGTGAGATTTGGGTGGGGACATGTAGCCAAACCATATCACTAGGACCCTTGAGTCACTGTTTTGGAGATAGTTCTGAATTCTGGGCACTAAGGAATACCATTTGGACACTGATCCTTTTATGTTAAAGATGGTGAACTGGTGAGTTCCAGTGTCCTCCTTTCAGTTTGTTAATTGGGAATCCTATAGTTGAGCCTAAATTTTCAGTGTTTTGCTTTTTTTTTTTAATCATAAATGGCAAATATTACGCCTACCCAGAATACGGTGCTTTGAAACCCAAATGTTAAGGAGATAAATGGGTATACCTAACTGCTTGGGATGAACAAGATTTTGGGGAATAGGAGAATGGCTTCTTTAGAGACCTAAAAGTTATTTGTGTGGCCTGGGAAAGTGGGATAGCTCATTCTGAATCATTTTCAAACTTGTCCAGGGAGCTCTGGGGCTCCTCAGAGGAACCTCAGTACTACTAGTGGGAATAGGGTTGCCAAGAAGGGCGGGGGTCCTATCCCCACATCCTTTAACTAAGGAACTTCTACTAGACACAAAGGAAAACAAAGAACTTTGAAGATAATAAATTAGCTTTTGCTTCTTTGTCATAGAATCTTCCTGAGTTACTGTTTGTGTACCAACTCTTGAGGGTTCCATCATGTATGATGAGGAGCCACATCAAGACCTTTCACCTGTGCTCTCTTATTCTTTTCTTCTGCCATTCCCTCTGCCCCTGTCCTCACACAAACCTTTTTGTAGAAAGGAAAGCAGGGACAAATAAACGCTTGAGTTCCAGGCCTTTGGAACTAGTTAAGATCTGTTAGAAAAGAAAGATTTAAACAATTTTTGAAAGCCCTGAAAATTATGTTCCTAAATCTTTTACCTAAATGGAAATATGTATTATCTTCATTAGGAAGAATATATGTGGAAGTAATCAACAAACTGAACTAGTTAGGAAGCAGTGTATTTTAGCCAATAATGAACCTTAACCTTTGCAGGGTTAGCACATGGAAATCGTTATTATATACTAGCAGATACAGCTATGCCACCATACTTCTTAAGTCAAGGACCAATTCTTCATTATACTAGCGCGTTCTGATTTTCACAGTTAATCTTATTTGGTTGCTAAATGCCTTACGTACCTAATGAAATGAAATTTGGGAATTGACTAGCTTAATTTTGCAGTGTGAAGTGGTTCCCTCCTCTTTATTTTAAAACACTTTTTCTCCCCAAATTTTGAAGATATTTTGACTAATTCAAATTTCACATAATTTTAAGAGTACTATAATTTATAAGCTATAGAGGTATGTGATTTGAATGCTTCCTATCTAATGCGACTGGAATTTTTCTCCAATTATAAGAGAGACAAGACCATCATTCTCCAGTTTCAAAAAAAAAAGAATGCAGCTGCTTGCAACAGGAGAACTAAACTAACAGAACATTTAATATTTTGAAAAATATGTCCTGGGGGAAAAGATTCTTCTGTTTAAAAAGATATTAAATTATTTAGCTTGGCAGCTCCAGGTTGTGAATATTTTGAGCTCCATCACTATCATTTATTTTTTATCGAGTTCAAATGGAAAAATTGAGAACTTTATTTTGACATGTAGTCCTTTATTAGATATATAAACCTTTAGCTGCAAGGGACTACATGTTGCTGTGAATTACGTAGGCACATTCCGCTTTTAGTGGATCAGTGTTTAATTTTCAAAATTCTCAGCAAATAGCACAGCTGCAGCCAAAAATTCCTGTAGCCCAGATGAAACTAATAGTTCCAGGCTGTGTTGCTGTCATTCATTACTAATCCAGGTATGAGTGCTTACTGTTTTTAATTTTCCTTTTCTGAACTTGAAGGCAGTGTTTGTCTTTTCCCACAAGAAGTCAGTGATAATGTGCCTGAGATTCCAGCAACTGGAGATAGTTGGCCTTTTCCACACTGACACAACTAGACTTTCTTTTAGGTCTAGTATAGATAGCAGTTTGATGATAAACATAAAACAGTGGGAGACAGGCACATAGTAGGGTATTAAGGAAAAACAAGAATGTATTAGGGATTTGCCCCTAATTTTTGGAAGCTGGTGTCATGGAAAGCATCTGTTCCCTACCGTACGATATCCATTGATGGCACTTGCCATTTGGGCAAGAATATTGAGTTAACTGGACAATATGTTTTTATGTTTATTATAATTTGTTTTTTTTGTTTTTTTTTTTTTGAGATGGAGTCTCACTCTGTCACTCAGGCTGGAGTGCAGTGGCTCAATCTTGGCTCACTGCAACCTCTGCCTCCTGTTTCAAGCAGTCCTCCTGCCTCAGCCTCCCGAGTAGCTGGGATTACAGGTGCATGCCACCATGCCTGGCTACTTTTTGTATTTTAAGTAGAGAGGGGTTTCACCATGTTGGCCAGGCTAGTCTTGAACTCCTGACCTCATGTGATCCACCTGCCTCGGCCTCCCAAAGAGCTGGGATTACAGGTGTGAGCCACTGTGCCCAGCCTCTTATAATTATTATTAGTAATAGAACTTTCAGAAACATTCAAAATGTTATCATCAATTATTCTATTCAAATCAGACCAGAATGGATTCATTTTGCATTTTAAAATGTCTTAATTGACACTTAAAAACTGTGAATTTCAGCTAGTCAGGAGGCTGAGGTGGGAGGATCCCTTAAGCCTAGAGTTTGAGGCTGTAGTATACCATGATCACATCTGTAAATAGCTACTGCATTGCAGCCTAGGCGACATAGTGAGACTACATATCTAAAAAAAAGAAAAAGAAAAAAACAGTGTGATATAGAATGAAGAATAAAGATTGTAGACTTTGGAATTGGACAAAAGTTGGAAGCATTCCCCTTGAAATCTGGCACAAGACAAGGATGCTATCTCTCACCACTCCTATTCAACATAGTATTGGAAGTTCTGGCCAGGATAATCAAGCAAGAGAAAGAAATAAAGCATATTCAAATAGGAAGAGAGGAAATCAAACTGTCTCTGTTTGCAGATGACATGATCCTATATCTAGAAAACCCCATTGTCTCAGCCCAAAAGCTTCTTAAGCTGATAAGCAACTTCAGCAAAGTCTTAAGATACAAAAATCAGTGTGCAAAAATCACAAGCATTTCTACACACCAACAATCGACAAGCAGAGAGCCAAATCATGAATGAACTCCCATTCACAGTTGCTACAAAGAGAATAAAATACCTAGGAATACAGCTAACAAGGGAAGTAAAGGACCTCTTCAAGGAGAACTACAAACCACTGCTCAAGGAAATCAGAGGACACAAACAAATGGAAGAACATTCCATGCATATGGATAGGAAGAATCAATATCATGAAAATGGCCATACTGCCTAAAGTAATTTATAGATTCAATGCTATTCCCATTAAACAAGCATTGACATTCTTCACAGAATTAGAAGAAACTATTTAAAAATTTGTATGGGACCAAAAAAGAGCTCATGTAGCCAAGACAGACCTAAGCAAAAAGAACAAAGCTGGAATCATCTGTTAGCAGACTTCAGACTTCAAACTGTACTATAAGGCTGTAGTAACCAAAACAGCATGGCACTAGTACAAAAACAGACACATAGACCAGTGGAACAGAATACAGAACTCAGAAATAAGACTGCACATCTACAACCATCTGATCTTTGACAGACCTGACAAAAACAATCAATAGGGAAAGAATTCCCTATTTAATAAATGGTGCTGGGATTACTATTATCTATAGTATCTATACTAGCCCTAAAAGAAAGTCTAGTTGTGTTTCATATGCAGAAAATTGAAAGTGGACCCCTTCCTTATACTTTATACAAAAAATTAACTAAAGATGTATCAAAGACTTAAATATAAAACCAAAAGCCATAACAACCCTAGAAGAAAATCTAGGCAATACCATTTAGGACACAGGCACAGGCAAAGATTCCATGATGAAATCACCAAAAGTAATTGCAACAAAAGCAAAAATCGACAATTGGGATCTAGTTAAACTAAAGAGCTTTTGCACAGCAAAAGAAAGTATCATCAGAGTGAACAGGCAACCTGTAGAGTGGGAAAAAAATTTTGCACTCTATCCACCTGATTAAGGTCTAATATCCAGAATCTACTAGGAACTTAAACAAATTTACAGGAAAAAAACAACCCTATTAAAAAGTGGGCAAAGGACATGAACAGACACTTCTCAAAAGGAGACATTCATGCAGCCAACAAACTTTTGAAAAAAAGCTTAATATCACTGATCATTAGAGGAATGCAAATCAAAACCACAATGAGATACCATCTCATACCATTCAGAGTGGTGATTATTAAAAAGTCCAGAAACAACAGATGCTGGCAAGGTTGCAGAGCCATAGGAACAGTTTTACATTGTTGGTGGGAATGTAAATTAATCCAACCATTGTGGAACAAAGTGTGATGATTCCTCAGAGATCTAGAACCAAAATACCATTTGACCCAGCAATCCCATTACTGGGTATATACCCAAAGGAATATAAATCATTCTGTTACAAAGTTACATGCACACATTTGTTCATTGCAGCACTGTTCACAATAGCAAAGACATGGAATCAACCCAAATGTCCATCAATGATAGACTGGATAAAGAAAATGTGATACATATACACCATGGAATACTATGCAGCCATAAAAAGGAACGAGATCATGTCTTTTGCGGAGACATGGATGGAGCTGGAAGCCATTATCCTCAGCAAACTAACACAGGAATAGAAAACCAAACACCGCATGTTCTCACTTACGAGTGGGAGCTGAACAATGAGAACACACAGACAAAGGGAGGGGAACTGCACACACTGGGGCCTGTCAGGAGGTGGGGTTGGGGGAGGGAGAGCATTAGGAAAAATAGCTAATGCATGCTGGGCTTAATACCTAGGTGATGGGTTGATAGGTGCAACAAACCACCATGGCACATGTTTACCTATGTAACAAACCTGCACATCCTGTGCATGTACCCCAGAACTTAAAATTTTAAAAAGCAGTAATTAAAATTCTCAGAGATAAGAAAAGATATTGTATCCACAGAAGAATAACAGGATACTTTAGATGGGATCATTCAAAGAATAAATAAAGGCTTTTGGATATTTCAAAAATTGTTAATTCAGTAGAAGTGTTGGGAGATAAATTTGAGACTATCTTCCCAAAAGCAGATTTAAAAAGACTAAGAGATAGAAAATAAAGTGGAGATGTAAGATAAAAGAAAATACAATTAGAGGAAAACTATGCTCTCCAATATTTGACCAGTAGAAGGAGTTCCAGATAGAGTTTGGGATGAATTAGTTCTCCTAGTTGACCTATAACCTAGACTGTAAATTCTGGAATGTCGGGGAATATGTTGTTGGTCTTGTTCACTATTTATTCATTGTCTGTCACAGTCTGTGCACATACTAGGTCTTCAGATATGTTGACTGAAATTATTCTTGTATCTTGTTGAGAAGAGGCATAGAAAAACTAAGCAAATTTTTAAAAAGAGGCAGCTAATCAGAAGGAAACCTTTTTTCAATAAAGGAAATTCATTTCTTCTTTTTTTCTGTTTTGTTTTGTTTTGTTGAGATGGAGTTTTGCTCTTGTTGCCCAGGCTGGAGTGCAATGGCGCGATCTCGGCTCACCACAACCTCTGCCTCCCAGATTCAAGCGATTATCCTGTCTCAGCCTCCCGAGTACTGGGATTAAGGCATGTGCCACCAGGCCCGGCTAATTTTGTATTTTTATTAGAGACAGGGTTTCTCCATGTTGGTCAGGCTGGTCTTGAACTCCCGACCTCAGGTGATCTGCCTGCCTCGGCCTCCCAAAATGCTGGGATTACAGGCATGAGCCACCGTGCCTGGCCCCATTTATTCTTTAAGTGATTCACTTGGGAATAATATTTAGATAGTCATCATAATGTAAAACACTAAATATTGATTTAGCCAACAATCGTGGTGTGACAATATTGAGAAAGCAGGGAAGAAGAATGCTACAGGAGAGCGAAATCCACATCATCCATAGTAGAAAGCCAATACGTAATGCCTGAGATATTAAATTTTAAAAAGCAGTTACAGGCATGTTAGAGATAGCTGAAATAGTTGAAAGTGATTGCTAGGGCTGGGTGCGGTCACTCACGCCTGTAATCCCAGCACTTTGGGAGGCCGAGGCAGGCAGATCATGAGGTCAGGAGTTTGAGACCAGCCTGGCCAATATGGTGAAACCCCGTCTCTACTAAAAATACAAAAATTAGCCGAGCGGGGTAGTGTGTGCCTGTAGTCCCAGCTATGGGGGGGGGCTGAGGCAGGAGAATCGCTTCAACCCAGGAGGCAGAGATTGCAGTGAGCCGAGATCTCACCACTGCACTCCAGCCTGGGAGACAGAGTGAGACTTTGTCTCAAAAAAAAAAAAAAAAAAAAGGAAGTGATTGCTAGAAAAAAGTGGGGCAGGGGACCACTTTCCGTCTCCATTATATGCCTTGTAGAACTATTTTTAAAACTAAGTGAATTGTTTTGATAAAAATAGAAATTTAAGATATTTAATGGCACCAGGCCACATCATTTTCTGTATTAAGGCCATACTTATCAATGAACCAGAATATGGCTATCCTAGGGCCAGGGTATCTTCTCTTTAGGAAGGTCCTTCTCTTTTTCTCTATTTCCTTTGCCGACTCATCTCTCTTTGGAATTGATATGTTCTTCAGACATAACCATGTGGCTTGGAACACTTAGCCTGTAAGTTCTCTTGTCTATTTTGTGGTGACTTCCTGTTTTAACTCTGAGTTTCTTTCTATGAGATTTTTAAGTCACTTGTGGTTACAGTTACTTTATTGCAACCTTCACGATAAGGCTATTAATGCTTCAGTGCTGTTCCAGTCAGTTATATATTCTAGACTCTAAATTCTGTGAAGTCGGGGATTGTTGGTTTTGTTCACTATTTATTCAGTGGCTAGCTAGTAGTATGTGCACATGATTGAAATTATCCTCATATTTCTTTGAGAAAGAGATTATGTAATGTTTAAGAACATGGCTTTTAGGTTAGACAAACCTGGATTTGAATCCCATCACTATTGCTTGCTAGCCTTGTCACTTAACCTCTTTTCTGAAACCCTCTTTTCTAAGTATTATCACTCTTTGTTTCAAATTAACACCTGAAGGCCCTCTACCTCACAAACGTTTTCACCTTTCGTCATTTGTTATTTCTGATTATTAGCATATTTCAAAACACCACAATAAATTATTAAACTTGCATTTAAAAATAATATGTAACATTAATAAGGCAAGTTATACTTTTTTTTCTGAATTCTCTAGTAATGTTATTACACTATAGGCTATATTAACAACTCATTTTTTAAAGCAAAAACATGTTTCTCAGAAGATAGATTCATTTATTTTTAGGAATGTTTATTGTATAACTTCTCATACAGTGGGGAAAATGTTTACTACTTCATGAGAAAAATGTGTTTTTTATAGGACATTTTTCTCATGAAGACATTGGCTGCATTAAAAGAGAGTAGTAATAAGATAATTTTGCGACCTGTTTTCTGAAAGGCTGAGCAACCCTTTTAAGACTGGGATGTCATCAAGGGTAGGAATCTGTGTTGTGCTTATCACCTCCTTGTCCATTGTCTGGCATGTAGTAAAATCTTAACTGTTGACTGAATGACTGCATGCATGAATGAATTAACCATAGTGTTGCTTTATTTGTTTGTAACTTTTTATTTTGATGTAGTTTAAAACTTAATGAAGAGTTACAAGATTAGTACAAGGAAATCCCATATATTATTAACCCAGATTTATCAATTGTTAACAAAGTTTAAAGTTTTTATATTCATATAATGTTTTTCGGAGTTATTTGAGAATCAGTTGTTGTCATTACACCCTTTTACTCCTAAATACTTTAGTATGTAGTTCCTAAGAACAAGAACATTCTCTTTTATAATAAAACACAGTAAACTTATCAAAATCTAGTAATTTAACATTGATACAATATTTTCTAATCCAGTTTGTTTTCAAATTTGTCCATTGTCTCAATAGTTTTTTTTTGTTTTTTTTTTGAGACAGGACTTTACTCTGTTGCTCAGGCTGGAGTACAGTGGTGCTATTGTGACTCACTGCAGCCTTCACCTTCCAGGCTCAAGTGATCCTCCCATCTCAGCCTCCTAAGTAACTGAGACTACAAGTGTGTGCCACCACACTTGGCTCATTTTTAAATTTTTTGTAGAAATAGAGTCTCCCTATGTTGCCCAGGCTGGTCTTCAACTTATGGGCTCAAGCAACTCCCAACCTTGGCCTCCCAAATTGCAGGGATTATAGTGTGAGCCACTGTGCTCAGCGTCAGTCGTATCTTTTGCAGCTATTTTTTTTCTGTCTGGTACCCAATCCAGGATCACACATTCCATGTAAGTTTCATGTCTCTTTAGCCTTCTTTAATCTGGAACAGTACTCTAGTATTTCTCTTTCTTTCTTGACTTTAACATTTTTTAGAAGAGTTTAAAAAATAATTTTGAAGAATATTCCTAGTTTGGGTTTGTATCATGTATCCTCCTAATTAGATTGAGGTTTTGCAGTTTTGGCCGGAAAACCACAGAAGAGATGCTGTGCTGTTCTCAGTACATCATATCTTTAGGCACATGAGGCCACTTTGCACAAATACGAGCAACTCATCACTTGGTTAAGTTGTATCCACAGGGTATTTCCACTGTAAAGTTGCCGTATTTTCCTTGGTGTAATTTGTGGGGAGAGGGCTGAAGGCGGTGGCTCATACCTGTAATCTCAGCAGTTTGGGAGGCTGAGGTGGGCGGATTGCTTCAGCTCAGGAGTTCAAGAACAGCCTGGCAATACGGTGAAACCTTGTCTCTACAAAAAATACAAAAATTAGCTGGGCATAGTGGCGTGTGCCTGTGGTCCCAGCTACTTGGGAGGGAGGCTGAGGTGAGAGGACCACCCGAGCCCAGGGGTGGGGTGAGGGAGCTCAAGGCTGTGGTGAGCCATGATTCTACCATCGTACTCCGGCATGGGTAACAGATTGAGACCCTATCTCAAAAAAAAAAAAAAAAAAAAAATCTGTGGGGAGATACTTTGAAACTGTAAATGTCTCGTCCCTCATTTATGAAACTTAGACTCAATAATTTTAGCATCTATCATTCGATTCTTCCACATTTATTAGTTGGCATTTTACTATAAGAAAGACCTTCCCTTTATTTTTTATTTATATTTGTTTGAATTCGTAGATACTTATTTTATTCAATGAGTTGTAATCCATTGCTGTCATTAATTATTTTGATGCTTAAGTCATTCCAGATTTGGTCAGTGGGAGTCCCTGCAAACTGTTCCTTTGTCCTTTTGCTTTGTCTTAAATGTTCCTTGAGAATTTTTATCTTTTTTGGTGTAATAAGATATTCTAGGTCCTTCCTGCACTTTTCCTTGTCCAAGCCCTGGAGTCAACTCTTTTTCTGAGATGCCCTGGTTTCTTTTAATGGAGAATGGTATTTTAAAACCAAGATTTAAGTGCTGAGTGTGATCATTGCTACTAATAGCATTGGCTCTAGACTCTCTCAGATCTCAGATCTCAGGGACCAAGCTCAGAAATGTATGTATATGTAAATTAAAGTTTTATATCTAAACTAAGAGTTCATATTGACTCTTCCAGTTCAAATCCAGCACTCCAGGGTTCATTCTAGTTTCTCTCCATATTCACAACTCCCATTTCCAACAGTGAGAAACCTGGCTCCATGGTATTGTTTTGTATCCCAAGTATCTTGTTCAAGCCTTGGCATTAAGTAACTGATATTTGTTTTAAGCATTTGAATGAATGAGTGAATACATAGTTATGGCATTATCTCAGTATGTATTCTCACTGCTGTGACCAATGCTTGGCATTAGGTATTAATAGATGCTAAATAAAACTTTCTTGAGTAAATAGCTCTCTTCTTGCCAATACATTTATTATATATTTTTGAACCACATGAGAAACGACTCTGTAGGAGTCCTCTCATTTTTTTTGGCCATTTAAATATGAACCCTTGTAAATTCAGTTAATATGAACAATCCTTTTTTCAATAAGAAAAAGTCATAAGTAACAATAAAATTGATGTATTAAAAATAATTCTTTTGTTTTTGTTT
Source organism: Pongo abelii (assembly GCF_028885655.2). Taxonomy (NCBI): domain Eukaryota; kingdom Metazoa; phylum Chordata; class Mammalia; order Primates; family Hominidae; genus Pongo; species Pongo abelii. The sequence continues at coordinate 26,584,155 of NC_071985.2, read as the reverse complement.
TAAAAAAACTTTGATATGGGCAACATCATTGAAAAGATTTCAGAATTTCTAATTACGAAAATTGTACCTTAAAGAGTTTGGCACATTTTTCACATTTGTCAGCTCTAGCAATGTGAAATATGTTCTTCATTTGAATTATCTTCCTATACCCCCTGCTGTCAGGCAAAAAGAATTTTCACTTCACTGCTGCTTGTTATTAAGCTGTTATAAACAGGAATGCTTGAAGGTAACTTATGAGCAAATGACTAGAAATTTCTGATAACCTTAAGACTCATTCCCAAATTATATTATTAACTCTGTGAGTAATTTGGGGAAAAACAGTAGGGTTTCATTCACCTGTGCCCTCAAAGGTTATAGAGTTACAATTTAGGACAGCCATTAATGACGCTAACTCTTGAGACAGGTTTTTGTCTGTTTGTTTTTGTTTTGTTATTTTTTTTCCTTAAACCTCAGGAAACGTGGTATATTGTTCTCTCTGATGTAATTAAAACTAACAACTCCTTGCTCATAAACTGATATTTTATTCCTAGAAACTTGCTTAAAAAGGGCCCAATCCTTTTCTATCTTTGCTTTTTCTAGTTACCTAAATTATGTTAAATGTATCATATGCATTATAACTTATGGCATAGAATTCAAAATATATAATTTGTCATGAATCATACTACCAAAGAAGTAGGAAAAGTTGGAAAAGGGGTTAGTTTTATATTAGTAAGACTTTTTCAGAAACTGGCTGGGAATTGATTACTTTTTTTTTAAAGAAAATGTTCTCCAAGATAACATCTTTAGCCCTGTATAGAAACATTTAAGTTGCCCCCTCCCACACTTATAAGAGGGAGTGGGTCTTTTTAAATGAATAGAAAAATCAGAACATTTAAAGCACTTCCATCTTAAAAGCCTTTCCTGTTTAAAGAAAAGCTGAAATGCTGCAATTTATACAAATAGTCTTCTTTTCCTAGATTAAAATTTTAAAAGCAAAGTTCTGTATATATAAGCAAAGATATATTCTGTATCTTTTAAGTGTAGATATTTAAAGGTAAAATCTAAAAATTGTTGTTTAAAAAGTTCTTTTCTGTGGGGCAAAGTGGTTTTGTCATATCATAGATTCCCTGTTCCTAATTTTGGTTTATCTCTGTAAATAGAATTTATTCCAACATCAGTCTAGTACTACTGATTTTTATACACACACACACACACACACACACACACACACACACATACACAGAATAATAACTATAAGAGGCGGGTATATTTGGCATATTTCCCAAATTGTCTTTGCACTTTTAGCCAGTTATGTTTTTGTTTTCCCTTGAATTTTCTCTTAGGGGCCGGCCCCCTGTTGGGTTTTACAGTCATGCAGTATCTTTTTGTAGGAGTACAGATAACCCAGATGACAGTGGGTAAAAGTAACTAAGAGAAAGGAAACTGGCCACCTCAGGTAACTGAGGGTCAGTGTTGACCTCAGTAGGTCGATGTCTAGTTCTCCCTGCTTACTGTTTTCCTCCTTTGAAAAAAAAATGAATGTCGGAGAGAGGGTGAGCAGAGGAACTGTTGGGGTACTCTTTTTCCTGTTCTTTTGGATGGAGCAAATGCCATTTTCTTTATCCTCACCCTCAGCCTTTTTTGTGGCTTCTTTTATTTTTCCCTCTTGCCTTTTATAGGAGAATTGGGCCTCAGATATATGAATAGTACATGATATTCCCGGGATAGTTTTTTTTTTGTTGTTGTTGTTGTTGTTTGAGGCAGAGTCTCACTGGGTCACTCAGGCTGGAGTGCAGTGGTGCAATCTCGGCTCACTGCAACCTCCGCCTCCCAGGTTCAAGCAGTTCTTCTGCCTCAGCCTCCTGAGTAGCTGGGATTATGGGCATGTGCCACCACGCCTGGCTAATTTTTGTATTTTTAGTAGAGACAGGGTTTCACCATGTTGGTCAGGCGGTCTGGAACTCCTGACCTTGTGATCCGCCCCACTCAGCCTCCCAAAGTGCTGGGATTACAGGCATGAGCCACTGCACCCAGCTCCTGGGATAGTTTTGTATTTCCTTCTTCTTTGTATGTTTTTAAGATAAAGATGAAACAAAATCCAGGTATATTTTAACGTCATATATGACCTAAAGTTAGTTATGGATATTAAATAACTCATTGCCACTCCTTTCCTATAAATTTGCAGTTTGGCAAGCTTCTTTGCCACTTGAAGTAAAAACTAATATTCTCTTCTGTCTTTAAGAATGCAGCAGAATACTTGCAAAAAAATACATGAATCTTTTAAAAGACACATAGTAAAAATCTAAATTCAGTCCAATGAAGAAGAGGACTAGTTTAGATTAGAAAACCATCTGAAGTGCAGAATGGTTTAGAATTATACCATCCTAGCAATGCCTAGGGTGGTGTTCATGTTTCTTTTTCACAATTGTATCCCTAGTATCAAGCATCTATTATGTGCAACTGGCACATTTTAAATGCTTGGTAAAGATCTATTGAATGAATCAATGAATCTTAGAAGCTTTTGGTTTACTTCTTAATTTTAGAGATGAAGAAACTTAATCTAGAGACTGAATGGCTTAGGCAGAAGCAGAGCCCAACTGACTCTTGATGGTCATTGAACATTTACTACATTTTTAAAAGAAATCATTTTTATTATTTTCAAGATATGTAATAATTGGAACTAAGCCAAACATATATAATAATGAGATTTTTAGACATGCTGCTTCAATTAATTGACCATTGTAGTTGCGATTAGCATATGCTTTGTCTGTAGATAGGTAATTATAATGTTCTTGTGGAGGTACTTAAGTGGCTTACTTTCTTGAGTTGTTAAAATATTTTTTCTTTTAATATTGTTCATGTGGTTAATTTGTTAGGAAACCCTTTGTGCAAGGTACACAAAGATTCTTTTAGTAAACTCCCCTCTCTGGGCTGTCATAAAGTCTGCATTTGTTAAACAGTATATTATCATTGACTTCAGTGTGGAGGGACTTTAGAGAGTATCTAGTTCAAGCAATTTATTGTTTAGAGGAGGAAATGGACCTCCAGTTAAGTAACTTGTCAATGTCACATCAGTAGTTAGTGGCAAAGCTAGAAATAGAGCCTGGGTTTTATGGTTCTCTGTCAGGTGTATCTTTGTTGTAAATAATTGACTTCTAACTGCCATATATGACAATGTCTTGGTATAGATTTATATAGGCAATGATATATACTAAAATTTAGGGCTTTGAGGGGCAGCCTTAAATATAAAATTGGTTAAACTAAGCTTTTCTCTACTCCCTAATGCTTAGGCCAATTGGATGTTGCAGAGGGAGTTAGTGAAAGGGAGTTTTAAAGAGAAAGGGGAATTTTAACAGTGTCAGGTTTGGAGCAAACACTTGGAAAGGATCTGAACCTCTATCAAGAGGAGGGTGAATGATTAGGAGGATACTAAATTATGTTATGTCTATACTGTGTAATTTTTTGCAGGTATTAAGAAAAGACTAGATTAGCCAGGCATGGTAGTGTTTGACTATAGTCGCAGCTACTTGGGAGGCTGAAGCAGGAGAATTGTTTGAGCCCAGGAGTTCGAGTCCAGCCTGCGCAACATAGCGAGACCTTCATCTCTTAAAAAAAAAAAAGACTCAAGTAGCTGTGTATTTACTGATTGAAGGCATAGTGATGACAGAAGTGAAAAAGGCAAGTTGCAGAGTAGTATGTGTTATCCCATGAAAAAAATGAAACAAAACTCTACATATGTATATGTGTGTGTATATATGTTTATATATGTATATGTTTACAGATATAATATTTGTATATATTTGAGTGAGCCTGGAGAAATAACCAGGCTAATAACATTCATTATATCATGAAGTGTTTGGGAGCGGAATTATTCATTATATCATTGAAGAATTTGGGAGAGGAATTATTAACTTTTTCTTCATTTATTGTCGTATTATTTAATTTGTTACACGAAGCATCTATTTTGCTGTTAGAGAGATCTAATAAATCCATTTATAGCTTTTTGTATTAATGACTTTTTAAAATGAACTTACAACAGTGATGTCAGTTAGTAGAATTTCCCATAGAAGAAAAATACAGATGATCTGGCTGTGAATTGACTCTACTCTGGTATTTCTAATATACTGAAATTCTTCAATAATAACATATGTACAGAAAGGAGCATATTGAAGCTAATGTTTAGAGGTGCTTTCCCTAAGATCAAAATTTTCAATCGCCTATATTCTTGATTCACATAATGTTAAAAATTTCATTTATTTTAGAAATCTTCTAAAAGATTCATATATATATTTTTGCAACTATATCATATTTAGCAGCAAGCTAATTAAAGTTAACATATTCACCAGTTAAAGATGAATATTGTTTCCGTGCAAAAACAGTTAAGAAATTCTCATAATGCCTTTGATTTAGTTAAGACTTAAACCTTCCTTTTGCCAAGAAATGAATTGCTTAGTGTAATTACAGTTTTTATTTAAAAGAGGAAAAAATAAACTCCTGCATTTTGTGAAGTTTTAAGGCTCTTGAGCCTTCAGTAACCCAAAATAAGTGTAAATGCTCCTGTAATTTTCCAACATTAGGGATGTCTATGGTCTTAAGAGGCTATTTGTTTGTTTTAGATCACAGTTACTAATAAAAGAAAAATATTTTTGGATGTAAATATTTACTAGAAGCCTGTTAGTCATAGATTTCACATAGCACTAACAAAGTTGTTCTTTATATAAAATTTAAATAGCAGTTAAAAAACTGAGAAAAATACCAGTAACAATTTGAGTGTATTTGGAATGGAGAAAACAAAATACCAGCCCTTTTCTCAATTTAGGTGTGTGTGTTATAGTCAGCTACTCTTGGTATAAGTTTCTATTTTTTTCATTATGGCACCACCAAATTAATATCTTTAGTTTGTAACCAAGACTTGATTCAAGCACTACATTTTAACAAGGGAATTCTTTCACTCTGAGGAGCTAGCAAAGCTTGGAGAAACCATGAGCATCTGATCTAAAAACTGGTGGTAACTTTAAGGATTAGTTGATACAGGCTACAAAAGAAGAAAATAAATTGTAGATAATAACATAATTATAAAGAAAAATAGAGGGATTTTATTTTCTTAATCTTTTCTAGCTTTTTAAATGAGACTGTTAAAGAATTCATGAAGAATTCTTACCACCTCTTTTTAAAAATATTATTATTATACTTTAAGTTTTAGGGTACATGTGCACAACGTGCAGGTTTGTTACATATGTATACATGTGCCATGTTGGTGTGCTGCACCCATTAACTCCTCATTTAGCATTAGGTATATCTCCTAATGCTATCCCTCCCCTCTCCCCCCACCCCACAACAGTCCCCGGTGTGTGATGTTCCCCTTCCTGTGTCCATGTGTTCTCTTTGTTCAATTCCCACCTATGAATGAGAACATGTGGTGTTTGGTTTTTTGTCCTTGTGATAGTTTGCTGAGAATGATGGTTTCCAGCTTCATCCATGTCCCTACAATGGACATGAACTCATCATTTTTTATGGCTGCATAGTATTCCATGGTGTATATGTGCCACATTTTCTTAATCCAGTCTATCATTGTTGGACATTTGGGTTGGTTCCAAGTCTTGGCTATTGTGAATAGTGCTGCAATAAACATACGTGTGCATGTGTCTTTATAGCAGCATGATTTATCATCCTTTGGGTATATACCCAGTAATGGGATGGCTGGGTCAAATGGTATTTCTAGTTCTAGATCCCTGAGGAGTCGCCACACCAACTTCCACAATGGTTGAACTAGTTTACAGTCCCACCAACAGTGTAAAAGTGTTCCTATTTGTCCACATCCTCTCCAGCACCTGTTGTTTCCTGACTTTTTAATGATCGCCATTCTGACTGGTGTGAGATGGTATCTCATTGTGGTTTTGATTTACATTTCTTTCACGGCCAGTGATGATGAGCATTTTTTCATGTGTTTTTTGGCTGCATAAATGTCTTCTTTTGAGAAGTGTCTGTTCATATCCTTCACCCACTTTTTAATGGGGTTGTTTGTTTTTTTCTTGTAAATTTGTTTGAGTTCATTGTAGATTCTGGATATTAGCCCTTTGTCCGATGAGTAGATTGCAAAAATTTTCTCCCATTCTGTAGGTTGCCTGTTCCCTCTGGTGGTGGTTTCTTTTGCTGTGCAGAAGCTCTTTAGTTTAATTAGATCCCATTTGTCAATTTTGGCTTTTGTTGCCATTGCTTTTGGTGTTTTAGACATGAAGTCCTTGCCCATGCCTGTGTCCTGAATGGTATTGCCTAGGTTTTCTTCTAGGGTTTTTATGGTTTTAGGTCTAACGTGTAAGTCTTTAATCCATCTTGAATGAATTTTTGTATAAGGTGTAAGGAAGTGATCCAGTTTCAGCTTTTTACATATGGCTAGCCAGTTTTCCCAGCACCATTTATTAAATAGGGAATCGTTTCCCCATTTCTTGTTTTTGTCAGGTTTGTCAAAGATCAGATAGCTGTAGATATGTGGTGTTATTTCTGAGGGCTCTGTTGTGTTCCATTGGTCTATATCTCTGTTTTGGTACCAGTACCATGCTGTTTTGGTTACTGTAGCCTTGTAGTATAGTTTGAAGTCAGGTAGTGTGATGTCTCCAGCTTTGTTCTTTTGGCTTAGGATTGACTTGGCAATGTGGGCTCTTTTTTGATTCCATATGAACTTTAAAATAGTTTTTTCCAATTCTGTGAAGAAAGTCATTTGTAGCTTCTTGGGGATGGCATTGAATCTATAAATTACCTTGGGCAGTATGGCCATTTTCACGATATTGATTCTTCCTACCCATGAGCATGGAATGTTCTTCCATTTGTTTGTATCCTCTTTTATTTCATTGAACAGTGGTTTGTAGTTCTCCTTGAAGAGGTCCTTCACATCCCTTGTAAGTTGGATTCCTAGGTATTTTATTCTCTTTGAAGCAATTGTGAGTGGGAGTTCACTCATGATTTGGCTCTCTGTTTGTCTATTATTGGTGTATAAGAATGCTTGTGATTTTTGCACATTGATTTTGCATCCTGAGACTTTGCTGAAGTTGCTTATCAGCTTAAGGAGATTTTGGGCTGAGACGATGGGGTTTTCTAGATATACAATCATGTCATCTGCAAACAGGGACAATTCGACTTCCTCTTTTCCTAATTGAATGCCCTTTATTTCCTTCTCCTGCCTAATTGCCCTGGCCAGAACTTCCAACACTATGTTGAATAGGAGTGGTGAGAGAGGGCATCCCTGTCTTGTGCCAGTTTTCAAAGGGAATGCTTCCAGTTTTTGTCCATTCAGTATGTTATTGGCTGTGGGTTTGTCATAGATAGCTCTTATTATTTTGAGATACGTCCCATCAATGCCTAATTTATTGAGAGTTTTTAGCATGAAGCGTTGTTGAATTTTGTCAAAGGCCTTTTCTGCATCTATTGAGATAATCATGTGGTTTTTGTCTTTGGTTCTGTTTATATGCTGGATTACGTTTATTGATTTTCATATGTTGAACCAGCCTTGCATCCCAGGGATGAAGCCCACTTGATCATGGTGGATAAGCTTTTTGATGTGCTGCTGGATTCGGTTTGCCAGTATTTTATTGAGGATTTTTGCATCAATGTTCATCAAGGATATTGGTCTAAAATTCTCTTTTTTTGTTGTGTCTCTGCCAGGCTTTGGTATCAGGATGATGCTGGCCTCATAAAATGAGTTAGGGAGGATTCCCTCTTTTTCTATTGATTGGAATAGTTTCAGAAGGAATGGTACCAGCTCCTCCTTGTACCTCTGGTAGAATTTGGCTGTGAATCCATCTGGTCCTGGACTTTTTTTGGTTGGTAAGCTATTAATTATTGCCTCAATTTCAGAGCCTGTTATTGGTCTATTCAGAGATTCAACTTCTTCCTGGTTTAGTCTTGGGAGAGTGTATGTGTTGGGGAATTTATCCATTTCTTCTAGATTTTCTAGTTTATTTGCGTAGAGGTGTTGATAGTATTCTCTGATGGTAGTTTGTATTTCTGTGGGATCAGTGGTGATATCCCCTTTGTCATTTTTTATTGTGTCCATTTGATTCTTCTCTCTTTTCTTCTTCATTAGTCTTGCTAGCGATCTATCAGTTTTGTTGATCTTTTCAAAAAACCGGCTCCTGGATTCATTAATTTTTTGAAGGGTTTTTTGTGTCTCTATTTCCTTCAGTTCTGCTCTGATCTAAGTTATTTCTTGCCTTCTGCTAGCTTTTGAATGTGTTTGCTCTTGCTTCTCTAGTTCTTTTAATTGTGATGTTAGGGTGTCAATTTTAGATCTTTCCTGCTTTCTCTTGTGGGCATTTAGTGCTATAAATTTCCCTCTACACACTTCTTTGAATGTGTCCCAGAGATTCTGGTATGTTGTGTCTTTGTTCTTGTTGGTTTCAAAGAACATCTTTATTTCTGCCTTCATTTCATTATGTACCCAGTAGTCATTCAGGAGCAGGTTGTTCAGTTTCCATGTAGTTGAGCAGTTTTGAGTGAGTTTCTTAATCCTGAGTTCTAGTTTGATTGCACTGTGGTCTGAGAGACAGTTTGTTATAATTTCTGTTCTTTTACATTTGCTGAGGAGTGCTTTACTTCCAACTATGTGGTCAGTTTTGGAATAGGTGTGGTGCTGAAAAGAATGTATATTCTGTTGATTTGGGGTGGAGAGTTCTGTAGATGTCTATTAGGTCTGCTTGGTGCAGAGGTGAGTTTAATTCCTGGATATCGTTGTTAACTTTCTGTCTCGTTGATCTGTCTAATGTTGACAGTGGGGTGTTAAAGTCTCCCATTATTATTGTGTGGGAGTCTAAGTCTCTTTGTAGGTCACTAGGGACTTGCTTTATGAATCTGAGTGCTCCTGTATTGGGTACATATATATTTAGGATAGTTAGCTCTTCTTGTTGAATTGATCCCTTTACCATTATGTAATGGCCTTCTTTGTCTCTTTTGATCTTTGTTGGTTTAAAGTCTGTTTTATCAGAGACTAGGATTGCAACCCCTGCCTTTTTTTGTTTTCCATTTGCTTGGTAGATCTTCCTCCATCCCTTTATTTTGAGCCTATGTGTGTCTCTGCCCATGAGATGGGTTTCCTGAATACAGCACACTGATGGGTCTTGACTCTTTTTCCAGTTTGCCAGTCTGTGCCTTTTAATTGGAGCATTTAGCCCATTTACATTTAAGGTTAGTATTGTTATGTGTGAATTTGATCCTGTCATTATGATGTTAGCTGGTTATTTTGCTCATTAGTTGATACAGTTTCTTCCTAGCCTTGATGGTCTTTACAATTTGGCATGTTTTTGCAGTGGCTGGTACCGGTTGTTCCTTTCCATGTTTAGTGCTTTCTTCAGGAGCTCTTGTAGGGCAGGCCTGGTGGTGACAAAAGCTCTCAGCGTTTGCTTTTCTGTAAAGTATTTTATTTCTCCTTCACTTATGAAGCTTTGTTTGGCTGGATATGAAATTCTGGGTTAAAAATTCTTTTCTTTAAGAATGTTGAATATTGGCCCCCACTCTCTTCTGGCTTGTAGAGTTTCTGCTGAGTGATCAGCTGTTAGTCTGATGGGCTTCCGTTTGTGGGTAACCCGACCTTTCTCTCTGGCTGCCCTTAACATTTTTTCCTTCATTTCAACTTTGGTGAATCTGACAATTATGTGTCTTGGAGTTGCTCTTCTCGAGGAGTATCTTTGTGGCGTTCTCTGTATTTCCTGAATTTGAATGTTGGCCTGCCTTGCTAGATTGGGGAAGTTCTGCTGGATAATATCCTGCAGAGTGTTTTCCAACTTGGTTCCATTCTCCCCGTCACTTTCAGGTACACCAGTTAGATGTAGATTTGGTCTTTTCACATAGTCTCATATTTCTTGGAGGCTTTGTTCATTTCTTTTTATTCTTTTTTCTCTAAACTTCTCTTCACACTTTATTTCATTCATTTCGTCTTCCATCACTGATACCCTTTCTTCCAGTTGATCGCATCGGTCACTGAGGCTTGTGCATTCGTCACGTAGTTCTCGTGCCTTGGTTTTCAGCTCCATCGGGTCCTTTAAGGACTTCTCTGCATTGGTTATTCCAGTTATCCATTCGTCTTTTTTTTTTTTCAAAGTTTTTAACTTCTTTGCCATTGGTTCAAACTTCCTCCTTTAGCTCGGAGTAGTTTGATCTTCTGAAGCCTTCCTCTCTCAACTCATCAAAGTCATTCCCGATCCAGCTTTGTTCCGTTGCTGGTGAGGAGCTGCGTTCCTTTGGAGGAGGAGAGGCACTCTGATTTTTAGAGTTTCCTGTTTTTCTCCTCTGTTTTTTCCCCATCTTTGTGGTTTTATCTATCTTTGGTCTTTGATGATGGTGACGTACAGATGGGTTTTTGGTGTTCTTACCACCTCTTAATACCTACCGTTATTACAACTCTTAGTGAAAATTAGATAATTATCAGGTCAAAGGAACTATTAGTTTACCATTGTAAACGAATTGGTAAACCATTAGTTTACCAATTTGGGGAAGGAGGTGAGTAGAGGATAGAAAATGAGAGAGAATTTGGGGCTTATAATGGGATGGGGTAGGTGAGTGACTTTAGCTTGGGCCTTAAATTCATGATGTGCCTTAAATTTAGATTTTTGCCTGTAATCTTAGCTACTTGGGAGCCTGAGGCAGGAGAATCGCTTGAACCCAGGAGGCGGAGATTGCAGTGAGCCCAAACTGCCACTGTACTCCAGCCTGGGTAACAGAGTGAGACTCCTTCTCAAAAAAATAATTTAAAAAAATTTTTTAAATATCCCCAATTTAGTTTTTATATACACTTGTGTTTTTTTGTATGTGTATTAAAGACATTAAACTATAAAATATGCTACAAATTATTGTGACTCTTATTTTGGCTTTCCCCCCCCCCCTTTTATATGTAGGGAACCAGAGCCTCTCTTGACTTCTGAAAGGGACAAAGAGAATTTTAGATAGAAAATAGCATCAGAAAGTTCTGGTGTGGTGGCTCATGCCTGTAATCCCAGCACTTTGGGAGGCTGAGGTGGGCGGATCATGAGGTCAGGAGTTCGAGACCAGTCTTGCCAACATGGTGAAACCCTGTCTCTACTAAATTAAAAAAAAAAAAAAATTAGCCGTGTGTGGTGGTGCATGCCTGTAATCCCAGCTACTTGGGAGGCTGAGGCAGGAGAATCGCTTGAACCCAGGAGGTGGAGGTTGCAGTGAGCCAAGATTGTGCCGTTGCACTCCAGACTGGGCAACAAGAGAGAAACCACATCTCAAAAAAAAAAAAAAGAAAGAAAGAAAGAAAAAGAAAATAGCATCAGAAAACATTTATTAGATGCCTGTTATGAATTAACATTAAACGAGTTTTAACTCTTGCCACTATTGTATTTTAAGATATGTACCTGACTCTAAAGTTTTCCTGAAAAAAAAAAAAATGTACAAACAGCCAGGGAAATTCTGAAAAGGAGAGTTGCTGAGGGAAACTTGATCTATCAGAGGACAAAATGCGGGTAATAACAGTATCTGCCTCTTATGGTTGTCATAAGGCTTAAAAGGTATTATTTATTTAAAATTCTTAGGACATCTGCCACAGAAAAATGTTTAATAAATTTTTAACTGCTATTCTTACTTCCCTGATTTAGATATTCATTTTATTTCATAAACATTAATTGTGTGTGGTGAGGTATGACTGTGGTCAGTCATGGTGGAGGAAAAGGAGAGTAAGATTCAGCTTCTGGAGTATATAGTGTGATACCCCTTAAATCTTCAATAAAGATAACTATAAATTAAGCAGAGTAGCAACACTTTGGTGAACAGTTTTTCATTTTCTACGCACATATCTTTCTTCCCAGACATTTCACTTCTTAGTGAAATACAGGGGAGTCATTCCTACATATGTGTAAGGAGACAGAAAGGTTCACTGCAGCACTGTCTGTAATTGTAAAATATCAAGACTACCTAAATGCCCATCAAAAAAGAAGAGGTAAAGAAATTTTAATGTCTTTATACTGTGGAATAAAATTGGGCAGTTCAGAAGAACAAAGTAGAGCTGTGTATGAATATAAATTTCAAAAACAGCATTGAGCAGAAGAGTTGCAGAATTATAGATATCGTCTAATACTATTTGTACAAAGTTGGAAGACATGCAAAGGAATACATGCATTGTTTATGGATACACAGGTAGTAATAGTGTAAGACATTCATGGGATGAAAACTACAAATTTGGGATAATGATAACCTCTTTAGAAGAAAGAAAGGGAATAGGATTCCAGAACATTCCTTGGGGAAACTCCATTGTACTTGTTATGTTTTATTTAAAAAGAGAAAAAGCAAATAAGACAAAATGTTAAGATTTTATAAATCTGGAAGGAGAATACATGGGTATTCGTATTAGTCTCTTTATCTTATGTTTGAAATATTGCATGCAAATTAAGATGATTATATGAACATGTTGTGAAAACAGCAAAGAGAGAGAAAGAACCAGGCCTCTGGAGTCAGAGGGGCATGGATTTGTTCTGTCTCTGCTTCTTCCTGATTCTGGCTTTGGGAGAGCTGCTTTACCTCTCTGAGCTTATTACCTCATCTATAAAATGGGGATGATAATGTCTTCATCCCAGTTTGTTGTGAGGAATAAATAGCTTATCCAAAATGCCTTTGTGTTAGTCTGTTTTCACACTGCTGATAAAGATATACCCGAGAGTGGGAAGAAAAAGAGGTTTAATGGATTTACAGTTCTGCATGGCTGGGGAGGCCTCACAATCATGGCGGAAGGCAAAGAGGAGCAACTCACCTCTTACGTGGATGGCGGCAGGCAAAGAGAGAGAGATTGTGCAGGAGAACTCCTATTTATAAAACCATCAGATCTCATGAGACTTATTCACTATCACAAGAACAGTATGGAGGAAAATGCTCCCATGATTCAATTATCTCCTACAGGGTCCCTCCCACACACTTGGAAATTATGGGAGTACAATTCAAGATGAGATTTGGGTGGGGACACAGAGCCAAACCATATCAGCCTTTTCTAGTGTTTAGGATCCAGAAGTGCCAAGCACTGGGAATAAAATGTGAACAGCACGGGCATTGTCCTGCCTGTATATAACTTTAGAGTCTAGCAGGGCAGACAGACGATCAACTAATCACCCAAACAAATGTAAATTTTACCTATTATCAGTGTCTTGAAGGACAAGTGCTGTGAATCCCTCTAATAAAGGAGTTTGTGTTGGTTGGGAAGGTCTTGAAAGGCTCCTTGAGAAGAGCCTTGGGGCTGTTTTTTTAAGGAAAAGAGCAGGAACTCGGTGAAGAAGGGAGGGCAGGATGGTCCAACCCAAGGGAACAGCCCTGAGATGTTGTAGGAAGGAGCACAGCCAATAGAAGCTGAAGAGAGGCCAGCGAAATGGAGCAGAGTTCAGTGGGAGAGTGGTGTTGCCAGATAAGGCTGGAGAAGTAGGTATGAGTCAGATCCCACAGAACTCTGTAGTCCCCATTGGGTAATTTGGGATATATGGAAAGGACCATTGGAAGCCACTGACTATTATAGTAAGCTAAAGTTCCCTAAAATCAGTGTGAACAGAAGAAGCAGTGCTTCAAGGACTGTTTGGAAACAGCTTTAAACAATGAGGCATTGTTATGGAGTCCTTGAAAATGATCTGGTGAACTAGTGCAGAGCAATTAGAGCTAGTACTGATAGCTTTTCAAAAGAAGATGAGAGTGAAGATGCAGAAACCAGTGCTGGTCACCCATTGATTCTTTTTTGCCAATAACTGTTCACCCTAATGATTCTTTTAAAAATATGAGATCTTGTTGTAGTACAGATTCTAAGTTTATATGGTTATACACAAAGTTAAAGCCTAAAATGGTAAACGAAGTTGAACTTAGTAATATTGGTTGTACATAATGGAATCTATTTAGAATACTATTAAATTCCTTTTTTAACAGTATACCCTCCAATTGAAGTGCTTAAGATGTTAATATTTTAAGTGTTTTTTGTATATTGATGAATTAAATACTTGCTGAGGGTTTATTATCTCCTAGGCCCCATGTTGTGTATATGGTAAGATCTCCAGGGAGGAGGTCTGCTCAGGGATTAGCTTTAAGGTGAATCATAAAATATTCTCAATATAGGTGCTTGTGTGAAAGATAAGCAATAACAATCAACTACAACACTTTATGGGTAAAGCATTTTTGCAAACCTAAAGTACTGTAGAAATATAACATGTCTATAGGTTTTGTAAGTTTACTTTTGAGAGCAGCACCTTCAAATATTCCTTTTAATTCTTAAAAAGATCTTTAAGGGAGCTTCTGTAATCTTAAAAATTAATTTCAGGAAACCTGAGGTCTGCTCTCTAGCAATAACAATTTTACGTGTAAGGAGATTAAGTATAAATACTTGCTTTTGGAGGTATAAATAAAGGAAGCATTTTAATTAATGCACATTTATTTGGCAGCTTGGTTCTTTGTCTGGTTCTTCGTTTCTTCTTTGGAGCAGTTAGAGTCTGTCCTATAATACATTAGGGGCTTTAACAGTTTTACCTTATACTGAAACTGGCCCTCTTAGGACTTTTGAAGACTCTTATTTTAAATTGTGCTTGTTAGTGTAACGTTTGTTTTAAAAACAAGGTTATTTAATATCTTAAGTGACAGTCCATTCTCTGGCAATGAGACACCTGGCTTAGCTCTGTGTGAAATATTTTTACTTTTCCATTTCGTTTGCCACACAAAATATATTGAGGTTCTTTAAAGCTAAACAATATGGTATACCTATTTATCACTCTTGGGAATGTTTAGCATTGGCTGTTAAAAATGAGGAGTACTGTGGTGTGAAGGAGGTGGTAATGAGGAAATGAATGAAATATGTCCTGTTTCTTTTTTTAGTAACTTCATGTGATGTTATGTGATGTCGTGAAGAATGGCAAAGATATTTTGGAAATTATATAAAGAATATTCATATATCATAGAAATTTCTATTTGAATAAAATGTGATTGTGTACATTTCTGTAGGTTATGAAGAATATCTTTTAATCTTTGTCATTTTTAAGACAAAACTTATAAATAAAAAAGATGTAAGGCAAGTTATTAATACTGTAGTTGGGTGAAGAAAGATAAAGTAATATACGTAAATATAAATTGTTAAAAACACGGATTGACAAGAAAAAGACCAAAGTCTTAATGGGCAAAAAGGCAATTCACTCAACAAGACATACATTACTACATTAAAAAGAATTTAATTTCTCTACTAATCAAAGAAATGTAAGTTTAAAATAAAATAATGTTAAGATTAACAAAATACATTTTAACACTATATTGTTGAAAATTTGTTGAAATGAGCATTCATACATTGCCTGTGGAAATATAGAGGAGCATGACATTAAATAAAAAACTTTATGTTTGAAAACTCCACTTTGACGACTCTTGAGGAAATAACAAGTATGCAAAAAAAAAAAAGTCTTGCATCAAAGGTATTACCATTCATCATAATTCATGACTGAAATACCTTTTTATAATAACAAAAATCAGAAGCAATCAAAATGTTTAATCGTAGGGGGAATGTTTAAATAAATTATGAGATATCTGTACCCATTACAATTTACACTTATGGGGATTAACTTGAGAAAGTGATTGTTATGCTATTAGTGGAGAAAAAGCAGGATGTACAATCTCAGTTATATTTTAAAAAGAGAAATAAACATGGGCATATAAAAAAGATTGGAAATATATACATCAAGATGTTAAGAAGGTATTTTGGGCATTGAGATCATGGGTGACTGTTATTTCATGGTTCATGCTTTTCTGTGTGGTCTAATTTTTCTTCAGTTTGCATGTACTACTTTTGTAATCGGAAAGTACATGAATGTTATATAAAATCACTTCTAGAGCTGTGATCACACTGCTAAACTCCAGCCTGGATGACACATTGAGACCACCTCTCAAAAAATAAAATAATGAAATTAAAATAAAATCCCTTCTACAATGACCTTTCAATGCTAGGGAATGCAGCCTGCACAGGCCTTTGCAGCAGATTTCTATTCACGGAAAGCTGTTTATCACAGGTAAAAATTTAGGTCTTTCAAAGAGTGGGCAACATGTTCCTTTTTGAATGAATCACCTAAGAATAAAGATGGTTCTGGAGGAACGTGTTGATTTCCTGTGTGGCGAGAGAAGACTACATGTAACTTGGTGGTCAGTCATCTTAAAATAAAATGCCTGGGCCAGACATGGTGACTCATGCCTGTAATCCTAGTGCTTTGGGAGGCTGAGGCAGGAGGATTACTTGAGGCTAGGAGTTCAAGACCAGCCTGGGCAACATGGCAAAACCTTGTCTCTATAAAAAGTATAAATATTAGCTGGGTGTGGCGGTGTGCACCTCTGGTCCTAGCTACTCTGGTGGCTGAGGCAGGAGGATCACCTGAGCTTAGGGGTTCATGGCTGCAGTGAGCTGTGATTGCACCATTGTACTACAGGCTGAGCAACAGAACAAGACCCTGTCTCCAAAAAAACAAAGGTCTGGAAGAGTTTTAGAAAAGTGTTATAAATAGGAAAATTAATTTTTAACTTGTTTGACCTTGACAGGCCTACTATATATCTCTAAAGCAGAACTTGTCAATATCTTTTAGAATTTTTTTATTTTTTAATTTTTTTTGAGACACAGTTTCGCTCTTGTTGCCCAGGCTGGAATGCAGTGGCGCCATCTTGGCTCACTGCACCCTCTGCCTCCCAGGTTCAAGCAGTTCTTCTGCCTCAGCCTCCCGAATAACTGGGATTACAGGCATGTGCCACCACGCCTGGCTAATTTTGTATTTTTAGTAGAGATGGAGTTTCTCCATGTTGGTCAGGCTGGTCTGAAAACCCCCGACCTCAGGTGATCCACCCGCTTTGGCCTCCCAAAGTGCTGGGATTACAGACATGAGCCACCGCGGCTGGCCTAGAATTGTTGATAAAGTAGCGCTTTAGTTGCTGACATTAATGGATTTTAAGGAAGTGTTAATAACAAGATGTTCAGATGGGGTGTTTTTGTTTTTTCTTCCTTCAGTTCTCTTTACATTATGAGGTAAGAGCCATGCTTGCAGCTTTATAATGGATTCGTTGGAAAGGGCCTACTGGCATGAGGTAGAGTTTGAGATTGTAAAATTGGCAACATATTATTTTCAGTTGTTTCAGTTGCTTGAAGATTATTACGGGTCATTTTTGCCTTTAGTTCTGGTTTAAAGGAAAAATATTGCCTTGACAATCTTTAATTCTAAATTTGGAAAGGACATAAAGATATTCTTATACTAAAAAGAATGGGCCAAAACAATTGTTAAGTACCTTCATATATATTTATGTATATGTCTGTGTGTGTTTGTGTATTTGACATGTACACATAACTTAATACCATTGCATTGAATCGAAACATTTAAAAAGGCAGTTAACAAAACTGGACCAACAAAAGGGAAATTTTGAGGTGGAGAGGGGTATGGACTTTAACAATTAAAATTTAGAAAAATAGCAGATATTTTCTTTTCTATAGAATTGGAACTTTGACAAAGCTTTAAAGCAATATGCCATGAACATACAAGAAATTACCTGATTTCAATATGAAATGGACATGGAGATGTTTTAGATTTTCATAATTTATTTCATTATGGACTGTTTACCATATGTATTCATGTTGTGAGATAATCAAGAATAAAATACACTACAAAGAACAATCATTTTATTTTTCAATGATTTTATCTCATTTTTTATCGTTCAGCCTCTCAATTCCTTCTTGAAGGCGTGAGAATTTTTCTTCACTACTAGACGGTTATTCCAGTCATCTGCACTACAAAGGAGTGGTTTCTCATTCTATTTTAGTAATCTGGGAATGGCAAATATTTAGAGGAACTCTAATACAATGGCAGAAGGAGAAGGAAATTAAAGTTTGATGGGTTCTTCTCTTCTCTGCATTAGATTTAAAAGAATTTTTGTCTAGAAATATTGCAAATTTGCAGGTTAATTTAAAGGGACATTTTTCTCTTTGTAACTTTATGAATAAATGGAGAAAAATATTCTCTGTATGTTTCCTTTGTTCCAGTTTTAAATTTTCCTTTATTATATGTTTTACTTTTAGGTCATTTCCCGTTTTTCTGACTTGGTTTTATATGGAATTTGACAGAACAAAGAAAGCATTTAATGATGGAATTATATAAATTCTTTATCTTCTATGACAGGCTAAACTTACTGGAAATAAATGTTGATGACAATTAAGATTATATTAAATATCTGCAGAATGTATTTGTATAAATGCTTAGAAATTAATATACACTGAAGAAATATTAAAAAGTATTAGAGAAGCTAAAAAATAAATTTTTACAAATGAAAATTTTCAGAGAGCATCTTGAGATCTGTTATATGTAAATTATGATTAGATCAACCTTTAGAATATATATAATCTCCATATAGTGAAGAAACTTATGAGATAGTACTAGTCATAAAAGAAATGCCAGTTCAAATAAGGTAGGAAAATAATTTCATGTGTTTTTAACTAACATTTTTTGTTTTTAAACATATTAAGGCCCAAATTTGTCTGGGTGTAGGATTTAGAGGGCAATTTGGTAATACAATTTAAGTATCATAAAAATGTTCATACTCTTTAACCCATTAATTCCAAGCATAAAAATTAATCCTAAAAAAAAAATTTAGAAGCAGTAACAGTACCACCACCACCACCAACGATGTACATATATACAAAGTTTTTATAGAAACATTATTTTTTTCAATTTCCACATATTTCAAAATAAAGATGGCTGGGCATGGTGGCTCACGCCTGTAATCCCAGCACTTTGGGAGGCCGAGGTGGGCTGATCACGAGGTCAGGAGTTTGAGACCAGCCTGGCCAACATGGTAAAACCACGTCTCTACTAAAAATACAAAAATTGCTGGGCGTGGTGGCACATGCCTATAATCCCAACTGCTCAGGAGGCTGAGGCAGGAGAATCTATTGAACCCAGGAGGTGGAGGTTGCAGTGAGCCAAGATCGTGCCACTGCACTCCAGCCTGGCGACAGAGCGAGACTCTGTCTCAAAATAAATAAATAAATAAATAAATAAATAAAGATTATACATTGTTTAGAGACAAGCTGTTCAAGAATTTTAAGAAAGAGTTGCACAGGCATAAGCATACACAGGTTTGTTAATTATACACATATGGTGGTAAGTGCTTGCAAAAAGATCTGTTAAAATATATACTAGGCTCTGGAAGTATACGCTGTATAGTGTTACAATTCTATACTTAAAACAAGGAAAACTGACAGTATACTGTGTTTGCTTACAAGCAGACAAAATGCAAAATACACCTGTACAAAAATAGAAGGCATTCCATTTATATTTTATAAGGTGAGAGGGGCTCTGATTGTAAGGAAAGCTACTGGACTGACAGCTCTTTGAAGACCAGGACCCATCTTTTCTTATTCATCTTGGTAGCCTAATAGAGTGCCTGTCCTATAACTGACTGTCAGTAGATAATTACTGTTTGGATCTGTTATTCTCTTCTTTAACCGCTGCTGCTGAATAAGTTTCCCGAGCTCCTGCCAGATGACTGAATTTGAATCACTTGGGCTGTCTCCCTTGAAATTCTTATCCCTTCACCTGGCCCAGGGACTTTTTTTTTTTTTTAACTTTTTATTTTGAAATAATTTTAAACTTTCAGAAAACTCACATAGAGTTCCTGGGTTCCCAGCTTTTCTTCATGTTAATATCTTATATAACCATAGCACAATTATTGAAACAAGGAAACTAACATTATTATAATACTATTAATTTCAATTTTGCCAGTTTTTTCACTTATATCCTTTCTCTGGCCCAGATCCGATCCTGGATCCCACACTGTACTAAATTGTTGTGTCTCCTTAGTCTCTTCCAGTCTGTTAATGTGTGATAGTTTCCAGTCTGTCGTTATCTTTCATGACCCTGGCAATTTTAAAGAGCATTTTTTAGGTTTCTTTTGTAAAATGTTCCTCAATTTGGGTATAGCTTATGTTTTCTCATATTTAGATGAAGGCTATGCATTTTTGGCTATGCATCCTACCGAAGGGATGCTGTATAAGTCTTAATGCATCATATGGGGGGTATATGGTGTCCGTATGCCTTATTGGTGATGTTAATTTTGACTACTTGGTTAAGGTGTCTGCCCAGTTTTTACTCTGTGAAGTTATTATTTTTCCCTTCATGATTAATGAGTATCTTTTGCTCACTGATTTTAGCATCCACTGATGGTTCTTGCCTACAATTATTACTATGGTATGTGTCTAATGATGACCATTTATTTATTTATTTATTTATTTATTTATTTGGTGAGATGGAGTCTCGCTTTGTCTCCCAGGCTGGAGTGCAGTGGCGCGATCTTGGCTCACTGCAACCTCCGCCTCCTGGGTTCACGCCATTCTCCCGCCTCAGCCCCCAAGTAGCTAGGACTACAGGTGCCCGCCACTATGCCTGGCTAATTTTGTTTTTGTATTTTTAGTAGAGACGGGGTTTCATCATGTTAGCCAGGATGGTCTCTATCTCCTGACCTCGTGATCTGCCCGCCTCGGCCTCCCAAAGTGCTGGGATTACAGGGGTGAGCCACTGCGCCTGGCCTGTCTAATGATGACTTTTAAATTTCTACATTTCTTCTACATTCAGTAATTGGAAAGCTACTATAAGGAAGATCCATTTCTTCTTCCTCATTTATTTATGTAAGTATGGCCTCATGAATATTTATTTTATTCCATGGGTTATAATCCAATATTGTTATTAATTTATATTTTTGCTTAAATTGTTCCATCTTTGGCCATTGGGAGTTCCTTTGAATTGGCTTTTGTGTCTGTGCACATGTTTTTGAGCACTTCCATACTTTGAAGTACCACAGGATATTCTAAGCTCGTCTTATATTTTCCCAGCACCCACCCTAGAGCTCCAAGGAGCCCTGATTTCTTTTCTTTTTTTCTTTTTTTTTTTTTTTTTTTTGAGACAAGATCTCGCTCTGTCACCCACGCTAGGGTGCAGTGGTGCAATCACAGCTCATTGCAGCCTCTATCTCCTGGGCTCAAGTGATCCTCCTGCCTCAGCCTCCCCAAGTGTTGTGGTATGCACTACAGCTGCATACCACGATACTTAGCTAATTTCCTAATTTTTGGTAGAGGCAGGGTCTTGCTACGTTGCCCAAGCTCCTGGTTTCTTTTATTGAAGAATGGCATTTAAAAACCAAGTCTGAGTGCTAGATGTGCTTCCTGCTCCTTGGTGTCATTGCTTCTAGGTCCTTTGAGTGGGCAGAGTGAGGAAATATACGTATATGTACTAACATGTCCATATATATATATTTGTTTGTGTGTGTGTGTGTATACATACAATTTCAGAATTGCTATCCTGTATCCCTGTGAGAAATAAGTTTACTAACTAGAAGATAATACTTGTGTACAGTTCTTTTTTCTTTCATTTTATAGTATTGTCAAACACTGCTATCTAGAGTTATTTGGGCTTAGTTATTTCCTTATCCACCCTCTTCAGTATGGCTGGGTTATTCACTTTTAATACAATTGGGATCATTTTTTATTGTTTGTATTCAGCTTTGGGTTCATCCTGATTTTACTTCTTTGTTTATTTTGTGAGTATGTGAAACATCACAGTGTTAAGAGTCAGAGCAGTACAAAAAAATTGTACTCAGAAAAGTGGGAAGCTCTTTTTTAAAAGCTTTCCAAATGCTTCCGACATTTCACCTGTTTTCAGTGTGAACTACCCATGGGCTTTGGAGTCATTCAGCCCTGAATTTAAATTCAGCCTCTTATCAGGTATGTAATGTTGGGTAAGCTACTTTCCCTCTCTGAGCTCCTGATTCCTACCTCTAGGGATTGTTGTGGGGATGAGAAAAAATATATATGAAATGTCTATCACAATGCCTGCACAAAGTGGGAGCCAAAGTGATAGCTGTATTCTTTCATATACTCATTTAGCAAATATTAATTGCATTGCTACTACGTACTGAGGCACTGTACTCTCCTAATGATTCAAAATAACTAAGACATAGTTCATGCCTTTGAATAGTTCACATTTTGGGGGGCACATAGCAGTTTTGTAGAAAATACAGTGACCATTTCTTACATTGAAATGCAACATAAGAGGCTAAGATTATAATAAATCATAACTTTTTGAAAGCTTTTCTATAGAAAGCTTAACCAATACAGACTGTATCTCTCTAGTGAACTATTATGATAAAAATCTAGGGAAAGAAATGTATGTCTCTGATTCTCTCAAATATAAGTCATTTTTGGCTTTTAGAAGTGTCTAGATCTCAGACCATTTGAAGTTGAATTTTCTAGTGTGTGCCTGTAAACATGCGTTTAGTATTCTTACATACCAGACACTCAGGTGATTTACATATGCAATATAAACAGTCATCCCTAACTATCTGTGTGGGGTTGGTTTCAGGACCTCTCTGGGATATCAAAGTCTGCAGATGCTCAAGGCCCTGATATAAAGTGGCATAGTATTTGTATATAACCTATTCATATCCTTCTATATACTTTAAATTCTGTTGATTACTTATAATACCCAATGTAATATAAGTGCTATGTAAATAGTTGTTATACTGTATTGTTTGGGGAATAATGACAAGAAAAAAGTCTGTGCACGTTCAGTACAGATGCAATTTTTTAAAAATTATTTTTGATCTGGGTTGGTTGAATACATGGATTTGGAACCCACAGATACAGAGGGCAGCCTGTATATAAATGTCCTAGAACAGTGCTTTTCAATTTTAATGTGCATGTGCATCATCTGGGGATTTTATTAAAAAGCAGATTTGGAGTCAGTAGATCCTGGAAGGGAAACTGAGAATCTGCATTCATAACACTCCCAGCAGGTGCAGTGATTGTGGACCACACTTTGAGTAGTAAGGGTCTTTATTGCACTGACTTTGAAATCATACTTTCTGCCTTTCAATCCCGGTTCTACCACTTATGAAATATGTGCTTATTATTAATGATTAATTTCACTCAATGTGCATATTGTACTTTGAATTGAAGTACTATTGATGTCACCACTAATAGCAGATGAAACATTTTAAATTAACACTTAGCATGTGAAGACAAACCTCATGACTTAGCGATACAGCTAAAGATGTGCTGCTTCTGCTTTGGACCTATATGTTATTTGTGAGATTTTTTTTTTTCACTGTGACAACCACTAAAACTAAGTACCTAAATTAACTGAAATTAGAATCAAACTTGGAAACCACGTCATCATTAAGGGTTAAATCAAGATTTAAAAAGAAGACCAAGAGCAGTGGCTCATGCCTGTAATCCCAGCAGTTGGGGAGGCTGAGGTGGGAGGATCACTTGAGCCAAGGAGTTTGAGACAAGCCTAGGCAACATGGCAAAAACTCATCTTTACAGAAAATACAAAAATTAGCTGGGTGTGTTGGCGCGTGCCTGTAGTCCCAGCTCCTTGTGGGGCTGAGGTGGGAGGATCACATGAGCCGGGGAGGTCATGGCTGCAGTGAGCTCTGATCGCACCACTGCACTCCAGCCTGGACAACAAAGTAAGACCCTGTCTCAAAAAATCAAAGAAAAGAAAAGGACAACATATAATAGTATTATTCTCACTATGTTAATATACAATTAATTAACATAATGTTTTATTGAAAGTTTTGGAAACTTTCATAAATTAGAGTATTTAAAAATATTTTTTGCTTTACCCATCTAGCCTTTTAAAGTTTCTAATTTGTGTGCATATTTGAATGTACCTAATTTCTTGATACAGGAATACTTTCTATAACCTATATTGGGGGTATGTGCTCATGAATGCTTTGCTCATGAAAGGAAGAAAACAAAAGTTTAGATTCTACTACTATGTAGCATAGAAATGATGACTTTCTTTTGGAAAAAGTGTTGAGGGCAGCCGTTGATAGTTTTCCACCTGGATTAAGTAAAAATGTGTTTTTCAGGGTGTTTTCCAGGATATCTGATATTTAGAAGCTTTGTGATCTAGCTTGAATTGGAGGCCCTTCATTTGGGATTAAGCGTCTATGGCAACAAAAGATCCCTACTTCCCCTCAACAACAGAATATAAGAGAGCTCGAACTTTAAGTTATTAGTGTATTACATTAAGTAAATTGATCTAGTCCCAATTAATGAGAGGTCTGGTCTTTAAAATATATTTTAAAAAATTATTATAGTGATATTGCTCTAAGTATAAATGATTAACTCACCCAGGCACTGTGGAAATGTGGGCTGCTTAGGTGTCATTCTAGGCCCACATCTAGGAGTCTGATCTATGCCACATCTATGTGGCTTTCCTAGTATTATCCTATCAGTCTTATAGTAATTTTAGTCTTCCTAAGCCAGTAGTTCTCAAACTTTTTTGTCTGTAGAAAGAACTATTTACACATACTTTTAAAGTTGATTGAGGGCCTCAAAGAGCTTTTGTTTATGAATTATATATATCAATATTTACAATAGTAGAAATTAAAATAGAATTTTTTCCTTTTTTGAGACAGGGTTTGGCTCTGTCACCCAGGCTGGAGTGTAGTGGCACAATCAGAGCTCACTGCACCCTCCACCTCCCAGGCTCAAGTGATCCTCCCACCTCAGCCTCCGAAGTAATTGGGACTACAGGCACATGCCACCACGCCAGGCTAATTTTTTGTATTTTTGGTAGATATGGGGTTTTGCCATGTTGCCCATGCTGGTCTCAAACTCCTGAGCTTAAGCAGTCTGCCTGCCTCAGCCTCCCAAAGTGCTAGAATTACAGGTGTGTGCCACTGTGCCTGGCCAAAACAGAATTTTTAAAAAGCATATTCATCAACTTTTAAAAATACAATAAACCTATTGCACATTAATGTAAACAACATTTGATGAAAAATTACTGTGTTTTCCAAAATAAAAAAGTTTAGTGGTATTGTTTTACATTGTTTGCAAATCTCTTCAATGTCTGACTTAATAGAAGACAGCTGGATTTTCTTATCTGCTTTTACATTCAATCTGTTGTAGTATCATACGTAATGTAGCCTCTGGAAAATTCCAGTGAATGCTTGTGAGAGAATGAGAGTGAAAAAAAGCACATAATGACTTTATATTGTTATGAAATTTTTTTTTTACCTTGCACATCCCCTGAAAGGGTCTCTGGGGTGTCTTAGGAGAGTTTCTTCCTAAGCTAAGGAAGAAAGGTGTGTTTGGGGTGCAGCTACCCCTCTCTTTTACTCTTCCTGATTATGTCATAGCTGTGATTGTCAAATTAAGCATCTGTGACACTGTGATATCCCACAAGCTGCCTTGGCTGTGTCTCTGCTAATTCTAGTAAAGGTAGTCTTTTCCAAGTGGACTGAAAAATAAATTAGATGGATAGAACTTGCTCAGTTTTAGTTTTTCTCTTATAAATTGTTCATACCTGTTGTTACTTTCTGTTAGTAAACATCAATAACAAGACAAATAAACAATTAAATTATATTGTTATTGCTAGAAGACCTTGAAATGATCTTACACAATTATAAGATTGTCTTTTGTTGTGATACACAGGCCCTTGGTTGCCTTGAGTTTTTTTTTTTTTTTTTTTAGAAAAAAAAAATATACACACACACACACACACACACACACACACACACACACACACACACACACACACACACACACACACACACACACGGACTAGTATTTTCTCCTACTGAGATTATTCCTAATTTGTATGATAGAATTAAATATAAAAGCATCACGATTTTCTGGTGCTTTGCCATGTGAATAAGTTTGAAAACTACTTCACAGGGCAACTTCGAAGGAGATGTATAGGCTTAAACTATGTATATAATGTAGCATTCAGAGTTCCTCCATGTCTATCATGGGGAGACAAGGGGATGAGGGAAAAGACCTTTCAGCGACACCTTTCCAACTCAGATAATGGAGCTCATACACAAATTCCTTTTATACTTCTACATTTTTCTGATGCTGGTGGCAAAGAGAGGTAGGCTATAGAAAATCTGAACAGTGAGTGTTGAGAGAATGGTAGAGACAGCAACAGAAGCAACACTTTGAGGTTTATTAGGCAATAATACCAACGATAGGAGCAGCTACCGCACCTGTTAGTTTGCACTAGTTTCATATGCTGTCAGGTTCAGACATCCATGTAGTCATGAAATGTTTATTGAGTATCTACTATGTGCTTAAAAATCACATTGCAAAAGCCAGCCAAACTTATTTTCAGATAAAGCTCCACTGACTCTATGAAGATAAAGTTTAGATCTCCCTGGTAATAATACCTACATTTCTTCCTTAAGGAGGATTAACTTGGTATAGAAGAAGACAACTGAGCACAAATGTGGCTGGCTAGGTGCCAGCTCTTTGAAGTTCCTTAACTTGCATAGACTAACCCTGTCAATTCTGAAGGTATAGGAAGCCAGATTGTACTTTGATGTCAGAACTGTTTTGAGAGACCATTTATGTTGTATTTCCTTTGAAGAAGAGTGATTCAAGGCAATCTTTGCTTACATAGGGCCAATGATTTGACCTAGAAAGCCTAGAAACAAAAATCCTTTGCCAAAAAAGAGCTGAAAGTAGCTGTAAGTGATTTGAAACATCATATTTACTTAAGAGTTTTGAGAGAGATCATTTGGAATTAATCTGGTTTACCTAGAGGCAGAGGATTAGTTGCTCAAAATGATTCCTTATGGGAATTTCTAGTTTGATGTAATGCATCTCTCAGAATTTTTTGGGCACTGGCATGTTTAACTGCAGTCATTTCTGGGGAGAGTTTGTTTATAGATAAATGCACTGCTTTACATAAACACAAAGTATGTGATTGAGACATTTTTTAAAACCAGCTAAAAAATATTTTGAGTGGGGGAAAAATAATCACAGAAGCTGAAGGTTCAGTTTTGGAGATACCAAGTTATCAGGTTTCTTTCTTGATGTCAGATTAATAGGAAATTGGAAACTGAAAGCTGGTGTGTGTTACCCTCTTACACTTTAAAATGTTGCTTGTTAAGGCAGGCACATTTTTAAAATACTTGTTTGCATACCTGAAGTACAAGCCCTTATTTTCCTGCCTGTATGTCATCCTTCTGACTGGCTGTTCTGATTATAGCCAGAATATCTGGGCATTTTTCAGGCAGTTGAGATAAAGAAAAGTTTCTTGTATTTTCTTCTTCATTACTCTTAAATTCATAGTTCAAAATATTTATGTTAGTTTTAAGCATAATAGTTTCCTGAATTAGGTAATTTATAAATGTCACCTTGTTTTTGTTTTTAATATTTTTATGTTCAAAATGTTGATGTCTTTGAGAATGGAAACAGATCTTTTGTCCTAATTTGACCAATTGGAACAGGGTATAGAGGTCACAATAGCAGAGAAGTGGCACTGCTGAACCATTATAATTTCATTATTTCAGTCACTGATATTAAATCTGGGTTCAGGTTGGGACCCTTTTGGGTTCTTGGCTTCAAATCCCTGAAATGTTGACTGTAGAAGTTTCAGTTCACAATTTTGGGTGGACTTTCAAAATTGATCTGCCTGACTGTTAGGAGCAGGTTGCATTTCATACTAGTTGTTTCATTTAAGAACATTTCTAGGAGATGATTTAGCTTTATAAAATTACCTGAAATATCACAACATAGTCCTACTTGAGTTTCCTGAGTTCACTTCTAAGTGATAAGTGTGTAATGGAAAGAAAGGCTCGCTAGTAATTTTTAAATTTAGATATACTAGCCAATCATAATAAGTATCACATATGAAATATAGGCTGGCTACTTACTGCATGCATGTGAATGAGACAGGGCGAATCTCTACATACATTATATATATTGAACAAACCATCTTTTAAAAAGTTAAAAATTTCAAGCTGTTACATAAATTAAAGAAGCCAATCTTAAGGAAAAGATTTTTTAAAGTAAAATTTTCTTTGGTATTTTTATTGGGTGAAAAGGGTAAAAAGTTTTACTTTAAGTAAATTTTTTTCTGGAGCAAAGGAATGCCGAGGGTGGGGTAGCATAAAAATTGTGAAATTAGAATGCCCAAAGTAATGGGAAAAGCTGTATTAAATTTTGAGTTATGTAGTGTGTTTATCAGAATGTATTCTGTTGTACATTGAAGATAAAAGGCAAACCAGAAAGTATTTAGAAAATTTTTATTTTCTCCCACATACTGAGAGAGTAACCAAATCTTCTTAAACATCAACAATATTACCTTTTATAGAACAATTAAAATGCAAGGTTTCTTTTTGTTATTTTAGTGACAACTTTACCTTGAGTAACTGGTTATGTCAGTTGTGTGTGTGTGTGTGTGTGTGTGCGCGTGTGTTTCTATTTGAAAGTCTCCGAAGATTATTTAGTTGCTTACTTTTTTCTTTCTTCAAAAAATTTTTTAAATGAGCAAATAATAATTGTACATATCCATGGAGTACATAGTGATGTTTCTATATATATAATGTACAGTGATCAATCTGAGTACTTGGAATATCCATCATCTCAAACATTTATCATTTTTGTGTGTGTTGGGAATGTTACTTTGAAACATTTAAGATAAATGGTTTTTTTCCCCTAAGATTCCAACTCTTTAAAAAATATACTTTATAATTTGGGTGGTGTATATTTTATATTTTTTATTACTATATATGGCATATTTTGGGAAAAGGTATTGGGATTCTTTTGAGGTCAAGAAGTTTTTTGTTAAGAACAGGAGAAGAAAAAACCCTCAAAATCTAAGTAGGCTAGTATTAAATAAATTGATGTTTAATCCTTTGAAAGCCAGGGTTTTGCTTGGTATCTAGTTACCTTGTATACCTTCTCTGCTGAACTGATTGAGGCTAGGTGATTCTGTTTTCTTCCAGTAAGTGCTTTTCCTCAATTCCTTAAGACTCCTGTTTAAAGGGAACTCTTTCAAGAGATTTTCTGATGAAAGATGAGAGAATGCAAGCAGTAGCACTTGAGATAATATCTTCTGGCTTCTGTGATACAGTTTTTCTTCCAAATGTAAATTTTTCATTGGTTTGGTTTATCATTTTCCCCATGCAACTATTTTTTTTTTTCACAGAGCCACGTTTTATTATAACTACATGAACTATATATGCCTTGGGGCAAAGACTACACAAAACATAGAAACAGGAAATGCCTGTTAGGTTAAGAGACATGGGATAATGGGTAAAAATATCTTTTAAAAATTACTCACTGTTGCCAGCATTACTGCAGTAATATATAATATAAAATGAAGGCAATTTCTGATTTCATTATCTTGAAAACTTCTTTTACACTTGTACTTTTCCATTTTGTTGTTTCAGAGCAGAAACCTTAACCAAGGAGGTAGTGAAGTTTTGTATTTTTATTCTATGAATTTAAATCATTTTGAAATCAGTCATAGCTTAGAGCTGTGCCTTTCAAGCTCTTTTACTGGCATATGTTTCTAAATATTAAATATCAACCGGAAAGTAGAAGTAAATTGATGTAACTAAGAAAGATTTACTTTAGCTTATGGAAGGTCATCATCTCCAAACTGTTAATATTTACAAGTGATTTTTTAAAGTGATAAGCTTCCTTATAGTGAAATACTTATTATTAAGTAGGCTCATTTATTCAACATGTATAATTATTTATTGCTTTCTATGTGACCAGCTTTCTATATGTTAAGAACTGGATATAAAATCATTAGTGAGCAAAACATTTATGGGTTCTTCTATTGGAGTTTATGCATTAGTTCATTTGGTAGATAATTGTTGAACACCAACTATGTGCCAGACACTGTTCTATAATTTAGGGTTATGCTTTGTGGAGGGAGAAATAAGTAATAAATACAGTAAGTGCTTAAATAAATGATTAAGATCATTTCAGATAGGGATCAGTACTTCAAAGAGAGTCATACAGGGAGAACTAATGAAGTACCTGAGCTGATCTACTTTACAGACTAGTAGAGGAGATAATTTTAGTATAATTAATCACATAGATAAATATGATAAATACTGTAAAGGAAAAGCAATGAGTGTTTATGAGAGCTGATAAATGAGGGAGATAAGGGATGGTTCATTTTGGGGGAATCGGGGAAGACTTCCTGGAAGAAGTAACATTTGAGCTTAAATCTGAGCTACAACTAGGTGTTAGTTTTCTAGGGCTGCCATAACAAGTATGACAAACTGGGTGGTTTAAACAGCAGAAATGTATTGTGTCTCAATTCTGGAGGCTAGAAGTCCAAGATCAATATGTAGGCTGGGTCGGTTCCTTCTGAGGGCTGTGAGGGAGAATCTGTTCCATGCGTCTCATCTTCTGGTGGTTTGTTGGAAATCTTTGGTGTTACTTGGTTTGTAGACACGTTAGCCTGATCTCTGCCTTCACATTCACGTTGTGTTCTCCCCATGTGCTTGTCTGTGTCCAGATTTCCTCTTTTTATAAGGACATCAGTCATACTGGAGTAGGGACCCACCCTACTCCAGTATGAACTCATTTTCACGAATTGCATCTACAACAGCTTTTATTTCCAAATAAGGTCACATTCTGAGGTACTGAGGGTTAAGACTTCAATATATGAATTTGAGGTGGACATAATCCAACCCATAATACCAGGAGTTAGCTAGGTGAAGAGAAGAGGGGGGATGACTTTTCAGGAAGAGAGAACAGCATGTGTGAAGGTATTGCATTGGAGAAGCATGGCTCATTTAGGAAATGTAAGTGTAGCTGAAGCATAGAAACTGAGAGGAAGAGTGAAGTGACAATTCCAGAGACATTTTGAAGGTAGAATAGATAGATGGGACCTAATGACCAGCTGAACATGCTGTGAAGGAAAGAATAATCAAAGATAATTTCCTACCTATAGCTGTGATGAAAGTCTTTTCACCATTTTCAGGTAGAGATATCCAGTAGAAAGATAGAAATCTCTTTCTGTAGATCAGGGGAAAGGTTGAAGCTGGAAATAAGGATTTGGAAGTAAACTATGTTATAGGTCAAAAGTTAGCTAAAATTAGGAAGAATGCTTTTAGATGAGAGGGCTGGGACCTAGAACCTTAAAAAAATCCATATTTAAAGAGGAGGCCAGAATAAAAAGCCAACAAAAAAATCAAAAAAGCAGGAAAAGCAATATGTAGTAAGAAAAAGTAGATGGATTACTTCTTGGGAAACCAAGCTAGAAGAGAGTTTTGAGAAGGAGGGATTGGTTGATGGCATCAAATGCTACATGAAGGTAAAGTAGGATGAGACCTGGAGAGAGATCTGATCTCATTTGCCAGTTTGAGGTGATTAGTGAGTACAGCAGGTTATAGAATGGTGAAAGTGGAAGCCAGGATGTGTGTGTGTGTGGAGGAGGAGTAAAAGGCCAATGGGGAAGAAGAAGGAGTAAATATAAACAACTATCTTAAGAATTGGCAATGAAGGGAAGGTGATACAGAGAAGCACATACAAGTTTTAGAAGATGGTAGAGAGCTTAGGAAGAACTTGTATGACTGAAAGCCAAGAGCAAGAAAATTAATGGGGGTGGGGAAAGGAGGGGAGGGAGTGATACCTGAGGTAAAGATACCTAAGAGAAGTGTTCCCATTCAGGATTTGCTTCCTGGCATTTCTCAGGAATTTTAAGTTTTTCTAGATTCCCAAATGCTGAAAAATTTGGTGGGGAAAACAGGCAGGGTATTATAATTTTCCTTCAAGTTTAGCAGTCAAGGCAGAAGTTACTGATTAAATTCATTGACATCAAGTCTGCAGCAACAGCAGGAAACGTGACACAGAGAGTCAAAGGTTAAGATGGCTATTTCTGGGAAGCTGGAGAGGAATGCAGGACAGAAAGCTTCACATCTTATTGTGGCTTTGCTGTGTACTGGTGTGTATTCCTAGCTCTGACTACTGCTAATGGTGAATCATTTTTGCAAATAACGTAAGTATTAATAAGCTTATTCACATAGTATATTTTGTATATGATTCCAGTGAGTGGTGTCCCAAGAAATAATAAGTTTTGACAGCAAAATCTTAAATTGGTCATTTGTACATGTGATTCTTTGTAATGCTATTAATGTTGCTAGGAAATCTGAATGTTACATTGCTTGAATACTATACCTAATAATGTCTGCTGAGGGCTTCCAGTGTTTGGTATCTGCTACCGGCTACAATTATTTGTAAATACTTTTGACAGAATAAATGCAAGAGATGATCACAGTGTGGCTATGGAACACTTTGATGTGAAATCAGAAACATCTGTAATCTGGATTAGCAAAGCAATATTCACTTTAATGGTAAAACCAAAATCAGGGCAAGCATACAAAATATTTTTATTGTTAAAGAAGAAAATGAGCTTAAATGGAGCAAAATGTGTTTGAACGTCCAGCTTGGTGATCACACCAACATCTATGCAACATGAAAGAAAGTTTTCTATGTCTGGAATGTTTGTCATGAAACAAAAGTCAAGTCTCAAATAAGGCAATTAATGTTTTATGTGTTTTAAATTTTTATTAAAAATTGGTGGCTTTTAAATATCAAATATTTGTGATATAATCTGTAAATTTTTAAATAATTTCTGTTTGACATGTGTTAATGTTTACTTCACTTGATGTTTTCTATTATTAGATGTCTATATCAGGTATAGATCATTTTTATGTTACAAAAATATCGATCTTATCACAATACCACAATATATTGGTTGATAATTATAAACCATGCCTTTATTATTAAATCTTTTGTGTTAAGAAAACTACTAAAACTTTTAGCGGTTTTCTACTAAATGGATAATAACTCTATCATGGAAAAATTATTCACTGTATATAATAATTACTGTCACTCATTATTGTCATGGGATCCTTGGGATGTTACTTCGCCAACTGGAAACCTCTGTAGCTGGGGGAGCCTTCTTCCTGAGCACTGCTTGTGCCTGCTGGCCTTGTTCCGCCCACTCGACCTGGCAGGCTGTGCTTGGCTCATGCTACCGGCCCGGATCCCACACCTGCCAAGGGCAAGCCAGGCATGGAGCGGTGAGGGCTGTGTGGGCGAGTGAGGGTGAGGTCTGGCCACTGTGCACAGCTAGGCACATCAGCTGCTGTGGCAGGGCGAGCAGCTCCAGGCGCCGGCACTGACTCCATGGAAGGCTGTGGCTGGACCAGATGTACTGCGTGCAGCTTCCACTGCGGGCACCCATGTCTGGATGAGGGGAATGTGGTGGTGCCTGGAAGCTTGGAGATGCCAGGAACTGCAGAGCCCCAAAGAGAGTGTCACAGCCCTGGCTCGGGCAGCTCCTAGATGTGGGCTCCCTTCTCTCCTAGATGTGGGCTCCCTTCTCTCCTTGTTGCCCACAACGTGGCTAATGGAGTGGGGGCGTGTTTCAGCCCTGTTTGTGTTACAGCTCTTTCAGTCCTGCCATTCGGCAGGTCCTAAGTTCTTGTCCCGTGTCCAGGAATAATGAGGTACATGGACAACTGGAGGGTGAGCAAGGTGGAGAGGAGCTTCATTGAGTGGCAGAACAGTTCTCAGGAGACCGGAAGTGGGTAGCTCCCTCCCGCAGGCAGGTCATCCCTACAAGTTGAGGAGACGTGAAGTGGGTAGTTCCTTCTCCCAGGTGGTAGTCCCCATGTCTGTGTGAGTCTGACTAGGTGGGTGGTTATGGGTCTTATAAGGCAGGAAGTGTGTACTGGTTGATCCATGGGTGGGCCCAGAGAAAGCTCCCTAAGTTCTCACTCCCTAAGTTCTCACTCCTAAGTCACCTAGAACTGACAGCCCGGCCCCCAGGCTTCAGGCTGTCCCTGGCTTGAAGGTGGGGCTTCACCAGGAACCTACCCCTTTCCACCCAGGAGCCAGTCTGCCTCCTGACACCGTAAGTCACTTGAGTCCATCGCACCCAGGCTGTTCCTGCAGAGAGGCACCTGCAGGCCAATGCTGAGCCACCCTCAGTGCCCCCTCGGGCTCCCTCCCATACCTGTAGGCACCCAAAGTCCAGAGGGGACTGAGGCAGCAGGGGGCTGGAGTGTCAGCACTGCCTCAAGTGTGCGCACACCCGGCCAGGTTGCGACAGCGCCTGGACTCGGCTTCAACTTTGCTCCCAAATCAGAGCGGGTGCTGGGAGCAGGGAGCAGGGAGAGGCCAGGCAGCGGGAGCAGTCACTTCCAAGCCTGTGGGGGCCCCCGAAAGTGCAGAGATGCCTGGGTCCGCAGCCATGGCTGGGTGGCTGTAGCTGCGCCTGGGAGCATGGGGCTCCTGCCTTGCCAATTCGGAAATGGGTGGGGCTCCCATCTGTTTCCGGCTCCCGCTGGCTCCCTGGAACAGGCACCCCGAACCCGGCTGTGCCTCCCCTGCTACAGCTGGCGACGCTGCAGCGGCTGCTCCAGACGGGCTGCGGGTGCCATCATTATTATTTAAAAACACATAAATAAATATTTGAAAAATACAGAATAACTTACGAGGTTGAGAATTCTTGTAGATTCCGATTTATTTCCTAAAGATTTAGAAACAGCTCCTAAGAGATTGATTTGACCCAAAGGCTGAGATTAAGGACCCACAGGTAGAAAAATAAGCATATGAGTAGGGACACCCTTTCTTCTTTCCTTTTTTTGGGGGAAGGATTTCAGGATGGGTGGAAATAAGATGCATTTGAAAATCTAGAGAATAGTCTCAGTTTTCTTTCCAAAGAAGGAGTACACTCACACTCCTTAATGTGATGGGCAAAGGGCAGGACTGGGATACCAGAAGTAGGTTGTTACGGTTTGGAACAGCTGACCAGGGATGAGCCTACGGGGATACTGTCCAGTTGAAGTCTCAGCTGAAGTGTATCAGGGAAATTCTGAAAGGCTCATTAGGAACCTTTTATAGACCTTGGTGCTTTTTTGCCACTGTACTCTTTCCAAGTAGTTAACTGAATACCAGTCAACTTAGAAAATAAACTCAACACATTTTACTGTTAATTTGGCTTACATTTATTGTTTTAAGAATAACTGATTTTAAAAAAAAATAATGAAATACAAACTTCTGCCATTTATCTCATCATTTTTCGCAATCTGTGATTTTCTTTTCCTTTGTGAGAGAATGCTGGGAACACATCAGTAGTTGCCCAGTTCTGACTGTTTATAACAAACAGAAGAATTAATGTCCATTTTATCTCTTTAAAATAACATGATTGATAAACAGATCAATGGAATAGAATAAAGAGTTCTGAAAGACTCACACATATATGGCCGATTGATTTTTCAGCAAAGGTGCCAAGGTAATTCAATGGAGAAGGATCAGTCTTTTCCACATATGATGGGTTAACTGGATCTCTTGCAGGTCAAGAGGGAAAACTTGATCTCTATCCCACAGCAAATACAAAAATTTTCTAAAAGTAGATTATAGACCTAAATGCTATAAACCTAAGGCTATGAAACTTTTAGAAGAAAACATAGAGAATCTTTGTGACCTTAGGAAAGGCAAAGATTTCTCAAGATTTTTTTTTAAAAAGCCTATTCATAAGATTTTTTAAAGTGTTGATAAATTGGACTTTATCGTAATTACAAATTTCTGCTCTTCAAAAGATACCATTTAAAAAATGAAAAAGCGAGGCTACCAGGTGCAGTGGCTCATGCCTGTAATCCCAGCAGTTTGGGAGGTCGAGGTGGGAGGATAGCTTTACCTCCAGGAATTCGAGACCAGCCTGGGCAACATAGGGAAACACCGTCTCTACAAATGAAAAAAATTAGCTGAGCATGGTGGTGCATGCCTGTGGTCCCAGCTACCGGTAGGCTGAAGTGGGAGGATTTCTTGAGCCTGGGAAGTCAAGGCTGCAGTGAGCCATGATCCTGCCACTGCACTCCAGCCTGGGCGACAGAGCACAATCCTGTCTCAAAAAAAAAAGAGGCTGGGTGCGTTGGCTCATGCCTGTAATCCCAGCACTTTGGGAGGCCAAGGCGGGTAGATCACCTGAGATCAGGAGTTTGAGACCAGCAAGAACAAGATGTTGAAGCCCCGTCTCTACTAAAAATACAAAAATTAGCTGGGTGTGGTGGTGGGCGCCTGTAATCCCAGCTACTCCAGAGGCTGAGGCAGGAGAATTGCTTGAACCCAGGAGGTGGAGGTTGCAGTGAGCTGAGATCGCGCCATTGCACTTCAGCCTGGGTGACAGAGTGAGACTCCATCTCAGAGAAAAAAAAAAAAAAAAGAAGAAAGTGAAAAGAAAAAGCAAGGTACAAAGTAGGAGAAAATATTTGTAATACAATGTGTGACAAAGGGCTTGTATCTAGAATGTTAAAAGAACTCTTAAATGGCAAACAACTTTGAAAAGGTGAGCAAAGACTTGAAAAGACACACAAAGAAGATATACAGGTGGCCAATAAGCACATGAAAAGATGAGCATCATCATTAGTCATCAGGGAAATTATTTAAAACCCACAATGAGATACCATTTATAACTGCCAGAATGGCTAAAATGAAAAAGACCAAGAATTTCAAGTATCAGAGAGAATGAAAAACAAGTGTGAAATGGCAAAACCACTTGGAAAGTTTTGGAGTTTCTTAGTACACATGCATGTACCTTATGACCCAGTAATTCCATACATACATGAAAACATGTGCCCACAAAAAGACTTACTTATGAGTGTCCATGTGAATCTTATTCATAATAGCCTCAAACTGAAAACAATCTAAGCATCCATGAATAGGGAAGTGGACAAACAAATTTTGATATAGTCATTCAGTGGCATACTCCTCAGCAATAAAAAGACAGTGTGGATGAATCTTATAGATATCTGTTGAATAAAAGACTTGGCACAAAAGAGTATATATTATATAGTTCCATTTAGGAAGTTCTAGAGCAGGCAAAACTATGAGGATAGAAATGATCAGAGTTTGCCTGTGATGGGATATAGTGGGGAGATTAACTACAAAGGGTTACAAGAGAACTTTTGGTGGTGATGGAAATATTCTGTAACTTCATTGAGGTTGTGGTTTCATGGATGCATCTATTCACTGTCAAAACTCATTGCACTGTGTGTTTAAAATTTGTACATTTTATTGTACATAAATTATACCTCAAAGTTGTTTAAAAATAAAAACATGAAACTTTTAAAAATAATGAAAAATATTGTTAGCATATAGTTTTGTATACTTTTTAAAAGCCTTTGTCAGCTAAATTTATGAGGAGTTGTACTGTATTTCTAGGATACTTTATTAAGCCTTCTGGGAGGAAATTCAATGAACCTGTCATTAATAATTTCATTTTGCACCTAATAGTTGTGGTTAAATCTAGAAATAATGAGGTAAGCCTTATTCCCTCAAGGAAACATTTCTTAACATCTATCACTTTCACTTTCATTTGAATGTTTTTATTTTAAAAATACATACCAGTTTTATTATATTTACTTTTCTGTATGTACAGAGGCTAAAGTACTTGGTGTTTTAGTTAAACATACATGTAATGTAAAAACATGTACATGTCTGTTTCGGATTTATTTTCAAAAGGATATTTACCATCGAATCTGAATCATAGGAATATTTAAGTCTTACATCTTCCCAGTAAGTAGTACCTTTTTACTGTAATTTTTTCCCCTGCTTTGTATCTTGATATCCTGTAGATGAACTGGTGACATCTGATATTCACTAGTCATGTTCGTTGAGGAAAAACATACTTTCTTATTAAATCCACTTATCTGTAAAGTTTTGGTTAGGGATTTTAGCTTTTATTATGTGGATTATAGCTTATAGTATGTGGAAGAAATCTAACTGCAGGGATATAAACATTGTTTGGGGTGGAAAAAGCCTGCACTAGCAGATGTATTATAAAAGTTGAAGCCAGTATCAAAATGTCTTTTTCAGAAGTAGTAAATAGAATTTTTTTTTAAACACTTCATAGAGCTGATTGTTGGGGCAGGAACACAGTTACTGAAGTATCAACTTTGTTTTTATGTGGCATAGAGTGTTCTTAAAGAGTAAAGGTGATGGGTTGAAAAACAAATGGAAAATTCTTAATTTGTAACTCTTGAAACTCTTCCTGCCAAAAATTTTTTGAAGTGTTCCTTCATTTGTTCATTCATTCAGGAATATATTAATACACTTATCCCTTAAACCATTTTACACATATGCCATGTACCATTGGTTTTTTTTTTTAATTTCAACTTTTATTATAGATTGAAGTGTACACATTCAGGTTTGTTACTTGGGTAAACTGTGTTATGCTGAGGCTTGGGGAATTTAATAATAACAGAAATTTTTTGAATTAAAAGATGCCTAATGGTTTAAAACATTTTCAAATGTGTCACTCACATGACCCACGCGACAATTTACTGCACTTGGCGAGAAGATACTGTTTTCAATGTTTAATAGATAATGTATGCGGCTGCTTTCAGGGTTTGGTTATATTACTTTACTTTCATTGCCTTATATCTCCTGTATATCTAAGCTAAACTTCTTGACTAGTTTAAATTAACTTATCTAGTTGATATACTTGGGCCCTGATCTGGTTTACTTGTGCACACACCTAACATGAAGTTATTTTAACCTTGTGACATTTAATCTTTAATGTTTCTGGAGAAAAGAACTAAATATCTTTTTACAAAATAAATTATGAATACCTTTTAAGCAGCTTCTACTTGAAATAACACTTTATATAAATATAGGAATATATGATATTCTTATGTAAGAATATTTTATATGAATATAGTCCTTTACCGTTTTGATTCCTACAGCAAGCCCATGAGAAAACCAAGGCTCACAGAAATTATGTTTAATACAGTCTTTCCATGTCATTGTGCTACCTCCCCCAAATTTCAGCCTGTTTGAATTTGGGAGAGGAGTTGTGGGGGGAGCAAGAAAATAATCTCCGATTCTAACATAGGATATTTAAAACATTTTAAAAAGTTATTTGTTTTCAGTATCTGCCTGAGAAAGAATTAGAACATGTCTTCTTAGTTGATGAATTATCCTGGGTGATTTTCAAGTTGGTGAAATGGTTAAGAGTAATTAAATAAATGGTTGAGAGTTATTTTGCGCATTAAATGCTAACTTTTATGTGCATCAGTTAGTCAAAATAAAATCTCCATTTTAATTATGTCCTCACTGCCAAGGGTGAGGGTCTTGTTTGATATTGTCTGGCTCACAGGAATGAGATGGTTTAACCTAGAGCAAGAGGAAATTTTTTTTTTAAGAGCTGAGATCTTGTGCTGTTGTCTAGGCTGTAGTGCAGTGGCATGATCATAGTTCACTGCAGCCTCAAATTCCTGGGCTCAAGGGATCCTCCTGCCTCAGCCCCCTGAATACTTGGGATTACAGTCGTGAGCTACCACACCCACCTCAGCAAGAGCAAATTTTTCTCTTTTTTGTTTGACAGGGTCTCACTCTTGCCCAGGCTGGCCTTGAACTCCTGGGCTCAAGCCATCTACCTGCCTCGACCTCCCAGAGTGTTGGGATTACAGGTATGAGCCACCATGCCTGGCCAGCAAGAGGAAGTTTAATGTTAAGTACTACATAAAGCTGTCTGTTGCCTTAATGAAAAATTTCTAAAAAATCATGGTTTTGTTTTTAGCAACCCCAAAATGCTTCTGACTTCAAGAGTTCAAGTAATTTTACTGTAAAGTTTAATAAAAGGTTTAAGATATGCTGTGTAATTATGTAAGCTGGTAAGATTAAAACAAGTAAAATGCAGGTAGTTTAGTTCTTAAAATCATCATATATATTTCCTTATTAGCATTAATCAGTAGAATTGAGATTGAATATAGTACAGCAGTTATGAATTTAGGCTCTAGATTCCGACTGTCTGGGTTTGAATGTCAGTTCTATCACTTTCTCATTGTATGACTAGGGACAACTTTTTTAAGCCTTAGTTTCCTCATTGATAAAATGAGGATATTCTTAGTACTTGCCTCTTTTGCTAAGAATGAGGATTAAAATGATATGTGTGAAACCATTTATGTCATACACACCCATTCACATGATACAGTTAATTTGGATTGTCTATGTCAGTAGATGAGATACATAAAAAAGAAAATCTAGTTGAGTAGTTTTGACATTATTGCATACTTAATTTGTGGATTTTCAGTGCTTCTGTTTTCTTTTTTCTGTTGGAGATCCTATTAAGTAATGAATTAATTATGATATGGAAAAGTAATGATCCTCAACAATTTTGTAAACTATATACTTGGATAATCTGAAAGACTGAAACTTAACTGTACTTATGCTTTAAATTAAAATAGCAACAACCAAAATACCCAGAACATACTTTTAAGTCAGGATAATAACTTATCTGACAAATTAGAGATAAGAGATCAAGATGAAGGTAGTGAAGTCAGTGATGTTTTCAGTTGATTGCAGTATGATCTCCATCAAGTTAACTATTATTTTTACTAATATATGAACAGAGTGATGAGTGGGAGCTAAAGTTAGGTACTTTATAGGGAAATCTATGCACTATTTCTAAGGAGCTGTAGGACTGAGAAAGGTATTTTACTTGTTTTGTGTTATTTTTAAAATGAGAAAAATAAAAGCATATTTGTATGCTGTTGGGAATGATCCAACAGAAAGGGGAAATGAGAAAGATGAGAAGTATTTGATGGTCTTCTTGAGTAGATGAGAGAAAGTGGAATATTGTACACAAATGGAAGGATTATTTTTAGAAGTAAGGAAAGATTATCTCTAGAAATGTGGGATTGCAGAAAACTAACCTACGAACAGATGCTGGTGGGTGAATAGCTCTGATGGTGATAAGCTGTGGAAGTTCTCTTCTGATTGCTTGTATATTCTTACTGTATTCTTAGTGAAGTAGGTCATGAGCCAAACTTGAGGATGAAAGATTTGTGAGAGATTTGAGGAGCCAGGAAAAGGTACGAAATAGATATCTGAAAGAAAAAGAGAAAGTATTAACAGTGACTAGAGACAAAAAAATAGGTTTTCTACCAAGAACGAAAATGAAGATTGAAAATGGACTTCTAATAGATGACAAAGGCAATGGAATAATATCTTTAAAGTACTGAGGGAAATAAGAGTAAGAGTGAAAAACAAAGATATTTGGGGACCTGCAGAGACTGAGGATGTAATACTTACAGATTTTTGTTTGTTTTTTGTTTTTGAGATGGAGTCTCACTCACTCTGTCACCTGGGCTAGAGTGCAGTGGCACGATCTCTGCTCAATGCAACCTCTACCTCCCGGATTCAAGCGGTTCTCCTGCCTCAGCCTTCTGAGTAGCTGAGATTACAGGCACCCACCACCATACCTGGCTAATTTTTGTATTTTCAGTAGAGACGGGGTTTCACCATATTGGCCAGGCTGGTCTGGAACTCCTGACCTCCAGTGATCCACCTGCCTTGGCCTCCCAAAGTGCTGGGATTATGGGTGTGAGCCACTGGCCAATACTCATAGATTTTTGTCGGAAATGCTACAAAAGCATATACTTCACTAAAAGGAAATTGAACCCAGATGGAAAGTGTGAGATATAAGAATCAAAATGAGCAAAGAAATGGGTATTTTGGTATGTCTAAATACATATTATAAAAAGTAGATACTAAATTTATATATGTAAATATGTTTACTAGGATATTGGATAACTTGGGATATCTGTTTTAATGTAACCAATTGTTTATTTTTTCTTTCCCTTTGTGATGAGAGGAAAAACAAAGTTCTGCAGACTGTTTTTAAAGAGCTCATGTTTTTCAAGCTGGCTTTGTAATCACTGTTTAAGAACTTTAGATGTAGTGTGACCTGAATCTACACTATATAAAATTAGATGGTATCATAGATATTTGACATTGCCTTCCAAGTACACCAAGGATTACTAGTCTAAATTCTTTATGCGTCAGATACCTAAGCCATTCCCAGGTTCTGAGGTGTTTACTCAGAGGTTAGGGAAGAGAACTACTTCTGTGTATTAGAAGGCTTATGTTTGGGTGTTTCCTCAGAAGGAGGCAATAGAGTGCATAAACATCAAATTTGTGCTTAAGTACATTTTATTTTTATTTTAATCTGCTTCAGTGTTTGTGTGGCAGCCTTATTTAGATCAAATAAAACCTAGCATATGAGTTGTGTACTCCTGCCATTCAAATTCCTTTTATGGAAAAGAAAAATAGTCTTCTTATTCATTTCCCTAATTGGGAAGGATGAAGATAATAAGTTATTGGACAAAAGCTGAAAAATATTCTCATGTCCATTATGTAAAGGTTTAGACATCTTTTAAAACCAGTACCTGCCAATGTGAGGTTTTTAATGTATTTTACATTTCCAAAATTAAAAAGTAATCTCCAAGATTGTCTGAATTACTTATTAGATAGAAAATATATTTGTGTGAGCTTCCTAAACCTCTGCGCTTAAGTAGTCATTCAGTCTTCACTATTACATCATAAGTCATTACTAAGCCTTTTGTTCTGAGCTATACCAAAGATGTTATTTATATAGAAACATATTTATAGATGTTTTCAGTATCACTTAGTACATTAATTAGTATTCATGATGTTAAAAAGAGACTAAAGTTTATTTCTGATAGCTTGTCTTTTAATATGATACATTATATAAATTTAGAAACAGTAATTTATCTTTAGTTTATTCAAAGACTCTTTTTTTTTTTTTTTTTTTTTTGAGATGAAGTCTTGCTCTGTCGCCCAGGCTGGAGCATAGTAGTGTAGTCTTGGCTCACTGCAACCTCTGCCTGGCAGGTTCAAGCAATTCTTCTACCTCAGTCTCCTGAGTAACTGGGACTACAGACGCACACCACTATGCCTGGCCAATTTTTGTGTTTTTAGTAGAGACAGGGTTTCACCATATTGGCCAGGCTGGTCTTGAACTCCTGACCTCATGATCTGCCCGCCTCTGTCTCACAAAGTGCTGGGATTACAGGCGTGAGCCACCGCCCCTGGCCTCATATTTTAACTAATAATTTCCAGTCATTTGATTATATTTTTGGAATATTTTTACTTTCAAAAACTGTATTTGTTACCAGAAAGACATAAAAACTACTCATGCTGCAAATATGCATGCTGGTAAATACAAATCGGATCATTTATTTCAGGACTGATTTTATTGACTTTTTAGGTGAGGAGTCTATTATTAATAGATCTAAAATAAGAAAGAAGTAACTATCATAAACTGATTTAAGAACAAGTTGGAGCATAAAAACTCTAAAAATAAGATGGATTATGATGTATTAAGTGTTCTCCAGTTCAAAAGTTAAATAATTTAAGAAATATTTCTTCCCTTAAATGTTAGTTCTAAATCAGACTAGTCTCAGATGCATATTAGTAATGCTCGGAATGGAAAACATACACCTGTGGTAAAAGAATATGTCATGGTAAATATGTTTATACAGCTGTGTGGTAATGTTAGTTATTACAGAGTACATTTGCAGAATCATGTAATGAGCCTCATTTTCAAACAACCATTAACTTTGGCTTAGAAATGGCTAATTAAAGAATAACTGCATTTTTCAAATGCAGACTGTACAAACAATATATAGTATCACTGTAGCTGTCTTCTTAACAGAATGTATAAATTTGATTGTAAGTATATGTTGGCTAATTTTGAGGAAATTCACACTTCTTACAAGACTATTTCTTATTTATAACTTATACTTTCATTGCGTATAATGCCTACTCTTTTAGTACCAGACTGAGTTTCCATTAAACTTTATTGCACTTACATGGACTCTTCTGTCAAGCTTTAATAAAATTATAAAATTGACTTAATTGGGTCTATCTGAAAGCTTCCTTTATCATTAATAAATTTTATTTATTCCATGGGGTTATTAGTCTTGGATAACTTGTATGACTTCATTCACACTTGTTCTAGAATATGAATAAATATTATTTAAAAATTAAGCATGAGTAAAAGCAAATTTAAAAATATTCTCATAGGACTTTGAAGATTTACTCAAGAGTACATAAAATGTTACCATTAACTATGTATTGCTATAGTGCTATCTGTAAAAATATGTTATCTAAAAAGTTTAACAAGCAGTGGGTGGTTTCATCCATTCGTCTAACTTTTGAGCACCTGCTAGGTAAACTCCAGAAATATCAAGAAGGAAGGCTTATTTCCTGCCCTCAAGTATTTTAGTTTCCTTCTACCGAGCATCAACTTTTAATTACCAGCAATTACTTTTTTTAAAAACCTACCACTTGAGAGGAAGATACTGCAAATGTATTCA
Organism: Pongo abelii; assembly: GCF_028885655.2. Lineage (NCBI taxonomy): Eukaryota > Metazoa > Chordata > Mammalia > Primates > Hominidae > Pongo > Pongo abelii. The sequence goes on along the minus strand of NC_071985.2, from coordinate 26,540,193 downwards.
ACATACAAATAGTGGCATCTTTATTAGACCCTTAGCTCTTTTTAGAGCTCTCTAAAATGGATACTAAGTTATAAGACCAGGAAAGAAAATAAACAGATTCATGGCCTATTTATTTCCACTCCTGGAAAAAACAGTTTGATGTGCTTTGGGGGAACTTTTTTCTTGTTTGAACAATTTAACTTCTAAGGTGGATACAAAGTCATCTGAGGCGTTTGAACCAGAGCAACTCCATCTTAAATAGGGGCTGGGTAAAATAACGCTGCCATCTGCTGGGCTGCATTCCCAGGAGGTTGAGGCATTCTTAGTCACAGGATAAGACAGGAGGTGGGCACAAGATACTGGTCATAAAGACCTTGCTGATAAAACAGTTGCGGTAAAGAAGCCGGCGAAAACTCGCCAAAACCAAGATGGCGATGAGAGTGACCTCTGGTGTCCTCACTGCTACACTCCCACCAGGGCCATGACAGTTTACAAATGCCATGGCAACATCAGGAAGTTACCCTATATGGTCTAAAAAGGGGAGGCATGAATAATCCACCCCTTGTTTCACTTACCATCAAGAAATAACCATAAAAATGGGCAACCAGCAGCCCTCTGGGCTCCTCTGCCTATGAGAGTAGCCATTCTTTTATTCCTTAATAAACTTGGTTTCTTAATAAACTTGCTTTCACTTTGTTTTGTAGATTCACCTCTAATTCTTTCTTGCTCAGACCCAAGAACCCTCTCTTAGGGTCTAGATCAGTACCCCTTTGAGTAACAAAGTCATGAGGTATTCGGAGTTGATTTAAGGTTAATCATGGAAGATATTGACCTTAGTCTTTTTTCACACCACTTAGCATGGTGACTAACACATAGCAAGTACTTCATAAATATTTATTGAATGAATGAATGAGTAAATAAATAAGGATTAATAAAATAGTGGCCATCGATTTACAGAAAAGGAGAGCCTTCTAGCAGAGGGAGAACTGAGGCAGGATTGTTGTGGAGGCAAGAATTGTGAACGGGTTTGCTAGGTTGGTCAAGAGATGAGCTCAGGAGAAATGAGGACTCTAATAATCAGAAGGGCTTCTATTGTTAAACTCAGTTCGCTTTAGTATGAGAGCCCTAGGTCATGAATGTCTAGTCTAAGTAAAATTAGTTTTATTAACTCTACAGGATTAAAACGGGGAAGAAACTAGAGCAGAGATTCTCAAAGTGTGGTCCCACACTTAGCAGCTTTAGCATCATCTGGGAGCTGGTTAGAAATGCAAATTCTAGGGCCAACCCAGAATTACTAAATGGGAATTTCCCGGTGAGGAGTTGGGAGGAGAGACTCAGCAACCTGTGTTTTAGGGGGCCCTCCAGGGGATTCTGATATCCTTAGGCTAACATCTGAGAACCACTGGGCTGGAGGAGGAAAATCAGGTACCAAGTAAAAGCAGTGAGATTAGAGATTATAGAAGAGATCATTACTAAGATTATTTCCAACTGTAAACTGAATGATTTAAAGATTTGATTATGGCCGGGTGCAGTGGCTCATGCCTGTAATCCGAGCACTTTGGGAGGCCAAGGTGGGCGGATCATGAGGTCAGGAGTTTGAGACCAGCCTGACCAACATGGTGAAACCCCGTCTCTACTAAAAATACAAAAATCAGCCAGGCATGGTGGCACAAGCCTATATCCCAGCTACCCAGGAGGCTGAGGCAGGAGAATTGCTTGAACCCTGGAGGCGGAGGTTGCAGTGAGCTGAAATTGTGCCATTGCACTCCAGCTTGGGCAACAGAGCGAGACTCCATCTCAAAATAAATAATAAAATAAAATAAAGATTTGATTATTTAGTATGGCTGTGCAGGGATAATTAATCATTGGATGTACAGAGTTTTTTTTAAAAATAGAGATGTTTGCGCTTTGGTGGAGAACCGTTAGGCTTTCAGCTTCACGGGTGGAAGAACTCATTTTTACCAGTTACCCAAAAGTAACTGGAAAGTACAATGTCAATTTATTGTGTATAGTAGATAAAAAACTGGCTCAAATCAGAGCAGTACACTTTCATTTGGTATGTTGATTCTCTTAGAAGATAAAGTTATCAATCAAAGAGGTTGTGTGCCGAAGGATCACTTGAACACAGGAGTTTGAAGTTGCAATGAGCTATGATCATGCCACTGCACTCTAGCCTGGGTGACAGTGAGACCCTGTCTGTAAAAAAATTTTTAAAAAGAGGTTGTGTGAGGAACAGATAATTAAATAAAAGGCAGTTGGATGCTTTTTATTGAGATGGAGTCTTGCTCTGTCGCCCAGGCTGGAGGGCAGTGGCACGATCTGGGCTCACTGCAACCTCCACCTCCCGGTTCTCCTGCCTCAGCCTCCCGATTATCTAGGATTACAGGCACCTGCCACCATGCCCAGCTAATTTTTGTATTTTTAGTAGAGATGGGATTTCACCATGTTGGCCAGGCTGGTCTTGAATTCCTGACCTCGTGATCTGCCCGCCACGGCCTCCCAAAGTGCTGGGATTACAGGCGTGAGCCACTGTGCTTGGCCTGGATGTTCTTAAACATTATTTTAATTGAAATCAATAACCTAATGAATTTACTTTCTTCATAATGTAAATATTTCAGTATAAAATAAGCAGAAGCCTTTTCCAGAAGCAAAGACCATTTTTTTCTGATCACTACAGAAGATACCCTGATTAATTTTTAGTCTTTGACTCTTTCATTAAAAAAAAAAAAAAGAATTCCTGGAGATTATTATTTTTCTCTTTGTGATGTTGATATACCACACTTTGCAAATTTATTGTATCCTGGTGCGGTTCGGGATACACCTTATTCTTCCTTAGAATATACACTTTCTACAAAAAAGACTTGGGATGGGTTACTTCTGAGGATGATGTGGGCTGCATGGGTCAAAACCATTCAAGTTGATTCATGTTCATTTCAGTTTTTGATTCAAGATAAACATCTTTTAGAATTCTATAATTGTATCGAATTATATCTTGAATTGTATTAAATTATATTGTATATATAGATATACATTTATATCTATAAATGTATTGAATTCTATAATTCAATAATGTATGTAGAGAACAGAGGAAGTCAGAAAGACATGTGTCAACACTGTGTTTATGATTTATACCTATCAGCTCCCTGGTTTTCTTAAAATTGTAACTGTTTAAAGCTCATTATGAATAACCCAGGATTTATTACATTCATTTGGATAAAATGGACAATATGGTTGTTATAAATCAAAGCAAGTAAAACCTATATGCCGCTAGGATTGTCTATGAATGTGTTATTTCTCTTGTTATTCAGGATCCCATTGACATGTTTGCATATATGCACATTTACTTGAACTTATCTTGTAAAAATTATCAGCATTTATCAACTCTTCTATAGTTGGCACCATGCTGAGCACTCCAGTGTCAAGGAGGAACACAGGAGAGTTCCAGTCAGGTAGCTCCATGAAGGTCTCGTTTCAACACCATATCCCACATGGCAACAAAAGGATATAAAAGATAAAACTAAAACGACATACCTAGTCTCAAAATCAAGACAAACATTTCTAAGGACCAGGAGGTGACCAGAACTAGAAAGTGATAAGTAGGCCTGGAACTCTGAGCCTGCCAAGCTCCTGGCCAGAAGCAGGAAGTTGCTTAACTACTCCTCAGCCACTTCTCAGGAGATGGTGGAGCTCATGCCTGAAGGAAGGGATGGAAGCCAGGAGAATCCTTCCCCCTGCCTGATTTCCGTCATTGTTAATAGACACTAAAACGTTAGCTGCCAGCTCTGCCTGGGGCTGTGGTCTTATTGTAAGCTGTGAACTAAGGGGCAAAAGCAGGATAAAAACACAGTTTAGTGACCAGAAACTGAAAAAGTTCTCTACTGGTTCTGTAATATCCCTAATGTCATCCTTCTAAACTATTATTCAAGGATGAGGCTGGCGCGGTGGCTCACACCTGTAATTCCAGCACATTGGGGGACCAAAGTGGGAGGATTGCTTGAGCGCAGGAGTTCAAGACCAGCCTGAGCAACATGGCAAAACCCTGTCTCTATAAAAAAAATACAAAAAATAGCAGATATGGTGGTGTGTACCTGTAGTCCCAGCTACTCAAGAGGCTGAGGTGGAAGAATCACCCAAGCTGGAGAAGTCGAGGCTACAGTGAGCCATGATTGCACTATGGCACTCCAGCCTGGGGGTCGGAGTAAGACCCTGTCTCCAAAAAACAAACAAACAAAAAGGGATGAGGGCAAAACTAAGACATTTTAACATATGTAGAATAAGAGTATCAGAGTGTTTACCATTCACAAAACCTTTCTAAAAGAAATACTAAATGGTGCACTCAGTAGGAAAAAATGTCCCAGAGGGAAGGTGTGGTGAGCTTAGAAAATAATAGTGAAATTGATTGAAATATTAGAGGTGTAAGTAGTCATTTCTTGTATTTGAAATATGTGAACATGATTTGTTCAATTATAGCATTAATTTAACTACAAAAAATAAGCTCTTAAGATACTGCAAATGTCCAATATGTCTAAAACGACCTTGTTGTTAGGTAACCAAAAGAGAGAATGACTTCTGAGTCAAAGCAGTCTAAACAGAGAAAAGGAAATTTAGGTGTACCTTGAAGAAATATGTAGGATTCAGCTTTGTCAATCTCATTGGAGACTGTGCAGTGAAAAGGAGCAATGTGAGCAAATTGCATTTAGGTAGTGACGTTTATGACTCATTTTGAGGGTAGTTTAACCAGGGTTTATGTAAGAGAGTGATTGGGGAGGTTATTTTGAACCTTTTGGAATTCTTCTAGCAGGCACTGGGGTATCTGTATTGAGATAAATGAGATGGTATCCTTTTTAGCTGACTTTTTTCCTAGGCAAGCACTAGCAATTTGTCTTCTCTAAATGAGCAACATACATATCTTTAAGAAATTCACAGTAATTGTCTTCAGGGCTTTTTTTTTTTTGTAAAATGCCATATTCTCAAGTTGTGTTTTCTTTTTTTTCTGATGATTAGCTTAGGTAATTTGAAAGGCTCTACCTCTTTGTGTTATATCAGCTTTGGTTAAAACCTGTTTTTGCTTTGTTCCTTGGTTGATCCTTAGACTGAATGAAGGCCAATTAGATATTAGTATAAAGTAGGTGATATCATAGCATCAGAGAGAATCTTCTGTGAACCAGAGCCTGTTTCTGCTTCCAATTTGTGTTGTCTAGAGAACAAAGGGTATCTTTGCACCAAAGAGACTGGGAGAAGTTGGGATTTACTTTGCTTCAAGTATAAAACTGTAGAGCAAGGGTTAAGGAACTCTTAAAGGAAGGGCACCTTCTAGTACCCTTGTTTTTCCTCTTTTACAGATGGAAGAGGTTTTTTTTTAGTTTTTAATTTTTTTTTCTTTTCGAATCAGAGTTTTGCTCTTTTGTCCAGGCTGGATTGCAGTGGTGCAGTCATAGCTCATTGCAGCCTCAAACTCCCAGGAATTTCCTGGGATTGCTCAAACAATCCTTCTGCCTCAGCCTCCCAAATAGCTGAGCCTACAGGTGCATGCCACTACATCCGGCTAATTTTTTGTTTGTGTGTGTATTTTTTTGTAGAGACTGGGTCTTGCTATGTTGCCAAGGCTGATTTCCAACTCGTGGCCTCAAGCGATCCTCCCACCTCAGCCTCCCAGAGCACTGGAATTATTGGCATGAGCCACTGTCCCTGGCCCATTTGTTTTCATGTCAAACTGGTAATGTGCCAACATAGTAGCAAGGTTTGAGGGAGGCACATCTCACACACCAGCATGAAAACCAAATCATGTTGCTTATGAACTACAAGTGGAAGGAAGAGATTATAATGAGGGAGTGAGATGGTAGATGCCACCTTAAAGAATGCAAGGAATTGAATATGTGGCTGCAGCAGCCAGCACTCATGTGATCTTTGACCATGGGCCGGAGGAATCTGAGTCTTGTCTCTGGAATTCCCAGAAGTACCTTATTTTTCATAAGCTCTTACTAATGTGCTTTAACCAAGTTGCTGTGTATCCAGAATTGTAATGAATCTTTTGAGGTTATAAGAAAAAAAAAAGTTGGAACTTAAGAGCCACTGTTTGCAAGAAGGCTTAATCATATCTTCATATCTCTGCAATTAATCTGTAGGTTTGCATAGAGTAGCAATTTGGACCATTTACGTATTTTTCTCTCAATAAATTGTTTTAGAAGCCAGATTACTTTGCAGCATAAAGCACCTACTTTTTCTTCTGACTTACCTGTTTCCAGTGTTGTATTTTGTCCTCTCCCCTCAGTTTCCTACTTTTCCCTCAGATTGCCTTAGCTTCTGCTTTGCTTATGTTCTTCCCACTATTTGATGTGTATGTCATACATTTATCACCTTATTACTGCTTATAGCTGTTTTCCTTTTCCCACATTTCCCTTACAGTCTGTTACTTCCTTTCTTTTTACTTCTTTTTACTTCTGTTACTTCCTTTCTTCATTCTCTCCTCCTCTATTTCTGTTTGCCTTTATTTCCTCATTTGTTGAAATCGTTTTCTTAAAGGGGTTTCTTAAAGGTTATAGTGGGTTGACTCCTGGATTAATCAAAGTGTTTCTTTTTAACTTTATTTTATTGTCAGGCCTTATTAGCCAGCAGAATAATAAAGCCAATCATAGTATATTCTTAAGTTTGAGTAAACTTTTGTTGAACTTATTTGGTTATTTGAGGTTTCACTAAAGAATGTGAGTTAGAAAAATGGCAGAGTGATAGGGATGTGCTTTCATGTCTGAGTATTGACCTGTGATGTAGTGGGAGCAAGAATGAAGGATAGTTGCCACATGCAGTGATGTGATCTTGGGATATGAGACAATTTGCACTCTCAACCTGCATGACTAGATATTTATAGCAGAAATGCTAAAATGAAAACAAAAACAAGAACTTTGTGCTTGAAAAAACTTCTAATTAGACTTTAAAGTTTTGGAATATAGTAAAAAAAATAGTGACTGGAACTTAGTAAATTAGAAAGGTTTGTTTTAATGTGAGAAGTATGGCCTGTACCCCACCTTCTTGGTACTTGGTAGTTGCTTGTATTCTCTTTAAAGATTTACCTATACAATAGTTAGAAGTGAAATATAATATTACGACCAAATTATTTTATAGAATATTAACAAATTAAGCAAATAAATTAAGTTTTATTTTTATAGATAAGACCATTCACTTTTATATATCAAAATGCTAGCTTGCATGTATCAATATAGAGACGTTACTGTTAGACTCAAATGATCTAGGATATGAACTTCCAAGTTAGAGTTTATTTGCAAAAGAAATTCAATCATAAAATATCTAAATTACTTGAATTATATTTCTCTTGTAATCATTCTTCTATTTGCTTAGCAATAAGATATTATCTGTGATGGGCTTCCTTTTTCTTTTTACCCTCTGCTTTTACTCCTTAACTTTTTGTCTTTAAAAAAAGTTGCAAGGTACTAGCACAAAACATTCAGTAAAGGAGTAGATAAGGCTGGACATGGTGTCCCACGCTTGTAATACCAGCACTTTGGGAGGCCAAGATGGGAGGATCTCTTGAGACTAGGAGTTTGAGATAAGCCTCAGTAACATAGCACATCTCTACAAAAAAAGAAAAAAAAAAGGAGTAAATAAAATAGGAATCTCTAAATAGTATTTATCTTTGCAATAACTTTTATAAAATTTGAGATTCAAACTCCTTGTTTGATACACTCTAAATCCAAGGGGGGGTAACTTGTTTTAATTCCAAATTTGTACTTAAGTGTGGGAATAGTTCATCTTTTTCAAATACATTCTAAATAAAAAAAAAAAATGGGTAGGGTCTGCTTATATAACTCATACTGTTATATATATATTTTTTTAACCCAAGCTTACGTAGGTTTTCTCTAATGCTAGGTGATCCGAAGGATATCATTAAAATCTTTGGGTTGTTTGAAATTCCTTGCTTCTCTATTTGAAGTTAGTCTGGATCAAAGGGACCAGGATTTAAGTTTTTAAAAGAAACTTTGTAAAAATAAAAACTCCTTTATGGAGACTTATGCAAATACTCAGTTGGACTTTTCAAATATAGTACTTAAATCCAGAAATAAATGTGTATTACTATATACAAATTTAATTGCCTTCCAAAATATATTCCAAAGAGATATTCATTTTATGCTTTGAAGTTGGGTTCAGAAAATTTTTTTGTGTGTGACCTGGTGATGTCTGTACATTGTTATTAATTTGGATTATAAGTTTTCTTTGGAACAGTTCAAGGGGCTTTGTCTTTAGAAACAAGATGATATGTTACCAGGACCTTACCTCCTTTTCCATTCTTCTCGCCTCCCTCTTTCTTTCACTCATCCTCTTCAAAAGGTTATAGTCATTTATCACTGTGAGAATAGGCACTGCAAATACTATTATGAATATGAGACCATTATCCTTCCCTTCCTCCTCCCATCCCCAGAGATATGGTGAGAGATCTTGTAAAACTTAGTTTTTGGCAATGTCAAAAGGTGTGAATAAGTTAAGATCATAGGCCAGGTGCGGTGGCTCATACCTATAATCCCAGCAATCTGAGAGGCCAAGGCAGGAGGATCTCTTGAGCCCAAGAAGTTCGAGACCAGCCTGGGCAACACAGCATGACCTCATCTCTACTAAAAATTAAAATTAAAATAATTAGCCAGGGATGGTAGCCTGCCCCTGTAGTACCAGGTATTCAGGAAGCTGAGGCAGGAGAATTGGTTGAGCCCAGGAGTTTGAGGCTGCAGTGAGCCATGATTGTACCACTGCAGTCCAGCTTGGGTTTCAGAGCAAGACTCTGTCATTCATTCATTCATTAAAAAGGAAGAAAGGAAAAGGAAAAAAAGATCATAATAACAATGACTGAGCATTTTTCATATGCTCCTGGCTTTCTAAAATCTGAGTTCAGCTGTGGTTGTCCTGGACACTGTCTCTGAGTCGCTGTTGTCAGTGTATCAGTATCAACAGGAACCATCATTGGAAGTACAGTCAGAGATTGGGAAAAGCAATTGTTTCCGAAAATTATGCTTCTTTGATCTAAATAAATGGTACATTTTAGCTTTATGCAAGATTAGGTATTATTTTAGAGATTTATGACAATTCCATTTGTTCCTTTATAGGGGATCTGAGCTTGACGCTTGATGCTGGATTTGACTAACTCCCTGCAAAGCCAGCAGGGTGTAGATGTGTATTACCAAGGCATTACACTTGGCAAAGGAAGGAATGAATGCTGCATTGCCTAATATCCCACAGGGATGGGAAGGAGGAGTGCATAACATTCCTTCGGTGTGATTGAGGGCTGTGTTGACTGTATGAGTAAGACAATGTGACTTGAAGATATTAAGTAGAGTCCATACTTAGGTCATTAGAATTCTTGGTCATTGACCTAGATATCAGGAAAGCAAATAGTGTTGGGTGGTTAACTAGGGCAGATGCCTTAATTTAGGAATGCAACAAAGAACTTACTAGTTTTCATTTTTCCAGCTCCTCAACCTTTTCTTTCATCTTTCATTCTCTTGTAGTATAAGGCATTGTCGGTGACAGATCTTTGCAAGGTCTAATACTGAATATTACTAACAGCATGGTGATAAATGTCTCTTCTGTTTCTTTTTAAGGCACAGGTTATCTTGTTGCTAACATAACTCAGAACTCTGATACCATGACCTGCTTAGTAAATAAAATACTTTCCTGCTATCAATAATTGTGTAAGCTTGCTTTTTGTTGTTATTGTTGCTTTGTAACCAAAGTATTAGAATGCCCATCTCCTTTGGTGTTTCTTTGCAAATTCAGTGCCTGAACCAATACTTATAACCTATTTGTCATGGCAATTTTCATTATAAGATTAGGTAGTGAGTTGTATAGAAATAGAAATATGAGAATTCACTTTAAATATTTACCCTCTTCATTTTTGTCAAAAGTATAATGATCCTAGCTTGAGTACCTGGAACAGGTTAACCTGTGGATTTTTCTTCTCTAAAATATTTAAGGTTAAAAGTGCCTCTGATGACTGCTACAGGTTTTATCTAGCCCCAGTTACAGCATTCTGAGTCTTTTGGGTGTGCCCCAACATAGTAGCATACTTTATGGCACATATATGGTCGCTTGATACGGGCATTGGGACAGCTCTCTTCTTGTGTTCACACTTCACAACACGAACTGGAGCATTTGCTGATCCACACCCAGGAGGTACATTCTGGCTAACAGCCCAGGAAAGTCTACCATTTGGGATGGTAATGGTCAGCTAGGACTTGCCTAGGCTTTCAGCATTGGAGTTTGCAATAAATATGCGAAAGATGCCTTGGCCTTGAAGAGCCTGACTGTGGAGCATGCCAATCAATTGTAATGAGTTTTGTTTCAGTGTTTTTGAAATGGCATTTGCCGAGCTTAGTGACATGCTGCCCTTAAATATGTTAGGATACCTTTTGCCTTCTATGACTTAATTGTAGTTTCTAGTGTATGTCATTTATATTCTTTCAGCCAGGCCTAAGTTTTGAGCCTAACAACACATCTGTGTTGTATATTTTCAAGGGTTTTTGAAAAAATATTCTAGCATATTTCTTATACTCTTAAATTCTGATATAAATAAATATCCTTACTCCTGCCTATTTGTCATTACCTTATTTCATGTTTTTTCACAACCATCTTGCAGAATTTTATTGTTTCAGGCTGAAAGAGTGAGGGTCGTGATCAACTCAGTATACCACTGGAGGCTATAAGAATAAACAGCAAACTGTTCTCATAAATGCAGAATGTTGGCAAACTGATAAACTGCATCTGCCACCCAGAAGGAATGCTGAGGGAAGTCACGCCCCAAGCGCAGTGTTTCTTGTGATTAGGCACATTTGAAGCCTATTAGCAATAATGCAAACCTGTGATCAATCAAGCGGCTGACCAATCGTTATCTGCTTCTCTCTGCTCCTTCTACCCAGTAAATATGAAGGGCTGTAGAAGCTCAGGGCTGCTGCCTTTGCTCACTAGAAGCAAGGAGCTCTCTTCTTTGTAAATATGAAGGGCTGTAGAAGCTCAGGGCTGCTGCCTTTGCTCACTAGAAGCAAGGAGCTCTCTTCTTCTTCCCCGGACCTCTTCTTTAAACAGTTTCTTTCATTTTAAATTTTCATTTCTGCATTTGTCCCCCTTCGTTCAGTCCTGTGGTAACCGTAGTAACTGTGGCAAACTGAGACAAGTGGCACCCAAACAGGGGCCAACAGATAGAGACTAGCAGAGACTTGCAGGGACAGAGAGGGACAGACAGGGACAGATAGGGTCCTATAGGGACTTGAACGAGGAAGGTCTGCTGGAACAGAGAAAGTGAGACTGACCAGACGAACGAGAAACCCCTTTACGAGTCTGCTGGCAGCAATATAAGGTCAGTGCCCCAAAGAGGTAAAGAGAATGGGAAGTTTTTGAATCAGGGTAACATGGGGAAGAATTTGACTATTTCTTTTCTCTATTCTGTTTGGAATTTGGTTCATATTGTCCTTTTGTCATTATTTCAAAATTCAAGAGAATTTTTTGCACCACCCATAGCACCTATCGAGGGTGGTGAACAGAAGAGGGAGGATGAAAATTGCCTTGTACAGTCTTCTTTTGTGGCTACAGGAAGGCTAACTTTAACTTTGGCTTTTGAGAATGCAAACGTGGATTGTAAATGTGCACTGGCACCTGTGAGATGTACAAAAAACTTGGGAGGTTTTCTCAGAGCTTGTCAAGATATGGGAACTGAGCTTCATTGCTCTACAATGTTGGTTCAAGCAATGGCCGATTTGGTAGTTGATCTAAGGGGACTAAAGTGGGAAAATGTTGTAAGTGTAGAAAAATTGGACATTTCAAAAAAGAATGCCGTCAGACCTCTGGGCAGAAGGGATCTTATAACACGGTTCCCCTCTCAACAGAAAAAATGCCAGGACTTTGCCCTCATTGCAATAAGGGAAATCATTGTGCTAATCAATGCCATTCAAAATGTCATTAAAACGGCACCTCCCTATCGGGAAATGAGAAGGGGGCCTGGACCTGGGCACCTCAAACAATGAGGACATTCCCCATCCAGGCCACAGTTCCGTTTCAGGGGTGGGTCTCCAGAGGCATATTGATTCCCTCTCCCCAGGGACACCTGGAAGCGCAGGATTGGATGTCCCAGTCAGAGAACGGGTTACGTTAATTGGAGGAAACAAACCCACTAAGATTCCCACTGGTATTTGGGGACCTTTGCCAACAGGATACACGGGATTAATTTTGGGCAAAAGTCATCTTAACTTATAGGGCATTACTGTAGTCCTAGGAGTTGTTGATTTTGATTGTGAAGGAGAAATTCAGGTAGTGGTAATGTCACAAGATCTTTGGGTTTTTGAATTGGGAAAATGTATTGCTCAACTGTTGCTTATTCCCTGTAAATTGCACCCTTCTCCACGAAAGGAGAGATGAGGAAATCAAGGGATTTGGAATTACAACTACATGGGAAGTTTATCACAACCCATAGTATCTAGTAGACCCACTTGTGCAGTGCAGATTGAAGAAAAGAAGTTGTGTGGGCTTATGGATATGGGAGCAAGAGACTGGTCTCCCATGGTAATAGATCTTGAGGATTGATTTTTTTACTGTGCTATTGCACGAGAAGAATAAGCCTTGATTTGTTTTCTCTGTGCCTTCTGTTAATCAGAAAGAGCCTGCCTCTTGTTATCAATGGAAAGTTTTACCCCGCGGTAATTAACCAAAGAGGCAGAAGCTGAGATACAGCTTGTGGAGCAGATGCTTCAGCAACGGCATGCCTCCTGGCTGCAGCCACAAAAGCCTTTGCTTTTGTTTGGGTTGATTTACTAATGTGGGGATGAGGGTATGCTTGTGTTTTTATAGGAAATGTACAAACCGTGTGGGTGCCCTCAAGATGTGTGCAACCATGGAACGGGAGACTGGAGGGACCCATGGATCCCAACCACGGGCTTTGTTCCCCCAGTAAGAGCCATAAGCCAGTAGAATTTGAATGTGAAGACTGAACGAACCACCAACCGGCAATTAAGGGCTGCACAGCCTGCAATTGCCTTTCTCAATTAATTAAAAAACAAAGGGAGAGATGGTGCAGGCCGAAAGAGTGGGGATCGTGATCAACTCAGTATACCACTGGAGACTATATGAGTAAACAGCAAACTGTTTTCATAAATGCAGAATGTTGGCAAACTGACAAACTGCATCTGCCGCCCAGAAGGAATGCTGAGGGAAGTCACGCCCCGAGCGCAGTGTTTCTTGTGATTAGGCATATTGAAGCCTGTTAGCAGTAATGTGAACCTGTGATCAATCGAACAGCTGACCAATTGTTATCTGCTCCTCCCTGCTCTGTCTACCCAGTAAATATGAAGGGCTGTAGAAGCTCAGGGCTGCTGCCTTTGCTCAGTAGAAGCAAGGAGATCTCTTCTTTAAAACAGTTTCTTTTGTTTTAAGTTTTCATTTCTGCATTCGTCTCCCTTCGTTCAGTCCTGTGGTAACCGTAGTAACTGTGGCAAACCACAGCATTTTATTTCATATAAACAAATTTCTGAAGCTAGATATAGCATGACATAATTTTGAACTGTTTGAACTTCTGAATAACTAATGCACATGTTTTCAACATATAAAACAACTCCCTCTACATTAGTGAAATGTCTAACCCTACTAACCCTAATGTTTTCTGCATTAGAGCTTGGGTAGCTTAAGGTTCTTTCCTTGCCAAAAATATTACCACATATTACAGAAAGTTTAAATAAAATGGGATTTGAATTTTCATTTCCCTTTTTCCATACAACTTCATTTTATTTTTGGGAATGTGATATGTCATTTTCTTAATGTTGCTATAATCGAAGTTATACTTAATCTAAGCCTTTAGCAATGATGACAGGTGTTTGTATGCAGGTGATATTTATATTCCTACAAAGTCTAACTTTTGGAAAATTAATTTGCATGTATTTTTATTTCATGACATACAGTAAAGGTAACCTTCTGTATAAATATTTGATGTCTTACAGAAAATTTCAGTGTATTAGTTATAATCTCTCTTAATCTATGCATACCACATGCATGTAGATTCATTTAGAGTTTGGGAACAAAATACAATTGAAACTGTTAAAGAGAATGTTCTGATTAGATCAGAGTCAAGACATAGTGGTCTTCTTTCAAGGAGTAAATCTCCTGCCAAGAGTTTCTATCATAAAAGTAAAATATTACATTTTGAAATGCTGTATCACAAACCAAAAATATTTTGGAAACTCTCCAGAGCCCATGGATTTATTGTGATTTGCTTTTAAATCATAGTGCAGCACAGATTATATATTTAGATGATCTACAGTCTACTTATTTTGTTATGGCTGAAGTGATTCAGCTTGTTCTTGATATAAAACTATCAAATATGAGCCTTCTGTCCTCTAAAACATAACACTATACTTTGTGTGGAAGAAAAGCTCTTGTTAAAGACAAAATATTCCCTTGAATTCCAGTGTGAAATCTGTAATAAACTAACCTGCTTGAGTTAGTTTTCACATTTAAAAAGTTTTCTTAATAGTAATTTTTTGGTTACGTTAAGGAGGGTTGGAATTTTGCCTATTTTTTAGCATTAGTCAGACATTTTTCTTCACAGAAAAATGAAAAACTACATTTTCTCTGAAATTTACTGATCTCTATGGTTTTTGCTTTAAAATATGTTCCCCAGTTTCTGATCACTATTAAAATTTTTGATAGTATATAAATTAATATTAAGTAAATTTCATTCTAGATGACCAAAATGCTTTCTGTATAGTGATAAAATGCATATGGTTTTCTAGTCAATAATCAAATGAAGCAAAGATCATAATAAATAAAAACTAAGATTTCCCAGATTCACTTATTTCCAAGACACTTTATCACAGAAATCATATTTGCTACTATAAGATTAATTGGGCCGGGCACGGTGGCTCACGCCTATAATCCCAGCACTTTGGGAGGCCAAGGCGGGCAGATCTCCTGAGCTCAGGAGTTTGAGACCACCCTGGGCAACATGGTGAAACACCCTGTCTCTACTAAAAATACAAAAATTAGCTGGGTGTGGTGCATGCCTGTAGTCCCAGCTACTCGGGAGGCTGAGGCATGAGAATCACTTGAGCCCTGGAGGTGGAGGTTGCAGCGAGCTATGATCATGCCACTGCATTCCAGCTTGGGCTAAAGAGTGAGACTCCATCTCAAAAAACAAAGAAAAAAAGTAATTGGCAGTTAAGCTACAGACTTATACTTAATGACCCACTATAAGTGAAAACTCCTATTTTTTTTTCCTTGTTTAAAAATATTTCTGTCAATGCCATGGGGAAATTCTACCTTCAAAACAAAAAATAAAATTATAAAAACTACCCAAGAATATGCTTGCATGTTAGCTTCTGGAGCAACCTCTACTGAGAAAAGGGTGAAAGCTAATTACTATCCTTCCTTATTATTCAGTAGCAGTTTAGTATTCAGAATTTAAAAGCTGAGAATAGTGTAACATATTGTGGGGCCCATATAAATCAGCAGTAAAATAGGATTTTGTATGCTGAATATTAATTTGCAGGCTACATTTCAATACTGTATTCTGCTTAATAAAGGATATATGTAATAACAAGTTATAAAATGTCATTTGTTCAATAAACATTTGTCGAGTATAAATATTTGACCTAGTACATGGTATAATATACTTTATATCCCTTCTTAAGGGGTATAAAAATGATTATAATAGAACCTGTGCCTTTACATATAGATTAAGAGGGTAAAAGAGATATATAAATGACCACAATAAAAAAAGACATGTGCTAAGTACCATGAGAGATCTGAGGTCATGTTTGTAACTTAGAATAGAAAGAGAGAATTTCTGGCTTAGGTAATCAGAAGGTTTCATGTTGTTTGCTGTGTGTTGTGAAGAATGGATGGGATTATGGAAGTTGGAAATGTGAACAAAGGCCATTGCTGGTAGAAAGACTAGCACAAGCACTGAGGGTGTGAGGGTGTGTGTGAAAGCTTGTTTGGCATAAAGCAAATTCTGTTTGGCAAGGGCAGTGAGTGGGAGGGGAAAGAGCCCAGATAATGGAGAATCTTGTGTGCCAACTAAGATGTTTAAACTAGTGGGGGAGCCATGAGTGTTTTTTTGGACTGAAGAGCAGCTTGATCAGATCTATCTCTTACATGATGTATCTAGAAGCTCTATGTTGCTTAGATAAGGTAGAAAAGGTAGGAGACCATAGATAGGGTCACATCTATTAGGCTGTTGTAGTAATTCAAGGGAAAGTTAATCTAAGAAAGTAGCAGAGGAAATGGAAAGGATGGGTATATGTGACAATGGCTAGGACTTGGGAATGAATGAACAAGGGTATATAGGGTGTAAAGGTCAAAGATGACTTCTGCCCTAGCTCAGGATGCAGCACAGATCTGGTGTTCAATAAATACATATTTAAGTGAAAATTTTGGGCTTAAATGACTGAAAGGGTGGACAGAAATAGGAAAATCAAGAAGGTGTTTGAGGATGATAAGATCATTTGTATTTTAAATTGAGTTTGAGCTGCTGGCAGGATATGTACATTGAAATGTCCTTAGAGAGTAGAAGCTGCAGAAATGGAACTTATAATAGAAATTAGAGTGTGACAATATAGGCAGGAAACATAAAGCAGAAAGTTCAAAGGAAAAGACCATTGGATATTGCTCAAGATTTAGAATAACAGAATTCAGAAGATCTGCCAAGAAAATGGAATAGAGGTTAAAGAGAGAGAGAATGTTAGGATAATGGAAACTGAGTAAAGAGAAAAGAATATTTACCAACAAAGTTGGTAAATGAAGAAATGTAAAGAAAATGAATATTGAGAAAGGACCACTGGGTTTCGTTTTTGAAGAAACAGTTTTATTAGATGGTAGGTAAGATTGTAGGAAGTGAAGGAACGAGATGGGGTTAAAGCTTGAGTACTGTCTGGCGAAGGAAAGGAAAAGATAGGTAAGTAGCCTGAGGACTAGCAGGCCAAGGGAAGGAATTTTTCAGGCTAGGGGAAAACTAAACATTTTTTGTAAGTAATTAACAATTTGACAAAGATGGAAAAATGAAGATGGACTTGGGGAGGCAGAGTGAGACAGAGTAAAGAGACATGGTGGTCAAGATTTAGAGTACCTGTGTCCAGTAAGACTGTCTGTAGTGATGAAAATATTCTCTATTTGCACTGCCCAATTCAGAAGCCATGAACTGCATATGACTCTTGAGCACTTGAAATGTGACGCCTTGTGCAACTGGAACACTGATATTTTTAAATTTCATTTAATATGAATCAATTTAAAATTAAGTCCGCATGTGGCTTGTGGCTACCTTATTGGGGAGCAAAGATACAGTGGATAAATACAGTAATTAATAGCAGGAAAGAGGGTCGGACACTGAGAGATAAGGGACAAGTTCCAGAAAAAGTTTGAAGTACAGGTGGTAGTGTTTAAAAGAACTCATAGTTAAATAGTTTCATTCTTTCCCATAAAATAGGTGGCATCATTTGCTGAGAAGGTTAAGGTAGGGAGCATGGGAAAGATTTTCGGCCATCCTTGTGGAGATTTCCAGTGGAGAATCTATGATAGATGAGATGAATCACAGCCGCATTGTAAGCCCTCTGGAGTTGAGAGTGTGCATTTGTTTTAGGTCTCTGCTTCCTTGTCTGGTGACTTTTTTCAGTAACATTTCTAAACCTAAGAGAGAAAGGAAAAAAAGAAGGGCAGGGAGAGCAAATTTAGTGGAGCTCTTTGAAAGGCTGGAATGCTGGTGAAGTAAATAAATGCTGACGATGAACTCTTAACTAAGCACAAAGCAAGTAAAAATAGGAAAGGACATGGATAAAGACTCTAGAGCCACGAGGTCATAAGGGTGAAGATGTCAGACTATGGAAGACGAGCAAGGCCATAAAATTTTCCGTTGTAAAAATTGTAGATTTTAGAGGTAGAATTTTCAACAGGAAATGAGATAAGGAAGAAGCCTAAGCAATGTCCGTCGTTGGGTAAGAGGAATATATAAGACAGATGTACATATTTCCAAAGTGTTGGGGAGGAATTTCAGCATCCCTTGATTTTTTTTTTTTTCCTGCAATTTGCTTGCAATATGGTCTTTGCTCCAGACTTGCTAATTCAACTTTGAATGCATGGTCTTTTCTTAAATAATCCAGGTTTGAGTAGTAAAATCGGGATTTATCTTATCTATTTGCAGTGATATCCAAATTCATAAAAACTGAATTCAGAGCCAGCAGGGACCTCTGAGATCATCTCATCTAATGTTTGGATTTTGTAGATAAGGAGACTGTAACCTCTCGATTCAGTAATGAGTTCAAGGTTACATAGCCAGTGAGTGGTAGAGCTGAGACTAACTTCAAGTCTTCAGTGATTCCCTGCACTGGGCTATGACTTGGGTAGCATGATGCTCTGGTCTGAAGTTTTCAGTGGGTATGGAACTATTTGTACTCTGGAAACATCAAAATCTAATATAGAATATTATCTTCAGAACTTTGGTATGATTACTTTTTCTGAACTTGTACTTCCAAATTACTAAACTATTAATTTGACCATACTGAAAGAAAAATCTTGCTGAAGCAGTATCTACAATGTACCACAGTTTACTTGTTCATAACTGTTTGACACTTAATGCTAAGAAAAAAGATAAATAGACAAGACTTTTAAATGTTGATAAATGTAACAGAATCTGGAATTGCATTTTTGACTAGGTGCCCCTGGGAAAGAGTTTGTTAATCAGCAGCTGTTTTATCACTTTTTTAAAAGTACCACGTGTTGTGCCTCTCCTGCAGGCTCTAGTCTCTTTTTCCCTCTCCCATGCCCTTGTCTTTCTAATAATGAAGAAAGATACCTAAATAGTATGATCTAAGACAAAAAGGATACTGTTTTCAGAAAATATTAGAACATTGTAAGGTCACTAGTACTTTTCTTTTCACTCTGAATAATATATTGAGAAACATTGAAGTAATTGGGGATAATATTTATTTATAAAATAATTATGTGTCCCATGTGACAATACCAAAAGTGTACTTTAACTTGTCTATTTTTACATGGACCCCAAATGTTTAAATGAAGTGATTTGACATACAAATCTGTAATTTTGATAAAAATATAGATAAGAATTTACAAGTTTCTGAGTTAGAGAATACAGGTCTTTGGTTTTTGTGATACTTTATTTAATTTAAGGAATTTCTTTATAGGATCAACAACTCTAGAACCTTTGTTTGCATTTCTTGAAAGGAAAAGCACAGTGAAATAGGATTAGCTGCTTTAATAAAGTGAACCAAAATACTGTTCAGATGATCAAAGAGTGTTAAAATACCTTCATTTTTATTTTAATTCTTTAATTCTGTTTTGTCATGGGAATTTTTAGTATTACAGCATTTGGCATACATATGACATGAAATCATACCCTAAGATTTTAGGGACTGACTCCTTTAATATATTTCCTCTAGTAAGTATTTCACTCTTCCTTTTCCCTGTCCTTTTCCTTCCAAGATTGGCTCTGTTTTAGGTGAATTAGATACAGAGATGAAAGTTACCTTTCCTACCCTCTAGGAGCTCAGACATACAATGGTTCTCAAAATGTGGGTCCCAGAACAGCAGCAGCAGCATCATCCTGAGGACTTACTAGAAAAGCAAATTCTCAAGCCCTACCCCAGACCTTCAGAATCAGAATTCTGGGGGATGGGACTCAGGAATCTCTGTTTTCAAAATCAGTCCTCCAGGGAATCCTCATGCACACTCAAGTTAAGAACCACTGGTCTAATGACTGGAACTTTATACCCTCCTTATTTTTGAAATTGAGATATAAGTCACATCTGAAAAAATTCACCATTTTAAAGTAGACACTTCAGTGGTTTTTAGTGTATTCACAGGACTGTGCAAACATCACCATTATCTAATTCTATAACATTTTCACCATCCAAAAATAAACTCCATACCTATTAGCAGTCACTCCCCATCCTCTGTCTCCACCCCTCAGCCCCTGGCAACCACTAACCTACATTTTGTCTCTATGGATTTGCCTCTGCTGGATATTTCATATAAATGGAATCATAAAATATGTGGCCTTTTGTTTCTTTCACTTAACACAGTGTTTTCAAGGTTCATCCATGTTGTAGCATGTATCAGTGCTTCGTTATTTTTATGGCTGAATAATATTCCATTGTATAGATGTACATATGTTGTTTATCCACTTATCAGTTAATGGATATTTAGGTTGTTTCTACTTTTGGCAGTTATGAATAAGGCACTATGAATATTCATGTACAGGTTTTTGTATGAACATATTTTCTGTCTGGTATATACAGTCGGTTCTCATTATTTGTGGTAGTTTTGTTCATGAAGTCACTGCAAACACTGAATTAGTGAATACTCAATTACTGGTTCTAGGAGAAATACAGGATTAGGTTCCTGTAAGACTCTGGTCACATTTTCGTCAATTGATCAATATATAACCTTGTTTTATGTGTGTTTCTTTTTAAAGATATCTTATATTTATTGCTGATTCATTAACATTGAGTGCATGCCTAACAGCGCCATAACTCATGCCTGAACAAAGCAGCTTACCTAACCAGGTATATTTTCTGTGTGTGACAAGGCCTGTCACAGCCTTCTTGCACTTAGAAAGAGTAGGCAGCACTTCAGCGTTACACTTGGGGGCTATTTGAAATGGTGAAATCACCAAAAAAAAGCACAAAATGTGAAAAACGTGGCACTAAATCAACTGCAAAAGGGAGACTTGTTTACAGTATGAGAGCCAAGCACAAGAGGGTAGTCTTGTTTGAGTGACTCACGTTTTTCACCGCTCTGCCAATTCACATGTCTGAATGACTGTGAAAACACCATGAGGATTATTTGGGGGTTACAAATAATTTATAGTGAATAATCATATTCGCAAATACAGAATTCACAAATAATGAGGATCAACTGTACTGGGTCATATGGTAGTTCTATGTTTAATATTTTGAGGAATTACCAAGCTATTTTTTTTTTTTTTTTGCAGAAGCTAAAGCATGTTACATTCCCGCTAGCAGTGTTTAAGGATTCCAATTTCTCCATGTCCTTGACAACACTTGTTATTTTCTGTTTGTTTAAAACAGAATGGTGGATGTGAAGTGGTATCTAATAAGATACCACTTATAAGTAGTTTTGATTTGTATTTCCCTAAATCACTAATGACGTTGAACATCTTTTCATGTGCATATTGGCCATTTGTATTTCTTCTTTAGAGATGTGTCTATTCAAACACTTTACCTCTTTTAAATTGGATTATTTGTCCTTTTATTGTTGAGTTGTAAGAGCTTTTAAATATATATTCTGAATACTAGACTCTTAGATATATGACTTGCAAATATTTTCTCCCATTCTGTGAGTGTTTTCATTTTCTTGATAATGTCTTTTGATCTTCAAAAGTTTATTTTGATGAAGTCCAATTTTATCTTTTTTTCTTTGTCTATGCTTTTGAAATTTTTGAAACTGCTGTCCTCATATACTCAGTACCTCCTGCTAAAAGAATTGCATACATATTTTTATTACCAAAGTCATGAAGATTTAGATTTCACAGTTTCAATAAATTATAACTTATTTGCTAAGGGATGTCATTTGTAAATTTAAAGCATTTGTTTGTAGTATTTAAGAGATTTTTATGTTGTGGTTGTGGGATTTTAAATACTGGCATCATGAGGGCCATACGTTTATAAAAAGCAGTGTCAAATTTATTTAACAAACTGCTGTTTTTGTTTGGAAAATTGAAGAAAAACACTTAAAACTACTCTAACATTTTAAAAGAAGATTCTACCTCTTTTTAAAACCATGAACTTTCTGTCCTAAAAGTAGGATCTTGGGCCATTTTGTGAAAGAACACAAGAATCCCTGGAACTTGGAAATAAATGCAGATTGGTGTTTATTTGTGTTATTTTAAATGTAGTAGCACTGTGTGTTAGAAAACTGAATCTGTAACACTTAAGTCAGGCTAAGCAAGCAAATAATATCAGCTAACATGGCTTTAATCTACTAAGTAACTTAAAATCCAAAAGATCAAAGGAAGTTATAACTAAAAACAGTCCTTCATGCAGTTTCCCTGTGGAAGCAGGAAAAGGCTAGAAATTACATGTCACCTTCATATCCTGGCTTGCTGACCTTGTGCTCAGATCAAGCCCCTCTGTATGCCAGCTGTTACCCTTATTAAGACCTTGCCCCAAGGGGTTAAGTAGGAGAAAAACTCTCCTGTCCTATTGGAGAGCAAACACTGAAAGTTCCAGCCCCTAACATGCTTAATTCAAAGCAATCTGCATGTGCTTGTCATTCAGTCTGTCCTGCCGCTCTGTGGAGCTGCTCCTGCCAACTCATTGCTTTCTGCTGTGCTGTGATCCTGCAGTCAGTTGCCGCTGTTGCTACTGCAATCATTTGCACCAAACTGAGCCAGAGAAGTTCCCTCTTTTAACATAAAGGTAATACATTTACTCTTGCTGTGTGAATATGTGTGTGAGAAATGTGTGTGAATTTGTTATTTTAGGAGAATTTATTTAAAAACTGAACTTTGTTTCTAGGATTGTATTTAAAATTCCAGCTCACTGTTTTTTTTTTTTCTCAGTGTAAACTTTGAACAGCATTTGGCATTTTAACACATTAAAATCTTGTGAAGTTTATTTAAATTGTAGTCTAGCGCAGTAAAGTAAGGCCAACCATTTCTTAAGTTTATTAAAATGTCATGTCTTTGTGAAGTTGGAAGGAAACCTAAGCTTTAAGGAAGTTTGTTGTTTTATACTTTGAGATTCTTACTTAACTACTATCTAAATCAGAAAATTTTGAAAATATGTGCTTGCCATTACCAGGTGATAGAAAAATAAATGTAGAGTTGTAGGAATCACATTAGTCACTTTTGTGAATTAAATATTATAAGAAAATAGAAAATTATTAGCATCTTCCTTCCTATAAAGAGAGTAGTTCGGTGAAGATACCCTCTTGTGAACTAAACTTCAACAGCAAGTAATTCTTATCAGAGTTAATTTCAGATACACAGCTTGGTATAGGCCTTCAAGCTATATTTTAGTTGTTTAAATGTTTCATGCATTACACGGTGACTACAATAGTGACTACATATGATTGGATTTACTACTTAAAGTACAAGTCAAAATATATTTGCTGTATTCACTTTTGCTTAGAATGAGAATGGATAATTTATTTGCAACTGGTGGAAAAATTCAAATTATTTAATGTGAAATATGTTTATGTTTGGTATAAAATATACATTAAAGAATTAAACAGAGAAATTTAGTGAAAACTGAGATATTTCGTGCACATCACTGACCATAAATGCCTTTATTCAATGATAATGCAAGAAATAGAGAACATACTTTACAATTTGTTAAAAAATTTTACAAATAGGTATTCTTGTTGAACGAAAAAGAATGAAATGTGTCCTTTTTACCCACAAGAAGGTTATTTTAGATCATAATATTTATAATTAAGAAAATTACAGTTCCCTTTGATGGCTGGGAAATCACTAAACTATGTAAATAAGCTCTAAATTTATGAGTGTTTCACTTGCAGGTAGTGGGTTTTCTGCTTCCCATGGTTTTAATATCTGGTGACACATTTCTACTTTCTAAAATGTTAAAACATTTTGCATTATTTCATGTATTTTTTAGTCTTGCATCTCCAATAGATTATCTTAGATTGCTTTCATTGCCAACGTATCAAATATTGGGATATTTCATTGATTTTACTTTATTTGGAACTTTTTAGTATTAAAAAAGATATTTTTATGTATCTTCTGTGCTTCATATAGCTCACATCTTAGATCTCAGTTTTAGAATTGTGATCATGAACTATTTGCATTGATTATGAAAAAATGTGTAATGTTTTAAGTGTCTTATTGACCTACAAAGTAGTTTAGAAAATACATGTTTACCTTAATTCAGTCTGGGAAATATGTATTATAAAGTGGATTCATCCAAAATTTAAATCTAGTCTCACTTGCCTTGCAGTTTATATTGAACCAGTGGAGCCTTTTGGGGAAATCTGCTTTTCAGTGTTTGCTATGCATCACTTCTTTACCTTCTGTTCTAACTGCTTTGAGTTCTGGGACTGGATCTGAGCATTCTTGCTGTATGATTCTTATAACTCAGTGTGGATGATGGACAGCCTTGACATACAGATGATATGAACATTTCCTATTTTTGAAAAAATGCAATTCCTGATTACATTCTGACACAGGAAGCAAAACTGAGTTGTTTAGGATCAAGACATATGAGCTCCTTAGCCTATCAGCCTTTTGGAAAAAATATAAGACAGAGCAACTAAAAAAAAATTAGAAAAGCTAGACTTGGAGAAGGTGGTGGCTTTTTGTTCTCTCCATCTTAATTTCTATTCTCTTATTTTAATCAGTATTAAACAGGCTTATGTATTACAGGCTCATATTTAGATTCCAAGAAAACTGTATAAGGAAGATAGTAGGTGCTTACCAAAATGATTGCTAAATAAGGACATTTAACTGAAAAATATGATTTAATTATTTTTGTAAGCAAACAAGATTCCCACACAATAGTAAATGTAATTTCAGTTCATCTAATATATACAAGAAAGCAAACAGCAGAATTCATGAGCATTTGTAGTAATAATTTAAGGAACAGAGAAAGATTTATAAAAGTTGCACCCAGGCTCTTATTAAGAGTTAATTTACTGATTCAATTCAAGTAAGAATAAAGTCTTTATAAATTTGATGTTTTTCTAAGCTTGAAGCAAATAGAGTTCTCTTGAATTGTGTTTTATACAAATACCTTGAGTGATGTTTCCCAAGTTGCTCAGTAGACTAAAGGATACTCATAAGACATTATTTGCTGGACTCTGCAGGGAAGAACCCATTTGGGGAGCTGCTCTAGGAAATTTGATTTGCTGCTTCTCAAACTTCACAAAACAGCAGGGAGTGGGGCCTGGTATTAGATACTAAACATTTGTGGGAAAAGTTTAGATAATTCTAAGTGTGGTATTAAAAAACAACACACTACCATCTAAATCAAACAACTTTTAAGTGCTTTATGGTGATTGATCTCAGTTTTTGGCTTTATGAAGGACATTTTTAAAATTCTCTCACATTCTTTCGCCTAACAATGTGTGGGAGTAAAATTTTCTTAGTTTGATTTACCTCAGTGATGTTTTTTTTTTTTCCTTTGGGCTGCTAAGTTTTGAGGTTTTGACATGTGTGAAGTATTAAACATTCATGGTATCTTTTAGACATGCTTGTGATGTGTTCAACAACATTTGTTAAGCTCAGTAATATGATCCTGTTTCTGCTAGGGAAGAGCTATAGTGATACAGATAGATTGCTCAGTTGTAAAGTCGCCCATTTTGTGATTTTAGTTGAGACAAAATAGTTTCAAATGAAATCTCATGGCCTAAAGACACACCTATCACATCTTAAGGATCCTGTTTATTAACAAACCATCTTGTAATTCTTATTTGGTGGGGATGTGAGGCTAAATAACAGTCCTGCTATCTGCAGGCTGTCTAACCCTAGAATTGGAAAGTTTAAGATGCTTAAAATGCCACCAGAAATCTTTTTTTTAAATTTTTTCCTGGCATGGAACTTTAGGGAACATGCTCTTTTATTAGAGGATCTTGAGCCTTCATTTTAGAGACTGACCAGACATTGGGGATGTACTTTTTCTTGAGTGTTAAATAAACTCATTAGTCAAATTAGCTACTTCCCAAATTTTCTTCAAAAGATCAATAAATAATAAAGGCTATATGGCAAGGTGTTTCACATTTCCACAACATTGTTCCACATAAAGTCTGCACTGTTGTCTTGCTTGAGCTAATATCTTATTAAGGCTTTCTCCTTGCTGCACCCTTGTCCCCACCCTTCCAGCTTAAGAAGTACTGCAGATGAAATCTCTCTTCATTGTAATAAGAGCAACAAAAAAAAGTAAAGATAGTTTAAACTTAGAGTACCAGGTCCAACTGTTTTCTAATATGCCACAATATTCTACATTTCAAGCAATATTTTCAGACTGTTGAATATTTTGAGTGGCAGTTGCTTGCTCTTATAGATTGATCAGCATTAATTATATAAAGTATAAATCAGTGGCTCTCAGCTCTGACTGCATGTTAAAATCACCCAGGATGCTTTAAAAAATGCTAATGTCCACACTTCACTACAATATGAATTAAATCAGAACCTCAACCTCTGGGGCCAGGACCCTTTTATCATAATTTTTTTAATATTACCAAAGTGATTCTAATGTGAAGCCAGGGATGAGACTGCTGTGATAGACTTGTAATTTTATTAATAATCATATTTAATGCATACCTTAAGACTTGTAGCAGAGTCTAGTTAAATGTTTTGGCTAGTTTTGGGGTTAGATAACTACTTATATAGGAGAACTTTGTAGAATTTTTTTAAAGTGACCATTGTTTGACATCCCTGATTATAGAAAGTTTCTCTAGTTTTATTTTGTATATTTTTGGTTATACAATTTCACGTAATTCTCCAAACTTAGGGTTCAAAAGAAATTAGTGCAGCTTAATGGAATTTAAACTCATCTGAAATAGGAGCGCAAAGCTATAAGAAGCCTTCCCTACCTCTTTCTTTCTAGCATTGATGCTTATGGGCACAGTACTTATGAGTGTGGAGAGAAGTGGTAAATATTACATGGAAAGATAATTTTTGTGGATGAACCTGGAAAAGAGATCTCTGAAAAGTGCTTTGATAATTGCAATATTGTGAGAGTGCTCTTGAAATATGTATTTAGGAAGATAAGTGTTTACGCTAAATGAAGGATATCACTGATATCATTTACCTGAGATTGAAAGAGATAAACTTCATTTTATACCCACATTTCTGTTCCCACATAGACCAAAGGCACACTGGATGTAAAACAAAATGAGAAAAATGAAATTGATGTTTCTACAACCCTGAAATTTCTATCACTCACCTCTACATATGAAAATTTCTGCTTTTACAACCTAACTCATTTCTAGCAGTAATACTGCTTTCCAAAGGTAGGGCTTTCAGATTTGCTATGGCAGATACACTGCAATATCGTTAAGGTTATTTTACTTTCATATTTTTTGTTGTAACTCTAGGGGAAAACTTTATGTGGAAACTTTAATTTTTCTTCTGTATCATTAAGTTGTTTGTGAATACCATGAATATTGAAACAAAACATTTACAGTGTAGCCATATATCTTAGTTCCTCTATCAATATATATCATGTATGTAATCATATTAATAGAGGTTATCTAAAAACGTTAGGTGTATTTCATTTTCAAAGGTGGTGCTTATCGTAAGTTGAAACTACCCATAAATTGAATAATAAGAACAGTATGTTCTCACTGTAAAAGAATGCTAACCTTCATTTTCATATTTCCTGGAACTCAGTTTGCTTTCTCCCAGTGTGGCAGAGAGCTAACTAATACCTAGTAGGCTCTTATGAAATATATATTTAGTGGTATAGATCTTCAAATATATAATGTTTATTTCTTTGGGAAAATGGCTTTCAACTTATTACAGTTTATGCTTAAGGGGAATACTAGAATTAACACCTTATTTTTGTATAGGCCTTTGCAATATATAATATGTTTACAAGTGATTTGGGGAAGCTATTTATAAGTATTCTCATGAAGGAGAGTTTAATAGTAGAAAGTTTACAGACTTAAAAATAAGAAAATGTAATTTGTCTCAGAAGGGAAGAAGATTATATTTCTTTATTTAAGACCATCCTTTCTAGTTCCTTAAAAGTGTCTGATTCTTTCATTAAAGATACAGATTTTGCTGTCAGGTCACAATTACATTATTCTTAAATAGTCAATATACTATATGACAACAAAGATCAATCCATTGTCTTGCTTTTTTAAGTTTGCATAATATGATATATGGATGGATAACACCTTTCCTTAATTTAGTGAAATATGTCTCTGGCACTCTTGAATGCTGAATTGTACCTTTTAAAACTATCTTGGGAAATATCGAATTCGTAGGCTATTTTTCATGTGGACCTTCAGACAGAATTTTACATCAGTAGCCTCTTGTGGTCCTATAAAAGCTAGTTGGACTTGGCATTGCTCTAGAGACATCTTGAGGTAGTGGAAAAGCCTTACCTTTAGAGTCATACTGGTCTGAGATTAAATCATGCGATTTGGATTAGTTACTTTAATATTTTTGATTCTCAGTTTTCTCTGTAATGGGTTTAATAATAAATTCATAGGGGTATTGTGAAAAAAGTGGCTTGACTTAGTGAGATGATTTAAAAAAAATCTTAATAGCCCTTTGAAGGGAAAAATATTCGTAGAGACAATACTTGCCTGATTTGGCTTCTGCGTAGCCCCACTACAGTTCTTTATCAATTTCTATTGGCATTTAGAGCAGCTATTTATTTCTCTGGCCATAACACTAAATATTAGTAGGCCAATGTGGTACCAGTAATCAGAAATTAGTCCATCATTTTAGGATAAGCATGAAGCAATTGTGGAGGAACCATTTCATATTAAAACAAGTTTGGTAAATAATGGATACAGGTATCCCCAGACTACCTTTATACCTGATGTGAAGAAAGACTTAAGGTGTCTTTATATACCCATCTTTTAATATCTAGTGCCACTTGAGAGGGAAAAAAATGTATCTCAGTTAACTAGGCAGGGTGCTTCAGTCCATTTATATGAGTTGCACTAAAAAGATCAAAATCATAACAGCTGTTATTTGCATGCACAAAAAACAGTTTGGGAGTCATGATACAAGCCATAATTAAACTTGATTATCAATTAGAACCTCTGTTGTTAAATTTGTTACATTTCTTTGCCTTAAATAGAAAAATGGGCCTTTATTTCTGTCAACTGTTATCATTTCCCTACTTATTTTTGTTCATTCTGCTTTAATTGTGCATATCTTTCCATAACTGAGGCATAATTCTCTTGTAGTCTCCCCACCTAGTTTGTGGTTTTCTCTTGCTACGCAAAATGTGTTCTAGGTATCAGCAGTATGGACATGTTGTTGGAGGCTTGTTGCCCCACCCCTGATGTACTGTATCAAATCTTTATTCTAACTGCATCTCTAGGTGATCCTTGTATTTGGAAGCACTGGTTTAGTGTTTTGCATTTATCTAATGAAACTGCTCTAAGGAGCATGACTCTTCTGAAAAAGGTGGTTGGCTACTACAAGGGATTTTGTTGGTGACCCAGTCTTGCCATTTATTCTTAAGTTTGGTATTAGGAATCTGGTGAAGCAAAGAGTTATTCTAAAATACATCATCTGAGTGTACAGAATACAGTTTATCAGAAAGCTCTCAAGACATTGGCATCATGCTTCCTAGCTTCACCATTTGTCATCAGTATGTGACTTTGAGCACCTTACTTAGAATCTCTATATTGTTTTCTCTTGCAAAATGGAGTGGCAATGCCTGCCACCCCTGTTTTTCCAGAGGGCTATTAGGAGGATCAACTCAAGTGAGATCATTTGTGAGAAAGTGCTTTGGAAATAGCCAAGAGGTGTACAATTGTAACAGTTGATGGGGATGAAAATGGTGTTCCTTCAGGCTATATGAGCCCTGTGTTTGTTAAGGATAGTGATGGCTTTGCTAAGTGGTTACTGTGGTAATTGGAACAGGTCTGTGTATTCTCTTCAACAGTACATTTAGATTTTACCTTGGCAGTTTTCTGGCCACACTAGCAGTTCTGACCGCCAATTCCAAGTAGCTGCTATGAGGTTTTCTTAACACTATTTGTATTCTGGGAGCCATCTAGTTTGATTGCATCCTTTGTACAAATTGTGTGTCATTAACATATTTTGGTGTATGATACAGTCATGTGCCACATAAAGACATTTTGGTCAGTGACAGACCACATATACTGTGTTGGTCCCATAAGATTATAATGGAGATGAAAAACTCCTATGGCCTAGCCATGGTGACACTGGAGTGCAACACATTACCTTTTTTATGTTTAGATATGTTTATCATTATTTTTTATTATTTATGTTTAGATTGGTAGACAAATACCTGCATTACAGTTGTCTACAGTATTTATTACAGTAATATGCTGTATAGGTTTGTAGCCTAGGAGCAATAGACCATGCCATATAGCCTAGCTGTGGCTACAGCATCTAGGTTTATGTGAGTACACTGTGATGACCACACAATGGTGAAATCACCCGATGATGCATGTCTCCGGACATAGCCCCATCCTTAGGTGATATGTGATTGTCTGTTGACAAATGAAATTATCATAATTCTGATAGCATTTTCAATGAGATGCAACTTTTTGTCTGAAGCATTAGTTTTCCATTTATTTTATAGTTGTATATTTCCTGAGTTCCAAACAAGAGTCGGATGTCATTATTTTGAACCATCTAATCATATGAACTCTGATGACACTTTTCTCTTTACATTTCAGTATGATGGAAATGTACTGATATGTCATATATAAAATATATATGATATATATTTTATTTTATATATGATATATATAATATATACCATATATACACATATATAGAGAGGGACATTTCCATCATATATAAAATATATATGATATATCATACATAAAATATATATAAACATAATATATATAAAATATATATAAACATATATATATAAAATATATATCAACATATATAATATATAAAATATATATTTTGTATATATATATAATATATATTTTATATATATATATATATATTTTTTTTTTTGAGACAGAGTCTTGCTGTGTCACCCAGGCTGGAGTGCAGTGGTGTGATCTCGGCTCACTGCAAGCTCCGCCTCCTGGGTTCACGCCATTCTCCTGCCTCAGCCTCCTGAGTCGCTGGGACTACAGGCACCCACCACCACGCTTGGCCAATTTTTTTGTAGTTTTAGTAGGGACGAGGTTTCACCATGTTAGCCAGGATGGTCTCGATCTCCTGACCTCGTGATCCGCCCGCCTCAGCCTCCCAAAGTGCTGGGATTACAGGCGTGAGCCACTGCGCCCTGCCCCTCTCTATACTTCAATATATTAGTTTACTTGTGTTATGTATTATACAAGGGTATTCATATATGTATACATACATAGTGTTATATATACAAGGGTATTAACACTCTCGTGTTATATAGCCCATTATGGTTTTCAAAACATTTTTACATTCTCATAGTAATCCTATGAAATGTATATTTTAAAATTTAATCAAAAGATGGTTTTTGGCCAAAAACCTTGTAGCCCCAAAACTGCTAAATCATTCTGGACATTAAAATGCTGGCTAAAAATGTAAAATAGGGGATATGAGATTAGAAGCTTTGAATTTATTGATATTGGCATCTTATATTCATGAACAGCAGGAAATGCATTAAAATATCTTGGTGTGGGCCCATCACATCTCAAGCCAATGCTTCAATAATAGCTTGCTTTTTTTTTTTTTTTTTTTTTTTTTTTTTGCATTCCCCTGTGTGTTATGGCCCTGGGAGAACAGGTGATTTCAACAATAGCTGTTTTTTTTGTTTTTTGAGACAGGGTCTCATTCTACCACCCAGGCTGGAATGCAGTGGTGTGCTCTCAAGCTCACCACAACCTCCATCTCTTGGGCTCAAGTGATCCTCCCATTTCAGCCTCCTGAGTAGCTGGGACTACAAGCAAGCAACACCATGCTCAGCTAATTTTTAAACTGTTTTTAGAGACAAGGTCTCACTATATTTTCAGGCTTGTCTCAAACTCCTGAGCCCAAGCAGTCCTCCTGCCTCAGCCTCCCAAAGTGCTGGGATTACAGGCATGAGCCACTGTGCCCAATCTCAACATAGCTGTCTTTTAAAGTTACTCATTATATTTTACCCAAAACCGATTTTAAACTTTCACTATAAATATTACTATCACTGCATTCATAATCATGTACCATTACACTTATCACAATAGTTTGACAAATGTAAGGGTATTAACACACTCTTTCAGGAACTCCTTATTCCATTCATATTATACTTAGACTTCCTTTATCTTATTCTTCTTTCCTGTTAATTCCTACCATCTTAGGCTCAGACTGGATTTTTCCTCATTTATCTCTGTTCTAAAGAAAAAGGAGGTTGGGCATGGTGGCTCATCCTGTAATCCTAGCACTTTGGGAGGCTGAGGCAGGAGGATTGCTTGAGCTCAGGGATTTGAGACCAGACTGGGCAACATAGGAGACCCCATCTCTACAAAAAAATTAAAAATTAGCATGACATGATGGTACATGCCTATGGTCCCAGCTACATAGGAGGCTGAGGCAGGAGGATTGCTTGGGCCTGGGAGGTCTAGGCTGCAGGAAGCCATGATCGCACCAGTGCACTCAAGCCTGGGTGACAGAGCAAGACCCTGTCTTTAAAAAAAAAAAAAAAAAAAAAGAAGGAAGGGATGAAGTGGGGAAGGGATGATCTTTCTTTGTATGGGCCTTAGAGTCAACTCTTGATGTCAGAGTGAAATACTTTCCTATTCTGGCTGGTCACCTGAACACCTACCCAAATGCATCCATTGAACTTAAATAATCTATAGACAGTTCATAAAATATTTTTTCTGTTTTTGCTTCCAAATTTTTTTACCTGTAGTTTTTACATACTTATGAGGTCAAATTGATTGGTCCCATGTTATGATTAAAGAAATGGAATCAGAGAACACTCATGTGACTTGCTTCAAATACAAGCCAAAGTCAGAGTTCAAATTATTCTTTACTAGTTCCTACTTCATTACAAGAAGTCTCCCAAGTTACAAAATAGGTTGTGTTCCAAAAATTCATTTGTAAGTCAGTTATTTGGCATTTGAACTGCATTTTACCATGTGGAAAAAACATGTTATAAGTGATGATTAGGTCCCTGGCTGGCATATAAGAATCTATTTAACTCTTGTGTAACTACAAAACAATACATTTGTAATAAAATTTAAAAGAGAATGATAGTTGTGATTCTGATTACAAAGAAAAATAATTTTTTTTTCTTTTACTGAGGATAAGCAGATTTAATTATAATATAGGAAAACATGAAGATTGAGGAGAGTCTGGAGGGGATGTCAGGGTTCTTTGAAGGGAGTTAGAGGTTGATGGGATTCTGTCTGAAGCCCAATGTATTCAGTTCTTGCACTACCATAAAGAAATACCTGGGCTGGGCACAGTGGCTCACGCCTGTAATCCCAGCACTTTGGGAGGTCGAGGTGGGAAGATCACCTGAGGTCAGGAGTTCGAGACCAGCCTGGCCAACATGGTGAAACCCTGTCTCTACCAAAAAATACAAAAATTAGCTGAGTGTGGTGGCATGAACCTGTGGTCCCAGCTACTCAGGAGGCTGAGGTGGGAGAATTACTTGAACCTGGGATGTGGAGGTTGCAGTGAGTGAGCCAAGATTACACCACTTCACTACACCCTGGGCAACAGATGGAGATCCTGTCAAAAAAAAAAAAAAAAAAAAGTCTGGGTGCGGTGGCTTACGCCTGTAATCCCAGCACTTTGGGAGGCTGAGGCGGGTGGATCACAAGGTCAGAAGATCAAGACCGTCCTGGCTAACACGGTGAGACCCCCGCCTCTACTAAAAAATATGAAAAATTAGCCAGGCATGGTGGCGGGCGCTTGTAGTCCCAGCTACTTGGGAAGCTGAGGCAGGAGAATGGCATGAACCTGGGAGGCGGAGCTTGCAGTGAGCCGAGATCGCACCACTGCACTCCAGCCTAGGTGACAGAAAAAGACTCCATCTCCAAAAAAAAAAAAGAAAAGAAAAAAAAAAAACCTGAGACTGGGTAATTTATAAAGAAAAGAGGTTTTATTGGCTCACGATTCTGCAGGCTGTACAGGAAATATGGCAGCACCAGCTCAGCTTCTGGCGAGGCCTTAGGAAACTCACAATCATGGCAGAAGGTAAATGGGAAGCTGGCCAGAGAAGGAGAAAGTTGGCGGGGGACATGTGTCACATGCTTTTAAACAACCAGATCTCAGGAGAACCCACTCACTATCACGAGAACAGCACAAAGAGGGAAATCTAGCCCCATAATCCAATCACCTCCCACCATATGCCCCACCTCCAACACTGAGGATTACAGTTCCACATGAGATTTGGGCAGGACACAGATCCAAACCCCGTAAGCCAGTTTCACTTTCAAACTCTTAAGTCATTTGTTGTTATTAGATGCTTCTCACTAGCATAACTTACCCAGCATCTGTGATTAGAATCAGTAGAACTGATTGGATTAAATACCTAGGAAAAAGTAGACTATTTGAGATGATATATTAACCAACCTGGGATGGTAAAAACCAACAAATTAAAAGTATTCTTTCCTTTAACCCTCCTGATGGAAAGGGCAGGAGGAGTTGTTGACTTTCCCATTTAGCCCAGCAGATTCCCATCAGCTGTGATAGTTTAACTGAGGTACAGGTGGAGGTTGGAGAAAGCGTGTGCCTTCAGTGATTTCTTTGAATGGAGTGCTTGTACAATGAGAGTTTCTAATTCTGGGAAATAATTGCATTGATCTCATCTAGTGATTGTTTCCTACATTATCTAACACACAATTAAACATCTTAAATTTCAATTAGCTTTTTTAAAAAAAGTCCAGTGCTTCTTTAAATGTCCTTTAATTTATGTTTTGTTATTTTCATAACCTTTGCATGTGGCTTTTTCTTTTGTTAACAACAAAAGGGAGGTTATATTCTTCAGTAAACTGAAGCATAAATGAGCAGATCTTGCTGAGATGGCACATTTAGAAAATGATGAGATTAGTTCTTGCCTCCTGGATCACATTAGTGCTCTTGCCGGTCAGTATATCTACCCTACCTCCTGCTAGTTTAGATAGTACATTAACTACTATTACTCTGTGTTGGGTATATTCTTTGAATGTTTTACAGTGGATGTTTGTTTAACACTGGATACATTGGAAAGTGATTTAATGAAGGAGAGAGCAACTGTATTTACTACAGTTCAGAATCCCTCTCAATGGTCATTATAAAAGGAAGTTTGGGATTGGCAAACTTTTCAAAACACTTTTGAAACATTTTCAAAAGTGACATAAGACTAATGAGGGAGGTAACATCTACTTGATTTTATATATATTTTGATGTTTTTAAGTGCTTTGTCTTCCCACTAAGCAATTTATTAAGAAATTCCTATTGCATGATGTTTATTTAACTAAATTTGTGTATGTGGGGTAGGGTGTGTTTGAGGAATTTTGTCTGAAAGGTAAATATGCTAAATTTACATCCTAGTATGGGCATGCTCTGCTCACAAATGCCTCTGCTGAGCAGTTTACATACTGGGTGAAAATGTACATAGGAATCCTCATGGGAGATCCAGGTTTGCCAGTGAGATTACTATGTACTCAGACTGAAAAAGATGATTTCTTCTGATTTCCTGTGTGTCTGCCAGAGGTGGGGAAGGACTGGAAAGAGATTCCTGCACAAGCCGTTTTGTCTACTTAGAGAATGGCATGCTAGAAGGGTTAGCGAGCCAAATTAGTTTTCTTTTTGTTGTTGTTGTTGGCTTTCATGTGTATGTTGAATACACTAATAGCATTTGATGACCCTTTTTTTTTTTTTCCACTGTGAATTCCCAGATTTTGTGTGTATGTTGCTCAGAGGGTAGTGCAGTGAGCAAAGGGATAGGGAGATTGTCTGTTTTTTTGTTTGTTGATTGGACACACTTGCTGCTGGTAATTTGAGCATCTGAGGATCTTCCTTTATATTGAAGGCCCGAACCTTTTGGTGAAAGGAAAAAAAAAAGTAAGAAAAAAACTCATTTGAAGCAAATCCCACCCATAGTATTATTTTTCTCATGTGCAGGCAATGTCACCTGTAGTATATTATATAGAATTTTGCATCTGATATTTTGGTTGCTAGAATTCTTAGCTTTCCTGACTGGTTTTAATTTATTATTCTCGGACTTGAATGACTAAGGGGAAAAATCATATATTCTTGAGATTTCTCTAAGATACAAAACATTCTTAAGATTATTCAAATTATTTTAACCTTGTACAACGAATTACCCTCAGAGTGGCCCTTCATTTTGCCCATCACTCCAAAATCAGAACATATAAGCCAACTGTGATATTGTTGAAAAAAGCTGAAGGATGCTATTTGTATCCTCTCCTCTCATGCAAAATGGTCTAGTTCTTAACTGATTACTTGTGCATCTAGGATGGGGTGAGAAGAAAGGCACTGAAAGGAGAGGTGGGCAGGAGGAAAGTGATCAATGGGAATAGAATAGGGTTTTTAAGGTGCATAAAATAGCTGGAGGAAAGAAGAGGCGTGCCACTGTGTTGGCTGGTTCCATCACAGATGCTGCTGAATTTCTACCACTGTCTCACAACTCTGCAAGAACCCTCATTTTCAAAGAGCTGTTTTTAAATATCATACTTGTCTTTCCTACATATTTGCCTGCCTGACTGTAACTGGGCGATTTTATGATTTTCTTACTTAGGGTCAAGAAATTGGAGCATGGCTATGAGCAATGGAAACAATGATTTTGTGGTTCTGAGCAACAGCAGCATCACAACCAGTGCTGCTAACCCGAGTCCCCTCACGCCCTGTGATGGAGACCATGCAGCCCAGCAGCTCACACCCAAAGAAGCAACAAGAACAAAAGTGAGTCCAAATGGATGCCTGCAACTTAATGGCACAGTCAGATCATCCTTTCTGCCTTTAGACAACCAAAGAATGCCTCAGATGTTACCCCAATGCTGCCATCCTTGCCCATACCATCACCCTTTGACTAGCCATAGCAGTCACCAAGAGTGCCATCCCGAGGCTGGCCCTGCAGCACCCTCTGCTTTGGCCTCGTGTTGCATGCAGCCACACTCCGAGTATTCTGCATCTCTTTGTCCAAATCATTCACCTGTGTATCAGACTACGTGCTGTCTTCAGCCCTCTCCATCCTTCTGCCTGCATCATCCGTGGCCTGACCATTTTCAGCATCAGCCTGTGCAACAGCACATAGCCAACATAAGGTAAGTGATCCGAAAGTTTTGCTTTTAGCATTCAACTAATGCCATGTGAATATGACAGCTTGTGTTTATTTTCCTGAAAAGAGAAGAGAAAAATGTGGCACAGAAAGAAAACATGAAAACGCATATTCTGTGGATTGTGTGAAGCCAACAAAAACGCAAATAAAATAATACTGTATATCTATTTTATCCACTGACTTGTTAGTCAAATCCTCCCTTCCCCTTTCCCTATCTGCAAACTGGTTAGGAATTTCTGCTAGACCTTGAGTTATAAAATTCAACAAAAAGTTTTATTGTTAGCAATTTCTGTTATTGTACATGGGAAGCATGTTTATGATGAGACTAAACAGCAGTCATTTATTTGCTGTTACTGATAGTGGTGAACATTTATGAAAAAGAAGTAAAAAACCCCTTGCCAGCCGGATGCGGTGGCTCATGCCTGTAATCTCAGCACTTTGGGAGGCCGAGGCGGGCGGATCACCTGAGGTTGGGAGTTTGAGACTAGCCTGACAAACATGGAGAAACCCTGTCTCTACTAAAAATACAAAAAATTAGCCGGGCGTGGTGGTGCATGCCTATAATCCCAGCTACTCGGGAGGTTGAGGCAGGAGAATCACGTGAACCTGGGAGGTGGAGGTTGTGGTGAGCTGAGATCACACCACTGTACTCCAGCCTGGGCAACAAGAGTGAAACTCAGTCTCCAAAAAAAAAACAAAAAAAACCAAAACCCTTGCCTCCTCATGCTGCCTTATGGCTGTACTCGACATGTCTATTCCTTTGTTCTGGTGACTATGTAGTAAGCTGAGATCAAATAAAAGTAGCAATTCCCTTCATAGCAGATGAAACCTGTAAATTATAGCACGGGACTTTTAAAAATATTTTTTGTAAAGCATTTTTAGATCTGGTAGATTGAAAAGTACTAGAAAAATCAATATCATTGCCAGTGCTTATTTCCACCTCAGCCCATAGTTTCTCATATGTATGATTTTCAGCTATTTTTTCCATGGGTAAATTAAGCTGCCTTCAGTATAGGTTAGCAGTGATAATATATTTTACAAAATACTAAGTACTTTGTAGAGACCTAGTATTATTTCACATTTTTAAGTAATAAAAAGTTTAATTAACTAGAAAAAGAGCATTCTCTTTAAAATTAGGGTATAATTTATATACAGGGAAATGTACAGATTAATTATTCAGTTTGATCAGTGTTGACAAATGTATACAAAAGTGTAACCCACATTTTGGTCTGATATAGAACATTTCTGTCACCCCAGAAGGTAAGTTCCTTCATTGCCCTTTCTCAGTTATTCCCTCTGTCTTCACCAGAAGCAATCACTGCTGAGTTCTATTACTATAGATTTGTTTTTCCTGCTCCTAGAACTTCAGATAAGTGGAATCGTACAGTATGCACTCTTTCGTGTTTGGCAATTTTTGCTCAGCATAATATTTTTGAGTTTCTTCTAGTTATTGTATGTATTTGTTTTTCCATTTATGCTGAGTAGTAATCCACTGTATGCATGTAACAAATTCACTTCTGATTAAAGAGTCAGGGCTGGGTGCTGCAGCTCATGGCTGTGGGGATTACAGAATCCCGACACTTTGGGAGGTTGAGGTGGGAGGATTGCTTGAGCCCAGGACTTCCATGTCAGCCTGGGCAACATAGCAAAACTCTGTATCTACAAAAAAAAAAAAAAAAAAAGGGAAAAAAATCAGATCCAAAAACGGATTAAGTGATAAATACTTTTCACCTTTATCAGGTCTGAACATTGTTGAGATTATCTGGTTACACTCTTTTTAAAGAGAGGAAGGGAAACGTGGTAATAAAGCAGAAAGAAAGAGTGGGGGGGGGAAAGAGGAGAGTCCTTCACAGCATGTTTGTGCAGTTTCTGAATACATTTTCCATATTGGATTTGAGAGTCTTTTAGTTATAGGCTATGATAAGAAATTCACCACATTTACCAAAGCCATTTCTTAGAAGATTTGTCCTGACAACATTGTGCTACATGACTAGTTTTAGACTCTTTCCATTTTGAATCAAACTGTGTGAATAGCTGATTTTTAAATTATCATAAATATTGATGTTTCAAATAATAAATTATATGGTTGCAAAGTATGAAATAAGATATTTCTGCATTTTGAAGCTGATACCTCCTTTTAAAAAATCACAACATAAAACTGTGGACAAATAACCAATTCTTTCAATATGGAAGGTTGTGCCAAGATTTTCAGGATTTTGACTTAGCATTTCTCAGTGACCTAATTCAAAAGCAGTGAGATCCCTGTGTACACTTGAAATAGAATGGCATTAAAAAACAAACTGATAGGCAGGTGGCTGAGTTTGTCACTACCCTTGGTTGTAGGGTCATTGTTGGAACCGGGGCTTTTGCAGTCATGGTGGACTGACTTGAGACTGTGTATAAGCACTGGGTCCATAGACTTGTCTGTATAGGATTTGTCTTTGTATGTTATCTAAAGAGAAAGAATGATGAAAAGCTAACTGCCTTCTGGAAAAATAGTATTTTATTTAAAAGGGAATTGAGACCCATGGAGAAGTTGCTTAGAAATAAAGGCTGTGGCTGAACTATATAATGTTTACATTTTAAAAGTTATGAGAGAAATAAAAACACTCATACTTAATTTGAAAAACATTGACTTTAAAATTGCCACAATTGTCCATCAAAAAAATTTGTAGAAGAAAGTAGATTAGTATGAGGGAAATTTTTTATATTTAGAATTTTATCTCAAGAATTTGAGCCTTGGCCGGGTGTGGTGGCTCACGCCTGTAATCCCAGCACTTTGGGAGGCCGAGGCGGGCAGATCGCGAGGTCAGGAGGTCGAGACCATCCTAGCTGACACGGTGAAATCCCGTCTCTACTAAAAATACAAAAAAAAAATTAGCCAGGCGTGGTGGCGGGTGCCTGTAGTCCCAGCTACTTGGGAGGCTGAGGCAGGAGAATGGCATGAACCCAGGAGGCAGAGCTTGTAGTGAGCTGAGATCGCGCCACTGCGCTCCAGCCTGGGCAACAGAGCGAGACTCCGTCTCAAAAAAAAAAGAGAATTTGAGCCTTTTGGTTATCTGTTTGTAACAGACATAAAATATTTTAAAGATGCCTGCAGAGGAATGGTATGTGTCCATTTGTGTATGTTATGTACTTTATTGTGCCTCAATGATTACTTTGCTATTTTCTACATTTACTTATATAATGCACAATGTTTACTGAATTCGTATATGTGCCAGGCACTGAGGATATAATTCCAAACAAGTTGAGACATTCTTTTGCCTTCATAGAGCTATAAACTAGTAGGAAGGGAGCCAGTAAAGCAAATAGGCAGGTACAGTATTGTGGTAAGTACTATCAAGAAGGAATACACAGGGCTAAAGATGAAGAAAAGTTACAGATGGAGAAAGAATTGAAGAGGCTTGTCCTTTAGGCAGAGGGAACAGTTTATGCAAATACTTTTACAAGGTGGTGTGAGCTCAGCTCCAGCATAAATCAATATGGCTGAACCCTAGTGGAAGAGAGAATGGTAGCAAGAGAGGTATACTAGGACTAAATCCTGAAGGGTATTGTAAACCACATTAAGGCAATCTCTAGACTTCATCCTGAGGCTAATAAGGACCCATTATAGATTTGTGTGTGTTTGTGATTTTTTTTTTGTTGTGGTGAAATATACATAACATGAAACTTAATATTTTAATCATTTTTAAGTATATGGTTTAGTGACATTAAGTACATTCACATTGTTGTACATCACTACTACCTTTGTCCAGAACTATTTCATCTTCCCAAACTGAAACTCCATACTCACTAAATTATAACTCTACCTGCCCCTGGCAACCACCATTCTACTTTTTGTCTCCATGAATTTGACTTCTCTAGATACCTCAAATAAGTCGAATCCTACAGTATTTGCCTTTTTTTGTCTGGCTTATTTCACTCCACATAATGTCTTCAAGGGTCATTCATGTTGTAGCATGTGTCATAATTTCCTTTCTTTTTAAGGCTGAATAATATTCAATTGTATATTTATATATTTTATCATTTTATCAGTTACATTTTATCATTTTATCAATTACATAATACATTTTATCAGTTCATTGATGGACACTTCCATCTTTCAGGTATCATGGCTATTGTGAATAATGCTGCTATGAGCTTGGGTTCTGTTCAAGTCCCTGCTTTCAGTTCTTTTGGGTATATGCTCAGACCAGAAATGGAATTGCTGGAGCATATGGTAATTCTGTTTTTAGCTTTTTGAGGAACTGTTTTCCATAGTGGCTGCACCATTTGACACCAGCAATGCAAAAAGTTCCAATGTTTCCAGATCCTTGCCGACACTTGTTATTTTATCTGTTTTTTTTTTTTTTTAAGAGTAGGCATCCTAATTGACTTGAGATTATAAATTTTAAAGCAGAAAAAAAAAACACAGTAAGAAACAGTTTAGGAAATTTCATCATTTGCATTGCGGAGAGTAGATTGAATTGGGTCAGGACTGTTGTAGATAGGAAGAACACTAGAAGGCTTGTTGCAGTAGTTCAAGTGAGAAATGTGATAACTTGAACCATGATTTAGAAATAAATTCATCTAGAGAGATTTAGGAGGTGGAATCTACTAGATTTGGTGGATAATTGGATATCAGAGGGGCAAAGGGAGGAAGAATCACAACTGATTTTCAGTTTCCTGGCTTGAGCAACTGGTTGGGTAGATGGTAATGCCATTCACTAAAATGGGGAAGACAGAAGAAGGGAACTAAATAAACAGAGCTGAGACATTGAGCTTCCAGAGAGGACTCCAGAGTAACAGTAACAGTGAAAGAGTGATGTCCCTTGAGCTTATTTGAAAGAATGAGGTTGCTGGGTAATACATGACAATGCACTGAGGGCAATACTGGTGGGGGTTATCTTAGAATGAACACTGAAGCACTTTGACTCAGGCCAGCAGGTATTATATTTGCAGGATTGTGCTATGGGCAAGGCACTGAGTGAGGTGCTATCTTGTCCTTTACCCAACCAATAAAATATCCACAGAAGCAAATGTGCTCTTGGATAGAGCTGCTATGTATGGGAGAACAGGGCAGTTTGGCAAAGTCTGCACAAGATGTCCTTGGTAAGGAATTCTGAAAATGAGGATGTTGTACCATGCTTTACTGCCTTTCATTATTCTACGCAACTCTTTCAGGAACATGTTGTAACAAAGGTTCTAGAGGTTGATCTCTACCAGGAACTTCAAGTCTTTTTAGTTTTCTCTATTGTGGTTTATTGCTATGTAATTTTTAAGTTCTTTTTAAATTGATAACATCAACTGAGTACTTAATGAAATGTTATTCAATTAATGTTTAAGGTGTATTTATAACTTCACATTACTTTAAAGGATGTGTTAAACATTGACCGCCTTAGAGTAAAATTGTATGGTGATGGAAGATCCTAAGTGCTATCAATTTTTATTGTTATTTGCACCTGTACTACAAATGGGCCCACCTGTTTTTATTTGAAAGTGTTTTTTAAAGTTTTTATTTGTTTATAAAGCACTTAAGCAATAGAGAATGTTTTAAAGAATCAATCAGATAGAAAATATAATTTTAACCTGTGCCATTTGCTGCTTACAACCTTTTGTATAGTTGACTCTATCATCCCCTCTTGATTCTTTAAGCTTTAATAAATCTTTCTAAAAGATTCATTATATCAACCATCTGTGTGTTTTTTAAAAAAAAAAATTCTTTTTTAGTGTTCTGATTAATAAAATTAAGGCCGGGCGTGGTGGCTCGAGCTTGTAATCCCAGCACTTTGAGAGGCTGCGGCAGGCCAATCACTTGAGGTCAGGAGTTCGAGACCAGCCTGGCCAGCAATGGCAAAACCCCATCTCTGCTAAACTACAAAAATTAGCCTGGTGTGGTGGTACGCACCTGTAGTCCCAGCTACTCGGGAGGCTGAGGCAGAAGAATTACTTGAATCCGAAAGGTGGAGGTTGCAGTGAGCGAGGATCGTACCACTGCACTCCAGCCTGGATAACAGAGGGAGACTCTCAAAAAAAAAAAAAATACATAAAATTAAAATAAAGATTATTGCAAGGATCACATTTAATATGTCTTTTAATTATTGCCAAATACTAAGTAACTTAAATCGATTTTATTTTAAAGCTTTAGATTTCATTTTAAAGCTTCAGGCTTTTATATTTGTAGATTCCTGTCCTCATATACATTACTCAGCCATTAATTAACATGTCTAATTGAGAACAATAAGGAATTTTATTTTATCTTATTTTATTTATTTGTTTATTTTTGAGACAGAGTCTCGTTCCATCACCCAGGCTGGAGTGCTGTGGCACGATCTCCACTCACTGCAACCTCCACCTCCTGGGTTCAACGAATTCTTT
This sequence comes from Pongo abelii, assembly GCF_028885655.2. Taxonomy (NCBI): domain Eukaryota; kingdom Metazoa; phylum Chordata; class Mammalia; order Primates; family Hominidae; genus Pongo; species Pongo abelii. The sequence goes on along the minus strand of NC_071985.2, from coordinate 26,496,961 downwards.
TGCCTCAGCCTCCTGAGCAGTTGGGATTACAGGTGCACACCACCACGCCCAGCTAATTTTTGTACTTTCAGTAGAGACGGGGTTTCACCATGTTGACCAGGCTGGTCTTGAACTCCTGGCCTCAAGTGATCCGCCCACCTCAGCCTCCCAAAGTGCTGGGATTACAGGTGTGAGCCACAGCGCCCAGCCACAATAAGGAATTTTAAAAGGCTGAAAATAGTCTCTCCTCACCATGAGGCAAGACTTAATACTAACAAGTCCTAAACCTAGCTGATCATCTTTGGAGTCACCTGGGGAGTTAAAAATAAGTAGAATAAGAAGACATTTCTTTTGTAGTAGAAACAATAAATAACTCTAAGAGTTGAGAGGTGGGAAGGATTCCCTGGAAGGATCCCGGTAGGTTATTGAGGTTAGGGACAGTCTGACTGAGAAGAACAGAACATGAATGGCCCTTGAAAGATGACTAGAAATGAATGAAGGGACTCGAGGAGGCAAAACATGGAAAGTGGAGGAAAGTTGTGATGGGAAAGCTTTCAAAAACAAAAGCTTTAAAATATTTCTTAAAACATGTAAGAAAGGGCCGGGCGCGGTGGCTCACGCTGTAATCCCAGCACTTTGGGAGGCCGAGGCGGGCGGATCACGAGGTCAGGAGATCGAGACCGTCCTGGCTAACACAGTGAAACCCCGTCTCTACTAAAAACACAAAAAATTAGCCAGGCATGGTGGTGGGCGCCTGTAGTCCCAGCTACTTGGGAGGCTGAGGCAGGAGAATGGCATGAACCCGGGAGGCGGAGCTTGCAGTGATCCGAGATCGCACCACTCCAGCCTGGAGGACAGAGCGAGACTCGGTCTCAAAAAAAAAAAAAACAAAAAACATGTAAGAAAGGTAAAGAGAACAAGACTGTGGGAGCGGAGGGTCATTGTGGATGTCCCCAATCTACATCCTGAACAGTCCATTTGATGATCTGTTCTTTATCCTCCAGAGAGCTGGAAAATGCCTCTCAAAAGCCAGTCACATTCCACGTGTGCTGGTTGAAGCAAGTTTTGAGTTATTCATTTGGGATCTTCTTATTGCCGTATTTAAGTGAAAGAGTAATGGTATTATTGCACAATTAATAAGGAGTTCTGCATCCAAAAATAGCACACTAGAGTTCTAATCTAAACTATACTTAACTTTTAATTTGGTGTTGCAAAGAAATATTCTTGATTGTAACAGAGGACTCCATAAATGATACTTGGCAACGCCACAGACTCATTATCATGATAGGGAACCTGTGATATTTTTGGGTACCTGCCAAATGCATTTTTATTTACCTAAGGTGATTTCATAGACAGATGGCCATTTCGATGTTTCATGTGACTCACCAGAGGAATTAGAGCTATACAGAGTTAAGAATGCTTGGCGTAGAGGGGACTGTAGAACCCTGGGACTAGCTTAGCCCCTTAAGGTTAACTAAATATTGTCCCTGCCACCCCCATATGTTATGACTGTATAATTTTTGTAACTTACATTTCCTTTCATTTCTTTATTCATTTTCTAATTTCTGACTCACTTTTCTCAGAGGTTTTCTTTTTGTTTCCCCTTAGGACATTAGTTATTTTCTGTGAAGGGGCCTCTTTTAAAACAAAAAAGTAAGAAATGAGAATTCTCATGTTATATTAAAAAGACAAGAATTCTACCACCAGAATTCTTGTTTCTTGGCATGTGCTGTATCATGACATCCAGGGGTAAAATTATAGCTCTGAGCATCATTTCCCAAAGTGTCTTACTTCGCCGCACATGGCCTATGGTGACCCACCCTTTCCCCTCTCCTTAGCCCTGGTGATTGTATTATTTTGTTAGCCAGAAAATTTGAGCCAGAAATCACTTTGAACACTTCATCAACATTGTGGCATGAACCTGAGCATTGACGCAGATCCCACAGTCTCTGCTTTACTCAGATCACCCAGAGTCCATTCAAATGCTTCTCTAAGATGTTGCAGCAGTGAATGGAGAAATTCAGAGTTAGTTATTCGCTTATTTAGCAAGTGCTTAATGAGTACTTAGTAAGTGTTAGGTGCTGGAGACAGGTGGAAACTGCAAAGTCTGGTTCCTGACTTCAAAGATGTAGAAGTAGTGTGGACAAGATAAGACATTTAGATTTTAGCATAGGGTGACCATAGATAGATTGCCATCTTTGATCGGGAAGTATTTACAGAATAGCTGTTGTATTCTCTGGAGCACAGAAGTTAAATACCAGTGCTTTTACAAAGGCACAGGCAAGTTTTATGTGTAAACTTTTATGTATAAAGTTTTATGTATAAAGTTTTAATACTAAAAAAGAACTAGACTATACAGTTTTACAAATTCATATTCCCCTCTTTTCCGCTCTTACCATTGAAAGATTGATTACTAATAGTGAAACAATCATTTCTCTTTATTTTTTATATAAATTATTGACTCTCTGGAACTGCTGGACAAGTGTCTTTTGCAAGAAGGAATAGCTAAACTGCATTCTTTAGACATTTGCTTTTCAATAAACCATTGGCTTTTCAATAAAGCCAATAAAATTAAAAATTTGGTTATTTGGTTACACTGCTCACAATTTCAGTACTCAGTAGCCACATGTGGCTAGTAGCAACATATTGGACAGCACAGATGGAAAACGTTTCCATCATTGCAGAAAGTTTTATTGAACAGGACTACCTTTCTTGGCTCTGTTAAAACAACTGAGATCCCTTTTCAATGTCCATGGCAGCAAATGAAACTTATATGATATAGAATAACAGCAATATTTGACAGTGAATACTTTTTTGTTGTTGTTGTTGACATAATTCTACTTAGTATTTGCTTGTGTTTTGTTTACTAAATAACGAAATGACAAAAAAAATCCCTTCAAAAACCTGAAGGACAGCTGTGCGCAGTGGCTCAAGTCTGTAATCACAGCACTTTGGGAGGCCGAGGCAGGCGGATCACAAGGTCAAGAGATTGAGACCATCCTGACCAACATGGTGAAACCCCATCTCTACAAAAAATACAAAAATTAGCTGGGTGTGGTGGCACGCACCTGTAGTCCCAGCTACTCAGGAGGCTGAGGCAGGAGAATCGCTTGAACCTGGGCGGTGGTTGCAGTGAGCCGAGATCGCACCACTGCACTCCAGCCTAGAGACAGACAGAGACTGTCTAAAAACAAAACAAACAAAAAATCTGAAGGACTAAAAGTCCTACATTAGCAAAAATTGTGTAACAAGTAGGCAATATGCTTCAGAATCTTCTAGAGGCCACAATTACATTCCACAAAAGCCACTGCATATCTTTATTTATGAGTCAAAAACTATCATCTTATTTAGTTTATAGTTGCCGGGCTTTTTGTAAGTAGATCTAAAATATAAATGTAAAAATGTAGTTTTTCTCCAGGATAGAGAAGTATAGCTAGTCTCTAGAAGCAATCATTGTTGCTACATTGTAATTTATTTTTCTTTTCTCAATCCTTTCCTCATTGTACAACATGAAGTAGTAAGAGCATCTCTGTAAAATGCGAGTAACAGTAGCTATTTTGCACTGAACACAGTGCCTGGTACCAAATTTTAATCTCCCTTCTGTTCTCCATTTTTGTTCCTTTCACTTTTCTTTTAAGTTTTGTTGTTGTTTTTGTTATTGTTTCATGCCTGCGCTTAATCCTGTTGGTATTGTTTTAGAAATGAAGCTGTTACTGAATCCTGGTTTAAATAAAGACATGATGTGTTCCTTTTCATTCTTATTTATAAATGACACACCTCACACCATCAACCTATAGGAAAAGATGGTCACTCATTTGCCTTCTGGAGGAGGAAAAGGGGTTGTGAAGAATAAATGGGCCTCTTTAGCCTCCCAGACTGAGAGCCTTTATACTTTATACTGATTACATAATCTGATTATGATATTTGATTTTAGATGAAGTCTGGTAAGATTTAATTTTGATTTCACTGAAACCAGGATTTATTTTGACATTCCTTAAAGTAGTCAAATTAACTTTTTAAAAAGGGATAATGTTTATAAAATTTAAAATGTTCCAGGCTTGCTTGCCAAAGTAAGTCAGCTTGGCAGTCAGACAGAGTGAAGGCCTATTTTTTAGAAAGACTTCTTTGAGAGAGTTCTTCTTTTATTATAAATGAACAGATTTTAGAGTGTGCTATGCCTCAAGGAATACATTGTACATTCTGTAATACATTTTAGAATATGAGCCTTGGTCATCTTTTACTTTAATAATGAACGTCAGAAAACAATGCCTTCTTTATTTTATAAAACTAATTAATATAACATTTTGGAATGAAGCAAGTATATTCTTTATCCCCTTTCCATATTCGTGCTAGTTGTTTAGCAGATACTGGAGAGTAAAGGGGAAAAAAAGAAATGCTTTAGGTTTTTTTCTTTTTGGTAAAAAAAAAAAAAAAAAAAAAAAATTCAAAAGGTTGTAAAATGTTTGGCAAACAGTGAGACTTTAAAAAAAAATTATTATGGATCACATGTCTAATTCCAGGAAAAAGGCACTTGTGATCTATTGCATCTTCTTTTCAAACTTAAATGGATTGTTAGGTGTAACTTAAAAGAATTTATAGAACTTAACATTTAAAGGACAATTTTGATTGCTGTAATATTCTGTGTTCTTTTCAGCAAAATTGACTCTACAAAATTGTCTTTTTAAAACACAAACCAGATATTCAACTGATCACTTGATATTTTGGAGTTTGAAATAGAGCCTAAGGCCTGGGACCCATTCACAGTTCAATAAATATTTGTTGAATGAATGAATGATTACCAAAAAAAATTCTCAAAATACATCTTTTTCTGTAACAAGTTAACAAAACTTAACAACAGCAAAAACCTCATGAAGTTAGATTGGTCACTGCCATCAAACAACTTATAGTCTAGAAGGAGAAGGATGATTTCAGCAAAAATAACCCAACTCTCTGAATGCCAAAATCAGGGTTTAGAGGGTTATGTGAGTCCTAAAGAGGGAGATGGAATCATAGGAGAGCTAAGAGAAAGTGTCATAGGAGAGGGGAGGGGCTTTTCAAAAATGAACAAAAGGCTGGGCCAGGCTGGCTCACACCTGTCATCCCAGCACTTGAGGCCGAGGCAGGAGGATCACTTGAGCCCAGGAGTTCAAGACCAGCCTGGGCAACATAGTGAGACCCTGTTTATACTAAAAATAAAAAAATAAAATAAATGAACAAGAGTGCAACTGCCTGAAATATGGGAACAGGAGGCCTGGAGGCACCAGGAACATGGCAATAAGTGGTGGTGGGGTGGGGTGTGGGGGCTGGGGAATGCAAGCAATCCCCTTTGTCTGGAGAAGGGCCAGAGGAGGCATCACAATACACTCTAGTTAGTCCAAGAAGATTGCTCCCATAAAATGAATTCTGAATGCTGTGTAATCATTGTAAAGCTTTTTTTTTTTTTTTTTTTTTTTGGAAACAGTCTCGCTCTGTCGCCCAGGCTATATTGCAGTGGCGCAACCTCGGCTCACTGCAACCTCTGCCTCCCGGGTTCATGCGATTCTCCTGCCTCAGCCTCTCGAGTAGCTGGAACTACAGATGTATGCCACCATGCCCAGCTAATTTTTTTTATTTTAGTAGGACGGGATTTCACCGTGTTGGCCAGGCTGGTCTCAAACTCCTGACCTCAAGTGATCCACCTGCCTCGACCTCCCAAATTGTTGGGATTACAGGTGTGAGCCACAGCACCCAGCCTGAAGCATTTATTAAATACAGATAGTCTGCAACTTAGGGTTTGAGTTATGATTTTTTGCCATTACAGTGGTGCAGAAGCAATATGCATTCGGTAGAAACTGTACTTCTGATTTTGAATTTTGATCTTTTCCTGGGCCCAGGCCCAGTGTGCTTTCAGCTGTGTATGTTGATGGTGAGTACCCATACAACCCTTCTGTTTTTCACTTTCAGTACCATATTTAATAAATCACATGAGATATTCCATACTTTAGGGGAAGATGGAGAGGGGCCAGGAGACTGTGCCCCAGGGAGAGTCAGTTGGGGAATAACCTTTCTGTTGGCTCAACTCTGACCACCTTCAGGACATTTACCAATCTAGTGTAAGTAACTGTAAAGGAGTCAGTAGCTTATAAAACTGGTGGATGAACCCTCAGTTCCTAAATAAGACTTTTGTCTTTTCTTTGTTCATTTGTATTTTTTTGAATCTTGAAAGCAGAATAAAATGAAAGACTCCAAGGCCAAATTTGATACCTTTATTCTATGTGAATATGCTGAGTTAGTTTAGTGAAATCAGTTTGTTTTCCCCATTTGAATGGTACAGGGTTCTAATAGTTACCAAATACTTTGAGATTCAAGCCTAATGCTTTCTACAGGAATGTAAGCAATTTATTGTTTCCGAGCACTATTTTGTTGTGCTAATAAGAAGCAAGGATGGACAGTTAATAGGTGCATTCCTTTGGACCCTATTTGTGTGTCTGTGGTCACTCGGGCCTGCCCACCTCCTCTTTCCTAAAACACTGCTTTCATTATGTCACTCCTCTGCTCAGAAATCTTCCAGTTTCCCCAAATTCCATGACCTGACACTGAAAGTTTCCCTTTGACGGATGGAGTATGTGTTGTGGGTGAGGAAAGGGTACTTCATGGAGGAAGAGTCCCCTAGCCCTGGACAGGAAGGAACAAGGTGACAGATCTCAGAGCATATTACTGTGACGGATTTTCTCCCCAGCACTTTAGAAGTTTAGCAAGAAATCAGATTAATGACTGTCTTTGTTTCCACTTACACATAATGAGGAGCTAGTAAGGTTATATATTCTGGATCTTTGTTTTTTAGGTATTAGTCTAGAACTTTTGTTTTGGTTGGTTGGTTTTTTTTCATTATAAAGCAATCCCTAATAAATATTTATTTATAAACTATTGTTTGATTGTTAAAATGTTTCTCCCTAATGCATAGGGTGAAACTCTACACTGAGCTCCAAATTGCATTGCTTTTTTTTTTAACCTCTTTACCCCTGACCTCCTTCTCCCAAAGCTTAAAATGCTCACCGAGCAACATCAGTGTTTGGTGAGTGTTTTGGCTTGAGGATTGTAGACTTCGTTCCAGTATTCCATGCTCTTAAGTTAGTTAAGTTTAATAAGATTTTTCTGGCTTTCTTAAGGGCTTTTCTTGGATCTCATATTAATGATTATTATTCACATCTTATTAAGAAAACTATATATTATACTCTTATTAAGCATGTTTCGTACAGGGCTAACAGCAACAGTCTGGCATGAAAAGGCTTGAGTTTAAGGGTAAGTACTTTATAATTTAGTGTAACTTTAAAATGTAACACATGGGACTGTGCTTTATAACCTCCAACTAAACCATGCAATTGTAACTTCATAGGCTAAGGAAGAATGTTTCCTTTTAACCAAAGCTTTTTCGATCATTTAAAAAGACTTTGAATTAACCTATCATCCTTTTCAGATTTCTAATTGCTCTAAACTATTTTCTTTACTATTGCAAAAAAAAAAAATAGGCATTCTTAGATTCCTCTTTTGGGGTGTGCATTGTATGGGAGGACCAGAGCCATGTTATATTTTGACCTTTAGTACTGCTCTTTTCTTCTCCCCCTGATAAGTGGCAGAGAAAAATGTGTTTAAAAATGAATTTCCCAGGCCGGGCCAGTGGCTCACGCCTGTAATCCCAGCTCTTTGGGAAGCTGAGGTGGGTGGATCACTTGAGGTCAGGAGTTCGAGACCAGCCTGACCAACATGGTGAAATCCCGTCTATACTAAAAATACAAAAATTAGCCAGGCATGGTGGTGGACACCTGTAATTCCGGCTACTCGGGAGGCTGAGGCAGGAGAATTGCTTGAACCCAAGGTAGAGGTTGCAGTGAGCTGAGATTATGCCACTGCACTCCAGCCTGGGTGACAGAATGAGACTCTGTCTCAATAAAAAAAAAAAAAAAGAAAGGGATTTCCCATATCCTGCTTCTTTCACCTTTCTAAAGGGCACCTAGCTGCCCTTTAACTAGTGATCAGCTAGGCCTTGGAACTCATCCTAAGAAGAAATAATTAATAAGAGGAAATGACACCTCAAGATCTCTCCCCAATTCCTACCCAGTCTTAGATAACACAATTCCTTTCTTGTTTACTGAAATAACAAATAGTATCATTTCTTGCTTTCTACTTAGGACCAGGCTATAGTAAGAGAAAAGTTTCTTTCTAACCTAAGTTGGAACTGAAGCTGTTACATGAAAATCTGATTTGTTCCAGCTTAGATTTGTTCCAGTTTATAGGATTTTTGAGTTCATATGGAATCGGCAGAGACCATGTACATTATGCAGAAAACCTATTTTTGAAGGTAACATCACGTAGAAATGCCTTCTTCAGTTTCTAATTGAGATAACTGTTAAGCAGATCCAATGAGTGTGCGTTTTTGCTCTGTGGCATTACCATCAGATTGACATACTTAATTATCAGATATCTTTCTTTTACCAAAAAGTTTTGGTTGAGTTGGCACTGGGATTTATAAATACATGCACACAGCACATTTCCGTCATTGTTCACTGCAGTCTTTTAACACATCTTCTCAGCAATATTCTTAATGTTTCCAGCCGGAAAATTGTAAATTATTTAACCACTGAATTAGAAGTGTGTTGTTTTTTAGCTAATCAATAGCCATTGAATGTTTAAATGGGCTTTAAAGTAGACAAAAATAAAAGACAGCAAAGAAAATTAATCAGTAAGATTGCCCATAATCCATAGACATTTGAGCAGCTACTTTAGTCATTTTGAAATACACACTTTATGTTTTCCCTTGGACTGGCATATTCCTGTCATTTATAAAAAGAATATACATTTGTAACTTTAAGGTGTGGACATTCATTATTGAAGGTACAAATGGTTATAATCATCAGTGTCTACATATATCTGAAGAGAGGTAAATTCAACATGGTTTTAAATACGATTTTGTATTGCATAGTTTAGAAATTATATATTTTAGTCTTCTTTGGTTAAACTAAGAGATTCTGTTCAAAAATCATGATTTAAAAGAAAAGCAATTCTTCATTATTGTGAATTAAGTCTTTAAAATTTAGATTATATTATAGAATATGTTTAACCAGAACATTATAAGTATCCCATAAAGGTTTCAAAATGGGAAAAGATGAACATTTTGAAGTCATATATTTCCTTTTCTCTCACCTGCAGATATATAGGCTTTGCATGAACATATAACCAGCTGTAGATGGCTTCTACGTTAATGATGTCCTTGACTATATCAGGTCATATAAGCAATTAAGAATGTTTAGTTTTTTTTATCAACATTGCAATTTAGATTGCATAATATTTAAATTTTTTCTAATTCTCATCACATTATTATCTCCTTTTAGTAATTTGTGATTTTTATAACAAAATTACCTTTCTAAGAATTTTAATAAATTTTATCATTACTATAAATTTTCCAAAATATTTTGTAATTATGAACACTTCCCTGAGTATAAATAATTTTTTAAAATTATGACACAGAACTTGATTTGTGAACTGAACTTGTGTGACTAGTGAAGTAAGTGGACTTTAATGGCATAAAATTGCAATTAAAATTTATAACAATAGCATTAATGATTTTATTGAACCCTTACTATATACCAGCCATTGTGCTATATTTTACATGCATTCTCTGATTTAATCCTGAAAACAACCCAAGGAATTCAGTGCTATTACTGTCATTTTCATTTTATAGATGAAGAAACTAAGCTTTGAAAAATTACTGTTGGCTGGGCACGGTGGCTCACACCTGTAATCCCAGCACTTTGGGAGGCCAAGGCAGGTGGATCACCTGAGGTCAGGAGTTTGAGACCAGCCTGACCAACATGGAGAAACCCCGTCTCTACTAAAAATACAAAATTAGCCAGGCATGGTGATACATGACTGTAATCTCAGCTACTTGGGAGGCTGAGGCAGGAGAATCACTTGAACCCGGGAGGGGAAGGTTGCAGTGAACCGAGATTGTGCCATTGCACTCCAGCCTGGGCAACAAGAGCAAAACTGTCTCAAAAAAAAAAGAAAAGAAAAAAGAAAAATTATTGTTATAGGCTCAAAATAAAGGGACGGAGGAAAATTTACCAAGCAAACGGGGAAGAAAAAAAAAAAAGCAAGCAGGGTTGCAATCCTAGTCTCTGACAAAACAGACTTTAAACTAACAAAGATCAAAAAAGACAAGGACATTACATAATGGTAAAGGGAACAATTTAACAAGAAGAGCTAACTATTCTAAATATATATGCACCCAATAAAGGAGCACCCAGGTTCATAAAACAAGTTCTTAGAGACCTACAAAGAGACTTAGACTCCCACACAATAATAGTGGGGGACTTTAACACCCCACTGTCAATATTAGATCAATGAGATAGAAAATTAACAAGGATATTCAGGACTTGAATTCAGCTCTGGATCAAGTGGACCTATAGACATCTACAGAACTCTCCACCCCAAATCAACAGAATATACATTCTTTTCAGTGCCACATGGCACTACTTCTAAAATCGACCACATAGTTGGAAGTAAAACGCTCCTCAGCAAATGCAAAAGAACTGAAATCATAACAGTCTGTCAGACCACAGTGCAATCAAATTAGAACTCAGGATTAAGAAACTCACTCAAAACCATACAATTATATGGAAATTGAATAACCTGCTCCTGATTGATTCCTGGGTAAATAATGAAATTAAGGCAGAAATCAAAAATTTCTTTGAAACCAATGAGAACAAAAAGACAACATGCCAGAATCTCTTTGACACAGCTAAAGCAGTGTTAAGAGGGAAATTTATAGCACTAAATGCCCACATCAGAAAGCTAGAAGGATCTCACATTGACACCCTAACATCACAATTAAAAGAGCTAGAGAGGCAAGTGCAAAGTAATCCAAAAGCTAGCAGAACACAAGAAATGACTAAGATCAGAGAAGAATTGAAAAAGATAGAGACACGAAAAACCCTGCAAAAAATCAATGAATCCAGGAGCTGTTTTTTTTTGTTTGAAAAAAAATAACAAAATAGACCACTAGCTAGACTAATAAGAAAAGAGAGAAGAATTAAATTGACACAATAAAAAATGATAAAGGAGATATCACCACTGACTCCACAGAAATACAAACTACCATGAGAGAATACTATACCTCTACACAAATAAACTAGAAAATCTAGAAGAAATGGATAAATTCCTGGACACATACATCCTCCCAAGACTAAACCAGGAAGAAGTTGAATCCTTGAATAGACCAATAAGAAGTTCTGAAATTGAGGCAGTAATTAGTAGTCTGCCAACCAAAAAAAAAAGCCCAGGACCACACTGATTCACAGCCGAATTTTACCAGAGGTACAAAGAGGAGCTGGTACCATTCCTTCTGAAACTATTCCAAACAACAGAAAAAGAGGGATTCCTCCCTAACTCATTTTATGAAGCCAGCATCATCCTGATACCAAAACCGGGAAGAGACACAACAACAACAAAAGAAAACTTCAAGCCAATATCTCTGATGAACATCAATGCGAAAATCCTCAATAAAGTACTGGCAAACCAAATCCAGCAGCACATCAAAAAGCTTATCTACCACGATCAAGTCAGCTTCATTCCCAGGATGCAAAGCTGGTTCAACATTCGCAAATCAATAAATGTAATCCATCACATAAACAGAACCAAAGACAAAAACCGCATGATTATCTCAATAGATACAGAAAAGGCCTTTAATAAAATTCAACATCTCTTCATGTTAAAAACTCTCAATAAACTAGGTATTGATGGAACATATCTCAAAATAATAGCTATTCATGATAAAACCCACAGCCAATATCATATTGAATGGGCAAAAACTGGAAGCATTCCCTTTGAAAACCGGCACGAGACAAGGATGCCCTCTCTTACTACTCCTATGCAATATAGTATTGGAAGTTCTGGCCAGGACAAGCAGCAAGAGAAAGAAATAAAGCGTATTCAAATAGGAAGAGAGGAAGTCAAATTGTATCTGTTTGCAGACGATATGATTTTATATTTAGAAAACCCCATCATCGCCAGGTGCAGTGGCTCACGCCTGTAATCCCAGCACTTTGGGAGGCTGAGGTGGGTGCATCACGAGGTCAAGAGATGGAGACCATCCTGGCCAACGTGGTGAAACCCCGTCTCTACTAAAAATACAAAAATTAGCTGGGCGTGGTGGTGTGCGCTTGTGGTCCCAGCTACTCAGGAGGCTGAGGCAGGAGAATCACTTGAACCCAGGAGGCAGAGGTTGCAGTGAGCTGAGATCACGCCACTGCACTCCAGCCTGGTGACAAAGCAAGACTCTGTCTCAAAAAAAGAAAAAAAAAAAAGAAGAAAACCCCATCATCTCAGTCCAAAAACTCCTTAAACTGATAAGCAACTTCAGCAAAGTCTCAGGATACAAAATCAATGTGCAGAAATCACAGGCATTCCTTTACACCAACAATAGGCAAGCAGAGAAACAAATCATGAATGAACTTCCATTCACAATTGCTACAAAAAGAATAAATCCCTTGGAATACAGCTAACAAGGGATGTGAAGGACCTCTTGAAGGAGAACTTTACAAACCACTGCTCAAGGAAATAAGAGGACACAAAGGGAAAAACATTCCATGCTCATGGAAAGGAAGAATCAATATTGTGAAAATGGCCATACTACCCAAAGAAATTTATAGATTCAATGCTATTCCCATCCAACTACCAGTGCCATTCTTCACAGAATTAGAAAAGACTACTTTAAATTTCATATGGAATAAAAGAACACCCTGTATAGCCAAGACAGTCCTAAGCAAAAAAGAACAAAGCTGGAGGCATCACACTACCTGACTTCAAACTTTACCACAAGTCTACAGTAACCAAAACAGCATGGTACTGGTACCAAAATAGACAAATAGACCACTGTAACAGAACAGAGACCCCCAGATATAACACCAGCCATGTACAACCATCTGATCTTCAACTAATCTGACAAAAACAAGCAATGGGGAAAGGATCTCCTATTCAATAAATGGTGCTGAGAAAACTGGCTGGCCATATGCAGAAAACTGAAAGTAGACCCCTTCCTTACTCCTTATACAAAAATTAGCTCAAGATAGATTAAAGACTTAAATGTAAAACCCAAAACCATAAAAACCCTAGAAGAAAACCTAGGCAATACCATTCAGGACATAGGCATGAACAAAGACTTCATGATGAAAATGCCAAAAGCAATTGCAACAACAGCCAAAATTGACAAATGGGATCCAATTAAACTAAAGAGCTTCTGCACAGCAAAAGGAACTATCACCAGAGTGAACAGGCAACCTACAGAATGGGAGAAAATTTTTGCAATCTACTCATCTGACAAAGGGCTAATATCCAGAATCTACAAGGAACTTAAACAAATTTATAAGGAAAAAACAACCCCATCAAAATTGGGCAAAGGATATGAACAGATACTTCTCAAAAGAAGACATTTATGCGGCCAAGAAACATGAAAAAAGGCTCAACATCACTGATTATTAGAGAAATGCAAATCAAAACCAAAATGAGATACTGTCTCATGCCAGTCAAAATGGAGATTATTAAAAAGTCATGAAACAATAGATGCTGGCGAGGCTGTGGAGAAATAGGAACACTTTACACTGTTGGTGGGAATGTAAATTAGTTCAACCATTGTGGAAGACAGTATGGTGATTCCTCAAGGATCTAAAACCAGAAATACCATTTGACCCAGCAATCCCATTGCTGGGTATATACCTAAAGGATTATAAATCATTCAAGACACATGCTCACGTATGTTTATTGCAGCACTATTTACAATAGCACAGTCATGGAACCAACCCAAATGCCCATCAATGATAGACTGGATAAAGAAAATGTGGTACATATATACCATGGAATACTATGCAGCCATAATAAGGAAAAAGATCATGTCCTTTGCAGAGATATGGATGGAGGTGGAAGCCATTGTCGTCAGCAAACTAACACAGGAACATAAAACCAAACATCACATGTTCTCACTCATAAATGGGACTTGAACAATGAGAACACATGGACACTGGGAGGGGAACAGCACACACCAGGGCCTGTTGGGGGGTTGGGTGTGAGAGAAGGGAACTTAGAAGATGGGTCAATAGGTGCAGCAAACCACCATGGCGCATGTATACCTATGTAACTAACCTGCACATTGTGTACATGTATCCCGGAACTTAAATTAAATTTTAAAGGAGAGAAAAAAATAAAGCTTTATAAAACTCAGAAGAATTCTTAGAATCTCATTTACAAGTTAATTTGGGGATTGTCTCTTTCAGATCCTCTGCCCAAATAAAATTATCTTGATCCTTAATTAAAAAACAAAAACAAAAACCACCAGCCATATAATCCCAGCACTTTGGGAGGCTGAGGCAGGCGGATCACAAGGTCAGGAGTTCGAGACCATCCTGGCTAATATGGTGAAACCCTGCCTCTACTAAAAATACAAAAATTAGCCGGGCGTGATGGTGGGCACCTATAGTTCCAGCTACTTGGGAGCCTGAGGCAGGAGAGTTGCTTGAACCTGGGAGGCGGAGGTTGCAGCAAACCAAGATCGCACCACTGCACTCCAGCTTGGAGACAGAGCGAGAGTCCATCTCAAAACAAACAAACAAAAAAAAGTGTTTGGAAGATTAATTAAAAAGTTACTAATAAGTGGTAGAATGTGGAATGAAGTTTAAGTGTGTCTGATTTGAAGCCTTCCTCTTAATCACCACTCTATGCTGTGCAAACACAAGAGAATGAAATATTTTTTGTTTTCTTGCCATAACTTTTTTTTTCATTTCAGTAATAGCTTAAGAAACAGTTAACAAGTGCTTACTATGTAGCAGGTGCTGTGCAGGTTCAGTCTTGAGATCATAGAACTGAAATCACATGGATCACACAAATAATCATGAGGGTATAGGTGATGTGTCCTAGGCTGCCCTGGTCATTTTTAGATCATAGAAAGAGCATATTCACAGTGCTACCTTGCACAGACCCTGAAGAAGAATTCTACGTAATTCCTTTAGCCTGTTTATATCATGTTGTAGTTTAACACCTTATCTGGTGCAGGATACGCAGTGGGTTTTTCAGTGGGTTTTTGAAAATACTAGTAGTAATTGGAGAAATTATCTGAACTGAATTTTCTAGTTTAAATGTTAAAGCTCTGTGTTGTCATCTTCAGGAATTTTGATGCCTTTGCTCCAGCTCCCAGGCTAACAAACACTGCTTGCTGGAAGAAAATGGAAACGGTGCAGATTTTACCCATTCTGGTTTCATGCTTCTGTCACAACTTAGTCCTCATGGCTAACTCCCAAGCACACTTCCTTCAGTAGTTGTTTTTTTTTTTTTTTTTTTCAGGTATTCTTCTATCCCGTGTTAACTCAAATCATAGTTTACTCTCTCGACACCCATACATGGGCAGCAGCACCTTCTACTTTATGAAAACAATAGAAAATTTTGCTGCAGTATAGCCTGGGGGTTAAGAATGTAGGCTCTGGAGTAGGCTGCCTGGGTTTGAATCCTGCCTCTTTAACTATGTGGCTTTGGGTGACTTCTTTAATCTCTCTGTGCCTTAGTTCTCCATCTATAAAATCTATGCCTACCTTACAGGATTATTGTAAGAATTTTAAAATATTGTAATGTATGTCAAGTGCTTTGGGCAGTGTTTGGCACATAGTAAAGTCTGTAAATGTTGACTGTTGTTATTTTAAATATATTATTATACTTAATACTTTAACTTCATATGGTCTTTTTTCTTTCTAGTGCGCTGGAGTCTAGCTTCTATCACCATTACTTTCCTGGCAATGCCAGGTCAGTGACTCCTTTGACAAACTCATTTGATTTCTTCTCCTGTTTAGTTCTATAACATGCAATCTCTGTTTACCACCTCTTCTTAAACAGTTTTCTTTTTCTGCATTCCATGATCTTATGCTTTTCTTTCTTTTTATTCTGTGCACTGTGACCATTTCTGCCCTCTTTCACAATTAACAGAGCCTCTTCTTCCACCCTTTCACATGACTGTCATTTCCATAATATTTCACTCAGTTTTTTTCTTACCCCCATCAACTTTTTAAAATTTCAGATCTTTATTTCCTGTCTATATTTATCACTGTTGTGGTTATTTTTATATTCGCATTAGCCTGCAGGACAGCTTTATTTAAATATTCTATCAAGCCAGGGTGACACACTGAGACCTCGTCTCTTAAAAAAAAAATTAGCTGGGCATGGTAGTACATGCCTGTGGTGCCAGCTACTTGGGAGGCTGAGGAGGGAGGATCACTTGAGCCCAAGAGGTCAAGGCTGCAGTGAGCCATGAATGAGCCACTGCACTCCTGGGGAACAGAGCAAGATTGTCTCTCTAAATGGATGGATGGATGGATGGATGGATGGATGGATGATGGATGGATGGATGGGTGGGTGGATAGATAGATAGAGATATTCTGTCAAACCAAAGTATCAGAGTTAATTTTTACACTGTAATTTTACACTGTAAATCAGTGTAATTTTTTACACTGAAGCATTTCTTTATTACACTTAAGTATACTCACTTATTGTAACTAGATATTGTTGATTCAGGTGGGAACTCAAACCTGGAAAGAAACTAAAATTTAGGGAGGCAGAATAGTATGGATTTTAAAAATAATAACCTAGGAAAAATAACATAATGACAAATAACAGCACCAGTAGTAGTTTTGTTGTAGATCAGTGAAGTTTTGCTGCTCATCAGAGGCCTTCTATAGGTTATATAAGATCTATACCTTATGAGTCATTGGAAAAGGTATTTCTAAAACTTCAAGAGAAAAAAATCAATTAAATCTCATCTAGGAGTCACTCATTACTAGTAGTAAAACATTACTAGGACTTCATTTTTATGTATTTTCATAAACTTGAATTAACCTGAATTTTAACTATGTAAGGTTTTGCTTAAACTTTTATCTTTGGCTGTCTTTAAACAATGATAGACTGGATTAAGAAAATGTGGCACATATACACCATGGAATACTATGCAGCCATAAAAAATGATGAGTTCATGTCCTTTGTAGGGACATGGATGAAATTGGAAATCATCATTCTCAGTAAACTATTGCAAGGACAAAAAACCAAACACCGCGTGTTCTCACTCATAGATGGGAATTGAACAATGAGAACACATGGACACAGGAAGGGGAACATCACACTCTGGGGACTGTTGTGGGGTGGGGGGAGGGGGGAGGGATAGCATTAGGAAATATACCTAATGCTAAATGACAAGTTAATGGGTGCAGCACACCAGCATGGCACATGTATACATATGTAACTAACCTGCACATTGTGCACATGTACCCTAAAACTTAAAGTATAATAATAATAAAAAAAATAAAAAAAATAAAAGGTGATCCTTTAGGCAAAACTAATCCGTGGTGATAGAAGCCTGAATGTTGATTGCCTCTGGGGACAGGGTGTGATTATTGATTGGGAAGAGGCACAAGTGAGCCTTTGGGGTGCTGAGAAAAGTTGTATACTGTGATCTGAGTGGTGGTTACATAGACGTGTACATATGTAAAAATGCATCAAACTCTACACTTTAACTTAGTGCCTTTCACTGAAGACTTGAGTGAAATCAGAATGGTTTAAAAGAATGACGTGAGGGATTTAAGAACTCCCCCCACCACCAATCTTAAAACTTCCTTCACCCTCTTGGCCAGTCCATATACACTTGGAAGGCAGGGACAATACTCTATTAATTTTTGTATTCCTGGTATGGAGTGGGAGGGAGGATATATGCAGTTGGAGGAAGAGGGAGATGATTTCCCTTCAGGTCTGCTCTTACTAGAGTTTCTTAATAAACCCAATTCCACTCTGAGTTGCCACCTCGCCATCTTCAAAATGTCACCATCTTCACATCAAGGGGGAATATGTATATATAGATAGATAGATAGATAGATATGTAGAAATATTCCCCCTTGATGTGAAGATGGCAACATTAAGCAGCATTTTGATTTCAGAATCTGAGAAGTGGAGGACTTTGTGACATGATCACATCCTTTCACCTGTCTTCCCTTATTTGCTTTCCCAGTTGCATCTCTGTTAGCCTCTCATCTTCCTAGTTTGGTACTTAAGAGCAGAAATTGTATCTTTTATTTCTTACTGTTCAATTTTAGGGTGGAGAAGAGATGACAAAAGGAATGATTTAATAATGCTGAGAAAATAAAGGGCTGTCTTTAGGCAACCCTTCTTAGGAGAGGTCGTAACACATCTTTTCCATCTCTCTGTCAAAGATGGTATCTAGAAGCAAGCCAAGATTATAGAAAGATTTAAGTTTTCCATACGAAAGAGCCAGATTTAAGGCCAGGGAGAAGGAATAGAAAGGGTGATTTGAACATTTATGACAACAGAGAGCCCTTGGAGTCTACATATATAAGACTTTTTCCTCCAAAATACTTCAACCTATGATGTAAGTTAGGTTCTGGGAAAACTTAGTAAGCTCAGTTGACTTGGCATTGAATGTGAGTTTGCTTTGTAAGAAAGATCTATATGCACAAGGAAGGCATACGGGAGTCTTGGTGTTCATGCATTTGTCCTGTTATGAAGTTGTTCTGAAGGAACTGAAAGCCCCTTCAGGATCTTTGTTCTAGACTCTAATTTAGCATGTGCATACCATAGAGAATTATAGTTCTTATATTTGGTTTGGGGCCCATTTAATCCTCCAGTCTTTCACTGACTAGAATTGTTTTCAAGCTACAGATGCAAGAATAACACTGTAAACCCATTCTCGAAAAGGGAATTAGGATTTTTTAAATGTATTCTGCCCTGGGACTTGCCTGTGTTGAAGCCAAAATAAAACAATGTGATTCTGCGAAAAGAACTGGTAGACACATCAATGGACACACTAGGAAAAGTGAAACAGACTGCACAGCACATATAAAACTTCTGTAAAGTCAAACCCCTTGATAACTCAGTGGGCACCTGACTTCCACTTAGTTCCCATTCTCAAATGGGGTCAGACTAAAATTATTTTCTTCTTACAAGCCAAGAAACCATATGCAACTCCCCTTCAGGAAATGAGGAAACAGAAAATAGATCCCCATTTTCCCACTATTCTCCTAGCCCGGTTTCCCAAAAACTGGCTAACAAAATGGGCTGTTGTATTTCTAGAAAGACCATTCGACTCAGAATCTATGTTCATCCCCACTGTTAATTAAACCTCAGTGAATAACTGTTACTAGATGGCATGAAACTATAGCCCATACCAAGACCAATTTGGATGGTTCAGCCAGACTCTGGAAATTCAATCCCATAGCTGCACAAGTGTGCCATGATTAGCTATTATTCTCACGATATTGGGTGCTGTACATTTTGTGAAAATTAATTTTTAGATTTTTTTCCCCCCTTAAAACAGAGTTTTGGCTGGGCGTGGTGGCTCATGCCTGTAATCCTAGCACTTTGAGAGCCAGAGGCAGGTGGATCACCTAAGGTCAGGAGTTCAAGACCAGCCTGGCCAACATGGTAACACCCTGTCTCTACTAAAAATACAAAATCAGCCAGGCGTGGTGGCGCGTGCCTGTAATCCCAGCTACTTGGGAGGCTGAGGCAGGAGAATCGCTTGAGCCTGGGAGGTGGAGATTGCAGTGAGCCGAGATCATACCATTGCACTCCAGCCCGGGCAACAAGAGCGAAACTCCGTCTCAAAAAAAAAAAAGGAGTTTTACCAGAGATGGTAATTGAAGCATCAGAAAGTAATAGAGCTGACCTAGATGATTAAGTAAGTGGAATTGGGAAAAACTAACATCTGGATCAAGGATGACTCTTTAATTGTGAAAGCAGTCATAGAAATTACTAAGAAAATGCTGGGCACAGTGGCTCACGCCTGTAATCCTAGCACTTTGGGAGGCTGAGGTGGGTGCATCATCGGAGGTCAGGAGTTCGAGACCAGCCTGGCCAACACAGTGAAACCCCATCTCTAGTAAAAATACAAAATTAGCCAGGCACGGTAGTGTGCGCCTGTAATCCCAGCTACTCAGGAGGCTGAGACAGGAGAATCACTTGAATTGAGGAGGTAGAGGTTGCAGTGGTCCAAGATCATGCCATTGCACCCCAGCCTGGGCAAAAGGAGTGAAACTTGGTCTCAAAATAAATAAATAAATAAAATTACAAAGAAAAATTACAAGTATTGAAAAAAAATTTAATGCCTATCCGAAAACCATCTTAAAAAATACCACAAACTAGGAAAACTGTTTGCCACAATTGGGTATGTTTCCTAGCTTTAATTCAAGATTCTTATAAATAAATGAGAAACAAGTTGCAATCTAACGTAACGTAGTAGTGTGGTTACAATCGTGTGATATGTAAGTAATGGCAAATATAATGGAACATATGGCTACTAAAAATCATGTTTTCAGAAGATTTTAATTACGTGGAAAATGCTAATCCAAAGTGATAATACTTTATGCATCTAGTATGATCCTAATTTTGTTTATATTTAATTTCTATATTTAGGCAAAAAGGAAAAAATATTCAGAGAAAATAGATCAAAAAGAGTTACAATGTTTTGTCTGTGTAGTAAGAATATGGGTGATTGTGTAATTTTCTGCATTTTCTTAGGCTTCAAGAAAATGAATGTGTTAGTTTTATAATAAGAAAACAAACCAACATTAAAACAGAAAATATATTCCTCATTAAAGCTTTCCTCTTCCTTTAAAAATTAAAGTTTATATTTTAGAATAGACAAAACATTAAATGAAAAAGTCTACTAAAGGAAAATTTTTAGAATGAAAAAAGGGGTGTATATTGCCTTTCTGAGATAGTAAATGAGAAACTCAGGAAAAGTACTTTGGGAAATTTTTAAATACCCCTTTTAACTTGAGCACTCTTTCATATTTACTCTTCTGATAAAACTCACTCGGTTGGTAAACTAGACGATTGCTGAGCAATCTCAACATGACCATCTTTAGTAACCTGGCATTATTTCCTACAGTGTGACATGCACCAACACGATGTGTTATTGGTGTCACCCGTTCATCAATCTCCACCTTCATCTAAGGCAGACAGATGGGGAATTCTGCCCTGTCTTCCCAGCAAGCATTTTTGAGCTCTTTTTTTTTTATTATTAAGTCATTTATCTAGTCATTTAAAAAGTCTGTCTGTAGCCATTCACATAAAGAGCTGGCATTATTTTTCAAAGCATTTTAAAATACTGGTTCTTGCTACCTTATGGGGGGATCATTTTTATTGCTTATTCACGTGAAATATTTTAACATCGAATTTTGATTACAGGAACCTGGCTCACCAGCTTTAGCCATGCCAGAGTGTTGAAATACTTTAGGAGACTAAAATATGTGGTGATTTGAATTATCTAAAATTCCACAGGAAAATACAATAGAATTTCACAGCAGGAAAGGACCTTAGAAATAATTTAATCTAACTCTCCTTATTTTGCAGAGGAGATTGAAGCCAAAGAGGTTAAAACCCAAGATTAACACCCAGTTTGAAACTGGTCCTCTGATTTCTCATTGCCGTCTTTTAAAAAATGCATTATACTTAGAATTTGTTTATAAAAGTTGTCATATAGTATTTGGGTGTCACTGGCATATATAATAGATTCTGGAGTTGCAAACAGAATCTATATCGTGACAAATTGAATACAATGAATTTAAAGTTTTCCCTGGTTGCCCTAGTGCCCAAGTGTAACAGGGACATTATTACAGTTTGAGATCATGCAGCCCCAGCATGTTGGGGCTTTCCCTACTTTTCTTCAGAAAAGTCTCATTATTTCCTCAGTTTAATTATTTTAAGTTTAGTTGATTTTTTTCTTTTCTAATCTCAGATTTTGACAAGAAAACCTTTTAAATCAGTATTATTTTTATTAATGCTGATTGTTAGAATTTTGCTTTGACCCTTATTAAAGATTTTGACAATTATTTGAGTTACAACAATTTAAATTTTAAGTTTGAGATTAAGCATGAGGAAGTTTAGATCAGGAAGAAGAATCAGTTTCACTACATATTTTTGTCCTTAAAAGCATAGCTAAAGAATTTCTATAGAAGTTTGGGGGAAATGTCTCTCCTCCTGGCCTGTAAAATGAAGATATCACAACAGCTGCAAGGTATTGGTTACACCGTTGGAATTCATTTTGATACAGTGGATTTTTTATTATTTTTTAACCCCGCACCCCCTAAGTTTTTTTTTTGATAGCAGGTGTGACTTTTAACCTTCCAAACTCAACCTTGTACGATACCAAGTAATTTTGTAGTGACAAAATGATCCAAGATATGTGGGAAATGAACTTAAGAAAGATTAATAATGTTTCTGTAATTTTAAGCTCAAGTAACAGTTCTTACATTGAACACAATGTAGACAAACTACAAATTGAAACTAAGCAAATGTTGGAGGAAAAGAGAATCCGCACATTGATGAATTATGATTGTGTTTATACTTTTGATCTGTGGTCTCATTGATGAAGGCCTTGTCCTGTTAATAAATGAGCAAATTTGAGATGGGATCTTAGATATAAAATACATAATTTGAACTTACTTTCAGAAATGCAAACATACCTTCACTGAGGTTATAATTAACACAGAAACTCTTTATGCGATTTGTATAGTTTATAGTGAAAATGTGGAAAGGTTTTAGTATTTTATGTAAGATCCGTAAAATTTTGAAAGTGAGAAATGTGTGTGTATCTTAATGAAGGTAATAAAATATATTTTTTGAATTAGGCTTAATGTAAGTTCCAAAATGTACTTATAAAACCGTACCCTCAACCTGTAGACTAATCTTTTGAGCAACTTATTTGTGTTGTAACTCAAATTATCACTAACTTCACTTCAGTAGGCACTGATACTATTTTCAATTATGGTTTGAGGCACTTCTAATTGTACTTATATAAAATATTAAATAATAGTGAATATAGAAATATGTTATAACATGCGTAGGATATATAAACTTTGGTTTATCCAAAATGTCACCAGAATTATTTTCTTATAATATCATATATATTTATGACAATAGATGCTTATAATTTTGATTCACATATTGATAAGATTGTCAGAGGCTTTCTAAATTACTTAAAGATTATTTTCCTTTTTTTCTCTTTATTCTAGGTCACTGCAGTAGCTCCTAACCTGCTCTCCTTCCCTTTAGCATTTCCCCTAGCTAATTCATCCTGCACATTACTACCAAATCAGTCCTCCGAAAATAGTGTTTTTATCCTATCAGTTGTTACTCAAGAAACTTTAGCCACTTCCTATTTCTATTATCCACTTCAATCTCTTGCTTCCCCTCAAACAACCCCTAATCCAGTAAGTTGTGATCCTCACTATTCCTTCCTAGTAAATCCTCACTGACTTTGCTTATAGGTGTTGACACAAGGTTTGTTTCCTTTCCCTCTGCTGTTTCTCTGTCTGAAACCTACTTATGTCAAACCTTAATTCTAATTATGTTTCTTAGGTCAAGTTTCAGGGGCTATTCTTTGGACTACTCTGGTCCAATATTATCTTCCTATTCCCCATTCACTTAATGTTTGTACTATACCTATACGTTATAATTACTTTCAATGTATTGTTCTCTAATTGTTTCTTGTCTTGAGGTCATATTTTCCTGGCAGATTGTCCAAGACAGTGGTTCAAGCTCTGACTGTGTAGTCTCTATTTCAAGACCTACTGAACCAGATCCCTGGGGAGGGGGTTGGAAATCTCTAGTTTTAGTAAGCTACCCAGGTGATTCCTGTGGTCATCAAATTACTTGGTGTCACTTAAACTGGCAGTGAATTAAACAGAATTAACTATAGATTATATTAAATGTATTTTAAGTTTTTGGAAATGTATGATCTTTGTATAATGTTACTTCTTTTCATCTAAATTAGAGTTAGCCAGGATGCCCCATTCTCCCCAAATTATGTAGAAGTGAGAAATTTTCAAATAAAATGTTTCTATCACATCTACATAAATCAATACATATGCAATTACCCTTTATAAAAATTCAGTTCACTTTTTAATTATACAACTAATTTATGAACATATGCTCATGAGGAATTCAAAAATGCAAAATGAAACTCACTTTTGATTCTTTTCCTAATCCTTTTCTTTCCTGTCTGGTAAACAGGTCTATTGATTTGCCAAGTTCCCTTCTGAGCTTCTACAATACATTTATGTATTTTGTATTTAGTTTTTTTTTTATGTGAATACAGTATGAGTTGTTTTGAAACTTATTATTTTGTTTTAAAATTCTTTCCATATCAGTATATGTGTATGTATATGTTTGTATATGAACGTGTACTCACATTGTGTAGTGCCCCATTGCATGAATGTGCCACCATTTATTTAAGAATCTTCTTATTAATAAGTGAACATTAAGGTTGCTCTCACTTATTTTCCTTATTGTAAGCCACACTTCAGTGGACATCCTTGCATATGCCCTCTTGTGCACAAGTGCCGTTTGCTTTTGATTAGGAAGCTCTTCCCATTTCTGCATTCCTTTTCATTTTTAGTTCACAAACAATACCTCATAGCCTACATCAGTGTGCAGTTTTCCTTTTCAGTGTGTGGCCAATAAAGCACAGGATCAAGTCAAGATATTTGGATTCTAGACCTGGCTCTGCCATTGACTTGCTCTATGATCTTGGACCCTTTTCTCCTTTGTTTCATAAGGGTGTTAAGTGGGATGACTTTTAGGGTTTCTTACAGTTCTGACAGTCTCTTATTCTAATTAGGCTTGTGGGTGTGACAACATCGATTTTTATGTCACATTCAGCTTGTAGCAAGAATCAGTTGATCTTGTTAAGTAAATTATAAAAGTGTACAGTGCTGACGAATAAAAGGACCTTAGGCTTTACTCTAAATGAGTCTGCATTACTCCTAACTGATGTTTGAATGCCATTTTTGGATGAAAAAATAACAGTGTGGTAGTAGTACGTTTTTTCTCTTGGATAATTCTCAACAGCTTATAGAAAACTGTTACACACACCAGCTCATTTTAAAGTATTATCTCTTTCTCACAAATCCTGAGTAATTAAAGGAATTGCTCAAGATCATCAAGATCATTCAACTAGTAAGTTTCAGGGTCCAGACTTTAACTTCACACCTTTTGATTTCTAAGTTCACTGTTCTCTTAAAGAGAAAAAAGTATTTTTTCATACTCAAAATAGTTATTCAATATATGCTACATTTCTTTTTTGAACATTTATAAAGTATGTAGTATTTACAAGGTGCTCTTTAAATGTTAGTCCAGCCTTTCTCTCATGCCTCCTAGCTTATTTTGTATAGAAGCTGGCACTTTGTCCAGTTTTAACAGTTCTAGACACCAAGATGACCAACGCTTTTGAGTCAGCATCTCGTAAGCATTTAGGAAATGCATCACACAAGTAGTTGTGGTTTTTGTTATCCTTAAAATCACTTGACAGAGACCATAAACATTGAGCTCTAGTGCATGAAAAATGGGTTAGAGGCCAAGCTTAGCTTGTCTGCAGGGTATCTCTTTCATCTTCATGATAGAACCCAAGTGTGCCAGTGATGTTTCATGGAAATACTTAATATGAAGAATGGCTTTGTTTTTGTTGGGAATCTTTTAAAGAATGCTCATCAAATTGTGGATTTTTTTTATTTTCAAATATTTTCTTCCTAACTTACCAGTGCTGAACTGAAGTTACTACTTGCAGAATAGCCTCTCACAGAAAGACAGTATGATACAATCCAATGTGACTTTTGAGGTTAAAATGTGCTACTTACAGCACTTTTTTGCTTAAAAATTTGGTTACTACCATAAAGCTGAATGTAGGTTTTCTTCATGGTGCAATCTTGCCTCACAGCCCCACTGACCTCCTGGGCTCAAGCAATCCTCCCTTCTCAGCCTCTTGAGTAGCTGGGACTACAGGTGCATGCCACCAGGCCAGCTAATTTTTTTATTTTTTATAGAGATAGGGGCTCACTATCATGCCCAGGCCAGTCTTGAACTCCTGGGCTCAAGCGATCCTCCCACCTGGGCCTCCCAAAGTACTGACATTTGCAGGCGTGAGTTACCGCACCTGCCTGAGACTGTCCCTTTGTAGGTTGTGGTGTTAATTCTGCAGTTATGTCTAGAATAGAGTTCTCTAGACTGATGGGAAAGTTTTTGTATTTCAGTATTCTCATTTGCTTTACAAGCTCCCTTTCTCTTTCCAAAAATTATTAAAAGAGAAAAAAGGTGAGCAAAACAAAGAAACAGACAATTTGGAGCTTTTCCACATTTTTTCTGTTTCTTAACTTTACCCCTTTCACAATCCTTTTTTTCTGTTACCTTTTTTAAAAATTTCCCTTGCCTCTGTACCCCTATTATCTTGATTACTCCGCTTGGTACCTCCCACTCTCCCTTCTTCTGAGAACTTTACAGTCTCATTAGTTGTCTTCTTGACCGATACAGGTACACATACCGCAGTTCATTGGTCATCAGAGTACTGTAGCCAAGGTTCTCAACTGCTGTTCCAGTTCTCAAGTGTGAAGTGCCAAGGGCAATTTATTACTAATTATGAGAACCCCAGTTTGCACATGCTTTGCTTTTTTAAAAAACAGGTATGAGCTTAGCCCTCAAATAATGTCACTGTCACTCACTTGCATAGAGAAATGCTTTCTTGAGTGGGAGAGAAAGAATGACGCTGCAGCTTGTGGACTGTCTGAGGACCCAAGCTTATCTACACCACAGCCTGTGGGAGTGTGTGGTGGGACACGCAAATGTCATCTTTCCTTGGGCCTTTTCCCAGCAGAAAAAAAGGCTAAAAACCTAATCAAAGAACAGGAAAATGTTCCCACTGATGATTATTGCTGTTTATTTGGGTTTGTTTTTATTAAAAGGTGAATGCTGGAAAAAGATAGTTTCTCTCTCCAAGGTTAGATTTGTTTACTTTTACTAGACAAGACTTAGTAAAAATAAAAATTTGTTTATTTTTACTAACACAAGACTGAAGTTAGGGTGAAAGTCATCCATAGGTTTTATTAGGTAGATATTAAAAGTAGCAAATCCAAAGGATTTTACAAATGGAGGAAGACTGCTTTTGATCTATGGAAGTATGTAGTAGACTCCCTTGCTAGCCTCCTTTCACAGGTGTTTCTGGTAAGAGATTGCAAAAGCAGAATTAAAGAAGGCAGCACTGTAAATCAAACAGGTTTCATGTTTTACCTGTAGTGTGGTTTGGGTGTTTCCATCATCTGTTTGTCACGTCCATTAGTATAGAAACTTCAGAGGGATCTAATGTTTTCCTAGGAGGTTTCTTTGTGGTAACCTCAATTTTTCTTTTCCAACTGATGTTGACAGTCTCTACTTACTGTCTCAATTTTTTTAACATAAAATGAAATCTTTACTCAAGCAGAAAGACTATGATGAATCTATAGTTGTTTCTCTCCAGGGAGTAAATTAGTCATAGATCCATGAATTTCTATTTAGTTAAAAGAAAAAGTTAGTGGCAGAGAGAGGGTTTACATTTGTTACAACCCAAATGTCTGTAACAAAATACCATTTCTTTGCTCAGTACATGTTCCAGAATTATGGCTGTGAGGATAATTTTAGTTCCAAAGACAGCAAAATCTCCTAATTTCTCTTGGAAATTCAAGATGTATTTTTAAGAATGCATAAGTGAAAAACTGGGATTGAAAAATTAAGATTTTTGTATACAAATGATTTGCTTCCTTGTCCAGTGCCTTACTCTCTGGAAAAACACATTTGCTTTCGTAGCTCATCAATAGTTTCATCACTGGTGTTCAGATAGCATATTCTTTTTTTTGAGATGGAGTTTTGCTCTTGTTGCCCAGGTTGGAGTACAATGGCGCGATCTCGGTTCACCGCAACCTCCGCTTCCCAGGTTCAAGCGATTCTCCTGCCTCAGCCTCCTGAGTAGCTGGGATTACATGCATGCACCACCATGCCCGGCTAATTTTTGTATTTTTTTTTTTTTTTTAGCAGAGATGGGGTTTCTCCATGTTGGTCAGGCTGCTCTTGAACTCCTGACCTCAGGTGATCCTCCAGCCCTGGCCTCCCAAAGTGCTGGGATTACAGGCGTGAGCCACCGTGCCCAGTCAGCATATTCTTTTTTTTTTCCAAAGAGGGCTGACAAATAAAATATGTTTTATTTGTTAAGGACTTAGTTGTCTTTTCTTGGAAAGGCTTAATTACAAATATTTTTTGTCTGACTCCCATAACTTTACATGTACTTCTTAGATTACTTGTCTCTATATTTTTATGATGTCATTGTCATTTTCTTTTTTTTTCGAAATTCTTTTTTTTTATTATTATTATACTTTAAGTCTTAGGTACATGTGCACAACGTGCAGGTTAGTTCCATATATATACACGTGCCATGTTGGTGTGCTGCACCCATTAACTCGTCATTTAACATTAGGTATATCTCCTAATGCTATCCTTTCCCTCTCCCCCCACCCCAAAACAGGCCCCAGTGTGTGATGGTCCCCTTCCTTTGTCCATGTGTTCTCATTGTTCAATTCCCACCTATGAGTGAAACATGCGGTGTTTGGTTTTTCGTCCTTGCGGTAGTTTGCTGAGAATGATGGTTTCTAGCTTCATCCATGTTCCTACAAAGGACATGAACTCATCATTTTTCATGGCTGCATAGTATTCCATGGTGTATATGTGCCACATTTTCTTAATCCAGTCTATCATTGTTGGACATTTGGGTTGGTTCCAAGTCTTTGCTATTGTGAATAGTGCCACAATAAACATACGTGTGCATGTGTCTTTATAGCAGCATGATTTATAATCCTTTGGGTATATACCCAGTAATGGGATTGCTGGGTCAAATGGTATTTCTAGTTCTAGATCCCCGAGGAATCGCCACACTGACTTCCGCAATGGTTGAACTAGTTTGTGGTCCCAGTGTAAAAGTGTTCCTATTTCTCCACAACCTCTCCAGCACCTGTTGTTTCCTGACTTTTTAATGATTGCCATTCTAACTGGTGTGAGATGGCATCTCATTGTGGTTTTGATTTGCATTTCTCTGATGGCCAGTGATGATGAGCATTTTTTCATGTGTCTTTTGGCTTCATAAATGTCTTCTTTTGAGAAGTGTCTGTTCATATCCTTCGCCCACTTTTTGATGGGGTTGTTTGTTTTTTTTTGTAAATTTGTTGGAGTTCATTGTAGATTCTGGATATTAGCCCTTTGTCAGATGAGTAGATTGCAAAAATTTTCTCCATTCTGTAGGTTGCCTGTTCACTCTGATGGTAGTTTCTTTTGCTGTGCAGAAGCTCTTTAGTTTAATTAGATCTCATTTGTCAATTTTGGCTTTTGTTGCCATTGCTTTTGGTATTTTAGACATGAAGTCTTTGCCCATGCCTGTGTCCTGAATGGTATTGCCTAGGTTTTCTTCTAGGGTTTTTATGGTTTTAGGTCTAACATTTAAGTCTTTAATCCATCTTGAATTAATTTTTGTATAAGGTGTAAGGAAGGGATCCAGTTTCAGCTTTCTACATATGGCTAGCCAGTTTTCCCAGCACCATTTATTAAATAGGGAATCGTTTCCCCATTTCTTGTTTTTGTCAGGTTTGTCAAAGATCAGATGGTTGTAGATATGCGGCATTATTTCTGAGGGCTCTGTTGTGTTCCATTGGTCTATATCTCTGTTTTGGTACCAGTACCATGCTGTTTTGGTTACTGTAGCCTTGTAGTATAGTTTGAAGTCAGGTAGTGTGATGCCTCCAGCTTTGTTCTTTTGGCTTAGGATTGACTTGGCAATGTGGACTTGGCAATGTGGGCTCTTTTTTGGTTCCATATGAACTTTAAAGTAGTTTTTTCCAATGCTGTGAAGAAAGTCATTGTTAGCTTGATGGGGATGGCGTTGAATCTATAAATTACCTTGGGCCAAAATCAATATATAAGCCAGGCACAGTGGCTCACACCTGTAATCCCAGCACTTTGGGAGGCTGGGCGAGGGCGTCACTTGAGCCCAGGAGTTTAAGACCAGCCTAGGCAGCATAGGGAGACCCCACATCTACAAATAAAAAATCTAAAAAATTAACTGGGTGTCGTGGTGCATGCCTGTGGTCCCAACTACTCAGGAGGCTGAAGTGGGAGGATTACTTGAGCCCAGGAAATTGAGACTGTAGTGAGCTGGCCCACTGCACTCCAGCCTGGGTGACAGAGCAAGACCTCGTCTCAAAAAAAAGAATTTAAATTTAAAAATTTTTAAATAAAATTAATTTATAGTTGTAGTGATGGTTGCATAACTCATGAAAGTACTAAAAACATGGAATTGTACACTTTAATTGGGTGAATTATATGGCATATGAATTATATCTCAATAAAACTCATTGAAAAATCAATATGTAATTGTATTTGAAAATACAGGTTTTGGGGATTTTTGGTCTTTTGTAGATTCACCAGAAAAACTAAGTGTGCTTCATGGCTTCTTCAGATGTGAACGTGTTCACTGAAAGCCCAGTCTGTGTAAAGCTGCTGAGCCCTCACCAGCTCACTGGAGTGGCCCTGCGCTCCATCCCTCTATGCACACTTGGATAGCCCTGGCCAGCTGAGCGCTGCAGGTCGGGAGGCTGCTGTCTCCTACAGCCACACACTTCTGCTCCCAGCATTTGAAAAGTTGCTTACCAAACCCATGCATGCCAGTTGGCTTGTTTTGGTAATTATGTTATCTGATTAATTTTTTTAGTTCACTTATATATAGATGCTAGAAGAAAAAGTTGTTTTCATGAAAAGAAAATTGTAGCCTTAGGAAAAAATGGTTAATTGCTACAAAAAAATTTTACTGTTGAATTAGGCATGGAAGAGAAAATTGTAAAAGATCTGGGAAAAAATCATCAAAATTTAGATGTGTATTGTAGTCAGTATATCCAGGATACTCACAAGTATCCAAAGTCCTCAAAAACTCAGTCATAGACAATGCAGCAGGTCTATGGTTTATGTAAGAACAGATTGACATTTATGTTTATGTTACTATTAGATATTTAAGGAATGTATGTAGAACTTCAAAAAATGTTTCTCTTTAATTAACCTTTCTGATTAACCAACAAACTAATGGTTCCTGCAGCATTGAACAGAGAGCCTATATTGTAGGATATAGAGGCACAAAGAGAAACTTACAAAGTTTAGTAAAATGTTGAAAGAGTTTAGGATTGACAAATAGGAATGGGCTGATGTAACAGCGTGTGTGTGTGTGTGTATAAGAGAAAGAGAAACAAAATAAAATTTACCTATATTAGTATTTATGTCCCTAGCTTCTTGCTTTTTAAATTCATTGTCTACTGATTTCAAAGCTGTTAAGTATGAGAAAAGTAATCAAAGATCCCCATTCATTAATCCAACATGCACTGATCTGACATCCACAAAGGACCATACATTATACTAGTTATGGAGATATGAATACAAATAAGATATGGTTCCTTTTTATGTATCTAATGTCTTTTTTTAAGATTTTTTTAAAAATGAATTATCTTTACTGTACATATATAAAAAGAATGCATTTTTGGTATCCTTTATAATGCTGTAAATATTCAGGCTCACCTTTTTTCTTAAAGCAACAAGTTCTTGGCTGGGCACAGTGGCTCAGGCCTGTAATCCCAGCACTTTGGGAGGCCCAGGTGGGTGGGAGGTCAGGAGTTCGAGGCCAGCCTGGCCAACATGGTGAAACCCCATCTCTACTAAAAATGCGAAAATTAGCTGGGCTTGGTGGCATGCGCCTGTAGTCCCAACTACCCAGGTGGCTGAGGCAGGAGGATTGCTGGAACCCAAGAGGCAGAGGCTGCAGTGAGCTGAGATCGTACCACTGCACTCCAGCCTGGGCAACAGAGCAAGACTCTGTCTCAGAACAACAACAACAACAAAAACGACTTCTCTTATGCTGTTCTTAGTGGAAACTCAGACTTAAGTTCCACATCTGCCAAAAGAAAAGACAATTATTTTCTGTATAAGAGATTAATACTTTTTGCCCTATGGGCTTTTCTTCCTTGGTTTTACAGACAAATACTCACAGGACAGAGAGCAGCAAATTAGGTATCAAGAGACTTGAGTTCTCACTACAGCTCCACTATTAAGATGCTGAGAGACCAAAGGCAAACTGAAGCCCATCTCTAAAAATGAGGCTGCAGTGGAATTGGAATATATATTCCCTAAAATTCTTTTCGGTGCTTGCAACTTCTGAGATTGTTCCATCTCCTTGGTTTTAATATTTTAATGGGCTTAGAATCCATAATGAGGGCATGTAAATAAAGCTTGAAATTTAGAACACATGCATCTTTTGTATCAACAGTTTAATACAAAGTGCATTCTAGAATGTTAGCTCTGTGTAGTTGGGAACCCTGTTTGTCTTGTTCATGGGTATACTAGGAATTAGATAAATGTTTCTTTTTAAGAGTGGGTACATGTATCTGAGTGAGAAATGTAAATGGAGAGAGAAAATAGGAAAGAGAACTTTAGATCTTCAAGAAATTCCAAGGTAGGGTTCCAACTGTTGGAAGAGTAATAGCTTAAAGTAGAAAGTTTGGAGGACAGGTTTTTATATTTTGTTTTGTTTCTCCAAGTATGGTACAGTCTGGTGAAAGAGTATGTAGCTAGGCAATTCAATTATTCAGTCAGCAAGTATTTATATATCCTCAATAAATTAGTGTAGTGGTTCCTAAACTTTGGGTCATGCAACCCCTTTACAGTTTCAAAAATTGTTGAGAACCTTCAAAGAGCTTTTGTTTATGTGTTTAGCTGATATGTACCATATCGGAATCAGAACTGACAAATATTAAATTATGAAACTCGTTAAAAATTATAAGCCCATTACATGTTAACATAAATAACACATTTTGTGAGTAATAATTACATTTTTCAAAACAAAAAAGTTTAGCAAGATAAGTATCATTGTTTTACATTTTTGCAAATCTCTTTGACATGTGGCTTACTAAAAGAGAGCAGAATTCTCGTATTTGTTCTGTAATCTATGGCAATATGCCATTTGGTTGAAATATATGAAGCATATGAAGAAAATCTGGCGTTACACAGATCTATAGTTGGAAAAGGGAGGTCTCACAAATCCCATGAAAGGGTCTCAGGAACTCCCAGGTGTCTTTAGACCACACTGTGGTAACCAGTGTACTTTTGTTTGTTCAACAAATATTTATTAAATGCTTTCCAGTAAATAGGAAAAAAACAATCTGATAGGAATACAAAGTT
Organism: Pongo abelii; assembly: GCF_028885655.2. Taxonomy (NCBI): domain Eukaryota; kingdom Metazoa; phylum Chordata; class Mammalia; order Primates; family Hominidae; genus Pongo; species Pongo abelii. The sequence continues at coordinate 26,463,847 of NC_071985.2, read as the reverse complement.
TGGAGATTGAGACTTCGTTTGGAGTTTCTTTAGCAAGCTTATCGTATATCTGGGAGGCAAGGTACAAAGGATGAGTGGGAATAATAAAACAGTATGGGAAAGAGCTGATTGGAAATACAAGCCCATATCTGTTGAAGTAGATTGTGAAGTTAGATATTAAGAAATTGAAAAATGGAGAAGCAGCTGGTATCTTGAAGAGGGAATAGAATACCTAAAAGAAGGTATTAACATCCTATTTTTTAAGTGTTAGGATCTTTGCTACATAAGGGAGCAGCTTAGATTGGAGACTTAGGGATGTGGATTCCTGTTATGAGAAAGAAGACTGAAGCTGGTAGCTGTAGATCTCAGAGAAGAATATTGTGCAGTGTGAGTATGATTACATCAGGAGAGGGTGATACAGAGTCTGGGAAGGTTCTGCTTCCTCACTAGCCACTGGAGCTGTCTCTACTAGTATGTAAAGTAGCCAGCATTCATTGTTTAAAATCTCTCAAATAGATTGCCTTTTTTAACGCTTCCAGGATTCTTTACAGTAGAGATAACAAGTAAAATGTTCAATACATATGTAAAGCCTTTGTTTATGTTATGATGCTTTGTTTTTGATCATTTTTCCTTTGCTTTTTTTTTTCAGACCATCCAGACCTTTCAAGTTGCCAAAAAGGTAAAATAATCTGGGTCATCTTATTAAATAATAAACTTACCTGCATGCTTTTTCCAGTCTAGTATTTTCTCCATATTTTGCTGTTCTTTTCACTTTCCTCATTCATATTTTTATGAAAGAAAAAGAAATGTCCCATGAGTTGGCTGCTTGAGGAATTCCATATCTCCAAAAATGGTTTTAATCTTAAGATAGATTTCTAACCCTATTAAATTCTATTTGTGTCTAGGGCTAGGGGCAGTGGCTCATGCTTGTAATCCCAGCACTTTGGGAAGCCAAGGTGGGTAGATCACCTGAGGTCGGGAGTTCGGGACCAGCCTGGCCAACATGGCAAAACCCCATCTCTACCAAAAATACAAAAATTAGCCAGGCGTGGAGGCACATGCCTTTAGTTCCAGCTACTCAGGAGGCTGAGGCAGGAGAATCGCTTGAACCTGGGAGGTGGCAGTTGCAGTGAGCCAAGATTGTGCCACTGTACTCCAGCCTGGGGGACAGAGTAAGACTCCATCTCAAAAAAAAAAATAAAAAATTATATTTGTGCATAAACATTTATATTTGTGTATTTATTTTGCATTCCTTCCTGCAATGGATTGGCTTACTTAGTGACAAAAGAGATACTGTTCTGCCAACTACCATGACTTGAATTCATGGCAATTTATTTCAGAGGGGTTGTCTTTCTTTTTAAAAATCTTGCTACCAATGGAAATATTCTTTTATGTGGAAATGTCTAAGGCTTATCTTTCAATAGAGAAAATTTTAACTAGATAAGAGTTCCTAAAAAAAGCATTTTCTCATCAGATGTTCTTACACATTGTAATTCCAGATACAATGTCATTACACTTAAGAAATTCTAAGTGATCTTTGAAATTCAGTTGCCAAAGAAGCTCAAATGCTGATAACACTGAAGCCTGCCTCAAGGGAGTTATCCTGTCTTTGAAGTGAAATTACTACATAAATATTAATTAGTAAACTCTTCTTCTATTTAAAAAAAATATATTTTTAAAATTGTGGTAAAATATACATAATAGGCCAGGCGCAGTGGCTCACGCCTATAATCCCAGCACTTTGGGAGGATGAGGCAGGCAGATCACTTGAGGTCAGGAGTTTAAGACCAGCCAAGGCAACATGGGGACACCTGTGTCTACAAAACAACACAAAAAGTTAGCCAAGCATTGTGGTTTGCACCTGTAGTCCCAGCTACTCGGAAGGCTGTGGTCGGAGGACCTCTTGAGCTTAGGAAGCAGTTTGTACTTAGCTGAAATACACCACTACACTCAAGCCTGAGTGACAGAGCCAGACTCTGTCTCAAAAAAAATAAATAAATAAAAAATAAAAAAATAAAAAATATATATATGTATAGAGAGAGAGAGAGCATACTCATATATGTTATATATAGCATAGGTTTATATGTTATATATAACAGGTTTATGTGATAGATATTTATAACATGTTGACATACTTTAAATGTTATAACATGTTTATATATTATGTACGTTGTATATATAACATGTTTATATTTGTTGTATATGTAACATATATGTTGCCTTTTAACCATTTTTAAGAGTACAGTTCATTGGCATTATATACATTCACATTGTTTTATAACCATTACCACCATCCATTTCCAAAACTTTTTTTCTGTTGTAAAACTGAAATTCTGTACCCATTATGCATTAACTCCCCATTTTCTCCTACCCCCAGGCCCTAGCAACCATCATTCTGCTTTCTGTCTCTATGGGTTTGACTGCTCTAAGTACCTCGTATGAGTCAAATCCTACAGTATTTGTCCTTTTGGGACTGGCTTATTTCACTTAGTGTAATGTCTTCCAGGTTCATTCATATTTGTAGCATGTATTAGAATCTCCTTTTTGTAAGGCTGAATAATATTCCATTGTATGTGTATACTACATTTTGTTTATCCAATTCCCTTTTCATTTTTGCAAAAAAACGAGAGAAAGAAAAAATAAGGGAAAGAGGTATGGAAGTAAATATGGCATATTAAGAAAACAAATTTCTACTTTTCTATAAATAGGGCTTTTGCAAATGACTAAAAATTTTACTTTGAAAAGATTCATTTCTTTCTCTGTTAATAAATTGGTATTATTAAAACAAAGTTCTAATTTCTTTTAAGTATATGTGCATATAAATATAACTTCTTCAACAAAGCCTTTCCTGATTCCCCTTTCCCACCTTGGCTGGAACTTATTGCTTCCCTTATTGAATTCACAAAACATTTCATCTGTACCCCTCTAAAAAACACATATTTTTGGCCAGGCACAGTGGCTCACGCCTATAATCCCAGCACTTTGGGAGGCCGAGGCGGGCAGATCATGAGGTCAGGAGTTCGAGACCAGCTTGGCCAACATGGTGAAACCCTGTCTCTACTAAAAATAACAAACATTAGCTGGGCATGGTGGCGGGTGCCTGGAATCCCAGCTACTCAGGAGGCTGAGGCGGGAGAATTGCTTGAACCTGGGAGGTGGAGGTTGCAGTGAGCCAAGATCGTGCCACTGCACTCTAGCCTGGGTGACAGAGCAAGACTCCGTCTCGGGGGGGAAAGAAAAAAACAAAAAGCACACACATATTTTTTTTTAACCTGTCTTGTAGACATTTGTGTGCCTGTCTTATTTTCTGTATTAGGCTGTAAATTCCCTGAGGGCAAGATCCAAGTCTGCCATTTTTGTATTCCCAGAATGCCTTGCATCCTTATTGTTTAATGCTAATTGTTGGATGAATTTGTTACTTCACAAGATAAAGAGTTGTATATTCTTTTTTTTTTAATTTTCTCAAACTTCAATCACTCTTCTCACTAAGTTGACAGTTGATGCCACTGGAAAAGTTATGACTTAACATTTTGAAATGTCTATCTTTAAGGGACAAGAGGAATAAGAAAGAGTTATTAAGAGAAACAGAAATGAATAAACCAACGGGGAAAGGATTTTTAGGAAGAAAGAGGTAGCTAACAGTGTTAAATTCCGCTCAGGTCAAGGAAGGTAAAAACCAAGAATAGTTAGTTGACTTGGGCAGTTCAGAAAAGGTCATGAGAGCAAAAGCCAGGCTATAAGGGGTTAAAGATCCGGTGGTTGGTGAGGAAAAGGAGGCCTCTGGTGTGGGCACTGAATTATACCATCTGAAACACGGCTTTCTGCTCAGAGGGAAGAGAAAAAAGAATAGTGTTTTGAGAAAGGCAGCAAAGAGCAAGGGGAAAAAGATCTTTGTAAGCTAAGAGGAAAATTTATTATGGGGGAATGTTATTGTAATATAAATGACCCACTTAAAATTGGCCCCCATTTTAATGTCACTTGAGCATAAGCTGGCTCTATAAGATACTTCATTTATTTGTTTTAACAGTTATTTCTGATCTGTTTCCAGAGTAAACCCAATAATAAGGTGACTGAAAATCTCTGATTATGTTTGAGGGACTTCCACTGAGTACCAGTGAAAACTCCAGCGTGGCAGTAACACCCTGGACCAGAATGCCAGGCAGCATGCCTGCTAACTCAGATCCATGGTTCATCCACGAACGCATTTCATTACCTCTGCTACTTCTGTTCCTTCTTCTGTAAAAGGAGAATGAGCCCTTCAGATCTGTCTCCTATTTGAGACTTAACCTATTGAGAAGATGATGTGAACTTTTATACAGCAGTACCCTGTGAAGAGCTGTGGGCCCTAACCTCAGCAGCTAGTACAGTAGCAGGGCCTCCAGGAAGAGGGTCTTTCACTGGAAAATGACTACCTGCTGTAAGCCAGGTGTTACAGAGGTGGGCCACATTTACAGTTATATTGTGGTGTCTAAAGATTTTCAATATTAGAGCAGGTGGATGAAAGACAAGTATTATTTGATATGCAGAAGAATACATGATAGTTAAAAGAATAGTTCCTTTGAAAATTCTTCTACTCTACATGGTTCACTTTTCAAAGAGAATAATGCACAGGATATGGATATGGATATATAGCATCATCAAATATATATATTTGTGAGATTTATAGACCATTTTTAATTTCCTTTACTTCTCCAATTTTCCTACTTTATTAGATTTTTATCTTCGTATGACAACCATTGTCTGGATTTCATATTGCGCATGCAACTCTATTTCCCATGTGGTACCCACAGCTATACTATATCTTTGCATAGATAGCAAGAGGAGGAGAATTAGCCTCAGCAATTTTGTGGTGTTGAGGAGAAATACTTGAGTAAAATTTACTCAGAATGATTGGGCTTTCCCCCATGGTGTTTTATATACTCGGGATGGTGATCCCATTACTTATATGTGAACAGTTATCTCCAGGAAAGGTTAGTGTGGGAAGCATCGACTGTGTAAGGAAATGGAATTGTAATATAGTGAGGTTAAATGTGTTTGGAAGAAATGTGCTGAAATCACTAATGCCATAAAGTTTCCATATGTAGTGAGTGCACGTATATGGTGTGTAGCAGTGCTGTAAAATCAAAACCAAATGTTTTCAAAGGGAAGAAAAGCAATTATTGAATGGGGCTTTTAAGATTGCTATACATGTGTGTGCAGATTTTCAAGAACACAAAATTAAAAGTCATTATATGGGTAAATTAAACCACAGTATGAATACTAAGCAATTTGGGGCCTACTGCCCTCTATTGATAACATGTTAGTAGGTAAAAATGCATAACTTCTGATTCATTTGAGGGAAAATGAATCCATTTAAAATAAAGTGTAATGAATAATTGTATAAGCCTGGGGCCATTTTCATTTCATAGGGCTGATATTTTAATGGTCTAAAATGTAAAGGACTCTTTTTAAGTCTGAAGCAATGAAAGTAGTCTCAAATGTGCTATTGAGACAGAGGACTTTATTACTTCAAAACTAGTTACTTTCGTCTTAGTTTGCATTTGGTGGAGGAGGAAATAAAGTAAGGAGAATATTTTTGCACAGGGTGTGTCCTGGAAGTGTGAAAGCTTCTAGCCACTTGGTGTTTACATTTGAACAACCACAATCAGCTTATTGTCACTTAAATGTTTTTATTATATTCAGAATTATTCTAAAAGGTTATTCTGTCTTATCTAGCATCATTTTTCCTGAATGAGTTTTTAAATCCAAAATTTGCAGTCTAGTGAATAATGTTCAAACTTAGAACCCATATGATTTTGCATAGAGAAATTAACTATAAGTAGAGCTAGGAATTTTTAATTGTAAGTTTTGGGAAGCAGACATTTGTGGCAAGTTTAGTTATTCCTAATGTTTCTAGTTACTCTTGTGTCTGAAGAAAGAAATGACAGCCCAGAGATTAAAAGCCCTGACACTAGAAGCAGACTATCTAGGTTCCTAGTTTTGTGACGTTGAATAAGTTCTATAACTTGTCTATGCTGCAGTTTCGTCTCCAAGGGTTGTTGTGAGAATTGAACGATATAATAATTTATGTAAAGCACAAGAGCAACTGGTATTCTGAATAAGGACGAGCTTGTATTTATTTATTTATTTTTATAAGATTTCTCTTTCTCTTTCTTTTTCTTTCTTTCTTCCTCTCTTCTCTTTCTTTCTTTTTCCTTCCTTCCTTTATTGCTTTATTTCTTTCTCTTTTTTTTTTTTTTTTTTTTGACAGCGTGTTGCTCACCCAGGCTGGAGTGCAGTGATGTGATCTCTGCTCACTGCAACCTCCGCCTCCTGGGTTCAAGTAATTCTCCTGCCTCAGCCTCCCAAGTAGCTGGAACTACAGGCGTGTGCCACCATGCCCAGTTAATTTTTGTATTTTTGTAGAGACAGAGTTTCACCATGTTGGCCAGGCTGGTCTCAAACTCCTGACCTCAGGTGATCTGACTGCCTCAGCCTCCCAAAGTGTTGGGATTACAGGCGTGAGCCACTGTGTCTGGCCTTTTAAGATTACTTTAAAAGAGCAGCAGTGAAAAGTGCCTGTGTACATGCTCCCTTAAAGCATAATTACGCTATATTTTAATATCCTTACTAGAATTATAATTTAAAGCAAATATCCCCACAAAGCCAGATCAATAAAGTTAAGACATCAGATTATAAAAATTGGCAGTCTATTATTAGAGACATATAGTAGCTTTTTTTCAGACTGACATTTAGAGCCACCAGAATTATTTGTAACTACTAGCATGATTTTGAAGAAATAACTCAAAAATATATGAGTAAGAATCCTATTTCAAATGAGCCAGAAATAGCCATTGCAGCAGCCAAATGAGCTAACATTACTGAGAATTTGAGAGTAGTGGTCCACAAGTTAAATATTTTGTCTTGCTTTTCTTCTAATAAAGATTCAAGAAGCCAGAAGTTTGCAGGATGCATTTTGAATTTTAGAAAACGTTCAGTTTAGTCAGCTTCTGTTGGGTACTCAGCTCATATCAAGACTTGAAAGTGCCAAAATAATAACGTGTGATCCAGGACCTCATGGAAGGGATACAGAAACAGATCTTTCAATTTGAGGTAACAAATGAGGGTGTGGGAAGCGCATCTGGAAGAAAGGGCCCAGTGGTAGGATTTGGTAATAGAGACATGTGGGAAGAGACTAAAACCAGATTGTAGTAGCTGGAGAGTACAAGCATCAGATGTTTTTTCATTTAGTCAATAGATAGTTATTGATCACCTTCTACTGATAGTACACTAAATGAATCAGACAAGAATTTCTGCCCTCATGGAACTCACATATCTAGTGGATATGCTCACTGTAGTTTTAGCTAGAAGGAAAGTAACAGGTTTGTGGGAAGTGTTTAGTTTCGTTTTTTTGTTTTTGTTTTTGTTTTTTCTTGAGACAGAATCTAGCTCTGTCGCCCAGGCTACAGTGCAGTGGCATGATCTCAGCTCACTGCAACCTCCGCCTCCCGGGTTCAAGTGATTCTCCTGCCTCAGCCTCCCGAGTAGCTAGGACTACAGGCTTGTGCCACCATGCCCAGCTAATTTTTTGTATTTTTAGTAGAGACAGGGTTTCAACTATCTTGAAGTGATCCTGAAGTCAGGATGGTCTTGAACTTCTGACTTTGTGATCCACCCGCCTCAGCCTCCCAAAGTGCTGAGATTACAGGTGTAAGCCACCATGCCCGGCCCTTAGTTTGGTTATTTTTAAGATTTGCACTATATGAACCTGTTTATAGACTCTCACTGTTTAAGAACTGTGAGAGTAAAGGTGTGGAGAAAGGGAATAACTACAGAAACAAAAGTTCTGAAAGACACTGATTGGAGTATGGATCCTCTGTTAAAATTTATTTTCTTTCCACTAATGAAGTGTGTATTTTATATCTCTTTTACAGGCATAGATGTAGATATAAAATGTTACTTGTCATATATGAACATTATTCTGACTCTCAATAGCCTGTGGCATAAAGTGCTACTTGATCACAAAAATGAGGGGACAATGATCTTGTAACTTTCTACTACAATTACATACAAATACTTATATTCCCATTAGATACTGTATTGATAAATACCTGTATGTGGTCTACAATATGAGAATTTAATAAATTGCTCTCTTAGGTGCCAAAAATATTTCTGCGAAGGGCCTTCTTTGTGCCCTCTTTGTGTTTCTGTAGTTATGCAGCCCTGATAGCCGACACTTCTTTGTGTTTTGTAGTTATGCAGCCCTGATAGCCGACACTTCTTTGTGTTTTGTAGTTATGCAGCCCTGATAGCCGACACTTCTTTGTGTTTTGTAGTTATGCAGCCCTGATAGCCGACACTTCTTTGTGTTTTGTAGTTATGCAGCCCTGATAGCCGACACTTCTTTGTGTTTTGTAGTTATGCAGCCCTGATAGCTGACTGGCCGGTGGTGGTCTTGGGCATGTGCACCATGTTCATCGTGGTCTGTGCCTTGGTTGGAGTATTAGTGCCAGAGCTTCCTGACTTCTCTGATCCATTGCTGGTAGGTAACATTTATGTTTTCTTTAGCCTAAAATCATCTCCAAATATTGTGTATTTTAATACATGTTGCATTATGTTATTTAGTAACCCATTTCTTTAAAAACCTTCTCAAGCAACAATTCTCTTTCTGAAAAGTAAAGACATGACTTTATCTGTATTATCAGGTTCTTAAAAGGTCAAAGAACTTGTTTACCCTAAAAAATCTGGAAGGTTTGCTTCTTGGTCCCCATGTTTAAGCTAAAAATCAATAAATTGGAGAATCTGCCTTCTATAAAATTATTCTCATAAAGTCTTTAACACTGTCTCTGTTTTCTCACAAAGAAGTTAAAGGAATTTCAGTATTACTAACAGCAGAGTCTGTTCTTAAGTAAATGTTTCTCTGGAGTGGAATAATGAGGAAAATATGATCAGGATAATGAAACACTGTAAAAATAGTGACAATGCATGACATGATTTAATTTGATCATAATTTTTATAAGATAAAAGTAAGTATTTACTAAATGCTTAGGCATGAGTTGGAAAGATAAACTTTCCTTAGACATGTAACATATCAAAGAATCAAACTGTTTTGTCACAGCAAATAGGTGATGATTATCATGTCAAGGCATCTTGTTTTAATGCAGTCACCTCTGGAGTAGCTGTGAGGAACAGCTGTATTTTCTGTTGAAAGCTATATATCACTTTGACATTGCTTTCCCAAGCTTTTATTGTAACTATACTTAGCCTGAAATGAAATACACTAATGAGCACTTGTAATTTTGCCTTAGGGTTTTGAACCAAGAGGAACAGCAATAGGCCAGAGACTGGTCACATGGAATAATATGGTGAAAAATACAGGATACAAAGCAACGTTAGCAAATTATCCGTTTAAATATGCAGATGAACAAGCCAAAAGGTAATCAATTATTTATTTTTATATAACTTTTAGACAAAACATTGCTTAATGAATTCCTCTTCAAATACTGCCTCAATAAAAAATTTAAATGTAAAATGTGTGGCTCAAAATCTTTGCCACTGAATTTGTTTAACTTGTCATTGTGTTTGAAGATTTTGTTGTAGTAGGATGAAAAGGTGAGATTTTCTTTTTTTTTTTTCTTTTTTAGAAGTGAGAAAATTAATGTGGGTTGCTTCTTTTAATCCTTTCAACTTAATATCAAGGACTAAGCAGGTCATGGCTTTGAGGAAGTACTGTTTCCAGTATGCTTATCAGCTTTGAAATAACGAGAACTTTATTGAAGATCAAATTGTCGTTCCATTTCAGCCATCGGGATGATAGATGGTCAGATGATCATTATGAAAGAGAGAAAAGAGAAGTTGACTGGAACTTCCACAAGGACAGCTTTTTCTGCGACGTTCCAAGTGAGTGGCATCGTAGATGAACAAACTGCTCAGCAGTTTGCTAGCATTTCAAATTGAACATGATCACAGTACAGACTGACAGCCGTGTGTGGCTAGTCACACAGCTTCACTGTTGCTGTTGAACCTAAAGAAATTTTGGCTAATTAACTTTTTCTTTTACTTCTCTAGTTTAGTCAGCTACTAGTCTGAGTTTATTATATTATTAAAATTAATGAAAAAAGTCATGATTGAGTTTTCTTATTTTAAGGAATATATAAATCTAATGAAATTCTCGACCTTGCCCAACATTTCAAGTCTTTTTAAAAATTCCTTGTACTATTTATTTTTAGATCAAGTACAGGTACATATTTTTGGATTGAACCTTGAAATAATCTGTTGAATTATTAAAAGATTATTTAAAGTTCCAATTCATTCTAAAATGAATCAGAAAATGGCTTAAAGTTCTGATTCATTCAAAAAGCAATACTATATTAAGAGTCTTCTGTGTGCTACCTCATCACTAGGCAGTAGAGGTAGAGAGGTGAAAAAAATAAAGTTTAGAGGTTCAAAGTTTGAATGCCTCAGGGGCCTGGCATATAATCCAAGTGAATAAAGCTAGCTAGGTATGACAGGAGAAGTGATGGTGATTGTGGAACACTAAGGAACATCTGCCCTGTCTAAAGAAATCGGCTGCTACTTAGCCGCGACAAAAGGTGGCGTTCTAGAAATGAGGGCCCAAATGGCGCAAGAACTTACCAGAGGTGAAAAACCCAGATTTTTTTTTTTTTTTTTTTTTTTTTTTGAGACAGAGTTTCGCTCTTGTTGCCCAGGCTGGAGTACAATGGCGCGATCTCGTCTCACCACAACCTCCACCTCCCAGGTTCAAGCGATTCTCCTGCCTCAGCCTTCCCAAATAGCTGAAATTACAGGCATGCACCACCATGCCTGGCTAATTTTGTATTTTTAGTAGACACGGGGTTTCTCCATGTTGGTTAGGCTGCTCTTGAACTCCCGAACTCAGGTGATCATGCCGCCTCGACTTCCCAAAGTGCTGGGATTACAGGCACGAGCCACCGCACCTGGCCAAGAATCCAGATTTGAATGTGGAACCATCAGTTCTCTAAATTTTGGCAACAAATTCACTACCCAAAATTTGCTGTAACATGGAGTCAGCCTGATTACTCTGCAACTGCCAGGGAAGAAGGAAGGCACAGCCTAGAGGACATGAATATAAGTATGTAAGCCATTGATTAGCCATAGTGATTGGGATTGAGGAATTGTGGATAGTATAATTTTTAATTAAGTGAATATTAACATTAAAGCTCTTTTGATTTCAGCTTTTGCTGTTGGTGTTGAAAATCTCTTTTAAGTGTATTTTTTCCTGTCTTATTAGAACACTAGATGACCTGACTGGATCTTTGATGTTTCTGGAGTTTACCAAGTCTCAGGGTCTTTATTTTGATCACTTACTCTGTATAGTAATAGATAGTAGGAGATGAGGCAGAACCTTATACTGATCCCAGGAAGCAATACATGTTTCCTTTTCTGTCTCTTCTCTTAAAAAACATTAGGAAATTGAACTCTGGTTACTTGCATGTTCTGGCTGGTTTATTTCTCTCAATCAAAGTATTACTATATATTATTGCTTAACCAACATCTGTTAGTTATGATCTTAACCAGGAAAAACATTACATTTCAATAGTCAACAGTAAATATTGTCTCATAAGTAGATTCTGCCTTGACTAAAGCCATTACCAGCTCTATGTAAATGAAATGCTTCAGTTTCCACCAGGCTGATTTTGTTCTCCAAAATCAATCAACATAAGATAATAGCCAAAACTTCATGATCATACATAAAAACTTTTATAATAAAGCTTTATTCATAAATTTACCAGCTGATTTGTTAGCACAATTAGACATTTTAACTATCATAAAATTAATCTTCTTTGTTTTATGTGGTTCATATTCTTTAATATGTGGTTCATATTGTTTCTGTTCTGAGGATACAGAAACAATATTGTTGGGCATCTATTATTATCTCATTTAATTCTCACAGCTATTTGAGATAGATATTGCTGTCTGCATTTTACAAATGAAGAACCAAGGCTCAGAGAAGTTGTTAGTTGCCTAAGGTCACATAGCTAGTAAATGACAGGACCTGGTTATATCCTAATCTGACTTTAAAGACCATGCATGCTCTTTCTGGTATATCATACAACCTCCCTTATTCAGAAACATATTTTTTGTTAATCTGATTTTCAAAATATTTTTTCTAGCCTCTAGTGTACCAGAGAGACCATGTACTCAACCAGAATATGGCTAGCATTCTATACTTAGTTGACTGTTTTTAGCGGTTTTAAATAGATCACCCACCATCTTTCTTCTCTAGTTAGCTGCCAGGAGAACATCCCTATAATCTATTCTTGGTATTCCCTAGTGCATCTTTTTGTATTATGGTGATGTGTTGTGAAATTAAGAGGGATATATTCAATTAGTTTCCTGTTGTAAATTCCTGTGGATTTTTCTTCCTATAGTCTGACCAAAAATAGATTTGCTATATAATTCATACAATTTTAAGATGTAGTGAGTAGACAAAGGCTTTGCGCTAAGATAATATTATGGCATTGCTTTTTTTTTTCTTTTAACATTTTCTCCTGGAATTTATCAAAGGAAAGAATTTCCTGCTGCTAATGAATCGTCCATGTGGTTTCCCAGTTTGAATTATTTCCGAATCCTGAGTCTTATGAAATAAATGAATAATTTATAAACCTTTTTCTTTCCTTTTTTTTTCATATCACCAGGTGACCGATATTCCAGAGTGGTATTTACTTCATCTGGAGGGGAGACATTATGGAATTTACCTGCAATTAAATCAATGTGCAATGTAGATAATTCCAGGGTATGTAAGATAAAAACTAAAATCTCCTTAGCACAAATAAGGTTGTATTATTGAAACTCCTTTTACTGCTGACCCTGGTGTCTGATAAGATGAAAGTACTTAAAAGGCTTACCTACTGAGGAGTAAACTCCAGCAGGCCAGCTTTGCATTCTCTCAGATCCCAGGATCAAAGTGTCCGTGTTTCCTTCAACTTTAAAACATACCATCTTCCTTTTTCTTTCCCATTCATGATCTCTGGCTGTTGATGGTGTTTTCTGTTATTTCACATAGTATTTCTTTTCAGTATAATATTTAAGACTGTTTTTCTTCTTTTGTTGTATTTTTTATTTCCTAACCTAGTTTCATTGTTCCCTATTTCCTGCCCTGAGGCAATTGTCAGCATCTTAATCATGCAATGAAATGCCTGCCTCTCTGGCAATCACTGGGTCATTTGGGCCAGTGACCTCAAAGGGAAATTTAGGGAGCAGGCTGGGAAAGGGGACATCAAAGAGCATAAATACAGTATCTATGTAAATGGCCAGAGTAATCCAATCCAGACTGCCCTGAATGCTAAACACCTTGCTGCTTTGGGAGACACCAGATGCAAGAAGACAGGCGCTTTGTCTCAGTCTTCTCTACAGCCAAAAACATGTCCGCATCAGAAAATGCAGTGAGCTTCTGGGTTTGGAAGAGCTGTCAATTTCATATGTTCAGAGATAGTTTCTCTAAATAGAAACTGCTATCTGATGTCACTAATGAACTTGTCCAAGCATAGCAACCAGCATAAAAGGAACTCTTTGTGTTCTCAGCATAACTCTAAAATGTAAAATGACTGGTTAAAAAATCGAATCATGTGCCCTGCTGAGAGCTAGCCTGACAACCTGATGCAATCACCTGTTCTGTCAACAGAGAAATTTCTTAATGAATAGGCAGTAGAAAGGAAAGAAGAGATCACCCAAACCAGCGGTCTCATTGTACTAACATGAGTACCTTCTAAGAACTAAGTATCTTAACCAGGTAACCTAGTTAGTTGGTCCCAGACCTCCCAGATTTACCCCATCCTTCATTCTAAGAGGCTGTTTGTACATTTTGAAAATGACTTTCCAATCGACTGAGTTATCAGGATTTTCTGTCAGTGCTGTCTTCCTTTCACATAGACCAAAGCCACAAACGATCTATAAACAGACCAAAGTTTCTTAATTGGTGATCAATTTTTATTTGTGATGTTTTCTTCTCTTCTACAGCTATCAGTTCCTTATTTGAAGGCTATGAACCTATTTCTCTTTGTCATGCATTAGGATACTTCTTATACAGAAAATTAACTCTAAAGTTGTAAATGTGTAGCAATATTTACTATGTGCAAGACTTTATGCTGGGTACTTGTACATCACTCACAATGGATCTGTGACCTTGGAATTTACAATGCATTTTACACAGATGATAAATTAAGCTTAGAGAAGCTAAACCAGTCTGGTTACTTTATAATCACACCTTGGATGAGTACAGTTCATTAACTTCTATTCCTTCTTGTCCTCATTCTTCTACCTTTGGTTGATCTTCAGACCTTCCCTTTCCTGAAGACTCTGAAGTGATTGAATTCACTCAGTTAATTAATAGCTGATATTTAGTGAGTATTTACCATGTGCCAGGAAGTGTTCTAAATACTTTAATACATTATTTCATTTAATCCCAATGACAGTGTTGTGGATTAAATACTAAATAGCCCATTTTTCAGTTGAGGAAAGTTCACATCTGTGGTCAGGGGCACTTCCAGGATTGGAACCCAGCCAAGTTGAACTCCAGCATCTGCCTTTACCCACCCTGCTTTATGCTTCTAGTGAGGAAGATACCTCCCCCATTTTGTTTCCTGTATATGCTGTTTCCCACACAAATGAAGCTTAAAAAGTCACTGTGGTCTGGAATAAGTATCCTTTTTTTCGTAAAGAGCTAGCAATTTATTCCATGAGTACATGTTAGACTCTGAGACTCAAAAGCCAGTAAGCAATAGTATGCCATGATGGCTTTCATAAATAAAAGTAGTATAGTCTCTCATCGCTCCTCTCTCTCTCTCTGTCTCTCTCTCTCTATATATATATATTTGTAAACTACCTCAACATGATTTATATAGATAGATAAATGATAGAAATCATCATGTTGAGGTAGTTTACAGGAAAGCATATGCAAAGGATAGGATAAATAAGTTGAATGAATTATATGAAGGGAAAACAATGGGAGGAAAATAATAAAGCAAAGGATGAGATTTATAATAATGCACACCCCACAATCTTGTACATTTGCTGATGGGAGCTGCAAACTTATCTGTAACCTCCCGGCAGCCAGAGCAAAAAGGATTTCACAATCAGTAACAAAAGTCATATAAATAGGGTAACAAATTTGTTTTTTAGAAGCCCGGCTTTTCCTCCTGCTTAATACGGGAGGAGACAGTTCCCCCATAGTCTTCATAAAAGAAGTGTGACACTGTGTACAAAATTTTTAACAGTGTGCTTAGAAGAGATACAATATTAAAGTTCAGCTGATTTGCAAAACATAGGTAGGCTGGTAGCAAGAAAACATTACAGTAAAAGCATTTCTATAAGAGATCAAAGCAATGGGATCTATGTGGCTTTCTAATGGTTTAGCTTGTTGCATTTGCATAATTTAGACATCTAAAGGAATAGATGTACTCTGCTTATCTAAGTCTGTCTTTCTACTGAGTTGATAAGGATTGGACAGCTGTGAGTTTAAGTTTGTAATCCCTGGCAAGAACAGTACAACTACATGTTTTTAGTACATATTTTCTAAGTCACCAACTAAGAGCATTATCTATATGCTTTGGCAGTTAATTAAGAAGAGAGTAGTATTGTGGTGCTCTTGTGAGAATTTGAGAAACAGACTCAAGACACGTGTCAAAATGAATGGTTGGTATGGCCAATTATAGATCCATACCAACAAATGAATAAATAGGTGATCAAAGCCCCAAAAGTCTACCTCAAAGAGTATGGTTATCATTTTAACTTGTTAAATACTATTTTTACCAATTATAAACACCTTTGTATTCTAGTCTCAAACTCTATGAACCTGAAATAATAAACCTTTCTCATAGAGATAATATATTCATCTGATATCTTAAGTAATAACTATTGGTTAACAGTTCGGCTTTAGGATTATTACTGTACCTTTTTTTAGTCTCCCAGTTCAAGACACTGTTAGGGTTTTTATTTGTTACAGTGTTTCTAGCAGAGTTGTTCTAAGACTACTTGGCAGTTGTTCCTCTCCCCCAGCCCCCAAATCCTGGTTGTTATATGGAAGCACTTGATTATTAACAACTATGAAGTTAAATGGGGCACAACCAAGCAATAGCAAGCAGAAGACCTTAATTGTTGGTGGGTTGACTCCAGAAAACGTCTGGTAATTAGTATAATATCTCAGTGAGACCAGATGTTTCAATTATCACCTGCCTGTGTTTACAGCACATTTAGTTCAAACTCTAGGTTTTGCTTAAATTACATACCATTTATACTCATAATTCAGACAGCATTGGTTTCCAAAGTGAAGTACTTCTGTTTCTGACCCTGTTGTCTACCTCTTAACAGAAATGCTTGTATTGTTATACACTCTCAAAAGGAGCTTCAGTTGATTCTCCTACTCTTCTTCATTGCCTCTTTCTGCCCTTTCACATCCTAAGGGACGCACTGGTGTCGTTAGTAACCAGAAGTGAGTCTCTCTAATCTTGACTCTGCTGGAAACCATTTACTTGTTCCATAGACTTTGTACAATGTAGAAGTTGGAGCTCTGAGGACTCAGCTTGTAAAGGGATTTGAAATTTGTCAGAGACTGTTTACTAGGGTGACTTTTGTGGACAGCTGGAAAACCCCTGAAACTTAGAAGATCCCAGAAACATGTTTTCCTATTCTTGTTTTAAAGAGGGCTACAGAGCCCTTGCTTTTTCTTTTCTCCCTAGGCTCCCCTTAAACGTTTAATACATAGGGAGCTTGGTTATGCGAGGAGGAGGGTCCAGCAGTCAATTGAACCTGGTATTAAGGGCTTAATTTTCCTCCCTTTTGTTCTTTTCTCAGCTTCTTAAAATATCTTCAACTTAGCCAATAGTTTTAAAAGTTAAGGTATCATTTAAAACTCTGCTGGTTTCGTCTTTTTCTCTCTTCTCTTCCTTTACCCTCTATTTTAAGTCAACTCCACCCCTGCCACTATCTAACTAGGGAAGTGTGCAAAGACATGTTACAACCACATAAGCACGATTCCCCTAAACATCCATTTTGTGAATAACTAGAATTAGAAGGGCTATATTCCTCATGAGAGTTATAAGAAGTTGCTTCCACTAACTCCATTTTTATTTTTATAAACTTCAAAGAATTTGGAATTATTCCTATGAATCCCTCTTCCAAAAATATGGCAAAAACATATCTGTGTTCTGTGTGAAGACATACCTGTTTTCCAGTCTCTTTAAGCCCCATAATATAATACATGCTTCTGTGTTTCTGTATCTCAGTTACACATGACTAAGTTAGTGCCATTGTCACATCATACTTACAGACTTTGGTACTTTCTCTGTAGGTCACCATAAGCCCTTACATATAATACCATACTTCTCACTTTGAATTACAGTTATTTATGTTTGTGTCTGATTTCCCTGCCACACTGTGAACAATTTGGAGGAAGGACAACTGTGCCTTATTCATCTTGTGTAGATGCTCAGTAAATTTGCTTTTGAATGGATGAATAGATCAAGAACATATGTCCTTACTCCCTAAAAGTACAGAGAATTCCTTGAACTCCCTTCCTTTAAATTCAGGGTGTTGGCATCCAACTCAGGGCAGAGAAAACCAGTCATGATGTCTTTTCTCTGTCCTTATTTCTTACCCCGTATGAGTTCTCGAAAACTGGTTTCCCAAAGGTTGACCATCGATCAGTACCATCTTTGAATTGGAGGATTGGCTCCCCAGTGACTTACTAGCACTTGTTTTTAATAGCAGCCATCAATATAGTATTTAGTCTGTGTTTATAATGTCTAACTTCTTAATCTTTGGTCAACTATACACATCTAAAAATATGCTATTATTTGAAAAGGTTATTCAAGGACAGAATTCTATGCTTTCTCTCCCAGTTTTAGTTGGCAACTCCATGTCCTTTATCTTTGGCATTTGGTTATTTCGGCAACTACAGGTATTTTCCTTCTAGCTGATAATGGATTTTCATAATGGATACAGTTCATTTTCTTCCATCTGAAAACTGTCAGACATTGGGGTTGCATTACCTTTCATTCAGTTCATCAAGCTGACCCTAGTGGTTTGTATGTTACATCTTTGTAAGGTAAAACTGGTAATCTGCCATGAAAACCAGTGAGATGCCATTCCAGGGTTTCCTGTTGTTGGGTGGTTCAGTTTTCCCTAAGTTAGCATATGTGAATGTTTTTATCTGGAAACAGTCAAGTATGAATTATCCTAGTTTATGGAATGTTTATGATTGCTCCTCAAAAATGAGCTTTAAAATGAAGGCTTTGTTAAAGTAAATATTATTTTAGTACATTTGAACAAAAACCCTTTGGGTTCATTTTTCTTTACCCTCAATAGCGTATCTTTAGAAAAACAAACAACTTTTTATTATGGAAATTCTCCAGCATATACAAAAGTAGAGAAATAGTATAATGGACTGTCGAAATAGGACACCCAGTTTCCACAGTCTCAACACGTGGCCAGTCCTGTTTCATCTATACCCCACCCCCACAGGATTCGTCCCAGGAAAGTATCCTGATAAACAGAGTTCAGGGATCATAGGTAACTTGGTTCTTGGGTAAGTCCAAGTTCTGAAGTGGTGATTCATGCCGGCTTCTGCTCTACTTTGAGAAGACATTTCAATACATGATTGATAAAGCCTAGTTTAATCAAGGTAAAGAGTGTTTTTAATCCTAGTAGAAAAAAAAAATTCACTTCCTCTTTGAACTTTGGAGTTTCTACCCTGGAACAGCCTTTGGTAAATAGAGATGAGGGAAACTGATAGGACCAGGTCATCTTTAGTTCTGGTTCTCCTAAAGAGAAGTCTCTGGTCAGGCTCAGGAGAAGAGGAATATTTCTTATTCTCACCTCAGAGAAGAGGGGCTACTCATCTAATTTACAGGATGGAATGGTACAGACTTTAATCTAGCAAACCAGTGATGGAACAATTTTTCAATTTTTTATAACAATAGCCATAAGATGGAAAGCCTTCTTCAGGAATAGTGTTTTAAATGAAATACTGTCCACACCAAATCCAGAATTATCATACTTGCTAATATGCAGCAGGCCCTCATTTACCAGAAGAGAAATTTTTAAAAAAAGGATTTTTGCCAATTTGAATAAACTTTATGGAAGAAATAATTAAATTCTTACTTAGGCATTTATTTTATTGTATATACCAATTTAAAAATCAGATATCAATCATATTTTAATCCAGAAACATTGCCCTTTTCTACTCATACTTCAGGAAACAATTTTATTCCAAACCTTTATGCTTCTTGACATCAGCACTTTTGATATTACTGGGGTCACTTTTTGATTCACCAAATGGTCTTTGTCTTAATCGTTTGGGCTTCTATGACAAAATACCTCGGACTGGGTAATTTATAAACAACAAAAATTTAATTCTTATAGTTCTAGAGGCTGAGAAGTTCAAGATCAAGGAATTAGCAGATTCAGTCTGGTGAGGACCTGTTCCTCATAGATGAGGCGTTCTATGGGTCCTCATGACCTCTTATAAAAGCACTACTCCCATTCACGAGGGCTCCTCCCTTGTGATTTAGTCACCTGCCAAAATGTCACACCCCCTAACACCAACACACTGGGGATTAGGTTTCAACTTGAATTTGGGAGGAGCACAAACATTCAGACCAAAGCAGTTCTCTAGGGAATATCATCTTTGCTTCTAACTGTGTTGATTGAAATATAGTACTTTAGTCACCAACAATTTCATGCTGATAACCAGAATTTTAGGCAAAACCACAAATTTGTTTCATATATCAAGTGTATGGTTTTCTTAATCCTATGCATGTACGTACATAAGCTTCACAACCTGTCCACTTTATTGCTTTTTAAAGTGGCTTTGAAAAGGCTTGTTGACTAAGTAGGTGTTAATTTGATCTCCTTTTGTAAACAAAACTAGCATTGGTTGAAGTTGTTTCACACTTGCATGTCATCCCCAAACAGTAGTTTTTAATTCAGAATAAAGAACCTGAAGGGCTTCCTGTAACATGAGGCCATTTAGGGGGCATTTCACCCTGTATTCAAACTGATTCCTAATTTAAGAGGATAATTGTTTAGCTTTTGTAACTTTCCCTGTCCCTCGAGGTCACCTTAGTGCAGACCTTTCCAGTTGTGAACAATTGTGAACCAATTTAAACTGTAGTCCTTCTGCTTGTCTCTATCTCTGCAGATCAGATCTCATCCCCAGTTTGGTGATCTCTGCCAGAGGACCACTGCTGCCTCCTGCTGCCCCAGCTGGACACTGGGAAACTACATCGCCATTCTGAACAATAGATCATCCTGTCAGAAAATAGTCGAGCGAGACGTTTCTCATACCTTGAAGCTGCTTCGGACTTGTGCCAAACACTACCAAAATGGCACTCTGGGGCCAGACTGCTGGGACATGGCAGCCAGGAGAAAGGACCAGCTCAAGTGCACCAATGTGCCACGCAAATGTACCAAGTACAATGCCGTGTACCAGATCCTCCATTACTTGGTGGACAAAGACTTTATGACCCCAAAGACGGCTGAATATGCCACGCCAGCTTTAAAATACAGCATGCTCTTCTCTCCCACAGAGAAAGGGGAGAGCATGATGAACATTTACTTGGACAACTTTGAAAACTGGAACTCTTCTGACGGCGTGACTACCATCACCGGGATTGAGTTTGGTATCAAACACAGTTTGTTTCAGGATTATCTTCTAATGGATACTGTGTATCCTGCCATAGCCATTGTGATTGTCCTTTTAGTCATGTGTGTCTACACCAAGTCCATGTTTATCACTCTGATGACAATGTTTGCAATAATCAGTTCTTTGATTGTTTCCTATTTTCTCTATCGTGTAGTATTTCACTTCGAATTTTTTCCTTTTATGAACCTCACTGCCCTCATTATTTTGGTTGGAATTGGAGCAGATGATGCTTTTGTCCTGTGTGATGTTTGGAACTACACAAAATTTGATAAGCCTCATGCCGAAACCTCAGAAACAGTAAGCATCACCTTGCAGCACGCTGCCCTCTCCATGTTCGTCACCAGTTTTACCACTGCTGCTGCCTTTTATGCTAACTATGTTAGCAACATTACAGCAATCCGATGCTTCGGGGTTTATGCAGGGACAGCTATATTGGTGAATTACGTTTTGATGGTCACGTGGCTTCCAGCAGTTGTTGTGCTGCATGAGCGGTATCTTCTTAATATATTCACTTGCTTCAAAAAGCCCCAGCAGCAAATATATGATAACAAAAGCTGCTGGACAGTGGCTTGCCAGAAGTGCCACAAATTACTCTTTGCCATTTCAGAAGCATCTCGAATTTTTTTTGAAAAAGTATTGCCATGCATTGTCATTAAGTTTCGCTACCTTTGGCTGTTTTGGTTCCTTGCCTTAACTGTAGGTGGGGCCTACATTGTATGTATAAATCCAAAGATGAAACTGCCCTCACTGGAGTTATCCGAGTTCCAGGTGTTCAGGTCGTCTCATCCTTTTGAGCGTTATGATGCTGAATACAAAAAGCTTTTCATGTTTGAACGTGTTCACCATGGTGAGGAGCTCCACATGCCCATCACAGTAATCTGGGGCGTGTCCCCAGAGGACAACGGCAATCCACTAAATCCCAAGAGTAAAGGGAAGTTGACATTAGATAGCAGTTTTAACATCGCCAGCCCAGCTTCCCAGGCCTGGATTTTGCACTTCTGTCAAAAACTGAGAAACCAAACATTCTTTTACCAGACTGATGAACAGGACTTCACCAGCTGCTTCATTGAGACGTTCAAACAGTGGATGGAAAACCAGGACTGTGATGAGCCTGCCCTGTACCCATGCTGCAGCCACTGGAGCTTCCCCTACAAGCAAGAGATTTTTGAACTGTGCATCAAGAGAGCTATCATGGAGCTGGAAAGGAGTACAGGGTACCATTTGGATAGCAAAACCCCAGGGCCGAGGTTTGATATCAATGATACTATCAGGGCAGTGGTGTTAGAGTTCCAGAGTACCTACCTTTTCACACTGGCTTATGAAAAGATGCATCAGTTTTATAAAGAGGTGGACTCGTGGATATCCAATGAGCTGAGTTCGGCCCCTGAAGGCCTCAGCAATGGTTGGTTTGTCAGCAATCTGGAGTTCTATGACCTCCAGGATAGCCTCTCCGATGGCACCCTCATTGCCATGGGGCTGTCAGTTGCTGTTGCATTTAGCGTGATGCTGCTGACAACTTGGAACATCATCATAAGCCTTTATGCCATCATTTCAATTGCTGGAACGATATTTGTCACTGTTGGTTCTCTTGTCCTGCTGGGTTGGGAGCTAAATGTGTTGGAATCTGTCACCATTTCGGTTGCCGTCGGCTTGTCTGTAGACTTTGCCGTCCATTATGGGGTTGCTTACCGCTTGGCTCCAGATCCCGACCGAGAAGGCAAAGTGATCTTCTCTCTGAGTCGCATGGGCTCTGCGATTGCCATGGCTGCCCTGACCACCTTCGTGGCAGGGGCCATGATGATGCCCTCCACAGTTCTAGCTTACACCCAGCTGGGCACCTTCATGATGCTCATCATGTGTATCAGTTGGGCTTTCGCCACCTTCTTTTTCCAGTGCATGTGCCGGTGCCTTGGACCACAGGGTACCTGTGGTCAGATTCCTTTACCTAAAAAACTACAGTGCAGTGCCTTTTCCCATGCCTTGTCTACAAGTCCTAGTGACAAGGGACAAAGCAAAACACATACCATAAATGCTTATCATTTAGATCCCAGGGGCCCAAAATCTGAACTGGAGCATGAGTTTTATGAATTAGAACCTCTGGCTTCCCACAGCTGCACTGCCTCTGAGAAGACCACTTATGAAGAGACCCACATCTGCTCTGAATTTTTCAACAGCCAAGCAAAGAATTTAGGGATGCCTGTGCATGCAGCTTACAACAGTGAACTCAGCAAAAGCACTAAAAATGACACTGGCTCTGCCTTGTTACAGCCCTCTCTTGAACAGCACACCATGTGTCACTTCTTCTCTCTGAATCAGAGATGTAGCTGCCCAAATGCCTACAAACGCTTGAAATATGGCCCGCACTCTTGCCAACAGATGGGGGACTGCTTGTGCCACCAGTGCGCTCCTATCGCTAGCAGCTTTGTCCAGATCCAAAACGGCGTGGCACCTCTGAAGGCCACACACCAAGCCGCCGAGGGCTTTGTGCACCCCATCACGCACATGCACCACTGTCCCTGCCTGCAGGGCAGAGTAAAGCCAGCTGGAATGCAGAATTCTGTGCCTAGGAATTTTTTCCTCCACCAAGTGCAGCACATTGAGGCCCAAGAAAAAATTGGCAAGACCAATGTACACAGTCTTCAGAGGAGCATAGAAGAGCATCTTCCAAAGATGGCAGAGCCATCGTCATTTGTCTGCAGAAGCACTGGATCATTACTCAAAACGTGTTGCGACCCTGAGAATAAACAAAGGGAACTCTGTAAAAGTAGAGACATGAGCAATATGGAGAGCAGTGGAGGGACTGAAAACAAGGCAGGAGGGAAAGTGGAGCT
This sequence comes from Pongo abelii, assembly GCF_028885655.2. Lineage (NCBI taxonomy): Eukaryota > Metazoa > Chordata > Mammalia > Primates > Hominidae > Pongo > Pongo abelii. The sequence continues at coordinate 26,440,375 of NC_071985.2, read as the reverse complement.
GAGCTTGTCACAGACAGATGCAAGTGTGAACTCAGAACATTTCAATCAGAATGAACCACAAGTCCTATTTAATCATTTAATGGGGGAGGCTGGTTGTAGGTCTTGCCCAAATAATTCACAAAGTTGTGGCAGAATTGTGAGAGTGAAGTGCAGTTCTGTGGACTGTCAAATGCCAAACATGGAAGCCAATGTGCCTGCTGTATTAACACACTCAGAACTTTCTGGTGAAAGTTTGTTAATAAAAACACTATAATAAATACAGCATTCAATTCAGAACCAGTGCCTCAATTATTCTTTTAACATGGAAGTAAAATCCAGAAGCTTAGAAAAGAAGCCCAAAAATACAGCAACAAGCATGTTTCACATTAGCAATTAGAGAATATTTTTATATTCTGTAGGAACAATAAACTTACAAATCTGCTGAGTGCATTAGGTTATTGGATTGGATGATTGTTGGATTTTATATTTTCAAAAAGTATAGTTGTTTTTTACATTTATGCCCAGCTTGAAAAATAATTGTCTGTCTTTCTACCCTCCCACTGCAGTGAATCGGAGATTTGAAGTTTAAAGTTTCCATTCTCCTGGGCCATCATATTCACCTGGTATCCTCATTCTAGTGTATTTCGTGGGCAGTAATCAGGACTTTTGATTGCTCAACATAAATACTAGGAATTGCTCTAATTTTAATAGAGCCACTTCAGTTGGGATCCAAGAACTAAATTAAAACTTACATTTTTGGTGAGTCCTCATGTAAAAAATCAATTGCCAAGCACCTTAATAATGCTTCCCACATGTCTGCTTTAGTAGACTTTACACGAAGCCAAGAACACACTTATATCCACACCAGTGTCTTTTCCGCTTTAGCCAAGATGTACAGTTGTTCAGTTATTTGAGCTCTTAACCCAGGAGCCATGATCATCATCTGTGTCAGGCCACAACTATGTTAAAGGCACAGAAGGAAGGGCATGAATGAAGAGATGTGATCACACAAAATAGTGCTGCACTTCACAGTATACATTGCATGATGCCCGAGACAGATCCAGGTCAGGTGAGCATTCAGAGCAAAGGAACTTGGATGAAGTTTTGCTTCCAACTCTGCCCCTAAGGGGCCATGTTTAGAAGGCTTCTTTCTCCTTTGTTAAAAAGTGTCTCAAGACACATAAGGATTATTTTCTTGTGCAGCTAACACCTGGAAATGCTAAGCCTTCAGGCAGCATCTTAAATGACACTTGTGTATCTCATGTTAGATCAGTTGACAGTAATTGAGCTGTTGGAGCATGCTTTCTGGATAACACTTCAGATGATAGTCCTCATCATAGGGTGTCATCTGATCCTTTGTGCATTCCAGCCCCATCCTGGAAGTGTTCTTCTGCATTCTGCTTCCCTTTGGAGTTCTACCTCCAATTTGGTCCTTCGAAGAAAACAGTGGAAATATTTGTAAATACAATGTTCCCTCCAAACGTTATATTGGTTATTTTCTAAGAACAGTTTTCCAAATTAGATCTGCATGTTATTCCAGGGCCTGAAAAAAATGCTGTCAGAAGCAGGAAGGGATCTTATGGGTCATTGACTCCAACCCACATCCACTAAACCACATATTTGTTAAGCAACTTTCCAGCTTTTGCTTGAACGCTTCGGTGACCAGTAGCTCACTACACGTCTACCTTGGTTGAACCGGAATCTGTTGTCCTATAGTTTTTCTACCAGTTTGTCCTCATTCTGTTCTCTGAAGTGAAAGCAAACATCCCTCCTGCTAACATTCGCAGTTCACTGAGTTCATCCCGTGAACACGGATTGAGCATCTACACACTGTGTAGCTGAAGTACACAAACAGACTCTGATTACACTGCAAGGAGGAGGACCAGCCCCCAGGAGTCTGGATGGCACTCCCGCTAGTTCACATAGAGACGGAAATAACTTTTGCTCAAGTATTATAGCCAACTCTCAGGCAGCGTACAGGGAACTAAACCCTCTAGGTCTCTCACATGTTCTGTTGCTAAGCTGCCTCTCCAAACCAGTTAGTTTTTTTAACACTGACATTCAGGAGCTTATGTCCATTCCCATCGCACTTAATTCTGTTAGATAAATAAGGGGACATATGGAGGAGAAGGAGCACTTGAAAACAGGACTCACGATACCCAACACTAGAGTCTTTGTTTTCCCTCTGAAATGCGTAACCATAAAGTTATGTGAAAATTTAGTAGCCCAAAAGCACTTTTTTCGGCCACCCACACGGATTGAATTTAAAGGCAATAAAAAAAAAACGCCAATTTCTTTATGTATGATCTAACCTGGAAGACTTTCAGGTAAGCTAAGTGTCATTTGATTTGAAAATGAAGACTAGAGGGAGGAGGGGGAACATCCTAAGTCTTCTCTCTGGGTTCCATCAGGGAGGCATGGTTACCGTGCACTGTGCCTGCTCTGGCTCCACGGGGCTGGAGGGGCCTCCCCCGTCCCCCATTCCCCATCCCCCATCTCTGATTAATTACCCTGAACCTTGAATGCAGCAGTGAACCCTTTTCACATTTATTTCATCTCCAGATTTGGGCCTTTGAATTGACTACGTTTTTCACAAATGGATTTCTTTTTTTAAAAAAGTATTTGCTGGGGCTAGAAAGTTTTAAGATTTTTTATTTCTTTTTTATTTTTAATTCATTACTGGGCAGCAGAGGATCACTATTTCTAGTAATGTTTCACAAAAAATTTCATCCGATCTTCTAGGTAATTTTCAAAGCAGATAAGAGGTTAAATTATACATAGGGAAAAGAGCCCTTTCCTCTGTCTGTGAAATACTTGTAACTTGGAAGGTATTTGGTTATGGAAAGAATCTGCAGACTGTCACTACAACAAGAACATCTTTGAGGTTTGAGTCCATGTTATCAAATTTGTTCCTGACTTCTCCCCTGCAAGGTCACTCTTTAAATTCCTATTTTATTGAAAAGTGGAAGAGGCCAAGAGCAAGGAGTTTTTCACAGAGACAAGCTGTGTTTGAAATAACTACACCGCTTCATCTGTGTGTCTTCATTTCTTGTGTGTAATTGCTGTAAAATGCACATCCTCCTAGAATAATATTCTTTAAAGGTAGGCTAAGCTGCTATTAAATGTTATTGTAATAATCTATGCCCCAGCTTCAATCATTCTAAATTTTTTAACTTTTACATGGGGTGATGTGAAGAGTAGTTTACAAATGTGATCTTACAGGAGATTAGGAAATGTTCCTGGTTCCCATTGTCTCACATGGAAACCATCTTTCCACCAGCAGTTAGGATAGTTTCTGAATGAAATAGCAGCAAACAGTGTCTGAAAACAGCTGCATCTTTTCACTTTAATGAGGAGAGTCATTTTAGAAGAAAAAACAATGAAACCTGTGTTTTAAAAAAATCCAGACTCAACTGGGATTTTTTCATAAGGTTCAAACATAACCACAAAAATAGAAATTTGTTGAAATCACAAGGGGATTGTTTTTTATGCAGAAGAAACTATCATGTCCAAATACCCTGTATGCCACAGTGGAGCTTTCTGAAATGTTTGCTGGCATTTAGTTTTATCTCTAAGTATTGTTACATTAACCTACTTTTTTTGTTAGACATTTTCATTAATGTTTGGTTTTGTACACTAAGGTTTCATATCTTTGCATTAAATATAAAGAAAAAAGTAATGAATATGCAAGGTTGATTAGTGGAATCTTGTGCCCTTTGTTCTTAACAGTGTTTTAATTGCCATAATTTTGGGGGTGTGTGTGTGTGTGTGAAAAGAAAAGATGTCACTTCTCTTTTTGTTAGCTTTGTAAACCAAAGGGTGCTCACACAAAAACAAAGTAACCAGGATCAACAACAGTTTCCAGCAGATCCCCTAAACCATCAGTTAGAACATGAAGCTGACAATACAGGGGCCAACTAGGACACAGTTCACTAACTCAGCGGAGCCTGTGGGCGCATAAGTATGCTTTCCTGAGATTCTGGGGCCGTGAGTGCTGTTTTAAGTTTTATGGAGGGGAACATGAAATACAGCGATGATGTTCTGCATTCAGAAGTCAGTCCAAGAAGGAGCTCCTTCTAGCTTGCCTATTCTTACAGTTTTAGGTAACCTTGAGAACCATAGACTTTTTATTTTGAATAAGAAGATAAATCAGTGGCCCAAATTATTCACAGTGATGTTGTAGAAAACAGATTCCCTTCTTAAGGGATTTAAGCCAACATTTGAAATAACAGTCAACACCTCTGCCTCTCTCATCTGACCCATAAAATGACTGCACTTCTTGACTTAACTTTGTGCTTCATTTAGTGACTGTGATATTCACAACACTATGACGATCACAGTGAAATAGTTCAATTCCATGTTCTTAAATCGACTGGAATAGCTAAACTTCAACATTTACCCTTTCAAATCTTTTTTTTTTTTTTTTTACATAACTTTCTGTAATGTAATCTATAGTTTCCTAAAAAAAAATTAAGGGCAGATTATTTTTAGCAAGAAATATTTTTCTTTGGGGCCGGGTGTGGTGGCTCATGCCTGTAATCACAGCACTTTGGGAGGCCGAGGCGGGCAGATCACTTGAGGTCAGGAGTTTGAGACCGGCCTGGCCAACATGGTGAAACCCTGTCTCTACTAAAAATACAAAAATTAGCCGGGCATGATGGTGAGTGCCTGTAATCCCAGCTACTCAGGAGGCTGAGGCAGGAGAATCACTTGAACATGGGAGGAGGAGGTTGGGGTGAGCTGAGATCGTGCCACTGCACTCCAGCCTGGGTAACAGAGCGAGACTCCATCTCCAAAAAAAAGGAAAAGAAAAATATTTTTCTTTGGAATCCAATAAGGTTCTTGTAAGAGCCGGTTTTAATTTGAGGCAAAGTAACAGAGTAAAATTGGCTCAATCTCTATCCACTAATTGGCCATTTTTGATCAAGGCATTGGACTTTTAACTTGCCACTATTTAAAGGGGAAAGGATTTGCTAAATAAACCAATAATCTAAACAGGATTACAAAGAGCCTGTTTAGCCTGCCTAAGAAAACAAACCTCTAGAGTTTAAAAAACTGTAGTGTTACTGTCTTTGCAACATAATATGATCATTACAAATCTTATTAATTTTTTTAAAAAAGGGTCCCGTGGGATAATTCCTAGGCAAAACTTTACCAGATGTTTTAAATACTAGGTGAGAATGGGAAAATAGCATGGATTTTTCAAGTGGTCCTCAATGTGGTCTTTCTGAGATTCTCCCCACTCCCACCAGCTGCATTATTCTATCTTGGGAAGCTCTCTCACCCACAGAGTGACTTCTATTTCTCCCTTTTGTGGCAGCAATCAAGAGCTTAATTCACTGGAGCTTTAAACCATGGAGTGTGTGAAGGCACAAGCATTCCTCTCCCTCCAGCAAGATTTCTGTTTGTAAAGAGATCTGAGGGAAGGCTTTGTGAAACAAGCAAATCTCTGACAATATCCTCACTCAGATTGAAGTTCGCCGGTGTTTGTTCTTTTTTAGAGCTTGATCTCTTCTCTTTACTTTTACTTTCCTGAATAGTGCATGTGTTATTCGTCATACATGTGGGATGGGACTAGATATATACCAAATAATTTGAATTGCTGAATAATTCTGTCACAGATCCCAGTTGGAATTTCTTTGCCTTGACCTGCCCTGGAAAGGACCCTGGGCTCTGGCAGATAAAGGGGAATTCCCTTCAGTGAGTGGCTTCCCTGCCAATCATGGCAAATTACACAGCTCTCTAGTAAATATCTGCACGATGCCAACTGAGAAGAAGCAGAGGTCAGAAAAGCCAATTTTGAGACAACACTTCAATCCTTCCTCTAAGTCACTGTGATTCAGAAAACATTTAGGCGCATCTCCTATCCTGGAAACAAAAACTGTGATTTTTGCAAAGGTTTTGAGATGCGACACATTAAAGAGGCTGTTGTGTAACTCTTACTATCCAGTAGCTTTTATGCTCGTCATCGTGTCATTCGATTCTACTCATTAACACTCATCCTGCAAACATTCGAGCAAGAACAGCCACTTTCTAGTACGTCGGGCCATCCTTTGTCAGCTGATTCCCTGTCACACAGATGCTATCTATATATTTGCCTATATTGCAAATATTGTATATATTATATATAGTATATACATGTGTGTACATACATGTTTTCAATGTATAGATTTGCTGCAAATACTTCAATATAATAAAAACTGTATTCTACTTGTTTGTCTTACTGTGACCTCTGCTGTGTTTTAAATAAGGTGTTTTTATTTATGTTCCAAAAGCTATATCACTGTATCCATTCACTACATTCTTGGAGTACCATAGAGGTATTTTCTACTCTGACTTTATAAGCTAAATAATTTTAAGGATATCCTTCATATTCTGGTTGTAGCATATTTTTTATAGTTTACAAGTCCCTTTTCCATGCATACTTAGCTAAATTACATCAGTCTTCTGATGGGTGCTGTGGCTTACACCTGTAATCCCAGCACTTTGGAAGGCCAAGGCGGTCAGATCACCTGAGCTCAAGAGTTCAAGACCACCCTGGGCAACATGGTGAAACCCTGTCTCTACTAAAATACAAAAAAATTAGCTGAGCGTGGTGGTGCGTGCCTATAGTCCCAGCTACTCAGGAGGCTGAGGCATGAGAATCTCTTGAGCCCGGGAGGCAGAGGTTGCAGTGAGCTGAGATTGCTCCATTGCACTCCAGCTTGGGCTACAGAGTGAGACTCCGTCTCAAAAATAAATGAATAAATTAATTAAGTCGATCTTCACTATAAGTTGTCTGTCAAAAAATGTTGAAGGAATTAATGAGTAAATGGATGAAAGGATACACAGGTTGTTGAAGTAGTCGGGGCAGATAATTTTCCCTTGTTTACAGATGATGAACTTGAGGTGAAGAGACTTAACTTGATCACTTGCCTGACAAGTTTTAAATCAGGAATCCAGAGTTTTTTCCACAATATAAACCTACCATGATGAAGCCATTAAAAAAGTGGTTCATGATTCCTTGATATCATTTTAATTTTAACCATCCATATGACTCCTCTTCTGATGTAATTATTCACTAGCCTATTTCTCTTGACTTAGTTCTTATTCAAGGTAGATACATATTTTTCTAGTTTTTTATTTGCCACTTATGCTTATGGGTTTTGTCACATAATATTTGTTTCATGTTCGTTTTGAGGGTCTCATAATACTCAGAAATTGAAAAGCAAAACCCAAGATCTGCAGTGGTTTCTGCTACAATAAGCTGAACTTAAGATGAAACTTTGAGAAAATGGATAGACACAATTGACATTTTCCAGAATACACGTTTTATTTTAAAATCCCCTAACTCAGTGTTTTTGCTAATGCACACTGAAGTTCCCTTGATTTGTCTGCCATCCATGTATAGATTTACTCATTAATCCAACAGACATTGCTGAGAGCCTGCAATAAGCCAGCTACTGTCTCAGTTACTGGAGCCTGAATAAGACACGGCCCCTGCCTTCCAAGAGTGCAGAGTAGTAAACAAATCATTACAAGATAAATGACTGCTTGGAAGAAAAATCAATTTTACAACACACAAACAAAGGATTAATATCTCTATCATACAAATGTAAAAGAAAAGAGAACCAATAGAAAAGTGGGCAAATGAAATAACCCGGCACTCGACAGAAGGAGGGATACAAATGGACAATCTGTTCACTAGTTGACTTACCATTTGAACTTACACAGTTGTCCAGAATTTTAGATAGATGGCTTCCAGTGTTGGAAAGGATGTGGGTGAAAGAGGTACTGTTTGGACGGGTGAAAATCAACACAATATTTTGAAAGGGTAGTTTCTGACAACACTGTGGATGTTTATAGTCTGTGATAGAAGAGTCTCATTTCTAGAAATCTCCCCTTCAGAAATGATGGCATATGTGTGTGCCATGTCTATGTATGGGAGTGCCCATCACAAGAATTCGAAACAAATGCTGTCCATCAGAAGAGCCCTGGTTAAAGAAAGCTATGGAATACGTGGTAGCCCTTTAAAAGAATGATGTAGATTTTTATGAACTCACCTGTAAAGATATTCAGGGTACATTGTTAAGGAAAAAAATAAGTTGCAAATAAAATAGAATGATATAACAAAACTTTTAGCAAGGTTTCCTCTGGTGAAGAGAGTCAAATATAAGACTACTTGCAAATGATGGAGTAATTTAACATTATTTAATAATTTTTTAATGTGCTTGGAAAACAGATGATTTTAGCTTTCCTTTTCAATATCGTATTTTATGTATTTTTTTACATTGCAAGAAAGCAATGGGCCACACAGCAGAGAAGGGGCTGTCTACGCGATATTTTAAAAATAGGTGAATGTCCAAATGGCACAGTTTAGTGTAAGTATTGTAACCCAGGAGTGCACAAAACGTCATAAGAAAGGAGAAGAAGGGAGAGAACCCTGTGTGTTTACCATTTATGTGGTCTCTTTTCATCTATTATCCATTTAATCCCTGGACAATCTAGGAAGTCAGTAATATTACCTCTATTTTACAGATGCATAAATTGAGGATAAGAAAAATTAGGTAACACTTCTAAGGTCACACAGCTGTGTAGCAGCAGAGATAGATTTTAGCCCAGGCCTGTTTAGCAAGCTCCCAACTGAATGTTTGGGCCAGGTATTATAGATGTGACCAGAGGAGAGAGCTGCAGTCCAGGCAGAGGAAACTGCAGATAAGAGTCAGAGACTTCAAAGAATTTAGCCCATCACAGGAACGTTTCTAACAGGAAGAAGTAAAAATTTCTCATACCTGATAACAAGAAGACTATAAAAGAGTCTTCAAGTCACACCAAAATCAAAATCTTTTTTCTACAGGTTTCTTTATATGCTCTAGAACTAAGGGCTTGAACAGGGGCTTCTAGAAAGAAGGCAGATCTGAATCTAGACTTCCCCTCTCACACAGTGATTCGTGGAACAGGGACTGTGTGTGTGGTGGACTGTGATCATTCCTGGGTACCCTCACATTTTGACAGCCTCTCCATATTTCAGAAGCTTCCCCCATATTGTGGATCTACTTTTCCAGTATGGCAGCCAGACATGGATTCCCAGCCTTGCTTGCCGTCAGGCTGCAGACACATGACTTAGTTTCTATCAATCAGATGGACTTTGGTTTGAAAGTGATGAAACAGGCCGGGTGCGGTGGCTCACACCTGTAATCCCAGCACTTTGGGAGGCCAAGGCGGGTGGATCATGAGGTCAAGAGATCGAGACCATCCTGGCCAACATGGTGAAACCCTGTCTCTACTAAAAATATAAAAATTAGCTGGGTGTGGCGGCGCACACCTGTAATCCCAGCTATTCAGGAGGCTGAGGCAGGACAATTGCTTGAACCCGGGAGGCAGAAGTTTCAGTGAGCCGAGATCGCACCACTGTACTCCAGCCTGGTTGACAAAACGAGACTCCGTCTCAAATTAAAAAGAAAAAAAAAAAAGTGATGAAACCAGCTGGCACCATGGCTCAGATCTGCAAATGCATGTGATTTGGGGTTGTCAATGTCGGTAGCTCCCTTACCAGGACCATTCTTCAGTGCGGCGCTGGAAGTTGTTCTAGAAGCTTGGGTGCCTCCAGTCCTTGCAACATTTCAGTGAGTTTTCTAATGTCCTTAATAAATGCTCTCCTGCTGAAAACCAGCTAGAATAGATTCTATTGTCTGCAACTCAGGACCATGACCAATATAACACAGGGACTCTAAGGGGAGAGGAAGAGCCATCCTATCACCCTACTGGTCTTAGCTTCAAATAAGGAATGGAGAAAGCTATGAAATAAAGTGTGCTGGCCTCTTTGCTAACACTTTGTCTTCACTTCCTTAAGGTTAATGAGTTCTAATCATGTTCAGAATTTCCCTTAGAGTTTTAAATTCTGCCCCAAGACAATTACATCTTTCATTCGTTTATAAATACTCTAGTAGTAATGTCTTGACCTCATAACCTCTGAAACATTCACTTCCCCAGCAAATGCTAACCACGGAAACAACTCAGCCAAAATGCATAACTGATAGGAGAGAGGCAGGGGCTAGGCCTAACTCCCACAGGGAGTTTCCTGGGAGGCCCACCTATCTGAAAAGAAGACTGAGAACTGAGGGGAGGGGAGGCAGACAGGTGAGAAGACAGCTTTCAAGTCCTTTGATTTTTTTTTTTTTTTTTTTTTTTTTTTCCGACTGAGTCTTGTTCTGTCGCCCAGGCTGGAGAGCAGTGGGGCCATCTCTGCTTACTGCAACCTTTGCTCCCCTGTTCAAGCAATTCTCCTGCCTCAGCCTCCAGAGTAGCTGAAATTACAGGTATGCGCCACCACACCCGGCTAATTCTTGTATTTTTAGTAGAGACAGGGTTTCACCATGTTGGCCAGGCTGGTCTCGATCTCCTGACCTCAAGTGATATGCCTGTCTCGGCCTCCCAAAGTGCTGGGATTACAGGCGTGAACCACTACACTCGGCCCTGAGTGATGGACTTTCATGAAATAGAAGCTAGCTTCGTCTATTTTAAGTAGAGTGAAAAGATTTTTGTGAGAAGAATTGGGGTGCCTCATGGAACCCACGGGCAGGCTTCCCAAGGGGCTGGAAGCAAGAGATCTCTCCCCTGGTCTTTGTCTCTGCTGTCTCTCTCTGTTTGTCTCGGTGTCAACAGGCGTGAGCCACCGCGCCCGGCAGCAAAATAAACTTTCTAAATTGACTGGGACCTTTGATTTCTTAAGAGAAAATGATCTGTTAATGCAGGCACTGGGGAAGAACATCACTGAGAAGTACGGCTGGAGTGCACACAGCCTGCTGGGCTGGTCCTAGGCTCTTTGCCCACTCTAATAAATGGGAGGTGGATTCAGAGGCCTAAACATACAAAGAGGTTCTCGTGCAGGTTGTTGTGCATTAGAGGAGTCATATCTTAAGGAAAAAGGCCTGGGAGAGCTTCCCATCTGCCCAGGGGAATTTAGGAGAACTGGGCCTTCCTGCTGAGAGGCTAGCGTGGGAGTTAGTGGGGGGAGCCTGGAGTTGGGATTTGCTTGCTGAGGCCATCTGAGGCCAGTCTATAGTTATAATGATTTCCTAGCTCTCTGTCATCTTTGGAGGTAGAGGAAGAATTATTCTTCCTCGTGTAGTAAGCAGAGCTTTATGAAAACAAAAATAAAGACTAAAAGACCAACAAGTGAATGTTGGGTAGGGAATTGTTACTGCTCAACAGGGAACTGCACCCACCTGGGAGATGAGGTTGGAGGAAGAGAAATGGGGTAGGTCTTTCAAGCCAACAAGGTGTGCCCTGTCTCTTTGGAAGCAAGGCTTCTGAGATGATTAGTGGCTGTCTGGTGACATCGGGCTTGCTGAGAAGGCAGGCACCAGGCTGGCTGGAGAAGGTTTGTTGTTGGTGGGCAGGCCCTACGGTGCCCACTCCTGGGTCTTGGTGCATCCAGGGGTAGCCAGCCCTGCACATCTGCCCAGTGCTGGCTGGCCGGGTGGTCAGTGGGTCAGTCTGCTTCTTGTGTGGCTCTGCCTCTGGCTTTCCATCAGGTGCAGGGGCAAAGGGGTCATGGCTGGAGAAAAGCAGCCAGTCTTCTGTGGAAAGCCAAGGGGCTTTATGTGTGTGCTAGATGGCAGGGCCCATGGGCCACGCACAGCCCACCACAGGCAGGCCGGGGCCCCTTCTCACCACCTCCCTACCTGCTGGTATTTCTCTAGGGCTCCCTCTCCCCTACTTTCTCACAAGCTGAAGAGCCTGTGGCCTCCACCCCCAGCCCCTGGGAAAAAGCCTGGCTAGGAAGCAGTTGCCTGGAGTCCGGCAGGAAACCTGCACTGGTGTGGCGGAGAGAATGGGTGGCTCTTCCTTATCTGCCGGGATGGAGCAGGCCGAGGGGTAAACAGGAGGCTGTCCCAGCACCGGGAATTCCTGGATGAGGTGTTCCTCTTTAACTGGAAGGAAGGGATATCCTGTGTATAAGTCCATTTTCATGCTGCTGATAAAGACATACCTGAGACTGGGAAGAAAAAGAGGTTTAATTGGACTTACAGTTCCACATGGCTGGGGAGGCCTCAGAATCATGGTGGAAGCTAAAAGGAACTTCTTACATGGTGGTGGCAAGAGAAAAATGAGGAAGAAGCAAAAGCAGAAACCCCTGATAAACTCATCATATCTCATGAGACTTATTCATGAGAACAGCATGGAAAAGACCAGCCCCCATGAGTCAATGACCTCCCCTGGGTCCCTCCCACAACATGTGGGAATTCTGGGAGATACAATTCAAGTTGTGATTTTGGTGGGGACACAGCCAAACCATATTATCCTAACATTGATTATCAAGATGGTCTCATCCAGGAATCCTTCCAGACCCACAGTAGGAAGGGGTGAGATGCACGTTTGATTTTGGGGACTGATGGCCAGGATGCTCTCTGGGTTGGAGCCAGGACCCAAGGCCCCTCGAGGCCCGGCTTTGGGGGACAAAGCAGAGAGAAATCAGGATCACAGGAGCACTGTCTGAGGATCAGCTAGGCCTGGATTCAAATCCAGTCCCATCCCTCACCAGTGTGAGCTAAGCCCGCACCTTAGCCTCTCCGAGTCTCATCTGTGGACGGGGGTCACACTGCTTGCCTCCCTGGGCTGCCTGTGACAGTGTGCACACCCTCCACACACCACATTCGGGCCCCAGGTGGGCATTTGCTAGGAAACTGCACAGCCTGGTTCCACTTGGTCATTCTGAAGCCACAGCTTGCCTGTGTGGGTGGGGACAAGAATGAGAGGACCTTGCCCAGAGTGCTCAGTCTTCAACACTGGCCCCTCTTCTGCAGGGACCTTGCAGGACAGGGCCGAAGGAGATGTTGTGACCACTCGATGACCTGCCCTCTCTGTAGGGGATCAGGAACCACAGGTCTGGGTTGAGTCTTGGGTGGAGCTGGGGATACAGTTGGGAGTCTGGCCCACATCACCGTTAGACACACAGAAGACTCCCGCCAAATCCATAGTCACCAGTCCTGCGGGGACCCTCCGAGGATGCAGAGAGAACTGCTTGACTAAGGATGGGGCAGTCATCCCTTCCTGTGTCCAGGCAACTGGAGAGAGCTGGAAGTCAACACCTCACATGGACGGTGGAGCCTGATAGCCCCGGCCGCATGTGCTTATTGAGCACTTAACATGGGGCTCATGTGAGGGAGGAAGTGAATCTTTAATTTTAGCTTATTCCCATTTAAATGGCCACACACAGCTAGTGGCTGCTGCCTTGGCTAGCCCAGGCTAGGCTGCAGTGGTTCCCAAACTTTCATGAGTACAAGAATCACCCAAGGAGCTTGTTGAAAAGTAGGCTCAGAGATTTGGGTTCAGCCGGTCAGGGGAGGGGTCAGGCAGGGAAGAGGCTCTGGAGTTGCACCTTAATAAGCAGTCCACACTCTGATTTAGGGGCCACCTGGCCATCTGTTCCCTCCTCCTCCTCCTTTCTTTCTTCCCAGCCCAACTTTCTCTTTTACTCTCTTCTTATTCTGTGCCTTTGCCTCCATCATTTTATTTCCATTCCATTCCATTCCATCTATCTACAATTATGTGTCACTTAACGACAGGGGTACATTCTAAGAAATGTGTCATTAGGTAATTTTGATATTGTTGTAAAACAGAAAGAAAATTGTAAGGCCCCACTGACCATCTGAATGGACTCCTGCTCTCAGCCAAGGGCATTCCAAAGCTAACCTGAAAAACTAGTTCAGGCCTTGATGGGAAGTGGGAGCTGGACATACCTCATCATTCCCTCCTCCCTCTTGGAATTACTGACAGAACAGATTCTTTAAGTCTGATAAGAAACATTTACAGTCTGGTCTCCCCGAAGCCTGCTACCTAAAAGCTTCATGTGCATGATCAAACCTTGGCATCCACAACCCCTTATCTTAACCCAGACATTCCTTTCTATTGATAATAACTCAACAAATTGCCAATCCAAAAATCTTTAAATCTACTTATAACTTGGAAGCCCCTGCTTTGAGTTATCCTTCCCTTCTAGACCAAACCAATGTACCTGTTACATGTATTGATTGATGTCTCATGTCTCCCTAAAATGTATAAAACCAAGCTCTACCCTACAGCCTTGGGGAAATGTCATCAGGACTTCCTGAGGCTGTGTCACAGGCGTGGCCTTAGCCTTGGCAAAATGAACTTTATAAATTGAGACCTGTCTCAGATACATTGGGTTTACACTGTGCAAACATCATCATGTGTACTTACATAAACTATATGGTGTCACCTACTAAATGCATAGGCTATAGGGTACAGCCTATTGACCCTCGGCTACAAACCTGTACAGCACACTACCGTATTGAATATTGGTACTGCAGGCGATTGGAACACAACAGTAAGTACTGTGCATCTAAACGTAGAAAAGGTAATGGATTGTGCTGTGGCATCCCTAGGTGACAGGAATTTTCTTGGTTCCATTATAATCTCATGGGACCACTGTCCTGTAAGTGGCCAATCATTGACAGAAATGCTGCTACACGGCACATGACTGTATGTAAATCTTATTAAATGGCTTAATGAGTGCTGCCAAACTGCAATGGGAGGCTGATGGTGAGGAGTGAGGTAGGGAGGCCAGACCCGTGTATGTCTGCCTACAGCGGTAGAGCAGCACACACCCGTGAGCATAGACATATTACTCAATTCTTTAAGCCTCAATTTCCTCATCTGAAAGGGAGTGCAGTAAAGCTTTATAAGAAGACGTCAAGGATTAAATGGGATTTAATAGGAATCCAATAAAGGTGAGTTCCTGTCTGCATTCCTCAATCCCTCACCCTCTTCTGTTCCCTTGCAGTAAACCAGCACCTAGAGACGAGGCCTGCAAGTAACCCATCTCCCCTCGTCTCTGTGATGGGACCACAGATCCACCACCAGCATCCTCTTTTCCCTCCTTATAAACACGACTTCTGTTTGTCCCTCAACATCTTTGAATTCTGAACTTTTGGGGTTCTCATAAGAAAGTAATTGGCTGGTAAACTGAGGTTTGGGCTGGGAAAATCCTGACCAGGGCTTTCTCCAGGAGATGGGGTTGAGGAGCAGGTGCCCCCATCATGGTGGATCAAAACAGCCAGAAATAGCCCAAAGGCCTCTGGGAGGCCCAGTGGCTCAGGCACTTAACATGGATATCGCAGGGGAATCTGGGATGACAAAGATCCTCAGAATCCCCCAGCAGCCATCTGGAGCTCCAGGACCTCAGAAACAGCTGCTGAGGCTTAGGAGCTGTCCCTGGAGCCAGTCTGATCCGGCCTGGTGGGAACAGAAACTTGTGAAGTCCTGCAGCCCTCTGTCCCTGCCTACGGCTCAGACCCATGCTCCCTCAGTGAGAGAGGGTCACTCTGCCAGGGGTAGGTGACTCTTTCATCTTGGCACCTTCCCCACCCCCTAGGGACAACTGGAGAGGGCTGGTGGTTCCTGTCTCCAAGCTCTTCTCCATAAATTACAGGCTTCTCAGTTTTCTATGACTGATCTGATTACCTCTGGCATGTTTCAGGTTCAAATAATGTCCACCTTTCCCAGAAACTGGATATTGGGCTATTCCCTGGCCAATTGCTCCCTGATATCAGGAAGGAGCCGGGGTGGGCGTAGCAAGTCTCATCACCCAAAATCTCCTCTGATGGCCGGGAGTAGTGCTGGGGGTCAATGGGCCAGACGAAGTCATGGATTCCTGAAGGAAAAGGCAGCTTGTAGACCTCACAGGATCCACACACGCCCCCACCCACATCAGGACCAAAGTCAAGGCTAGTCTGTGATCTTTGTGCTCCCCTCAGCTCCCAGGACTCCTTGGAGACAGACGAAGTACCATCCAGGCTGGACATCCCTGGTTCTGACCTGGCCTCTGGGCTCAGCATTGCCCTGCGGCCTGGCCTTAGGACCTCCATGGATGAACCTTGTTTGAATGACAGACATTTTATTTTTTGAGGCAGAGTCTTGCTCTGTCACCCAGCCTGGAGTGCAGTGGCACGATCTCAGCTCACTGTAATTTCTGCCTCCCAGGTTCAAGTGATTCTCCTGCCTCAGCCTCCCAAGTAGCTGAGGTTACAGGCGCATGCCACCACACCCAGCTAATTTTTGTATTTTTAGTAGATATGGGGTTTCACCATGTTGGCCAGGCGGATGTTGATCTCCTGACCTCAAGTGATCTGACTGCCTCGGCCTCCCAAAGTGCTGGGATTCCAGGCGTGAACCACTACAGTCGGCCCTGAATGATGGGCTTTTATGGAACAGAAACTAGCTTGGTCTATTTTAAGCAGAGTAAAAAGATTTTTGTGAGAAGAATTGGGGTGCCTCATGGAACCCATGGGCAGGCTTCCCAAGGGGCTGGAAGCAAGAAATCTCCCCCCGTCTCTGTCTCTGCTGTCTCTCTTGGTTTGTCTCTGTGTCTGCTTCCTTCTCTCTCTCCCTTTCTCCTCCCTCTCTCTCTCTGGATTGGCTTCCTCTGCTCCGTTTGCACTTGGTTTGTCGGGGCTACTCCAAAATGGTGCCCTCAGCCCAGGGTCCGCATCACCCAGCTCCAGCAGCAAACTGACCCAGGCTTTTAGAGTCTGAGTTGCAAATTTCAAGAGCGACAATCTGATTGGGCCAGTATGGCCTCTGGGTCAGTTCCCCGGGGTCAGGTCTCTGCAGGATGATGTTCAACTATCGCAGCCAAGGAGGAGCAGAGCTACAAGAACATCACTCTGGCTTCTCCCTGGGCAGCAGAAGGAAGGTGGAGAAGACACTTCCAAAAGGCATCTGTCGCAGGTTGAGGCCAACATCCCCGTCAGCTCTGAGGCCGAACAGCGCCTCCCTACAGTTACCTGTCAGGGCACAGGCAGGGCTTGAGGTGAGATAAATGAAAATGCAAGGTGGCCGGGTCCTGTCTCTCCTTACAGGCAGCAGGAAACTCTCGCCCCAGCCTGCTGCTCCCTCAGTCCCACCAAGGCCCCTATTCAAGGAGTGAATTCCAGAGAAGGAAACAGGAGCCCCAGCCTCCGCACAGTGCCACAGTTAGACACTGGTGCCAGCAGGAACTTCCCCAACACCTCCAGCCCCAGGCGCTTCCTCCCTGAGAGCAGTTCCATCTGGGTTAACGGCCCAGCCCATCTAATGTGCCCGGTAATCCCTCTGAAGCCGCCTTTGTTCGTCTCCTCTGGCTAATCCAGCCCCAGCCACTGAGCTGCCCCCAGCTGATTCCCTGGCCTGTGGCTTAGGCCTGGCTGGGGTTTGTCTCTGTTTGACTCCCCCAGGGTTGCAGCTTCCCAGGGAGGCAGCTGCTCCTGCCCATCCCCTGCCTGCCTGGTCTGCCTCCCAAAGGCCCCGAGACACTCACACAGGCAGGAAGGCAGAACCAGTGGTCTCCAGGGCAGAAATGGGGGCTGTTCACCCAGAGCCACAGCGGCAGCTGGGCTAGAGAGACTGGCCAGGTTCCCCACGGGTGTCCCCACAGCCTGTGGTGTCTTCCCACCACTTTGCAGGGATTAGTCCCCAGCCCTGCAGCCTCTCACTGCTGCATCCTCAGCATGGGGGCTTCTCTCTGTGACGGCTGGAACTGGGGCTTGATATGAAAAACAGCTGGAGCTTGAGGCATTCACACTTGCTCAGATTTCACACTGTTGTGTTTAGGATTAGCAGGAAGGAGAGGCAGATCAGATGTTACCATCATTAGAGGCCCTTCTCCCCTGGGGCCAGCCCTCCTGTCCTGCCCTTTCCTCCTCCCCCAGCCTAACCTTCCGCTCTTCTCTCCTCTCCTATCTGGGCTGGGCCCACCCTTCCTTAGGAAGCTTCAGGCAGCCTCCACTGGTTTCTGTTTCAGTTCAGGATGTACCTATCTGACTTCTGAGTCTCTAAGCTCCTGGCCTCAGGTGGTTAGCAGCTCAGGCATCAGCCAGGTGGGCTCTGGGCTGTCCCAGGGAGAGAATATTGGGTGCAGTCCACAAGCAATAGGCACTTGGTCCTGTTTGGGCTGGGAGCATTTAACAGACCGTGTTTTGGGGCATTTTGAAATTCATTCTATTCATTTAAGCACTTCATGCATGCATGCAATAATGGAACGCTATCTTGTGCTATCAACCCGGGATACAGTAGGGAGCCAGAGAGACTCCCTACTAGTGAGAGGTTAATCAAGCAACCACAAAATGTGTGAGAGGGCCAAGATGGGGTGGTATGCAAGGCAGTTCTAAAAAGTTCCAAGTAATCTAGCGTCTTGCTACTCAAAGTGAGGCCTGTGGGGCCAGCATCAGCACCCCCACGTGGGTGCTTGTTCGCAAGGCAGAATCTCAGCTCCATTTCCTCCCTGCAGAATCACAATCTTCCCTTCAATAGGATCTGTGCGGGGTTTACATGCAAAGTAATGTTGGAGCAGTGTAACCGCTCAACAGGTTCTTCCTGCCTGCTGCACAAGTAAAGACCGCGGCACTGCAGTGTGAACCCCGGATATCTGAGACAGATCGCAGTCAATTTAGAAAGTTTATTTTGCCAAGGTTAAGGACATGCGCCCATGACACAGCCTCAGGAGGTCCTGACGACATGTGCCCCAGGTGGTCGGGGCACAGCTTGGTTTTATACATTTTAGGGAGACATGAGATATCAATATGTGTAAGATGAACATCAGTTTGATAGGGAAAGGCAGGACAACTGGAAGTAAAGGAAGTGGAGAGGGAGCCTCCAGGTCATAGGTAGGAGAGAGACAAATGGTTGCATTCCTTTGAGTTTTGAATTAGCCTTTCCAAAAGAGGCAATCAGATACGTATCTATCTCAGTGAGTAGAGGGTTGACTGAATAGAACGGGAGGCAGGTTTGCCCTAGGCAGCTCCCAGCTTGACTTTTCCCTTTAGCTTAGTGACTTGGGGGTCCCAAGGTTTATTTTCCTGTCACAGCAGTAAAGAGGAGTTTAATAGACAAGAGCCTGGCCATGCAACATGGGAGATGGAGTTAGTACTCAAATCAATCTCATCCAAAACTTGTAGGTCAGGGGTTTTTTAAAGGCAGTGTGGGGAAGAGGTGGGGGTGGCTAGACTTGCTACTGATTGGTTGAGGCAGAGATGAAACCACATCAGGTAGAAGCTGTCCTCCTAAGCGGAATCACTCCTGTGTGGGGCCACAGGAGCAGTTTGGCAGGTTCAGGTGCAATCATCAGTGTCAGACATGCAAAACACTTGAAAAGATATCTCAAAGGCTAATCTACAATAGTGGTGTTATCCGCGGGAATGGCTGGCAATTTACGTCTGCATCTTAGCAGGATCAGGCTGCTTTCTGCCCCCAGACTGATGGCCTTTCATTACCTTTACAAAGCTGGTTGAATTTGGGGGAAGGGCTATTATCATTTAAACTGTAACCTAAATGTCTTCCAATGTTAGCTCAGCCCAAAAGCCCAGGAATAATTAAGGGAAAGGTAAGATGGGGAGTGGGTTAGCTCAACTCACTGTTAGAATTTTTCTCACTGATATGCTTTTTGCAAAGGTGGTTTCAGAAGCAGAGCCCGTGTGCTGCTTTTCAGCTTTGGCTGTGGAGCTTGAAACATACTCGTGCGTGGGTCCCTCCCCATGGATTTTGATGTAATTGGTCGGGATGTGCCCAGGCATCAGGGTTTTTGAAAGTTCCGGGGTGACTCTAACATGCAGATAAGGAAAGAACCACTGGTCTAGACGAGGAAATGGCACCCAAGCTCATTGGCTCACACATGCCCTCTCTCACTCTTTCATATAAACACCACCATTGATTAAGCTTTTAGAGGAGGCACAGAGAACAGAACACTTCAACCCTTTACTTCTCATGCATATTCAACAAGCATAACAGAAACAACTGGAGAACAGAAGCAACCGACATATGTTACTGCACAATTCACAGAAATGGTAAAGCCCCTAAAGCAATGCAGCGGCCTCTGCTGGGTGATGGTGATCAGAGGGGAGGTCGGGGGGACTCTGCCTTGAAGCAAAAAGGGAGGTGGTAGATTTGGGAGCTGGGAAGCTGCAGGCTGCTTGGGGTAGATCGATGACCGCTCCTTCTAGGCTGTAGTGAATGGGAAATGGGCACTGGGGTGAAACTCCCCTTGGGAAATGCCTTGAGACCTGGCTGGCCTGGACTAAGTGGAGCAATGGGATCCCGGCCTAGGCAGAGTCCCGGGCTGGAAGCCCTAGGGCTCACTTCTCTGCCTCTGGGCAAAGTTGGACAAAAAGTGTCCTTTCCACACCAAAGATGTTCAATCTTATTGGTTAAAAAGCAGCGGAGAAGGGTGTGGAAGTATCCCCAGCTTGGACAGCCTCCTCTGGCCCAAGTCCTCCCTGGCATTGACTTCCATTCCTGGTGCCGACGATGGTGTCCGCGTGGGTTGGTTTGTTTCCCTCATCAGTTCTGGGTGGAGGTGCGGGCCTCGAGTTATTGGGAGTGAGTCACTCACAGCAGTCTTCTCTTGGATCCTCAGGCAGCCTCGCTCATGCTCTGAGGCACACGTTTAGGAAGTCATCAAATCCACTGATGGCCCTGGGGAATGAATAAGCCCCACCCTGTAGCAGTTGCTGAAAGAATCCAAGTGGCCAACAAGGTCTGATCACCTCTTTTCTTGTAACTTCCTTGAATCTTTCTTCCTCCCTAGGAATGGGGGCAAAGTCCTTGTATTCTTAAACCTCACATCCTGACCCTTCCTTCCCGGAAGCAAATGCTCTCACCCTATTGTGGAAAGTGAAAGTTAAGATCAGCATCCCTCCAGCCCTCCTGGTCCAGGCATTGCTCAGGCTCTCCCCTCCTTAATCCTCCTGGGCTGTGGATTCTAGTGCAGATTCTGTGGACAGACAGCCTGACTCATACCCAGCCTGTCCACTTATAAGCTATGTGACTTTGGCTCAGTTCCTTAACCTCTCTGGGCCTCAGTTTCCTCATGTGTAAAGTGGGGATAATAATAGTGCCCACCTCACGGGCTTGCTGAGAGGATTGGATGAGACACTTAGCCTTGTGCTTAGGCCTCAACTTCTGGTCTGCCACAGTGCCCAGATCCAGGGGTTCTATAAAATCCCTTAGAAAGGCCAGCATGTCCTGACAAGGGACATTATAAGCCTCACTGCATTATTGCTTTTGTCAGAGGCGTTTGAACCACAGCAACTCCATCTTGAATAGGGGCTGAGAAAAATGAGGCTGAGACCTACTGGGCTGCATTCCCAGATGGTTAAGGCATTCTAAGTCACAGGATGAGACAGGAGGTCAGCACAAGATACAGGTCACAAAGACCTTGCTGATAAAACAGGTTGCATTAAAGAAGCCAGCTAAATCCCACCAAAACCAAGATGACAACAAGAATGAGCTCTGGTCATCCTCACTGCTACACTCCCACCAGCGCCATGACAGTTTACAAATGCCATGACAACGTCATGAAGTTACTCTATATGGTCTAAAAAGGGAAGATATGAACAACCCACCCCTTGTTTAGCATATAATCAAGAAATAACCATAAAAATGGGCACCCAGCAGCCCTTGGTGCTGCTCTGTCTGTGGAGCAAGCCATTCTCTTATTCCTCTACTTTCTTAATAAACTTGCTTTCACTTTATGGACTTGCCCTGAACTCTTTCTTGTGCGAGATCGAGAACTCTCTCTTAGGGTCTGGATCAGGACCCCTTTCCTGTAACACTTTTAAGGGGGCATGTCATAGGCCTTATAAACAGAGTATTTTAAAGCACTGACTTAAGTTGTGCTATCAGCAGGAATTAACTATTCAAGTGCAATTAGTTTATCTGATTATAAGACAGTATTTCTGAGTTTGGGCATTTTGATGGGCTGTTTGAAGTACCTATCAATGAGAACAAATGAAATATCTAAAGCATTTGCATTATACTGGTCACAAGAGAGAATTAAGATATTTAAGGCCAGGCATAGTGACTCACACCTATAACCCCACAAATTTGGGAGACTGAGGTGGGAAGATTGCTTGAAACCAGGAGTTTGAGACCAGCCTGGCAATATAGCAAGACCCTATTTCTACAAAAAACAAAAAACTTAGCCAGGTGTAGTGGTTTGTGCTTGTAGTTCTAGCTACTTGGGAGACTAAGGTGGGAGGGTTGCTTGAGGCCAAGAGTTGGAGGCTTCAGTGAGCTATGATTGTAACTGTCCAATGGGTTCATCTTGCCCGCTGCCTAGATAGAGCAGATTTATCAAGACAGGGAATTGCAACAGAAAAAGCGTTTAATACACACAGAGCTAGTCAATCGTGAGATGAATTTTATTATTACTCAAATCAGCCTCCCCAAAAATTCAGAGGCTAGAGTTTTTGAAGGATAGTTTGGCAGGCACGGGGCGAGGGAAGGGGAAGGCTGACTCACTGGGGATGGAATCAGGGGTGTGGAAAACCGCTCTTGTGAGCACTGAGCCACTTCTGGGCGGAAGCCACAGAGGAGGGGCTGGTCCAGGTGATGCCATCGGCAAAAGCTTGAAAAGACATCTCAAAAGGCCAGTCTTAGGTTCTGCAATACTGATGTTATCTGCAGGAGTAATTGGGGAAGTTACAAGTGTTGCGACTTCTGGAATAATGGTTGGTAATTATTTAACTACATCTGTATCTTAGCAGAATTCAAGCGCCTCTCATCCTCCTAAACTGGTGGCCTTTTATTCGTTTTACAAAGGTGAATTAATTTTGGAAACGGCTATTATCATTTAAACTACAAACTAAATTTCTCAACAAGTTAACTTGGCTCATGCCCAGGAATGACCAAGGGCAGTTTGAAGATTAAAGGCAAGATGGAGTTGGTTAGATCAGATCTCTCTCACTGTCATAATTTCCTCACTGTTATGATTTTTGCAAAGGTGGTTTCATGATTATGCCACTACCCTCCAGCCTGGGTGACAGAGTGGGCCCTGTCTCTAAAAAAAAATTAAAACAAAATAAGTAAAAGTGACTGGTTCCTTCTGTACCACCTGATACAATCTCTTTCCCTAAGAGAGAGAGTCTCAGTTACCTTGCAGCCCACAGCAGCCGTTTGTCCCCACCAAAACTAGGCAATCACTGTGACAGAGCCTTGGGTTGTAGTCTCTGTGGCAGGTGCTGGCAGTGGTGTGCTAGTTAGTGGCCCTCTGGAATACAGACAGTACCAATTCATAGCATCTGCCAATTTCCATGGTGTAAATATTCCCACCAAAGCTATTTCAGGTCACCAGCGTGACAACACTGACCTGCATTGGAACAGGATACTCACACTCTGCTCTCACAAGCCTGTGCCAGAGAAAGATGCCAGCCTGGGAATCACATCTCTCTCCGTGGGAATTTTGTGGGGTCCCTGAACTGCTCTCCTTGCCCATACAGGAGGCCAGCCCAGGTTGTCCTACGGTCCTAGTGAAGCGGTGTCATTGTCTGGGGTAAATACCCAAGATTCGTTATCTCACAGCCACGGAAAACTAGGACACAGACACACAAGGAGCGAGCTTCCGAGTGGAAGTTTAATAGGCAAAAGAAAAAGAAAAGCTCGGCCTGGCGCGGTGGCTCACACCTGTAATCCCAGCACTTTGAGAGGCCGAGGAAGGCTGATCACCAGGTCAGGAGATCGAGACCATCCCGGCTAACACGGTGAAACCCCGTCTCTACTAAAAATACAAAAAAAATTAGCCAGGCGTGGTGGCGGGCGCTTGTAGTCCCAGCTACTCAGGAGGCTGAGGCAGGAGAATGGCGTGAACCTGGGAGGCGGAGCTTGCAGTGAGCGGAGATCGCACCACTGCACTCCAGCCTGGGTGACAGAGCGAGACTCTGTCTCAAAAGAAAAAGGAAAAAGAAAAGCTCTCTCCTACAGAGAGAGGGGTCCTGAGCGGGTTTTCTGGTCTGTGGCAAAATGCAAGGGCTTTTATAGATGAGCTTGAGGAGGTGGTGTCTGATTTACATAGGGCATGAAAGATTTGACGTACCAGATGTGCCATTTGCATAAGGCACAAAAAACTGGTTAGGACTAGGTGTGCCATTTGCATAGGGCATGAAAAATCTGGCCGCCCCACCCTAATCTGTTATTATGCAGATTAGTTCTCTACCTGGCAGGAGCCATGTTACCTGCTTCTTTACGGTACACGTGGTGACAAAGAAAAGGGAAGATGGAGTCTCCGAGCTGAACATGCCTGGCTTCCAGGTCGCCCTTTTCTGTCGGCACAGCTGTCGGCATTCACTCGTGCAAGCTTCCAGCTTGCTTATCTATGTCTGCGGCTCAATTTTTCAGGCTGCTTTTTGTTAGAAAATAAATTATTTGGGGGCTGCTTTTTGTTAAAAGGGAAATTCCACCAAGGACTCTTTTACCCTTACTACCTACCTAAATAATTTCTTTCTAGCTCCTCTATCACTAGGGCCCAATGCTGCCTATCTAAACAAACAGGCATGAAAGGATAGGTAAGTGGTGATGCAGTGTGAAGTTGCTCTAGCACATGCTTCGGTTAGATTTTCTCCCACTCAGCCATGTGGTGGGAGGGCAGAGAAAGCCGCTTGCACACAGAAGCTGGGACAGAGCATCGAATTCCCTGGAGAACATCAAATCCAGCCCAGGCTGGTTGGGGGTCTTAGGGACATGAGGTAGGTGACATGTTCATGACAGCATTGTTCTCATCAAGAGAAGGCTTGTTACATGGGGAGAAAATGGAAGGGGTGCGTGTGTGTGTGTGTGCACATGCACAGGACTCACTGACTTCCCCGAATGGGAATAGTGAAATTGAGGGTGCAAGACAAGGAGGAGATGGGAATTGTGTTCAGAGCCCAGAGGGTGACGTTTTGGTTTTGGAGAAGTCACTGGTGGTCTTGGTGAGTCATGACATGACATGGCATGTTCAGGGGACAGTGTGGCCAAGATGGAATGGGACCGTCATTAGTAAGGAGGAAGTCAAGAGGCTGAGAGGGAAGGGGAGGGCCATGGGTCATTCCAAGGACAAGTGACTCAAGGCATGACATGATGCAACCAGGAGACCTAGAATTTTTTTAAAAATGAGATTTTTGAATGAAGGTAAAGGTAATGTTCTGGAAAAGGAAGTAAAGCACTAAAGGACTAACCCTGCTTGAGCACTGTGGCTTGGCGGGCTTTGGGGGCTAGAGTGGCTTTGTGCTGTCAGAGAAGCAGGGCACCCAGGGAAAAACATGAGTCAGAAGCAGCAGAAGTGAAGGCAGAGGTGCACTTTAGCCTCACGCCATGCTTGCCACCCTAACAGCCTTTCAGGCAAGTCAGCGTGCCCTTGGTTTCCTAGCAGGCGCGCTCTCCCAGGTGGAGTCCTGTGGCTGAACACATCCCCTGGACCCACGTGGACTTTCCAGGATCTGAGTTCATGGCACTAATTGCTGGTTTATCCTTTTCTCCTCCGGGGAAATTCTTACGGCTGGGAAGATTCCCTCTGATATTTTAGAAGAACATAATAATTAAGCATTTTAAGGGGAGAAGGCTTGTAGAAGTTCAAATTAGATGCTATATGGGGAAATTATAGCTGCTGCCGCCAAGAAGCAGCAGCAAGAAAGGCTGTCAGCGAGAAGTTGCGTGCAACGGAGACAGGAATGGGCCCACTTTGGACCAGCAGGGCCAGGCATGCCTCCCCTTCCTGCACCTCTGCCCATTCCACCTCAGGTCCAGGCGCTGCCCAGGGCCCAACAGACCAGAGAGCAGCTGGATTCTCATCTCCCAAAACCTCACGGGAAGTCCTGGCCTTCTCAGATGATGGGCATGAGGGGGTGGGACCCCCCACTCCATGGACCACCTTCTTCCTGTGTCTACCCCACCAGCAAATCATGGGCAAGGAGGGCCATGGGGCTGCTGGTGAAATGGGACAGTTCCCTGATTCTCCTTGCAGGACATGGCGCTGCTGGTGAAATGGGACAGTTCCCTGATTCCCCTCGCAGGACATGCGACAGGGGTGTTGCCTGCTTGGTCACCCTGCAGATCAAACCCCTGGGGGGAGCATGCAGACAGGCAGGTACAGAGGCCGGGGCGAGTGCTTTTGGGCTCCCGCCCCAGGCAGCATCTAGGGGCGGATATGTGCGCCTCCCGAAACCCAAGTGAGCAGTGTGTTGCAAGCTCTTTCAGGTTTGCCCTCTGTAGATGTCTTGTGTGTTAATCAGCTCAATGGACAAAGTGTGACAGCTTTCTCTGTCTGGAGGTCTTGCCTAGTGTGCTGGAAAAATTGGATCACACATGGTCTCGAAGGATGAGTCCTAGGTTTTATTGAGTGGTGGAGGTGCCTCTCAGCAAGATGGATGGAAAACCTGGAGGAGGCATGGAGTGGGAAGGTGGTCTTCCCCTGAAGTCCAGCTGTTCTAGGCCCCTTACATCCTTCTCTGCCGTGCTGCCCCACTGCTTTTTGTCACTCCGTTCCTCTGCTCCTCTCTGTGTTCAGCTGCTTGTGTGTCTGAGCCTGCTAAGATCTGGGGTTTCTATGGACACAGGATGGGGGGCATGACAGGCCAGAGTGGTCTTGGAAAATGCAACATTCGGGCACAAAAACAGGAGTGCTTGTTCTCACTTAGGTCCGCAGGCACAGGCGCCTGAGGGTGGAGCCCTGGCGAGGGACCCCGCCCTTCTCTAGCCAGCACTTCCCTGCCCCCGTGTCTGCATCACTGGGTCTTCCCCTGAGCTGTCGAGGCTGTTTTCAGGAGCCAGTGGTGAGGAATCCCAAGATGGGAAGATAGTGCCTCCTCCCTCCTGCCAGGCCTTCAGGAGGCCGCCCTCCAGGACAGAGGACAGAGAAGGGGAGATTCCTGCTGGCGTTCTCTGCTGGTGTGTGGGCTCTGAGGTGGGCCCAGGAATTCATGCCATCCAAAGGAGGAGGACCCAGGAGTTCTGTTGGCCTCACACCTTCTGCCCAGAGAAGCAGTTCTGGGGACAGAGAAGTGGTGGGGTGCAGGGCGGCTGAGGCTGCGTGTCCACATCTCATCATTTCTGGACTGCTGAGATTGGCCATTGGTGACTTTACCTCCTGTCTGCGCTGTGCCAGCAAAGGTGAAGTCCACACACTGGGGCAGAACAGCTCTTGCTCAGGGAGGCCCGCTCTGGGCGTGGTTGGGCCCGGGGCATGGTTGGGTTCCACGCCTGAGTCTCCCTACAGCTCCCACGTGTGCGCCTCTTCCTCAGTGAGACCTAGTCCCTGCAGTGTTTAAAGGGGGATCACATGTTTTGCTCAGTGGCTTTGGGGACTGGGTGTTTCTCCTCTCAAACAAAACTGGGAGCCTTCTGGGCCTTTGGCCCTGCCTGCCTCTGCATGACTGTTTATGGGATTCCTGTAACCAGGCAGACCCATTTCCAGATTCGTAGAGGATGGCAGTCCGCCTGTTGCCTGACATGGATTGGCACTGGGGCTGGCCCAAGGCCCCGGGGCCCTGCTTGGCGTCGGCTGCCCCTGAGCTGCTCGCTGTCTTTGGCATTCACAGAGGGGCCTTTGTACGGTTAGCAGCCTACACAGAGCTCTTTAGGCCGTGACCATGCAGGAGTCAGGTCGGAGCGGGGGCCCAAAACCAGCTGCAAGGCCGGGTCCCTGGTGTACAGAGGAATGTGTGGAGTCTGGCGGGGGGGCTGTCAAGTCCAGGTTGCTTAGTACAGACCACGCAGGGAACACAGGAATCCAGATGGCAAGATCTCAGGGTCAGATGAAGCAGCAGGTGGTGGGGAAACCAGACCGGGAAGGCCAAGTCAGTGTCCACCATCCCATCAGACAGGGGGTCCTGGAGAGTCTCAGCCCAGCAGGTAGGAGACTGTGCTCACAGGACTGAGAAGAATGTCTCAGGCCTGACATATTCTGTGGTCGGGCCGAGATTAGGGTGAGGTGAGTGAGGCGTGAGGATGTCAACTCTAAGGAGGCATCACTCCCAAGACGAGCCTGCCCTTGCATGACCCTGAGACCTGGGAGAGGAGCCTCCTTCAATTCTGCACCTTGGCACCTCCCTCACCTCCCCTCAACCCTAGCCCTGCAGGTTGTGCCTTTGCTAACCCAAACGGCTGCCCCTTTGGTTCCACATAACAGCACCGGTGGGCTGAGTTCACGGACTCTGGGGTTGGTTGGGGTCTTTACCTGGGTTTAGGCACCCTTCCTGGTGGGGTCTCTCAACACGTTCTCAACAGCTACTTCCCCGGTCAGGGAAGGGCATCCATTCATCCGGTTGCCCAAAACAGATCCCTGGGACTCAGTTCCTCCTCTTCTTTCCTTCCCACCTAGACAGCTGGGCCAGGTTCCTAACTGGTCTCCCTGTCTCCAGTCCTGCCCCTCTAATCCATTCCTGGCCTTCCTAAAACTCAGATCTGATATCATCTCCCCTATGAGTCTTGGAGAGGACATGGCCCCATCTATAAAGGGGTGCCATATAGTTCTTTATCAAATATAGCTAGTTTTCTGACACTAAAATTAATAATTAAGGAAACACAAAGAAAGACAGAAAAATAGAAAGGTGGATTACTCATTTTGGCCCTATGAAACCAGATGCAGCCACAAGACTTGCTTGGCTAATGAACATTCAGTGAAGGGTGATGTGTGTCGCCCTACTGGACAGAAGCTTCCAGAGCCAGTGTGTGATTTTCCATGCGCTCTTTTCCCCACTTTGAGAGTATGTCTGTGTCTGACAGAAGCAAGACCTCTTGCCCCTGAAACTGCTCTGCATGGAGGAGACTCAGGTACACCCCCTGATGAGCTTCCTGGCTGGGCCAGCTAACTTCATACAACAGGTGCAAAGCTCACTCCAGCAGGGACGCTGATCCTGGCCCAGCAACAAGAGGATGTGGATGGCTTCGATCATGCCGTTTCCACTTCTGGAAAAATAACTCATTCATTGGCAGCATTTCCATTGTGTTACCAGACAGCATCCCAGCTGCTGAGGACACGAAGTGGACAAGACAGGCGAGCAATGAGGGTCCTGCTGTTTTGGAGCCTACCTCCTCGGGGGACCCAGACTTACTTACACAAGTAAATAAAATAATGTGTTAATTGCAGATGGCGCTGAGTGCTTTGATGAAAATAGAACTGAGTAATGCATATGGAGGGGTGACAGGAGACCAGAGGGGTGTCAAGGGCCTCTCCTGAGCTGAGAATGGGATGAGGATAAGAAGCCAGCCAGGTGAGGAGGGAGAAGAAGACCCCAGGGCTGAGACACATTTGGCATGTTTGAGGGACAGAGAGAGGTCCTATGTGTTGCTGCAGAGTCATGGGCAGGGGGCAGGGGGAGGGGCAAGACTGGAGGGAGCAGCAAGGGAAGATCATGGGAACCACATACATAGCTGGGATGGCTTCTGAGTGCTGTTGGGAAGTTCTTTCTTTTTTTTTTTCTTTTTTTGAGACAGAGTCTCACTCTGTCACCCAGGCTGGAGTGCAGTGGTACAATCTCAGCTCACTGCAACCTCCACCTTCTGAGTTCAAGAGATTCTCCCACCTCTGCCTCCTGAGTAGCTGGGATTACAGGCGTGCACCACCATGCCTGGCTACTTTTTGTATTTTTAGTAGAGATGGGGTTTCACCATGTTGTCAAGGCTGGTCTCAAACTCCTGATCTCAAGGGATCTGCCTGCCTCAGCCTCCCAAAGTGCTGGGGTTACAGGTGTGA
Organism: Pongo abelii; assembly: GCF_028885655.2. Taxonomy (NCBI): domain Eukaryota; kingdom Metazoa; phylum Chordata; class Mammalia; order Primates; family Hominidae; genus Pongo; species Pongo abelii. The sequence goes on along the minus strand of NC_071985.2, from coordinate 26,410,914 downwards.
GCCACTGCGCCCGGCCATGTTGGCAAGTTCTTAGAGGGCTTGCAGCACAGCAGTGACCTCCTCTGATTACCCATTGGCTATTGGTAGAACTGCTTGTAGGACTGACAGAGAGAGAGCGATGGCTTTGACTGGGGCTGTGGCAGTGAAAGGGAGAGAAGTAAACGCATTTGGGAAGTACTTTGGATGTAGCGTCTGATGAGACTTGAAAAGGAATTGTTTGTGGAAGATGAGACCAGAGCAAGCAAGAATAACTCCTGTGCTTTCACCTTGAGAAAGTCCAAATGCCACGAAAGGCCAGACAGCAGTGGAATCTCTAAATGGAAATGACAAGAGATTTTGTTCCCTCTCAGTTTTCCTAAGAGGTCTTTCTTCATGAAGTTGGGTGGGGCACGGGGCCCCTGAGGCTCTTGTCCCCGCTCACCACTCTTTTTTCTTTTGACTGGAGAAGTGTCTGCATGAGTCTGTGGGAGGCAAGCGTTGGGGGTTGGGAGGAGGAGAGGCAGAGCTCACCTGTCTGCTTCCCACCGCATGCCCAGAGGCTGTGGTTTGTGACTGCTGGTTTTGACAGTCTTTACTGGCTTCTGATCAAACTGGAGAAGATCAGGAGGTTAATTTTGCCCTGAAGGCAGGCATTATGTTTGGCATCTATGCAAGAATTTAGAGCATGTTGAGAGCTCTCTGATGTCCAGTTTTGTGTGGAAGGGCTTCTAAGGCTACACTGGAAATAGGACTTGCCTTGGCCTCAAAGTAGTTGGACACCCTACAGGCTGACCAACAGGGGCCACGGGGGCTCTGAGAAGTTCCTAAAGCCCCCAGTGAGGTATTTGTCTAGTCAGAGCTTTGAGGAGCACAGCAGCTGTGCCTGGCTAGCTCCCTAAGGATTTAGGGCTAGCTCTGGGTTCAGGTTCCTCTTTGCCAAGAGGGAGAATACCTATTCTTACTCCTCTTCTGAAGACCTTGTGGGGAGAGTGATTAGAGAACTAATAAAATGATGGATAAAGATGCTGGGGCGGGGAGAGACAGGCTTGAGTAGGAGCATGGGTAAGAGGTGTTCTGCCAAGTTGCATTAAAATTGTTCCTTTGGGGGCGCGGTGGCTCACGTCTGTAATCCCAGCACTTTGGGAGGCCGAGGCAGGCAGATCATGAGATCAGGAGATTAACACCATCCTGGCCAACATGGTGAAACCCTATCTCTACCAAAATACAAAAAATTAGCCAGGCGTGGTGGTACGCACCTGTAGTCCCAGCTACTCGGGAGGCTGAGGCAGGGGAATTGCTTGAACCCAGGAAGCAGAGGTTGCAGTGAGCCAAGATTGTGCCACTGCACTCCAGCCTGGCGACAGGCAAGACTCTGTCTCAAAAAAAATAAATAAATAAAAATTTTTCCTTTGATACCAGTTCCTATATTTGCCTGTTGGCTTTGAATGTGGGAATGAAGCAACAATACATGATGTAGTTGTAAACTGGTCTTTTTTATGTTTCTCCTCTTACCTTATCATGTTTAAACAAACAAACAAAATGAACAAAAACCCCTAGGTTAAACAATATAATTCTCATTTAAAAAATTCAAACAGTTCAAATGTCCCACAACTATTTGGTCTCATTACCCGGAGTTAACTACCCATAACAAAAGCATTCTTCTAGACATTTCTCACAGATAAACAATCATAGTTGTCAGGTACGGTGGCTCATGCCTGCAATCCCAGCACTTTGGGAGGCCAAGGCAGGAGGATCACTTGAGGCGAGGAGTTCGAGACTAGCCTGGACTACTTGGTGAAACTCTGTCTCTACTAAAAATATGAAAATCAGCCAGGTGTGGTGGCACATGCCTGAAATCCCAGCTACTTGGGAGACTGAGGCACAAGGATTGCTTGAACCTGGGAGGTAGAGGTTGCAGTGAGCCAAGATCACATCACTGCACTCCAGCCTGGGCTACAAGAGCAAGACCCTGTCTCAAAAAATAAAATAAAATAAAATAAAATAAAATAAAATAAAATAAAATCATAGTTTATGCATAATTAAATATACACATAGATATACATATATAATAAGTATTTTAAAATGAATATGCCAGCAAACTATAAGGCTCTTTTGCATCTTATTTTTTGTATAACTTTTTAGAATGTTTTGTATCAACATACATAGATCACCTTGCTTTTCAGTAACTGACTAGTACTCCGTCTAATGAATGTACTATTATTTTCTTATCTAGTTCCCTACAATGGATAGTTAGATTATTTCTAGTTCTTTGATGTTGTAAGAATCAAATTAATGAACACACACAAAACCACACATAGTTAAAGTATTAAAAAGTAAAATGTGCTGGGCACGGTGGCTCACGCCTGTAATCTCAGCACTTTGGGATGCCAAGGTGGGCAGATCACTTGAGGTCAGGAGTTCGAGACCAGCCTGGCCAATGTGGTGAAATCCCATCTCTACTAAAATTACGAAAATTATCTGGGAGTGGTGGGCACTTGTAATCCCAGCTACTCTGGAGGCTGAGGCAGGAGGATCCCTTGAACCCAGGAGGTGCAGGTTGCGGTGAGCCGAGATTGCACCGCTGTACTCCAGCCTGGATGAGAGAGTGAGACTCAGTCTCAAAAAAAAATAAAAAATAAAGAGTAAAATGAACAAAGACTGTTTCACTCATTAGTAAACGAGAGAACCAGTAAGATGTGGCCGTGTGACTTCGAAGAAAGAAAACTAAAAGATGAACAGTGGTTGGCAATGCTCTTGGGGTGGCTGACAGAAACAGACAGGTGATGATTTTACCCCAGGCCAGGCGTCCCCCCATAAGCCTAGAAATATGAACTCAGCAGCCTGAGCAACATGGCAAAACCCAGTCTCTACCAAAAATACAAAAGATTAGCTGAGCATGGTGGTGTGTGCCTGTGGTCCCAGCTACTCGGGAGGCTGAGGCAGGAGAACCACTTAAGCCCAGGAGGCAGAGGTTGCAGTGAGCCGAGATCGCACCACTGCACTCCAGCCTGAGAAACCACAGTAATACCCCATGTCAAAAAATATGTGGTGGCTCACGCCTGTAATCCCAGCACGTTGGGAGGCCGAGGCAGGCAGATCAGGAGGTCAGGAGTTCGAGACTAGCCTTACCAACATGGTGAAACCCCGTCTCTACTAAAAATACAAAAAAAAAAAAAAAAAAAAAAATTAGCTGGGCATGGTGGTGTGCACCTGTAATCCCAGCTATTAGGAGGCTGAGGCAGGAGAATCACTTGAACCCAGGAGGTGGAGGTTGCAGTGAGCTGAGATTGCACCACTGCACTCCAGCCTGGCAGACAGAGCAAGACTCTGTCTCAAAAAAAAAAAAAAATTTATATATATATATATATATATATATATATATATGAGCTCAAAATTTCAAATGAAAAATAAGCTACCAAGAACAAGAATCAGCAAAAACAACAACTAAGAATTCAATTCCCAAGAAAATAAAATATTCAAATTATCAGATGTAGATTATAAAATAGATATGCCTAAACTTACTACATAAACTTAAAAGTAAAGTTGAAAATACGAGAAAAAGACTGGGCGTGGTGGCTCATGCCGGTAATCCCAACACACTGGGAGGCCAAGGCAGGTAAATCACAAGATCAGGAGTTCGAGAACAGCCTGGCCAACATGGTGAAACCCCGTCTGTATTAAAAATACAAAAAATTAGCTGGGCGTAGTGTCGGGTGCCTGTAATCCCAGCTACTTGGGAGGCTGAGGCAGAAGAATCACTTGAAGCAGGAGGTGGAGGTTGCAGTGAGCCGAGATCGTGCTACTGCACTTCAGCCCAGGTGACAGAGTGAGACTCCGTTTCACAAAAAACAAAACAAAACAACACAACAAGCAAACAAAAAACAAACAAACAAACAAACAAAAAAACATGAGAAAAGAATAAGCTTACTATCTATCTATCTATCTATCTATCTATCTATCTATCTATCTATCTGTAAAACCAGGTCAATTGAAAAATAAAATACTTCTAAAAATTAAGAAAAATAGCCAGAAGAATTTAAAAACACAACAGAAAGAGTAAATAAGAGAAGAGATAATTAATTACCTGGAAGATAGATCTGAAAAAATTACTCAAAACTTGGTGCAAAGAAGAAAGGTGATGGTGGCTGCTGCAGTGGCTGTGCCTGTAATCATAGCACTTTGGGAGGCTGAGGTGGGTGGATCACTTGAGCCCAGGAGTTTGAGACAAGCCTGGGCAACATGACAAAACCCCGTCTCTACCAAAAAAAAAAAACAAACCTAAAACAAAAATTAGTGGGGCATGGTGTCATGTGCCTGTAGTTCCTGGGTCCCTTCCCATGTATTGTGGGAGGGACCCAGTAGGAGGTAATTGAATCTTTGGGATGGGTTTTTCCCATGCTGTTCTCATGATAGTGAATAAGTCTCACAAGATCTGATGGTTTTATAAAAGGGAGTTCCTCTGCACAGGCTGTCTTGCCTGCCTCCAAGTAGGACATGCCTTTGCTCCTCCTCGTGAGGATCACTTGAGACTAGGAGGTCCAGGCTGCAGTGAGCCATGATCATGCCACTGCACTGCAGCCTGGGCAAGAGAGTAAGATCCTGTCTCAAAAAAAAAAAAAAAGAAAAAAAAGAGATGGAAAATATGAAAAAGAAGTTAATAACATGGAGGATATTATAAAATGATCAAACATACATATAACTGGAGTACCAGAAAGAGACAATAGAGATTGGGAGAGGGACAACGTTCAATGATATTTTTGCTTTTTCTGAGAATGCTCCCAAACTGATGAAAGACATGAATTCTGAGATTCAGGAAATAATGAATCATCAGCAGGATAAATATAAATAAGTTTAAATCAAGATGCCCTGGGGGGAGCACTATGGAGATCTGCCAAATGCCAGCCAAGGACCCCTCTGCCTTACTCATGTCCTTTTAAATTCTTGTGCTAAATTCAGTAACAGCAGCAACAGTAAGGATACCTTATTTTCATTTAGCATTTTATGTTGTTTGAAGTCTTTTATAGTCTATAAATATGTCAAAGGTAAGACCTTTGACAGATGAGGAGATGCATGTCAAAGATTAGGAGACCTAGTTCAAGGCCAGTTCACTTGGCAGCAGATGAAAGCATCAGTGCTTGGTCTGCTAACTGGGATCCTTCCCGCTTTGTGCTCCCACAAAAAAGTTTCTGAGTTCCTCGGAAGCCGCTTCCAATGACAGAGACAGTTGCACATTAGGGGCTATTAAGTAAGGTCTGGGAAAGAGACAACTTCCTGATATGGAGAGGGTCCCTGGCTACAAGGCAGATTATATCAGAACTTGCCCTCAGTTCCAGGAAACTAGAGATGCCTCCTGTCTTGGACAGAAAGAGCTGCCTGTTGGGTTGAGGAAGGACACTGAGGCTGTGCGAGAACCTCTTTAGCTTGAGGAAGAATTCAGCCAGTGAATCAGTTTTATAGCTCTTTCGCTCTTACTTTCCTGTCTCTGAGAGATATTGGTGTGGCTGTGGTTTCTGTCATTGGCTGTGGTTTCTGTCATTGGCTGTGGTGTTATGAAAGAACATTGGGCAAAAACAGAAGTTATGGGTCAGGTTCTGGTTTTGTCCTTTGGACTCATACTGGGCTTTGCTTACTTAAGAGGGAGTTTGCTTCTAACAGGAGCAGAGTGTGTGTCCTTGAAGGGGGTGGTGATTATAATTTACAAAAGTGATCTAGGAGAAGACTTCCAATTTACTATTGAGGTTGTCACTGAATCTCTTAACATTTCTCTAAAAAAATGACAAGAAGGTGTGAGATTTTCTGATTGTCAAAATGGGACATGGATGAGAAAAGGTTAAAAAACACAGAACAGGAAGTTCTTGTTGGTGTGTGTGTTAGTTCATTTTCACTCTGCTAATAAAGACATACCCGAGGCTGGGGAATTTATAAAGAAAAAGAGGTTTAACGGACTCACAGCTCCACATGACTGGGGAGGCCTCACAATCATGGCAGAAGGCAAAGGAGGAGCAAAGGCATGTCCTACTTGGAGGCAGGCAAGAGAGCCTGTGCAGGGGAACTCCTTTTTATAAAACCATCAGATCTCATGAGATTTATTCACTATCACGAGAACAACAAGGGAAAAACCTGTCCCCGTGATTCAATTACCTTCTATTGGGTCCCTCCCATGACACTTGAGAATTATGGGAGCTACAGTTCAAGATGAGATTTGGGTGGGGACTGAGCCAAACCATATTAGTGGGTCAAAATGATATATTGAAGTTCTAACCTTCAGTATCTCAAAATATGATCTTATGGGAAATAGAATCATTGCAGATGTAATTAGTTATGTTAAGATGAAGTCATACTGGAGTAGAGTAGACCCCTACTCCATGTGACTGGTGTCCTTACAAGAAGACAGAGACATGGGGAAGACCATCTCTGAAGACCGAAGATTGGAGAGACGTGGGTACAAGCCAAAGGATGTCAAAGATTGCCAATAAACCACCAGAAACTAGGAAGAGGAAAAGAAGAATTGTCCTATAGGTATCAGAGGAAGTATGGCCCTGTTGACACCTTAACTTTGGACTTAAGAATTGTGAGATGATACATTTCTTTGGTTTTGGTTTTAAGTACCCAGTTTGTGGTACCTAGTTATGGCAGTCTTCAGAAATGAATACAGTGGGCATTTATGACTTTGGCTATCCATCATCTGAGCACCTATCCTGCATGGGGGAAATCCTAAGGTTTGGGAGGTGACACTGCTGCTCCTTACAAAAGCTCAATGGGACTTTTATTAGTCAGGGTTCTCCAGGGAGACAGAACTAGTAGGATATATGTATATATGAAAGGGAGTTTATCAGGGAGAATTGGCTCACATGATCACTAGGCGAAGTCCCGTGGCAGGCTGTCTGGAAGCTGGGGAAGAAAGAAGCCACTAATGGCTCAGTACGAGTCCAAAAGCTTCAAAAGCAGAGAAGCTGACAGTGCAGCCTTCAGTCTGTGGCCGAAGGCCCAAGAGCCCCCAGCAAACCACTGTTGCAAGTTCAAGAATCCTAAGGCCAAAGAACCTGGAGGCTGATGTTCAAGGGCAGGAAGAACAGGAGGAAGCATCCAGCACGGGAGAAAGAAAGCAGCCAGAAGACCCAGCAAGCCAGCCTATCCCACCTTCTTCTGCATGCTTTGTTCTAGTTGAGCTAGCAGCCGATTAGATGGTGCCCACCCTCACTGAGGGTGGGTCCGCCTCTCCCAGTCCACTGACTCAAATGTCAGTACCCTCTGGCAACACCCTCACAGACACACCCAGAAACAATACTTTACCAGCTATCTAGGCATCCTTCAATCCAATCAAGTTGACCCCTAATAGGAACGATCACAGGGCTAGATATTCTTTTCCCAACTCCAGGCAGCTTGACTGTGAGGATGTCCCCTAAACACAGCCAATTGGACATTCCTGCCACTATTTCTGAATTTGGAAGAAGTAAACCAAGCCTCCAGGTTAGTTACAGACTTTTTAAAATGGTGACTGTGGCCAAGTGGAAGGTCTGATGGCTCAGGAGCTGGTGCCCGACAGTGTCACCAGGACAGTTAACATGGTCCTGCTGGCTGTTGTAGCAACATTCCAGCTAACACCATTCGCCTGCTCCCAACTATTTCCTGCCTGGGCATGTTTTCTGGGCTTTCCATGATTCTGTGAGCTACTGACCTTTCTCTACTATGTTAACCAGAGCCAATTTCTGTTCTTTGGAACATAGAAAACTGACTAGTGCTTTACAATCTGTAAAGGATGAATACCCTCCATGCTTTTTATTTATTTTATTTTTTAATTTTTATTTTATTTATTTATTTATTTATTTATTTATTTGAGACAGAGTCTCGCTCTGTCGCCAGGCTGGAGTGCAGTGGCTCAATCTTGGCTTACCACAACTTCTGCCTCCCAGGTTCAAGCGATTCTCCTGCCTCAGTCTCCCAAGTAGCTGGGACTACAGGTACGCACCACCGTGCCTGGCAAATTTTTGTATTTTTAGTAGAGACAAGGTTTCGCCATTTTAGTCAGGCTGGTCTCGAACTTTTGACCTCGTGATCTGCCCGCCTCGGCCTCCCAAAGTGCTAGGATTACAGGAGTGAGCCACCGTGCCCACCCTGCTTTTTATTTTTGATTATCAGCTAACATTTGACTCCACAGAGTGCCAATTCCTAATCAAGGGGGCAGTGCTCAGAGGAAGGCTATGGGTTGATTCTCCTGGGATGGGGAGGGGAGATGCATGTAGTGGGCAGAGGAACCAGATTTTCAGCATGACAAGTGAGCCTTGGGGGCATGGTCACATGGGCTAGAAGAAAATTCAGAAATCATCTCATCCAATCCCTTCCCTTTTGTCAGAAATTATGAAAGACTGATGACATGTGCAAAAAAAGATGACTGAATATCCTGTGTAGTGTACTTTCCAAGGAATCTGCCTTTCATTATCTCAGAGGTATTTTACAACTGTAAGTTGTAGAAAACTGACAATAATGCAAATGATTTTTTACCTGCGAAGAAGCAAATTAGTTGTGCACAGTGGAATGCAACTGATTATTGACCTGTTTTGGATCTCTCTGTAAACTCATTCCAGCATTCTTCATATACGTATGTATATAAAAGGTAAATACATAATTGGATATATGTATGTATATATACATACAGACATAACATCATATTGGTTTCCTCATTAATTAGTGAGTTAAATAAATGTTTGACATATACTTATTGCATTCATTGTATTAATATGAGAGTCATGATTAAATCTTTTGTATGTAACAAATGAGGGATATGGGTCCTGAGGGTGCAACGCGCATTGACTGACTTACCCAAGGTCAATGTGCTAGTCTGGGTCCTCCAAGAAGCAGAGACCAAGATGGGATTAAACCTGCATGGATTTTATTAGGGGAAATGCCTGTGAGAGAAAATGGGAAGGGGAAAGACAAGAGTCATCAGACCACAATGTGAGTCTGACCCTGAATAAAGGAAAGTGGGAAGGAACCTCGGATAGAAGCCTTCCAGACCTTCATGCATCTAAGAAAGGCTCTTCAAGGCCATCCAGAGCCTTGGGCAAATCAGCCTTCAGAGGAGCTTCATGTCTCCTGACTCCTCCTGGAATTCCTTGACACTGCTCTCTCTCTTTTTTTTTTTTTTTTTGAGATGGAGTCTCGCTCTCTCGCCCAGTCTGGAGTGCAGTGGCGTGATCTCAGCTGGGACTACAGGTGTGCACCACCATGCCCGGCTAATTTTTGTAGAGACAGGGTTTCACTATGTTGGCCAAGCTGGTCTGGAACTCCTGACCTCATGATCCACCTGCCTCAGCCTCCCAAAGTGCTGGGATTACAGGCATGAGCCACTGAGCCTGGCCAGCACTGCTCTCTTTCATTTTTCTGCATTCCTACCTGTTTCATGCATCTCCACAATGGGACTTGAATATCTGAGGTCTCCGCCCTGTGGAAGAGGGGGTTCTGGGAATGGTCACAAGGCTGTGGATGTGGAACATACTTTCTGACCATAATATGGCACTGTCTCAGGTTACGCCTAACAGATCTTGCCCCCTTCCACACTAGAGAGTCTGTTTCTGAGGCCACAGGAGTGCGACTGTGGTCTGGGTAAGACACGTTGGGAGAGACTAGCAGGGACCAGCTCTGCATCCAAAAGACCTGGGGTCTTGCCATGCTCCTCAGCGTGGAGGATCCATGATGGACTCCAGGCATAGCCAGCTTGCGTCAATCAATAGAGATCCCTTTGGTGCTTATAAGTACCCTGGATAGACCCCAAGAACATTCCAGAACCACCAACATCTCGACTAGGCAGCTTCCTGTGCATTAGGAACAGAATCTTTCTTCCCTGAGGAATCTTAGTTCCCAAATGCTATGAGAGGAAGGACATTGCCCACAGGGTGGGTCAGAGGCCTCCATTGATTTATGTGTCTGTTCCTTTCAAGCAGGCCCTCAGCCTAGTGGTGCAGAGAGGACATGGATCTTCCCGAGATGCCCACTGTCTATGACAGAGAAAGACCAAGAAATCGCTGGAGGACTGGGTGAGCAGCGCTCTGAACCAGAGAGGGATGTCCAACTCAGGAAAGACACTCTGAAAGAGGCGACATTTCAGCTGGCTCAGGAAGGACAAATAAGAAGTGGCCTGTGAAGAAGCAGTAGTGGAGGACCAAAATGTGGGACAATGGGAGGAAGAGGGGACAGGACAGTTGTGGGGAACATTGGGTAGGTGTAGGTGGAAAGTGAAGGGTGAATTTGAGAAGACAAGGAGGATGGAAAGGGTCCTGAATGCCACACAAAAGCATGTCATCTGGAAGCCAGGGGCATTGAAGGGTTTTAAGCACATGATGACACCATCAGATTTGCATCTGCTCTGGTCACATGCTAATCTGCTTTCTTTTAGTCTGAGTGAGCTCGTGGAGTAACCAACGCAAAGGGGTGGCCTGAGAAGGGCTCCGTGCTTCTGTATTTGAGTCCTTGTATAGGACTTAATAGGTAGAGAAGATTGAGAACTTAACTTAGGAGTATGCACCTGTAACAACTGCTGAGTCTTGGCCAATCCCAGCAGCCATACTTCAACCACTCATACACCGCTGAGTGTTCAAACTGTGTTCAAATAAGGCAAACGCCAACCTGTAACCAATCCTGCTGTTTCTGTAGTTCACCTCCGATATCTTTTTTTTTTTTTTTAGACGGAGTCTCACTCTGTCACCCAGGCTGGAGTGCAGTGGCGCTATCTCGGCTCACTGCAAGCTACGTCTCCCGGGTTCACGTCATTCTCCTGCCCCAGCCTCTCAGGTAGCTGGGACTACAGGCGCCCGCCACCACGACCAGCTAATTTTTTGTATTTTCAGTGGAGAAGGGATTTCACTGTGTTAGCCAGGATGGTCTTGATCTCCTGACCCTCGTGATCTGCCTCCCTCGGCCTCCCAAAGTGCAGGGATTACAGGCCTGAGCCACCGCGCCGGCCGCACCTCCAATTTCTGTACATCACTTCCCTTTTTTTGTCTATGAATTTGTTCTGACTATGAGGCATCCCTGGAGTCTGTGTGAATCTGCTGTGATTCGTGGGGGCTGCCCGATTCACGAATCGTTCATTGCTCAACTAAACTCCTTTAAATTTAATTCTGCTAAGTTTTTCTTTTAACAGAGGGTTGCGCCAACTCTCTAGAAACAGCCCTTCTTTTACTCATTTCTAGCAGACTTGCTTTTACCCTGTGGGATTTAGGGCAAGGGCTCACAGAGAGGCCACCATACCATATGTCTAAATATTTAAAAGTTATAAGAAGCCAACAAACCATTAAATATAATGTGTTCTATTCTCCATCCTTCACAAATACACTTAAAAAAACAAAAACAAAACAAACAAACAAAAAAAACCAGGGTCTTGCTCTGTTGCCCAGGCTGGAGTTCAGTGGTGTGGTCACGGCTTACTGCAGCCTCAACCTTCTGAGTTCATGTGATCCTCCCACCTCAGCCTCCCAAGTAGCTGCAACTATAGGAGCGTGCCATTACACCAGGGTAATTTTTAAATTTTTACTTTTGTAGAGATGGGGTCTCGCTATGTTGCCCAGGCTGGTCTTAAAACCCTGGCCCCAAGCAATCCTCTGGTTTTGGCCTCCCAAGTCTCTGGGATTACACACGTGAGCCACTGCACCTAGCTCAAATATGCTTTTTCTTTTGAGATGGAGTCTTGCCCTTTGCCCAGGCTGTAGTGCAGTGGCACAGTCTCAGCTCACTGCAACCTCTGCCTCCAGGGTTCAAGTGATTCTCCCATCTCAGCCTCCCTAGTAGCTGGCATTACAGGCACCCGCCATCATGCCTGGCTAATTTTTGTATTTTTCTAGGAATGGGGCTTCACCATGTTGGCCAGGCTGGTCTTGAACTCCTGACCTCAGGTGATCTGCCCGCCTCAGCCTCCCAAAGTGCTGGGATTACAGGTATGAGTCACCATGCCTGGCTTCAACTATGCTTTTGTAACAACCTGGAAAGCCAGATTGGAGGTTAGACTTGTCGATTCTCTGGAGTTCTGTGTCAGAAGCCAGAGGCACGAGAAGCACTGGCCACAGCCCCTCTTTATCTTCCCAGCCTCTCTGTCCAGCACCCTGGGCCCACATGTCTCAGCTCTGCTCACATCCGCACGAATACTGCTTTTTGGCCATCCCTTGGGAGAGACAGACCTGGAGAAGAGTCTCATGCAGGGCCTGGAAGCTGACTTGGGGGCCCTTTGGATAGAGAATTTGGGGGTCCTGGGTCCACCAAACATGGTCTAGGTTCTAGAAAACAGAGCCTGGGTTCTAGCAGGAACATCCTGTTGGTCCTATGGACTCTTCTCCTGGTGAGAAGGACTGTGGCCTGAGGAGGACCAGGGAGGGCCTTCTAAAGCATGGGTCTCAGGCAGAAACCCCTCCCGTGTAAGGGTGGAAGGGAAGGCCCCCTAGGCCTCTTGTAGCCCAAAGAGAAAGTGGGAGTGACCCCTGTGGGCAGTGGCTTAGGGTCTCTGCAGAGTTTTTCCACTAGAGGCAGGGCAGAGTCCCCCGGTTGGGGTCCCATGCTACTCATAAAATTCTTCCACTTCCACTTCTACCTCAAGCCGCCTGGCTGACAGTACTCCTCTTTACACCTCTTTCATGCACTGTTGGGACTGCGTTTGGTGCTGTCTGGGCCCTGTGAGAGGGGGACCCAGAGTGGGAGGGAGTCACCGCACAGCAGCCGCCTTCCCAGGACCGCCTGTTCTCTCTCACGTTTCTCTTTAAAATTTGTCTGTGTGCATTTCTACATTTGTCCTCTTCCTTCCACAGGCCTGGCAGGTTCTGTTTTTGAAGGTCTGGGCAGGGACCAAGGCCCAGCAAGTGTAGCCAAATCACACAGCTTCATCTGCCTTACCTGGCCTTGATCACTGCCGGCCTTCCTGCTCCCTCCTCCTCTCCCTCCTGCAAGAATGGGTCCTGTCTTCAGGCCCTGAACATCTCTCCAGAGAGACAGACAGACAGACAGACAGACAGACAGAGAGAGAGAGAGAGAGAGAGAGGTGGAGGCTGAGAGCAAGGAGAACTCTGTTGGGCCTTGGAAACAGAGATTTATTCCATCTCTCCTACATTTGAAATATTTTTCCTGGGTTCTCTCCTTGGGAACGCTTATGTGTAGGATTAATTTATGACTAGATCCCAAATGAAAACAGTTCCTAAGCCCAACACCCAATAAAGTCCCCATTGAGTTTCTTCTCACACTTCCTCCCCACCTGGCAGGCGAGGCCGCTGGCTCTGGTGTGTGTTCTGAGCTCACTGCAGGCCGGCCTCTCTCTGGGGCACCACTTCTGTCCTGTGCCTGGCTGTGTCCACAGCACAGGCCCCAGCGTCCGCCCCAGCGTCCTGCCTTGCTCACAAATGCTCATTTGCCTTCCGTTCTTAATTTATAAACTGTTTTTCAAACTTGGTGGCTGTGGGCTTTGATCCTGCGGCTGTGAGTCCCAAGTGGCCAGACGCCAGGTATCCACTGAAGCAGCCTGTGTCCACAGCACCCAAGCAGGCTGGTCCTGGGACTCATTGGCTTGGAAGGTCAGAACTGAAAAGACCTTGGAAATCACCTCATTTTACAGAGAGGGAAACTGAGATAAGTGAGTTGTCCATCGTCACGCTTAAAACAAGGATTTAATACTGGATTTCTGCTGTTTTTATGCCAGTCAACCTCAGAGGCATTGGGCAATGGAGTCTTCTCTAGTTGACTGTATCCTGGTGTGAGAGGGATTTGGTGAGTCAGGCTCCTGACCCACGCTCCTGGGAGCAGCAGCCTATGGCTCAAGGCCACAAGGGAAGTGATATGGTTTGGCTGTGCCCCACCCAAAATCTCATCTTGAATTTAATCCCCATAATCCCCATGTGTCGAGGGAGAGACCAGGTGGAGGTAATTGGATCATGGGGTGGTTTCCTCCATGCTATTCTCGTGATAGTGAGTGAGTTCTCACGAGATCTGATGGTTTTATAAGGGGCCCTTCCCACCTTTGCTCAGCACTTCTGCTTCCTGCCGCCTTGTGAAGAAGGTGGCTTGCTTCCCCTTCACCTTCCACCATGATTGTAAGTTTCCTGAGGCCCCCCCACCCAACCATGCTGAACTGTGAGTCAATTAAGCCTCTTTCCTTTATAAATTACCCAGTCTCGGGTATTTCTTTATAGCAATGTGAGAATGGACTAATACAGAAGGATTGCCTGGCATTCTCCCAGGGGTGGAGGGAATGGAGGGAAGAGCTGCAGGAATGAGGGTGGTGTGGGAGGTGGAGCCTGGTGGGGTTGGGGAAGGTCTGCAAGCTGGAGCAGGGGCAGGGGTTTGGGGGTCCTCCTAGGGTCACTGAGAATATCCTGTTGCTTCCTAGGCCAGATTATGGGAGTGGAGCAGGACTTCAGAGGGCAGTGGCTCCCAGGACATCCCTCAGCCCGGGACTCTTGTCCCCATAAAGCACTATACAATCCCTGACTCCATCTCCCACACTTTCAACACTGTGCCTTCCGGGAATCACCATCCAGCATTCCCCAAATCCCAGATGTTCTTCTCTGAGCAGTCCCTTTGTCTCCTTGTTCTGATGGAAACCTGCTCTCCCCCGAGATCACCGGTTCCCTAAAACTCCCTCATATGGTGAATATTTTCTACTCAATGGGATTGTCCTGCTAAACCTAGAGGAGAGGTGGGGGTCTTCTTCTCTTCACTCTGCTGCTGCTTCTCCCTAAAACACATAGAAGTTAATCTTGTGTCATTAGAGAGACTTTCTGAGATGGCCTGAGCTTTCCCCTTTCATTCCTTGATGTTTAGTGCCTAGACTACTGTCAATCTCAACACTGCTCCTGATTGAGCACTGGGAGGATTTTTCTTAGACCATGACCTTTCCCTTCCTTGAACTTCTCTTTTACTCATATTGGCCTCCACTGAGCTTCAGTCCCACGCTCCAGTGGGCATATCCTAGACCCTGCCATTTATTACCAATTAAAGCACCCCCTCCATAATCTCAATTGCATCTCAACTGAAAGTTGTATCTCTCTCCAACCACTTTCCTGATCACTCTGTCTAGTACCTACTCTTTGTGGCTGTACTGGGATTACAGTCCATTCCTTCTACCATCTTTTCACAGCTGTCACCCACCTTTGTGTTCAGTTACCTCCTTTTCCAGCTCAGGTTTCATGGCTCATCAGTAGAATCCCTCCTTTCCAAACACCTGAAACTCCCTTGCTCCCTTGTGTGTTAGTCACCTGGTGAACGCCAAATCCCAGCCTACTCTGTGCAGCAACTGCACAGGATTGAAGAAGGCACCCACCATGCAGAGCAGTCTCATCTCAGGTTCATGACCATTAACCTCAGGTGGACCCTGAGTGCTGCCTGGCAAGCCCAGTCCATTCACTTTCCCACTCTCCAGAGCATTATGTCACACCTCTGCTTCTCTCATTCCTTCACACCTCCTTCACCATGCTCGTTCTCAATGGACAGCTTATTACCAAATGAGAAATGAGAAACAATCAGAAGAGGACACCACATGCTCTCAACCATCCTGTCTAGACCCCCTCCTTCATTTATGCCCTACTTCTCAGCCTTCTTTCCTGTTGTTATGGAAGAACTGTCCATCAAAGACCAAGAGCTGCATTTCTCTACGGGACTCCCTGCTCAGCAATTATACCACTCTATTCTTCATAATCAATATCCCCTGTCTTCTGAAACATTCCGATTGGACAGAAACATCCTGGAATAGCTCCCATGTTCATCAACTTTCCCTTGATCTTACATCTGCCTCCAGCCACTGACCCATTTCTTTTCTCCCCTTTACAGCAAAACTCTTCAAGAGACCCTTTACTTGCCACCTCCCATTCATCTCCTCCCCTTCTCTTTCCTTTTTCTTTTTCTGTTTTTTGTTTGTTTGGTTTGTTTGTGTTTTTTTGGTAGTCACACACATACAGTAAAGTGTATGAATCCTAAGTATACAGCTCAATGACATTTTACAGATGTTTATGCCCAAGTGGTCATCGCCCAGATCAAGACATCCAACAATGCCAGCTCTCAGGAAGGCTCCCACCTGCCCCTTCTGGTCAATACCTGCTCATCGCCATCCCAAGAGGCAACTACTCTCCTGGACCTTAGACGAACACTTCAGGGGAGTGGAGGCATTGTGGACAGTCAGCAGGTGTCCCTGCAGATGCAGAAGGTGACCACCCATCCACAGACGAGAAATCATGTGGCCCAGTGCCCCTGGCGGGATCTCAGCCTGGTCAGATATGTGCATGGGTGGACCTCATGTACACTGAAAACACCCTGAAGGAAAGACGTCCAAACGGGAACACTGACTATTTATGGGTGGTGGAATTCATGGAGACTTTAGTTTATTTGGTGCCTTCCAGCTATGGATATGTTTTCCTATTTCTTGTGCCAGCAAAGGAACACTTGTAGTTTATTGGGTTTTCCTTAATATGTAGTTTTTCCAAAATGTACATTTGGGAGCCTACCTTGGATTAATCCTTGAAATCTAATAAGCAAACCATATTGTTTGGGGAGTATATTAGGTAATTTGGTGTTGAAATGAAAATCACATGTTCTTGGATTCATGGTCCATTCGTTCTACATTTAACAGAATAAATTCTTCTAAACATTTCACACCCTTGCCTCTGTAATTAAGGAAATTCTACTCAGCCTGCTGAGTTACCATTCCAAATGCTCTATTTATTTGTCTATAATTTATGTATTTCCTTATTTTTCTATCATTCTCATTTTTTCTTTATGCTTCTTTTAAGGGTTCTTTCTTACCAGGTACATTAGACATTCTAATACTATTTTTACAGTTAGCCATGCCTACCCATACTTTCTTATCTTTACTATATGCCATTTCTTTATCCATTTTTAATTTACTTTTGTATAAATTGAAAGATATCCTCTATTTACTCTTAGAAATGTTACTTTTCCAGTGAAAAACTTTTTGAGTCCTTATTTGTCTAAGGTTTTTATTTTGCATAAGAATAGTCTTTTAGGCCAAGCAAGGTGGCTTATGCCTGTAATCCCAGCACTTTGGGAAGCTGAGGTGGGCAGATCACCTGTGGTCAGGAGTTCAAGACCAGCCTGACCAACGTGGAGAAACCCCATCTCTACTAAAAATACAAAATTAACCAGGCATGGTGGCACATGCCTGTAATCCAAGCTACTTGGGAGGCTGAGGCAGGAGAATAACTTGAACCTGGGAGGCGGAGGTTGCAGTGGGCTGAGATCATGCCATTGCACTCCAGTCTGGGCAATGAGAGTGAAACTCGGTCTCAAAGAAAAAGAAAAGAAAAGAAAAAGAATGGTCTTTTGCCAGGTGTTGAATTCTGGGGAATTCAATTTTCCTAAGAAAATTTAAAGATTAACTATGTTACTGTCCCATCTTAGAGACAGGAAGTCTTATGCCAGTAAGTTTCTGGTTTCTTTGTGGTACACTTCTTGTTATGTTTTTGTTTTCTTCTCAAAAACCCCACAGGGGTTTTTCTCTTTCAGTGGTGTCCAGAAACGTGTTAAAAGAAAAACCTCAGCTGAATTAAATTTAAAGGAGTTTAATTGAGCAATGAGTGATTCAGCAATCCGGCAGCCTTCAGAATCACAGCAGATTCACACAGACTCCAGGGATGCCTTGTGGTCAGAACAAATCTATAGACAAAAAAAGGGAAGTGACGTACAGAAATCAGAGGTGAGGTACAGAAACAGGTAGGTTAGTTACAGGTCGACGTTTGCCTTATTTGAACACAGTTTGAATACTCAGCAGCGTATGACTGATTGAAGTATGGCTGCTGGGATTGGCCAAGACTCGGCAGTTGTTACAGGTATATACTCCTAAATTAGGGTTTCAATCTTGTCTGCCTATTAGGTCGAAGTTCATTCATGAGGACTCAAATATAGAAGTAGGGAGTCCTTCTCAGGCCATATTTAGTTTGCTTTGACAATTCCCCCATTTTGGTCATTTTCTCAGTTTTGAGAGACTGACTGAAACTTTTGTCCTTGATGTTACTATCACCATAGTAAATGTACTTGTTTGATCTTGAAACCCACTAGGAAACAGTAGAACAGTGAGTTTTGTGAAGGTAGGAACAAGGACTGAGTAGAGGGTACCTCCTTATGCTGGAACATCTTGTTTATGGGAGAAAAACAAATCTGGTCTGTTCTGGCCTAGGATCTATGTGTTTCCTTAAGGTCTTAGTTTGATTATGTCATTTTAAGTATGAGTGACTCCAGCTTTGTTTGGTTTGGTCTGTTGAGGCCTAGCACATGAGCTCAGTCCAAAACAATGGCCTCCCATAATTTTATTTTTAACAATTCCCCCTTTTTGGCCAGGTTCTTACTTAGGTGAGAGTGTAACCAAAACTTAGGGCTTTAGCACCACTCTTGGTTACCACCATTTTTGGTTTCCCATCTCAGCACGTCATTCATAGCTTACAGTGTCCTCCTGGTCATACATTTCTTTCAGCTTTTGTCATTCCAGTTGAATAGAGACCATTTAACATTCTAGAGTTGGGTACATGCAAGCATTAAAACCTTTGAGAGAACACAGAGCACCAGAGAGACTGTTATTATGACTATCTGGAGGATAATACCAAGAGTTTGGAATATGCTCCTTACCCAGAGTTCCCAAAAACCAAACCACCTAAAATCAAATAGATCAAAGAATGAGCTAAAGAGTCTACTCGCTTAACTAAGTGGTCTTTTTGTTAATCCCCTACAACTGAATCTCTATAATACCTGATGTATATCTCCCTAGGCCAGAAGTGCCAGCAGATACATAGACACTTTTCTGTCTAGCCAGTTCTATTACTTACCTTAACTTTCACAAAAGAATTGAAAGTCTTCTGTGTAACTATAGCCTTTACAGTAAAATCTGCTATAGAGCCTATCGTAAGGGATACATCTCTGATCATTGCCTCTTTTATTCCAAAACATGGAAAAAGGACCTAACAAATGATGCCCTTCTAGAAGAGTGAAGGCCTCCTGGCAATGTTCTCTTTAATCCATGATATGGGTTAAGAGGAGTGAACCAATGTACTGTTTCTGACTGACTATGAGGCAACGTATGTACCATTAAAGTTTCTCACCTACATCAGGCCTTCATCTTTTGTCTATCAAAGTATAAGGTTATCCATGTATAAGGCTGGCTGCAAAATCCTTCACAAATAAAAGTATACCCCATAAGTGCATGCAGCAGACACCCTCTTCATTTCTATTGTTCACAAAGGCATAAGCAAGGAAAAAATATTCAAAGATAAGAATCTCATGACAGTAGAATTCTTCATCCATGATCTTAGGAAAAGCCATTCACATCAAGGTTGCCATATTAGTCTGGGGAGAGACTTCCTTGGTTAGCTTTACCTTAAGGGTTCCAGTAGGTGTATAGTTCCAAGAGTGTGGAGGGACCCTTCTCAGTTGTGCAATTATGAACCCAAGTTTCAAGATCCTAAAGTTTTGTTGCAGTGTGGATGGCAAGGACAGTCTTTCTCTGATGTTTTCAGAAGATGCAATTTTCAGGTTCTAGATGATGAAGGGGTTGACTGTCCTCAGTGAATCATAAAAAGCTTTCTTTACCTGGTGAAAATACACTGTAACATAATAATCTACTACATCTTATTATTATTATATTATTATGCTTCATACATGTAACATAATAATCTGCTACATAATATCAGCACTCTTGCATGGAAGAGCTTTTATACAACCAGAAAACATGCACTGAAAATAACAATTGAATGAAATCCTTTTATAAAATATTTAAATGGCCTATCAGGTAACCAAATGTACCTGAAGCTTTGATTGTTTTTCCCAGGAATATGGGTTTGACAAACCAAACATTGGTTATAAACTATTTTAGCAATTTATAAGTTACCACACCAATATATTTAATTTGGATTATTTTGTCTTTCCCATGATGAGTCATGGAATACAGAACTTTTAATAACAAAAGCTTTAAGGACTCAGGAAGAACAAAGTGGCTGTCCTGGTTCTCCATGAGTCCATGCTTAATTAACATTAGACTTATGTCCTCTTCAACATCTGTTGTTTCTCCAAATTAGGTGCATAGCATTGATAATTGATGGGTTATCATAGATAATTTGACTTACACCATGGATTTCATTCAAATTGCATCAGGACAGAGGATGGAACTCAGAGGTGAGAGGGTTGGATTCTGGTTGCTTCTTTTGGAAAACTGCAGACAGTAAGTGATCCTATGTGTATGTGTGGGGTAGACTGGAGACTGTGCAGGGCTTGGAGAACCATGAGGCTCCCATGGACTTATTTACTCTAAGCTGCGATATCAGGAAGCCACTGTTGACCCAGACCCTATGTGGCCAGCTGCCCTGCTATTTAAGTCCTCCTTGTGGCTGGGCACAGTGGCTCACACCTGTAATCTTAGTACTTTGAGAGGCCGAGGTGGGTGGATCACAAGGCCAGGCATTCGAGACCAGCCTGGCCAACATAGTGAAACCCCACCTCTCCTAAAAATACAAAAATTAACTGGGCATGGTGGCAGGAGCCTGTAATCCCAACTACTTGGGAGGCTGAGGCAGGAGAATTCGTTGAACCTGGGAGGCAGAAGTTGCAGTGAGCTGAGATTGCGCCACTGCACTCCAGCCGGGGCAACAGTGCGAGACTCCATCTTGAAAAAAGAAAAAGTCCTCTTTGCTTAGTTTTGTATTTGTAGGAGTACTTGTGGGTGCTGAAGCGTCTGTAGGAAAGATGAACTTTATCAGATTAATGTAAAATTTACAGGATATACACTAGCTAATAGCAAGGAAATCCTTTACTCAATACGGTTACTCACAAAATGGATTAGAAAACCAAAAACAAACGCTACAATAAACTACCAAATCATGCCTTGCTCCAATGTCTCGTCCTGTATCTCTTCCTGTATTTTTCACTGCTCCTTATAAGAGGTGCATGTAATGCTTTCTTTGTAGAATTTTGTAGTGGGAAATTTCATCTTTCATGAAGAGCTTGTAGGCGTCCTGCAACAACCATGAAAATGTGTCCACTGGATCTCCCTCCAAGAAGGAACTTGCCAATCAGCCATGAGAAGTGCAGTGAGCTGTCATTCCCTCAGGTGCAGTGTTTAGCTGAGACCAGCCTCTTTCCAGGAAGACCCCAGCCAAGGACAGAACAGGGTAGGGGGTCTTAGGGCCTGGCTCTTTCTGTCCAACTTGGGACTCCACTAAGGGCAGTTTTTTGTTGGAGTACCCCCTTGGGCTGGCCAAGGCTTTCTTGGGGTTGCATTTGAGTCTGAGGCTTTTCCTACCCAATCCTCCTTTCTTCTCCGTCTCCTCCCTCCATCACAATCTGTACCTTTTGCAGGCATGGACCCCAGTGAATCGTTTGCATTTCTAACTTCCTCTTAGAGTCTGCCTCCCAGAGGGACCCGACTGACACACTAACAAAATAATGATTCCCTTGATTTCTTGAAACCTGAGTTATACTTGTAATCATAGTATCTCACATCGCCATCTCCAAAACCATGTTTTGCAGAACAACTGTGTTACACATGCTCTGAGAGACCAGATACCATCAGGAAGCTTTGCCTACTCTCCTCCTTTCCTATGATCGTTTACAAAAATATTAATGTAAAAAAGCTCTAAGAAGTCTTGCAATAAAAAATATTTATCTTTGTCTATCCCAGTTTTCCCCCTAACTTATTTAAACATGGACCTCCTTTTACCTGATGTGCCTAATAACTTCCCATGCAGCGTGAGTATGCCTTAAAACACTGTGTGGGCAATCTCATTCAGGAAGTAGGGTTTTTTTTGACATGTATTCTTATTATTATTTGCTTTTTATTGAGGCAGAATGTATTTTATTGAGGTGTAGTATATATACAGTAAAGTGTGGAAAATGCACAAATCCTAAGTGTACAGCCCAAGTGTTTGAATGTGTTTATTTCAGTGTAGCTATTGCCCAGATCAAGATTTAAGCACTTCCATCACCTTAGAACAATGTCCCCTTCCCATTGTCAGTAAATATACTCCCTCCTGCATTAAAACTCCTTTTTAAATGAATGTGCTTGCCTTTTTAGTATTGAGTTTTAGTCATTCTTCCTATCTTTTGGATATAAATGTTTTAACAATTATTCATATTGCAAATATCTTCTCCCAGTCTGTGGTTTGCATTTTCATGCTCTTAGTGGTGCATTTGATGAGAAGAAGTTCTTAATTCTATTTAATTAATTAATTAACTTATTTTTGAGACAGAGCCTTGCTCTGCCACCAAGGCTGGAGTGCAATGGCACGATCATGGCTCACTGCAGCCTCAACCTCCCAGGTTCAAGCAATCCTCCCACCTCAGCCTCCTAAGTAGTTGGGACTACAACTATGCGCCACTCCACCCAGCTAATTTTTTTAATTTTTTGCAGAGACGAGTTCTTACTATGTTGCCCAGGCTAGTGTCAAACTCCTGGGCTCAGGCAATTCACCTGCCTCGGCCGCCCAAAGTACTGGGATTACAACTGTGAGCCACTGTGTCTGGTCTCAGAAGTTTTGTATTGTTTTTGTTTTTGTTTTTGTTTTTGTTTTTGTTTGAGATGGAGTCTCGCTCATTTGCCCAGGCTGGATTGCAGTGGTGTGATCTCAGCTCACTGCAGCCTCCACCTCCCAGGTTCAAGTGATTCTCATGCCTCAGCCTCCCCAGTAGCTAGGATTACAGGTGCATGCCACCACAACTGGCTAATTTTTGTATTTTTAGTAGAGACGGGATTTCACCATGTTGGCCAGGCTGGTCTCAAACTCCTGACCTAGTGATCTGCCTGCCCTGGCCTCCCAAAGTGCTGGGATTACAGGCATGAGTCACCGTGCCCGGCTAGCATCTGCTTATAGAAACTCTTTTACTTTTCCAGTGTCTTCTAGTACAATGTTAAATAGAGGTAATGATAGTGGGCATTCTTGCCTTTTTGTCAATAATAATGGTTAGAAAGTGCTTTGAAAATGAAAGCGCTTCTCTTGTGCAAGGTAAAGTAATTGCATCTGACCCCATGCAATTCTGTCTTTCCTGTATTGAGACAGCAATTGAATCATTGTTGCTAGATCCCTGCCAAACATTGCAATAGTGTCTTGGGTATAGCTGGGGCCTTCGTCTCCCAGCAAGGGAGGAAAGGGAAGATATTGTTACTACTATTATAGATGGAGAAACTGGGTCACAGCATTAAATCAAAACAGACCTAGGACCAGAATCTAAATATCTTGCCTGCTGACCCGCTGCCCATTCCCCTGGCCCAGGCTGTCCTGAGACCGTATATGGGTAGGACTGGGCTGGGTTTTTTGCTTGGATTCAGGCCTAATCTGTAAACAGAACTTTTGAGTTGAAGTGGTCTGCTTTTTGTGACAGTCACCATTTCGGAGTCTCTCAAAAGTTCTCTTCACAGAGAGCTGTCTTCACCATCCCTAGGAGGAATGTAGAGACTACTTGGGCTCTCCGACTGCATTGCAGGATGAGAATGTCAATTTTTGGCCTGGGTCCTTTGCAGTAATTTTTGCTGTCAGATCCACAGGTGGGCTTCTAGCTGCTTCTTGACTGAAATCAGGGAGTAAATTTATTTGCAATATGATAGTACCCTACCTTTGTTTCTGCTGTGATTTAATAGATTGGTTATGAAATTGAATAAAAATCAGACATTTCATCATTGATGTCTTTCCAGAACATCACCATTGGCCCCACTCATGATAATAGGGGCTGATTTTGCACTAGCAAGCAGAACTGAGTCAAGAGACTGACTTTGTTTTTATGTCTTCTGTCCCTTTCTAGACTAAATGAAGAGCAAGTCTGGAAGTCATTCACTTTGTCATCTGTTGGCTCTACCTTTGACGCAAGTGCCAGCCTCTTCATCTCTCGCCTGGATTCCTATAATACCTTCTCAGCTTCTGCTGTCATTTCCCCTCCACACACAGCCAGCATGAGTGACTGCAAAATCAAAGTCCTGAGCTGGTCTCCCAACTCACTCAAAGGCCCTGCAGGACAGTGTCCCTCTGTGATGACATAGCCATGCTGGCCTCTTGGCTGTTCCTCAGATATCCCATGCTGCTGCCACCTTGAGCACTTGCTGGTTTATCTGCCTGATTCAATGCTCTTCTCCCGACATTTATCCACATGGCCCCATCTGCAAAGTTCTCAAGTTTCTGCTCAGAGTCACCTCATCAGGTTGGTGACAACCTTATTTAAAATAGCTCTTCTTCTCCATATCTCCTTGCCTGACTTCATTTTTATCATGGCAATCGTATTGATTTGTTTTGTTGTTTATTGTGTGTCTCCCTATTCTAGAATGTAAGCTCCTCGAGGACAGGGACTTGTCTGCTTGACTTGTTTCTATCAGGGTGTCAGGACAGGGCATGTGGTAGGTGCTTAATAAATATGTGTGGGTGAATGGACGATGATTCATGGACAATATCCAGAGGGTAGTGGTGATTGCCAGTCATGGGCATACGGCATTTTGTTTTACAATATTTTTATACATATGGGATGTTATTATTATTATTTTTAAGACAGAGTCTCGCTCTGTCACCCAGGCCAGAGTGCAGTGGCATGATCTTGGCTGACTGCAGCTTTGACTTTCCAGTCTCACACAATCCTCCCACCTCAGCCTCCCAAGTAGCTGGGACTACATGCATGCACCACCATGCCTGGCTAATTTTTAAAATTTTTGGTAGGGCTAGAGCTTCGCTAGGTTTCCCAGGCAGGTCTCAAACTCCTAGGCTCAAGTGACCCTCCTACCTAAGCCTCCCAAAGTGCTGGGATTACAGGCATGAGCCACCAGGCTCTGCCAATACTATTATTTTTGAATTGGCTTTTTGTTGCTTCATGATACGTTTTAGAGATCTTTTATGTTAGTTAAATGGAAAACTGTCTTGTTCTTTTTGACTGCTACATACCATTCCTCAGTATGGGTGTACCGTGATGTAACCATTCCCTCCTTAGTAGTCCTTGTTTGCAATTTTTCTATTTTATTTTATTGCAAATAGAGCTTTGAGAAACACCTTTGCACATGTGGTTTTGGGAACATGCTTTATCATTTCTTTCAGGTTGAACACCTTCAAGTGAAATTTCCAGGTGTAAGGCAGAGCTGCCCAATAGCTTTCTGCAATGATGAAAGTGTTCTGTTCTGCACTGCTCAATGTGGTAGCTACTAGCCACATATGACTTTTGAGTATTTGAAATGTAGCTAGTGCAACTGAAGAACTGAAATTTAAATTTTGTTTTAATTCTAATTAATTTATATTTAAATAGCCACACATGGCTACCAGCTACT
This sequence comes from Pongo abelii, assembly GCF_028885655.2. Taxonomy (NCBI): domain Eukaryota; kingdom Metazoa; phylum Chordata; class Mammalia; order Primates; family Hominidae; genus Pongo; species Pongo abelii. The sequence goes on along the minus strand of NC_071985.2, from coordinate 26,385,680 downwards.
ACGTTGAACGGCACAGGTCTAAATGAATATATTTTAAATTTTAATAAACACAGCTAAAATATGGCTGGGTGTGGTGGCTCATGCCTGTAATCCCAGCACTTTGGGAGGCTGAGATGGGAGGATCACTTGAGGCCAGGAGTTTGAGACCAGCCTGGTCAATATAGTGAGACCCCATCTCTACAAAGAAATTTAAAAATCAGCCAAGTGGGTGGTGCTTCTCTATGGCCTCGGCTATCTGAAAGACCAAGGTAGGAGGATCACTTGAGCCCAGGAGTTTGGGGTTGCAGTAAGCCATGATTGTGCCACTGCACACCAGCCTGGGCAACAGAGCAAGACCTTGTCCACTAAAAAAAAATACAACTAAAATCTACTCCAAAAGGTCTGGATTAGCATGCATTCTCACAAACAGTACCTGTTTTGCCACATTCTCACCAACACCTTCTGATTTTTGCCAACAGATTTATAATAATAATTGTTCTTTTTTTTGTGTATTAGAAAAGTTGAGCACATTTTCATGTATTCATTAGCCATTTGTTTTTCCTCTTCTGTGACTTGCTTATCATATCCTTTTTTTTGAGACAGATTCTCTCTCTGTTGCCAGGCTGGAGTGCAGTGGTGCTATCTCAGCTCACTGCAACCTTCACCTCCCGGGTTCAAGTGATTCTCCTGCCTCAGCCTCCTGAGTAGCTAGGACTACAGGCGCATGCCACCACACCCAGATAATTTTTGTATTTTTAGTAGAGACAGGTTTCACCACGTTGGCCAAGATGGTCTCAATCTCTTGACCTCGTGATCCGCCCACCTCAGCCTCCCAAAGTGCTGGGATTACAGGCATGAGCCACTGCCCCCAGCCACATCCTTTTTTTTTTTTTTTTTTTTGAGATGGAGTTTCACTCTTGTTGCCCAGGCTGGAGTGCAATGGCATGATCTCGGCTCACCGCAACCTCCGCCTCCCAGGTTCAAGTGATTTTCCTGCTTCAGCCTCCTGAGTAGCCGGGATTACAGGCATGTGCCACCACGTCTGGCTAATTTTGTATTTTCAGTAGAGACGGGGTTTCTCCATGTTGGTCAGGCTGTTCTGGAACTCCTGACCTCAGGTGATCCACCCTCCTTGGACCCCCAAAGCACATCCATTGTTTTTTATTCCGTGGGATTAGCTTTCTCTTGTTGATTTCTTTTTTTCTTTTTCTTCTTTTTTTTTTTTTTTTGAGACAGTCTTGCTCTGTCATCCAGGCTGGAGTGCAGTGGTGCGATCTCAGCTCACTGCAACCTCTGCCTCCCAGGTTCAAGCAATTCTCCTGTCTCAGCCTCCCCCAAGTAGCTGAGATTACAGGTGCACACCATCACTCCTGGCTAATTTTTGTATTTTTAGTAGAGATGGGGTTTCACCATGTTGGCCAGGCTGGTCTCAAACTCCTGACCTCAAGCAATCTGCCTGCCTTGACCTCCCAAAGTGCTGGGATTACAGGCGTGAGCCACTGCACCTGGCCTCTTGCTGATTTCTTGGAGTGCTTTCCATCTTGTGGGTATGTATGCGATCTTGCTATACATGATGCAGACATGTCCTCCATCTGTCACAGAAGCCGGCACACCCCCCGTGCCCCATTCACCACAGAGGCCAGGCAGTGGGCACTATTGATTTGGAAGCAAACCAGAGAGCCTCCCTCAGCTTGTCTCTCATAAGAACCATGGTGGCCTCTTTGGCAGAGTCTTTGCTAACCTGTCCTCTCATTGTTCCAGAGCTTTGCAGTCAGGTCTGAGCCTTTGAATGACTCAGTTAGCTTAGATTCAAGTGGAGCCCCTGTTCCTAATGAATGCATGAGGACAAGCACTGTATCATGAATGCTATCCCAAAGTGGTGTGTGCTATTTTGGTGGGCAACTCTACCAGGACTAGAATGCTTAAGCAAAGATCACTGGGTGATGCCTCTCAGCCCAGGGCCCAGGAGATTCTTGCTGGGTGGGATGGCTTAGGCGGCCTCAGAAGACCTTTCTAATTCCAACACCAAATCCACATCCTTCCTTGCTTTGTCTCAGAAGAGTGCTGGGGTGACTGGTAAACTTGGATTTGTCTCCAGATAAGAACAGCATGACCTTGGAAAGTTCTCTGAGTCTGATTTTCCTTATCGGTAATATGGGCTTACAAATATATGCATGATCATCCTCCTAGGGTTGTTGTTGTGAGGTGTGTATGATACTGGAAAGGCCCTAGCAAACCTCAGGGTGCTGTCCTGAGATCTAAGGGCCATCTGTCCTTAGGCCTGGTTCATATGCCAGGAATCTGCCTCCACGTAGAGTTAGAACAACTGAAGGCTCACCTTGCAGTTGGGCCATTTTCTTCTTATTTTCACAATGGGTTTCCAAGAACTAACGTGCTCCCCCTTTTTATTGCTCCCCAGTTGCTCACTAGAGACAGCTGATTCCCCTTTTACAAAGTGGGGACCAACTGAGTGTGTGGCCTGGAGCCTCTCCCATCCCCACTCCTGCCATTTCCAGGTACATAGGTTTCTTCCATGAAGGTAAATGACGATTCTGTAACTTTCAATTGGATCATAAATGAGCCATCCCTTGGCAGTTTAGGGGCCTGGAGACAAGGTGAGGCTCTCCTTGTCATGCTATTTTAATGCTGTATCTAGACATTTCTCAGAGCAGGGGAATGACTGTTTTCATAAATTCTCAGACTCTCCCCTCAAAAGACACATTCGCTTTAACTTTCCCTCTTACTTCCCCAGATAGCTTGGTTCTTTACCCCTTTGCTCAGAGTTGGATATAAGATTCCTTTGTCGGGTAAGCCCTGATTTTAATGTCACATATATTTGCTTTAAAAAGCCAAGGTCTGCCACTTACCAGTGGGAGGACCCGCGCAAATTGCTTAACCTCTTTGACCCTTAATTTTCTCATCTTTGAAATGGAGCTATTGAGTCTCACGAACTATGATTGTCCATAGAAGTAAATGTGATCATTAATGCAAACACCCAGCAAAGTGCCTGGCACTTGGGGAGTTGTCATCTCTTTCTCGTTAATGTAATTATTATTGCACAACAAAGGTTTATTGAGTGGTTGATGTGAAGATGAATAAAACATGTTCTCTGCTGTTCAGAGGCTCATGATCTAGTTGGAGAAGAAACACCAGCATTGACAATTTGAATACGAACACAAGAGAAACAGGTTCCTTCTGGTTTTCCAGGCAGCAGAGCAGCTGTGGAAAAAGGTCCTCATCCAGGCTGCTGCTGTGTCTTGTGTCATAACAGGCCCAGCTGCAGGGCAACTTCTGGCAGGGGCAGTATAACAGTAGGACCAGGTTCAGTGCCCATCCTGCTCATCTGCCCATAAAGTACCGATAAAGGGCCTGGAGGTCCCCCTAGACTCCCAGTCCCTCTCCGGATGTGCCTCCAGCTCATCATCCAGAGCTGACCGGCTGGGTTGAGACTCTACGCTGGATTGGGTGTTTTACCCCTTGGCTAGACCCTTCAAAGCTGAAACTAAAACTCTGGTTGGTTCTCAGGTCCTCCACCGTAAGCCTCTGCCCCAGTTCCCTGAGTCATCACCAAAGGTTAGCCTGGCCCCACCTAAACCTTGGTTCAGGCAGGAACAGCAGCCCTGCTTGCCTGGGAAGGGAGTCTACAGAGGAATGGCCCAATGCTGGGGCACAGCGCTGCACTCATGGTGCACAGAAGGATCTCCCAGGTTTCCATGCCATCTCCTAGGAGGCATAAGAGATCTGGGCAGGTTGTAGATGGATGAATTCCTTAGCTTTATCCTTGTCATGCAGACATGGGTTGTTCAGTCTTGCCACTATGCAACATACCATTATGAAAATAAGTGGGCCAGGAACAGTGGCTCATGCCTAAAATTCCAGCACTTTGGGAGGCCAAGGCAATTGCTTGTGCCCAGAAATTTGAGACCAGCCTGGGCAATGTGGCAAAATTCCAGACCTACAAAAAATACAAAAATTAGCTGGGCAAGGTGGTGTGTGCCTGTAGTCCCAGCTACTTGGGAGGCTGAGGTGGGAGGATTGCTTGAGCTGGGGAGGTTGAGGCTTCTGTGAGCTGTGATTGCACCACTGCACTCCCAGCCTGGGTGACAGAGAAATACCTTGTCCCTGTTTTTTTAAAAAAGAAAAAGAGAAAAAAGAAAATACGCAGCATTTTCAAGTGACCAGATGGCTCCAGGATTCAGTCTCGCCTCCTCTCTGGCATCATTTACCTCTTGAGAGAGGAGAATCTGCGATGTGGGCTTAAGTTGGACCTGGGCTGAGAGGAGAAGCAGTGGGAGGGTGGAGCTCCAAGGAGATGGGGAAGGCCTTAGAAGAAGCACTGATTTTGTATAAGAAATGGAATTTCCGTAAAAGGGTGATTTTAAAAAATCACTTAAACCTAGAGTCTGGCTAAAGTCCACGCACTGGCTAAGATCAACATTAGCCCATTAATGAGTAGACTTGGAGAAACAGACAGAACATTATGATGCTCTTGAGACTGAATTAGCATCACTGGATCTCGGCACATTGTATATGGATGACCCATCTCTAAGCATGGCTGCATGGAAACTCCATACCTTCTCCTGTACCTCTTCATAGTTGTTTTTTTTTTTTTTTTTGGCTCAGTATTTGTCTGATGGTTTATTTTTAAGAAAAAGTTAATTATTGTAAAACTCTCTTTCTAATGAGCTAATAGAGAAGTAGAAGTAATTGAATTAAAACACTTTTATTGAGTACAAAAACAGTGAGGCTGATTAATTTAATTGTCTTGGACTCACTGTTTTCAAGTCATTGAAAGCATGTTCTCCTTTTAATTAACCTTCTGGGTTTTTTTTTTTAAAAGCTCTAAATCAGGCATTTATCAGTGCTTTGCTCATGAACAAACATCTATTGAGTGCCTTCAGGGTTGAGGCCAGGGCCAAGCAGGTCCAATCCATCAGCGTGTGAAGGCTCTGAGGTCTGACCATGCATATTAATGAGCATGACCCATAGTGATCTGTGTGTTTCCTCAAAGTCATGAGACTACTGTGATCAGTTTGTGGAGGTACAAAGTGAAGAGGAGGGATGAACTCAGGAAAGGTCCACAGGGGCCTCTTCTCAATGAATTTGATAATCCCACTTTGTACCTCTCAGCCTCATATACCAAGAAACTTGCTGTTAGCACAACAAGAATATCTCTGTCTCTTGAGGCAGACTCACATTAACCAGGCTCACAGAAGTTGATATATAGACCAGAATGAAACCCTTAAGGATTGAGGAGTCTGAAGAGTTCTCTCTCTATAGTCATGTCAGAGGTGTTTGAACAAGAGCAACTCCATCTTGAATAGGGGCTGGGTAAAATAAGGCTAAGACCTGCTGTGCAGCATTCCTAGCCAGTTAGGCCTTCTAAGTCACAGGATGAGACAAGAGGTTGGCACAAGATACAGATCATAAAGACCTTGCTGATAAAACAGGCTGCAGTAAAAAAGCAGCTAAATCCCACCAAAACCAAGATGGCAACAACAGTGACCTCTGGCCTTCCTCTCTGCTACAGTCCCACCAGCGCCATGACAGTTTACAAATGCCATGGCAATGTCAGGAAGTTACCCTATATGATCTAAAAGGGGGAAGCATGAATATTCCACCCCTTGTTTAGCATATAATCAAGAAATAACCATAAAAATGGGCAACCAGAAGTTCTTGGGTCTGCTCTGTCTATGGAGTAGCCATTCTATATTCCTTTACTTTTCTAATAAATTTGCTTTCACTTTATGGACTTGCCCTTAATTCTTTCTTGTGTCAGAACCAAGAACCCTCTCTTAGGGTCTGGATCGGGATCCCTTTCCAGTAACAGTCAGGCTGCTTAGGAAGCTGAGTGATCACTAGAAGACAGTCATTAAGCCTGGAAGCAGAGCCAGAGGGTGAACATGTGATGGTTTAATGGCATCAAGCCAGAGCTGAAAGAGGGAAAAAGCTTTGATTATAAATAATGCTCAGCAGGTCTCCAAAAAGATAAAGCCATTTGATTTATTTATTCTTCATTTCCATGGCTTTGTATATATATAGGTGCTCAGTGAATGTTTGTTAAATCAATGAATATGTGCCAAGAAGGTGATCAGACCATAAGGGCTAAGAAGGGAAAAACCAGGCAGTCTGGGAGTTGTTAAAGTATGGAAGACTGGTTACCCCATACCCTCGTATGATACCAGTGGTCATTGGTTTGAAATGAGGTGGTGTGACTGAAGGAAGAGGATATCAGCTCAGTTCCGAGTGACAAACATTGAATCAGCAGACACTTACTGAGAACCAGGCAGTGGGAGCATTGAGGGGACAAAATCTTTTTTCACGGTGACCCATAGTCTCACGAGGTATTGTTCTACCTTCATCGAGAAAAATCTCCCACATCTGCTGATGGCAGACCACATGGCACTCAACACACCAGAAACCAAGACTGCTTGGTTTGCCAACCCTGGGCCGCCCAGACTTCATTCAGCAGAAGTCTAGCTTTTATGTGTGCAGTTTGATATAGGAACTTTCTGACTGGCAAAGATGAATGTGTCTGTCTTGATTATTAAAATATTTTCTTTTCAAGTAACTGGGCACTCTGAGATTGAGACTTAATATTTCTGTATGCTTGAAAGCAGAAAGAAAAGAGTTATTCTAAAAGTAATCCAGGCCAGGCGCAGTGGCTCATGCCTGTAATCCCAGCACTTTGGGAAGCCAAAGCAGGCAGATTATTTGAGGTCAAGAGTCCGAGACCAGCCTGGCCAACATGGTGAAACTCCATCTCTACAAAAAATACAAAAATTAGCTGTGGTGGCACGTGCCGGTAATCCCAGCTACTCCGGAGGCTGAGGCAGGAGAATCGCTTGAACCTGGGAGGTAGAGCTTGCAGTGAGCCAAGATGGCACCACTGCACTTCAGCCTGGGCCACAGAGTGAGACTATATCTCAAAAAAAAAAAAAAGAGTAATCCAAATAAATGTTCTTCATTTGGTTCTGAAAGTAGAAGCAGGCAGCAGCTTTGGGGCTAATTCATTCCTTGCTCAGCCAGGGGGATAACTTTGTGAGTCCTTTTGTCACACCAGTATGCATCGGGTACCTGTTCATTCTTGGGACAAACACTGGTGAAACAGACAAAGACAAAATACAAAAATTAGCCTGTAGTCCCAGCTTCTTGGGAGGCTGAAGTAGACAGACAAGCCTAGGTCATTCTTTAATGACTTAGTTTAATAGTGTAAAAGGCTGTACATTCCAACTGACAGATTTTTACAATAAAGAAATTGGCCAAAAATTGGCTTTTGGATGCCTCTGGAATAGAAGAGAGAAAATTGGAGAAGGGGTTCCTTTGAGGATAGTATTGCCAGGATTGGTGGTTTATTTCCCCAAAACAAGGGCATGCCACTGAGTGACTTGTTCACAAGTCTCCTTGCTTGGAATTATACACTCAGAAATTGCTTTGGAGCTCACTTTAGGTGCAGCAAACTTGTTATCTGGGAGAGCTGCTGCAGCTCTGTGTCAGGCCTGACAGTCACCTTCATCTGGTGCATTGAAAGTTATTGTCCCCTAAGCAAGATCATCTGAGATCCGAAATCCCCTCTATGAGTTGTGTTTTCCCAGTGACCTACTGTATTAGTTAAGGTAATGCTAGCTGCTATAACAGACACACCCGGAATTCCCAGGGCCTTAGCACAATGAAAATGTATTCCTTGTGTACTTCACAGTCCCATGAGGATGTCCATGAGGTCAGTCAGCCTTCCAGATGGTCATTCAGGGATCCAGGTTCCTTCCACCGTGAGGCTCTGCCTTCTGTAAGTCCTTGGTGTTCTCTGCATTCTGCCAGTGGGTAGAGGGAGGCACCACAGGGAAGAGACATCTCCATGTTACCTTTGGGCTGAGGGTGCCAGCTGTTACTTCCACGCATTTGCCACAGCTGAGAACCCTTGCATGGCCCTACTGAGGTGCAAGGGAACCTGGGAAATGCAGTTCCTGTGAGTGCCCTGGCAACACCTCTACATGATGGGAAAGAAACAGAAATACTTGCCACACCTAGAAACACCTGGCATGGGGTAGAAAAATAGGAAAGGTTCTCAATAAAACAGGGAAGGGGGCCATCACAGGAGGTTGTGTTGAGAAAAGACAATTCTTCTAGGAATTATCATTCTGGAGCTGTCCAGGTTTAGTCTAACTGAAGCAACACCTCTGAGACCCTGAGCAAAGGGATAGATACATGGGCCTCGAGCTGGTTTGATTCACTCTTCAACCCACTCCTGTAATCTCAAGTGAGGGACAGTCCTCAGGGGAGTGATGGTGTCTCCATTAAGGGGAAAGCCCTGTCTTTCTCATCTTGCCCCAACCATCCATAAGGCAGGAGAAATGTCCTCATCCTATTTCCCGAGAAACCCTGCAGGTCTGGTGAGTGCACTGTTGCATTCATTTAGACAACAGATGTTTCTCTAACATCTACCATGTCCTAGGTACTATCACACAAAGGAGAGGTGCTTTTTTTGGCCCCCTGAGTTCTGGTCCTGGGCTGCTTACTAGGGCATTTGGCAACTCACTCCATCTCTCCAGCCCTCCCTTTCCCCACCTGTAAAGTAAAGTTCTTTAAATTCTCTCTAACTCAGTGGTTTTTAACCAGGGGCAGTTTTAGTCCCCTAGAAAACATTTAGTGATATCTGGAGACATATTTTGGTTGTCACAACTGAGGGGAAGAGGGTGCTTCTGGCATCTAGTAGGTAGAGGCTAGATACGCTGTTAAACATGCTGCAATGCTTAGGATGCCCTCAACGTCAAAGAATTATCCAGCCCCAATGTCAATAGTGCTGAAGGTGAAAAACCTTATTCTTACCTCTAAAATTCTATGATTCTTACCAAGCAGAGAAGAAGTCAGTCTGAATCTGGGATGCTGGAAATACTTGATTTCTATAAACTTGGTTAGTGATGCTTCTCCTAACACAAAGATTCTGCCATTAGACTTCCCTGAGGTTGTTGTAGGGACCTGTCATTGGTAAATGTGTGTCACCCACACAGCAGCCATCTTAGAGGAGTGACCATAAATTCTTCTAATTGTCTAGCTTAAGTCCCTCTTGATTCAATTCATCCTGCCTTGACATGGTTTACGGAACTAAAGCAAGCATGTGAAGATGGTGTGCTTGGGGTTTTGGTCAGTAGGAGCTAGACTTTTACCCCTTAAGTCTTGGTACAGGGGGTGCTTTGCATAGATCCATTCCCATTCATTTCCTTTGTGCCCTGTGTCTGAGGACATACAGCTGTGAGATGGAGACATAGGAGTGCTCTATGTCCACCAATGTCTTCATCCATCCATCCGTTCACTCAACATTTATTGAGCACCCACTGTGAGCTTAATCCATAGTCCAGGTGCTCTGTTCCTTGTGCTGTCCACACAGCAGCGAGTTAGACAAACATCCCAGGGCCAATGGAAACCACACACTAGTTGGGGAGTGGGTAATAAATAAGTAATCATGGTACAATTTACTTCTACAGTCAAGAGCCCTCTCTCTATGGAAGGTTGTTTATTTATTTATTATTTTTTTGAGACAGAATCTTGTTCTGTTGCCCAGGCTGGAGTGCAGTGGCACCATCTCAGCTCACTGCAAACTCTGCCTCCCGGGTTCAAGTGATTCTTCTGCCTTAGTCTCCAGAGTAGCTGGGATGACAGGCATCTGCCACCGTGTCTGGCTAATTTTTGTATTCTTAGTAGAGACAGGGTTTCACCATGTTGGCCAGGCTGGTCTCGAACTCCTGACCTCAAGTGATCCACCTGCCTCAGCCTCCCAAAGTGTCAGGATTACAGGCATGAGCCACCACTCCTGGCCAAGAAGACAGTTTATTTTGCCCTAATATTGGCTAAGGGAATCTTCCCAGATATTCTAGTCGAGGAGATTACAGACCTTACACTTTTGCTGCAGAAAATCACAAAGTTTTTAGACTCTCCCTGGAAAACTTAGGGCTGCAGCCTTGCTCCTCCCGCCTGTCCCCTTTCTGCAGCCCGCCTGCTGCCCAAGGGTACTGTGCATTCCGTCCTGGGGATACAGAGGAAAAGGGGCTTTGTGGGGAGAGGAGGCAGGGATAAAGGAAAGTGCTAAGGCCCAGCCAATTCCTCCCAGGCCTGTAAAATTCCAGGGCTGCGTCCAAGTTCCCAAAATAGAAGTGAAGGGAGAGCAAACTTCCTGGCTGGGGTGGAGCCCCTGATGTGTTGAATGAAGCTGTTGGTTTGCAGGGTCTGGGAGGGTGTGTGCGGGAGATGTGGGGAGGGAAAGGGGGGGGTGGTGGTGGTGGTGGTGGTGGGGAGGGGCCTGAGTGACCAGAGGTGACCAAGATCCTGGGGAACAGACAGCACCTGGAGTGGTGACCACAGCTGCAGGAGCGGCAAGACTCCCAACACCCCGTGCTTGGTGGTCACTTCTTTCTTTAGAAAGAGATATTTTGCTTTCTGTGGGCTTGAGAAGGCAGCAAATGACTGCCCAGTCATGGGCTGTGCAGGGCCATTGTGACATGTTTGTCCTGTGGGGGCAGCGAGTATTTGTGGATGTGGGTGGGGGTGTGGATGCTTCGTGTCCACTGGCAGCCTGCAAATGAGGAGCATGCGCCTGAGTGAATGTCTGCTCTAAACTCAACTGCTTGTTTATTCAATGTCCTTAAAAAGGCTCTTGGTTCATCAGCAGTGTGTTAAAAATTTATAGTTCAACAATGAGCTTTTTGTTTAGATATCTTGTTTCACAGTTTATTAGGTTCAGTAAACACATTTTTTTTAACTGTCTTAATTGTCTCATGAAGATATCTGACACAGTTAAATAAAAACAAGTGTTAGATTAACTTGTTTAATCTAACTTGTTGGCCATGTAACTGCCCAACAGGTTCATCTTATCCGTTGCCTAAACAGAGCCGATTAATCAAGACAGGGGAATGGCAATAGAGAAAGAGTAATTTATGCAGAGCCGGCTGTGCAGGAGAACGGAGTTTTATTATTACTCAAATCAGTTTCCCCAAAAACTCGGAGATCAGAGTTTTTAAGGATAATTTGGTGAGTGGGGGGCTAGTGAATTGGGAGTATTGATTGGTTGGCTCCGCAATGAAATGACAGAGCGTCAAAGCTGTTCTCTTCTGCTGAGTCAGTTCCTGGGTGGGGGCCACAGAACTGGTTGGCAGGTCCAGGTGGGGCCATCCAATTGTTAGAAATGTACCTGAAAACTCATCTCAAAAGGCCAATCTTAGATTCACAATAGTGATGTTACCTCCAAAAGTAATTGGAGAAGTTGCAAATCTTATGACCTCTGGAATAATGGCTGGTAATATTTAGAATTCCAGCCCTCCTCTTCCTGACTTGGTGGCTGGTGGCCTTTCATTTGCTTTATAAGAACAGTTTAGCCTTTTAGGAAGGGCTATTATTTAAACTATAAACTAAATTCCTTCCCAAAGCTGGTTCGGACTATGTCCAGGAATGAACAAGGACCGTTTAGAGGCTGGAAGCAAGATGGTGTCAGTTAGGTCTGATATCTTTCCCTGTCATAATTTTCTCAGTTGTGATTTTTGCAAAGGCGGTTTCAGCCAAGGCAGCCCTGCAGAATGAATGGACAGGAGACATTCGCCTGAATTAGCCAGGCATTGACAAGCTCTCTAGGTTCACTCTTGGATTTGCAAGTCACTTGCTGTGTGAATTTGGGGCAGGCAGTCTCTTCCTCCCAGTGTGCCTCAGTTTCCTTCTTTATTGGTTCATTCTATAAACATGATTTCAGTTGAAACATGCTGAAAGAATTGCAAAAAAAAAAAAAAACAAACAGACTGTATGGGCACAATCCTAACACCCAGGGGGTGCCTTCTGGTACTTAACTAGCAGTCTCTCGGGGGTGCTGTTAGCTGAAATGCGAGTGAAATGACCGCTCTCCACAGATGAGGAATAGCTGATAGATTGTTCCTCCCAGCCAGCCCTGTATTCCCTGGAGCCATTCACATTCTCTTTTCCTCCTTCCTTTGGAATATACAGACATATGCCTAGCATGCTGCCTGGTATGGAGCCAGCTCTCAGCCAACACATCCGAGTGAAGCTGCACTGGGCACACACCTGCGTGGGGCGGTGTGAGGCTGGCACTGCAGGCCACCCCAGGCAGACGCCTTCCTGCTGGCACTGACTGAAGGCCTGAGGGATTCTCTGGGCAAAGCCAGGGAATCAAATGGCCCCTGTATGAGATGTTTTCTCCCATTGGAAACTAAGTCATTTTGTCGCTTGTCCCAACCTTCCTCTTCTCAATCTTGAATACAGCTTGTGCCTTTGGCTTATGTATTTCTTTGCATTGGCTCGGCACGGCTCATAAATGTACAAGGGTAGGGTCAAATGTGTCAGACATGCTGCTAGTTTCTCATCCCACAAAACTCCAGTATGAGCTGGGTATGACCTCCCTCTTGGTATCAAGGAGGCTGAAACAGAGAAGTCGAGCAGCTAGTTCAAAGTCAAACAGCTGTCAGGAGCTGGGGCTGCGATTTGAACCTGGGCAGAGAGCAGAGCCCACACTCATTCTATTTCTGCTCCTTTCTCCTTCTGCCTGAAGTCACGTTCCCCTGATTCTGAAGGTTACCGCAGGCGTTCGTGTCCTGGAGAGTCTTTAAGGGTCTCCCCATCCCTAGTCAAGCCTTCCAAATTCCACAGCTCCTCCTCAGACCACAGCAGCCCACCATCAGGCTGTGTGCCCTGGTGTGCCTGGCAGGCCCTATGCAAACATAACCATTTTTGATACTAGTGATGTTAACATATCATAGGTTTATGTAATTATTATTGTTACTTTGGTCTTGATTTCCTCTTGCCAGACATGATGTCTAAACAGGAAAGACCAGCTTTCCTGTTAGGAGATCAGCGACTTCCAGAAGGAGTCAGCTTAGGGAGCTCCTCCCCACGCCCCCTCCCCTTCTTGTGTTTTCAAAGATTCCTTTTCAGTCTTGAAGATGAGTGGGAAATACCAATAATAGCCCCTGGGAAAGGAAGGAACCCCACAGCGGGCCAGTTCAGGGGATGCCTCTGCAGCAAGTGATGGGCTCTGCTCCAGGAACCCCTCCCTTCCATCCTTCTGTGCGGGCCACTCCATGTCCACAGGGAGAGAGGTGGCCCACCCAACCCTGAGGGTGCAACCCGAGGGCAGATGGGGATGAGTGTCGTGGCGCCCCTTGTGGCCATCTATCAGTACCTGTGCCTCGCACAGGGTCTGTGGCTGAAGTTGTGAATGGTGGGGCTGGGTGTGGCGAGGCCTCAGGCCTGGAGTCTAACTTCTGGGTTCTAGGCAAGGTTAAGGTCCTTCCCCATCACTCCATGCTATGAAGCTCTAATTCTTTCATTTAACTTCTCACTCATTGAACAACTATTATATAAAAGGCATTGCCTACAGTAGAGGCTCTGAGACACCAAAATGAATCCAGCTGTCCTCCTTGGAGGCTACAGAGGCAGACAGAGAGAGCCACACAGACACACAGCGAGGCCGGACACGAAGGCCAGGGAGCAGGGGAACAGAAGTGAGGCCAGCAGATCTCTGAGTCCAGGACCCTTGCCCTGACCATGAGGTGGAGGGTGCAGCAGGCCTCAGCCCCAGAGGGCCACCTCGCGTCCCCAAGAGGCAGGGGCCGGCTAGGGCTCCAGGGGACCCTTTTTCCGGGGCCATATATGAGGGTGGGTTCTACTAGGTCCTGTGAGCACCCTTGGGCTGCCTGCTCTGCCTTGCCAGGCTCTGCCTGCCTTCCTGGTGCCACATGAGGCTGGGTGTGGGGAGCAGGGGAAGGAGAGCCACGTTCCTCTCCTGTCCCAGAGACTCTTAGAGAGATGAGGTGATGTCTGTAGCTGCTCTGGGGAGGGGATTGGACATGCACAGCGAGGCACCCATCCGACTCTCACTCCATGCTGCATAGGGGCCCTGCACTCTGGGTTGCGATGCATTCCGTTACCCTCTTTTCTTCCTCCGGAAGCTCCCACAACATGCTAATCCTTCAGCGGAGTTGCAAGAGACAGAGAGGGAATGAAATCAATATTTATGAGGCCTTCAGGCCCAGCACAGTGGCTCACACCTGTAATTCCAGCACTTTGGGAGGCTGAGGGTGGATCGCCTGAGGTTGGGAGTTTGAGACCAGGCTGGCCAACACAGCGAAACCTCATCTCTATTAAAAATACAAAAATTATCTGGGCGTGGTGGCAGGCACCTGTAATCCCAGCTACTTGGGAGGCTGAGGCAGGAGAATTGCTAGAACCCGGGATGTGGAGGTTGCAGTGAGCCGAGATCATGCCACTGTGCTCCAGCCTGGGCAACAGAGCAAGACTGTCTCAAAAAAAAAAAAAAAAAAATTATGAGGCCCTCAGGAAACCTGGGGGTCCATCCATCATGGCCAATCTGTGACCTTGTTGGGATGTTTCTCCAGCTCTGGCTGCTGGCACGTTTATTCCTCCATCAGGGCTTGGGCCATTCCAGGCTGGAGAGAAGAGGCCAGAGGGAGGAGGGAGGCCCCCAGCCAGGTTCCGGCTTGGGCAGTGCAGCCGGCAGAGGGGCTTAGGAGCAGCAGGCAGTGGAGTCCTGAGCAGAAGCAGGAGGGGTGCAGGGCTGTGCTGGTGCCAGCCGTAGTACAACTGGGGCATGGATGATGAGTGAAGATGGTCAGGGAGAGGAGAGTTGAAGCTTCTACCGCACGTGCATGCTCACTGTTCAGGAGACTCATCAGTGCTGCTTTATAGTGTGGTCGCTGGCTTTTCCCAAGAGAAAGAGGAAACTGCCAGGACTGCTAAAGGCTGGGCCCAGGACTGCTGCTCCTTCTATGGCTCGAGGCACGGGGAAGGGGGACAGCCTCGCTTCTTGCTGGGGCTGATCACAGGGGAGGAGGGGTCCAAGGCCACCACCGGAGACTATGCATTCTATGTGAGGGCCACGGGCCCCCCGTGTCTGCCTTTCCACGTGGAGAGGGATACATAGCAGCTGTGAACCTCTCATCTGCTGCCCCAGGCTTTTGGATCCTGTCAATGCACAGACTCTGACAGACTCAAACATCGGCCCTCCAGCCTCGGCCATGTACTCTGGTGACTTCCCCGGAATGAGTGTGGCAGGTCGCCTTGATCCAAGTAGCTGCCAACTCACCTTTGCCCTCTTAAACAGCCCCTTTGTGGACAGTGGTCAGTGACAGAGACATGGGTGACCTGCTGAGTGGGAGGGGAAGACTCCTTTCTGGAGGTTCAGAGGTGGAATTCAGACCCGTGAGCCAAAGTCTCAGAAGGCAGACTTTACACCCACGCAGGAGTGAAGAAGAAACTCTTTCATACTGGAGTGGGCTGATTTCCAAAAGGGGGTGCCCTGTCCCTAGAAGTGTTCACACAGAGGCCGGATCATCCCTGCCTGGAGAATGAGAATGAATTCCTACACTCGCGGAGAGGCTGGACTCTTTAAACTCCCAAGATTCCTCATGCTTTTAATCATCCTTCATTCTAATTATCCAGACCCTATTTGGTGACAATTATTATTTGCAAGTCCCAGCAATCCTCATTTTTGGGGCCAATCCCCAGTTGCTTGTGTAAGTAAGCACTGTTGAGAAACAGGGTGCAACAGCTAGAATCCAGGAAGGCCCTACGTATCTAGGCACCATGTTAATGCCCAGCTAGTCAGTTGGTTCCAAGTGGCTTTGAGTATTTCTATTTTAATATAACTGCATGAAATTCGTGCACCCGGGAAAGAGCTCATGCGGGGTCACTGAGCACCTTCTTTTCTTGGCCCTGAGGCTGGGCTGGGGGTGGAAAGGACCCTCAGTTCAGAGCCCTCTGTGAGGCCCCCAGCATCTGCTGCATCGCAGATTAGACTGTCCCCAGCCACAGGACAGGGCTCGGGCCTCCCAGTTCTCCAAGGAGCGCATTCCCTGGGGTTGGCCCACAGGACCGGGCTTCTCTGTTCACATTTTCTATTGGATTCGAGTACTACCTTGGCTGTACTGAGAAGCAGTGGTGTGAGCAACCAGGTTTAAAGGCCACAGGCTCTGACCCCAATGCCCACCCTGTGCTGCTCGGGGGGAACTCTCTGGGGTCTCCTGCCCCTCAGGCTCCAATGCCGGCCCCAGCCTCACTCTGCCGGGGCCGTGGATCCTGCCCTCACAGCCCTGGGGGGGAAGGACCAGTGCCCAGGCAAAGCTCTATGCCTGGCTCACACAGGCCCACAGGAGAGGGAGGAAAAGTCTCCCTCGTGAGTAGCCAGGGTCAGAGTCCAATGAGGGTGCTAAACATGTAAAAGATGTAGCTTGAGCTCAATCCGCTTTAACCTTGTCTTTCTGTTACCTCATAAAGTAGCATGGAACTCTTGACAAAAGTAGCAAAGCTCTGAAGAGATGTGCGCTTACTGGCTGTCTAGCATATTCCAAAGTTCTCTCTGCCTCCAGGTGTGTTGCTGCTGCAGGGCTGCTGGTAAGCATGGGCCGGGCTGCATCTTGGGGCTCTTCCGGGGACCTGGGACTCTCCCCGGGAAGGGCGGCGGTGCAGCTGTTTCTAGATCAGCGAGGATTTCACCACGGGGTCCCATTTTGTGATCATGCTTCCAGGCTGACCTGTGGCACGTGTGTGCAGGGTGTGGTGCATGTGGATTGTGTGTGTGGTGGGTGTCCACTGTGCGGTGTGTGTACGCATAGTATGTGTGGTGTGTGTATACTGTGTGTTTGGGCATATGCATATTGTGTGTGGTGGGTATATATTGCGTGGTGTGTGGTATGTAGATATGTTGGGTGTGGCATGAGGTGTTGGTGTGTATGTGGGTGTGTTGTGTGTGGTGGGTAGACACTGTGCAGTGGGTGAGTGTGGTGTGAGGTGTGAGTGTATGTGGGGTGTGGTGATAGTGTGGTGGGTACGGTGTGCTGTGGAGGCATATGGGTATGGCATGGGTGTATGTGGGATGTGGTGTGCATGTGGTGGGTGTGTACTGTGTGGTGTGTGTGTGGAGTATATGTGGTGTGTATATATTGTGTGGTGTGTGGCATGCAGATGTGTAGGTGTGGCATGGGTAGTTATGTATGTGGGTTGTAGTGTGTGGTCTATGGTGTGTGTGGTGGTCTATGGTGTGTGTACACATTGAATGATGTGTGGTGTGTAGATGTGTGGGTGTGTATATGGGGTGTGCTGTGTGATGTGCGTGTGGTGTGTAGACGTATGTGTGGTGTGTGTGTGTTGTGATGTATGTGGTGTATATGTGGTGTCTGTAGTGGGTATACTCTGTGGTATTGGTGTGTAGACACATATGTGTGGTGTATGTGTGGGCTGTGTGTGTGTGGTGTGATGTATGTGGTGTGTATATGGTGTGTGTGGTGGCTATGCATTGTAATGTAGGTGGTGAGTAGATGTGTGGGTGGAGTGTGTGGGTATGTCGTATGCATGTGGGGTGTGTGTGCTGTGTGTAGTGAGTATATTGTGTGGTATGTGGTGTGTAGATGTGTGCATAGGTGTGTAGGTGTGTGGGTGTGGTGTGTGTGTAGGCAGTGTGTGTAGTGGTTATACTGTGTGTTATATGGTGTGTAGATGTGTGGTGTGTGTGGTTTGTGTGTATGTGGGGTGTGTGTAGTGTGTGTAGTTGGTATACTATATGGTATGTGGTGTGTAGACCTGTGTGTGGTGGGTGTGTGTGGTGTGTGTGTGGTGGGTATACAGTGTGGTATGTTTGCTGTATGTGGTGTGTGTGTTGTGTGTGTGTTGTATGGGGTGTGTGTGTTGGGTATACAGTGTGGTGTGTGTGCTGTGTGGGGTGTACATGGTGTGGCATGTGTGGTGTGTAGACATGTGTGTGCTGTGTGTGTGAGGGGTGTGGTGGGTAATAGTGTGGTGTGTGTGCTCTATGTGTGGTGTGTGTGGTGTGGCTTGTGTGCTGTGTGTGTGGTGTGTGTGCGCTGTGTGTGTGTGGTATGGCATGCGTACTGTGTGTGTGGTGTGTGTGCGCTGTGTGTGTGTGGTGTGGCATGCGTACTGTGTGTGTGTGGTGTGTGTGTGGTAGGTATAGAGTGTGTGCTGTGTGTGTGGTGTGTGTGCTCTGTGTGCGTGTACTGTGTGGGTGTGGCATGTGTGCTGTGTGTGTGGCATGTGTGCTGTGTGTGTGGTGTGTGCTGGGTGCATGTGTGGGGTGTGTGTGGTGGGTAAACAGTGTGGTGTGTGTGCTGTGTGTGTGTGGGGTGTATGTGTGGTGGGTATATAGTGTGGTGTGTGTGCTGTGTTGTGTGTGTTGTGTGTGCTGTGGCATGTATGTGATGTGTGTGTGTGGTGTGTGCGTGTGGTGTGTGTGTGTGGGGGCATACAATGTGGTATGTGCTGTGTGTGTGGTGTGTGTGCTGTGGCATGTGTGCTGTGGCGTGTGTGCTGTGGCATGTGTGGGGTGCGTGTGTGGTAGGTATACAGGTGTTTGTTTTCTGTGTGGTGGGTATACAGTGTGGTGTGTGTATGGTGTGTGTGTGTGCGTGTGTGTGGTGGGTATACAGTATGCTGCGTGTGTGTGGTGTGTGTGCTGTGGCGTGTGTGGGGTGTGTGGGGTGTGTGTGGGTCCCCTGAGTGGTGTGGGGGAACAGGGACGGACCGTAGGTGCAGGTGCTGGCGGTGGTTGTCACCAGCCAGATGGCTCTATCTATGAAGACTGTTTTTGTGATTTCTGTTGGCGTTTTGTTTGTTGTGTGTTTTGTCAGCTTGCGCCTCACAGGGGTTTCTCCCCTGAGGCCGGCGCCTCTGGGTGTGGTGTTGGCGCTGTGTCTAGGGTTTCTAGAAGGGGGAGGAATGAGGGAAAGAGGCCCCTCCGGGCACTGGGACAGGCTCAAGGGGAATAGCCCCGAGCTGGGTGTTGGCTGAGTGTGAATTCCAGCAGCCAGGCTCACAGACCCGTGTCACCTCTGACGTCAAGTGGCAGGGACACGCTAAAAGCCTTTGAGTCTATTGATTGAGAAGGCTCCGGAAGGTTTTGGAGCGCTGGAAGAAGGCCAGGCCTGGAATTTACGCGTCGGCCTCTTGGTGTCTCCTCCCGCTGAGGGGAGTAAATCCAGGCAGGTCTGGGGCTGCAGGGCGGGAACCTGGGGCGGAGGAGCCTCGAGGCTGTGGTCCTGCAGCGCCACCTGGGGGCGGCGAGAAGAGTAGCCGCAGGGGCTCGGGAGGACGCGCCCTCGGGTCAAGCCGCAACCAGCACCCCTAGGAGGCGGTGAGGGGTCATCTCTCCTGTGCCGGCCCCAAAGTAGACTGTCCAGTTCCCTGGGATATACTGCGAATCTGCTTCATGTTTCCATTCCTAGACAGGAAAAAAAAAGCCCGCCCTAAAAGCCTGAGCTTCCATTAGGATTACCTTGCCTGGGGTCCCAGAGTGACCATAAGACACCATTTCCCACCCTCCCTGCCCCATTGTTTTGTCAGAATACCACTTCCACTAAGAGTTACCATCGTTTAAGATTCTTAGAATATTCTACCTAAAAGGCCTTAATATTCTCATATTCATGTGTGGCCTTAGAATGAATATCCAGCCTGAAAAGAGATGGTGAAGTATGCCTGCCTCATAGGGAAACTGAGGCTCAGCAAGGCTCCGTGGAAGAAGGGAAGCCTTACCCTCTGAGTGCTCCATAATGGAGTCTATGGAATAAGCTGACAGCAGGCAGATTAGCGGGAGGAAGGGTGACCACATTTATTATGCACATGGATGCATCATGGGAAAGAAAAGTGAATATCCCCAAACCAATGAGAGACCTAGAAGCTTATGCGCCTGACTCACCGCGGAGGCGGGAGAGGGGATGGAAGTGCCATGGGGAGAATGAACGATTTGGGGAAAGATGAATGGGCCCTTGGGAGAATACGGGTAGCCTATGACAAAGTTGGCCTGGGCATGGCATCAACCTTCAGTCCCCTCTGCTGTGATGCAAGTCTCCCCTGGCTCATGAATTTCCTGGGGAGGGGATTCATGATAATTGAGGTCCCTTTGGAGGATCCGTCTTTAGGCAGACAAAGGCAGCTCAGAGCAAGCCTCCGCCTGCATCCCGTGCTGCCCAGTGCCTTCGGTTCAAGGTAGCTAGCATACCGTGTTTGGGTGGCACTTCCCGAACTCTTTCAGCCCAGTCCCTTGACTTTAAGCCCAGTGCTCTTTCCACTGCTGTCCATGGTGTGTGGCCCTCCCCCCGTGCAGAGTGTGTGACTGGGCACCCGCAGAGGGACACCAGGCCACAGGGAAAACAGAGAGAGGCAGACCCAGATAATGCCAAGATGTGCACAGAGCTGAGTGCTGTGGAGGGAGCTGCAGGCATGGGATGGAGGGTGTGACACCAAGTGGTACCACCCAGAGGACACATCTGCTGCGAAGATACGGAGACTGAAGTCTGGGTCCCAGAGAAATGACTCTTTCTAGCACCTGGAAAGGCTACCCTGCTGCCTGAAATCTCTGTGGAACAAAGAAGAAATGAATATTGCAATACATGTCACACGTAAATTCAGCATCTAGCCCTGTTTGCACTTGACCTGGCCTGGCCACCTTACCTTATGCTCCTCATCACAAACTCCTCTCCAGAGCCAGGCTGCTGGCCTCCCTGAATATCCTGCTTTCGTGCCTTTGCTTTTGCTGCTTCCCCTTCCCGGATCACCTGCCATGCCCCCCTCACACCTTAGCATGTGAGTCGAAGCTTCCTGCACACAACCAGGGGCTCCTGGAGGGGTGTGTTAGCTTCCTACAGCAGCTGTAACAAAGTCTCACAGACCGGGAGGCTTACACAGCAGAAACCTGAGGCCTCACAATTCTGGAGGCTGCAAGTCCGAGATCTAGATGTTGGCAGGTGGATTCGTTTTGTGGGCTGTGAGGGAAAATCTGTTGCAGGCCCCTCTGCTTGGCTGGTAGTCGACCATCTTCATGTATCTCCATGTGGCGTTCTGTGTGTGTGGCTGTCTCCACGTTTCTCTTTTTTATAAGGACACCGTTCATTTTGGATTAGTAATGGCCTCATTTTAACTTGATTACCTTTCTAAAGCCTTATCTTCAAATGAGGTCCTATTCTGAGGAACATGAGACTTCAGCAAATGACTTTTGTAGTGGACACAATTCCACCCACGATACCTGGTTCTGGCCTGGCCAGCCACTGCTGAACCGACTGAATGCTAAAGGGAATGGGATTCTGAAGTGAAAGATGGCTTGGAAGCTTGGAGAATGTGAGGAGGAGGTCTCGGGGGTATTGGGGGTGGATGAGCCCACTGCTGTGGGAGCAGAGAGGTCAGAGCCGTATAGTGGAAAGGGGTTTGGGGGAAGCTTTTGCTGTTTCGGTTGTGAGAAAAACTTTCTTCCATCTCCTTGGGAAAGCGTTAGCAAGGATTACATTACTAATCCTTAGACTGGAGTGAGATATGTGTTGGGTCAGGGGCAATGTGAGGACACCGGGCACTGTGGAAGGGCCCAGGGGGAGCCCCAGTGGATCTAAATCTTTCTTACCCTTCCAGGACTAACTCACGTCCTTCTTCCTGGCACATCTGAGCTTGCGTTATTCTGGCAGAAAACAAACTAAATTACAGTAAATATATCACACACATTATTTCCAGCGCCACTTCATTAGCCGGTGCTGTTTTGTAGGGCTAATTAACTGTGGCGCGTATGTTTGTCTTCTCCAGTTGACGCTGGTGCACGTGTATAGTCTGAGGTTTGTTTTTCCCCAGCCCCACCCCCATGGTGCCTAATACACCACCTCGTGCACAGCAGGCGCTTGGAGCACGCCTGTAAACTGAAGGCTGCTTGGGATGCCCATCATGTTCCCTTATGCCAGCCTTAGCACAGCGTCAGGGTCGCCCACACCCAAGGCTCCCCGTGTACCTGTGGAGGGGCTAGAATGGAAACAAAAGGCGTGCCCCATACATTGTACTTCCTCAGTTTTGGAGAGGCTCACCCTAAGGTCCTCTGCAGATATTCCCGTTCTCAACAATGCTGGCCACACCCTGGAAGCTTTGGAAGTTACTAGAAGGGCCCGAGTTTGACAAGGCCTTCTGCTGCTCTCTCTGATCTCAGGCCCTCAGGAAAGAAGGCGGAGGCATTTGGCACTGTAGTGGATGGAAACCAGGCTGCCCCGAGTGGCTGTTTTCTTTCGACGCTAAAGAAATGGAATTTGCCTGAGAGTCTCAGAGCATCTCTTCCCACTTAATAAATTCTGCTTGAAATGGATGATAATGGCTTCAGGGACAATGTGTTCAAGATGGATTGTAACGGGAGATTAGGGAACAACGGGTTCACAACCCCCAGACCTGATGCCGCAGGGTTTGAGTCAGGGCCGTCCTGGGAGGACAAGCAGCTGGTCTAGGTGGAGAGAGAATTTGGAAAGAATCCAGGGCTGGAGCAGGGCCACATCATGAACTGAGGATGCAGAGGAGATCTGAGGCCAGAAGATGTTTCAAAGGTAGGGAAGGGCAGTGGGGAGAGTGCTAGGGAGGGGCCCTCTTTGAGGCTGTTCCAGGAGATCAGCTCTTGCCAGGAGCTGGACTTTGAACTTGGGTCCTGTGATTACAAAATCCAGTGGGCCGGAAACCAATGATAACGATTATGGCCCCTTGCTACCTTGGGATTTGGTGCTGCTGAATGCTCTGGCCTCAGAGGACCCCGTGACTTTGGGGTGCTGTCAAAGAAAAAATTATTTGTGATACTTGTTACAGATGGTAAGGCAGATTCTATTCACTGGGGGAATCACAGTAGCTCTCGGGACCACTGCAATGGGGTCTTGCAGTGGGGAGAGAGACTGAACTCAACTGAGCCCAACAGGGACAAGTGAGGATTCATAGCCCAGGAGCAGAGCGGGTGTCTGCAGATGGAAAATTACTAAGAGGAGGCATTTTTGCTAGACTGACAACAGAATTCTTGCTGCAGGCAGGCCAGGCTGAGAAGATACCCAGGGTGGTTGGATTCCAAGGGTGGGGAATTGTTGCTAAACTGACAATAGGATTCTTGCTCAAACTGGATTCTACAAAGACAGAGCGTGAAGCCCAAAGTCATACCTAGTTGAGCAGAGGACTCAGAGGCGCCTAAAAGTTTGGTCAAACGCAAGAGTCTTTGTCAGTGCCCGTATTCAAACCAGGTCAGGGGGAGCCCTGCTGTTGGCTTGCTGGGAGAGAGAACCAGCCCCCGACACACTCACATCATTGGGAATGTGTAAATACTTATGCAATGTGGATTACTATGTGTTTTGCACATTACATATTCATGTGGCATATAATGGAAGCTCCCCCAAGAACAAGCAGAGAATGTATGGGAGCACAGGAGAGTGATTTAAATAGAGTAGCTGTCATCATTGTCACCATCACCATCACCCCCATTTTACAGATGAGGGAATTGAGGCCCGAAGAAGCTGGGGTTACCTGAAACACAAGAAATAAATGGCAAAGGCAGATCCTGTGGCTCAGGTGCCTCTACTACCGTTATTATTACATGCAGGAATTGCTTATTGAACACATACTCGTGCCAGGTCTCACCATAGCCCTGCAAAGAAGAACCTGAAACTGGAAGAAGTAACTCGCAATAGCAGTAATTTTCAGAGCTGGATGTTGAATTTGGGTCCTGTGATTCCAAATCCCATGCTCTGTTGACTTCCTGGCCCTTTGTCTCCTCAAGGTGTGTAGCTCACTCCAAATCCTATGCATATGGGGAAGTCTCCTCTAGCCCCACAGTTGGCATGGACCTAGCACATCCCTTATAGATAAGCCAGGTCAAGTCTAACTTCTTCTTGTGAGGTTGTTGGCATCACAGTTTGTCCTTGGGGATAGCTGAGCCTTTTTTTTAGAGCTGTCCTTTGACAGCCCTGCTCTGTCGCTCAGGCTGGAGTGCAGTGGTGCGATCTCGGCTCACTGCAACCTTTGCCTCCCAGGTTCAAGTGATTCTTGTGCCTCAGTCTCCTGAGTAGCTGGACCACAGGTACGTGCCACCACACTTGGCTAATTTTTTTTTTCTTTTTTTTTTTGAGATAGAGTCTCACTCTGTGGCCAGGTTGGAGTGCAGTGGTGTGATCTTGGCTCACTGTAACCTCTGCCTCCTGGGTTCAAGCAATTCTCCTGCCTCAGCCTCCTGAGTAGCTGGGACTACAGGCGCATGCCATCATGCCTGGCTAATTTTTGTATTTTTGGTACAGACAGGATTTTCACCATGTTGGCCAGGATGGTCTCGATCTCTTGACCTCATGATCCAATTGCTTCAGCCTCCCAAAGTGCTGGGATTACAGGCGTGAGCCACCACACTCGGCCTAATTTTTGTATTTTTAGTAGAGATGGGGTTTCGCCATCTTGGCCAGCCTGGTCTCGAACTCCTGGCCTCAAGTGATCCACCCACCTCAGCCTCCCAAAGTGCTAGGTTTACAGGTGTGAGCCACTGCGCCTGGCACACTGAGCCATTTTTTAATGGGAGATCTGCTGTGTTTGAGTTTTAAGGTGCACTGTGGGGAATGAGATCTTCTGTTCTCCTTACTCCTCTCACAGGCTTGATATTCAGCTCCCCAATGCCTGGAATTCTACTATCTCTGTCTTCAAATGCAGATTTAAATACCCACATCAATCCTGAAAACGTATTGCAATTGTCTCCAGAGTCAGTGAAGATGTCTGCTGGAGCTCAGGTCTTTGAAGTTCAGGCTTAGGAGTTTGCTACTTTCTCATTGTGCTGCTGGGTGATAAATGTTGCTTTGCTTTCTGTGTGTTTTTTTTTTTTCAGGCTTGTTTTAATGAAAAGAAATGGCAGTTGGCAATATCCCTGAAGCTTTTTAGTGGGGCTCCTATAATGAGGTTTGCTGAAATTCTGGATAGGAAATATTTCCCTCTGTAGGCTCAGATGCAGGATTTCAAACTTTTGTGATGTCTGTGGTCTTTTTCTTTTGAGTTGGCTGGGTTTGCCTCTTCAAAGATGTCAGCCCCAGCCTTGCCAAGTTTGGAATTTACATCTCTACCGTTAGTGACTTGCATGACTGTAAAAATAGGTCAGTGTTTTTTTTCCTCCCTCTCTTTTAAAGAAGAGAGAAAAACTGTGTGTGTGTGCGTGTGTGTTTTCCAACATCCCATCAGTCAAAAACAGTTGAAGCAATTTTAGCTCACTTTTTCCCCAAAAGATTCACTCCAAGTATGACTCAGATCGTGGAACACTTCAAGGAAAATTTTTTCTGTGAAAGTTAAGTGCAATTAATGACGAGAGATCTGGTGGGAGAAAGAATTCCTCAGTGTTCGCTGTAATGTCAATTACGCGCTGCCTGACAAACACACATAAAACGTGTAACAGATCCACTGCCTGCTCCTGAGCCACATCAGATTATTATGAGAGTGAGCATTTCTTTCCATTATGAATCTGTATGGCTTAATTTTCCCAGCTGAAACTTTAAACAAGATGAAATTGCGTGCACGCCTGTGCATGCACACACACACACACACACACACACACTCAACTATATTCTTTGAAAATAGCACTGAAGAAAGTTTCCTAAAAGCACATAAAACAAGGAAGCAGTTCAGCCATGAATACATTTTCTATGTTCTAAAAGGGGGTGGGTTAGAGTCTAGATGCAAAACAGCTTAAATGCTTCTTGCTGCAACAAGGTTGCTGCCAGCTCTGTAAAGACTTGGAGTTTTATCCTATTCAGAATTGGCTTCTATTTCTTCCAAGTGCAGACGCATCCTTATGGCCTTGCCTTAAACACAGCCACGGGTATTTGCATAGAGGTCTGTGAGTCCCCGCCTTACCCTTCTCCTCCTCCCCTCACTCCACACTCATTTGATCCTATAGGGTCTCTGTAGTGTTCTGGGGGGTCCCTTGCCCATGCCTATTTTCTTACCCACTCCCAAGCAGGGACCTCTTTTCCCCAAGTCCTCAGCTTTTTCCTCTTTCCTTTCCATGAGCACTTCAACGTCCTTAAGCCTCTCCCACCTTAGAACAGAAACCTCTCAACCCCATGTCTCCCTCCTAAACACCCTATAGCTTCTCTGCCCTTCACAGCAAAATTGCTTGCCGCAGCTGTCTGCATTTGCTGCCTCCACCTTCACAACCACACATTCCCCCAAAACAACTGCCTGATGCTTTCCTGACATCCTTGGGAGTTCATCAGTGACCTCCCCGTAGCCAAAGCCAAGGGCATGTTTCTCAGGCCTTCTCTTATGGGATTTTCAAGCAGCACTTGACGATGGCTGTCCACCCATTCACCCACTCCTTCATCACATGGTTATCTGAGGGGCTCTTACTTTTGGAGCTGGCCTCCTGGCTTCTGTGCTGCTGCTCTTTTCTGCTCCATCCTCACCTCTCTGGCTACCGCTCCTTTGCCCACACTTCTAGCATTGCTTCTTCTACTCTCCCCTTAAATGCCATTTTTCCCCAAGGCTCCGTCCTTGACCTCGGGTTTCTCACTCTGCAAGCTCTGACCCCGCTCCCGCCTCTCCCTTTGTGTTGATGGGTCTCAAAGGTGCACCTGCCACTTGGGCCTCTTTCCTAAGCTCCAGAGGCCTGCTGACTTCTCATGGATCAGGGCTTTGATCTAAGTTGCCATGTTATCTGCAGCTCACTCGTGACTCTGTGTTCAGGAATGACTCTGGAATCCTGGGGCCATCCTTGACTCCTCCCTCTCCTTCTGGTCAACTTCAGATCTCTCCCGTTCAGGCAGAACAGCCTGATTCCCTTACCGGCTCCCCCATGCCTCTAGACGAGGGAGCCCAGCACCGCATACCAGAAGTCAGGGCGTTACCCGGCTCCACCTCCAACCCACCCGCCCTGACCTGCTCTGCTTCCTACTGACCCCAACTGCAGCCTCTTCTCTTTTAAATAATAACAGCAATTAACATGTAATCAGTGCCTGTTGTGTGCCAGCTGCAGATATAAGTGTCTCATTGCTTTCAGACCCTGTGAGCGCAGTGCCCATATTATCCCATTTTACAGATGGCAAAACTGAGGCCCAGGGTGGGTTTTGTTGGGTCCTTCCTGTGGACGCCTTTTGGGCTCCCCAGCCTCCCGTGGCCCCTTCACAGCTTTTGGCTGCCCCATGTGCTTCATGTCGCAACCCCAGAGCAGGTGGCACCCCCATTCCTGTGCTCAGCCCTGGCCTCAAAACGCAGCCGGGGTCGGGTGCGGTGGCTAAAGCCTGTAATCCCAGCACTTTGGGAGGCCGAGGCGGGTGGATCATGAGGTCAGGAGATCGAGACCATCCTGGCTAACACGGTGAAACCCCGTCTCTACTAAAAATACAGAAAATTAGCCGGGTGTGGCAGCAGGCGCCTGTAGTCCCAGCTACTCGGGAGGCTGAGGCAGGAGAATGGCGTGAACCTGGGAGGCGGAGCTGGCAGTGAGCCGAGATAGCGCCACTGCACTCCAGCCTGGGTGACAGAGCGAGACTCCGTCTCAAAAAACAAAACAAAACAAAACAAACAAACAAAAAATCGCAAACGGGTCAGAGCCCTGGGGCCCCACTTGCTCGGGCCTCATTTCCTCTGCCCTCATCCCTTGCTCCTGAATTTCTAAAAGAAAAAAGCCTACTAATATCCTCTGCTCTCAGATAATATCTTTGCAACCCAACCTCCTCACTGTAGCAGGATTATTTCTTCAAAATTGCAATCCAGTCATGTCCCTTCCAGCTTAAAACCCTTCCACGACATCTCATTGTTGTCCTTAGGACAAAGTTTAAACTCTCAGCTTGGAACTGATCATGGCGGTCACTCTAACCTCCGCTCTCCCGACTCCTTGGGCAGCCCTAGGTGTATAGCAGACAGTCCAGCCTTGCTTGCTTCCCTTTCCCTCTCCTTTACAAACATTCCTGGGATGTGCCAGACAAGCGCTGTGCTGATTACCGACAATGTGGGGATGAAACAGACAAGCTA
The DNA here is from genome assembly GCF_028885655.2 of Pongo abelii. Lineage (NCBI taxonomy): Eukaryota > Metazoa > Chordata > Mammalia > Primates > Hominidae > Pongo > Pongo abelii. The sequence goes on along the minus strand of NC_071985.2, from coordinate 26,357,912 downwards.
GCAGACAAAGAGCAGGGTTCCTGCAGGCGTGTGGGGAGGGTCAACTCTCCAGAAAAATCTTAGTCCAGCACCACAAGTATTATGATGCAGGTGCATGGCTCTCCCGGTTCCAGGTTGATGGACTCTGGAGGACTCCTTTGGCTCTGATAACCTCCCCTCATCTGGCTCTCCAGCTCCTAGTGAGAGTTCTAAACCCGGAAAGCTCAGGAGAGCATCTCCTCTGCTCCAGGATGCCTCCCAGGCTCCCCCTGCTGGAGGCTGGACACAGCTCAGGAACAGCCCTAGAAGCTGCCGCTTAGGATAAATGAATTCTGCATTTTATCCTAAAAGCAGGTCTGATTTAAAGATTGTGTGTGTGTGTGTGCCTGTGTGTGTGTGTGTGTGTGTGTGTGAGACAGGGTATCACTCTGTCACTCAGGCTGGAGTGTAGTGGTGCAATCATAGCTCACTGCAGCCTTGACCTCCAGACTCAAGTGATCCTCCCACCTTCGCCTCCCAAGTAGCTGGGACCACAGGTGTTTACCACCACATCTGGCTAATTTTTAAATTATTTTTTTAGAGATGGGGTCTCACTCTATTGCCCAGGCTGGTCTCTAATTCCTGGGCTCAAGTGATTCTCCTGCCTTGGCCTCCCAAAGTGCTGGGATTACAGGCATGAGCCACCGCACCTGACCTCATTTAGATTTTAACTGGAGGGTGACATGAGTGACATGGCTGGATTTGTTCTTGGAATGGTCCCTCTGGCTGCTGTGTGGAAAAGGAATGAGAAGACTGGAGTAGTTCTCAGAGCACTGATGCAAAATCCCGGGGCACATTGGAGTCTCCAGGCAGTTTACAGAACCCCCAGGCCTGGGTTCCACCCTACAGATCCAATGCAATTGGTCTGGGGTATGACCTAGGCCCTGGGAAGGCCACAGGATTTTTAAAAGCTCCTGAGTTAGAACAATGACCCTTAATCTGGTTCGCATGAGAATCACCTGGGGGAACCCTTAAACAATGCCCAGGTCCTACCTCCAGGGATCCTGATATAATTTGTTTGGAGTGGGGCCTGGATGTTGAGAGTTTTGAAAGGCTCCCAAGGTGATTCTGATGTGGGCCTAGGGCTGAGAACCACCAAGTAAGAGGCTATCACAGTAATCCAGATGAGTGAGCCAGACTCTGGGGATGGCAGGAAGTAGAGTCAGAAACACTTAGGAGGTAGAACTGGCCCAGCTTGGTGATGGACTGCGTGGGAAGGTCTGAGGCAGGAGAAGAAGAAGGCCTACACATTTCTTACTTTCCTGACTTGGTCAAGGGAGCAAATGGTGGCCGCTCCAGGCTGGGGTCAACTATCTCCACCTTTGCCCTCATCCTAAATCTGGTGCTACTGCCTGCAGTCCTGGCAATTGAGAGAGACTCTACTACAGTCTTGGACAATGACAATATTCCAGGTGTGCTCCGCTTTTAAGAAAATCAAGTGCCAAATGTCTCTTGATAAGACCCAGTGAAACTCTGAAAATGCTGCCCCAAGGAATGCCATCTCCCAGGGGGAGATCTAGGCTGTGGAAAGCAACCCCAGGCTCCACAAGGAAGGGATTGGACCAAAACCATAGGATGTGAGAGCAGAAAGGGACTTTAGAGACCTTCCCTGTCACATTAGGGAAATTACAGACCAGAAGAGTAAACAGACTTGGCAGAAGGTGGAAGGATTGGTGCGGGGTGGCGAGGGAAACTGAGGCCCAGGGAGATCAAATGCCTCATACACAGAGAGTAGTTTTTGCTACTGCATCTCATCAATTCTAAAGCACATTTTTTCATATTTAACATTGAACAAGCAGATGTGTTATGCAATTGTCATTGTTTAAATGTCAGTGTTTTTATTTATTAGTGGTACATCAAATAAAGGAGCATCTTACAATCAATGACATCTTACATATAATGGCATTATTTTGCTTTAATTTTATAACCAACTTGGAGATCCATTGACCAAGATGTTTCATTGGCCAAGTACATTGTCATCTGGATTCACTGAGATAACACAATTATCTGTCAGCTGAGCAGTTCCTCTGTGAGCTGAGGTTGGGCTTATCCATTTTTGATACCCTGTGACTTCAGCTCTGTTCTGATCCTCAGCAGGAGCCTGAGAACTGCTTGTAAGGACATGACCCTGAAGATGACACTGATGACTGTTCCCAGGGTTCCGGGGATGCTCATGTGGCTCTTGCTGCTTTCCCTTTTATGGCTGTGGGAACTCACATTATTTTCATGACAACTAAGGACTTGAGCTGGTTTGGGCAGTAGTGTGTGGACTTCACTGGGCAGCTGCTAGAGCTTGTCCATATTAACCATCTTGGTGGTGGAGAATGTGATGCCATTGAAGGAGGCCAGGCAAATAGGCCCTGCATGCTATCTGCTAGGTATTTGCTTTAGGGGTATGTGGTATAAGTGGGTTATAAACAAGTTATAAACAGGTTATAAACGGATTGTATGAAGGAGTTCAAGACAGCCCCTGTGTATTGGCCCCCATGCTGTTTACTTCCGCACCACAGCCCAGGACCGTTAACTCAAGCCTGCCAGCACCAAACTCAAATTCTTGCACATCCAATTGCTTTAATGTAGGCCAAATATTATTTGCCCATTTAGAGCCTGCCTGCTTCGATAATTTGCAAAACTACACCCGACACCCTCTCAGTGTTCGTAGGTAGGACGAACCTCAGGGCTACAAAAGACCCCAAATGGCTGCTGTCCTTTGGAGCTCTCTGACACAGAGACTCCTCACCATGATGCTCCCCACCATGGACCCTCTTGGGTTCAAACGATCCTCCAGCCTTAGTCCCCCAAGTAAATGAGACTTCAGGTACATGCCTGGTTAATTTTTAAATCTTTTTTTTTTAGAGACTGAGTTTCACCATGTTTGCCTAGGCTGGTCTCAAACTCCTGAGCTCAGCAACCTGCCCGCCTGGGCCTCCCTAAAGTGCTGGGATTACAGGTGTGAGCCACTGCACCTGGCCCCTTTTCTTTTCCTCTAGACCTGTGACATCCTCTAAACCTGTAACCTCCTCTCTGATCCTCCTCCCCCCTAGGAGTGTCCTTGCCCTTTTCTTCTGGTGGTGGCCCTGCCACTTCCTCTGGAAGGTCTCCTGCCACGAGGGACTTTCCCCTTCCATGCAGTCTGTCTAAGCCTCATCCAAATAAAGCTCTTGTGTGCTATTGCCATCTAGTGATTTGGTCTTTTCCTTGATCTTTCCCCAACATTCAAACTCATGCGAGTATAATTGTGTAAATAAGCAGATAAATCTAATTTTAGACACTACCTACCAAGGGGTTTCACTGACATCTGTAATGTGAGAGTTAAGCAGCTTGGCTAGTAACACTACTCAAATACCACTGTTTTTACTGAAAGATATAATGTATGCAGGGGTCATTCATCACAGATACAGAATGTCCTAAAAAGAAAAAAAAGTGGCATCAAACACATTTTAAATTACAGACCAGAAGAGTAAACAGACTTGGCTTGTTGGTTTTGTTGCTGCCTCGTGGGGCTAATGGCCGGCCCCTGGACAGTCCCAAGGGGCAGCTCAGTTACCATTCTCAGGAAGAAGATACGACTCTCTACGACTCTTCCCAACAGCAAACACAGAGTAGCTACACACATCTCAGGAATGGAGACGGAGAAAGAGAAAAACTAGCGATAACAGCTAGGGTTGGTTGCACTTCTAGTAGGTGCTAAACAACATGCAAGGTGTTGTACACACATTATCTCAGGTATTACTCACAAAACCCTATTATTAGTCCAAAGCTCAGAAGAGTTCATCAATTTGCCCAAAGTTGCAAATCTAATCCATGGTAGAATTGGGATTCAAAGCCTGATCAATGAGACTCCAGGAAGGACAGGATTTAACCGCTTTGCCCTGTTGCAGAAATTCAACTAGCCTGAGCATTTTGCAATGTGTCATCACTTCTGATAATGGGCTGAATAAAGGATGGCAGCAACGTAGGTAGGAATTGTGTCTGCTGCTTTTTTTCTCAAAGTTACGGGCCAGGGGAGGGTGGGACAGGTTTCAGCAGACAGACTCCATGGACATGCTACATCCTGGTGTCAGATTTGGGGTACTGACCTCCACTGGGGTGTGTGTGGTGGAACAGGGTTCTGCCTACTCACAGCCCAGTTCCATCAGCTCAGGAACCCCATCATCCTCCCAGGCTCCTTCCTGGCCACCTGCAGCAGCTGGGCCCAGGGCTGCTTCCATATTCAAGAAAGAGAGACATCGAAGTGACAGGGATGGAATAGAATGCTGAGAGATCAAGGGAAGTTTCTAGTTATTCTCCCAACCACACCCAAGCTCTCTTGTCCTCCGTTGTCAGCCCAGTCAGGAACATCTCATCACTCACCCCACCTCCATAGGAACTGACCCTCTGTGGCTGGTTTTCCATGGCTGCCATAACAATGTGCACTAATGGAGTGGCTTGAACCAAAGAAATGTCTTGTTTCAACAGTCCTGGAAGCTGGAAGTCCAAGATCAAGGTGTCAGCAGGGTTGGATCCTTCTGAGGGCTGTGGGGAGAGTCTGTTCCTGGCCTCTCCCTTGGCTTCTGGTGGTTTGCTGGTGATCCTTGGCTTGTAGAAGCTTCACTATGATCCCTGCCTTCATCTTTACCTGGCACTTTTCCTGCATGAATGTCTACCTCTAAATTTCCCATTTTTACTTATTTTTTATTTTAAAATTAAAAAAAAACTTTTAATAGTAGAAAATTTTGAACATACACAAAAATAGTATAATGAACCCCCATGTACCCATTACATAGCATCGACAATGACCAACAAATGGCCAATCTTATCTCATTTGTTCCTCCTCCCTGCACCTATCTCTACAGAAATATTTTAAGGCAAATTCTCATTATCATTATTTTATTTACATAAATGTCAGTCACATGTCTTCTAAATGATAACTTTTTTTTTTGACACAGAGTCTCAGTCTGTTGCCCAGGCTGTAGTGCAGTGGTGCTATCTTGGCTCACTGCAACCTCCACTTCCTGGGTTCAAGCAATTCTCATGCCTCAACCTCCTGAGTAGCTGGGCTAACAGGTGCATGCCACCATGCCCAGCTAATTGTGTGTGTGTTTAGTAGAGACAGGGTTTTGCCATGTTGGCCAGGCTGGTCTTGAACTCCTGATCTCAAGTGATCCACCTGCCTTGGCCTCCCACAAAGTGCTGGGATTATAGATGTGAGCCACCACACCCAGCCAAGAACTCTTAAATACATAATCTTGATACAATTATCTCACTATTAACTGAACAAAACAGTATCACCTGGCCAGTCATGGTGGCTGACACCTGTAATCCCAGCACTTTGGGAAGCTGAGGTGGGTAGATCACTTGAGGTCAGGAATTAGGGACCAGCCTGGCCAATATAGCGAGACCCCGTCTCTACTAAAAGTACAAAAATTAGCCAGGCGTGGTGGCGTGCACCTATAATCCCAGCTACACAGGAGACTGAAGCAGGAGAATCACTTGAACCCAGGAGGCAGAGGTTGCAGTGAGCTGAGATCACACCACTTCACTCCAGCCTGAGTGACAGAGTGAGACTCTGTCTCAAAAAACAAAAACAAAACCAAAAAACCCAGTATTACCAGATAGCTACTCAGTGTTCACATTTCCCCAAAAGTCAATTTGTTCAGGATCTCAACAAGGTCTATGTACACATTGTGTTTGGTTGATAAGTCTTAAATTTCTTAAAATCTATAGTAGTTTCCTCTTCTCTCTTTTTTTCTTATCATTTATTTATTGGAAAAAATTAGTTCATTTACTTTGTAGCATTTCACACATTTTGAATTCGGCTGATTATATCCTTTTCTTTTTCTTTTTCTTTTTTTCTTTTTTTTTTTTTCAGAGAAAAGGTCTTGCTCTGTCAACCAGGCTGGAGTGCAGTGGCACAAATACAACTCACTGCAATCTCCACCTCCTGGGTTCAAGCGATCCTCTGGCCTCAGCCCCTGAAGTAGATGGGACTTCAGATACATGCCACCATGCCTGGCTAATTTTTGTAGAGATGGGGTTTTGCAATGTTGCCTAGGCTGGTCTTGAACTCCTGAGCTTAGCAATCCACCCACCTGGGTGTCCTAAAATGCTGGGATTACAGGTGTGAGCCACCATGCCCAGCCCCTTTTCTTTTCTTTTTTTAAAAAACTTTTATTTTAGGTTCAGGTGTACATGTGCAGTTTTGTTATATAGGTAAACTCTTGATACTGGGGTTTGTTGTACAGATTATTTCATCACCCAGGTACTAAGCCTAGTGGCCAATAGTTTTTTCTGATCCTCTCCTTCCTCCCACCTTCTACCCTCAAGTAGGCCCCAGTGTGTGCTATTCCCCTCTATGTGTCCATGTGTTCTCATTATTTACCTTCAACTTATAAGTGGGAACATGTGGCATTTGGTTTTCTGTTCCGGAATTAGTTTGCTGAGGATGATGGCCTCTAGCTCCATTCCTGTACCTGCAACGGACATAATCTTCTCCTTTTTTATAGCTGTGAAGTATTCCATAGTGTATATGTACCACATTTCCTTTATCCAATCTGCCCTTGATGAATTTCCCATTTTTTAAGGACACCAGTCATATTGGATTAACCCCCTTCCTACTCCAGTATGATCTTGTCTTACCTGATTCCACCTGTAGTGATCCTGTGTTAGTCTGTTCTTGCACTGCTATAAAGAAATACCTGAGGGTGGGTAACTTACCAAGGAAAGAGATTTAATTGGCTCACCGTTCTGTGGGCTGTACAGGAAGCATGGCTATGGCATCTACACAGCTTCTGGGGAGGCCTCAGGGAGCTTTTACTCAGGGCAGAAGGCAAGCAGAGCAGGCAGTTCTCTCATGGCCAAGGCAGGTGCAAGATAGGGAGAAGGAGGGACCACACACTTTCAACCCACCTGATCTCACGAAAACTCACTCACTGTCATGAGGACAGCACCACGAGGATGGGGCTGAACCAGTCATGAGAAATCCTCCTCCACAAGCCAATCACCTCCCACCAGGTCACACCTTCCACACTGGGGACTACATTTCAACATGAGATTTGGGGGGACAAATATCTAAACTCTATCAGACCCTATCTCCAAGTAAAGGAACATTCTGAGGCACTAGGGGTAGGACTTCAACATATAAATTTTGGGGGTCCACAACTCAGCCCGCAGCACTCCATAGTTCACAAAGCCTTTTCTTTCCTGCAATAGTTTTGTTTGAGTCAATTGGCTGTTGTACCTGTAAGTCCCCTCATGTCTCACACTCACAAAGCAGCTCACGATCTTCCCTGGCTGTGGGGGGAGCACAGGCTTCCAGGACCCATGTGAGATTGAGTGTATTCCCTCCCAGGTCGCAGACACCCCATCACAGGGCACAGCTCTTTGCAGAGCACATAGGCTCCCATCAGGGGCTGGGGGAGCGGGCCCAGACCAGCACGGGTCCTTGAGCTGCCATGTTCTCAGAAGTGCTGAGTATTCTCTCCTTAAGAGCCTGGTTCCTGAGCCATCCATCCTATCCTGACCTGGTCTCCATGTCACAGCGCTTACTTCTCTCACTTCGGCCTTTGCTTTGCCCTTCATATGAGCTGTCCTCCATTGTCTTGTTGGCTAAGGTCTCGGCTCTTGCTCATGGTTGCCTTGGCCACCTTGGGGAATGTCTCTAAGGTTTGGGCTGCCCCTGAATCATCCTGCCCCTGCCACTCTTCTGGGGGGACACTCCCACTCCAAGCCCCAGCTTCCTGGGAGAGGCCTGAAAATGCTATTCAGAGGGTGCTGACTCCCCTCAAGGGGCTGGGCCATCCTTAGAGAGTGCTGGATTGTCCAAGGTCAACCTGGCATTACCACCAACCCCAGGCCCTCCCTCAAAGCCAAAGTCCATTCTGCAGAGGGAAGCAAAGCCAGGAATACTTCCCTGAATTCTGTCCCTGTCTGGTTCCTGGTTAGAGTTTGCAAATGAGAAGCACTCCTGAGATTAGGACAGAGGCAGGGGAAAGGTCTTTGTTCTTCAGGGGCAGTTACAGCCCTGTAAGGAGTTGAGATTTGGGAACAATCGTGCTTGCTGCTGCCGACAAGCATGGGATGTGTACATCTCTTTGAGTGTTTTGGGATGAGGTCTTTGGTGTCAGCTTACCTGACCTCCACTACCCCAGGTCTTGCAATATTTCACTATACCCTTAATTCTCTAAATTAAAACTTTAAACACCTGGAGTACATACTGTGGCTTCTGTTTTCTTGATTGAATCCTGTCTGAGATAGGGAGAAGGAGCAAACCTCCAATGAGAGGCAATGTCTTACAGATCCTGTGGTGTTTTGTTAGGACGCAGTGACAGTGCTTCAGCAGTGAGGACAGAACAAGGCAAATTCCAGAAAAGAGAGCAGCCTCTCTGGGACAGCCACCTTGAGGAGAAGAAAAGGGGCATTTCAGGGGTGGAGGAAGGGTAAGCAAAGGATCAGCAAAACCCAGATTGGAATCACTAGCTAGGCAAGTTGCTTCATCTTTTTAGTCAGAGCCTCAGTTTCCTGATCTGTGAAATGGGGAAGTGACCACTCTTTACATTATCTAGTTATGTGAATTCAATGAGATGATTTAGGTAAATTCTCTAGAATGGAGCCTGGCAAGTAGAAGGTGCCCAATTAATGCTTCTTTTTCTCTTCCTTCTTGGCAGAGACAATCTATTTGCTTAACAAAGATGCTGCTGTCAGCTATCACAGAGGGCTAGGGTACTCCTTTGCTTTCAGCTGGAAGGAAAAGCTTCTTACTCTTTCTTCCCATTCAGAAGGAAGAGGGATGAGGGAGGGTGGAGAACAGTATTTTCAGTGCTGTGAGTTCCTTTCTGCTGGTGTATAGTCTTAGGCTGGAACAGCTCCTTAAGGCCATACATTTAGTTTCCCTCAATTTAAACATAAAGAGCTAAAACTAGAAATCCTCTAGAAGAAAACATCTTCATGATCTTGGTGTAGGCAAATGTTTCCTAGGCAGGATACAAGAACACAAACCATAAAATAAATAGATAAATTGGACTTCATCAAAATTTAAAAGATTTGCTGATTATTAATAAAATGAAAAGGCAAACCACAGAGTGTGAGAAAATAATAATGATACATATATCTGATAGAGACTTGTATCCGAATACATAAAACATGCCTACAAATAAATACTAAAAAGACAAGCAACTCGGTTAAAATAAGCACAAATCTTGAACAGACACTCCATAAAAGAAGATATATGAATGGCTAATAAGCATGTGAAGAGGTACTCAGCAGATTAGTCATTAGGGAAATGCAAATGAAACTACTATGAGCTACCACTTCACACCCAATAGGATGGCTAAAATGCAAAAGACTGACCATATCAAGTGTTGACAAGGATTTGGAGCAACTGGAACCTCATACATAGCTGGGAGAAGTATAAAATGTTACCATTATTTTAGAAAACAGCTTGGCAGTTTCTTTCACAGGTGATATGATTTGGCTGTGTCCCCACCCAAATCTCATCTTGAATTCCCACGTGTTGTGGGAGGCACCCAGTGAAAGGTAATTGAATCATGGGGGCAGGTCTTTCCCATGCTGTTCTCATGATAGCAAATAAGTCTCATGAGATCTGATGGTATTATAAGGGGAAGTTTCCCTGAAGAGTTCTTTTCTCTTGTCTGCCACCATGTAAGATGTGTCTTTCACCTTCTGCCATGATTTAGAGGCCTCCCCACACACATGGAACTGTGAGTCCAATAAACCTTTCTTTTGTAAATTGCCCAGTCTGGGTATGTCTTTATCAGCAGTGTGAAAATGGACTAATACAGTAAATTGATATCAGTAGAGTGGGGTGCTGCTGAACAGGTACCCAAAAATATGGAAGCAACTTTGGAACTGGGTAACAGGCAGGGGTTGGAACAGTTTGGAGGGCTCAGAAGAAGACAGGAAAATGCACAAAAGTTTGGAACTTCCTAGAGACTTGTTGAATGGCTTTGCCCAAAATGCTAATAGCAATATGGACAATTAAGTCCAGGCTGAGGTGGTCCCAGATGGAAATGAGAAACTTGTTGGGAACTGGAGCAAAGGTGACTCTTGTTATGTTTTAGCAAAGAGACTGGTGGCATTTTGTCCCTGCCCTAGAGATCTGTGGAACTTTGAACTTGAGAGAGATGATTTAGGGTACCTGGCAGAAGAAATTTCTAAGCAGCAAAGCATTCAAGAGATGACTTGGGTGCTGTTAAAGGCATTCAGTTTTATAAGTGAAGCAGAGCATACAAGTTCAGAAAATTTGCCGCTTGAAAATGAGATGGAAAAGAAAATCCCATTTTCTAAGGAGGAATTCAAGCCGGCTGCAGAAATTTGCATAAGTAACGAGAAGCCAAATGTTAATCCCAAAGACAATGGGGAAAATGTTTCCAGGGCATGTCAGAGGTCTTCATGGCAGCCCCTCCCATCACAGGCCTAGAGGCCTAGAAGGAAAAAGTGGTTTCATGGACCAGGCCCAGGTTCCCCATGCTGTGTGCAGCCTAGAGACTTGGTCCCAGCTGCTCCACCTGTGGCTGAAAGGGACCAACGTAAAGCTCGGGCTGTGGCTTCAGAAGGTGCAAGCCTAAAGCCTTGGCAGCTGCCACACTGTTTTGAGCCTGCGAGTGCACTGAAGTCAAGAATTGAGGTTTCAGGAACCTCTGCCTAGATTTCAGAGGATGTGTGGAAATACCTGGATGAAGTTTGCTTCAGGGGCAGGGCTCTCATGGGGAACCTCTGCTAGGGCAGTGCAGAAGGGAAATGTGGGGTCAGAGCCCCCACAGAGAGTCCCTACTGAGGTACCACCTAGTGAAGCTGCGAGAAAAGGGCCACTGTCCTCCAGACCCCAGAATGGTAGATCCACTGACAGCTTGTACTGTGTGTCTGGAAAAGCTGCAGACACTCAATGCCAGCCCACGAAAGCAGCTGGGAGAAAGGCTGTACACTGCAAAGCCACAGGGGTGGAGCTGCCCAAGACCATGGGAACCTACCTCTTGCATCAGCATGATCTGGACGTGAGACATGGAGTCAAAGGAGATCATTTTGGAGCTTTAAGATTTGACTGCCCTGTTGGATTTCAGACTTGCATGGGTCCTGTAACCCCTTAATTTTGGCCAATTTCTCCCATTTGAAATGGCTGTATTTACCCAATGCCTGTATCCTCATTGTATCTAGGAAGTAACTAACTTGCTTTTGATTTTACAGGCTCATAGGCAGAAGGGACTTGCCTGGTCTCAGATGAGACATTGGACTGTGGACTTTTCAGTTAATGCTAAAATGAGTTAAGACTTTGGGGGACTGTTGGGAAGGCATGATTATCTTTGAAATGTGAGGACATGAAATTTGGGAGGGGCCAGGGGCAGAATGATATGGTTTGGCTGTGTTCCCACCCAAATCTCATCTTGAATTCCCATGTGTTGTGGGAGGGACCTAGTGAAAGGTAACTGAATCACGGGGTCACGTCTTTCCCATGCTGTTCTCATGATAGCAAATGAGTCTCATGAGAGCAGATGGTGTAGTAAGGGGGAGTTTCCCTGCACAAGCTCTCTTCCCTTGTCTGCCACCACGTGCGATGTGCCTTTCACCTTCCACCACGATTGTGAGGCCTCTCCAGCCACATGAAACTGTAAGTCCAACAAACCTCTTTCTTTTTTTTTGAGATGAAGTCTTGCTCTGTTGCCCAGGCTGCAGTGCAGATTGTGCGGTGGCAAAATCTTGGCTCACTGCAACCTCTGCCTCCTGGGTTCAAGTGATCTTCCTGCCTTAGCCCCCCTAGTAGATGGGATTACAGGCATGTGCCACCATGCCCTGCTAATTTTTGTATTTTTAGTAGAGATGGGGTTTCGCCATGTTGGCCAGGCTGGTCTCAAACTCTTGACCTCAGGTGATCCACACACCTCAGCCTCCCAAAATGCTGGGATTACAGGTGTGAACCACCGTGCCTGGCCTATAAACCTCTTTCTTTTGTAAATTGCCCAGTCTCCGGTATGCCTTTATCAACAGCATGAAAACAGACTAATACAACAGGAAAACATATGCCTACCTTATGACCTGGCAATTTTACTCCTACATATTTATCCAAGAGAAAGGAAAACATGTCCACAAAAAGATTTGTAAATGAATGGACATAGTAACTTTATTTCTAATAGCTAAAAACTGGAAACAACTCAGGTGTCCCTCAACAGGAGACTGGATAAATAAATTGTAATATATCCACACTGCAATAAAAAGGAAAACTCACTGATATTATAATATCCTGGAAGCATCTCAAAAAATGATGTTACGTAAAGGAAGACAGATGCAAAATGTTGATTGAATGATTCCAGTGATGTGAAGTTCTAGAGCAGCCAAAATCAATCTATGTTGATAGATTACAACAGTGGTTGTCTGAGCTGGGGCAGGGGTAAGGATTGTCAGGAAAGGGAAAGAGGGAACTTTCTGGAGTAAAGGAAGCATTCTATATGCTGATGGAGGTAATGGTTACATGGGTGTAGACATTGAAATTTACACTTAGAATGTATCCATTTTATTGTATGTTTAAGAAAAACCCAGTTTACTGATTTTCTTCTCAGATTTCCAGACGTATTGCCTTGAATTCCAAAGAGATTAGATTCACCCCACGGACAAGGAACTGTGTCCAGACCAGGGGAACTAGAAGCAGACCTGTGGAGCCCAGAGAACCTAGATGGTCAACTTTTCCACAACATAGATTCTCTCTCTGCACTACCAGGTGTTAATGTGCATTTATTTTGTGCTAGGAACTGTGCTAATTAATTCTATATACCTTTTAATGCTGGGGGAAAACAACAACAACAAACCAAAGCCTGAAGCCAAGGGGTGAAACAACACACAGCTAAGACTGCAACTCCGCATTCTCATTCCAAGCCCAGAAGAAGCCGGCTGGGGAACTCCCCACCCGAGGCTCACATTGGGGTTGTCCCTTGCCAGCCAGGAACTCCCCACACCAGCTTCTCCTTTGTTTCACACCTAAGCCTGAGTGTCTTCCTTAAATCATGAGTGGTGATCCCTAGTTCCCACTCTAAAAAGCTTCTTTTGTTTTCACAGGGACCAGTGCACGGAAACCACTGGTGACTTACTTTTGCAAATCCCTCCAGGCTTGGCACAACCTGCAGGCTTGGAAGACTCTGGCGGTATAACACAGCTGCAGCTGGGGGAAGCGCTGGGAGCTCATTAATGGCCAAGGTCACTGGAAAAACCATGAAGGTGATCTCAAGTGTTAGGCCCCTAGGGCTACTCGAACGGCAGACGCAGGCCAGCGCAACAGAAAAATGCCCCAGCCTCCACTCAGCCAAAGCACCTGCTTCCTGAAGGGTGGCTGGGTCCCGATGAGACATGATGTCGTTGATTTTTATCGCAACCTTCCTGGGGAGGAGACAGGAAAACAGGGGCCTGAGGAGGTGAATAGCCTGAGCTGGGAAAAGAAACACAATTTCCAGGGCATTGGATCAGGTCCCTGAGTTTCAGGAATAAAGCCACCTTGTCAGACTCTCCTGGACTGTGGTGTCTGAGAGGACCATGGAAGCCTTAGTGAGTTCTTTCCATGGACTTTTCTGTGAAATAAAAATGTTTAATTTCTTAAAAGGTCTATCTAAATGGAAGTTATTGTGGCCATGAAGAAATCAAATATTTAATTGCTAAGTAAAAGAGATTAAAAGTGCCTTTAATCTTAAGAAAAATAAAATTGGGCAAAACATTATACATAAAATATATTATATGATCTATATATTAAATATGTGTGTGTATATCATTTGTATGTATATTCACCTGTTGAAATAATTTTTTTTGTTGGTGGCTTAATTTTAGAATTTTGGCTAATTATTTCTAGATTCTCTGTCTTCTGCCAGGGGCAGGAGTTACTGTCTCAATTTTATCTAAGTACATATTTATTTTTGTTTTTGTCTGTTTTAAGTATTATTACTGAAATGCATGCACAGAGTTAAAATGTAAATAATATCAAATACTCATGATAAAAGCTTGCAGTTCCCTGACTCCTCCAATCTCCCTAAGCCCTCCAGGATAATCACTTGTGTTTTTCCTTTGGTGGGAGCAGAGCATGGAAACACATTTAGATCAGAGGCAATCCCTGACAAAAATAAGGTATTTTGGGAAGAATGTCCCATAAGCTCTACATGAATTGGTCTGCTACATGTCTCTATTCCTTTAACCAACAAATCTGCCTAACTCATATCCCAACACTCTGGGAGGCTGAGGTGGGTGGATCACCTGAGGTCAGGAGTTCAAGACCAGCTTGGCCAACATGGTGAAACCCTGTCTCTACTAAAAATACAAAAATTATCTGAGCCTGGTGGCATGCACCTGTAATCCTAGCTACTTGGGAGGCTGAGGCAGGAGAATTTCTCCAACCTAGGAGGCAGAGGTTGCAGTGAGCCAAGATCGCGCCACTGCACTCCAGCCTGGGTGACAGAGTGAGACTCCATCTCAAAAAAAATAATAATAAAATAAAATTGTTTTTTAAATGGAAAACTAGTATCTCACAGAAAAGTGAACAAATTCATCAGTGCCGATAAGATGTATTATCAAAAGTGTTGTTGTCATCCAGGTCAGGCCATAAAACATACACAGCATCCTGGAAGCCCCCCCCCAGCGCTACCCGCTCCTCCCCAAAGGTGGCTACTGTCCTCATTATCACCACAGATGAGTTCTGCCTTGTTAAAATTTCTCAAATTGCAACCACTTGGTATTTCATCGTTATGCCTTGCTTCTTTGACTTAACATTTTTTTCAAGATTCACTTACGTTGTTACATGTAGCTATAATTGGCTAATTGTCATTTCTGTAGGGCTTTCAATTGCCACAATTTATTGATCCATTTTGTGGTTGACGGACATGTGGGTCGTTTCCAATGTTGGCTACTACAAATAATGCTGCTACCAATGTTTTTCTAAGTGTGTTTTCGCACATAAGTGCATGGATTTCTAGTGTGTATATACTTATGAGTAGAATTTCAGCATCACAGGGCATGTGTCGTTCAACTTTAGTAGATGACTAACTGTTCTTTAAAGTAGCAGTCTCTGGCTGGGCACAGCGGCTCACGCCTGTAATCCCAGCACTTTGGGAGCCCAGGCAGGCAGATCGCTCGAGGTCAGGAGTTCAAGACCAGTCTGGCCAACACGGTGAAACCCCATCTCTACTAAAAAGACAAAAAAATTAGCTAAGTGTGGTGGCACACACTTGTAATCCCAGCTAATTGGGAGGCTGAGGCAGGAGAATTGCTTAAACCTGGGAGGTGGAGGTTACAGTGAGCTGAGATTGTGCCGCTGCACTCCAGCCTGGGCAACAGAGTTAGACTTCATCTAAAAAATAAAATAAAATAAAAAATAAAAGTAGTAGTCTTCAACCTTTTTGGCACCAGGGACCAGTTTCATGGAAGACAATTTTTCCACCGACTGGCAGGGGATAGGTGTGGGGTGATTTCAGAATGATTCGAGCCCATTACATTTATTGTGCACTTTATTTCTATTATTATTACATTGTAATATATAATGAAATAATTATAAAGCTCACCACAATGTAGAATCAGTGGGATCCCTGAGCTTGTTTTCCTGCAACTAGATGGTCCCATCTAGGGGTGATGGAAGACAATGATGGATCATCAGGCATTAGATTCTCATAAGGGTCAAACAACCTAGATCCCTCGTACACGAAGTTCAAGCTCCTATGAGAATCTAATGCTGCAGCTGATCTGATAGGAGGTGGAGCTCAGGCAGTAATGCAAGCGATGAGGAGTGGCTGCAAACAGAGATGAAGTTTCGCTTGCTAGGTTGCCGCTCACCTCCTGCTATGTGACCCGCTTCCTAACAGACCAGTATGGGTCCATGGTCCGGGGGCTGGGGAACCCTGCTTTATAGTATACCAATTTACATTCTCACCAATCACGCAGGAAAGTTTCAATTGCTCCCCAGCCTTGCCAATACTTGGTACTGTCAGTCATCTTAATTTTAGCCATTCTGGTGAGTGGGTAGTGGGATTGCAATGTGGTATCAATTTGCATGTCTCTGATGACTAAAGGAGGTTGAATATCTTTTCGTTTCCTTATTGGACATTGGATAGCCTTTTGTGAAATTTGTAAGTGTCATGTCCATTTTTCTTTTCTGTGGTCTTTTTCTTATTGATTTGTAGAAGTTCTTTTAGATTTTGCCTGTGAGTCCTTTTTGGATACGTGTATTACAAATATCTCCCTCCATGCTAAAGTTTCCCTTTTCATTCACTGATAGTCTTTTTTTTTGGTAATAGATGGTCTTAATTGCAATGTAGTCAACTTTCTTGATTTCCTTCTTCTCTTGCCTCTTGGCCTTATTTACTACCTTGCAGCTTTCCCGTGTCTTTAAATAGATTCTAAAAAATAGTTTCTCCAGCTTTTCTAGATGCTCCCAATGGAAGAACTGGGCAGAACTTCCCCAGGCAATCATCATTAATTTGTCTGGTTCTTTCTTCTGGCATTTTCATACTTCTGAATATATATATTTGGAACACTATTTCTTGATTTAATATTGTAGACTTTTTAAAATCAATTTTATATGGTGGTACATGAGCATTTAACTATCTTAAACTTTTACCCCACAGTCTCTTGTCCTCTTAACGTGATTCTTTCGTGATTTAAAACTTCAAACCACATTTGCTTTACATAATATCAAGACTCTAAAACATTCTTCACTGCAAGTGCACATGGTTGGCAAGGGATTTTCAGAGTCAGTTGTATTTGGCATCAGTGGGATTCTCTTTGAAGTTTTCAGCAGCCCTAGTCAATATTCTAGATCTTTCCAGAATGTCACATTTTCAACTACAGAAAGCTCTAGCCATTCTGAGATTGAACTGTGGTAGTTTCTCACCATTTTGGAGTGACCCCAGAAGGCTGTGCTATGTGGAATTTATCTATTTCCTGAGGCCTGGCTTTGAATCACTGCGCCATGGAAGACAGGGCAGTCACTTAGCAACCAGCGTCTCAGCAGACTCCCCAGGGCCCACTTCCCAATGTGGCTCCGTTGGGCCTTCCTTTTGTCATGTACGCAGCAAGTCTTGTGATGTGATAAAGACTTGGGAAAATGGCCTCAAAAAGAATTCCAACTGCTGGGCCTGACCATAGAAAAGAAGACAAAAGAATTTTAGTAAGTTTTGGAACTTTGCCAGAAAAGGGAAGTTTTGAAATAGAGTGGTATGTTGAATCCAACAGTGGCTAGGATGTAGACGTGAACAGGTCCCCCATACACTCTATACAGAGACCACAAAAGATGCCTTTTAAATGTGTTTCATTAGGAAAATTACCTGTAATTTGTGTTTTTAAATAAGAAGATTAGAAAAGGTTGTGGGATAGACTCCTTTCCTATGTTGAGAGTTATCTGTGTTTCAGCTTGTTCTTCCTGTAAAGACACCTGCACTTGTCATTTTACATGTCCCAGGTTTGGTTTGGAAAATAGAGTCATAGCGATGGTCACCCAAACCAAGGGAGCTCCCTGGTGTAGCACTACCTCCAGCCCCTAGCCGGACTAGGAAACCCCTTTCCCTAGGAATCCTGTTCATACAAGGTGTTCTGACTAGGAGATTTCTTCAGTGTCCTGGGTGCCCCTCCCGCCCCCTAGAACTGGGGGAAAACCATGGCTGAGCAGCAGGTGGGACAGGAGGGCATGAACCGAGCAGAGTGGTCTTTCCACAGTCTTCCTGATTTGCGGTTATACCTGTTACTGGCACAGTATACTTTTGTTTTGTCTCCTTCCTTCCTTTTTTTTTTTTTTGAGTTAGGATCTCGCTCTGTCACCCAGGAGTGCAGTAGTGCCATCTTGGCTCACTGCAATCTCCACCTCTTGGGTTCAAGGAATTCTCTTGCCTCAGCCTCCCTAGTAGCTGAGATTACAGGTGTGCACCACCACGCCCAGCTAATTTTTGTACTTTTAGTAGAAACAGGGTTTCACCATGTTGGGCAGGCTGGTCTCAAACTCCTGACCTCAAGTGATTGGCCCACCTTAGCCTCCCAAAGTGCTGGGATTACAGGCATGAGCCACTGGTGCCTGGCCCTGTTTTACTGTATTTCTTAGCACAAGGTTCCAGGAGACCTTATTCACTGCAAATTCATGTGGGTTCTGTTTTCCTCCCCACCCCTTCAGCTCTCCATTCTAGCCCTGCTTCTAGCTGCTAATCCAGGCTGCCACTGTCCCACTACCCAGGAGGGCTGTGCCACGCCTGGCCATTTGAAATACTGTTCAGGGGTGTCTGACAGCCTGTGGTCTCCTGCCCTTTTCAGCTTACCACTCAGCACCTCCATGGATATCTTGCTCTCTCAGGCCCTCATCCTCCCTGCCCCTCCAGTGGAAAGTCTAATAACAGCAGGTGTTGACATGAGGGAGGCTAGGCTTCCCAACATACTTCACTCATCCATTTATTAAGCACATACTGTGGGCCAGGCACCAAACTGGGCCTGCAATACACAGATGAACAAGACAAGGTCCTGACTGCAGTGTCTCACAAACTAAGCTGTCCACACACATACATAAACACACTGGTGTAACACAATGTCATATATCAGTGACAGAAAATCTGTCACTGGGGTCATGAGGGATGGGCAGTCTTGCTAAACAAGGAAATTCACCAGGCAGACGAGTGGTAGGATGGGGAGAAGAAATTCCATGGGGAAGAAGAAGCATGGGCAGATGTGTAGGTGGGAAACCCTTGAATGGTCCCAAAACCATAAGTGATCTGCTACAGCCAGTGAGGGCAGGACACAGAAGACAAGGTCTTTCCTCAGGGAACTTATCTTCCAGAGAGGCGGGCGGCCAGGCAGGCTCAGAAAAAAGGAGACAGGAAGTAGTAGTAAATGCTACTTTTAAAAGACCAGATAAAGTGTCAAGAGTTTTCACAAAAGGGAGAGAGGACTTTGGGTTAGGGATCCCAGGGAGCTTCATGGGCTGGATTTTGAAGAAAATGTAGGATGGATGTGCAGAGATGGGAGAAGAATCCAGAGGAAAGAGGTAGAGTGGGGCCTGCATGGTGTGCGTGAAAATAATGCCATCGCTGGGTGCAGGGCAAGCTCGGTCTCATTGATTAGAAGTGGCCAAAAGAAGTTGGGATGAGAATAGCGTGTGTGTGTGTGTGTGTGTGTGTGTGTGTGTGTGTGTGTGTGTGTGTGTGTGTGTGTGTGTGTTGGAGGAGTCAGGATTGAGGGGCCCAGTGAGGGGAAGAAGGTGACAGTTTGGAGAGCTGAGTCCCAGACCCATGTGTACCCCTCAAACTGCAGGAGCTGACCTGGAGTTATGCTGGACTTGGAGGAGGCAGTGTGTGAAGCTATGGGGTAATTTTGGCACAGTTTCCTCATTTTAAGTGTTCTTAATCCTTTTGCAAAAACACATTTCTACATTAATAAACATGAAAAAAAGAACAGAATGGAAAATACACATAGATTTCATTTAAGATAAAAAAATACAACTTCAGTGAAATTGCAACTGCCCCCAGAAGGCCTTCAGTGTATGTGTTCTCTTGTGGTCATTAGGGCAACGAAGGAAAAGATCTGAGAAGCCCTGACATCCTTGGCCAATTTAATTTTCATAGGAATTCTATGACATAGATGCTGTTATGTGAGAAAATGTAGGTCCAGCAAGGGCATACCATGGCCAAGGTTACACGGCTAATACACAGCTGACTCAGAACTCAACCCAGGATCTGTGTGCAAAGTCCATGTTCTTCATGCAACAGCCTGAGCAGCTGATCAATGAGGTGTGCTAGGAAATAAAGCTGAAAATGTAGGTTGGTGATAAATCATGGAAGGTCTTGAAGGCCAGGCTTAAATACAGGCAGCATGTGAGAGAAAGTTCTTGACTCACTAGGGCGAGACCTGGAGAAGCTGAAGGTAAGAACATGAAGTGCAGTACAGCCACAAGACAGGTAGTGACTCCCATTCATCCCAGCTTCTTTGGGGCCACCTCTTATCTACAAGACAAAGTGTGACTTGCACTCAACAGTGGCATTGTTTCTGTGGCAAAAGAAGGAAATGTGCCTCTGCTTCTGTTTGTTTTCTACTTAATGTTGTTTTGCAGAACACAGAGAACCCAGAATCATGGACCATTCCATTTTTTAGCTGAATGCCAGAGAAAGCATGTCAGCCATCTGCAACTTCTCCCAAAGTGCCCTTCCCATGATTAGGATACATTCCATAATCAACACAGCAGGACAGAACAGTATTATTGGATCTGAAAGAAAATCAATGGAGACTGGGAACCTTGAAGGGCAGTTGCAATTTTCTAGATCTATTATTTTCCATTTGGAGGTTACTGAGACAGAACATGGTGTTGATATGAAAATCGAGAGATTTATGTTGTTTTCATAGTAGCAAAAAGAAGAAAAAAACCTCTGGAGAGGACCCCAAAATAGTAATTTGGTGAAAATACAAAGTGAAGAGTTATTTGTGGCTTGAGATAAGTTGGAAATTGCTCCTTTGATTAGGAGATGGTTGCTACAGTTTGCAACGGAATGTTATTGTCTTTCTTCTTTTCTTTTTCTTTCTTTAGTAACTGTTGAGAGAGTTTATGAAGAAACCAGCCAACATCCTGGAGATCCTCAGGCCACCTCAAGTACTGCTGTTTCTGTACAAAGCCTCTGATGGACTGATGTTTCATCAGCTGGTACTGGGACAAGGACCCAACCACCACCATGATGAGAGCACTGTTAAGGTCAGATAAGCACCTGCCCTGGGCATAACTGAAGGCTTCAAGGCACCAGCCATCGCTAAGGAAATGTCTGCTCACAAGACAAACAATCTTTCTACTGTTCCAGATGGCATCCTGGATATTGGCAATGCGGTTTTCTCCTGGGACAAAGTCTCTTTCTTCAAAGCACAGGTTAAATCTGTTTTGGTCACTGTATTGAGTATCCAGGTGTTTGAGCAAAGCATTCTGCACCCATGTGAAATCTTTGCTGCTGAAGCACAAATAGGCATCATATTTGTACATATCAGGTTCTATGCCCTGGGGATGGTCCTTGAACACCAGTCTCTGGGCTGTCTTATAACAAATAAAACAGAAGCCCCGGCACTTTGTGACTGTGAGGATGGTCATGAGGAACACAGTCAGAGTGACAGTGCATACAATGAAAAGGGAGAACTTTAGGGACTTTAAGACTTTCTCTTCATCACAACCTTCTGTGGAAAGAGAGAAGAGGGAAACCCCAGAGAGCGAGTCAGGGTACACACAATATATGTCTGCAGGAGGCCCAGCTATAGTGACATTGGTGTGATTAAGCCAATTGATAAAAGTGCTAAGTTCACATTCACAAATGAACTTGTTATGAGTTATATCCAAGACACTAAGTGATACAAATACATCAGGATCGGGAGCTAGGAGCTGGTTCCTGGATATGTCCAGGATCTCTAAATTAGCAGGTAAATCATTGTGAGAAAGAACTGTCAGCCTGTTGGAGTTGAGGCTTAGTCCCCTTAATGCAGTCAGATGGCTAAATACTCCTGGTGGAAGGGAATTAAGATAGTTATTATTCAAATACAGAACTTGAAGATGAGACAGTCCTTCAAAAACATCCCAACAGAGCTCAGTTTCCCAGGCAAGTTGCAACATATTTTCTCCAAGGAAAAGCTGTTCTAAGCTGGGATTCTCTGAAGGGGTTTGATCTCCACTACAGGAGGATAAGCGATTTTGATTTAAAATGAGAATCTGGAGATGAGGTACCCGTAGGAGAAAGTAGAGAATATCTAGATTTTCTAGCCTGTTTTCTGATAAGTGGATGAAGTTGGCTGTAAGGTTGATCTTTGGCAAAGTCACTAGTTTATTGCCACTCAAGAAGATATCAGGTATGCTTGGAATAAAATGAATGGTTGTAAGAGCATTGTCTCGGAGATCCAAGGTCTGTAATTTTTCCAGGAATTTGAAAGTTTGGTCTTGAATTATTCCAATGTGATTCTTTTGCAAATCAATGTGGGCTACCTTAGGTAGTCCATAGAAATTCGAACTGTAAAGTTCCCCCAGAAGGTTATATGACAAATTGAGAACTTGGAGGTTGTCAAGTCCGTAAAATGCTTCATCTGCAATCTTATTTATCTTGTTGTAGGCAAGGTTCAGAACCTTCAAATCCTTGAGTGTCTCAAAGACACGTGAGTTCAGGGAGAAGATAAACCCATGTGAAAGATCCAAGTGTCTCACTGAACTTCTGGCCAGGCCAGCAAATGTGTTCTGGTCAGGATCTTTGATGTTATGGAAGCCAAACCCAGCACCCATGATGTGGTGGGCAAGAATCAAAGAGAAGGCCTGGCTTTTGCTGATGGCATTGCTAAAGTTTCCTGTGATGTCCACTGTCCAGCCATTTCCAGAAACATCTAGTGTCTGCAGCACCATGTTTCTGAATGGGTTCATACATTTTCCCCAGTCCACTGAGACTCTGCTATACAAGTTATTAGCTGCGAGGCTAAAAAAGGAGAGTGTTTTCCCTTGCAGGGGCTCGAGCTCATGTTCACATACAAGGAATATTTGGTTGGAGGAAAAATCTATGGACTTTAAGGAATTCAACTTCCCAAATGAAGGATGAAGGTAAAGGCTACGAATCTGATTTTTGGATAGATCCAAGCGAGTTAAAGCCTTTAAATTTCTGAAATAACCATCTTTTAATACAGCATCAGAGAGACCACAGAAATACAGTCTAAGTTCAAACAGATGGAACAGTCCCTGAAAAGCATCTGGATGCAAGAAGTATATCTTACTACTTCCCAGGTCCAGGATTCTAAGGTTGGGCAGGTTTCTGAAGGCCTCCTTGTCAATACTTAAGGGGGTATACTGGCTCCCGAGCTCCAGCAGCTGCAGCTGTTCCAGAAAGGGGAAGGATGAAACAGTGACTGTCCTGATATAGTTGAAGCTCAGCAGGAGCCTCTCAGTGGTGTTGAGGACCTGGGGGACCTGGGTGAGGTTGCAGAAACGATAAAAGGCTATTTGGCCATCAAAGGAGCAGGAAGGAATTCCAAACACAGGACTGGCCATGAGCACCACTCCTAGGAGAAGGTCTAGGTGGTCTCCCATGATCCTATGGAGTAGAAGGGAGAATGAAAACACAGGCATTTAAGCTCGAGGTATTGCACTGGGGTCTTCATATCTTGGGGGTATTCTCTATTATGTGCCTGCTCCCTTTGACCCCTTCATTCCTCTGACTCCACAGACATGGCTGCTGGCAGATACAGACAAAGCTATTCTTACTCTCTTTCTGTTTTTTTTTGAGACAGAGTCTTGCTCTGTCACCCAGGCTGGAGTGCAGTGGCACAATCACAGCTCACTGCCACCTCCGCCTCCCAGGTTCAAGCCATCGTCCCATCTCAGCCTCCTGATTAGCTGGAACTATAGGCACGTGCCACTGTACCCAGCTAATTTTTGTATTTTTAGTAGAAATGGGGTTTCACCATGTTGCCCAGGCTGGTCTCCAACTTGTGGGCTCAAGTGACCTGCCCGCCTCAACCTCCCAAAGTGCTGGGATTACAGATGTGAGTCACCACACCTGGCCTATTCTTGCTCTCTTTCTATCAAACACTTATGTTGAATTTTCTATATACTAGGCACTATTCTAGGTACTTAAAAAACATTTCACTTAATCTTTTCTTTTAAAAAAAATTTTATTTATTATTCTAAATTAAAATAAAAATACAGAGATGGGGGTCTTGCTTTGTTGCCCAGGCTGGTCTTGAACTCCTGAGCTCAAGTGATCCTCCTACCTTGGCCTCCCAACATGCTGGGATTACAGGCATGAGCCACTGCACCCTGCCTTCACTTAATCCTTATAATAACTCTATGTTTGTTCATTCATTCGTTTGTTTATTCATTCATGATTTGCTGAGGGGAGTTGGAGAAAACAGCAGGAAGAGACACAATGTTGCTTCAGTTCAGCCAGGCACCCTGTTCCTAGCCCACAGAAAGCTCGGCTGATGAGTGGAAAATAAATTCACTGTTTTTCTCCCTTAACTTGTCTAGGCTACTGGCCCATCTCCATTTATCCGACCTTACTCCACACACAGTCCATCCCATCATGCAGAAATTGGGCACTTTCTGGCATCCCCACAAAGAGCCAGATGTGATCGGTTTAATAAAAGTGTGATAAGTGCCTAGTGCTCGCCTGGCAGCTGTGTGATTGTGTGAGTGTACAACAATAAACAGAGACTGGCCCACTTGCTTAAGTCCTGTTGGGGAGCTGACCATTTGTCTGGGTTGAGTGTTTTTTTATGGGTGCAGCAGAAATGGTGCTCAATAAATGTGTCTGGCTTATGTTCCAAGTATTGTGCTGGGTGCTATGAAGAGAAAACACACAAGGACCCCACCCGCAGAGAGCTTGGTGTCTATTATTTGCATAGCACCTCCATCTTTGGTGCCTACTATGCATTCCATTTTCTCTAAATGTAATGAAAGGCCTCTGTTGGAAGGTAAAGGAAGAGTTACATAGCTCAGAGGGCAGGAGAATGAGAGGAAAAATAAATGAAAGAAATAGGAAGAAGGCAATGGTTTATAAAGAGCATGAATCCCATGAGACACCATCACTGGCAAAAGTGTCAACACCAGGAGAGGTTAAGCCTGGAGCAGTCACGGTGCTGGAGGTGGGCTAGCTCTGACGAGGTTGTGCTTTGTGCTGGGGCTGATGTATGGTGGGGTTTCCACAGAAACTGTGAGGCTGTGGCACACAGCTACAGCAAATCAGAAGTAGGCATCGATGCCTGGATTGACTCAAAGTTTCAAACTCAGGCATCTAATAATTGTTAGGAAAAACTTGGTGAGAATGTTTATCACCACTCTGAATTTCTCCCTCATCTCAGTAAATGGCTTCACCATATCCATCCAGAGTCTCAGGGTGACAACACAGCAGAGTCTTTTAAACATCATTCTTTTAAACATCCCCCCAATATCCAATCCCTCAGCAAGTCCTGTTGGTGCCACCTCCCAAGCCTATCCACTGCCCTACTGTAAGCCACCGCCATCTCTCTGTGTGGGCCAGACTGGAGACTCCTCACTGGCTCTCTTATTTCTGGTCTTGCTTTCATTTTCCAGCCAGCAGCCAGCATGTTCTTTCAAAAACATAATCTGGTTGATACCATTCCTCTTTGTACAGGGCCCTTCCCTTCCTTCCTGCTGTACTTGGAATAAAATCCTGTGAGTACTTACATGATTCAGCTCTTGACTGTCTTGTCAACATTATCTTGAATAGTTTTTCTCAATAACTCATTAAAAAAAAATTTGTTGAGCACCCATTACGTGTCAGGCAGTTTTATTTATTATTTATTTGAGACAGGGTCTCACTCTGTCACCCAGGCTGGAGTGCAGCAGTGCTATCTCAGCTCACTGCAACCTCTGCCTCCTGGGTTCAAGTGATTCTCCCACCTCAGCCTCCTGAGTAGCTTGGATTAGAAGTGTGTGCCAGCACGCCCAGCTAATTTTTGTATTTTTAGTAGAGATGGGGTTTCACCATGTTGGCCAGGCCGGTCTTGAACTCCTGATCTCAAGTGATCCACTGGCCTCAGCCTCTCAGAGTGCTGGGATTACAGGCATAAGCCAGCACACCAAGCCTCAGGCATTGTTTTAGGAGCTGGAGATATAGCTGTGAGCAAAATGGACCAAGCCTGCCTTCATGGAGCTTACATTCTGGTGGATGGAAGAGGTGATAGACAACAAAAGGAAGAGGAAATAGGTACTGACAGGTAAAGGTAAATGCAATGGAAGAAAGTAAAGTGGGAAAAAGGAGATGGGGTGCCATGGCTGGGGTGGTAGCTGCTGTCTATAGAGAGGCATCAGGAAAGGTGTCTCTGATGTAATGAGATTAGGGCAAGGGTCTAATGGAAGTAAGGAAAGGATGTGGAGAGGCCCAATGTTTGAGGGAGAGGAGCGGCCAGCACCAAGGTCCTAGGGTGGAAGTACCAGCCATCCTGGAATACACACATGGTCCGCCATTCCAAACTCTTTCCAGCCTCGGGACCTTGGCAAGTGCTGTTTCCTTCATGTGAACCCTCTTCTCTCTGCCCTTACTGCGGTGGGATCACACATCAGTGTTTCCCCAGAAAGCCTTCTCCTGCACACACTATTTGAAATAAATCCCCCGCCCTGTTTTCTATTTCAAAAACCATCTTATTTCCATCAAAGCAATGATCACAAGCCCTTAATTGTCTTGTCTATTTCGTTGCTTATTTATCATACTATGTCCACAGTTGGTGGGTTCTTGGTCTCACTGACTTCAAAAGTGAGGCCGTGGACCCTCATGGTGAGTGTTACAGTTCTTAAAGGTGGCGTGTCTGGAGTTTGTTCCTTCTGATGTTTGAATGTGTTCGGAGTTTCTTCCTTCTGGGGGGGCTCGTGGTCTCGCTGGCTTCAGGAGCGAAGCTGTAGACCTTCAGGGTGAGTGTTACAGCTCTTAAGGCGGCGGTCTGGAGTTGCTCGTTCCTCCCATCTGGAGTTGTTCATTCCTCCCAGTGGGTTCGTGGTCTTGCTGGCCTCAGGAGTAAAGCTGCAGACCTTCGTGGTGAGTGTTACATCTCATAAAAACAACGCGGACCCAAAGAGCGAACAGCAGCAAGACTTATTGTAAACAGCGAAGAACAAAGCTTACACCATGTGGAAGACAACCTGAGTGCGTGGCCACTGCTGGCTGGGGCACCCCACTTTTATTCCCTTATCTGGCCCCACCGACATCCTGCTGATTGGTCCATTTTACAGAGAGCTGATTGGTCTGTTTTACAAAGAACTGATTGGTCCATTTTGACAGGGTGCTGATTGGTGCATTTACAATCCCTGAGCTAGACACAAAAGTTCTCCAAGTCCCCAATAGATTAGCTAGACACAGAGCACTGATTGGTGCATTTACAAACCTTGAGATAGACACAGGGTGCTGATTGGTGTATTTACAATCCTCTACCTAGACATAAAAGTTCTCCAAGTCCCCACCCGACTCAGGAGCCCCCCCGGCTTCTCCTAGTGGATCCCGCGCCAGGGCCAGGGGCAGAGCTGCCCGCCAGTCCCGCCCCATGTGCCTGCGCTCCTCAGTCCTTGGGTGGTTGACAGGACCGGTCGCCCTGGAGCAGGGGGCGGCACCCATCGGGGAGGCTTGGCCATGCGGGAGCCCACCACAGGGGGGCTCAGGTATGGCAGGCCGCAGGTCCCGAGCCCTGCCCCGTGGGGAGGCGGCTGAGGCCTGTCGAGAATTCGGGCGTGGGCGGGCCAGCAGTGCTAGGGGACCCGGCGCCCTCTCCGCAGCTGCTGGCCTGGGTGCTAAGCCCCTCACTGCCCCTGGCTGCTCTGAGTTAGGGCCCGCCAAGCCCATGCCCACCTGGAACTCGCGCTGGCTGTGAGCACCCCAGCCCCGGTTCCCACCTGCGCCTCTCCCTCCACACCTCCCCGCAAGCAGAGGGAGCCTGCTCCGGCCTCAGCCAGCCCAGAGAGGGGCTCCCACAGTGCAGCGGTGGGCTGAAGGGCTCCTCAAGCACAGCCAGAGTGGGCAATGAGGCCAAGGAGGCACCAAGAGCGAGCAGGGGCTGCCAGCATGCTGTTACCTCTCTATACTTATCATCTCTGTCCCCTGGTAGACTATATTCTCCATACAGCAAACAGAAAGAAGCACGGTGCTCACAAAAAAAGAAAAAAGAAAAGGCAAGAGTATGTTGAATGAACAACACTGCCATCAACAGAAAGATAAAGGGATTGGATCTGTTCGAGGACCTTTGCCTCAGTGCATTTTATCTGTAACACTCTCTAAAAGCAGTGGCTCTTGATGGGGACAGCTGTAATTTTGCAGGGATGCTTTTTGGTTGTCACAGTGATAGGGGTGGGTATCCGCCCTGTAATCAAGATGTCATGATAATGTATGTCAATGAAAAGAGCCAAACTGTAAAATATTTGAAGAGATTTATTCTGAGCTAAATATGAGTGCCACATATTTGATTCTCCACAGAGGCACTGGCCATCATGAAGTGATTTTCTGAAATGGTGAATAACACTGTCAATAAAAAAGAGTCAAACTCTGTAAAATATTTCAAGAGGTTTATTCCAAGCCACATGTGATGACCATGACCTGTGACACAGCCCTCAAGAGACTCTCAGAACATGTGCCCAAGGTGGTCAGGGTGCAGCTTGGTTTTATACATTTTTGGGAGACATGAGACATCAGTCAAATACATTTAAGATGTACATTGGTCTGGTCCAGAAGCATGAGACAACTTGAGGGGCGAGGGAGCTTCCAATTTATAGGTAGACTTAAAATTTTTCTAATTGGCAATTGGTTGAAAGAGTTATCAATAGAGGCCAGGCGTGGTGGCTCACGCCTGTAATCCCAGCATTTTCGGAGGCTGAGGCAGGTGGATCGCTTGAGGTCAGGGGTTGGAGACCAGCCTGGCCAACATGGCAAAACCCCATCTCTACTAAAAATACAAAAATTAGCCAGGTGTGGTGGCGCATGCCTGAAATCCTAGCTACTCAGGAGGCTGAGGAAGGAGAATTGCTTGAACCTAGGAGGCAGAGGTTGCAGTGAGCTGACCTTGTGCCATTGCACTCCAGCCTGGGTGACAGAGAGACTCCATCTTAAAAAAAAAAAGAGTTATCAATAGGGAAGAATGTCTGGGTTGTAATAAGAGGTTGTGGAGTCCAAAGTTTGATCATGCAGATGAAGCCTCCAGGCAGCAGGCTACAGAGAATATAATATAAATGCCTCTCATCAGCATTGTTGATGATAATGCTAATCATCATCAGTGTTGATGTTAATGCTGGCGGGTATAATGAGGCATTTTCAGCCTCCACTTCCCATCATGGCCTAAACCAGACTTTTAGGTTAAATTTTAGAGTGCCCTGAGCTAGAAGGAAGTCCATTCAGATGGGCCGGGCAAGGTGGCTCACACCTGTAACCCCAGCACTTTGGGAGGCTGAGGCGGGTGGATCACCTGAGGTCAGGGGTTTGAGACGAGCCTGGCCAACATGGCGAAACCCCATCTCTACTAAAAATACAAAAATTAGCCAGGTGTGATGGCACGGGCCTGAAATCCTAGCTACTCAGGAGGCTCAGGCAGGAGAACTGCTTGAACCCAGGAGGCAGAGGTTGCAGTGAGCTGAGCTTGTGCCACTGCACTCCAGCCTGGGTGACAGAGACAGACTCCATCTCAAAAAAAAAAAAAAAAAAAAAAAAAAGAAAAGAAAGAAAGTCCATTCAGATGGTTGTGGGGCCTTAGAATTTAATTTTTGGTTGACATGTGCATGACAGTCCCGTACCATGCAGAATCAGCCAGCATCCACACAGCTGTAGGATGTCCCGCCCAAAGTCCCCAAGGGTCGAAAACTTGCTCAAAATTACCTCAGAACCTAACTTTGTGTTACATGCTAACAAAATAGTTTCTGCACTGTTTTAATATATACTGAATTTTTCAGGAATGCAGCTACTGTGTCAATCTAGGTAATTATCAATCTAGGAAAGACTCTACCTTGTTTAGTTTGGACCTTAATAAAGTGTTATAAACGAAAAATAAAATTCTAAGCTCCCCAACTGACTGACGGACCCCTCTCTTGGCCAAGCGCATTCCAAAAAAAAAAAACCTGAAAAACTAGTTCAGGCCATGATGGGAAAGGTGACGGGGTCAGACACGCCTCATTATACCCTCCTCCCTTTGGAATTCAGGCACTACTGACCAGCGTTAAACGTTAAAACAGAGATCTTCAGACTGACAGAACAGACTCTTTGTAGCAATAAGATACCAACACAACAGGCCTGGCACAGTGGCTCATGCCTGTAATCCCAGCACTTTGGGAGGCCAAGGTGGGCAGATCATCTGAGGTCAGGAGTTCAAGACCAGGTTGGCTGACACGGTGGAACCCCGTCTCTACTAAAAATACAAAAAATTAGCCGGGCAGGGTGGTGACATCTGTTCTTGGGAGGTTGAAGCATGAGAATCACTTGAACCCAGGAGGCAGAGGTTGCAGTAAGCCAAGATCATGCCACTGCACTCCAGCCTTGACAACAGAGTGAGGCTGTATAAAATAAAACAAAATAAAATAAAATAAAATAAAATAGCAGGACTTGAAAGAAATTTAAATATTTTACCCCAAAATAGAATATTTATTTGACATATTTTGAGAGGGCGCTGCACAGCTGTGTCTCATAGGAAAATCTACATTCTGCAGAGAATCCCCTTCCCTTTCCAGGTCTTTTCCTGATCCAGAAGAGATTTAATTAAGAGTCTGGCACCTTTTTAGTTCTCATGAAAGAGACGTTTACCATCTATTCTCTCTAAAGCCTGCTACCTGGAGGCTTCATCTGCATAAGAACCTTTCTTCACAACCCCTTGATTCCAGGCCTTTAGATAAAAACTTGATTCTTTCAGCGAATTGTCAATCAGAAAGTCTTTTAATCCACCTATGACCCGGAAGCCCCAGGCCTTTCGGACAAACCAATGCATACCCCACATAGACTGATGGATGTCTCATGTCTCCCTACAATATACAAAACCAAGCTGTAGCCCGAACACCTTAGGTACATGTTCTCAGGACCTCCTGGGGCTGTGTCACAGGTCGTGGTCCTCACATTTGGCTTGGAATAAACTCTTGAAATATGTTACAGAGTTTGACTTTTTTTTTATTGACAGTGCTATTCACCATTTCAGAAAATCATTTCATGATGGCCAGTGCCTCGGTGGAGAATCAAACAATGTCATACACAGTACCCATCTGCATCATATGGTGACAGCATTTATGTGTGAGCAAATTTACTTAGTCCTCATTTCAAAATGTCAAGTGTAATAAAAAAGTTTGAGAAGAGGCAGGGTGTAGAGGTTCACTCCAGTAATCCCAGCACTTGGGGAGGCCAAAGCAGGTAAATCACTTGATCCCAGAAGTTTTAAGACCAGCCTGGGCAATATGGCAAAAACCCATATCTACAAAAAAATGCAAAAATTAGCTGGCATGGTGGTGCATACCTGTAGTCCCAGCTATCGGGAGGCTGAGGTGAGAGGATAGCTTAAGCCTGGGAGTTTGAGGCTGCAGTGAGCTGTGTTTGTGCCACTGCACTCCAGCCTGGGCAACAGAGCAAGACCCTACCTTGGAAAAAAATGTTTAAGAAGCGTCACTTGAATATCATCTTACTTCTCTTAAATCCAAGCATCTTCTTTATAAGTAGGTGTGAGTGTTTAACTCATTTCATCTTCTAGTTGCACACAAGCATTCACAGATTGAGACATGTACCAACTCATTATAAATTACTTCCCCTTTTATTTCTTTTTTATATCCAAGTTAGGACAGTATACTGATTTCTATAAAATTATGTATGTAGGTGGATTATGTTACATCTATGAATGTCATTTCAAAATAATAAAGAGGTCATTTCAAATATTTGTTATAAAACAGAGGCCTGGGTCTGACAGTGCTGCAGTGCCGAAAGGTAAAGCTTCCAGGTATTTTTCCACATTCCTTACAGGCATTCTGATGACTAAAGCCAGGAATTCTGTAAATCCTATGTATTCTTTCCACCTACATAGTTTGTGATTGCTTTGTTTTGTTTGAGACAGGGTCTCACTCTGTTGTCCAGGCTGGAGTGCAGTGGTGTGATTACAGCTCACTGCAGCCTCAATTTCCTGGGCTCAAGTGATCCTCCCACCTCAGCCTCCTGAGTAGCTGGAACCACAGGTGCATACCACCATGCTAGCTCATTTTTGTACTTTTTTTTGTAGAGACAGGGTTTTGCCATATTGCCCAGAATGGTCTTGAACTCCTGGGCTCAAGCAATCAGCCCACCTCAACCTCCCAAACTGCTGGGATTACAGGCATGTGCCTGGCCAGTGTTTGTTTCTTTTGTAGGTGATGAGATTGAGTAATGCAAACAAAGTAGCCACTTTCTGTCTCAGTGAATTTCTTGTGGCTTCAAATGGGCCTCAGAGCTAATGACCTTGTATTTATAGATGACACACACAGGCGGGAGGCTGCATTTTGGAAAATGGGATAAAAGTTCAAAGTGATCTCAATAGATAAAATGAAGAATTATTGAAAGAAAATAGAAACCAATCAGGGCAGATGAGGGTGTTACAGTTCAGAAGAAACTCCTAAAGGCAAACACCATTCCTCCTACCTCCAAGGTTTGGGACAGGCTTTCTCAGGTGCCATGGGAGGTGCTCCGCTCTGTCCCTGCCACCCTCAATTACACATTTAGCATTGACACCCCACAGTGTCCAATAATATCAAATATGCATCATGATGATAAACCAACCTAAAAAAGGCAGAATAGAATCTATGAAGAGAGGGACAGATGTCACAAGGGATGAGATGAGAGGCAGTTATTGCAATGGGCCCTAAATCCAGCTCCAGGGTTCCTGGTGTGCAATTGGAAGGCTGTGATTCTAGAAGCTGATATAATCCTGGGAGGCAGAGATAAGGGTGTGTGGTAAGAAGCATGAGCCCTTACTCAGTGGTACCTGAGGTGAAGAGTCTGAAGATGTACTTCAGATGAGACAAGAATAGTGGGGGAGAACAGGACTTGCCACCCAAGGAAGAAAATAAATGGTAATGGAAAGACCATATTTGTATTGGGTTCCACATAACCTTTTCCACATCTTATAGTATGAAGTAGATTCTGAAGTGCCCTAACAAGGCATGTAAGCATGCTGGCCTCATTGCGCACACCTAGGATGTTATGGTGGGCTCTCATGCTCAGTCACACTGCCCATAAGTAGACAACATGTTTTTAAACCTTTTGAAGTCTTGGACCCATTTGAGACTCTGAGGATAGCTTTGATCCTTTTTCCTACAAAAATGTACATTTGCATCACAAACCAAATTTTGAACCCAGTTTCAGAGGATTTGCTGACTTCCTGAGGCCTGTCCATCTCCACGTCACGTTGAGGACCCTTAGTTTCTGTTAAACAATCACACTTTAGGTTCTAGAACAGGAGATGGAAAACGTTTTCTCTAAAGGGCCAGAGGGTAAATATTTTAGGTTTTGCAGTCCAAACACAGACCGTAGTTTGCTGATCTCTACTCTAGAAGAAAAGAGAATAGAAAATTTGATTTCAGAAATGAGGATTTTAAGTGACTCTAAGATATAAATATGTTGCAATATTGAACTACCAGTATTTGCAGGAAAGAACAAACTTGGACCCCAAGTTGCTGACAGTTTTGCAGCTGCTATTTTATCCAAACATGAGAAGGAAATTCTCATCTCATGAAATCGGAGAAATCCCTGCAGACATGGGAGTGAGAATGCCAGCTCTAAAGAACAGTTACATTTTTTAGTTTAAATTCTTTGTTTTTATGGATGACTCAATGCCGGTTCCCAAACATGCCATCAAACTAGCAGACCTTGAATTTGTGGTAAAGACGAGTGAAAGACAGCCCCAAACGAAATATGTTCCAGGACACTGAATTTTCAAGTACATAATAGGGAAGCTAAAATGAAAGTAAGTAAGTAAGGTGGATAAGGCCAGCTGAACAAATGGATGTGAAAGAACATTATCTGGGCTTATGTCGTATTACAAAGATACCACGCAGACCGATTTCTTTATGAAGTACAGAAAGGCATGAAATAACGAGATTTTTGTCTCTGAAGTAGATCTCTGTGGGTTATATGGCAGGACAGGTGAGCAGAGGAACCAGGTGAGCAGGTGAGCAGAGGTGTGTGCAGCGAGGCAGCTCCTGCAGACAGCCTGGGAGGAAGTACCATCCAAAAAGGAGCCAGAGCTAAAGTGGGCGGAAGTAAATCTTGAATGAGCACTGGGATTGGGGAAATCCAATCTAAAGAGGAGAACCAGGCTGTGAAGTTGTTCCAGACCCGATCAAACCTCAGTGAGACGAGAGTTCAAGAACGGCGTCCACGCTGTTCAGGTTGCCGCTGCAAAGGCGCCCGACCCCAGCGGAGGAGTGCGCCGTCTAGTGGTTATAGAGGGAGGAAAGGGAGGGACAGGCACTAAAATTCTCAAGGGGGCAGTGAGCTGCTCAATCATTGTTAAAAGGATGCTAAAAAGCAATGTGTATAATTCCATCTACAGTTAGTTCTTCTATCAGGTGACATACACATTCCTTTTTACAAGTCATTACACTATGCAAAATCACACAATAAAAACCACAAGGCTCATGGGAAAAATAGAGCTAGGGTGTTTCACACTTGAAAACTTAACAGTGGCATATAAAGAAAGGATTGGGCCAGGCGCTGTGGCTCACGCCTGTAATCCCAGCACTTTGGGAGGCTGAGGCAGGTGGATCACCTGAGGTCAGGAGTTCGAGACCAGTCTGGACAACATGGTGAAACCTATCTCTATTAAAAATTCAAAAATTAGCTGTGTGTGGTGGTGGGCACCTGTAATTCCAGCTACTTGGGAGGCTGAAGCAGGAGAAACCCTTGAGCCCAGGAGGCAGAGGTTGTAGTGAGCCAAAATCATGCCACTGCACTCCAGCCTGGGCGACAAGAGCAAGACTCCATCTAAAAAAAAAAAAGGAAAAGAAAAAAAAAGGATTGGAGCCCCCCTTAAGGTAGCACAGTTTTAGCCAAGTTAAATTCTTAAAAATACATAATACAGCACTTGACTTTGAAAATGACCTGCAGTTTGCTTGTGGAAGTGGACATCCGAAAGGTTGCAGCTTGTGAGTTATTTTATTTTTAGATATGAAGTCTTGATCTGTCACCCAGGCTGGAATGCAATCCAGCTCACTGCAGCCTCCGCCTCCCAGACTCAAGTGATTCTCCTGCCTCACCCTCCTGAGTAGCTGGGATTACAGGTGTGCCCATGGTCTGGCTAATTTTTGTATTTTTAGTAGAGATGGCCTTTCACCATGTTGCACAGGCTGGTCTCGATCTTCTGACCTCAGGTGATCCACCTGCCTCGGCCTTCAGAATTGCTAGGATTACAGGCCTGAGCCACCGCACTCGGCCAGTGAGTTATTGTGAATGGGGGAAGAAGGGTTTTTTGATATCAGAGGGGAAGTTACAGCAACAGATGTGGGTGCATGTGGCTCAAATCACACATGGAGAATGAGGTAGCTGACTAGTATTGGAGGTGTATTTTGTGTATTCTTTTGTGTTTTGGCACAGCTGGGTACAGTTTTCTGCCTTTACATGCAAGAAATTGCACATAAGCAAATATGAAATTCACATTCTTGAATATGTTAATATTATTCTCCAGCATATCAATAGTCTTCCTTAACACATTAATATTGTTCCCTAATACATCAATCATGTTAGAAACAAATTTACATTCCAAAACAAGCATTACAGCAGCACTGACTATACTCTAATTCAAGGATTACAGTTCAAATTAAGAGTAGAAAAAATACAGGTTCTATATAGGATTCTACCCCCTGCACCTGCAAGGCAGAGTATGGAGAACCCGTGGGACTGTCTTGAAAATCAGCCCTGGGAATGAGTGCAGACTCAGACCCTAACGAGCTCGGGGACTTGGGCAGTGTGTCACCTCTCACAGTCTCAGTGTTCTCATGTTTAATTGAAAGACTGAACAAGATTAGTAGCTCTCAGCCTTGGCTACACATTAGAATCAACTGGGAAGTCTTCAGACCCAGGAAGCCCAGACTGACCACAGATGCATTAAATGAGCCTCTTTGGGGTTGGCGGTGGTTGGTGGTGGTGGCGGCGGCGGCAGGGGTGTGGTGGTGGTGGGTGGGGTGTGGTGGTGGTGGGGCAGTGGTGTGCTCTCTCAGGAATCTGTATCGTTAGCCATTGTGTGAATTTTATACACACTCAAATTTGAGAATCACTGATGGAAACCAATGGTTCTCAAACTTGGCTAAACACAGGAATCACCAGGGGACTTTAAAAAAATACAAGCGTCTGGGTCCCATCTGAGAAAGGCTGATTTAGTTGGTGTGGAGTGTGGCTTGGGCATCCAGGGTTGTTCAGAGTCTTCAGGTGACTCCACCAGCAGAGAGTCTGATCACCTGGTCTTCCAACTGCAACCCTGACTGCACCTTAGAACCACGTGGGCTGCTTAAAAACAGTACTGACTCAAAAAATGAAACACAGAACTAACTGTCGCATGACCCAGCAATTCCACTTCTGGGTGTACACCCAAAAGAACTGGAAACAGAAGCTCAACAGATATTTGCACACCAATATTCATGGCAGTATCACTCACAATAGTCAAAGGGTGGAAACAACCCAAATGTCCACCAATGAATGAATAAATGAACAAAATTTGTTGTCTATATAATGAGATATTTTTCAGCCTTAAAAAGGAATGGAATTCTGACACACAGTACAAGACAGATGAACTTTGAAGACATTATGCTGAGTAAAATAAGCCAGTCACAAAAGAACAAATATTGCATGAATCCACTTACAAGATATCTAGAATAGATAAATTCAAAGAGACAGGCAGCAGAGCAGAAGTTACCAGGGGCTGGGAGGGGAGGATGGGGAGTTAGCGTTTAATGGGCAGAGTTTCAGTCTGGGATGATGAAAACATTCTGGAGACAAACAGTGGTGAATGTACTTAATGTCACTGAACCGTCTGCCTAAAAATTATTAAAATGGACATTTTTTATAAAATGAAAATTATATGTCTATTTTACCACAATTAAAAAAATTAAATTAAACCCCCAAAACCCACTACAAATACCCAAACTGGACTTCTCAATATTCCAGTGCCACAGGCCTCTGAGGCCTGGAAAGTGCATTTTATAGCCATATCCCAGTTACTTTGATGCTAGTGGTCTCAGGCCATGCTTTGAGAAGTGTTGGTCTAATGGATCCCCTCCAACTCAGAAACCAAGTGATTCTCTTAGAGGAGGAAGGGCTGGCAAGAAAATCTGAGGGCTGTTGAGTATTGGGTTTTTATTATTAAGGCTGATTTAACTTGTATCTAGGGCTTTGAGGGGGAAAAACAGAAACAGAACAATCAATGCAGGCTTCAATACTCCTGCCAAGCACTGTTAATTAAGTTAATGAGGCCAGAGGGAGAAGGGTCAGTATCCCTTTCATTTGAGCTGAATTCATTTAGCTTTAATCCCAGCCATTAGCTGGGCTGGTTCCCTTTCTTGACTTCATTGCCTGGACAGCAGAGCTGCTCACCTACGCTTGGGGAGTTATGGGCCGTGGTGTCTCTGCAGCAAACACACAGCCTGCATTTCGGGGGTGCCTCTGCTCCTGGGGCACCACAGCATGCGGATGCCTCCAGCTGAGCCAGGGCTGCTCCTGTGTCAAGTTAATGCTTGATCCCTAACAGATAATTCCAGTCACAGGCTCGCTGGCAGGCCTGGGGTTCTGAGCGGGGCTTGGGCTGGCTGTGGTCAGGTGGAAGCTACAGAGGGAATGCTTCTCCTGGCAGGTGCTGGGCCCAAACCTGGAGGGCCATTGGAACAGCAAGCATGGAGGACTCACTGTCTGAGAAAAACACTAATTCATTTCCAAATGAATTTGGAGAGTTTCTCCAAATTCACACAGGTATAAAATTCCTGGACCAATTTCAAATGTAGGTACAGAATGTGGGTTTAGCCTTGGATAAAGGCTCGAGGGCAGTGGACAAAGTGAACTCTTCCAGGACAAATACATTCTCTAGAGGCATAATACAGCATCCCACCGGAACCATGCCCAACAAATGGGCACTGTCAAGTCCAAAACATTGCTAGGGCCACAGTCCCTCCAGCCCAGCATTCTGCCTCTGACAACAGTTCCAATAAAACAGACGGGGGATTGCACTGCCATTAACCTCAGCACTTGCTCCCCAGGTGCAATTCTAACTTCCTTCATAAACCACCATGACTTTAAAGCTCTGCTGGAGTGATCGCTTTTTCATTCAGCACTACCTCTTCTTGCACTGTAACTGGAATTTTTGTTTGTCCTAGAGTTACTCGTCCTAGGCCTCGGCTCCCACTATATGCCCGTCTCTCCTCAACAGGAGTCCCTGCTAGAGCTCTGCAGACTCCAGAGCAGTGGTGCCAACAGTGCAGTCCTGGAACAAGCAGCAGCAGCAGCCCCTGGGCTTAGTGAGCAATGCAAATTACTGGGCCTTACCCCAGCCCCACTGAATCAGAAGCTCTGGGGCTGGGACCTGGCAGTGTTTTTAATGCATCTGGGTCATTCTGATGCATACCCATGTCTGAGAACCATGAGGCTAGAGTCTGGAGGGAGGACAGAAATAGACGCAAATCCCTATAATACCATATGGGGGGTTACCCTCGCCCGTATGCTCCTCCCCACACAGCT
Source organism: Pongo abelii (assembly GCF_028885655.2). Classification (NCBI taxonomy): domain Eukaryota; kingdom Metazoa; phylum Chordata; class Mammalia; order Primates; family Hominidae; genus Pongo; species Pongo abelii. Next base: position 26,319,759 of record NC_071985.2, on the reverse strand, counting down.
GGGAGTTCCCTCCCTTCCCTCATCCTCCCAGTCTTTTGTAGGTACTATTACTGTGTACCATTACTGTAGGTACCATTTTATGGATAAGGAAACTGAAGCCCAGAGAAGCTAAGTAACTTAAGGCCACGCAGCTGTCTATTGCATGTTAGCCTCTAAGCCTAGCATCTCTGGGCATGGCTGCATGTGTTGTTCAGGACCAGACCGCAGTCCTGCTCCAGCCCATCTCTCAGTCATCATCTGCTGATCTGTGGTCACTTCCCCTCAATCACAAAGGTCCTTGGCCCTGGGTCCCAGTGGCAGGTTAGTCTCTCAGCCTTTCCTCCCCTTCTACCTTCATCTTCATCTGGAGGTCCACCTTACCCCCAGAGTTGTTTATTCCTGACAATGGAACAATGTGGGAGTGAGGCAGGAGAATAGGGTCTGGAGGCAAGGAACCTAAGTCTGTTTCACGCCGACTTCCTAGAACTAAATTGAAAGGAAAATCCTAACTTTCCATGCATAAGTAACAAAAGGACCAGACGCTACTCCCTTTGTCCTTTTCTGCGTGGCAGATGGGAAATTGGCTGTCCGCAACCAATCAGACTGGTTGCAGGTGAGTCTTCATTTGCAACTTTGTAAGTTCACTCCAGACTCTGAATAGCTGCTGTCCACAACCCATCAGACTGATGGCCTGTCGAGTCTTCATTTGCATAGAAATATAACTGTAACTTCTTCCTAGCCTCCGATTGGTTGCTTTTTGCATTTGCACTCTCTTTGCTTTTTGCTTTGCTGGGTGTTTTGTCCAATTCTTTGTTCAAAACGCCAAGAACCTGGACAACTTGCAGTCATGACCCTCTACCGGTGATAGGAGGGCCTTCTCTCTGACCCTCCTCACAACCGCCCTCTCCAGCTGTTGCGCACGTTCACTTCTCCGCACCATTCCCTGACGGCCTTGAAAGTGCCCTTGAGCTGTCCCTGACTTTCATGGTGTCAGCCTCTTCATGCCTCTCCATCATTCCAGGCACTCCGGGCTTTCTCTTCAAACCCTCTTTCGACACCTCCAAGTGCTGAGCCTCCTTGCTTTTCTAGCCCATCTGCCAGCCTTCTGCATGTCTACACGTGACGGCTGGGCTCCTGTCGCAGAAACCATGCGCCAGGCACATTGGGGCCCACATAAAGGTGCAGTGTCCAATACGCCATGTGGTCAGCAGGACTTCTCCACGTCTCCTCTTTCTCTTCTTCCTGCAGAGTGAGCCCACCCCTTCACCAGGTTGCCCTTGCCCCTAGCCCACCAGGCCCCGGCCCTCAGCAGCGGACCTGACCCGGTTTCTGGACTAGGAAGGCCCTGCTCCCGACCGACCCGGAGCGCGCTGCTGCCCTCTACCGGTCATCCGTGCGGCCGGACACCGTGTCAGGCCCGCGAAGAGGGCTCTGCCGCAGTCCCGGGGAACATTCCCCGGGGAACAGTCCCAGCGCCACTGGGAGGGGAAGCTGGGGTCAGGGAGGTGTGACTGGGCCCCAGGCAGCTCACACTCAGGCTAACAAGGTCAGGGAGGGAGGGCAAACGTGCAAACGTGAGTGCAAAATGCACTCCACGGCCAGGAACAGGCAGTCCGTTCATGCGGGCAAAATGGAAAGCAAGCTCCTACCCAGGTTTCTTCTCAGAGCCATCACACGCCTGAGCAGCAACAGTCATTAGCATCAGGGATTAACACAGCGGGGTAAACGTCTGACAACTGACTACTATTCTCTAAAGAGGACTCAGAGAATCAGCACACGAGGTTTCTGTGCACTGCAGAACGGTTGATTTATTTACTGATGCCCGGTGGTCTCATTAGGGTCTGTTTGCCTCTCTAGGTCTTTATGATTCCATAATACAAAGCACGTCTATTAAGTGTAGCCTAAATTTCCCTTCTATGTGCACTTTTATGTGCAGTCTTTGTTCCATTAGCAATGGGTGGGGGTTGGGGCGTACCCTGAGAGACTGTCAAATGCCCTGCCAAATTCCTAGAGTTGCTAGAAAAGGGTAACCCTGTCAGGATGGAAACAAGCTGAGTTCTCTGTGACTCGCCATTCAGAAACACAGGCTGACATACAGGGATCCCCACACCGTTCCACAGAGCTGCAGACCACCTACTAAACCTCTTCTAGAAATTTGTCCACAGTTGCTGTCAAGCTCACTGGTTTGTGGTTTAAAAGCCCACCTATGTCCCTTTTTGTGAATCAGAATTTTGTTCCAGAGGCCAAGTATTGTTTGGTTCTCTTTGACTCACCGTGTTGCAAGCACCTAGAATGTAGTATGTTGGCAAATATCTGCTGAATGAATGAATTTGCTCACATCCTGCCTGGTGCCTCCCTCCCTCTTCGTGGCCCTGCAGAAAAGGCTGCCAGGTGCAGAGGGCTCCTCTGCCAGTTCTCTGGGTTCCTTGGATGGGCTGGTCTGCGAAGGACTTGGGCAGATTCAGAACAGCCCCACATCACTTGCTTGCTTCTTTCTCTCCTACCTGGGCCATCACTTCTCTCCTGCCAGGGAGTGGTTATCTGCTAGTATGATACCATTGCACCATCTGCTTCTGAGAGTGAGCTTGTTGCTTCCTTCTTGCTTATCTGAACAGAGCTTGAAAAATCATTTTGCATATTTGTAGCATTTCCCCCAAATTCAGAGCATTTAGGGCTATAGCCTTTCTGAGACCCTTCTCACTGGTCAGACACTGCCTCATATTCATCTTTGCTCATGGATCCTTATTTCTGTCTTTAGTGTATATATCCTTAAAATCTAACCAGGAGGGTGAGGTCATTCTGGTTTCCTTAATTGCCAGCTGGAAGAAGCCTTAAGCAGAGCATCAGTGCTGTTGGTGGCCAGTTCTGTGAATTTCGCATCAGGATGCCTCCAGCATCCATTCCCCTTCTTCCAATTCTGCAGCCACTGCTCGGCTGCAAGGCTCCACTGCCTCCTCTCTAGATATGGGAGACACCACCTTGCTAGTCTCCCAGAGTAAGCCTGACCCTGACACACACACCCCTCACTTGCTATCTGAGGGGGCTTCCTAGGGCATGACTCCGATTAGAAGTCTTCACTGACTCCTCATGCCCATATCACTCAAACTCTGCAGGATGACCTCAGGGTCCCCACCACAGACTCTAAGTGAATTCTGGAATGGTTGACTAGAGAGGTCCTCGTGCTTGAACCCTTTCATTTCACAGAGCGGGAAACTCCAGCCACCCTGCCTTCCTGGCTGTATCTACACTGGCGTCCCGTCACTGCCTTGTGCTCAAGATCTAACTTGCCATTCTCAGAGTCTGCCCTCCACCCGATCTCTCAGCTTAGGCTGGTCCTGGGGCTTGGAATGCTCGTGAACGTCTCATCTGCTTATCTCATTCCAACTCCCCCGTCAAAGGCCACCTCAGAGGCCACCTCTGCCATGAGACTTCTACGTGCACTTCTCACACTTCTATGTGCACTAGTTTGTATTTGTTTTTTTGTTTTGAGGCAAGGTCTCGCTCTGTTACCCAGGCTGGAGTGCAGTGGTGCAATCAGGGCTTACTGCAGCCACAATCTCCTGGGCTCAAGTGATGCTCCCATCTCAGCTTCCCAAGTAGTTGGGACTACAGGCTTGTACCACCATGCCCAGCTAATTTTTGTTTTTGTTGTTGTTTTTGTTTTGTAGAGACAGGGTTCCACCATGTTGCCCAGACTGGTCTCGAACTCCTGGGATCCAGCGATCCACCTGCCTCGGCCTCTCAAAGTGTTGGGATTACAGGCATAAGCCACCATGCCTGACCTACATGCACTCTTTATCTCCGTCCCCTGGTATTCTGGGTACATCTCCATCGTGGCATTTTTATTATATTATGCCTTCTCCACTAGATTGTAAGTCTTGAGGGGCAGGCACTCAGTTTCGTTCATGCAGGATCCCCCTGTAGTATCTGGCACAACTTAAGTACCCCAGCAATATTTTTCTCCATTAATATTTTGAAGATAGGACTGGGCATGGTGGCTCATGCCTGTAATCCCAGCACTTTGGGAGGCCAAGATGGGAGGACTGCTTGAGCCCAGGAGTTCTATACCACCCTGGGCCACATAGTGAGACCTTGTCTCTACAAAAAATAGAAAAATTAGCCAGGCATGCTGGTGTGCACCTGTAGTCTGAGCTATTTGGGAGGCTGAGGCAGGAGGATCCGTTGAGCCTAAGAGTTTGAGGCTGCAGTGAGCTATGATCACACTGCTTTATTCCAGCCTGGGCGACAGAGAGACCTTATATGTATGTATATTTGTACATATATATATAAATATTATGTATGTATATTTGTACATATTATATATAAACAAATATGCATATATTTATACATGTGTCATACACACACAGACACACACACACTTATGACACATTTTTAGCAGAAGCACTTACCTCGTTGTCCTAGCAGAAGGGACTTCTAGTATGTTCTTATTCTAGGGGCAGAGGGTCCCTGGTTGTTTAAAGACTTCAGTTCCTGAGACTGTAGGAATCTCATCACAGTGATGGTAGTCAGTATTTTATTTTTTGGTGAATCAGGAGAAAGGACTTTTTGTTTTCCTAAGGGAAAATAGGAAAGCTAATTAAGAAGAAGAAACAAAAAATATTATGTAGATATTTTTCTATGCCATACAGCAGTTTTCTTGTGGAAGAATTGCAAACTTTCTGTGTATCTCTACTAAATGGAATTTTAATTGGAAAAGATCAAGACCATTTTGTAAATCAAGGCGTATAGAACACCAAGGTTGACGGGATCTTGAGAAATCTCTGGCCCAGCCTCTTGTTCAGAAGGTGGGTGTCTAAGCCATTCAGTTCCTCTGGGACCTAAAAATCTCTTTCATGACATTTCTGGGGTCATTTGGTTTCCAAAGACTCAAGCACAAGGATGAGGACAGTTCCACTGTCCCTATTCTCCAGTGAGCAGAGAACCTCCAGACAAAATGGTCTTGCGGCTCTCTAGGGACAAATAGAACTAAGGTCACCATCAGAGTGAGACATTTCTAAGCAGTACATTTAGGTAAATTATGGCTGTGTTAGAAGACAGTGCAGTTATTGGATTTCAGGTTTCGGGTGAACAATGTCCTGAAAGTTGAAGAGTTGGCTTATAGTGCTTTCCATTATTTTATAGATGATTAACTCAGAGAGGTTAAGCACTTGTCTAAGATCTCACATTTATTACATTGTGGAGCTCGGATTTGAATCCAGCTGCAAACTTAGTTGTCACTGTGACCTTTGAACAAAATCAAAATTGAATATGCTGCAAAGCATCCATAGAACCTCAAAACGAGCTCGGAACCTGAAACGGCCCGCCTGAGACCTCCTTGAAACGGTGATTCTGATTCATCAGGGCTGTGGCTGCAGGGCCTGAGAGTCTGCATTTCTAACGGGCTCCCAGGTGATGCTGCTGCTGGTCCACTGACCACACTGTTAGCGGTGAAAACCTAAGAGTCTGTAACTGCCTCCCTGCTCATTACCCCCATGCCCACGTGAGCTGCCTCATTCTTCCAGGACGAGGCATGACTAAGATGCTGCACGATTGGTTTTGAGAAGGGGCTATAGTAATACATTCACTTCCCCTTCCCCCCCATTTTTCTCAGCGCTGAAGAGTGAAGCATCAGAGAGTACCTCAAAGAAGATTTATGTGAGGCTTTGAGGAGGAGGGGATGGATGGGTCATATCGCTTTACTAGGAGCTAAGGAAACAGGACAGCTTGGGTGCGACTTCTGATTTCAGGAGATGCGCTTTCCCTAGAGACCAGCAGAGGGCGCAAAAGGGGCAGGGACCAAGGGGGAGGAGCCCGCGGAGCCGCGGCCGGAGAGTCGAGCGGGGCGGGGAGGAGCTGCAAGCGGCCCTGAGCTAAGCTCCGCTGGGAAGTTCCTAACGCTTGCGCAGTAGAGTGCATTTAGACATTTCAATGACAACTAAATTTGTAGCTGGATTCAAATCCTAACTCCACAGTTTAGTAGGTGTGTGAGCTTGGGCGAGTGCTGAACCTCTCGGAGCATCAGTTTACTGCCTATAAAATCACAGCAATAATAGTTTCTACCTCCCACCCTCGCCGCCCCTACCCCGGCAGCAACAACCTGCTTCCGGCTTCCAGGCATCCTTCAGTGCCCAAACCAGAGGATCCAGTTACCCATGCTTAATACTCCAACAGTTCTTGCTTGCTGAAGTAGGCAGCCATCATTTACGCAACTACACCTTACCAGAAACGCCTTCCCTTTAGAACACTGAAGGGGAAAGTTAGAGAGGGAAGGGAAATTTCTCAAGGCACTGGAGTGATTTTGTGTTTCTTTAGCATAAGTTACCGGAAAGCTTCCTCTGTTTTCTTTACCATCTTTAGGTGGTGGTTCCCAGCATCAAAAAACAACAAAAACAGCCGCAAGCAAAGGCTTCTGAAAAGTTATGTTGAAAACTCACATGGTTTAGGTACCGAATAGCTTCCCCGTTGTTTGCACATTATAACTCTATAGCACACAATTTTAAAGCATCTGATTGAAAGAAATAATTTTGTTTTAGTGACTATTAAAAACGAACAACTAGCACAACATTTAAAATCGTCGGGAAAAGGTAGCTCGCCCAGAAAGTGAACATCCCTACCTGTCTCCAGGTTCGGACGGCGCCAATATTCTCAATTAGAAAATTAATATCTGAGGCTCCGACATCCTCCCTGGATGCTACTCAGCTAAATCCTGTGTATTGACGGGCAAAGTCAATTGCCAGGAAAGCTGGGCAACTATAAGGTCAGGGAGCTGGAGCAGATGAGAGTAGGGAAGTCCAATATGGCATCCCTGAAAGTAATGACACAGACAATCTGCTAAGCGCTGCAAAAATTATTTGGATTGTGATGTAAATTGGAAACAGTTGGGGTGGGGGTGGTGACCGGCGACTAGGAACCCTATTAAACTGATCAGTTAGATACGGAATGGGAATGTGAAGAGAGAGTATCAAACACTTGAGAACTGTTCTGAGAGGCATGTGTAGTCTGTGCTGGGCCAGCGAAGGAATCAAGAGAAAGCTTCCCAGGCAGATAAAATCCAATGCACCCTGTAGCTGCTGGAGACACCCCCTGATGCAAGGTAAGCCCTGACGAGGTTGAGAAGGAAAGGTGGGGGGCGCTCAGGCCAGGATGAGGATGCCCTGAGAGGAAGATGATTTCACTGGTGTTGCCCGAGGGACTGTAAGCAGGGACAGGCGAGGCTGGCGAGCGCATCCCTGCTGGAAACACAGGTCCTCACCCTGTGCCCAGTGTCCTGGGACCCGAAGGAGGTTTATTGCATGTGGAATCTGCCTGGGCAGACTGCCCAGGGTGGCTGTGCTCCATTCTGAGTCAGGGCAGGGAGTCAGCTAGTTGATTTGGCTCCAACTTGCTAGTGGTGGTTACTTCGAGATACATGAGACCATGGCAAAAATGCTGGGCTGGGAGAGGATAAATATCGGTTCTAGTCCTCCTTCGGCCACAGTCTGGGTATCCTAGACAAGTCTAACTTTCATTGTCCTCAGTTTCTGCATATGTGTAACGGTGAGTTTGAAATGGAAGCATTTTTACATTCTTGTTAACTCTGAAGTTATCTAAGGAAACTTGCTGAGTATCATCATGACAGCAATCACAGACCAGGGTCAGTCCTCCCTGGAGCAGAACATTCCTTCTTCATTCTTGCAAATTTGCAAGCCTGTTACACCGGATCTTGAAGATACATAGTGGAAAATGATGTTATTAATGTACCGATGAAAAAAATGGATCCACATATATCCTAGCTTTAAATAGCAACTTTCCCCCCCCCCCTCATGAAATTACCCTCAGAGGAGCTTGTGTCTGTGGCTAGATATTTTGAGATTTGACTTTTTTTCCCCCTCCTTGTATTTCTACTTTCCTAGGCTCACCTCCACCTCTGTAGCCAGCTCACTAGTCATTGGCCCAGGGCAGGTATATGTCAGAACCCTACCAGGAATAGCCTGCAGGTTATTCTGGCTTCAATTTCCCAAACAGGGCCTTAGGTTGGGGACACAAAGGCTTTGCCAAGTTGGGGGAAGAGGGGTGGGGGGTGCTGATGGGTAAAGCAGAGAGGCATGCTTCTAGAAACAGGAAGACAGGAAGGGAAAAGGGGTCTGTGGGTACCAGGAGGACAGGACTCTGGCAGGACCCCAGTGAGTTAGCTATGTGGTCTGGAAGCAGTGGGCACTTGCTAGGCAAGACAGGCACAGGAGTGCATTCAGTGGTAACCCGAGTGGACCAGATAGGGGAGCAGGAGACACCTGCACCCGTGCCTCTGGGATCTTGGCAATGCATAAGAGATCTGAAATTGTGACACAGTGACACAACCTGGGGTGGTTTCTATGGTTGCCAGCCAGATGAGACGAAGGCTCTAAACCAATATTAATATCTAGAAAATAGTGGCGAGGTAGTATTTCTTGCACATCTGTGCATGCTAGAGATTCACACTCACTACCCTTTTGGTTCACAGGTTGGGAAAGAAAATAAAAGGTAGTGTTGAAGCTATCTGAACCCAGTTATATCTCTGACCAAGATGAGGAGGAATCTCAGACCCCAGAAACTCAGGACTAAAAGTGACTTTCAATTTTGCCTTTATCATGGTCTTCTGAGTTCAAATCCAGACAGTTTCCCTGCCTGTAAAATGGGATGGTTATGAAGAGTAAATGAGATGGGACATATAGCTTATATTTTTTGGTCCCTTGCAATACTTTGCATGTGGCAGATTACTTGTTGACTATCAAATTATTTATTGACTGTTTTTTTTTTTTTTGAGAGAGAGTCTCACTCTGTCACCCAGGCTAGAGTGCAGTGACGTGATCATGGTGCAGCCTTGAACTCCCCCGGCTCAGGTGATCCTCCCACCTCAGCTTCCCAAGTAGCTGGGGCTACAGGCACAGGCTACCATGCCCAGCTAATTTTTCTATTTTTTGTAGAAGCGGGTCTCGCCATGTTGCCCAGGCTGGTCTCAAACTCCTGGGAACAAGAGATGTGCCCGCCTCAGCATCCCAAAGTGCTGGGATTACAGGCATGTGCCGTTGTCCCTGGCCTTATTGACTATTAAAGCTAGTCCAACTCACAGTGAACCTGGGTCCAGAGAGATACCTGGTTTGGTGACTGTGGAGAAGCCATGTTGTCAGTAGCATCAGGACTATGAATCTTGTAGTAGTGTCAGGAACATGAACATCAATCTATGGTAAAATACAAACTTACTTATCTTGAATTTAAGCATAGCGGTTTAAGTACATGGACCCTGAAGACAGATATGTTAAGCTTGAATACTGGTTCACCACTTACCCCTCAAAGGTACTCACAATAGTCTGTAGCTCAGAGTAACTGCTATCTATGCATTTGCTATTATTGCTGATGTTATTAATTTGTGCACAGTAAAAAAGAAAATGCCTGACTAGCACTATTAGGAAGGAAAGTTGTTTGGAAGCATTGAGGGAGGCTCATTACAGGCCAGTGAAGTGAGAACCAATGATTTCTGTGTTGCAACACCCTGTCACTGGATTTAGCAATACCATGACCTTGGCAATTCCCCAGAAAGAAAGTTCTGTGGGACACTTGTAGGGGACAGGAAAGGAGGAGAGGAAGGTTTAAATGAAATATAACCAATGTGAACAATACGAATATTTATCCATATTCCTTTAGCATAAATGAGCTCCTTCCCTAGTGTGGTCAAAGGCAGGCAGATCTCTCTTACCATAAAACAAACAGAACATCTTCTCTTGAGCAGACCCCTCCTTCCTTCTTTCTTTTATGGCCAAATTCCTCAGACAAAAAGTCTAAAAACCCCACCCAGTGTTTCCATTGCCCAGTAACTCAGTAACTAGCCTCTCTTTAACCTCCTCAGGTCTGGCTTTTTAAATTTTTTTTTTTTTTTTTTTTTTGAGACGAGGTCTCACTGTATCACCCAGACTGGAGTGAAGTGGTGCAATCAGAGCTCACTGTAGCCTTGAACTCCTGGGTTCAAGTGATCATCCCACCTCAGCTTCTGGAGTAGCTGGGGCTATAGGCATGTGCCACCATGCCCAGATAATTTTTGTGTGTGGGGTGGGGGTGGGGGGGTCTCACTATGTTGCCCAGACTGGTCTTGAACTATTGGTTTCAAACAATCCTCCTACCTTGGTCTCCCAAGGTATTGCAGGCATGAACTACTGTACCCAGCCTCTTTTCTTTTATGAATCTTCTTGTGGGTGTTTGTTTGTTTTTTAGCATTGGGCAGCTTTGGCCACCTATTTCTTCTTGAAATATCTCTTCCTTTGGCATCCTTAGTTTTTTCCCTATCTTTCTATCATTCTATTTTCCAACAGATACTTTTCTTTTTCCCACCCCCGTGGCTTCCAGATTTCCCCAAGACCTTGATCTCTGCTTTAGGCTTCTTCCACCAGTGACCACATTTGCTTTCACAAGTTAAACTGTCGCCACTATGCTCCCAAAATCTTTCTCTAGGCCTGACCTCACCTGTACTTAAAGTGTGTTTCAGTTGACTCTAGAACATTCCTTTTTTAACAACAGACTCAATACGTCTCAAAGTGACTTGATATTTTGAATTTTGAAAATCCTCCAGGAAACAAAAAACATTTTTGCGTAGTACTCAGAGACATATAAGTGGACTTCTCCCCAGGCTAGGGAATCCTACCCCTGCAGGACACCATCTCCACCTGCCTCATAGGTTTGAAGGAACCTTGTCCCTTACTCTTTGATATGGTTTGGCTGTGTCCCCACCCAAATCTCATCTTGAATTGTAGCTCCCATAATTCCCACGTGTTGAGAGAGGAACCCAGTGGGAGGTAACTGAATCCTGGGGGCAGGTCTTCTGCGTGCTGTTCTTGTGATAACGAATAAGTCTCAAGAGATTTAATGGTTTTATAAATGGGAGTTCCCCTGCACATGCTCTCTTGGCTGCCGCCATGTAAGATGTGACTTTGCTCCCCCTTGCCTTCCACAGTGATTGTGAGGTCCCCCCCCAACCATGTGGAACTGTGAGTCAATTAAACCTCTTTCCTTTATAAATTACTCAGACTCAGGTATATCTTTATTAGTAGTGCGATAACAGACTAATACACTCTCTTTATATAACTCATCACCAAATTCTAGTTTTCCCCTTCCAGATGTCTCTAGATTTGTCCTTCGTTTGATATTTTTATCACCATGGTTCAGCCTACCATCCAATGCACGCTTATTGGACACCATCTCCTAGGAACAATGTTAGCTGATGGGGGCTACATCAAGGATTAACCCAATCACTGCCTTCAGGGAACTAACCAGCAGGGAGATGGCCAAGTAACCAGCAGCCATAAGAAGGTGTGATAAATGCTGTTAGAGGCTGTGCAGGGTGCTATGGAGCACAGAGGAGAACTTGAAAACCCAGCCTGAGGGGCCTCTGCACATAGGGGATTCAGATCTGGAGTATGAATGATCAGGAATTAGCCGGGGAGAGCAGTAGGCATTCCTGGCCAAGGCTGCCAAACAGCATGGACAAAGGAGAAGAGAGAGCCCAGGCCTGGGGAGCTACCTGGGGCTGGAGTGGCTTAGAAGGTAGATTTGTGGGTTCAAGGTGGGAGCTGGTGGAAGATGAGGCTAAAGAGGATATGCTGGGGGCAGATCAAGAAGACTCTAGAATTCTATAGTGAAGGCAATAGCGGGTGCTATGAGTTTTGAGCACCACCACTGCATTACACTCAGACTCCTCAAGGCCTCTAGGAACTGGCTCCGTCTAATTTATCCAATCTGAGACTCCTTATAACACATAACCTGTGCCTTCTACTCCAAGTTGGTGGGGCACTTCACTGTTAAATATAAGGGCTTGAATTTCAATCAAGAATCATTTATCAAATGGCTCTTATGTGCCAGACACGAAATTTGGCTCAGGGAAGCCCTAGGTAAGTGAGACACAGCTCTGCTTCAGTGAGTGAGTCAAAGACCCCTTAACTCCTATGGACAATACAGAGCTTCAACAGAGGTCTATGCAAGGACCAATGGAGAACAAAGGAGAAACCCTCCAACTCTGCTGACTTGGGTAGGGGCCTGCCAGGGAAGTCTTCACTGGAGAAGGTGCCATTTGAGCTGCTTCTTAAAAACTGTAGAGGATTGCTCAGCAGAGCATTTTGAGCATAGGAGAGTAGGCACAAAGTGAAGGAGGCACACAAAAAAGGCATGGTCAAGCCGGGCGTGGTGGCTCACGCCTGTAATCCCAGCACTTTGGGAGGCCAAGGCAGGTGGATGACCTGAGGTCAGGAGTTTGAGACCAGCCTAGCCAACATGGTGAAATCCCACCTCTACTACAAATACAAAAATTAGCTGAGCATGGTGGTACGTGACTGTAGTCTCAGCTACTCGGGAGGCTGAGGCAGAAGAATCACTTACACCCAGGAGGCGGAGGTTGCAGTGAGCCAAGATCACATGAATGCACTCCAGCCTAGGTGACAGAGTAAGACTCTGTCTCAAAAAAAAAAAAAAAAAAAAAAAAAAAAAGGCATGGTTAGAACGCTATAAGAAGGGCAGTATGGCTGGGTGAGGAAGAGAGTGGCAGGACCCACAGCCAGAATTCCTGGAAGGCAGGAATTTGAATTGGCTCTGGGCAGCAAGTGCCTTTGGTTATTCTGAGCTTCGTATATCCTCATGCTTCCTTTCCTGGGCCTGGACCAGCCCTTGATGGTCATTCTTAAGTCAAGCTGAACACCAGCTGGCTCTGTGAAGCTCTCTCTTCCTTTCCCAGTCAGTCCGCACTAGCTGTCTTCTTTGAGCTAGCAGATGCTGCCACATACTTTCTCACTTAATTGCGCTCTAATTGTTTCACAGGTGCTGGTTTTGTCTTCCTACTTAGGCCTAGGAGCTTCTGGACAGCAGGGACTATGCCTCAAACTTGGGTTTGTCCCAGAGAGCAGAAGACACTATACGCTGTTGCTCTCACATTAAGGGACCAAGGCTGGGAATCACTTAAGCTTCAGAAATCTGATTGAAGCTTTGGATCTGCCTTCTGCATTCTTTTCCACAATGTTAACAGTGAAACAAACACATCTGGACATTCCAGTGCCGTCTGCTGTCTAAGTCTGTCAGTATACAGAGACAAATAAACAGGAGAGTTTTGCTTTCAACACTCGGCAGGGCCAAACTTCCTGATGCACGGGAATGAACAACGGAGGCACTGTCCTGGAACACCGTCCTCCGGAGAGGCGCTCCCTCCTCAGAAACAACACTGAAAACCTGGCAGGGCTGGTTTTGCATTCAGACAATGGCACCTAAATGCTTTTTGCTTTGCTCAGAGCTGTAAATATCCAAAGAGGTGATCCTCTGCCATCATTTTGGAAGGAAGAATCAGTCAGACTGGTAATTAGGGTCATATGCACAGGCATGGTCATACTGATTGTTGAAATTTAGATTATTTTTGGCCCAGCACAGTGGCTCACACCTGTAATGCCAGCACTTTGGGAGGCCACGGCAGGCGGATCACCTGAGGTCAGGAGTTTGAGATCAGCCTGACCAGCATGGTGAAACCCCATTTCTACTAAAAATACAAAAATTAGCCAGGCGTAGTGGTGGGTACCTGTAATCCCAGCTACTTGGGAGGCTGAGGCAAGAGAATCGCTTGAACCCAGGAGGCAGTGGTTGCAGTGAGCCGAGATGGTGTTACTGCACTCCAGCCTGGGCAGCAGAGTGAGACTCTGCTCAAAAAAAAAAAAAAAAAAAAAAAAATATATATATATATATATATATATATATATATATAGAGAGAGAGAGAGAGAGAGAGAGAGATTATTTTTGTACTGCTTAGTAATTAGCTTTAGCCGGGTCCCTCCTCTGGGACCTCCCCTGGAATTTTCCCACAATCCAGTAACTGAATAATTAGCATCTAGCCCCACAGAACTTCTCCCAGGGCCCTGCTCCAGGGCTTCCCTTCTGACTGGCTGTGTATGGCACACTGGGAATTGTTTTCTGCCCACAAGAACAAGGGTGAACTGAGTCAAGGAGTCCAAGAGATCTTGGACACACGTCTCAGAATTCAGAAGGGCTGGGTAAATGCAGGAGAAAACTGATGAAACCACACAGGCCCTGCAAGAGCCTGACTGCTCCTGCACGGTAGCTACCCTTAGCATTAGCGGGGAGTCACCAATGCCTCTTCCAGGCACTGAGCAAGAGGGCGGCATTACAGATGCACCTGCTGTCCAAACTGATCATCTCATTAAGTCACTGCTCAGCAACAGTATCTGAAGGACACTAGGGTTACTCTGCTTGTTTGCAGTTCACGGTGCTGGACTGGACGGATGTGTTCCTAACACTAGGTAACAACACCGCTCTCCCTCCTCCGGGAGAAAGCCGCAGCCATCGATTCCCACCCAACAGGGCCTCAGCGCCTTCCCAGGGCAGCACCCTCACTCCCGCGACCATCAATCACCCAAGCTACAGCATGGTCCCAGACCCACCCTCGCCCCTTAGAAAATGGCTTTCCAATTGTGTTTTCACGGGAGCGTGGCCACTGGGCGATGATCTTCACAGGCAGGCTTTTTTTCCCCCCTCAACATAAAGGCCAGCAATATTTACCACGGAGTCTTGGCCAGGGTGCACTGCCTGGTGCTGTGGGATGGGGTGTTTCGGGCCTTTTTTTGAGCAGCTCAGTGACTTTCTGGGATTTCCATGGCCCTGCTGGAGGTGGCCCTGTCTCCCTTTTCCAAGGAAGAAAGTGACTGGGGACAAGCCACCTGCCTCTTCCACAGGGTGGGGGCGAGAGTGATAGCGAGACAGCACAAGAGGGACCCGCTTTGTTTCAAAGCGAGGGCGTGAGTGACTTCGTCACTGCCGAGGTCTCCTCGTCTCCAACCTGCCGGGCACAGGACACCCACATGACACCCTCACTCTGTCCCTGGGCCGAGGGACCCCACGTCTCGCAGGTGCCGCGGGGCAGAGAGCGCCGCCTAGTGAGGCGGCGCGAGTTGGACATAGGCTGGAAAATAGACCCGGACAGCCCAGGAGGAGGGCGGAGAGGAGTCCGACCGCTGCAGGCAGCCGCGTCCCCGCCCCGCGCCGCCTACGACTTAGGGCCCCCGGCCCGTCCCCTGCCGCTGCAGGGCGCTCACCTCTGGGACGCCTCCCCGCGCCGCCCGCGCCTCGGCTGGCTCCTCCTGGCCTCAGAAGCGGCGCCCTCGCTCGGGCTCCAAAAAGCCCCGCGGCCCCGCCCACGGAAGGGCCCGCCCACCGATCAGGCCACGCCCCGTCTCGGCCTCGCCCCCAGCCCAGGGACGGGTTTTCTCTGAGGGCTGTGAGAGGCCAGGCCCGGGGAGAGGAGGCAGAGGTAATGCTCCGGTCTCTGCAGACTCCCACAGTGTCTATCGAGATCACACATGCCAGCATTGCCCCCTCCCATCCTCTCCTCATCGTACGGAGGAGGAAACCCAGGCCGAAGACCTGAAGTGTCCAAAAGCAGAGCCAGGCCAAAGAAAAGCACCATCACATGTTCTCCCACTCCCAGTCCGGTGCTTCTTCAGCTAGGCTAAACTTCAGGCTAAAATGTGAAGATCACAGTGACACATTCCTGTCAGCAGAATCTGCTGCATATGTTTGGGAGCTGGGGTGTTTGGAAGCTCCGATTTTGTGTAGAGGACCCAAGAGAGAAGACAGACCCTTCCGGTCCTATAAGAACAGTGCTCCTTCTGCCCTAACTTCTCTTTTCCTTTTTCTAACCCCCTCTGCCTATGGGGTTTGCTGAAACTTTCAGGAAAAGGAACGTGTCAAAAGAAAGAAATGGACACCCCAGAGGCCTTGCAACCAAAGGGTTAAAAGGAGGTAGCCTTATGAGAAAGCGGTGGAGTGGCTTTCTGGGGTGAAACCCAGTTCAAGGACAGAAATAGCACTGTCTTGAGTTAAGACAGGTGGTGGGGGAAGCCTGGGGGTGGGGCGCAGACTGCAGGCGGAGGAGCTCCCTGCCACCTGCTCTTGGGGTGTAATCACAGAGCAGCTGACACTCCCCACTCACTGCCTGGAGGAGCTTGGCGGTGGGATCGGGCAAGGCGGGAAAGATAGGTGTAAAACAAAGCCTGGCACTTAATTACAGCGCAAAGATCTCATTATAGAGTCTTCTCAGCTCCCCTCCTCGGCTGGCAGCTTGAAGCCTGAGTGACAAATTGCCTAAGTAGGTCTCCAAGGGCTGCACGTAGAGGGATGAAACCACCTCCCGCCCACCCGAACCCCACTGTGGGGGCTGTGGAGAGGGAGGGGGTGTTCACAATCTGGCATATGCAGAGGGCAGTGGGGAGGTCTGTAAGGGCACCTAGAAAGCAGTAAGAGGTGGGAGCCACAGTGGCCCTAGCCTGACATAAATAACACCTTGCTGGGGCAAGCCCAGTGTTCCCTCTTTTGGTAGTGGAACCGAGGGCAAGGTTGGGGACAGCTTGACGTGTGGCACTGTTTACTCTGCATCATAGGTGGATGCTGCAAGACCAGCAGGGGCCTGGCTTATCATGCAACTTTGTGAATATGTGGGAGAGAGGAGCCTTCCAGGCGATGTTGTGGCCTCCCAGGAACTCCCAAAGCCCCCCTCCCCAGGGTGGCATCTGGTTTTGGACACTGGTTTCTGTCACTGAGCTCCAGGGACTCATGTCACACCTGGAAGAACTTTTAGATTCTGTCTGCCTGGCCATGTCTTCCAACAGCTGAGATCATTGAGGAAGATGACAACTTCTACCTGAACAGCCAGGACAGCTTAGGGTCTTCTCACATGTGGACCTTGAAATGCACTTCCATTATTTTTCTCCAGTATATTCAGGGGAAGGGGGCTGGTGATCAAAGCTTTTGCTGAGCAGGGACAGAAGGGTTGTCACTTGCTTTTTTCTCCACTGAAACCTAGAGTAGCACACACATCCTCAGGGTGCTATGTGATGCTCACAGACAGAGCCCTGCCAGAGGTTCTTGTCATTCCCATATGTTAAACCTTCAATGTCTTCCCTATGAACGACAAACAAAATTTATATTCTAGGTCAAAACCCCATCATCTAGCCCCTGACAACTTCTCTAGGCTTGTCTGCTCCCAGCCCCCACCTCCCAGGCCCCAGCCTCAGCAGCTGCTTTCCACTTGCTTAAGGTCTTCACACATGCTATTTCTTCTGCCAGGAATACTCTTTCTCCATGACTTTGCGTGGCTCACGCCTACCCACATTTTAGTGTTCCCTCTAATGTAACTTCTTCAAAGAGAACTTCCCTAACTCTTCTATCTAAATTAGGTCCCTCCCATTATTCTTCCTCTTTATAACCTGTTCTTTTCCTTCACAACTCTCATTTCAATTTATGACTTTACATGGACATGTTTATTGGTTCAAGGCCAGCCTGTCCTTCATATTTAATAGATTTAATAGACTGTAAGCCTCATGAGGGTAGGGGCCATGTCTGATTTGTTCACTTCAAATCCAGTATCTGACAAGTGTCTCCCTATAAATATTTACTGATGAATGAATGGGTGAATGAATGATATCAGCAATCTTTATCTTAAAGGATAAAATTAGAACTCAATAAACTTGTAAACATAAGCAGTAGTGACTATTTCTATTAAAAAAGGTAGCAACCAAAACAAGACTCAAGGAAATACAAATACCAAGGTTTATTAGGTACTTCTTAAAACTAACCATCCATTCAACAAATGTATATTAAGCTTCCATAGCCCTTGTGCTTCTTGCCAGAAATACAAATCTAAATACGATCTGGCTCTCAGGAGCTTGCAGCCTGGAGGAGTGGCAGTGGACATGTAAATAAATGGTTATAGTGTAATTTGATAAATGCTGCAATAATATATGTATCTTACTCTGCCTAGAAGTGCCTACATCTGGGACTTGGTGAAAAAGAAAAAGACGACTTTGTCAGCTGGACGGGGCAGAGGGAGGGCATTCTGGGCAGGAGAGGAATGAAGGAATGTGGCTCATTTGGGGAACTGCCAGTGGTTTGGCAAATGGAGTGCAGGTTGTGTGAAGGATGGAGGCGGGTTAAGAGGTAGGTAGGCAATCACCAGATCACATGTTCATGCACATGTGTTCTGCTGAGGAGTTTGGGCTATGCTCTGGCTCCCTGTGGGGCTTGGGGATCCACTGGATGGTGTTAAGCAATGGCTTGGCACCACACCTTCATGTTTATATACAAGAAGTTGTAACCCTAATGGCAGTGTGTAGAATGAATGGAATAGGGGATGGGATGGTTAGCAGAAAGTAAGCCCAGTTAGGAGGCTACTGCAATTGTCTAAGCAAAGTTAATAACAGTCTAAATTAGAGCAGTGGCGTTCATTCATTTCTGTTGATATATATTATTTGATGCTTAGTTTTTTGATGATAAATATTTTTTGATGCTTAAAATATATTTTGATGCTTAATATTATTCCCTACCCCATGCTAGGTGGTAGGGTATAATATTAATAGTCAATATTTATTGAGTGCTTACCATGTGTCCTGTTCTTTTCTAAGTACTATACATGCATTAACTGATTCAACCCTCACCACAACCCTATGAATCAGTACTATTATCATCCCCCATTTTACCAATGGGGAAACTGCGGGAGAAGAGGTCATATAACTTCCACTTACTTAGATAGCTAATAATTGACGGAGTCAGGATTTGAATCAGGTAATTGGGCTCCAAAATTCATGCTGTTAAGCACCATCCCTTACTGATATTGTGGTAATGAACAAGCTGGACAAGGTCCCTGGTCTCATGGAACTTACATTCTGGCACTGGAGATGTAGAGGAGAAGGCAGAGTGGGGCAAGGTTTGGATAGTAGAATCAGAAAAACTGGATCCTTATAAGAGAAAGAGTGGTCAGGGCAAATTCACAAGACACTGGCTTTGTGATTGGTGGATAATTGTGTCAGTCATGGAGTTAGGAAATACAAGTTAGGGGTGGTAGGGTGGCAGAAGGTGAACTTGGAGGGATGAGTTCATTTTGGGGTAAATTGCTGTTGGACTGACTGTGGGATATGGAGGTGGAGCCATCGAGCGAGCAGTTGAAGTCATGTGTCCAGAGCATAGAAAAGATGTTTATATGGAGACAATAGGGGGGGATCAAAGATGGGGGGACAGTTGGAGACATAGGTGGAAAACAATAGCTAGAAGACAGGCTTAGTCCAAGAGTTTATAAAGGAAAAGATTGATAAATTCAATTGCCTTAAAATGAAGACCTTGTGTTCATCAAAAGACATATTTAAAAGAATACAAAGATAGGAAACAAAACCGGAGAAGATGCTTGCAACACATATAACTGCCACAGCCCAAGCATCCAGATTATCTTCAGAACTCAAGCAAATCAGTAAGAAAAGTCAATAGAAAAATGGACAAAAGATACAGGCAGATACTTCATAAAAGAGAAAATACAAGATGACAAATAAATAAATGAAAAAGTGCCAAACCTCATTAGTAAGCTTAGAATTGCAAATTAAAGCTATAATACATCACATATTACATAAATCATATTGGCCAAAAATAAAATGTCTGATAGTAAAAAGTGTTGATGATGATATGGAGCAAACAGAATTCTCACTTGTTGCTAGTGGAAATGTGAATTGGTATAACCACTTGGGAGAAGTTTGGCATTGTCATGGAAACCTGAAGATTCACATGCCCTAAGACCTAGAAACTCCATGCCTAGGTGCATAACCTGATATGCTCATATGCCACTATATATATACGAAAATCTGTAAGGTAGCATTGTTCGTTATATCCTTTGTACTAGACAGCTTCTATGATGGCTCCCTAAGATTTCTGCCTCCTGGTATTCATGCCTTTCTGTAATCTTCTCTCCTTAAGTGTGAACTGCACCTAGCAACTTCTTCTAACAAATAGAGCATGACAAAATTGATGGGACATCACTTCTGAGATTAGATTACAAAAGGATGTGACTTCTGCCTTGCTCACACTCTCTCTCTGGCCCTCTTGCGTGCTTGCTCTCATGAAGCTGGCTGCCATATTGTCAGCTGCCCTATGGAAGGACCCATATGGCAAGGACTCAAGGGAAGCCTCTTGCCAACAGCTGGTGAGGAACTGAAGCCATCAGTCTAACAGCCTGTGAGAAAATGGTTCTTGCCAACAACCACTTAAGTGAATTTAGCATTGAATCATCCCCAGCTCAAGCCTTAAGATGAGACCACAGCCCCAGCTAACACCTTGATTACAGTCTTGTGAGAGACCAGAGCCAGAGGACCCAGCCAAGACTCCATGCCTGGAGTCTCAATCTACAGAAACTGTCACATAATACATGGTGTTTTAATCCACGGTGTTTTGGCATGATTTATCACACAACAAGATAACTAATACAAATCACCAAACTAGAGATCTCTCAAATGGTCATCAAAAGTAGAATGGATAAGCTGGGCTGGGTTCAGTGTCCCATGCTTGAGCCCAGGAGCTCAAGATTGTAGTGTGCAATGATCACACCTAGGAATAGCCACTTCACTCCATCCTGGGCAACATAGTGAGAGCCAAACTCTAAAAAATAAAAATAAATAAATAAAAATTTCAAGTAGAATGGATAAATAAATTGCTGATCAATAATGGTCATATAATGGAGCATTAGACATTGAAAAGGCTACCCAGCAACATGGATGAAACATACAAACGTATATTCAGCAAAAGAAGGAAGACTCAAAAGAATAGGTAAATGTTATTTTATTTATATAAAATTCAAAAACAGGTGAAGCTAAATTATATTGTTTAGGAACACATAAGTAGATGATAAAACAATTTTAAAAGATCAAGAAAATGATTATTGCAGAAGTCAGGGTGGCCAAAGGGAGGAAGCATTATCGGGAAAAAGGCCCAGGGGTCTTTTAGGATGGGGGAATGTTCTGTTTCTTGGCCTAGGGAATGGTTACATAAGGGTTTGCTTTATGATTGTTCATGACAATGTGCAGTTATATTTGATGCACTTTTATATATGTGTAATATATTTCACATTTGAGAAATTACCAAACAGAGAAAGAAAGAAAGAAAGAATGTAGAAAGAAAAAAAGGAGAAAAATCAAATGAGAGGAATTAGGAGTCATTGAATGAATTTCAAGGTGGGAGTGGTCAATGGTGCCAACTGTTCAAATACCAAAAGAAGTGAAGTTTCCTGATTGGATGCGACAAATTGCAGGTTTGCAGACCTGATTCTGAGATGGCCCTCGAGATTCCCGTCTTTGGCACCCCTCTCCATTTTTGTGGGTGGGATCTGTGACTATAATGGGATCATTGCTCCCTTGATTAGGTGCTGTTATATAAGACTCGATCTGAGCAGACTGTCTAGCAATTCACAGCTGGCCTCAAAGAAGCAAATGGCCTTGTTATGAACCACTTACCTCAGGTCCTGGCTACATGGCCCCCTTCAAAGGCTAAGAGTGACTCTCACCAACCAGCAAAGACAAAATAGGATGTCGTTTCTACAGCTACAAGGAACTGGTTTCTGCCAACAACCCCAAGCTCCAGAAGGAATTCAGCCCAACAAACACCCAGATTTCAGTCTGTCAGACTCTGAGCAGAGACCCCAGCCACACTATGCCTGGATTCCTAACCCCTTGTAACTGTGAGATAATAAATGGCTATTGTTTTATGTCAGTAAATTTCTTGTATTTTGTTATGCAATAGGAGAAAATAAATATAGCAGGTCATCAATGACCTAAGGGCAGAGTGGGTGATACAGATCATGTGAAGTCTTTAAAATAGGATTATGACATACTTTCCCTACCCCGTTGTCCTTCTGCCTGGATTTAATAAAGCCTCCTTCGACATACTTTCCCTACCTCGTTGACCTTCTGCCTGGATTTAACAAAGCCTCCTTGACTTTGATACCTGGCACATTTGGCTCAAATCAATCTCAACTTCCACCCTGTGCTGCCGTAGCACCTCATTCATGTCATTGGCTATACTTTTCACCTTGAATCTAAATTCGATCCTGTTCACTGCCCCTGCCAGGCTGTGAGCTCCAAGAAAGCAGGACTCTTTCCAGAGTTTTCTTTACATCCCTGGCTCTGGGTATGACACATGAGGAATGCTTAATAAGTGTGGACCAAAGGAGTGACCCAAAGAAGGGCGAAGACTCCTGGCTCTTCATCACGCCCATGGGAACCATGCTTTGGGGATGTAGGGAGTGGACATTCTCTGTGGCAGCTTCAGGCTTCTGGGGTTCTGTGGTGCCACTGATGTGTCATGTAATTTGAAAGCCCTGGAAGAACCTATGGGTGATTGTGGTTGTCCCCTCTCCAGGGACAGTTGGCTGCACTCCACGGAAAAGGAACCCACAGAGAGGACAGCTGGGATGGCCTTGTCTACCACTGGCCTCAGATCTGAGAAGTGAGTGTTTCTAATAGCCTCTTGGCACGGTTATTTTGGAGCTCCTCCGGACTGTCAATTACTAGAGAGCATGAAACAGTTGGAGGTCTCAGAGATATGACAAAAGCAGTGTAATTCCGGTTTTATAACTGAATCTCAGAAGAATCCTGTGGCCAGTACCCTAGGTCAGGAAAGAAATAGCTGCTTGGCTTTGCTCACACTCTGCTTAGGTGAATTGATGTCCATTTTGTTCAGGGCTAGATTTCAACCTTCTGTTGTTGTGGAAATATCCCCTGTTGGATGTCAATTGCTTCCTTCTTCTCTTCCTTCTCCTTTCCCTTTCTCCACCCCTTTTTTCTCTTCTTTTTAAAAAATTTCCTTTCTCTTTTTGCCAAAGCAAAGCTTTTCATTTCCCGGAAACTGATCTGGCTGCTTCTTTCTGATGGAGATATATATATATATATATATATTTTTTTTTAACTTTATTTTATTTATTTTTTTTAGATAGGGTCTCAAGCCATCCTCCCTCCTCACTCAGCCTCCCAAGTAGCTGGGACTGCAGGCAAGCACCACCATGCCCAGCTAATTTTTTAAATTTTTAGTAGAGACGAGGTCTCCCTATGTTGCCCAGGCTGGTCTTGAACTCCTGAATGCAAGCAATCCCCCTGCCTCAGCCTCCCCAAACACTGGGATTATAGGCTAGGTGTGAGCCACTGTTTGCCCTTCCCGGACATTCTTGTTTCCACTCTCCCTCCCCCTCCCCCTCCGTAGCCCTGTCAAGGTAGAGTGCCTTTTGCCTTGTTCATGAGTGCCCAGCATTTGAAGTGATGCAGGTCCACCCCTCTGTGAGCCACATATCTGAAATCGCAGTTACAGGCATAGCTGCAGCACTGCCACGATGTCATTACAGGGTTTTGCATTCTTCAGACTTTCTAGTGGGCCAGGGGCTCTGGTCCCAAGGGAGGCATGTGATGGCAGAGGGTACAGGCACTTTTCTACTAGCAAGGCTTCATTGTGGTGCCTGGCAACTCCAATAATCGGAAAGTGAGTGACTCTCTTTCTCCCTTTTCCTCTGCTTACGTCTTGAGCATGAATTGTTTTCTCTCTCCATTTTCATCTTCTGTCAAGTTGTTGCTGCATTTGAGTCAGGGAACATGTCTCTGAAAATCATGAAGAGGACCTGGTGAGACCTATATGTCACACATTTTCTATCAACCCTCATGCTCTCCCCAGGGGGTGCTTATAAGGTTAAAACATAGCTCCCTGCAGGGCAATGTCCAAGAACAAAAAACCGTATAATTGGAGTGCAGTTATGTTCTGGTGGCGTGTTGGAGGGAGGCTCCCCTATTAGATGAGCTACCATCTGCCTCAGGAGCCTTCAGTTGCCTGGGTCTTGGGGGAAATCTGCCCATCATGATCAGAAGCCTCATGGTTTTGTGCCATCTCCTCCCTGTGGCTGTCAGGAGGAGGATGGGTGGGGTGGAAATGGGCTCCATGACCTCACTTCACTCAGACTTGATGCCCTTTTAAGTAATCAAGCTGCAAAATAACCTTAGGTGGTATTGCAATTTGGGTTCCTCAGAAACCACACTGTAGTAAAAAAAGTTTTTGTTTTTAATCCACTTGACCTGGAAACAGTTTGACCCAGTGGGTGTCCATCTCCTCAAAGCTGCCTTCTCCCTTTCTTCCTGACCTTTTTATCACAGCTCTTCAGGAGATCCAGAAATATCATTTTCTCTCTGAAATTAGCTCCCCCACCCACTTCCATGTCCTGGAGGTCCCTGTGTGCTTCCAGTCTTAAGGTGGGGCCATGTTGAGGCTGTCTTGGATGACTGCTCACTGCCCACAGTTAATAGACACAAAGGTTTATCCAGACTTTCCTTTGAGCTTTCTCTTGTAGCCAGTTCTTTATCTCTAGTTTCATCCACCGTGTCCTAGTCCAGGTCCTCATCTCTTCATTTGTTCACTTAATACCTGTTTATTGATGCCCTGCTCAATAGTGACCTGAGCTTGAGAGCCTGCTAGACCTGCATTCAAAGCCCACGCTCTTTTACTTCCTGTGTGACGTTCATGAATTTTTCATTTTCTCTAAACCTCAGTTTTTGATCTGTAAAGTGGAAAGGATAATACTCATATGGTTTGGATATTTGTCTCCACCCAAATCTCATGCTGAATTGTAATCCACAAATCTGGAGGTGGGGCCTGGTGAAAGGTGTTTTGGTCATGGGAGCTGATCTGTCACGGTGTGATGCTGTCCTCATGATAGTGAGTGAGTTCTCTTGAGATCTGGTTGTTGTCAAGTGTGGCACCTCCATCTCTACTCTCGCTCTTCCTCCTGCTTTTGCCATGTGAGGAACCTGCTCCTTCGTCACCTTCCACCATGAGTAAAAGCTCTCGGAGGCTTTCCCCAGGAGCTGAGCAGATGCTGGCGCTATGTTTGTACAGCTTGCAGAAGTGGGAGCCAATTAAACCTTTTCTCTATAAGTTATCCAGTCTCAAGTATTTCTTTGGCCTAATAAAGAAAATTGGTACTAAGGAGTGGGGCATTGCTATAAAAATACCCAAAAAATGTGGAAGCCACTTTGGAATTGGGTAACAGGCAAAGATTGGAAGAATTTGGAGGGCTCAGAAGAAGAGAGATGAGGAAAAGTTTGGAATTTCTTAGAAACTAGAAACTGGTTAAATGGTTGTGACCAAAATGCTGATAGTGATAAGGACAGGGAAGTCCAGGCTGCTGAGGTCTCAGATGGAAATGAGCAACTTATCAGGAAGTGGAGCAAAGGCCGGTGCCATGCTTCCTGTATGGCTTGCAGAACGGTGAGCCAATTAAACTTCTTTTCTTTATAAATTACACAGCCTCAGGTATTTCTTTATAGCAATGCAAGAATGGCCTAATACAAATACCTACCTTATCAGGCTCTTAACAGGATTAAAATAATGCAATAAATGTGTATTAGTCAGGGTTCTCCAGAGAAACAGAAACAATAGGATAAACGGAGAGATAGATAGTTATACAGATGAGAGAGAATTTATTGGGGAACTGCCTCACACAATTATGGAGGCTGAGAAGTCCCCACTATATGCTTTCTGCAAGCTGGAGCCCCAGAGAAGCCCAAAGAGCTGAGAACCTGGGGAGGCAACAGTCTAACTCTCAGTCTCAGGCCAAAGGCCTGAGAACCTGGAGGGTTGCTGGTACAATTCTTGGAGCCTGATGTCCAAGGGCAGGAGAAGAAGGGTGTCCCAGCTCCAGAAGAGAGAAAGCAAGAATTTGCCTTCCTCTGCCTTTTTGTTCTATCCAGGCCCTCGATGAATTGGCTGGTGCCTGGCTACACTGGGTGAGGGCAGATCTTCCTCACTCAGCCCACTGATTCAAATGCCAATCTCCTCCAGAAACACCCCCACAGACACACCCAGAAATAATGCTTTGCCAGCTATCTGGGTATTCCTTAACCCAGTTAAGCTGATACCTAAAATGAACCATCACAGTATGTAAATTGCTTAGAGGGAGTCTGGCAAGTTATAGGCATTCAATACCCTAGTTGTTGCTTATTGCTAAGGGCCAGCTGCTGTGCTAGGTACCAGTTAGAATTTTAAGGAGCCTGACCATTTATAAGGACATGCACACAGTGAGTGCTATACAGTGCTACAGCTGCAACAGGAAGTGATCCCCCTGGGAAGGGTCAGGAAAAGCCTCAGGCAGGAGGTAACAGCTGGGCAGGTTCTTGAAAGACAGGAAGCTGAGTCACATTTTCCAGAGCCCGCCATAGTCAAGCCTTATCATCTCCCACCAGCAATCATGCTGACCTCCTAACTGGTCTCTGCAGAACTTCTCTTTCTCCTCTTCAACTCATTCTCCACGAGCAGTCAGAGTGACCTTTTAAAGCATAATTCAGATTGTGCCATTCCATTATTAAAACCTCCCAATGGCTTCTACTTGTGCTTGGAATACAATAAGGATTCCTTTGCATGGCCTGCAAGACCATATGTGACTGGCTCCTGCTCAGTTCCCATACCCCTCCTGTCCCTTCTGTTCCTCTTCCCAGCTTGTGTGCCTGCAGTGCCTACTGCCTGGAATGCCTGGACAGCTCCTTCTTATCCTTCAGGCTTCAGCTAAAACCTTAATTCCCTGTGCCCCTTATCTAAAGCAAAACCCTCCCTCACCAGCCCCCCATACCTATTTTCTGGTCAGTGTCATATTTATTCCCCTTCACATCCTGTACCATCATCTGAAATTAGCTGTGTAGTCATTGGTTTACTTGTTTAGTGCTTATCTTCCCTACACAATCTAAACTTCTCCTTGTTTGTTGTGCCTGGCCCATTGTTGGCCCAGAGTTGTTGTTCAATAATCATTTGTTGAATACATTAATAAGTCGTGGATATCCTGTTGTGGCTGGAAAGCTGACAAGGCTGGAAGGGCGGGACCTTTGGTATCTCAATTATTGGCTTCTCGCCTTGTTCTGGTCAATTCTGGTACCATTAGAGAAAGTTTTCTAAAACCCACTGTCTTTATGCCACTTCACTTTGATAATGTCCCATTGCTCATTGCATCTAAAATTATTCTTCTCGATTTTATTTAAAATTATGTATTTTTTTCATTTCAAAATTGGCATCTGGTCATTATAAAAAGATTAGAAAATTTAGTAAAGAAAGGAAAGAAAGAAATCGCCCCTAGTTTTTCCATCTAGTTATAACCATTGCTTACATTTTTATGAGTTTTGTTCCAGGCTATTTGCTATGAACATTTTAAATGCACTCATCACATGGCAAATACAAAATTCAATACATTTATTTTTAAGAAATAATTTTTTTCTGATTGTCAAAGTATACATTCAGCCATAGAATATTACAGAAAATGAAAATGCAAAGGAGAAAAAAATTACACAGATTCAACTGCATTTTTACATTCTGTTTGTACACACACACACACACACACACACACACACACACACGCCCCATACTTGGCATTTCACTGTAACCCACAAAACAGATTCAACTTTACAACACATGAAGGACACCCGAATATTTTATAAAAGATTTTATTGTAAGACATAAAAGAGAATCCACATCACATCCTATCCATCAGAAACTTAGCCACATTCTCCTCACTCTTTTACCCCTAGCTCTCCTTCCTGGGCAGTGAGGTGGAGTGGGGAGTATAGTGATGGCTGTGAGCACAGGTTCATGTGCCAGAATTGCTTGGTTTGATCACCAAGTTCTGCTACTTACTAGCTGTCAAACTTTGGACAAGCGACTTAACTTCTCTGTGTCTCTGTTTGCTCATCTGTCAAGTGGGGATAATAATGGCACCTACCGTGCAGAATTGTTAGTACTTAAACAATGCTTAGAGCAGTGTCTGGCACATAAGGGGTATTAGCTATAGTAATATTACTCTCCTTTTTTGCCTCCCCAATTCTTTCTATGCTTTGGAGCAATTCAACTGCCACCTCACGTTGTATCCCCCAGTCAGCAAAACAAAAGCCACATGGCTGGAAAAATCACAACTATCAATTGCACTGTCACCATTCACCCTAAGGCTCATCAAGATAAACATCTAGCAAGAGGAAATATTTCCCGATAGAGGATTTCTGCTGCTTGGAAAATAAGATTCATGCTTGTCTCACTTTCTCAAGCTCCCTTTATTAACATACAGGCCTTAGCATGTGTATGTATAAATTACATAGTCAAGATTACATAACATATATTCTTTTTAAAGAATAATTAACGGGCCAGGCGCAGTGGCTCATGCCTGTAATCCCAGCAGTTTAAGAGGCCGAGGCGGGCAGATCACCGGAGGTCGGGAGTTCAAGACCAGCCTGGCCAACATGGTGAAACCCTTTCTCTACTAAATATACAAAAAATTAGCCGGGCATGGTGGTGGGTGCCTGTAATCCCAGCTACTCTGGAGGCTGAGGCAAGAGAATTATTTGAACCTGGGAGGTGGAAGTTACAGTGAGCAGAGATCACGCCATTGCACTCCAGCCTGGTGACAAGAGTGAAACTCCATCTCAAAAAAAAAAAAAAAGAATAATTAATATAACAATGTACACATGTCTTAGATGGACGATTATATTAACAGAGGCTAATGACATCATAATTGCTTCTTGGCATTTTATCGCTTTTTAAAAATCAAAAACAGGCCAGGCACAGTGGCTCATTCCTGTAATCCCAACACCTTGGGAGGCCGAGGTGGGTGAATCACTTGAGCTCAGGAGCTTGAGAACAGCCTGGGCAACATGGCAAAACCCAGTCTCTACAAAAAATACAAAAATTAGCCAGGCATGGTTGCGCTGGCCTGTAGTCCCAGCTACTTGAGAGACTGAGGTGGGAGGATCACCTAAATCTGGGAAGTGGAGGTTGCAGTGAGCCGAGATCACGCCACTGCACTCCAGCCTGGCAACAGAGCAAGACTCAGTCTCAAATAAATAAGTAAATAAAAATAAAAAACACAAACAAAAATTTTATACCACTCAAGATGTACAAAAATCACCATTCAAGTTCCTTATTATTATGTGGCCCATTAATGGAAGACCAAAAAAAAAAAAAGGATCCTGAGTTCAGTAATTCTTCTCGTGTAGCATTGTACATGTTAATCATTTTCTATTGTTTGCAACTGCTGGAACAGAACAGCAGCAGTCATTGTTCTTGCTGCCTATCAAGGATGACAAGAGATACCATCACAATTATGGGGTGATACATATGGCTCAAAACCATACCTCCTAGTGCTGGAAAAGGTACATTAGCAGAAGAGAAAGTGGTGAGATGACTGCATGGTTGCTTTAGGTAGATATATAATTGGACTGAGTTACTATGATTGGGATCTAAATCCAGCAAGAAAGGATCCACAAATACTTTCAGATGTGATTTCACCAGTCTTGTGTTTTAAATTTATCACTTGTTTGAATGGAGCATATGTTCATGTAATTTTCTTCTGTAAAAGTTATGTTTTCCATGCCCATATATAAGAATATCTTTATGCTGCCTCCACATATTACAAATAATTTGGCCAGGAATAAAATTATTGAATCCTTACTTTCTTTACTCAAAATGCTCTGAGTGTGACTTAAAAAAATATTTAGCATTGCTGAGAAGTCTGCAACATAAAATCTGTTCCTTTGCTGATAATGCAAATAAAAAAAATTTCCTTGCATGTATGCTTATAGTACTTTCTTGCATTCCTTATCATTAGAAGCTGTTTTCAAAAGGTTTCTAGAAATGAGTCAAATTCTTGATTTTGCCTGAAATCCAGACCATGCTTTTATTCTTATTCAGGCCTATTATCATTTCTACAACATGTTCTTTAATTATGTCAAATTATTTCCTCTATTTGTTCTAACGCATTCTTTAGGAACACCCATAATTCCTTCTCTTCCATTTCTGCTGCTTGGAAAAGAAGATTCATTTTTGTCTTGCTTTCTCATTCACACTCTTCCAAGCTCTCTTGATGTCTGTCTACGTGTCTGTCACCTTCTTTCTCATCATTTTTACCTCTTTGTTCTTTTCTTCTTCTTCCTAGGAGTGCTTCTTGAGTTTGTCTTCTACATGACAGACAGACTGCTCTACTAAGAGCAGTGGGTCCCCAACCTTTTTGGCACCAGGGAGCGGTTTCATGGAAGAAATTTTTTCCACAGACCAGGTGGCCCGGGGTGGAGTGATTTTGGGATGAAACTGTTCATCAGGATTCTCATTAGGAGCATGCAACCTAGATCCCTCGCATGTGCTGTTCCAACAGAGTGTGTGCTCCTATAAGAATCTAAAGCCACCACTGATCAGACAGTGGCTGTAAATACAGGTGAAGCTTCCCTCGCCTGCTGCTCACCTGCTGTGTGGCCTGGTTCCTAACAGGCCACGGTAGGGGTCTGTGGCCTGAGGGTTGGGGAACCTCTGTAGTAGAGCATAGTTAGTTCTGCTCTTTACTAATGCCATGTGATTTCCTCCCAACTTTTCACTGTGAAAAATTATCAAGCAAAAAAGTTGAGAGAATAATTCAAAGATCATCACATAATTTCAATAACTGTGAGTATTTCACCATCTGTTATTCATTTATATATATGGGCATGTTTAAGGGCTAAACCATTTGAAAATAGGTTGCAAATATTATAACATGTCTCCTTTAAGTACTTCAGTATGTATCTCTTAAAAGTAAGGACACTCTTGTTTTATAACCTCAATACCATGATCACACCTAAGAAACTTAATTCCTTGATATTAAATCCAGACCACACTCAGGTTGCCTTAACTGTCCTCAAAATGTCTTCCCTGCCCTCAAATCAGTATACCATCAAGGTTAATCTGTTGCTTTTTGTTGTTTTGCCTTTTTAGTCTCTTAACCTAGAATGATCTTCCTCACCCCTGCTTTATTCGTTTATTAATTTTAGACTCTCCCACATTCTGGATTAGTCTGATTGTTTCCATTTGGTATATTTAGTTTGTTGCTCCATCCCTGTATGTGCTATAAAGTAGAAGCTAGATTTGAAGGTGTGATTAGATTCTGCTTAACATTTTTGGCAAGAATAGTTCATAGTGCTACTTTTATCAATTGTCCCATGTCCTGTCATTAACGCTGCTCAGTTTGATTGTGTGGTTAAGGTAGTAGCGATCAGGGCTTTCTGTTGTCAAGCTCTCTTTTCCTTTTGTAAATTAGCAGGTAGGTGATCTGTGGGGTGATATTTGGCACCAATGTGGATTTTAAATCTGCTAGTGCATGTTTCACTTCCCTGTAATATTTTCTTATCTTCCTCTTCCTACAATAATGCCTGCTGTCTTTTCATCACAGATCATGAAAACCCTATCTTTTAGTATCCTTTAGAGACTGCCAAGTCCTGTACTCAATTTCCCCTTTGGTTTCTGTAAAAAGTCGCTTCCAGAGCTGGGGATGTCATCTAGGTCTTCATGATGATGGTTGCCATCCCATATTCGATAGGAGCCTTCATGGATTCTGTCTTTGGTTTTGGTTACTCCTCCTCCCGGCAGTAGGGACTCCCCAGGCCTGGTGTACATTCACAGATGGCCGTGTGGCTCACTGTGGCAATTCTCTCTTTGTCCACTTAGCAACTTGCCAAATTCGCCATCCAGATCCATCTCTGGACAAGCCAGGGAGCAGAGCTCCCAGCCCAATCCCCTCATCTCCCCACCAGAGGCAACTGGACCAATGACTTCTTCTCCAGCCCCTCTTGCTTTGTTCTCTGATATACCGAAGTCAGTCTTCTAAATTCACTGGCACCGGGGCCCTTCCTGGAGGTGCCCCCTCTTTCTCCCTCCTCTCACTATCTGCCTCACTGGTTTTGGAAATAGAACTCTCCAAACGGATGTATAAAGAGAGGTGCCAGTGAGGGGCAAGGGAAGGAGGGAAGGTGGAGAAGGCACAGCCTTTGTTTCCTTCTGTAAGAAGATGCTCTGTGGTCTGACTGCCTGGTTTTCTGGTCCATACAGATTTTGTGTTTTGGAATCAAGGTAAGGCAGCAGAGAAAGGGATGAGGGTCCTATCTATGTTGAAGTAGACTTCTTCATGTCTGCCTCTCATTGGGCTTCTCAATCCAGTTCTATCAACGTGGCAGCCAGTAACTGGCATCGGATTGCGCAGATTACCTCCATCTGACTGTGAAGGCCCCTGGGATTCCAGCCCTGTTTCTCATCCATTTTATTTCCACTACACCTAGGCCCTTCCACTCCAGTCAGGGTAAGATGGTCATTGCATTACAAACACCAGGCTCATCCCTCGTTCCTGCTGTTGGTGCCTTTCCTCCAGAATCCTTTTTCCTCCACCAGCCTAAATCCTTAAGAAATCCCTCCCTTTCTCCAGAATGTTTCCTTGAGTGTTTACTCCCTCAGAGATCTCTCTTTCTTCTGAATTCCTAGAACACGTTTTGTCTGAGCCACACATTTCAGCCCCTGTTCTAGGCCCACTTTGCCTTTTTGCTTCAGCTCTGTCACCTGAACTAGCCTGAAACTCCCTGAGGGCAAGGACTGGGCTCTTCTCTTCAAGTCCTCCTGGAACCTCTAGAGCAGGAAGGAGGCTGCAAACTAGAAGAATGGAGTGTTTGTGCCTGAGTACCTGGGAGGAGAAATAGCAATGATTCACTGAACTTAGGACAGGGTGGGTGCTGCATGCTAATGATGCTCCTTCTGTGACCCATATGCTGTCCCCTACAGCCACCACTTACATTGTGTTCCTGCTGTCCTGCCCAGCTGCCCCAAAACACCCTCTTTAGGCACACAGCTGAGAGCCAGGCAAGGCTCTGTTTTCTTCTTTCTTTCTCTCCTTCTCCCTTTCTCTCTTTCTTTCTTTTTCAGCCTCCAACTCCTAGGCTCAAGCAATCCTCCCACCTCAGCCTCCTGAATACCTGGGACTACAGGCACATGCCAGCATGCCCAGCTAGTCAAAAAACGTTTTTGTTTTTTTTTTAATGGTAGAAAGGAGGTCTCAGTATGTTGCCCAGGCTGTTCTCAAACTCCTGGCCTCAAGTGATCCTCCCCTGTTGTGTCCCAAAGTGCTGGGGTTACAGCTGTGATCCACCGTGTCCGAAGGTTCTATTTATTAAAGCTTTGGTTTAATTATCTGGAAAGCAAAAAGAATGATGCCTCCTCGCCCAAAGTTGATGTGAGCATTAAGTGAGTAAGGCAGGTGAATGTTTTACTCAGTGCCTCACACATAAGAGGCTCTTGGAAGTATTTGAATCTAAATCGACATTAATATCAACGAATGCATTGTCTGTCCTGGAATTAGCTACATAAACTGCCCTTTGCTTTCTCTTCTTTTTGTATCCTGTCTTTTTTCCACCTTTATGCTCCCCCTATTCTTATACTTTCTTCCTCTTTTTTTTTTTTGTTATTTCAGATATTCTATATTGTGGAACTGAAATGGCATATTTTTTTGGCTCCCACGGACTGTTTCTTTGACATTCTGAACAGTTGGAGTCTATAAAAAAATTCTAGTGTTTTGGTATTCACTGCTGCTGAGTGCCTTCCTGTCAACCGTCTTCTCCTTTGTCCTCATTCATTCATTCATATGTTCATTTACTCATTCATTCATTTATTTGGTCATTTACTCACGCATCCGTCCATCTGAACCCCCATTCGCTTATTTTTGGCAACTTTGTAAATGAAAATGAATAGCTTGGAGTGTGTGTGTGTGTATGTGCATACACACATGTGTGCGTACATATAAGTACTACAGCCACCCACTGGTTACTATGACAAACCAACTACAGGATAAAGATGGGAAAAGAAGGATGAGGAAGGGCATCCTTCCTATGTTTCACATCCTCTGTGAAAACAACAGACACAATTACACATTACAAAAATACACTCTTATTATATTAAACTGTGTTCTCAGTTCTGGGGAAGGTGGGGTATCGCCAGGTAGGAGCAGATGAGAGGTGAGACTGTTGCATCCCTGGGGAAATAATGACACCAGCAGTCTGCTAAATGCAGCAAATAACCGTTTGAATTGTGATGTAAATTAGAAAAAGTTTGGTGGGAGAGAAGGCCTAGGAAAAGAAAGCCTAAAGCTGTTGTGGTTTACGCACAGAGGGTGAGACTGTTGGGAGAGACTAGAAAGCAGCAGAGAACTGTCCTTGGAGGGGGGTTGCGAGCCCATGCTGGGGGAAGAAGGCACCCAAAGACTGTCTTCGCACAGTCCAAGATTCAAGTCTGCTGAGCTGCTGATTGAGCTTGCCCTGGTGGTGGAGAGAGGGAGGTGACAGCCTGGGAGCTGTAAGTGCCAGGTGACTTTAGGACAGAAGCTGCAGATAACAGAGAAAAAGATAATCTCATTAGAGGCACCTCAGGGAATGAGTGGCAGAGGTGATGATTTGAAGAAAATTGTCCTCCAGATGTAAGCTCAGCGCGTCATTCCTTATTGCACCCTATTCTAGGGACAGCTCATCCCTGCAGCCATCACAGCTCATCAGCTCTGCATCCACAAACCCACCAGGGTCTCCTTGGGTCCTTTCTTACCTGGATGGACCCAGCACCTGTCCAGTCTCAGCCGTCCCACACCCCAAACCTCTCAGATGTAGGCCATGGGAAGACAATTTCTGGTGTGGATGTGCTATGATCTGAACGTTTGTGGCCCCCAAATTCATATGTTGGAATCACCAATGCAATAGTATTAGCATTAATATTAAGAGGTGGTGCCTTTGGGAGGTGACTAGCTCATAAGGGATCTGCCCTCATGAATGAGATTATTGCCCTTATAAAAGAGGCTTGAGGGAGCCTTTTTTTTTTTTGCCTTTCCACCATGTGACAGCTCAGCAAAAAGGCACTGTTGATGGGGAACAGCTCCTAACCAAACAGAATCTTTTGGCACCTCAATCTTGGACTTCCCAGCCTCCAGAACTGTGAGCAATAAATTTCATTTGTTTATAAATTACTCAGTCTATTTTGTTATAACAGTCTGAAAAACAAAAAAAGAGCCATCTTGAATAAAGATTCAGAGTGTCCCCCTAACATGTCCAGACCTTCTTTTGTGGGCAGTCCTCACCATGCTCCACTGGAATCCTTGGACTTTCTGTCTTGGAAGGTTCCTCTCTGCTGAAGTCCAGAGGTGTTCCCTGGCCTGTTGGTTGCTGTGGCTGGAGGAGCTCCATTATCCCAGAGCCCAGGGCTGCCACCTGATAGTCTCAGAAGTTGCATGCAGGGTCTGAGCCTAGTGGAACCCTAGAAGGTTGTGCTGGTCAGGACTAGCTGGGCTGTGGAGGCTGGCAGTCCTCCAGCTCTCTGTCTTCCTTTCCTTCCATGCCCCCACCTTGTCATCAGGTTGGTGCTCTAAACTTTCATATCTCTCCTCGGGATGTGACCCAGGCCGTTTGGTACATACATATCCTGAAACTCTTGCTATTCCCAGACTACAAGATAGCAAAGAATTTCTCAAACAAGATGCAAAAACCATGAACTTTAAAGGGGAGAATTAATAAAAGATTTGATGACATTAAAAATCTTCAGTTTTCCTATATTTCTATTTCATTGTAAATAAGTGAAAACACAACTCAAAGACTGGAAGACTATATTAGCAATGTATATGGCTGACACAAGTCTGGCATTCACAATATATAAATAATGCCCACAAACCTGTAAGATAAAGACAAAGAATGCAATAGAAAAATGGGCAAAGAATATGAATATTCGATGGAGAGAAAGCATCAATGGCCATTAAAAACTTGCTCAACCTCAGTAATAATCAGAGAAATGCAACTAAAAACAATCAGCTGCCATTTCATAGCGGCTAGAAGAAAACTCTTTCTTCCCTACTCCTGATGTTTTCCTCAGGAAAGGAGATGTCCCCTGACTCATGACTTCTCATCTTACCCTTTCTCCTCCCCATGGAGATGGGACAAGTTCCCTAGCTGGGGGGCTTTTGACTCACGTTTTTCTCCTGGGTGGAACTTATCTGAAAAAGATCCTGCATGCAAGGGATTTGGTCTGTTTCTCCCTCTCCACCTCGACCAGCATGACCCAGCCACCCGGGCAAGTGTGATTATGCTCCACATTCAGTCTTCCCATGAGTGGGCTGTTCCAAGGTCAAGCAAGCCCTTTCTGGCTCTCACATTAACCCAACTTTATTGCTGGTAAAGGTGATGTTTGGCTCTCCATCTCCTAAGTCCTCTGTCTATTTCCCAATTGGCTCAAAACTTGGGCAAGGAAAGGTAGTCCTGTTGGTTGGGTTTCCCCAAAGCATACCCACCAATGGACAAAAATGGAAAAAAAAATCGAATGATGCCAAGTGTTCTCAAGAAATTAGAGCAAAAAGGCCTCTTAGTGCTACTGATGCAAAAGTAAACCAATTTACTATTTTGGAGAGTAACTGAGCACTAATGAATTTGAAGGTGTGGATTCCCCAGGGTCCGGCATTTCCTCTTTTAGGAAGATACCCTCACCCACATAAACACGAGTGTTCAGGCAGCACTGTTTGCAAAAATGGAAAACTGAAAACATCCATCAACAGGCAATATGAATAAACAATTCATGACAAAGTCAGACAGTGGAGTGCTACACAGTTACATTTATTGATAGGAAAAAAATTTCAGAAAATATTGAGTGAATAAAAACAAGTTTCCAAAGGAAACATTTTGTATAAATATTTAAATAAAAGTTGAAAATCATATAGGTCCATACTGTATACATACACACGGTGAGAGTGGTGCTATGTGGTTTGTATGTATAATGAAGAGTCATAATGCTCATCCTAAACCTGGGGGCCTGGCCTGTTTTGATATTTGGAGTTGTTCACATTTTAGAAAGGCCACATGGGGCTGCATAGAACATCGCTAACAGGATATGAGGCAGCAACCCAGGTTCAAATACATCAGTATTTCTTCAGTGAAATCTATGAGCAACCACTTAAAATGAGCCATATAAAGTCCATAAATAACTACATGTCAGTTCAAGTCTTACTGCCAAATGAGTTTGTCACAAATTTACAAAAAAACTGTTTCTTGCAGCTTTTCAGATTTCAGAATTGTGGATAAGGGAGTATAGATCTGAGTATGAAAACACTTATGGGAATAAAAGACAGCAAATTCAGGTTATGCTTGCCTTCAGGAAGGGAAGGAGGGGACAGGGATTAGTTGCTCATCCATAATGACACCTACTCTGCAGAATTATGGGGCTGAGACACAGAAGAATGTACACACAGTGACTGACATTGCAAAATACATTTGTAATGTATTTTTTTAAGGAAGCAAATATGGCAAAAGATGCTGAGATTTGATAAAGTCTCGTGGTGGGCACGTGAGTACATATTATTCTCTTTTTTCTTTTTTTTCCTGAGATGGAGTCTCGCTCTGTTGCCCAGGCTGGAGTGCAGTGGCCCGGTCTCGGCTCACTGCAACCTCTGCCTCCTGGTTCAAGTGATTCTCGTGCCTCAGCCTCCTGAGTAGCTGGGATTACAGGCACTCGCCACCACACCTGGCTAATTTTTGTATTTTTAGGAGAGATGGGGTTTTGCCATGTTGGCCAGGACGGTCTCAAACTCCTGACCTCAAGCAATCCACCCACTTCAGTCTCTCAAAATGCTGAGATTACAGGCATGAGCCACTGCACTTGGCCTTATTATCCTCTACAAAACTGTATGTTTTAAAATGTGTCTTAATAAGAAGTATTGAATATTCATATCCTCTCCCCTCATCAGGCGCATAGAGATGAGCTGAGTTTTCCAGTTACTCAACTAGTTGGTGGTAAAGCTGGAATTTGAACTCTGTTTCTTTGCTTGACTCTTTCCATTAAGAGGATTGCGCTATTAACCTCTCTTAAATAAACGACTCTATGAATCAGTGAATTAAAGACCAGTTATTTTCTCTGAAAAATCTAAAGGGTAAATAACATAAAGAGAAACCAGCACAGATTGAGAAGATGGCAGAGCCAAGAGCCATCAGGGGTGTGTGGACACCCTCCCTAAATTCCCAGTGGCAGAGAATTTGCAACGCTCCATCCCCATTTGCTTCTCTCTAGTATCACCTCACTTCATTCCTCTGAGCTTTAGTTGAGCACAGTCTTCGCCCTCCTCTCCCAGGACAGCAAGTCTCTGAGTCGACCTTTTCAGTCTTTGGGAGTTGCCTTAAACTTCTTTCTTCCATTCACCAGAGCTGTTCTTAGGGTCACAGAGCTGGGAAGAAAAGTCATGCTGTGGGAAAACCTGCTTTACCACATACCAACATTTTCATCCAGGTGATAAAATGAACATTCAGGACCTCAAAGGCAGAAGGATAATTCAATATGTTGAGACTACCTGATGTGCAAGGCTCTGAGCCAGGTGCTGTGTGTACATTCTTCTGTGTCATCAGCCCCATAATATTGTGAAGAAGGTGTCATTATGGATGAGCAACTAGGGGGGACACATGGCTTGTAAAGGATAGAAACAAGAGCAGGACTTGGATCTACGGCACTCCAAGGCTTTCAGCTTCCCAGCAGACTTCACAACGGCAGCTGGAGTTGAGAAGAGGGATAAAGAGGAGTCACATGTTGGCCGGGTGTGATGGCTCATGCCTGTAATCCTAGCACTTTGGGAGGCTGAAGTGGGTGGATCACTAGAGCCCAGGAGTTCAAGACCAGCCTGGGTAACATGGCGAGACATCCGCACTGCCCCTCTTCTTTACAAAAAATACAAAAATTAGCTGAGCGTGGTGGTGGTGCCTGTAGTCCCAGCTTCTAGGAAGGCTGAGGGGGAGGATCACTGGAGCCTGGGAGGTGGAGGCTGCAGTGAGCTGAGATTAAGCCACTGCATGCCAGCCTGGGTGACCTGCCAGCCTGAGTGAGACCCTGTCTCAATAAATAAATAAATAAATAAGAAAAGTAGTCACATGCATTTGAGCTTTCCCATGGGCAGGGGGGCCCAGGTCTTTGTTCTTAGCTCCAGCCGGATGGGTTCTTTCTCCTTCCCAGCCCTCAGCATGTTCTCCTCCCTTCAGCACCCTGAACCAGGGACTCCCTTGGGGAGCATGATAGAATGAGACTAGAAGACTCAGAATTCGGCAGTGACGCTTTTGTAGAAGGTAAAAAATGGAAAGGAGGTAAAAGTTCACAGAAAATGGAGAAATACTGAAAATAGAGGAACTACAATCAGATGTAACAGAAACTTGAAAAACTGTGGTTTAGGCCGGGCACAGTGGTTCACGCCTGTAATCCCAGCACTTTGGGAGGCTGAGGAGGTGGATCACGAGTTCACGAGATTGAGACCATCCTGGCTAACATGGTGAAACCCCATCTCTACTAAAAATACAAAAAATTAGCCAGGCGTGGTGGCGGGCGCCTGCGGTCCCAGCTACTTGGGAGGCTAAGGCAGGAGAAAGGCGTGAACCCGGGAGGTGGAGCTTGCGGTGAGCCAAGATCGCGCCACTGCACACCAGCCTGGGCGATAGAGCAAGACTCCATCTCAAAACAAAACAAAAACAAACAAACAAACAAAAGAAAAACTGTGGTTTAGATGAATTAGGAGTTTTATTTTTCTCTTGGTACAAGAATTTCAGAGATGGCCACATGAAGGTATGATTCAAAGACTCACAGATGTCAGGGCCAAGTCCCAGCTAGATCTTGGCATTTTCTTCATGGTTGTCCTGTGGTCACTTCCAAGCAGGAAGAAAGGTCAAGGCCAAATGGAGGCTCCAGCTAAATCCACCCACCTCTAAGGAGCACTCTGTGAAGTCTTGCCTGGTGATTTCCACTTAGAAATCACTGGCCAGAGCAGACACTTGGCCACTCCATCTTCAATGGGAGCTGGGAAAGGTAATTTTATTTTTCAACTGGGACCTCCAACAAAATTAGATTCTGTTAGTAAAGAAGAAAGTGAATATAATCTCAAATGGTCCATACAATTAGATTTGTTTTTTGAGACAGGGTCTCACTCTATTGCCCAGCTTGGAGTGCAGTGGCATGGTCAGAACTCACTATAGCCTTGACTTCTCAGGCTCAAGTGATCCTCCCACCACAGCCTCCCACATAGCTGGGACCATAGGTACATGCTACCATGCCTGGCTAATTTTAATTTTTTAATTATTTGTAGAGGTGGGTCTCTTTATGCTGCCCAGGCTGGTCTTGAACTGCTCGACTCAAGCGATCCTCCTGCCTTGACTTCCCAAAATGCTGGGATTAGTGCAGTGAGACACAGAGCCTGGCCCACAATTAGATTTTTAATTTTAAAAATAAATTCAAAATTTACATCCAATTTCATATCTGCTTGTTTTAAAATAAAACCAATCTTTCAAATTACATATCGTTTAAAGTACTTAACTCTTTACCCCAGAAACTTTTAAGTAAAATTCATACTTCACGAACATGTCTCAATATTGCAGCATTGTTTATAATTTCAAAGAAATGGGGAAAGGTGAGTTATCTAATAATGGGGAATTGGCTAAATAAATTATGATACATTTACTTCTTGGAATACACGCAGTCATTAAATATAATGTTCTTGATGCACATTTAAGGTATATATAATATACATATTTGCAAACATTTTATGTTTTACACTTTAGAGCTGTCCTTAAAGAAATGTAACTGTTCTAAAAACAGAATCAAATGTTCTTGACAGAAGGACTTTTCTCCTGTAAGTTATTGATCTTCTTTAGTGTCAATATATACAGGAAACAACCACCCTCAATTGTAATAAGAGGATCTTGTGCAGGTATGATTGCAGGATTGTCACCTACACAAAGCAGCATGTCACAGACACTTTTAAAAACCTAAAAACTTTATCTTCCTTCTTGCTTTGAAAAATCAACCAAGCAGTAATGCAGTGAATACCAAGATTTGAGGAAAAATGAACTCATGAACCATTATATGAAAAAAAAATCATGTTACAGTTTGCATAGTGAGATCTCAATTTTATTTAAAAAACAAAGCCTATATCCCTGTGTATGAAGATATATGCATATGAAAAAACTGTCTGAAGAGAAATTCCTGTGTGTATTCCACAGCGTACCCAACTGTTGATGACGTCTCTGTTATTGGGGACTTATAGTGGATGGGAAGACGAGAAAAATAAATATGAAAAGACAGACCATGACCTAGGGAAGAGTTAAACAGAGGACAGGAGTACTGGCATTCGGTGGTTAGGCACACTGCTCTCAATGCCTAACAGTCCTGGGTTCAAATCCAGATACTGTCCCTTGCCAGGTGAAACCTTGGGCAGGTTACTTCTCTCAGCCTAAATTTCTTCATCTGTAAGTATCAGCTGAGCACAAATATATTAATATTGTAAAGTGCTTAGTAAAGTGCTTCAGATCAGCTGGCTACAAATTTGGGGGCCTTCACAAATGGGGGGTTTTATAGCAAGAACTCAGTAAATGGTATTTTTTAAATAAAAAATCTACTTCATTGAGTTATTGAGGGGTACACACAATAAAATGTACTGGGCCCTACAAATAATGTAGCTGTAGTTGGTTCTACCATCGCCATAGGTTAGATTTGACTTTTCTATAGTTTCTATAAATGGGATCATAAGTATGTACTTCTTTCACTTGGCCTAATAGTTATGAGAGTCACCTAGGTTGTTGCATTTACCAACATCAGCTTTATTCCTAATAGCCAAAACCTGGCAACACTCCAAATGTCCATCAGCAGGTGAATGGGGTGTAGTGCAGAATTAACCAAACAGAGGTCTGGTCTTTGTCTTGGGCCACTGGCAGGTGATCTCTAGGCCCCTGAAGTCTCCTGCAATAGGAGTGTCATTGTTTGCCTGGGGGCTTTGGCCAGCAACAGCCTAATGATGTGATTTATGATGGGCCTTTGGAACACACAGTATTCGCTCTGGCCTCTGGGAGGAGCTGGAGACTAAAGGTCAGGTGCTTGGGCAGTGTGTGATCGAGCCCCATTAAAAGCTCTGGACACCAAATCTCGGCTGAACTTCCAAGATCCACAGTACTCTGTGCACATTGCCACATATTGATGATGGGAAGACAACATGTTCCTGGGGGCATGGAAGCTTCATATTTGAAACTCTCTCAGACTCTGCCTTATGCAGTAGAAGCTTTGGCTATTTCTAATTTGTATTCTTTCACTGTAATAAAACTGTAATTTTAAGTATAGGGCTTTCCCAAATTCTGTTAATTGTTCTAGCAAATTTTCAAGCCTGAGAGTGGTTGTGGAGACCTCTGAATTTGTAGCCAGCTGATCTGAAGTGAGGGTAACCCTAGGGACCCCCACACTTGGCATCTGAGGAGAGGGCAGTCTTATGGGGACTGCTCACCCGGACTTAGCAGTTTGGTAAGCTCATTGCAAATGGCTAAGAAAATTTTTGTTTATCCATGGAATACAATGGAGTATTACTTAGAGACTGAGAAAAGAGGAACAGGCTACTGATGCGTATGACACAGAGATGAATCTCAAAAAGCATTGTGCTGAGGGAGTGTGATTTTTAATGCAGGGACTCCGCAACATGTGACAAGGGACCCCATGCACTTATTGCACAAGAAATGCTGTTTTCACAGGAAATTGGAATCACCATGGCCTGCAAAGCAGAAGAGTGTCAGAGGCAAGTGAAACTTGCTCAGGGCCTGAGAGATAGAGATGGGGAGGTGAAGGGGGCGCCTTCTTCTTAGGCAGACAGAAGTTACCTTGGGAAGACAAGCCTGGCAGGAGTATGAGCATTGAGGAGTTATGGAAGGTATGGCTGGAAAGGTGGAACTTTGGAAGCTAAAGGAAATTTGGATTTACACTGCAGGGCATGTGGAAGCCCCAGAGTTTTCAGAGCTGGAAGGGGGTTTCCCTATGACAAAAATAGGTTTGGATGAATTTGTTTTATATCATTGTACCAGGCTGAAAAAAATCTGAGACAAAATATGCTTTTCTCTAATGGAGAATAATTGGGATGGTTAGAAAAAAGGATATTAGCTCTGGATATAGGAATAAACAATAAAACAATAAAGTGTTTTTCAAACTTTTCTAGACAGCGACCCAATCAAAAAGTACATTTTATATCAATATGCAGTACACATGCACATAAACACATACATACATGTGAAACAAATTTCATGAAACAATATTTCCTTTTCTTATGGGCAGTGCATCTGAAATGTTCTATTTCATTCTGCTGCGTTCTATTCTATTATGTTCTATTCTATTTCTTTTTTAAACAATGCTAGTCATAGGTGACTAAACATATTCTGTCCTAATATGGCCACCCCTCCAGAAGACTGGGACACTCCCAGTTCTGCAGAGACATGGCCATGGGTGTGGCTGAGAGCCTGGCATGGGGGTGGGAGAACAGGTGTGGGGACTGGCCCTGTCTTTCAGGTTACATGGCTTCAGGCATAGCTCATCATCTCTGACCTCTGACCCCTGCTATAGGCCAAATGCCTGTGTCCTTCTCCAAATCAATATGTTGACACCTAATCCCCAGGGTGATGGTGTTAGGAGGTAGGGCCTTTGGGAAGTGATTAGGCTATAAGGGTGGAGCCCTCATGAATGGGATTCATGCCTTTATAAAAGAGGCCCCAGAAAACAGCCTCCCTGCTTCCTCCATGGGAGGACAGAGTGAGAAAACGCCATCGATGAATCAGGAGGTGGACCCTTACTAGACACCAAACCTGTTGGCACCTTGATCTTGGACTTCCCCGCTTCCAGAACTGTGAACAATAAGTGTCTGTTGTTTCCGAGGCATCCAGTTCATGGTAGTTAGTGACAGCATCTCAAAAGAACTAGGACAACCCCTTTGCCCACTCCTCGAGGGGCTGACAAACTTGCTCAGACTTAGAGCGGCTTGGTGCCTTTGGGGATAAGATCATGTATTTGAAAAGATCTTGGGAATGGCTATGTACTATTTAAGGGAAAGAGGCTGTGTCCCTGTTTTTGCTCATCTCCCTGCTGCCCCTTTTCACAGAGGTCTGGCACCCACTGCAGGTGATGCTTATCACAAAGTAGGGAAGTTGATGTCACCACATAAATAATTTTAAAAGTTCTGAGCATGCATTCTGAGTCAGGTGGTGTTATATGTTTAGATGCATGGTCTTTAAACCTCACTAAAATATTCTTAGCCAGAAATTATTATCTTTATTGTATGGGTGAGGAAACAGAAGCTCAGAGAGGGGGGCTACTTGCCTGTGGTCACAAGAGTGAGACAGATTTCGAGCCCCATCTGTCTGCTTTTTATCCCAGCTCCCCTGCCCACACTTGCTTCCACTATGTAGCCCCTCAGGGTCCAAAGGCCAGGCTCAGGATATTTAGGGGTGAGTTTTAGTACAGGTGTCCTTGCGGTGCTCTCACTCCGGGTCCTGGAGGCCCCGCAACACTCTAGATCTTTTGTATGTGAAGGTCTTACTCTGGCATTGGAAGCTTGCTTTCCAAAATTATAATAATGACAATCACTAACATTTAGGGAGCACCCCAGATCCCCACTGAGGCTTTATACATGCATTGCCTCAACCCCTTGAGGCAGGTACTGTCATCATGCCTGCAGTGCAAGAGGTGAGAGAACTCACCCAAGGTCACAGTGAACAAACAGCACAGCTGGAACTTGAGCTTGGCTTGTCCCTAAACCTGCAAGTGCTGTCAACCACTGTATTCTGAGAATTTGAGGAACAAAGAATGAGGAAGTGGCAGACAGAAAATGATGCTTGAGTCTGGGGACATTCTGAACACTTTCAGGGAGGCCCAATAAGAAAAGAGAAATGCAGACAAATGAAATAAAGCAGAGGCTGGGAAGCCAACGCCCACAACATGACCAAGACCCCAAGTCCCCAAAGAAAGTGCTTTATTGTTTTCAAAATAGCAATGTGTAAAAATGGCTTTTGCAAAAAAGAAGACAAAAAGGCTAACCTTTACTGCACCCCCAATAATGCCAATTCCCCAGCCCTAGCCCAGCAGAACCGTGGGAAAGCAGCCTTTGCTGTATGTATGTAGGCTTTCACTCAGGACAGGTAGATTTTTCATAAAGACTTTGTTTTTAATCTAGGGAAGAGTGTAAAATTGCACAGCAAGTCTTGGGGACTCTGACAGCCC
This sequence comes from Pongo abelii, assembly GCF_028885655.2. Taxonomy (NCBI): domain Eukaryota; kingdom Metazoa; phylum Chordata; class Mammalia; order Primates; family Hominidae; genus Pongo; species Pongo abelii. Next base: position 26,275,068 of record NC_071985.2, on the reverse strand, counting down.
AGTGGACCAGGAAGGAATCTCCATCCATCTGTGGGATTCTCTGGGGTCACAGGGAGCCTGCAAGCCAAGGGGAGGCTGGGGAGGAGGGAGAGTGGCTGGAGAGATTTATACATAGTGCTGTCCTCCTCCTGCCTTGGAGTCACAGCACCGTGAGAAGCTGTGAGATTAAATGAAGAGCAGGGCCCTGGAGAAGCTAAAGCATCAGTGGGAACAGGGGGTGCAGCAGGTGATAAGTGGGAGATGCAGGTTAATGATGATGCTGGCACACAGGTAGCCCCGGGAGGAGAGCAGAAGCCCTGGGGCGGGTGCATGTGTGTGTGAGTGTGTGTTTGAGTGTGTGCGTGGTGGGGGGGGGCGGGCGGGGGGGAAGCGGGAGAGAGAGAGAGAGAGATCCATGATATCCGTTTGTATTTTGGCCTCATCCTCATTCTTTTTTTTTAAACCTAATCAAATCGATTCTCCTCTCCTACATAGAGGTTTGCATGTCCCACCCCCCACTCTCCGTGCCAATTCATCAATCTCCTCATCCTCAAAATTTATCTAAACTACTTTATAGGAAAGATATTTTTACCTTTAACCCCCTGCACCCCACTGGCCAGGTATGGAAGGATGATTAGACAGCCTGATCTTAAAGAAGGGGCACCAGCAATGACTAGACCAGCTCTTCTGGGGAGAGGAAAGCCTCTGAGCTCTGCAGAGCCGAGGAACCCCTCTCTGATGTGCCTCAGTAAGTCAAGCAGATACGATGCAAATCCACGCCTTCCGAGTTGTGGCTGTGAGAGAGGAGACAACTCCAGGCATTGTCTGGGGTAAGGAGCCCTCTTTGAGGGAGGGGTGCTTTTTCTTTCAATGAGTTTAAGCATTTCCTTCACTAGCTTGACTCTGTAGCTTGTTCTTCCATCCAGTCTCCTCAGAGGTCCCCTTCTCTGCTGAAGCATCTCAGATCTTCCCGCTCCTTCTGCCTTTGGCCCCTCTGTGGCTCAAGCTGACCATAGGAACTAGTATGCATGTTTGTCAGGCCCTTTCTATTTTTTAATTTTTTTCTCTTACTTATAAATTACCCCAAATGGGCTTTCTATCAAACATCATTTTTGTTATTTTTGGCTTCTGTGTCTCAATTTCTTTCTTTCTTTCTTTCTTTCTTTCTTTCTTTCTTTCTTTCTTTCTTTCTTTCTTTCTTTCTTTCTTTCTTTCAATTTCTTTCTTTTTTTTTTAAAGATGTGGTTTCGCCATGTGGCCCAGGATGTCTCCAACTCCTGGGCTCCAGTGATCTTCCCACCTCAGCCTCCCAAAGCGCTGGGGTTGCAGGTGTGAGCCACTGTGCCCAGCCTTTGTCAGGCACTCTCAAGTCTATGTAGCATTTACTGAGCCCAGTACTGTGTTAGATACCAAGGAATGTCTAAGTCTGAGATACCGTCCCTGTTTTTAAGAAACTTGGAGTCTGGTTGGTGACACAAGAATGACCATGAGGCAAAGAGAGACATATATGTAATAAGGTCCCTGAATGGGAGCAAGTCTGTGTGAGATCACTGTATTCAGAGCACATCCGGCCCAAGGACCTCTATTACCAAATAAATGCACCATCAACCCCAGCCTCCCACCACACACTTTTCTTACTCCAATTCCTTGGTAGCTAAGCTGTGTGACTACGGTGGGATAAAGTAAAGACCTGCAGTCTGGGTGGATTTTCCAAAAAGCTTGCCAAGTGACCTTGATAGATGGCATCACATGAGTGAAAGTCACAAAATAAACCAGTGGGTCTTGCCCAGTGTCCACTGCAGCCACATGGGGAGGACACAGCCTGGTCCAGGACCTTTCCATCAATTTAATTCCAATAGAATCCAGCCTCTTTCTTTGTATGATTTTGAAGGTAGAGTTGGTTTTGTCTTCTTGCTTACTGCCTCCTTTCGCTTGTTTAAATATTTACCTTACATTTTCTCTGCTCTGACTAGGGGAGACATTTTGCTGACTTAAAATAGTTGAGCGACATTGTCCTCCACAGTCCCTCCTAGAGATGTGAATTTCCTTCAAACCTCTGAGATTGGGGTTTAAGCTATCTCTTCTGGAATTCTCTCATGGGGAGATAATTAAGTTCAACTGTTCCTTTATACCAGGACCAGGTACCAGTTGTTACAGAATTATGGAAAGCTATTCCAGAGAACGTGTTGCCCACTTTTAGATATCTGCCTGAGCTCCACAGATTCAGCCAGAGTCCATTTATATAATGCTAAATGAGAGTTTCCCACATACAGGGAACTCTAACATCCCCAGATAAATAGCTCTTCAAGGAGAAAATGCAAATTATGACTTAAAGTCAGCCTCTACTTTTGTGCAGTGCATACCAATGTGGCTTTACCCTTTAGCTAGGGCAATGGAGCTACTACTTCTTTTACGCAGATAGATGCCCTGCATGAGTTTGTTTCCTGAGACTGTTGGAAAAATAAATAGGCTATTAGCTACTTGGTTTCCTCTTTAGAAACCCAGCAGGCACAACAGGGAGAGACATTAGTCTTTAAGCACCAGGTCTACGAAACAACCACACCATAGAGGACTTGGAGCGGAACTGAAAAAGGTTAAAACAAGTCCAGAGAAAGGGTGTGGGCAGTCAGATAGTTTAGCAGATGCTAAGCTTGTGCCAGGGACTTTTATAATCAAGGCTTTTGCAATCGTGATTTTGTAACAAGTAAAGAATCCATACACATGACGAGGAAGTGTAAGAAATCAATTAAAACTTCAGAGAATGAAACGTGGAAGGCATAAAGCACCGCACACTAAGAGACAAGGGGAAGAATTAGTCACGGAAATAATCATGAGGAAAGTGCAACTGTGGGATCATACAAGCTGAGGATGCCTAGAGGGATCCCTGGATGTCTGTGAGCTGTAAGGTGCAGGTGGATTCCTGCAGTGCTCAGCAAGCCTGGCCGGGCCCCATGTGCACAGGTGTGGGGTGAGACCATGTCGGGGGTGAGACTGAATGAGGTGGAATGAAAGGATTGATGGGTTTTAAATAGTTGCCAAATGATTCTGCTACATCCAATAGACTCTTCCTCGGTCTTAGAAGAAAACAAGGGGGGAGGCCAGAAAAGGGAGCACAGGAAATCTAAGAGTGTGGGGCAGAGGGAGGGAGAGAAAAATGACACATAATGGGGAGTGCAAAGGAGAAGGTGAAGGGAGAATGAATATTAGGGCCTGAGAGCTGATACTAACATAAATGTAGTGTGTGTATGGGGGTGTGTGTATATACATGTTTCCAGAATGATGGGATAGATGTACTGTTCCCCTTTCCCCATGCTAAAGACAACTAGAAACTCTGGGTTGGTTTATATAAATAAAAATTAGAAGATTCTGAAAGGCAGAGAGAAGGAGGTCAACTAGCTGGGAATTGTGGGACCTGAGGAATGACACAGTGATGAGCTTCCTGTTTCTTTTTGTTTTTGTTTTTTGTTTTTTGTTCTGGCTCATATGCCCTGGGCCTGAAGCTTAAGAAGCCAGAAACAGGTGCAGAGAAAGAGAAAAAAAATCAACAAAAAGCTATTCTCTCTAGCTAGAGGATAAGGAAAGAGGCAGCCTAGCAAGTCAGAAGACTTTTGGACGATAACCATTATGCTCCAAACACTACAGTAAAAACTGTGGCCCCATCCCGATCCATGCTAGCAAAGACCTGGTGGGAATCAGAGATTTCCACCTTCATGAGGATATGATGGGGTACTTCAACAACCCCTGCCAGAGTGGTGTCAGAAAAGACCAAGTAGTGAGCCAGGGCTTTCATCTCCAGTAGATGATAACAAAGATTCTCCTACTGAGGTGTAAGTAGAGACCATATGGAAATCTTGAACTCTAACTTTCACTCAGTAGTAACAAGGAGTCCCCCAGCTTGGGTATCAATAGATGATGATTGGAGAACCTTTGATGTCTACCCCACGTGGCAGTATCAAGGCAGTGCCTTCCCTCTCCTCTTCCAGGATGCTGACACAGAAAGCCAGCTAAAACAGAAGGCTTAAGGAAAATTCAGTCGCATAACATAATACAAAAACATCCAGGTTTCAATAAAAAATCAACCATCATGCCAAGAACCAGAAAGATCTCAAACTGAATGAAAAAAGACATTCAATAGAGGCCAACACCGAGATGACAGAGATGTTAGGATTATCTGATGAAGATTTTAATGCAGGCACAATAAAAACACTTTAGTCAACAATTAGGAACACATTTTAAACAAATGAAAACATGGAAAGCCTCAGCAAAGAAATAGTAGATATAGAGAAGAAACAAATAAAAATTTTAGAACTGAAAAATACCATAACTAAAAAAAAAGAAGAAAAACCAACAACAAAAAGACCACAGAACTCAGTGGATGGTCTAGCAGAATGGAGAGGACAGGGGAAAGTGAACTGGAAGATAAGACATGAGAAATTATACAATCTGAATAGCAGAGAGAAAGCAGACTGAGAAAAAGAAAAAAAGAAAAGAACAGAACCCAGAACCTCAAACACCTAAATTTATGTCACAGGAGTACCAGAAAGAGGATGAGACTGAAAATGTCGTCAAAAAAATAATGACTTAAAACTTTCCACATTTGGAATGCAACATAAACCTATAGATTCAATAACCTGAGAAAACCCCAAATAAGATAAAACCAAAAAAATTTAAACCCAGTAGCATTATAATTCACTTTCAGAAAACTAACAATAAAGAAAAAGCCTTGAAAGCAGCCTGTGAAGACAGCTACTTTACCTATAGGGGAGGAAAACTTCAAATGACAGCAGATTCCTCCTAAAAAACCACAGAAGCCAGAAAGAAACAGGACAATATTTTTGAAGTGCTGGAAGAAAACAATTGTCAGTTCAGAATTCTATACCCAGATAAAACATTATTTAGGATTGAAGGGGAAATGAAGACATTCTCAGATGAAGAAAAACTAGGAGAATTTGTTACTGGCAGATCTAGCCTAAAAGAACAACATAAGGAAATTTTGATTTTGACTTGAAATCAATTTATAAAAATGGTAATTAACATGACATTGAAACACTCCTTTTTTTGGTGACATCAGCACAATGTCTATTAATTTTAAATCAGCTCTAAATCATGCCCAGATTGGATCCAGTTGTGCCACTGTGTTATCAAGTCCTTAGTCATAGGAAATGCATCTTCTTCATCTATGATCTCATCCTTTATCAGTGAATATGACTATTCACTTTCTGTTATGCAAAATTTTAAACATAACCAGAAGTACAGAGAACACTCTAATCAGCCCTCATGTACCCATCACCCAACTTGTATATGCAGCAACATATGACCAATCTCAATTTATTAGGTTGGTGCAAAAGTAATTGCGGTTTTTGACTGTGAATTTTAAATCATTATAACTAGGCTCAAACACATCTTTATTAATCAAAATAGAAACCATTTCAATCGGCACATTTTTGCCAACAAGAATTAAGTTTGTTTCTTCCTGTAGCGTAAAGATCCGTTCTTCGGGATTCAACAAACTCTTGGAAAGCATTTTTTGCATCCTGCTGGTTGTGGAAGCATTTTCCCTGCAAAAACTTGTTGAGATGCTTGAAGAAGTAGCAGTCAGTTGGTGAGAGGTCAGGTGAATACCGCGGATGAGGCAAAACTTCATAGCCCAATTCTTTCAACTTTTGAAGCATTGATCGTGTGACATGAGGTTGGGGATCGTCATGGAGAAAAATTGGGCCCTTTCTGTTGACCAATGCCGGCTGCAAGCACTGCAGTTTTTGGTGCACCTCACCGATTTGCTGGGCATACTTCTCAGATGTGATGGTTTCACCAGGATTTGAAAAGCTGTAGTGGATCAGACTAGCAGCAGAACACCAAATAATGACCATGACCTTTTTTTTGGTGCAAGTTTGGCTTTGGGAAGTGCTTTGGAGCTTCTTCTCTGTCCAGCCACTGAGCTGGTCTGTGCTGGTTGTCCACTTTTCACCTCACATCACAATCCGATTGAGAAATGGTTCATTGTTGTTGCACAGAATAAAAGAAGACAACACTTCAAAACGATTTTTTAAAAATTTCAGTCAACTCATGACGCACCCACTTATCGAGCTTTTTCACCTTTCCAATTTGCTTCAAATGCTGAACCACTGTAGAACGGTCGAGGTTGAGTTCTTAGGCAACTTCTCGTGTAGTTGTAAGAGGATCTGCTTCGATGATTGCTCTCAATCGGTCGTCGTCAACTTCCTATGGCCAGCCACTATGCTCCTCATCTTCAAGGCTCTCGTCTCCTTTGCAAAACTCCTTGAACCACCACTGCACTGTACGTTCATTAGCAACTCCTGGGCCAAATGCGTTGTTGATGTTGCGAGTTGTCTCTGCTGCTTTACGACCCATTTGGAACTTGAATAAAAAAATTGCTTGAATTTGCAAACATCAGACCTGCAAATATATAATATAAAAATGGAAATAATTGAAAAGAAAAATAGATAAATCAACAAAAATAGTTGGAGATGTAACATACTTCTCTCAACCATTGATAGAATTATTAGACAGAAATCAACAGGACTATAGAAGAACTAACAATACTGCCAAGCAACAAGATTTAATGGACACGGTAGAACATTCCACCCTACAACAACAGAGTACACATTCTTTTCAAGATAGGCCATAAAATAAACCTCAGCAAATTAATTTTTTTGTTAGAATTTTTTTTTCCAGAGATAGGGTCTTGCTATGTTTACCAGGCTGGAGTGCAGTGACCATTGACAGGCATGATCACAGCACACTATAACCTCAAACTCCTGGGCTCAAGGATCCTGAGTAGCTGGGACTACAGGTGTGTGCCACTGCGCCTGACCCTCAGAAAATTAAAAAGAAATTGATAGCACACACAGTGTGGCCACAATGAAATCAAAGTAGAAATCAAGAACAGAAAGATAAGAGGAAGATTTCCAAATACTTGAAAACAAAACGACATATTTCTAAATAATCCATGCATCAAAGAGGAAATCTCAAGGGAAATAAAAAATACATTAAACTGAATGAAAATGAAAACACAACAAATCAATTGTGGGACACATCTAAGCAGTGCTGAGAGGAAAATTTATAGCACTAAGTGCACACATTAGAAAAGAGGAAAAGTCTCAAATCAATAATCTAAGCCCCACCTCAAGAACCTAGGAAAAGAAAAGCAAAATAATCCCAAAAGAAGCAGAAGTAAAGAAATAATAAAGATAAGAGTATGCTGGGCACAATGGCTTACATCTGTCACCCCAGCAGTTTGGTAGGCTGAGGCTGGAGGATCACTTGAGGCCGGCAGTTTGAACCAGCCTGGGCAACATAGGGACACCCTGTCTCTACTAAAAACTAACAACAAAAAAAAATTAGCCAGGTGTGGTGGTGCACATCTGTAGTCCCAGCTACTTAGGAGGCCGAGGCAGGAAGATCACTAGAACCCAGAAGTTCAAGGTTACAGTGAGCTATGATCACACCACTGTACTCGAGCCTAGGCAACAGAGAGGGACCTTGATTATAAAAAAATAAAAATAAAAATAAATAATAGCAGAAATTAATAAAATTGAAAACATAAAACAATCAAGACTGTTGTGGTCTTGGTGGAGAGAGAGTCATACAGAACAGAACAGAGAAGCCAAAAATAGACCCACACAAAGTGGCAACTGATTTGCAACAAAGGTGCAAAAGTAATTCAGTGGAAGAAAGACAGCCTTTCAACAAATGGTGCTGGAGCTATTGGACATCTATAGGCAAAATACATGCATTTCAACCTAATTCTCACACCTCATACAAAAATTAACATAAAAAGGATCACAGACTTAAAGGTAAAATTATAAAACAGAGAAAAAAAAAACCGTAGAGAAATTCTTTGGGCTCTAGGGCTAGTCAAGCAGTTAGACCTAACGTGAAAAGTATGATCCATAAAAGGAAAAACTGATAAATTGGATTTCATCAAGATTGGAAACTTTTGCTCTATGAAAGACCCATTAACATCATAAAAAGACAAGCTAGAGAGTAAGAGAAAATAGTTGCAAACCACATGTCCAACAAAAGACTAGTATCTAGAATATATAAAGAACTCTCAAAACCTAACATTAAAAAGTGAACGATTCAATTAGAACGTGGGTGTAGTAGGCTACATCGCGGCCTGAAAGCTATTCAGGTACTAACCCGTGGGATCTGTGAATGTTACCTTATATAGCAGGATAAACTTTTCGTATGCAACTCAGTTAAAGATCTTGAGATGGAGAGATTATCTTGGATTATCCAGGTGGCCCCTAAATGTAATCCTAAGTGTTCTAATAAAACAAAGAAAGAGGGAGATTTGACTGGGAAGGCAGAAAGCGATGTGATGCTGAAAGCACAGAGAAGTTGGAGGATGCTTTGATGGCAGTATGAAAGATGGAGGAAGGGGGCTACAGGCCAAGGAACACAGCTCTAGAGGCTGGAAAAACGAGGTGGATTCTCCCCTAGGGCCTCTAGAGGGAGTGCAGCCCTGGTGACAACTTGGTTTGAGCCCACTGAAGCTGTCTTCGGACTCTAGCCTCAAGAACTATAAGAGAATGAATATGTGTGTGTTCATTTCTTTTGTTTTTTGAAACAGGGTCTTGCTCTGCCATCCAGGCTGGAGTGCAGTGGTACAATCACGGCTCACTGCAACCTGGGCCTCCAGTGCTCAAGCAATTCTCCCACCTAAGCCTCCTGAGTAGCCAGGACTACAGGTGTGTGCCACCACGCCCAGCTAATTTTCATTTATTTATTTATTTAGAGATAGGGACCCACTATGTTGCCCAGGCTGGTCTCAAACTCCTGGGCGCAAGTGGTCCTTTGTCCTTGATTGGCCTCCCAAAGTGTTGAGATTATAGGCGTGAGCCATCATGCCAGGCCAAACGTGTGTTGTTTTTAAGCTACCAAGTTCACAGAAATTTGCTACTGCAGCAATGGGAAACTAATAGAACGGGCAAGAGACACAGAGATGTTTTGCTGAAGAAGGTATACAGACAGAAATAAGCCCATGAAAATATGTACACTTTCTTTTTCTTTTTTTTTTTTTTTCTGAGACGGAGTTTCACTCTTGTTGCCCAGGCTGAAGTGCGTGATCTCAGCTGACTGCAACCTCTGCCTCTCAGGCTCAAGCGATTCACCTGTCTCAGCCTCCCGAGTAGCTGAGATTACAGGCATGTGCCACGGCGCCCGGCTAATTTTGTATTTTTAGTGGAGATGGGGTTTCTCCATGTTGGTCAGGCTGGTCTGAACTCCCGACCTCAGGTGATCCACCCGCATTGGCCTCCCAAAGCGCTGGGATTATAGGCATGAGCCACCGCACCTGGCCAAAAACATGTACATTTTCATTAGCCATTAGGGAAATGAAAAGTAAAAACCACAATGAGATCTCACCACACACCCATCAGCATGGCTAAAATAAAAAGTAGTGACAGCATCAAATGCCAGTTAGAATGTAGAGAAACCAGATCACTCACACATTGCTGGTGGGAATGTAATGGTGCAGCCATTCTAGAAAACTTTGGGAGTTTCTTTAAAAAACTAAACGTGCAACTACCATATGATCCAGAAATTGCACTCTGGGACATTTGTCCTAGAGAAATGAAGACTTATCTTATGTTCCTACAAAAACCTGCACATGAATGTTTATAGCAACTTCATTCGTAATAGCCCAAGAACTGGAAATAACCCCCGTGTCCTTCAACAAGTCGGTAAATGATTAAGCAGACTGGTTCATCCATACCATGAAATACTACTCAGCCATGAGAAGAAACAGCCTTGATACAAAAAGCAACCTGGATAAATCTCCAGAGAATTATCCTGAGTGGAAAAAGCCAATCCCCAAAGGCTGCTACATAGTCTGTGATTCCATTAGTTTAACATTCTTAACATGACGAAATTATAGAGATGGAGAACAGGTTGGTGATTGACAGGAGTTAAGGAGGAGGAGAGGGCATTGGCAAGGGAAGGAAATGGGTATGTCTATAAAAAGGCAACTTGAGGACCCCTTGTGATGATGGAAAGGTTCTGTTTCTTAGCTGTATCAATGCCAGGGTCTTGGCTGTGATACCGTACTGCAGTTTTGCAAGATGTTACTATCGGGGGAAATTAGGTAAAGTGTTCATGGGAACTCTGCATTATTTCTTACAACTGCATGTGAATCCACGATGATCTCAAAATAAGAAGTTTAAAACCATGAATGTGGGGAGCAGAGAGGCAGAAGTGTTTGAAAAGGCTAGAAATTATCAAACAACAATTTTAAAATTCTATTCATAAACAAAGTAGAACTATTTGATTTCCCATTGTAAATAGAAAATGTGATTTTACATGCCCAGTACAACATATATGCTTAATAAATATTTGCTGGAAAGATGGTGGTGGGGGTGGATGGATGGAAAGCGAATAGCTGCAAATCCTGTCAGCAGGCAGTGTAGGGGCAGATGATGAAGGAAAAAGAAAAGACAAAGAGATAAAGAAGGAGGAGGAAGGGGGGAAAAGAGCAGAAGAAAAAGAAGAGAGAAAGGAGGAGAGGAAGGGGAAGAGGAGGAAGAGGAAGAAGGGGGAAGGAAGAGGAAGAGAAAGAGAAGTCAGGGGAGATGAGAAGCATGGTGCTTTGTGGCATATTGATGGTGGGCAAGGCTGTGGATTTTTCTGAGCAGCCCTCCTGTGGAGAAAAGACCTCCCAGGGTGCATGGCGCCCGCAGACACCCTGGCTAGGCTGCCCCTTGTTGGGTGGAACTGCTCCCTCCCTCTGTGCTGGGCACCTCCTTTGTCCCCTGGTGGGTGGCTCCTGTATGGGTGAGGTATTCCAGCTCTCTGGGCCCTTTCCTTCTCACCCTGTACCTGCACAGCTCCAGCACCAGGTCATGGTCACAGACACTCAGAATATGTTGATGGAATTTTCCTGTTGATTTAAGCCTATGAGACCTTGCTTGTCCTGGAAAAACTGGACATGAGTGAGGCAGGGGGAAGAGGAATTGCTTTTCAAGAATCTCCCTGATATGGGGTGCTCTGAAGGCCTCTTTTGCCGTCCCCTTCTCCTTAGGAAGGGGTTCCTGGAAAGGTGCTGGTACAGGAGGGCACTGGTGCAGGTAGCAGCTGTTGCAGGCGGGTGCTGGTGCAGGTGGGAACTGGTGCAGGTAGGGGCTGGTGCAGGTGGGGGCTGGTGCAGGTGGGAGCTGGTGCAGGTGGGGGCTGGTGCAGGTCGGGGCTAGTGCATGTGGGGGCTGGTGCAGATGGGGGCTGGTAAAGGTAGGCGCTGGTAAAGGTGGGGGCTGGTGCATGTGGGGGCTGGTGCAGGTGGGGGCTGGTGCAGCTGGGGGCTGGTACAGGTGGGCACTGGTGCAGGTGGAGGCTGGTGCAGCTGGGGGCTGGTGTAGGCAGATGCTGGTGCAGGTGGAGGCTGATACAGGTGGGCACTGGGGCAGTTAGGGGCTGGTGCAGGTGGGGGCTGGTGCAGGTGGACCTGCCAACTGGGACTAGGTGTCAGCTACAGCCAAGCAAGGGGGAAGGGCAGGAGCTGTCCTGGCTGGGGGCTGGGGGCACCAATTTGCAGGTGAGTCAGAAACCCCAAGACCAAACGTTTGATTGTGTGCATCACCTTTGTGTCACCTTTCAGTGCTGGACTTGTGTTCCCTGGAGACAGGGCCATGATCCTCTCTCCCCATGTGTCAAATCAGACAATGGACACTGAAACACTGCGCTGGGGCCTCAGGAGGAGGATGAGGAACAGGATAAGGGGACACCCACCTCTCTCTGCCCAGGACAACTCAGGGATGTGCCTCCTAGCAGCTGTGAAAACACTAAAGGATTTACAACGTTCCCGCTTATGTGGGATTCGGATTCATTTCCACAGCTCTACCTATGAGTAAGAGAATCTATTCAGCAACGTGACATCACGGGATGGCAAGAGTGACAGCTGCAGAGGTGCCAGATGTTGTCCCATCTCTGTCTCACTGTGCTCTGGCCTTCTCTGGCCTCTCCTTCCTAACCACCAACCCTGTCTGGCTGGGATGTAGGCCTGGTTCATAAGTCCCCTCCGCTATACTCCACCTTTGCCTCAGGTCTCTCATCTCTTTGCCTTCCGCCCGCCACCCACCTGGATTGGAAGCCCACCGTGGGGGTTGTCTCTTGGCTGCTGAGCGCTCAGCAGGGCCCCTGTGGTCAGCAAATGGGTGATGTGGGAGTGCAGATGACACACCCTGGTTGGGTTCTTTCTGTGAGAAAGTGGCATTGGGTATTTCTAAAATGACCGTGGTTTTCTTAAATTTTCTAACCACAAAAATTTTATGAGTTTCTCACCGTGGCAGATCAAATAGAAATATGATTCATGCTTCACAATTTGTGTAGCCAATATCACAGATATTTGGTGGTTCTATTATGTATCTGACAGGTACATATATTTTTTTTTCCTCTAAGAGATTGTTCCGTGTGAATAGATAGAAACTACTTAAATACAATAAAGTCTATTTATTACAGACCAAGAGCAAACAGTTTACTAAATGGAAAAATGCTGAAGTCATTTCTATTAATTCAAGATCAAGACAGAGTGCCCGTTGTCATCACTGTTGATCTACACAGCGTTGGTGGGTTTAACTAATAACAATAAGATGAAAATGAATTGATTGGAATAAGCATTGGAAATGAAGACAGAAATGTCTTTATTTGCAGATGATTGAGAGTATACCTAGACAACCTATAGATCTTAAATAAAATAATATTAAAATTAGTAAGAGAATTTAGTAAGATAGATAGGTAGATAAATATATAAATACAAAGCTTTGATTTATGGTAACAATAAACATTTGAGAAGGGAAATGAAAAAAAATAGCCCATTCATAATAACAGCAGGCACTCACTATACAATTCCTAAGGATGCATTTAACAAGAAAAGGTAAACTATTTACAGAAGTAAAATGATACAATTGTATTGAAGGACATTTAAAAAAACCCTCAGCAAATGGATACGTACAAGCCATGCTTCTGTATGGAAAGATTTAACATAAAAAAATACCGGTTCTTAAAAAACTAATATATTAAATTTAAGACATTACTATACAAATTTAATGCAATTGCAGTTAGAATTTTACTTCTAAGAACTGGATAAAGTAATTTTAGATTCTATGTAGATAAAATAATTGTAAAGTAAATGTAAAATAACTATACATTTCAAATATTCAGAGAAAAATAGTGAAGAAAATGCAAATGCATGGGGACCAGTTCTAGTATAGACAATAAAACTCAGACTCAAGCAACCAATACCAAAACAGTATGTTGCTGGCACCGGATCTGGCCAATGTATTAAGGAAACAGACCTGAGAGCCCAGAAATAGATGAGTAGAGAAATCTAAAACATGATGGTGGCATTTTCAGTCAGAGAGAAAGGGTGGTTCCAGCAATTGTCCAGGTACAACTGTTTATCCAACTTTAAGAAAAACAAAAAGAGATTCTACTTTAAACATATGTAGAAACAAATTCTAGGTGAATTAAAGATTTATGTGTCAAAATAAGACATTAACATAGTAGGATAGAATTTAGGGATCTATTTATATAATCATAGAGGGAGGGAGCACTCTTTCCTTCCCTTCCCTCCCTCCCTCCCTCCCTCCCCTCCCTCCATCTCTCCCTCTTTCTTTCTTTCTTTCTTTCTTTCTTTCTTTCTTTCTCTCACTCTTTCTCTCTCTCTTTCTTTCCTTCTTTCTTTTTTTTAATAGAGTTTTGCTCTTTCTTTCTTTCTCTCACTCTTTCTTTCTCTCTCTCTCTTTCTTTCTTTCCTTCTTTTTTTTTTTTTTTTTTTTTAATAGAGTTTTGCTCTTGCTGCCCAGACTGGAGTACAATGGTGTGATCTTAGCTCAACGCAAACTCCACCTCCTGGGTTCAAGCGATTCTCGTGCCTCAGCCTCCCAAGTAGCTTGGATTACAGGCATCTGCCACCACACCTGGCTAATTTTGTATTTTTAGTAGAGGTGGGGTTTCTCCATGTTGGTCAGGCTGGTCTTGAACTCCCGACCTCAAGTGATCTGCCTACCTCAAACTCCCAAACTGCTGGGATTATAGGCGTGAGCCACCGCTCCCAGCCAGAAGGAGCACTTTCTAAACAAGCTAGAAATCCCAGAAGCCATCAACAAAGGGGGAGATATATGTTGACCACATGAAAATTAAACATTTTATAAGAGAAGAAAGATCCATGAGCAAAATCAAAGAGCAAACAACAGACTAGGAAATATATTTCCAACACACAATCAATCTCTTAAACCATTGAAAAACTATGAATTAATTATACTTTTAAAAGATAAATTTAAATTGTAGTAAGAGAATGCTAAAGGACTATGAGCTGCTAATTTGCAGAAGAGGCAATCCAAGCACCCAGAAAACACATGAAAGGAGACTCAGAGAACAGAAATTCAACAAATGAGGCAACAGGGCCACCTAAGGTTTTAGGGTGACCAACTTGTCCTTGTTTGCCCAGGACTCTCCTAGTTTTGAAACTCCTTAGTCCTGGGCAAACTGCGATGGTTGCCCTTGAGAGACGAAAAGCCTGAATCAGGTATTTGAACTTTGAATGGACCAAGAGTGTACTCAATGAGATTGAGTTAACCCCAAAATACTTAAACCCCAGAAAGAGACTGAGTGGACTTCAATGAGCAGCTTTGTGTTTTCTTACCATTAAGGGATTAGGGGCTCCAGGACAAGGTGGCAGCAATTCTAGGCAGTAAAGAAAGTTACTGACATGGCTGGAAAGTTTGTATACAAAGGTGGTTTAGGGTCACATGGGGGCTGAAACCCAGCTCATGCTCTGCTTGTCGAGCTGTGTGTCCTGGTGTGGGGCTGAGCCCGTCTGGACCAAGGGGTGCCCTTGACTCTGCACACAGGTGTACATGGGTTAGAGGGACCCTAGTGATGGCCGTCCTGCCATCTGGGCTGGGTAAAGCCCAGGCCCAAAGCATGGTGACACTCAGAGGACACACTGCTGCATGGTCCAAGGCAGTGTTTCAGGGAAGAATCTGTCTGGGTGGAGGCCTGGTGGGCTGGAGGGCTTGGAGGTGTCTGTGAGGTTGCCCTGCAGGCCCTGACCTCTCCGGAGATTGTACTGAGGGAGTGCCAGTCCTCCTGGTTGTCTGACTGGCTGCGCCCTCACTGCCACCCTCTCAGCCTACAGCCTCTTGATCTTCACTCAGCCAGCTCCACAGAGACCTTTTTACATTCTGAGCTCAGCAGCTCTTCTTCCCCATGGCTGGGCCCCTGGCCCCCTCCTCCCTGTAGCTTCCCTTGCCTGGGCTCTGAGAACCTGCCCTGACGGCAGACTGGGGTCTTTGTTACTCTAGATGAGGGCCCGGGGGCTGAGCTTCAGGTCTCAGAATCTGCTCTCTAAGGTGGCCACCTTGAGACCTCCCATCCCATAAGCTCTTCTTACAATGTGTTGTTGACTTTCCTCCAATTGAGAGGTGGGGGTGCCTTTGAATTTGGGAGGGACTATGTCATACAACTATGACAAAAGTGACTGTCTTCATCTGTTTTCTATTGTTATAACAGAATAACACAGACTTGGTGATTTTTTGTTGTTGTTGAGACAGGGTCTTGCTCTGTTGCCCAGGCTCGACTCACTGCAACCTCCATCTCCTGGGTTCAAGTGATCCTCCCACTTTAGCCTCTGGAGTTGCTGGGACTACTATGTGCACAACACCACACCCAGCTAATTTCTGTATTTTTTGTAGAGATGAGGTTTCACCATGTTGTCCAGGCTGTTCTCAAACTCCTGGGCTCAAATGATCCACCCACCTCAGCATCCCAAAGTGCTAGGATTACAGACATGAGCCACCACTGCGCCCACCCCAGACTGGGTGATTTATAAAGAAAATAAGGGGTTTATTTGGGCTCATGGAGGCTGGGAAACCCAAGAGCATGGCACTGGCATCTGGTGAGGGCTTTCTTGCAGCATCTCGTGGTGGAAGGACAAGTGAACATGACAGACAGAGAGAGAATGGAGGCTAAACTTAGGCTTTTTATCAGGAGTCCACTCCCATGATAACTAACCTGCTCCCACAATAATGGCCTGAATGCATTCATTAGAATGGTGTCCCTGTGACTTACTCACCTCTTAAAGGCTCCGTATCTTAATACTGTTACAGTGTCAATTAAATCTCAACATGAGCTTAGTAGAGGTCAAACATTCAAACTCCAGCAGTGACATTATGTGAGGCTCATTCCTAAAAGGCAATACAGCTTCTGCCTGGTTCTCTTGGGACACCTGCTCTTGGAATCCAGCTACCATGCTGTGAGGAGGCCCAAGCCTCCTGGAGAGGCCACGTGTGGCTCTTCTGACTGAGCTGACAACCAGATTGGTTATGGAAACTTCTAAGTTGGCTCCAGCCCCAATTAACCACAATTGTGTAAGAACCACCTAGCTGAACCCATTCCACCGCCAGAACTGTGAGAGGTGATAATAAAAATAGTGCTCATGTTTTAAGCCGCCGTGTTTAGGGATGATTTGTAAAGAGCAATAGATAATTGGTGCCACAATTCTGGCAGCAGAGCACTAAGACCAAAACCCTGTTATAAGCTTCTGCTCTGATAATTTAACCCCTACCACTTTCCTAGGTGATCAGTCATTTGTTCAACTTTCTTTGGGTGAGCATTCACCTCATGCCAGGCTCTGTGTCACACTGAGGGCCCAGTGAGAGGTGAACAAACAGACTTGGTGCTGGCATTCAGAGAAGTGATATCTGTTACTCGGGAGACCCTCATTCTCCTTATCACATGAGGTGAACGGGATCTGGTCCCACCTGGCTTCTTCCCTCTTCCTTTCCCTGCAGCCAGGCTGGGCCTGGAGTGTCCTAGCACCTGTCACTCCAGTGACTGAATTCTGGACATTATTATTGGCTTCCTGTGAGAACTGAAGAAGGGGCCCTTGAGGGATAAGATCAGATGAACGGGCTTGAACCAAAAAGGAGACAAAGCCACCCCAAACTGAGAGGCAGGATGGAGTACAGGGAGACGTCCAGAAAGCAGGGACCTAATCTAGGATGGGGAGATTTGAAAGACAGGAAGGAGGGTCTGTGCTGGTGGTTGGCATTGTTGGGGCACCAAGGGGATCACTCAGGGTGGTGTCTCTCACGTGGCCTTTGGTTCTTTCTCCAGAGAAGCACTGAGGCGAGGAGGCTGGGTCATGTTTCCGGGTTGTTAAAAATACAGCAGTAACTCACTGAGTGCCACCTTCTATGGGGTTGGCCTGGGGAGCTGTAAGGTATAAAGGGAAACCTCTTCCTCAGGTGCAAGGACCTGCTGCTGGCAGTTGATGGAGCAGCTGTGGGAGTGGTGATTGGCTGCTTTGAGGAGGCCCAAGAAGTGAGCTGCCACCTCACAACTCCAGGGGCTGGGGTGGGCTTACAAGGATGGGAGAGTCTCAGATTCATTCCTGGGGTTTGGAGTCTATGGGGCATGGAGGGATGTAATAGTCAGCTAGAGCTGCCATAATAAAGCACCAGAAACAGGGTGGCTTACACAACAGAAATGTATTTTCTCATAGTTCTGCAGACCAGAAGTCCAAGATCAAGGGGTCAGCAGTATTGTTCCTCCAGAGGGTTAGGAGGGAAAATCTGCTCTAGGCCTCTGCCCTGGTTTCTGGTGGTTGCCAGCAATCTTTGCCATTTCTTGGTTTGTAAAAGCATTACTTGATTTCTGCCTTGGTCTTCAGGTTATGTTCTCCCTGTCTGCATGTTTGCGTCTAAATTTCCCCTTTTTATAAGGACATCAGTCATATTGGATTAGGGCTCACCCTTCTCCAGTATTACTGCATCTTAACTTGATTACTTTTGTAAAGATTTCTTCTCCAAGTGAAGTCACATTCTGAGGTACTGGTTAGGACTCCAGCGTATGGCTTTGGAGGAACACAATTCACCCCATAACATGAGACGATAATGTCAACGAGGCATCTAGTTCTATACTTGACTTCTTTATCTCAGGTAATGTGCTCAACAACTCTGTGATAAAAATACTACATATTTTTTTCCAATTCCTTATTATAAAGTTTTAAAAACATACAGCAGTCTCTACTAAAAATACAAAAAATTAGCTGGGCGTGGTGGTGTGCGCCTGTAGTCCCAGTTACTCGGGAGGCTGAGGCAGGAGAATGGCGTGAACCTGGGAGGCAGAGCTTGCATTGAGCTGAGATCACACCACTGCTCTCCAGCCTGGGCGACAGAGCAAGACTCCGTCTAAAAAAAAAAAAAACCAAAAAACAAACATACAGCAAAGCTGAGAGAATTTTACAGTGAGCACCCTTCCCATATGCCCACTAGCTACATTCTACTATTGACATTTTACTGTATTTGCCTTGTCACATAATCTATCCATCTATTCATCCTCAATCAACCCATTAATCCACCTTATTTTCTGGTGCATTTCAGAGTAAATTGCAAATATCAATACGTTTTTCCTTAAAGCTAGCAGTCAATCATTAACTAGAGTTCAATATTTTCTTTACAGATTTTTCTTTTGAGATACAATGAAATGCTCAAATCTTAAGTATACATTTATCGAGTTTTAAGAAAAGCAAACAGCTGTGTAATCCAAATGCCTAACAAGATATAAAACATTACCATTGCCATGGAAATTTCCCTCATGTCCTTTCTCAATCTCTGCCTCCACCCCACAGAGGCAACCACCACTCTGATTTTTCCACTGTAGCTTAGTTATGCCTGTTCTACAACTTCATAAAAAATGGAATCAGATGCAATACACTCATTCATTTAAGGCTTCTTCCACTGAGCATCACGTTGTCAAGCTTCATCCGTGCTGAATGAATGTTGTAGCGTGTATCTGTAATTCATTCCTTCTTATTGCTGAGTAGTATCTCATCGTATGGACATGCCACACTTCTCCTGATGAGCCTCTGGGCTACTTTCAGCTCTCGGCTACTAGGAATAATTACATATTTGCATCTCCATTGTAGGGATAAGGAAGTGATGCTCAGGAAGTTTAAGTGGCTTGTTGAAGGTCATATGTCACGAGGGGCAGAACCAAGATTTGAACTCAGCCAGATATGTCAGATGCCAGAGCCTAAAGTGTTTTCTTTTTAATTCCTCTGTGATGTTTGCTTTCCCTGGTGTGAGGTGGCTTGGGAAGTAAAGTATATCATGGGTTGTGTATTTTACCTTCATCTGACTGATTTGCATTATAGTCAGGCAGTCTGCAAGAGTGGCTTTGAGTCCCTGCTTGACCATTTACCAGCCGTGTGACCCTGGGCACATGACTAGACTTGCTTCTGTCTCTGCTCCCTAATCTGTAAAGCGGAGAGATAACAGCGTACATAGGATTGTTGTGAGGATTAAATAATGAATTAATATATGAAAGCCCAGTGACTGTGCCAGGCATATGGTAAGTGCCATATGAATGTGAGATATTTGACAATTATCTCCTGAGCACTATCTTCAGGCCACATCCATGTGCTAAGCATACAAGGATGATTAACCCATTGTATTGGGCCTGCCCTGTCTGCACCTTTCATCCTCTGGATAGATCCTTCTTTTCCTGTGGCCATTGGTGAGGCCATCAGCTTCAAGCAGGTGTACCTGTCGGCATCATGCCTTGTTGTGCCCTCCTCTCTATAAGGAACTGCCATACCCTTCTCCACCATGGCTGTGCCACTTCACATCCCAGCAACAGTGCACAGGGGTTCCAGTGTCTCCACATGCTTGCCAACATGTATCCCTCCTTTCCTCCCTCTGTCCCTCCCTCTTTCCCTCCCTCCCTCCCTCCCTCCCTTCCTTCCTTCCCTCCCTCCTTCTTTCTCTCTCTTTCTTTCTTTCCTTCTTTCTTTCTCTCTCTCTCCTTCCTTCCTTCTTTCTTCCTTTCCATTCCTTTCCTTTCCTTCTCTGTTATTCTTTCTTAATATTAAACATTTAGCTATGGAAAACTGTATGGCTATTTCTCAAAAAATTAAAACTAAAGTTACCATATGATCCAGTAATACCTCTTTTGGGTATATATCCAAAAGAATTGAAAGCAGGGTCTTGATATACTTGTACACCATGTTTATAGCAGCATTATTCACAGTGGCCAAAAGCTGGAAGCAACCCAAGTGTCCATTGATGGATGACTAAATAAGCAAAATGTGGTCTATCCATATAAAGGAATATTATTTGACCATAAAAGGCAAGGAAATTATGACACAAACTACAACTTATGTCAAGCTACAACTTGCTGAATGAAACTTGAGGACAGTATGCTAAGTGGAATCAGCCAGACACAAAAAGACAAGCACCATATACTTCCATTTCTTTGAGGTACGTGGAATAGTGAAAGTCATAGGGACAGGAAGTAGAATATGGTGGCTACCAGGGACCAGGGGTAGCAGGTAACGGAGAAATATTGTTTCATGGGTATAGGGTTTCACTTTCACCAATGAAGAGTTCTGGAGATGGATGGTGGTGATGGTTGTACAACAATGTGAGTATACCTAATGCTGATGAAATATACACTTAAAAATGGTTAAGATGGTTTCATGTTACAAAATACATATTTTATCAAAATTTTAAAAAATTTAATACTTTTAGAAAATTTTAAAATTGGAAAAAAATTGTCTGTGTGAATTGTTTCCTTGTCTACTATAGAAGTCAAAATAAAAAAAGTAGAGATGAACCAAAATAAAAATAGAGAGATGAATCTCTAAATGTAGCATTTTATTTGGGAAGAAAGAATTGCAATTCATGGCATACACACAGACAGAGTAGTCTTCTGAAGATGGTACACCTGAAGAACAAAGAGAAGGTTGGGGGTTTTATAAAAAAAGGGAAATGTTACATGTGTTCTTGGGAGAGAGTTCACTGATATTAGCAAAGCCCTGGGAACTGGCAAGCTCTGACTGGTGAGCTGTGAAGGTGGGAAAAGCCATGAAGGTAGTCCCAGAGTTGCAGCAAGTTAGCTCAGCAGTTATGTGTATAACTGGCCTCAGGTTACAACCAGCAGCTTCAGCAGCCAGACTTGCAGAGATGTACATTCTTGGAGCAATGTTATGTGTCCTGGGTGCTTTCCCCCACTGGTTGTTCCTTCTCCTTCTTCTCCTTCTCCTCCTCCTCCTCCTTCCTTTTCCTCTTCCTCTTCCTCCTCTTCTTTCTTCTTTTCTTCTTCTTCCTCCTCCTCCTCCTCCTTCTTCTTCCTCTTCTTCTACCTCTTCTACCTCTTCTTCATCTTCTTCCTCCTCCTCCTCCTCCTCCTCTTCTTCTTCTTCTTTTTTCTTTTTCCTTTTTTTTTTTTTTTTTGACAGAGTCTTGCTCTGTCACCCAGGCTGGAGTGCAGTGGTGCGATCTTGGCTCACTGCAGCCTCTACTTCCAGATTCAAGCAATTCTCCTGCCTCAGCCTCTCGAATAGCTGGGACTACAGGCATGTGCCAGCACACCTGGCTAATTTTTTTTTTATTATTATACTTTAAGTTTTAGGGTACATGTGCACAACGTGCAGGTTTGTCACAGATGTACACATGTGCCATGTTGGTGTGCTGCACCTATTAATTCTTCATTTAACATTAGGTATATCTCCTAATGCTATCCCTCCCCCCTCCCCCCACCCCACAACAGGCTCCAGTGTGTGATGTTCCCCTTCCTGTGTCCATGTGTTCTCATTGTTCAATTCCCACCTATGAGTGAGAACATGCGGTGTTTGGTTTTTTGTCCTCGTGATAGTTTGCTGAGAATGATGGTTTCCAGCTTCATCCATGTCCCTACAAAGGACATGAACTCATCCTTTTTTATTGCTGCATAGTATTCCATGGTGTATATGTGCCACATTTTCTTAATCCAGTCTATCATGGTTGGACATTTGGGTTGGTTCCAAGTCTTTGCTATTGTGAATAGTGCTGCAATAAACATACGTGTGCATGTGTCTTTATAGCAGCATGATTTATAATCCTTTGGGTATATACCCAGTAATGAGATGGCTGGGTCAAATGGTATTTCTAGTTCTAGATCCCTGAGGAATCGCCACACTGACTTCCACAATGGTTGAACAAGTTTACAGTCCCACCAACAGTGTAAAAGCATGCCTATTTCTCCACATCCTCTCCAGCACCTATTGTTTCCTGACTTTTTAATGATTGCCATTCTAACTGGTGTGAGATGGTATCTCATTGTGGTTTTGATTTGCATTTCTCTGATGGCCAGTGATGATGAGCATTTTTTCATATGTCTGTTGGCTGCATAAATGTCTTCTTTTGAGAAGTGTCTGTTCATATCCTTTGCCCACTTTTTGATGGGGTTGTTTGTTTTTTTCTTGTAAATTTGTTTGAGTTCTTTGTAGATTCTGGATATTAGCCGTTTGTCAGATGAGTAGATTGCAAAAATTTTCTCCCATTCTATAGGTTGCCTGTTCACTCTGATGGTAGTTTCTTTTGCTGTGCAGAAGCTCTTGAGTTTATTTAGATCCCATTTGTCAATTTTGGCTTTTGTTGCCATTGCTTTTGGTGTTTTCGACATGAAGTCCTTGCCCATGCCTACATCCTGAATGGTATTGCCTAGGTTTTCTTCTAGGGTTTTTATGGTTTTAGGTCTAACATTTAAGTCTTTCATCCATCTTGAATTAATTTTTGTATAAGGTGTAAGGAAAGGATCCAGTTTCAGCTTTCTACATATGGCTAGCCAGTTTTCCCAGCACTATTTATTAAATAGGCAATCCTTTCCCCATTTCTTGTTTTTGTCAGGTTTGTCAAAGATCAGATAGTTGTAGATATGTGGCATTATTTCTGAGGGCTCTGTTCTGTTCCATTTGTCTATATATCTGTTTTGGTACCAGTACCATGC
Organism: Pongo abelii; assembly: GCF_028885655.2. Classification (NCBI taxonomy): domain Eukaryota; kingdom Metazoa; phylum Chordata; class Mammalia; order Primates; family Hominidae; genus Pongo; species Pongo abelii. The sequence continues at coordinate 26,252,301 of NC_071985.2, read as the reverse complement.
TGTTTTGGTTACTGTAGCCTTGTAGTATAGTTTGAAGTCAGGTAGTGTGATGCCTCCAGCTTTGTTCTTTTGGCTTAGGGTTGACTTGGCGATATAGGCTCTTTTTTGGTTCCATATGAACTTTAAAGTAGTTTTTTCCAATTCCGTGAAGAAAGTCATTGGTAGCTTGATGGGGATGGCATTGAATCTATAAATTACCTTGGGCAGTATGGCCATTTTCACAATATTGATTCTTCCTATCCATGAGCATGGAATGTTCTTCCATTTGTTTGTATCCTCTTTTATTTTGTTGAGCAGAGGTTTGTAGTTCTCCTTGAAGAGGTCCTTCACATCCCTTGTAAGTTGGATTCCTAGGTATTTTATTCTCTTTGAAGCAATTGTGAATGGGAGTTCACTCATGATTTGGCTCTCTGTTTGTCTATTATTGGTGTATAAGAATGCTTGTGATTTTTGCACATTGATTTGGTATCCTGAGACTTTGCTGAAGTTGCTTATCAGCTTAAGGAGATTTTGGGCTGAGATGATGGGGTTTTCTAGATATACAATCATGTCATCTGCAAACAGGGACAATTTGACTTCCTCTTTTCCTAATTGAATACCCTTGATTTCTTTTGCTTGCCTGATTGCCCTGGCCAGAACTTCCAACACTATGTTAAATAGCAGTGGTGAGAGAGGGCATCCCTGTCTTGTGCCAGTTTTCAAATGGAATGCTTCTAGTTTTTGCCCATTCAGTATGATATTGGCTGTGGGTTTGTCATAGATAGCTCTTATTATTTTGAGATACGTCCCATCAATACCTAATTTATTGAGAGTTTTTAGCATGAAGGGTTGTTGAATTTTGTCAAAGGCCTTTTCTGCATCTATTGAGATAATCATGTGGTTTTTGTCTTTGGTTCTGTTTATATGCTGGATTACATTTATTGATTTGCGTATGTTGAACCAGCCTTGCATCCCAGAGATGAAGCCCACTTGATCATAGTGGATAAGCTTTTTGATGTGCTGCTGGATTCGGTTTGACACCTGGCTAATTTTTGTACTTTTAGTAGAGATGGGGTTTCACCATGTTGGCCAGGCTGGTCTTGAACTCCTGGCCTCAAGTAATTTGCCTGCCTTGGCCTCCCAAAGTGCTGGGATTACAGGTGTGAGCCACGGTGCCCAGCCTCCCCTCCACCCTGGGTTTCTTGACTGTTTTAGTTGGGTACGACAAGAATGACCCACTTTCTGTGATCAGTTTTCACACGGCTGACACTCGGTTGCTGATCTAAATGATGCTGTCACTGTGCAAAATGTTAGGCAGCAGCCAGGAGACATTTCTGGGCGAGAGAGAACATCATATAGCCCACTTCTTCTGTGGGTCTGGATGGCCCTGCAGGAGGAGGAATGTGTGTGTCTTCCCAGGCCCTTCTTGGTAGTTGGTGAAAAGAGGACCTACCTGGATAGGAAAATGTAGCCCTGCCTTTCCAGGATAGGCAGGAGGTCCGGCCACCTTTCCTCACTCCCTCTTTTCACATGCTTGCTGTGTGCTCCCTGGCTCAACACTCAACAGCCCATCCTTTTCATGTTTGTCAAGGGAGAAGCAGAAAGGCTCAGCTACGTGGGCCTAAGTCATGCGGGCTCTGGATCCTGGATGGCTGGTGCAGGCGCCTCACTCGAGGGAGAGTGGGAAGATAACCCCTTTCTGGAGAGGATAGACAGATCTTGGAATTGTTTGATGTGGTTATGTGAAATCTGACTCAGTCCCCAGACACCATCTATGACTATTTCCACAGGTGTCTGGCTATTTGTAATAGATTCTTGGAAGCACACAATTACTCATTCATTCATTCAAAGAGCATAAATGGGACCCCACAAATATAGATATGGTGGAAACTGACCTGGCCTTGCCTTCCAGCAGCTTCCAGTCCAGAGGGGGAAACCAACTTGAGACAAGCAGTGACACACAGCAGGGAGGGCTCCAGGGACAGAAGGCAGGAGAGACATTTAGTGATGCATAAATTGAGACCTGAAGATTGAACAAAGTTGGCTAGACAAACGGGGAACTGGGGCAAGAGGATTACAGGCAGAGGGACAGCATGTGCAATGCCTAGGGGTCTCCAGGGCAGGGAGCATTTGAGGAGCCCAGAGAGAGATGTGGAGTTTGGGCAGAGTGTGGAGTGTGAGGGAGGAGGGGTAAGAGCTGGGCCTGGCTGGGGAGGGCCTGTTGTGTGAAGTTCGGTGTATTCCTTGGGTGACAGGAAGGCCTGCAGGGTCTGAAGTGGGGAACTGTAAGGCTGCTCTGCAACCGGCTTGGTGGTTCCATTCAGTGAGGGGACGCAGCCACAGCTGGCTGGCATTTGGCAGGCTGGCAGCCCGGGCTCTCAGCATCACCTAGTGGGCAGCTGTCCAGCCTTGCTGCCTCCCTGTGCTGGCTCACTCCCCTGTCCAGCCAGTCTGGGGAGGCAGAGGCTGTTTGAATTGCTTCATCATCCAGGGGTCTCTGAGCCCAGAGCCAGAAGGTGACCTCAGCACCTGCCATATGGAAACACGTTGAATTCCAAGGGATTCTGACTTAGCTGACATCTGATTTCTTTGAGCAAGTCCACCTGGAGCAGCATCTCTGTGACATGATGTGGCAAAGTGTTCCCCAGGACAGTGTTCCTTTATGCTTTTGACTAAGACTCAGGGCTGATGAGGACACGAGGTCAGTGTAATTATGATGGAGCCACTCCGCAGCCCAGCATCCTACTCAACGTATACACCCAAGGTCCGGTCCACCAGAAGGTGGGTGTGGCTTCCATGCTCTAAGGACTAAGAGGTTCTTCTTCTGTAAACAGCAAATGGTCCTTTGATGGGACTTGCAGGCATGGCTTAGAGAGGGGAGTGCTGGGGCCAGGAGGGGCAACAGAGCTCATCTGTCTACTCCAGTGGTTCCCAGATGTCACTTATTCACCATGCTCACATCTTTGAATATGCTATTTTGCTGATTTTTTCTTTATTTGATTCACTTAAAATTATTTGCGATGATGGATATGTTAATAACCCTGATCTGATCACTATAGATTATATGGATCGAAACATCATCATGTACCCCATAAAATGTGTACAATTATGTGTCAATTTTAAAAATGTTAAATGCACTCATTTAAAAAAGAGATTGTATTATTATATGCAATGAAAAATATTTTCACTTTCCATCAATGGAAGTAAAAAAAAAAAAAGCCTAAATATTAAAAGAAGGTTGCCCACATACCACATAACATTATCTCATGTTCCACCAGCAGGAAGGTGTACCCCACTTTGGGCTTTTGTTTGGATCCAAGAGCACTTGGGTGAAGCTCCTGGCATCACATGAGGGAACCAGAGCCACACCCACATTCCCATACACAGCAGGGCTGATGCTGCCCTGAAGCTGCAGGAGTCCCTGGCTGTGGGCTGGGGTGGAGGGCCCTAAATAGGGCAGCCAACCAGCAGGTGAACTGGTCAGGGAAGACCTCTAGGGTGTGGGGATCCAGTAGCACCTAAGAACAGTGGGGTTATGCAGAGCTGAGAATATGCCTCGCTGAGGTGGGAGCTGAGGGCGCCGGTGCCAGGGGGACTGGGGGGCATCTGGAGAAGCTGGCAAAAGGGCCGCAAGGAACAAGGGACCTGGGAGCCCTGGGGTCTGACCTTAGTCCCAGGGGATGGGAAGCCTAGGATGGGTTTGGGTTTGAGTTTGGTGTGTTTGCCTCTTGGAAGGATGATTCTGATGTGGGGATGGGAATCAAGGGAGCTGATTACTCTGGTGCAGATCTAGCTGAGGGCCGAGACGGTGAAGGTGGGGGTCACAGGACCCGCCGTGAGTGAGTGGTCCAAGAGGGAGGGACTGTAGATCTCCTGACTCCCACCCAAGCAGCAGGGTTATGACAGGCCAGTCATGAGAGCAGAGGTGAGAAGGGCAGGGCGGAAGGGAGCCCTTTCTGTGGGCAGTGCCTGCAGGAACAAGTTATACTGCAGTTTCAGAAACTTCACAGAAATGACCTCTCCCGTACCAGATACAATGACAAGCTGTGGCTCTTCCTCTGTGGCCTTCTACACTACGGGATGCTCCTCTACCTATCCTTGCCTCTGCCAGGTGGCCCCCTGGTTCTTCTCCACCCTCTGAGCACTCCCTCCCGGCCCGTGGACTGGATGCTCTTCCTCAGGGATCAGTGCTGCTGTCTGCTCCTCTCAATCCCCACACCATGGCTGGGTCCTCCCAACCTTCATCAGGCTGAGATTTGCTCACCGATGACACGCTCTAAGGGCTAAGGGACTCCACTTCTCCATGCAGCAGATGGTCTACTCATGGGCCATGGAGATGGAGAAGGTGGAAGATGGAGAGGTTGGGGGATGGAGAGGGTGGGAGATGAAAAGAGTGGGAGATGTAGAGGGTGGGGGATGGAGAGGGTGGGAGATGAAGAGGGTGGGAGATGGAGAGGGTGGGGGATGGAGAAAGTGGGGGATGGAGAGGGTCCCGTGTCCATCTCCAGCCTGTCTTGCTCTTGTGCTTCACACCCATGGCCTCTTCTTATTCTCACTGCTAAGTCTTTCAGGTTCTTCAAACTCAAAATGTAAAGCGGCCACCCCAAGACTTGCTGCTCCCAATCACCGTGACTGATGCCCACCACCCACTGCTCCAGCCATGCACTGGGAAAAACTCTTGGCCTGCTCCTCAGTGCCCCAAGGCATCAAGCAAAACAGCCCGTAGTGCTGCCTGCAGATTGTCTTTCCAGTCCAGTCCCTTTCCCACGTGCCTTGCCCAACCGCGATGCATCTCAGCACAGCCCCCTCATGGTTTCCCTTCCCCAGTCTTGCTTCATGCCACACTGTGCGTTGGGGGAGCTCCCAAAACCCTCCCATGGTTCCCTGCTGCCCTAGAGATGAAGCCCACCCTCCTTAACATGGCCACAAGGCCTCCGGCAGCTGGCAGAAGGCTTGGGGACCCTGGTGGAGCCTCCCTGGGCAAACCGTTTGTCCCCTACCATCATGCTTGGTGTATGGCTGCATTTGCCCTGTGCTTGTCTCCTCTGCTCTCTAAGTGATCTAAGGGCTGTCCTTGTCATTCTTGTTCACCCTGAATCCCCGGATCTCTCACAATCCCTGGCACTCCAAAAATACTGTCAAATAAATACATGATCAAGGAGACCTAACACAGGAGCCCTTCACCTCACTCCCGTGCCCTGGTGCCAGGCTGGCATGACATGCCTTCCTCTAGGCGCCTTGGGAACCCAGCCTGAGTTCAGCTTTATGAGGAAGATAGGACAGACCAGGTCTTGCCAATTCACAGGAACTTTAGCCACTTTTAGCCCATTTAAGGCTGACAGAGATGGGTCTAGTATCAGGAAAAGTTGAATTCAAGTACAGCAGGGTGGGCTTGACCCAGTCACAGGACCTCCAGTGACATCATTGGGTCATTGGATTTTGCAAGATAGTGAACGTCAGGGAGTCTCACAGTGGCACCATGAGGAGTCAGCCCACAGTCAATTCCTCCTCTCACTTTCTCTTTCTCAGATCTTTGCAGACAAAGTATCCTGTTCAGACTGTTAAATACTGCACTTTCGGCTGGGTGCGGTGGCACATGCCTGTAATCCCAGCACTTTGGGAGGCTGAGGCAGGCAGACCACTTGAGGTCAGGAGATCGAGACCAGCCTGGCCAACATGGTGAAACCCCGTCTCTACTAAAAATACAAAAATTAAATAATAAATTAAAAATAAATAAAATAAAATAAAATGAAATACTGCACTTTCAAAATGGTTTGCTTTGACCATTTTACCAATGAGGAAACTAGCTTACACGGGAGGGCTGGAGGCAACCCTTTTTTTTTGCCAACATCCAAGTGGGATGCCTCCTCCCAAAGCAACCCTGGATTTTCCTTCAGGCCATGGGGGGACCCAGTGTGACGGGCACCAGGCTGGTCCTACACTATGCCTGGCCACCCCAGCTCAGCCGACACGTGACTTTTTCTCCATGCTCATCCTTCATGTTTCTTCATCATCACCCAGAGCTCCCAGACCTAACAGCTTGCTCCTAGTGGCACGCAGGCGTTCAGAGACTCAGAAATTATACTCTGAGCCAACCGGGCCATGTTATGTTCCTTGTGCTCATATGGAGCACACACTGAAGGAAGTAGAAGCAGAGAATATCAGAGCCAGAGGGACCCTAGGAGCCATCAGTGTTCACTCCTCTTCTCTCCTGATGGGGAAACTGAGGCCCAGACAGCTGAATCAGGGTGGAAGTCCTTTTCCTGACTCCCCCTCCCATGCTCTTCCTGCACCCGGGCTGCCTTCCCGGCTCCTTTATGAAGCACCAGACTTCCCTGGCCTGTGGGGCTGGGGAGAAGGAAAATCAAGAGACAATAACAGGCCAGGCTCTATCTGACCTCCGAGGAGTCCAGTAGGAGAGGGTTGTTGTCTCTCCCTCCAGCCAAATCAGCATTCAGAGGGGACTTGGCAGGGAATCAGCCTCCCAGCCATGCCGCCTGAGTCATGAAGCATGGTGCTGCCTTGGTGATCATGCTTGGGAACAGGGATTGATCAGCATGCTGAGCAGGTGTGCAGGTGACAAGGTGGGGCCCAGGGTACCTGCCTGTCTGCTCTGAGAGTGTCAGGTTGCAGGCCAGCCCTGGGGTGGTGGGGGCTCTTTCTCCTGCCAGGTTCCACCTGTTCTCCATATACCACCTCCCCTCCCTTTTTCCCTCCTCCTCCAGCTTTCCGCTCTCCATGACTCCCCTCTCCCACCCTTCTGATCCCCTACTCTTCTTTCCTACCGCTCCCAGCCTGGGCTGTCCAGTTCATATGGAATCAAGTTTAGGAGCCACTGTCCTTCAGGGATTCCTCTGATGCTCTTCAGCGAGGTCAGCTCCTTTCTCCTGGGTGCCGGCTGTGCACTGGCCTCTGCCTCCTCTGTTGTCTGAATGAGGAACTCCACGTGCTGCAGGCTGTACTCCATTCCCCAGTGCAGTGGAGGGCTCTCTGAGTCCCTGGGCAGAGCAGGGATGGGGAGGGGAGGGTGACGGGGAGCCTTCAGGAGTTGAAGCTAACGGAAGGAGTGGGAGCAGGGCAATGCGGTGATCTGGGAGGGAAGTGGGCCAGATGGGACTGTGGTCAGGCCCTGGCCAGTAGGTAGGTGTGAAGAATGGAGGAACTGGGTAATGCAGCTCCTGGGCACAGTGGGCACTCTGTGCTTGTGTGTTGAGGGGAGGAGTGGGAGGCAGACTCCCACAGGCGGTCAGAAGCCGGGCCTCTGGCTCAGGGCTCTGTCCATTCCCACCAGCTCTGGGTTCCCCAGGGCTGGCTCCATGGTGTGGATCCACCTGGCCCTCATCTTTGGAACTGTCCTATAGCCCCTCATCAGCACCCTGCCTGGGAGAGGGAGGAGAGAGCTTGGTCAGTCTGTTCATGCTGCCGTTGGCATTTCCAGAGCAAGCTGTGCAGGTGTCTGTGTCCCCTGGAGTCAGTTCACAGACTCCGTTGTCTCTGCTGAGGGAAAGTAGAGAGCCACCCGCTGCACCCTCAGCACTAACTGTGGCCCCATGCCTGGTTCAGTCCGGCTCTGGACGCTTTCTCTCTGGGGTATGTCTCACCACACTGAGCACACAGCAGGCCTGGCAGGCAGGTGCTGCTCCCGGTGAGCTGGTGCATGGCGCCTTCTGAGGGCAGAGTGAGTTCATGCCCTGAAACATCTGCAGAGAGGGAGTTAGGGGTCCTCACCCTAGGGGCTGTTTCAGCTGGAAGTTATCCAGTCTCTTCTAACTTGCTCCATCTGGTGGGCCTGGGAGAGTGAGGGAGGTGAGGATGGGGGTTGAGGAGAGGAGTGAGAGAGGACTTAGGACCAGAGAGGGAGAGACCTGCTCAGGGTCATGCATTTCGTGACAGACCCAGGCCCAGAAACCAAGCCTCCTGGCCTCACCAGAGAATGTCCTTTGTCTGGTAAATAAACAAACTAGATAAATGGTGGCAACAGCTAACTGAGCACATGGTGCCCTTGAGGCCATCGTGGGAGCCCAGAGGAACCTAGGCTGAAAGAGGAGAGTGGGGGTGGCACTAGCAAAGGCCAGAGGGACAGGTCAGGCCATGGAGAAAATGCAGCATGTTGATTTTATTACCCTCTCCCTTCCTTTTTTCTAAAAAAATGAATGTATTATTCAGGCCCCTGGCATATTTGCAGACCTACCCTGGAGTTGTTAGGAGGGTTGAAGGAGAAAATGGAATGAAAGTGCTGTGAAAACGTGATAGACTACAAATGTTAGTCCTTATTATCACTTTATTATCAGGCCTGCATTCCTGACACCTGGGTTTTATAGAGGCTGATAAAATGACAGCACTGGAAGGGATCTCGCAGGTCACCCAGACCATCCGCTGCCTCTCAGCCAGGGTTGGGTGGGGTGAGAACAGAGTTTTGGAGGTGGGTCCTCTTTAAGAAAAAGAATGTAAAGGTACAAGCAACATTAATACAGAAATGAAGATTTATTCAGAATGAGAAATCACCACAAATCACACATCTCAAAAAGCTGAAAGTTGACAATATAGACATCACAAAAACCCAGAAAAGATAAAAATATATTTTATAAACTATTATTGATTCTCTACTGCCACTCATCTATAATGTTTTCATCTTGCATGTTTTGGCTGTATGTTCTCTGATTTCTTCATAGGACAATAATTTTGTATTATCATTTTCTATAGGGAGAAAAAAAGATAATTTCATCTTTTCTGTAAACATGGTTGGTCCTAGTTTGGTTTTTTATCCTCAGCAGTTTGAAAATGTGCATCTTTTGGCTTCCTTGCTTGGCATTGGCAATGTCACACCCCAGCCATTCTCTGTTCAGCTGTGTGAGCTCCTGATCAGCCTCCCAGGCCTTTGTCCCTCAATTCCCCCTCAGCTGCATCAGCTCAGTCACAGCCTTGCCCACATGGGCACCTGCCCCTCACCTGCCTCTGTTGCTCCAGTCCTGGGGTAAGGGACAGAGTGGCTATGGGACCTGGTCGTGATGACCTCTGAGTGGGATGCTGAGCAGGGTCTTATTGGCTCTTTCCTCCTGGAGTTGAAGCATGTGGAGCCTTGGTGAGTGAGGCCCCCCAGAAACACGTGGGAGCCCTGCCATTGAAGGTGGGGTGCACCTGTAGTCCTAGGACCTTGCTGGGGAGTGGTGTGTGACCTTTGCTGGGGCAATGTGCCCTACTGGGACCACTGTGGCCTCCCAGCCAGCCCTCAAGTATAATGCATTGAGGCACAGAAAGGCCAGTTTTGGGTGTGGGGCCATGAGGTACAGGCTCTGGTGGCCTCATGGTCAGTCCCCCTCTGGTCCTGGGTTAGCATTTCCCAGAGGGGCCTGGGATGCCCTATGAGAAGAGGCTCCCTAGTTGTTTTTGTTCAGGCTACAAAATGCCATAGACTGGGTGGCTTATAAACAACAGCCATTGATTTCTCACAGCTCTGGTGGCTGGAACTCCAAGCTGGAGTACCAGCACCATTGAGTTCTGGTGAGCGCTCTCTTCTGGGCTGCAGACAGCCGACTTCTATCCTTGCATGGTAGAAAGAGGGCAAGGGAGCTCTCTGTTCTCTTCTTAAAAGGTTGGTAATCCCATTCACAAGGGCTCCACCCTCATGACCTAATCACTTCCCAGAGGCCTCACCTCCTAATGCCCTCATTATGGGGATTAAATCTCAACATATAAATTGGGTGGGGGTGGGAGTGATACATTCAGTCCATAACATGTGGGAGACCCTATATTACCATTACCATGTTAAATACTCTGAGAAGCCCTTCAGTAAAGAAACCTGACTGGGTCAATGAAACTTTCTCCCAAAGTTTCCCACAGAACCCTTCTTTCATGCAACATGTATTAACATCTCGCACTTAAGAAAACACTGTCACATAGAGATTTCCTGAGAGAGAAGCAAGGGTAATGAAGGTCCCAGACCTCACAGAAGGAGACCTCACAACTGGTTTCCTTCTTGGGATATAAGACACTTTTGTGGCACATCTTTCTCAGTGATGTTACATTCAACTCAGGCTAGAAGGAGCCTCACACTCACTGGACACGGGCTTGGATTGGATTTAATTTAACATAACCAGGCCGGGCATGGTGGCTCATACCTGTAATCCCAGCACTTTAGGAGGCCAAGGTGGGAGGACTGCTTGAGCTCAAGAGTTCAAGACCAGCCTGGGCAATACAGTGAGACCCCATGTCAATTAGAAAAAAGAAGAAGAAGAAGAAGAAGGCCAGGTGCGGTGGCTCATGCCTGTAATCCCAGCACTTTGGGAGGCTGAAGCGGGCAGATCATGAGGTCAAGAGATCGAGACCATCCTGGCCAGCATGGTGAAAGCCTGTCTCTACTAAAAATACAAAAATTAGTTAGGCATGGTGGTGCATGCCTGTAGTCCCAGCTACTCTGGAGGCTAAGGCAGGAGAACCGCTTGAACCCGGGAGGTGGAAGTCATAGTGAGCCAAGATTGCACCACTGCACTCCAGCCAGGTAAGAGACCGAGACTGTGTCAATTAAAAACAAAAACAAAAACAAAAACAAAACAAAACAAAAAAAACGAAAATAATTTAACATAACTTTTCAAGTTAGTTAAAGAAAACCTAGACAGGCCCACACTAGGAGTGGAGGGAGCTTGGATAAACTGGGGCAAGAGGGGCATCCAAGCATGGAGGACAGGGATACTGTTCAGAGTTTAGAAAAATTGAAGACAGAAAATCAGAACTTGGGCTGGGTGCAGTGGCTCACACTTGTAATCCCAGCACTTTGGGAGGCTGAGGTGGGCGGATCACTTGAGGCCAAGAGTTCAAGATCAACCTGGCCAACATGCCAAAACCTCGTCTCTACTAAAAAATACAAAGTTACCTGGGCATGGTGGAGCATACTTGTAATCCCCACTACTTGGGAGGCTGAGGTGGGAGAATTGCTTGAACCCGGGAGGCAGAGGTTGCAATGAGCTGAGATTGCACCACTACACTCCAGCCTGGGTGACGGAGGAAGACTCTGTCTCAAAAGAAAAAAAAAAGAAAAACAGAAATCACTACCTAAAAACCAAAGCCTCAGACCTACCGCGAGAATCTGGACGAGCCGTGCTTTGAGTGGCTGAGCTCCAGTCATAAGGACTAGACCTTCCCAGAGGAAAGATGTGCAGGTATAGGAGACACACACAGGTTAACCTGTAGCTTTGGGGGTAAAAGGTCCTCCAGGGATTTATATGTGGATAACAGGAGAGGGGAAAGGAAGGATTGGTGCAGAAATCATGAAAAGCTGCTTGACCAGGTGTGAGAAATGGATGATGTGATGGACATCAAGCAGACACCATAGGTCGTTATTTTATCTCTCTAGAATCTTGCAGAAAGTATTATTCAGCTCCTGACTTCCCTTAAGAATAACAATTACCCATGGTACATATGCATGTTTGGAAAGATCTGAACAAAATGGGCCTAAAAAATGGCAGGGGGATAAAACTGGTACATAGGGAACTGGTCAAATAAGTTCTAAAAAGCCTCCTGCTTCCAGCAGAGATAGCCATAGTTCATGTAAATGGCCATTAGAAAGGAAACACTATAGAAGCTCTAGAGAACAGGCTTGTGGATAAAGCTGCTAAGCAAGGCTCTATGAAGGAAGAAGTTAAACTGTTTAGCCTAATCCCGGGTATCCCTAAGATGGCATTAAAACCTCAATTTTCTAAGGAGGAGGAGGAAAAACTGGGCAAAATAGGGGCCACTCAAACTAAGGATGGGAGGTGGATGCTCCCTGATGGGAGAGAAATAATAAGCAAACCCATAATAAGAGAATCAATGTCTACACTGCATAAGGGAAGTCACTGGGGTCCCCAGACCATGTATGATGCAATACTCAAGAATTAGGAGTGTATAGAGATTTATACACTTGCTAAACAAGTGTGCAGCGGTTGTGTAAACTGCCAGAGAATGAACAAAAAGGTAGTTAAAAAACAGACTAGCAGAAGAGGACCTCCTGGGTTAAGGCCATTTCAAAGCTTTCCCATATTTAGGCAGGACTACTAACCTTCCTACTGTGGAAACAAAAGACTAATTTTGAAGAAACTGTATACTGGCCATATCCTCCACCCTGTCATCCCTTAGGTTAAAAGAACTTCTAACTCAAATTCCGCCTCTTAAGTTTACAGCTCACCACTTCCAGCCTGGCAACTCAGTGCTAATTAAGACTTGGAAAGAAGACAAGCTCCAGCCATGCTGGGAAGGTTCCTGTCAAGTGCTCCTGATCACTAAGACAGACGTACGAGCAGCTGAATGGGGTAAACACATGTGCATTCATCTCAGAGAGTTAAACCTTTCTTTTGATTCAGCAGTTTGGAAACACTGTTTATCAAAAAACTGAAAAAAGAACCCCTGGAAGGAAGGGAAAAGGGTAGATGGGAAGTGTATAAATCACCTAAGGAAGCTTTAAAGCTAACTCTAAGGAAAACCTAGAAGGAAGCTATAAGCAGGCGCCATTGTTGAGGGTGAATATATTTACACGAGGGGTAAAAGGAGACCTAAATATTAAATAGGGTCCAGTAATAGGGGTGAAAAATAGGGAATATCCAATCAAACTAATAGTCAACATAACTAGAACCTCCACCTCCCAGACCAGACCATAAAGTTCAATGCCTGCCAAGTCTTACATTGTGGGAATTTAGAAAACCAAAGGCAGCTGTCACAAGCAAACAAATATCTGTGTCCTGAAACAGGTCGCTGTTAGGGAAAGCCCTGTGCTACTGGAATGAGGTCTGATGGACCACCCAGTGTCAAGGCTGGGTGAGTCATTCTTCCAGAAACAAACCCTTAAAAAATAAAATACATTTGTATAAGGGCCCTACACCACCTAACTGTAGAAATTTAAAATGCAATCCTATATTAATTACCATAAACAACCCAGCTACTCTAGACCAGGAACCTTGGAGGTATGGATTAGGAATAAATATCTCAGGAAGGGATCCCATGGGATGGTTAGCTTTTAGGCTAGTCACCAACTCCACTCCGAGCCCACCCAGGATTACTGTAACTCCCCGTCCCACTACTTCCTTTAACCCACCAAACAATAACCCTAAAAAAGTAAAAATAATTAAGGTGACTAACTTAAGGCAAACTTTAGAAATTAAGACTGGCTATGGGGATATAAATGCCTGGGTTGAATGGGTCAGATTTTCAGTACTAGCTCTTAATAAAAGTGACTGTTACGCACGCTCTGCTGGGCGGCCTCAGGCACGGGTAGTTCCGTTTCCCCTAGGAAGGGATACCAGTCCCAAAGGAATGCGTTGTATGTTGGCTCTATACCAGGACAAGGATGCATGGGGAAATAAGATCTACAGAAGTCTATTATTGCTCTTTCCTGCATTGCAGAGGTCAGATCCTAAAGCAATCCCCTCGTTCTCCATAGGAAATATAAACCACTCCTCTTGTCTCTCTAGGCAGGGGGCAGAGTTCAACTCTCAACATGTACCCACATCCTAAATGTTACTGGTAAGTCAAACAAAGGCAACTACTTGGCTCTTCATATACCCCCGGCTAATGTCTAGTGGTATTGTGGGAAAAGGAACCTCTGCGACCTGTTACTGTCCAATTGAACTGGGACTTGTGCCTTAGTTTAACTGGCCATTCCATTTACTTTGGCATTCCATAAAATCCCCGAAAATCCACATGGCCACCAAAGTTGGAGAGATCTAATAAATTCCTTCAATCCCAACATTTATATTAACTCAATAGGGGCCACTAAAGGAGTACTTAATGAATTTAAGGACCAAAGGACACAAAAATAAATGTGAAAATGGGACCAGTAGGGGTAAAAAGAAAAAGAGGAGGGAATTGAAGGAAATAATGTATACAGCCGTCCATTTCCAAGACAAAGTGCCTTAAATCAGCTTAGGGCAGCAAACTACAAAAGCAACTGAATATACTAGGTCCCTGCTTGAATAGCCAATGCCTGCATTTCAGCCTCCCCTTCCCCCCACCACCCCACTTAGTTGCCCTCACCGGAACCAAAAAAGTTTAGTCTAAAATAAAAGTTTACCAGTCTGCAAAATAGCTCGCTTTGTCTGTTTTTATCAGTCTGCCCAGCTACTTAGGTCATAAGTCAAATACTTGAAGAGCTCCTGAGCTAACTAGGATTGCAATGCATTGTGGGCTGCAAGAAAATGCAGCAAGACAACCCTAAAAAAAACACCTAAAGCCCCTGCCTAACAATCAATAGGTGAAGTCCATCTGGGAAAATTGTAACCCTATAGTACTCAGCCTATGAAGAACGGCAGGGAAGGACCCGCACACTAGGGGATAAATTGTTTGTTAAAACTATGCTGGGTGTGCCTGCGTGCCAAACACCCAATCTTGCAAAACTGTCATTAAAAGCCTCACTTTGCTGTCCTGTGGGTCTCTAAGTCCATTCTTTGAGTTTGAACAGTTAAGTTTGTTTCTCATAGTTTAAATGCTTATTTTTGTACTAAATGTTGTATTAGGTATCTTATGTTTGCTGTCTTATTTAATTCTCACAATAAACCTACAAAGCAGTGGTATTCTTTCCATTTCAGGGATGAAGAAACTGAGGTTCACAGAGGTTAAGTAATTAATGCGAGCCAAATGGGTAGTGGATGATGGAGTGGGTTGTGAATTCAGGTTTTCTTGTATCACTTGACCACAGGCTAAATGACAAGGGGTACACTGGGGCCAATGACAGTTCATAAGACCCAGAACACATGCACGCCTGTCAGGGAAGAGAAATTGAGTCTGTTTGGAAGCCAACTTAAGCCTTAGGAATATAGCCTTTAGAGCAAACAGTTTTAACCCAGGTCAGCAGATGGAATTCATGGGGTCTATGAACTTGAACAAGAAACACTTCCGCATCATTTTCACTGAATTTAGCACCTCCCTCACCTATCATGTAGGCAATAAATCAGTGTTGGCCAGACCTGTAACTTTGTCATTAAAAGAAACTACAGATATTTGCATTTCACATTACAGTGTTTACCAGTATCTCAAAATATTGCTTATGCAATTTGTCATGACTTTGCACTTATAGTAATTAGACCTGCAGCAGACCTTGTTATGTTACTCATAGAATATATATATAATTATGTTATGTATTAGTTTTCAAAAGTGTTTCGATAACTGTGGTTTAATATAATTTATTGGTCTTATTTTATGCACTTAAAAATAGTCCTTTGGGAAAGCCTCCATATGCCCCACCAGACTGTCAGAGGACTCCAGATACAGAACGGTCTCGACGCCCTGACTCAGCAAGAGTGACTGAGTCAAATCCTGACTGTCTCATTTACCAACTGGAGGACATTAAGTTCTGTAGCCTTGTGGGATGTCTCTCCTAGATCAGAGTTTCTCAGCCTTGGCCCTGTTGATGTTAGGGCTGTGTAATTCTTTGCTGGGGATGGTATGGGGGTGGGTGGGGGCTAGCTCGTGCACTGTGGGATGTGTGACATTCCTGGCCTTGACCCACAAGATGCAATAGTACCCCACCCCCCAGTCGTGACAACCCAAAATGCCTCCTCCAGACATTGTCACATGCCCCTGTGGGCAAGATAGCCCACTTGAGAACTGCTGTGCTAGATGTGCAATTTGATATTAGAGGATTCTTGGGAGTTCACTGTGATCATGCCTCAACGCCTGAGTGCTCAATGTGGCGCTCTATCCTGTTTTTGTTAGGACACCAGATTTCAGTAAGTTCAGGGTCCAGAGGGACTAGTCTCTCAGCCTGAGAGTCCACAAGGAAGTCCCTCTGGAGCGTTGGCAGCCTGCACTGTGGTGATTCCGACTGGGATTCCAGGGCAGCCCAGTCCTGGTGAGCTGACGATGGGATGGAGAAGAACAGTGACTCATGGGGGCCTACGGGTGCCCAGGACCTGAAAGATAGAGAGCAGGGGCTAACCCCAGATAGGCAGGAGTGTAGAAAATGCCTTCTCCAACCTCAGGGGATTCTTGGTTCTTTTAAAGCCAGAAGAACGAGGATGGCAGGGCTACAGGCTGCCCTAAAGGATGATGCAGTGCTGCAGGAGATTAAGAGGAAGGGGGCATTTTTAAATTCTTTTGGAGTACTGAAGGGGAAATAACAGAATGGTGAGATCAGCTACTGGTTTTGAGTGTTGACACCATGCCAGGTGCCGTTCTAAGCAGTCTATGTCAACATGGTACTTAATTCTTACAGCTAACTAGGAGGTAGGTGCTGTCAATGTCCTCATTTGGCAAGGCTCTGAGGCTTAAATGTCCACTGTCTTGCCTGACTTTCCTTCTGTAAATGACAGAAGTGAAATTTAAGCCCGGGTGTGTCTAATTTCAGTGCCCATGAGTTAAACCAGTAGGTAGCACTGCCCAAATGCCATTCCAGATACCCAGAAAACCCAAAGCTGATATTGCTAAACAAAGGTTGGGGCCCATGGGAAACTACAGAGATCAGAGCACTCCTAAGAGACGGAAGGGGCTCATCTGGGACAGTGTTTGACAAAAATGGAGGAGAAGGTGGGCCTTCTGTGGACCTCCTGTGACCTATGGACTTGTGAATTCCTTGCCTTGTGAATTCTGTGCCGATGTTAGACAAACATCTGGATCAATTACTAAACCTACGTCCCGTCAGCCCTTAGATGCCGAATGTGTGGTTGATAAGAATCATTGTAATTTTTTGACTTTTTAATAATAGCCATTCTGACTGGTATGAGATTGTTAGGTATTTTTATTCTAAATAAATATTCTTTTTTATAACAACAACAAAAGAATCACTGTAAGATCATAAGTTAACAAAGAACAAATCATGCCAGTCCAACTTCGTTCTTCTTTATGGCTCTGCTCTCCTGATGGCTTGGTGGGAGGTGGGGGTGGAGGGGAATCTGCAGATGGCTTTCCATAGAGCATCTGCTCCCAGTTCTCATGAAATCCATGAGGACAGATTTGGAAACATGAGCTAGACAATACCAGGGCAGGCTGCTTTCTGGTGGGTTAAAGACCTGTACTCCAAGGGAACTGATTAGCCAATATGGGCTTAGAGGAATTCTCAGTGGCAAACTGGAGATGATTCAACAATCAGAATGAAAAATGTCACCGTGACATACTTGTGGAGAAAAGCAAACAGCACCAAGCAAGTAGATTTTCACTATATCTGAGATACCAGGGAGGGGAGCCAGTATTACAAAATTGTCTGGATTTAATGATGATGATAATAGCTAACACCTTTAAGTATGTACTCTGTGCCAGGTGTGGTTCTAAGCACTTTACATAAATTAGTTCCTTTAGCACCTCCCAACAACCCTACAAAGTAGGTTATATTCTTTTCCACATTTTACAGTTGAGGAAACTGAAGCGGAGAGTGATTTCATAGCTACCAGATGCCTGAGATTTAGAGTTCCATTTAGCTCTGAGATTGTATTGGAAGGTGGGGAAAGAGTGGCTTGTATGTGCACAAAAAGAAGATAATCACGGTGTGCCAAGGGGCTTAGCTGTCCCTTTCTCTGGGAGATTTTTCTCTACCTCCCAAGTGGGGCTAGCGGCCTCTCCTGTGTACTCGCAAGGCACCCGGTACATGGCGCTGTCCCTGCCCCTCCCCGAGGCTTATAATTTCCTATGTGCATGTTTGCCTCCCCTCTAGATTCATTTCATCCATTTAGAACCCTCATCTTTGAGCACAGTGGCAATGCTGGGGTTTCCAGAAGTGTTGGTAAGGGGATTGAAATGAATGTAAAGATTGTAAAGTCTGAAGAGAAGATAGAAGGCCCTGGGGTCAGGGGACATGCATGTGTGACAAAATCTCAACCAAAGGCCACAGGGGATGAGAGGATAGAAGGAAGAAGTTGTCATCCCCTGGAACATGGTATTGCGGGAACCTGTGGGATGGTCTTTCCCCAAGGCCTCGATGGCCTCTGGGGGACAGACCATGGTATAGACTCACTGGCCTCTCATAAGCTTCTCCAGCCCCACAAGCCAAGAAGCCTATGAAGTCTGTGGAGTTTCAAGTTCTGCCCACTGGGCTGCTCACCTTTTCCTTTTAGAGTAAAGAGATCAAGAAGACATGGAGGACATGTAAACATATATTGAAAAGTACGTGGTATATAATATTAACTAAAGGCAATAGTTTACATTAGGCTTGGCTCTTGGCTTTAGTTAATATTATATACCACATATTGGTTAATCAGTTGTAACAGTTGTACCACATTAATGCAAGATGTTAAAATAAAAAGTGTGTGTGTGTGTGTGTGAGAGAGAGAGAGAGAGAAACAGAAAGACAGAGACAGATGAGGTGTATGGGAGCTCTATTTTTTTTAGCAATTTTTCCGTAAACCTAAAATTGTTCTAAAAAGTAAAATCTATTAAAACAATACAGAGATCTCTGTGATCGCACCTAGAACATACCCGGGAAATATTGCTGATGCACTCATGTGCACTCACAGGAATCACAGAACTATACAGAGAAGGGCGCCCTCCTCATTCCTTGGGGTAGACAGATGTAGAAACAGGCTCAGCCAACATCAGATGTAACTTGCTCACTTTCTTTCCACTTCCCTTCAATAAGTATGCAGTAAGTGAACATGCTTCATAGAATGGGAAATGCTACACAATTATTAAAAACGTGTGGGCTAAGAGATTGAAGAGAGCTGCTTCAAATCATTATACTCAAGTGGACTCCGGGAGGGGTAGCCTTAGCATCTGCTCCTTCTGGCCAAGGGCCAAATGGATTGGGGTCCCGAGCACATCCACAGGAGGCCAGAATGGCTGTAACTAGTGTCTCTTGTCCTGATCAGAGGGTGAGGGCAGCTTCAGAGTTTCTAGAGTGTGGCCCCTGTCCTAAGGGTGCATTGGGATGGGGCTGCTCCTGAACTGGGAAAAGGAGCTGAGATGAGTGTCAGGCAGTTGCTGAGGGGTGGAGGAGAAGGAGTGAGCAGCTGCTAAGAGAGGTGGCAGGAGTGGAGCTGGGTGATGTTTGACTCTGGATTAAAAAATTTTTTTAAGCAAGCAAAGAGAATTTCCACTCTGCCAGAGCTAGGAGACCTTTGAGACCATCTCTTCCATCTTCTCACTCTATAGCTGAGAAAACGGGGCCTGGAGGGATCCCCCAGAGACCCAGTGGCAGTCCCACACTAGGCTGGGCTGTCCCTGACTCCTAGGCTCATGCTTTGCAAAATTGAATGGGCCTGCAAAACAGCTCTCAAGCCTGAGCACTTCTCCCATCTCACCCAAGTAACTCCTCTGCCTTGAGCATTTTAAAGGCTTCTCATTCTGAGAGGAACCACTTACCTCCCCTACCATGGTATCTCAGGCCTTGACAGGCTGTCCTTCTCATCTCTCCAGTCCCATCTCTCTCCCCTTCTACCCACCTCCCCCCCGGCCACCCAGCCTCCTCTCCATCCCCAACCCCCAGGCCCTGGAAGCACTGAAGACCCCTACGTTTCCCACCCACCCAGGTGTCCTTTGTCTCCAGGATGGGATGTGTGCTCTTCCACCCCCAGTTCATCTCCCACTCTGCCTGCTACCAGCGGGGCTGCCATTTCCAGGACAGCCTTCCCCGAGAGTCCAGGCCTAGGTCAAATGTCCTGTAGTCCCTCGATTGTAGCTGTCTGCCTACCAGCCCTCATTTCCCACTGGGCCAGAGAGCACCGACAGAGCCTGGCACAGAGGAGGTGCTTCATAAATATTTATTGACTGAAACAGGGTCTACAAATATTTCTTATAGGCTACAAGCAGAAAGTATTACTCTCAATTCCCTCAGGCTCCCTCTCATCCCCTTCCCCCACCTCTCCATGCATCTGCTGGTGGTTAGGTTCCTTTTCCCCATGGCTCTGGAGAGGCACCTGGGCCAGGGCACCAGGGGCAACCGCAGTGGCTCTGAACACGTGGATGGGATGAGGCTTTAATAAGGCAGGTTCATGGCTCCTATTCAGGTAGCTGGACTACTTCCTTGGCCATTTAAAACAAGGCATGACTGGTTTTTATCCCTGTGTGGAGAAGGTACAATGCCTGCTATGGCAGTTGAACACGGCTGGTTGATGCACACACACTCTGCATTAAGTTTTATGCTTTCAACACCACCATGTTCAGTGTTTGCCCTCCCTGACAAGTGACTGCTGTTCTCCGGGGCTCTGCTCTGCCTGCTAGACCAGTCATCTTTACTGTGGTCTTTCCCCTTTATTGCTTTGGAAATGTATGGGCATTAACTTCTATGCTTTAAATCCAAATAGACGATAAAATTAGGGAAGCAGGTTAGTGTTAATCTACAGAGTTGCCTGTGGAAATAATCTGAGTCCTTCAGAGTTCTTGAGGGGATTTCTGAGGTTGCCCTCCCCTCCCTGAGCAAAATTTTCTGTAGCATGCAGAGAAGGGCTGTGCTTGGAAGGAGGTCAAATGCCCCTTAGGCCAAGGAGTGAAAAATTCCCTTTGCATGGCAAACTCAGCACACAGAAGCCAGAGATGGGCTCCGGGAAGAGGATCCCAGAGGAATGGGGGTAGCACGTGTCAGTCTGTCTGCTTTGGGCAGACCCAAATAAGCTTCACCTGCAAACACATTCGAAGGGGAAGGAACCAAGGCAGGTTACAGGTGACTGGTATGCACACGGAGTTCATCACCCACATAAACCCTCCCGCCCTCTCACAGGGGTCAGCATCTGTCATTTATCAAATGCCCACTTTGCACTGGTTGCTTGACTTACATTAGCTGTCATCTGCCACAGCCCAGTGAGGAAAGCAGAGGTAAACCTTCTCTAATTTCTACATGAAGACATTGAGATACACAGCCAGCTGGTGGCAGAGATAAGTTTTGAAGCCAGGCAGTGAGCCCGTTCTAAAGCCCACGCTCTCTCATGACTTTGCACTGCCTCTGCAGGAATTCCTAGAGATTAGGACCATATTAGGGGAGGGGGATGGGGTCTGCCTGCTGGGCATAGAAAGAGAGAACAAAGAAGTGGGAGAGGCATCTGGAGCTGGCAGGGCCACAGCCCACCAGCCTTTGCATTTGACAGTCCTAGGCCTGCTATGTGGCCAGGGGCAAACACTTCTGCAGGGACAGGAGAGGCAGCTTTGTCTGTGCACCAGCTGCTGGGCAGGGTGTAATTAGGTGGGAAAGGCTCTAAATGTTCCACACGGGCAAATCACAACCTTGCAATTAGAAAAAGCTACCTGGAAGTGGAGTGTGAAGGCGCCTGTGACTTTTGCTGTGCTTATCATGGGGAGCAAGTCAGCCAGAAAACTGCTGCTCTGCAGTTCCTTGGATCCAACACTTAGCTGAACCTCTCAGGCTGACTTGATGGCACACGCTTGGCTTCACCACTGCACCGTCTTGAATGCACTGCTGGGGGCAGCCTTCTTGCCCTCTCCCAAAGTAGAGAGCACCGTGCTGGGCATGGTTCTCTCACAGCACACTGATAAGGCACAAGACACAATACAGCCCCACCTGTTCCAAATCTCCTCATTCCCGAGCACTGTGAGAGAGGCTGGCTCTGTTCAGTCATATCCAGGAGGCCTCTGGGGATTTTTAAAATAAAAGGAAATTGGGATCATGACATGCGTGGAGTATCGCGAGGATTTTTTCCTGCCATGTAAGTGCACTATAATGAGAAAAAACAATCACTGTAACCAATATTTGTGGATGAGACTCTGATGTGGCCCCAAAGTAGATGGATCTAGGGGAGGGGCCCAGTGACTTGATTAGACACTGTTTGATGCTGCAAGTAAGCAGGCCCTGCCTTCCTATCAGCCTCTGTTCTTAGGACAATGCTGACACTAATACCTTGATGTATGTGGTACCTGTGTGCTGTAGTTTGGATGTTGGTCCCCTCTGAGTCTCATGTTGAAATGTGATCCCCAGTGTTGGAAATGGGGCCTAATGGGAGGTGTTTGGGTCACAGGGTGGATCCCTCATAAATGGCCTGCTGCCAGTCTTGCAATGAGTGAGTTCTTGCTCTGTTAGTTCCCATGAGAGCTGTTTTTTTTTTTTTAGGAGTTTTGCTCTTGTTGCCCAGGCTGGAGTGCAATGGCACAATCTCAGCTCACCGCAACCTCCACCTCCCGGGTTCAAGCGATTCTCCTGCCTCAGCTTCCCGAGTAGCTAGGATTACAGGCATGCATCACTACGCCCTACTAATTTTGTATTTTTAGTAGAGATGGGGTTTCTCCATGTTGGTCAGGCTGGTCTCAAATTCCTGACCTCAGGTGATCTGCTGGTCTTGGCCTCCCAAAGTGTTGGGATTACAGGCATGAGCCACTGTGCCTGGCCAAGAGCTGGTTGTTAAAAATAACCTGGCACCTCCCTCCCTCTCTCTTGCCTCCTCTTGCTATGTAATCTCTGCACATGCAGGCTCCCCTTCACCTTCTGCCATGAGTGGAAGCAGCCTGAGGCCTTCACCAGATGCAGATGCCAGTGCCATGCTTCCTATATGGCCTACAGAACCTCTTTTCTTTATAAATTACCCAGCCTCAGATATTTCTTTATAGTAACACAAATGGACAAAGATAGAAAATTGGTGCCGAGGAGTAGGGCATTGCTATAAAGATACCTGAAAATGTAGAAGCAGCTTTGGAACTTCACCCAGTAATGGGTGAATGCTGGAAGAATTTGGAGGGCTCAGAAGAAGAGAAAAAGATAAGAGAAAGTTTGAAATTTCTTAAGGATTGGTTAAGTTGTTGTGACCAAAATGCTGTTAGAAACATAGACAGTAAAGGCCATACTGACAAGGTTTCAGATGGAAATGAGGAACTTATTGGGAACTGGAGCAAAGGCCAGCATTGTCATAAATTGGCAAATAACTTGGCTGCCTTGTGTCCATGCCCTAGGGCTTTGTGGAAGGCTGAATTTAAGAGTGATGACCTGGCTGGGCGTGGTGGCTCACATCTGTAATCCCAGCACTTTGGGAGGCTGAGGCGGGTGGATCATGATGAAGTCAGGAGTTCCAGACCAGCCTGGTCAACATGGTGAAACCTCGTCGCTACTAAAAATACAAAAATTAGCCAGGCGTGGTGGTGGGTGCACCTGTAATCCCAGCTACTTGGGAGGCTGAGAATCACTGAAAATCACCTGAATCCAGGAGGTGGAGGTTACAGTGGGCCGAGATCACACAGTGAGCCTGGGCAATAGAGCAAGACTCTGTCTAGGGGCAACAAAAAAGAAAAAAAAAAAAAAAGAGTGACAACCTAGGGTATCTGGTAGAAGAAATTTTTAAGCAGCAAAGCATTCAAGAAGTGACACGGCTGCTTTTAACAGCTTATGCTCAGGTGTGAGAGCAAAGGAATGACCTAAAGTTGAAATTTGTAGTTAAATGAGAAGCAGAGCATTAAAACTTAGAAAGTTTGCAGCCTGGCTGTGGTAGAAAAGGAAACAGCATTTTCAGGAAAAGAACCCAAGGCTAGAGAGATTAGCAAGGAGAAAGGGAGCTGGGTGCTAATAGTCAAAACAATTGGAAAAAGGCCCCAAATCCATTCAGAAATCTTCAAGGCTGCCCCTCCCATCACAGACCCAGGGGCCTAGGGAGACAGAATGGTTTCAAGGGACAGGGCCCTGAAGTTGCTGCCCCTCCCATCACAGACCCAGGGGCCTAGGGAGACAGAATGGTTTCAAGGGACAGGGCCCTGATGTTGCTGCCCTTCATCATCACCTTGGGTTGCTGCTCCCTGCATCTCTGCACTCTGGCTCTAGCCAGGGCTCAAAGGGTCCCTGGTACTGCTTGGTTCTACTACAAAGACAGAGGCAGTAAGCCTTGGCAGCCTCCATGTGGTGCTAAATCTGCAGCTGCACAGAATGCAAGAGGGGTGGAGGCTTGGCACCTTCCTGCTAGCTTTCAGAGGGTGTTGGAAACCCTGGGTGCTCAGGAAGAAACCTCCCTCAGGGGCAGAACCCCTGCAGGGAGACTCTGCTACAGCAGTGCCTAGTGGAGCTGTGGAATGAGGCTGCCATGGATACCTCAGAATTATACAGCCACCAGCAGCATGCAACCTCAGCCTGGAAAAGCTGCAGGCACTAGACTCCAATCTGCAAGAATGGCCACATGGACTGTGTCCAGCAAAGCCATGGGGGCAGTGCTACCTGAAGCCTTGAAAGCTCACCCCTCACCTAGGATGCTGGACATGGAGTCAAGGGAGATTATTTTGGACCTTTAAGAGCTAGTGTCTGCCTTGCTGGGTTTTGAACTTCTGTGAGTCCTCTTACCCCTTTGTTTTGGCTTATTTCTCCCTTTTGGAATGGTGATGTTTACCCAATGTCTGTTCCACTATTGTATCTTGGAAGTAAATAACTTGATTTTGATTTTACAGGCTCACAGCTATAAGGAAGTTCCCTTGAGTCTCAGATGAGATTATGGACTTCTGAGTTGATGCTGGAACAAGTTAAGACTTGGGGGACGAATGACTGTATTTTGCATTGAGAAAATCACATGAGATTTGGAACCTGGGGGTAGAATGCTATAGTTTGGTTTGTTTGATCCCTCCAAATCTCATGTTGAAATTTGATCCCCAGTGTTGAAGGTGAGGCCTAATGGGAGGTGTTTGGGTCACGGGAAGGATCCCTCATGAATGGCTTGGTGCCGGCCTTCAGTAATGAGTGAATTCTTGCTCTATTAGTTCCCACAAGAGCTGGCTGTTAAAAAAAGCCTGGCCCCCTCCCCTTTCTCTTGCCTCCTCCTGCCATGTGATCTCTGTACACGCCGGCTCTCTTTTCCCTTTCTGCCATGAGTGGAAACACCCTAAAGCTCTCATCAGAAGCAGATGCTAGTGCCATGCTTCCTGTACAGCCTGCAGAGCTGTGAGCCAGGTACACCTTTTTTCTTTATGCATTACCCAGCCTCAGATATTCTTTATAGCAACATAAGTGGACTAAGACACTGTGCTACCTGTCTTCCCAAGTGCTGCAGGCTGGAGAGGCAACCCTGTACTTGGTCTGCCGGTCAGGCAGCTTGATGTTGCTGCTGTCTACATCGTAGGGGAGAATATCAGAGATAGCCCCTCATGCCTCTTCTGAACTGCCTGGTAGAAAATGAGGCACTTGCCCAGTGGTCTCTGAGACAACCTCCATTTAGAAGGTGAGCACTGCCTGTGTGTTATCTCCTTCCATCTCTGTTCTTAATCTTACATTGAACCCCATCATCCATGATCACTGTCACCACCCCACTCCTGCCCACCCGACTCTACTGCACTATTAAAGTCAAGCTTCAAACTGTCATTTTCTTTTAATTTTTAATCAGTCTGTGTCAAGAAGAAACAGGACTTGATCAAGCTTCCAGCCCTCACCGCTCTATCAGCATAGCAACTTTAAGGATCAGAGTTTTGTTTACATTTGTCTAAAATCAAGAGAAGGAAAGGAATCAACTCCACAGATCAACATGTATTTGAAGAGACACTTCAGGACACTTCGGGAAATTTTTTAATCAATCAGTTTCTTAGGAACAACACCCAGTGGGCACGATGAGACCCTCAAAGTAGGAATGCAGGAATGATAGGCAGGTGAGGTGGCTGAGCTATCTGGGCTGGGAGGCCAGCCTCCTGGAATCTTAGGACAAAAAAAAGGGGGAAAAATCCAACCTCACACTTCTTTTGAAGGTCAGATATGTTTACAGAAACAATTTCTGTTTTGGAAAATAAACGTATGGTTCAATTTGGGGCTGGGGGTAACAATGACAATTGTCAACTAGAGAGAGGCTCATGATTCTGAGATAAATGTTAAGTGGAGTCTTTTTAAAATGCTGAAACAAAACATTACCTCGGTTACTGTCTCCATCATGAGATGTATTTGAACACATTCTGACCATGTGTAAAAACCACCAGATTTACCCAATGCCCTGGATCCATGTGCCACACCATGAATACAAACACTGATGATATGTTACCAGAAGACAGCACAGAGTTCATGAGCTCTACTTTGTGAAGAAACTTCCAGAAAGCAGAGTCTGCCCATCTTTCCTTTCCCTTCTCACTGGAACTGCCACATCCTGCTTTCGTCTTGCTTCGAGTAGAGTTGTCTGGATGAAGGAAGATTCTCCAAATGTCACACAAGGACCTTTCCTTTGGGAGCTGGTCCCTCACTGAGGGTGCAGGAGGCTCTGCTGTTCTTCCAGCATCTCAACACAAACTTTCTGCAGAGGCTGACCCATCCAAATTTGGAGTCTGGAGACAGTTTGAAGCAGATGTTAGAAGCAAATTTACATGATGTGACATGCTTTCAGAGGGGGTGGGGGGTACTTGCCAGTCAATGGGATGCGTGATGATTTGGTGGGATGTGCGTGGAATTGTCCCATGTTCCACAGCACGATACACATTTAACACCTCCATCCAAGACCGCGCAAGGGCTTCCCCGCTGCCCCTGGTTCCCCATGGGTCTTGGCGAATCCTCAAATCTCATTTAAAAGCACTGCCATTGCAGTTTGTCAGCCTCACTGTGGAGCCTGAGATGCACAATGTGAACTGCGGTCCCCATGTAGATAAGTTAGACATTTTGCCCCCAAGCTCTATCCTTCTGTGACCTCACTCCAAGATACAAGGTCCTTTCCCCAAAGGAGCAGGAGAGTCATCTGGATCTTGCCCCATATTAGGGATCTTCTTCCATTAGAGGAATCTCTGTAAAAGAAGGGACGGTTATTAGCTTAACATAACCAGAAAACACCATGACGATCTGGAATTATATGCCTCATTAAAATATCTACAGTTTCTCAAATTAGTGAGGAGAAGAAAATGTTAAGTTCCACATACCAGTTAATAACCAAATAAATCAACCTCCTATACAACACCTTTCTGTAACAATTGTTTTTTGCCAGGAAACAATTATGATCTTATTTCCAGTTCATAAAAATAAAATGTTAGATTTTAACCATAGGCCCTAATGGTCATATAAGCCAGAAAGTTGCAAATTCAAGTACAGAAAGGCAGCCTGGTTTGCAGAAAAGGAACACTGTGGTGGCCCAGGAGACCTCTGTTTCCATGCCATTCCTGCCATTTACTCTCAATATAAGCCAAATTAGTGCTCTCATTTGCAAAGCGGCGCTGGGGCTCCCCTTCTGTAGGAAACAGAAACCTAATCAATCTGACACATTTTCCTTATTTTACCATGAAACTACCCTTCCTTGTGACAGGTACACATGCATCTTTTACTTCACATCTGGTAAAAATAACTTCTATGTACACAGAACTCTGGGGCTAGAACACACTGCTGGGCCGTAGTGCGTGCCTCTGGATCCTTCCTCCTGGCATGTATGTGCCATCTTGTCCCTAAGCCCCACTTCCAGGAGTCCTATCTAATTAAGGAATAAAGAAGAAAAACATTCCAGATCATACAGACACTACAAAAATGAAGCACCGGCCACTGTTGCCTTTCTACTCTGGATGGCTCAGTGCCTTTTGGTGCCTCTTGAAATTTCCATTAATGGGCTCATTACTTGCAAGATGATGATCATTCCTTACAATAATTGGCCTTGCCCAAGGCCTCTACATGGAGAGAGAGCATGAAGCAATTTATGCTGAGTGAGAGGTAAACAGATTGATTCGACTCTGTGCTGGGGGGTGGAGCATGCGTAGCAAGGAGCTGGCTTGAAGATGCTGGTGCGGAGGTGTTTGCAGGTGTGGCTTGGGCCCTGGGGCAAGCACTTACCATCTGCAATGTCGATGCCTGGGCTGGTGGATGCCACCTCCTCTGCCGTGCTGGCAATTGTGTCAGGGTTGTCCGAAGCAGGGTGGGTGCTCTCTTGGCACCTGGGAGGTGAATACAGACTTTGGAGCAGCTCAGAAGAGCCTGAGACGCTGTCACAGGTTTCTGACTCCCCTGGGCCTGTGTCCGTGTCCCCTGAGCCGGGGTATGCTGGGGGGCTCTGGTCGTCCACGGGTAAGGGGCAGCCCTGGCCCACAGAGGCCATGTACCCGGGGCCTAAGGCACTCAAGCCACCACTCACAGCCTCGTCATAGGACGGGAGCATGACGGGCACGCCGTCTACCACCACAAAGTCAGGGTCACTGCTGGAACTCCGGGGAGGCCCCCTGTGTAAAGGAAAGAAGTGTCGACATGTGAGAGCCATGCCACTCTGGGGATGAGGCTACCCACGCTCCCTCCTGCACTCGGGGTCCTCAGGACCCACGATGGGCAGCAGAGTCCCGTATGGAGGATAATATGGAAGAACCAGCCTCCTTTCAGGGACTCCTCTGGAAGATGATGCTGCCATCCCGGCTGCCCGTGCTCCGGAGAGAGGAGGTTTTCTTTTTGTCACTCTCTCGTGTCCTCCTGCCTCTGGGCCTTACTATCTCCTCATGCTTTTTCCCTTGCTCCTTTGACCTGTGGGCTTTGGCCTTCTGGCCATAAGCTCATGGGGCAGGGGACAACATAACCCTTTCTAACAGAGCATCCCAGTGCACCTCTGCAGTGTCCTGTAGGATGGGATTGAAAGTGGAATAGCACTGTTAAAAGTATAGAAAATAGGTCAGGTGTGGTGGCTCACACCTGCAATCCCAGCACTTTGGGAGGTTTTGCTTGAGCCCAGGAGTTTGAGACCAGCCTGGGCAACATAGTGAAACCCTGTCTATACAAAAAATACAAATGTTAGCCATGTGTGGTGGCACGTGCCTGTAGCCCCAGCTATTCAGAAGGCTAAGGCAGGAGGATCCCTGGAGCCCAGGAGTTTGAGGCTGCAGTGAGCCATGATCGCACCACTGCACTCCAGCCTGGGTAACAGAGCGAGACCTTGTCTCATAAAAAACAAACAAACAAACAAAAAACAGTAACTGTGGACCCTCAGTGCCCAGACGGACTAGCTGGCCCTATGCTCATCATGTTTCTTTGCTGTTTTCTGCTGTAGTATAAAAATCACTACCTTTTAGTCTAGATAGAAAAAAAAAAAAAGAAAAACTTAGGAAAGAAGGAAAAAAAAGGAAAGCTGTGAGCACTATGTCACTACCCCGTTCAAGCTGCGCAGGCTCACCGCCACCTCCTGACCCCCCGCCACTCTTCTAAGCAAGGCCCGGGTTGCTGGTGTGAGGGCTCCAGGAGCGGCGGCAAAGTGAGTCTGCATGTCTGCAGGGCTCCCTCACGTGGGTGCGCACACAGTTCCTGGCCTGCTCCCTTTGCTTCTCAGCACTCTGCACATTCAACACTGCCTGATTGGAGTCCGGGGCATCTGACGTCACAGCCTGGGCTCTGTGTGACCCCCACACTCTGCTCCTGGCCTCAAGAGGAACCCAGGGTGGCTAATAAGTAGCCAATGGAACTTGGTTTCTTCCTTTTCTCTTTTTTTTTTTTTTTTTTTTGAGATAGAGTCTCACTCTGTCACCCAGGCTGGAGTGCAGGGGCATGATCTGGGCTCACTGAAACCTCCACCTCCCGGGCTCATGTGATTCTCCTGCCTCAGCCTCCCGAGTAGCTGGGATTACAGGCATGCGCCACCACCCCCAGCTAATTTTTGTATTTTTAGGAGAGACAAGGTTTCACCATGTTAGCCAGGCTGGTCTTGAACTCCTGACCTCAGGTGATCCAACTGCCTCGGACTCCCAGAGTGCTGGGATTACAGACGTGAGCCACTGTGCCTGGCCGGAACTTGGTTTCTTATTGTCTCTGCTGGGAACTGGTGCTGAGGGAGGAGGCCAAAGGTAAAATATCAGGAAGAGAAGACCCAGCTGGGCGGGCAGACCCTGAATCTCTGAGTGCTGGCGGCAGGGGCTCTAAATCCAAGAAGATGAAACGTCTGGGGGTGGAGGGGAAGCATAGGCTGTGTGTCTCTCTAATGCTCAAGTCCACTGACTTTTTGAAACACCTTGCAAAGGCTTGGAGATTATGGTGGTGGACTCCTTGTCCCACAGCTCTTAAAGACTGCCCAGAGAGGGCGGGAGACCACCAAGACCATGCTCTTCAGGGGGCAGGAGGCAAGAAGCAGGAGGAAAGGAGGAGCTTGCTCCGAGCCAGACTGCTCTCCCTCCACAGCCACCACTAGTTACTGCTTCCTTGACAATGACACTCGCTTCCTCTCCGGCCACTTCACTGTCTTGTGCTGCCCTCCTCTTCTCACTCAGGACTCCCTGCCTCCTCACCATCCCTGGCAACTCCACGTTGTCTAGGCCAAGGTGAGCAGACGCCTCTCTTCTCCATTTCTCACCCTAACAGTCCACACCCAGGCTACAGCTCCCACGATCTGGCTGCTTCCCCTCCACGTGTCCCCGCCATGCCACTCAGCTCCCATACACCCCTCGTCAACATCCCTGCAGGCTCTACTCTTGTGGAACCTGGAGAAAAAAAGTCCACTCTTGGTTTGCCCTTGAGATTCTTGTCATGTATTTGGATTCATGTCATGTATTTGAAGCCAACCTCCCCAAAACAACTCAAGAATAATATAAGATGAAAGACTCAAGGGCTGAAGAACATCAAGTGAAAGGGTTTCGAGAACATTTTGAAAACATCTTAATATTTAGTGGATATCCTGGAAACTTTTCTTCCAAGAATATGTAGAAAAATAGCTCTGTGGGCCCTTTTAAAGTACTTGAATGCACTATCAATCACAGCCTTGCGGGTTGGCTTTCTCTTTGTAATCCTTAGGCCTTCTTGAGATACTGTAATTGCTCAATGATAGAACACGGTCCCTTGATGAATATATAATAATGTGGAAGACAGAGAGTGGATGGCAGGTTGGAGAGGAAGGAAGGTTTCAGCATCTTAGCAAGAGCTTGCTGTGGCACCAGGATGGCACTGACACACCTCTGGGCCTGGGGAGGGATGCAGGTGACACCCACATCTAGCACACATTTGTGGCTGGGGAAAGAGGGATGCGCCTGACAGGTTGTGACCATAGGGGGTCCCTGCTGTCAGGCAGGGGAGAATTGCTAAGTGAGGGAGGCCGCCCTGTGGGGTGTGAGGTTGAAGGCAAAGGCGGGCAGGTGCTGTCTCCAGCAGCTCTGCCCACTTCCTTCACTCCTCTCACAGCTGGGAGGTGTGAGAGACACACTGCATTTTCCTGGAGGGAAGAGAGAAGTGGTTAATTCCAGGAGCCTCCTCCTCCATGAGCAGTAGTCCCTTTTTCAGGTACATATGACTCTGGGGACTAGGCTGTCTCTGTGGGCAAAAAACAAACGCCCTTTTCTGAAGCATTAGGTTCTGAAATGAGAAGACTCCGACATGGCCACAAAAGGCAAGGAAAAGACAGCTTGTATCAGTGGCCCCTGGCTAGTGTTCTGCAGTGTTTTGCTGTCCTCACCTCCTCTTCTCAATGTTCATAAACTTATGCTTTTGCTTTCTAAACTACTTCTCCCTCCAGGAACAATGATTTGCCAGCAGTAGTGCTGGATGGCTCTTCTTTGTTCCTAAGGGCGCTGGTGCAGTCCTCTTTGGTGGTGACGACTTGAGGCTGAAGGTACCAATCTGAGCTGATTGGTGCAGCTGAGAAGGGTGCAGAAGCGCCTTCCACATGTCCCACTCCAGGGGTTCAGATAAGACTTCATGGTAGACTCTCACTAGCCCTTTCCTGATTCCTCCTGGAATCAGAAAAGTCTTTTGTCCTTCCTGAGGCTTCTCAATGCATAACACTTTTGTTGACACACCTCTGACCTGTGTCCCAGTCAGCTGTGTGCGTGTCTTACCCGCCCTATAGACTGAGCTGTGTGGTGCCTCACTCCAGGGCCGCATGCAGGGGGACCACAGTGGGAATGGTGCCTCTGGGTGGAGAAGTCCACAGCCTGCAGCCCTAACTCTGTGATCCCATCGCTAGCCCCCCATGATGCCCACCTGCGAATGGTCTACTGCAGGAAGGAGGGAGAGAGGTAGGAAAGAAAGAAAGAGGAAAATGAGGTCTGTCTCCAGCTTGGTGCTCAAAACATCCCAGAACATTGTTTTTGCTCTCTCCTGTTTCCCTTTAGAGCTTCAACTTTTCACTCATCATGTTCTCTCTGCTGCTGCTAAGGGTGGCTGCATTGAGTCAGACCTTGAGCCACAGCTGCCAAGACATGAAACTGACCTGGGGGGAAAGTGGGCCTTGAACTTGGTCTGGAACATCCTGGCCAGGATGACGAGCAGCAGCACCAGCAGCACACTGGTTGCCGTGAACGCCACAATCTTCCACGTGGTCAGGAGGGTCTCATGGGTGCTGGGCCATGTTTGCTCTGCGTGAGGGAGAACAAAGCTGTACGTGAGGCTCCCAGACCGAGAGAGGTCCCAAGGTTCCCCGTGGGCTCATTTGCTGGATTCATCTGGCACAAGAGATGCCTGCAAGGTGCCTCTGACCCCCAGGGCTCGGCAGAGATACCATGTGCCCCTGCAGCTCACGTAAATTGCATCAGGATCCACCCAACACTAAAAACCTGTCTCCAGCATGGGCTCTGCCAGGTTGCAGACCTGCATGCTCACATTCCAGTCCCAGGTGCAGGTCTGGCACAGGCTTAAATAATGCATCTCCCTCTTGAGAACAAAGGTGGGCATCCCTCTTGCCTGGAGAAGTTGCTCCGAAATGGACCAAGGGCTGGGGGAGTGGGAAGCTGGGCCCTTTGTGAATGTTCTGGGATATGCTGTGGGGTTGGGTAAAGCAAGAAACAGAGGGTAAAGGGGACCCCTGTTCCACAGCTCTCATGCTCTACCACCTCTGGCCATCAACTGCCTGTCAGGTCAGGGGCAGCAAGAGCAGACCCTTCCAGAAGAGACTCTTATCCTTTGGGCACAGGCCACCCTGTCTCTTAGATGTCTCCCTGCCTTGTCATGCCCACCCCCTTAGACACTGTCTCTGCACTTCTCCCCTCGCTTGCTCACAGGATCATGTGTGCGCCTCCAGAGACCTGGCATTAACAAGCGCTTCCTTGTGTCCAGGGGAAAGGCATGCAGTCATCAGCACTGCTCAGGGCAGCATCCCCAGCCTGGAAAGGGCTGGGGAGAGTGGGAAGGAGACAGTGGGTGTGTGCTGGTGCCCCAGTCTCTATCCTGTGGTCACTACCCCGGTGCACTGAGGCCAGTGGGGAAGGTGGTTTGCAAGTAAGTCATTTGCTTTTAACTATGAAGCCCTGAAGCTTGCAAATGGCCTATAGTTTTACAAGCGAGAGCAGGTGTTACCCACAGTATCATTTGTATTCTGATATGTGTCCTTGAGTGGAAGAGAAAGGTAAAGTTATGTGTCACTTGGGTCCAAGGCAATGCATGTAATTCTGGTCACACCCATAGGCCTGTGTCCTTACCAGTGGAAAGGGACAAGGCTGGGAGAAAAAAGAGTGCGGAGACTGGAGGTCCTTTCATGGACGCTAGGGATCTAGGGACCCTGTTTAGAGGGTCAGCTTTTTAAGCTGGGAATGGACAGGTTAATACTCCCCACCCTCTGAACGGGGTCCCTAGGCCCCTAGCATCCATGGAAGGACCTCCAGCAGACAGGTTAATACTCTTGACCCTCTGAACAGGACCTACAAGCATCTGGCACAGAGCCCAACAGCAGCCCCATCGACCTGCAATGATATGTTTCGATATCCTGTTCCTGACACTGGGTGTGGGAGGAGAGATACAGCTTGGTACATAACCACCACCCACTATATGCAGATGGTCCAAGGAGGGTCCTTCTCCTCCAAGGGTGAGGACTTCAATCTTACCTGATTTGATGCAGTAGACTTGATACGAAGGAAACCACTCTCCATACTGGCAGGTGATATACTTGTAGTCGCTGGTAAGGCTGTAGCCGGGATCGCAGTAAAACTCCACCACGGTTCCGTGGTTGTAGCGCTCACAAGGCCGCGGGTGGCAGACGAAATCTCCGTGACTCACCATTGGAGGTAGTGGACAGACTTGGGCAGTAGGGGAGAATAAAAGTTTGAGAACCACATGCTCACCTTTGTCTGAAGCCCTTAAGACAAAGAATGGCCTAGGAGAACTCAGTTAAAAATGTGCTTATGGATTAATCACCAGGCTACTGAGTTGCATTAGAGATGGTCTCTTTTTTAGTATTTCATGGAAGGCGGAATGGAAGCCTGCTCTAATATTCTGAGCACGTGCCGTTGTGACACTGCATTGTGAAGTACATCGTAAAAGAGAGGTTCGTTTTACAATGCAAAGAGTATGCCTATTTAATAAAGAGTATTAAGCTACTGTATTAATAATGCATGCTATTATGTGCCAGACAACCCAGTAAATAAAATTAAGATATTTCCGGACAAAATCTTTACTGAAAGGCATAGTTAATCCCAAGCCTGTTTCTGTGACCACAGTAGTAATTTGGGTCTATTAAAATCACAGGGCTGTGTCCCTAACCTGATCCCCTACAGCCCTGCTGAGGCTTGGCCAATGACGAACATGGAGCGGTTCTTCTAGCTCTGCTTGCAGAGCCAGGGCACAGCCTCTAGAGCAACCAGAGTTAGGTGCCTTGGGCATAAGGCTTGGTTCTGCCACCAACACCACACTGTGTGACCTTAAGCAGATCCCTTAACCTCTTTGAGCCTTGATTTTTCTCCTCTGTCAAATGGAAGCTTATTCTACCCTAGGATGATGCCTTAGGGTTCTGACTCGAATATTCCATCATGTTAGGGGAAGAAAAAGTTGTTTTTAGTGTCTTTAGTATCTTGGTACTGCATTCGAGGTTGCAAGGTAAGAGTGGTTCCATCTCTGTCACCACAAAGACGGCTTCAGTGGGAGTTCGGTGCTTTTTATGCCACAAGGAGCTCGTTCTTGGATGAGGACTCAGAAATAAACAGTGCTGCCACTTAAACATTCTTCAAGAAACAGTCGAACCACAGATTCGATCAGTGCCAACTTCAAACCCACACTCATGGAAACCAGTAAGAACTCTGACCAAAAAAAAAAAAAAACCAAAATGAAAAAGTTAACTTTTGATTCCCTTCCTTGGGGTAACCAAACACCCTGGCCAGTGCAAAACAGGCACTGCCCGCCATACAGGCCAGAAGAGGTGCCCTCTCCACACTGGCCACTGAAACTACTCACTGGCAGCAGCGGGTGCCACTTGGAAAACAAGATGGCCCTCCCTGCAGAGCAGGCCACCCTGCTGGAGGTGTCCTGAGGCGTGTGAAGCAGGGTTGGAGGCACACTACAGGCACTCTCTAGTCCTGCAAACAACACTGAAGTGTAGATCTTGTTGGTTCTTTCAGGGAAGGGGAAACGGAAACTCACAGAAGCAACTAGAGGAGTGAGTAGAAGCCCAGGCATGCTCTAGACAGGCCTAGGTCTGAATTCCGGCTGAACTACTCACCAGCCGAGTGACCCTAAACCAATCCCTGTGCATCTTTGAGCTTCAGGTCCTCAGCTGTACAACAAGAGTCTCTGAGGGCTATCTTGAGAAACGCTGGTGAGGGCTTAGTTCAGAGCTGACAAACTGTGATTATTCAGGGAAAACCAGGACTTGAGTATCTAAAGAGATGGAATTTAACGAGGTGATGGCAAAGTGGAGAAGACAGCAGGAACACCCCAAGATTAGTGAGAGCAGGGAGCCACTACCACTCCTGGGCTGGTGGGATGAAGGGGTCTCATTGCTGGGGTCCCTAGTGGAAGGTGGAACCATGGAGGTCTATCCCGCGGGAACTGGAGCCCGGGGAAACCCAGACCCTGCTGGAGATATCCCCAGGGCAGGAACAGTGAGTGAGAAGTAGCCTGGTTCTCCACCCGCCCACCCTCCAGGCTCCCTCTGGACAAAGCCAGTTGGGAGCCAGGTGACAAGGGGGTCTGGGGAACAGGGTCTGCGGCGGACAGCCTGTCTAGATCTGGTGCAGTGCAGAGAAGGTCCAGGGCAGATCTGAGGCTGGCAGGCCCAGGATGTGCTCAGTAAATGGTGGCTGTCAGGTGGCTGCTGTGAGCATCCCACAGGTGGACACTGGCAGAGACAGGCTTTGAGCTCTGACTCTGAGGCCCAGGAGCTTTCTACTGCCCTGCCTCAGGGTCTCTCCTGGGCTGGCAAATGCAGTCACACAACCCCTTGCATTTCCACAAACAGGGGCTCTTTTCAAGTTTGCTACCACCAGGGTGCTCTGGGAGCATCTCCAGGAAATAAAGCAGAAGGAAGCAAAGGGAAGGACAGCTGATGAGGAAGAGGGAGAGAGAAAAAGGCACTGGCCACGTTGAACTGGTCCTGGGAGATCCAGGGATGTGGCCGTAAGGGCTCTTCTCTCCTTGGAGGCCCTCCTCCGTGCTGCTTCTCCTCTACTCAATTCCTGGTTCTTCCCACAAGGAAGAGGTCTCCAGTGGCCCCGGGACTGCCTGGGGGCCCCCTTCCCTGCACTGCTGGAGCGTTCCCCAGCACTGTTGTACGCTCAGGAGGCCGGCATCTTCTCTGGGACAGGAGCACCTTTCCGTGGTCAAGAGTATGGCAAGTGTCCATTGACAGATGAATGGATAAAGAAAATATAGGCAATATATACCACAGAATATTATTCAGCCTTAAAAAAGAAGGAAATCCTGCTATTTAGGACACAATGGAGAAATCTGGAGGACATTCTGCTAAGTGAAATAAACCAGGCACAGAAAGACAGATACTGCATAATTTCACTTATAGGTGAAATCTAAAAAAGTTGAATACATAAAAACGGGGAGCAGAATGGTGGTTACCAGGGCCGGGGAGGTGGAGGGAATCGGAAGATGTAGGTCAAAGGGTAAAAGGGTGCAGTTCCATAGGATGAAGTCCAGAGCTCTGATGTATAGTATCCAGACTCCAGTTAATAATACTGTATTATACACTGGAAATTCACTAAGAGAGTAGATTTCAGGAAATGGATTATGTTAACTTACTTGACTGTAATAATCATTTCACTGTAGATGTATCTCAAAACCACGTTGTACACCTTAAATATCTAACATTTTTATGAAAGAGAAAAAGAGGTACACAGAGCAGGAAGGCACTTCTCCTCAAAGGCTCTCTAAGCAAGCCCCTGAGGGCCACTGTAGGATTAGAAAATTACCAAAACTGTTTTCAAAGCACAGAAAACGTTATGAAAGAGCCCACATAAATGTATGCAAGTTTGTTATCAGCAGCATTTTTTTCTCACTGGGCCTGAAGGATGAACGACTGTTCAAATCATTGCATTCACCCTGAGGCAAATGGTCCCATGGTGTGCTCAAGAATTTCTGTACCGTACAGATCAACCATTTAATCAATCATTTAATGAGCAAAGGCAGGCAGCATGGAGTGGCATATAGGGGCTTGGGCTGTGGAGTTACCCAAATTTGTGTTCAAACCTCAGCTCTACCACTGATGAGCTTCAGGGTGTTAGGCAGATTGTTTGACTTCTTGGGGTCTTAGCTTTCCCATCTGTCTAATGAGTGAAACAATTCCCAACTCCTCCAGTTGTTGAGAGGATTTGAAGATGTATGAAAACCGCATAACACAAAGGTCAGGGACACAGTAGGCACTTAATAAATAATAGCTATTAGTATCACTGGTGTCCAAACTTGCTGGGGTTCCCATGCTGCCCTTCCCGTACTGGGGCACTACCAGGCTCCTTATGCAATTAGGATACCTGGGATTGCACCAGGGAAGCCCCAAACATTCAGAGAATGTGAACACATCTCATCACCACATTTTCTCAGAGGCCAGATAAAAACCATCTATTGTAGAGGCTTTAACTCTGAGACTGTCATAATCTGCTGGTAATGGAGATGCATTTTCCCCTTAAGTAGAAACATTTATCTTCACACCTTGTAGTGTTTGTAATGATTCCACCTGGCAGACCATTAGCTTCGCTGTAAAGGAAACCCCATGTGGTGTGGTGAGGGTAGAGGGTGGGAGCGTTTCTTTTAACTTGGAAGGAAACAACAACAAAAGTATTATTAATTATAAACTTAGGGAGGCTTATTTAAAAATTCCAATATAAAAATACCCATGGCTTAGGAGACTTCCACCTCTCACCCAACACAGCCTCTCACTATGGGGCTCGACTGAGTACTGCTACTGTCTCCTCTCTACACCTTCCCTAACAGACATACAATTCCACACAGACAGACAGACAGACGGATGGACACACTCCCACACCCAGAGGCCTCAGACACATGGCAAACAGCCCCGTGAACAACGGCCACATGGTTGGCGTTTGAAATAACCTGTGTGTTCCTAGAAATTCCGGTGAGTAAAAGTGGACCGGGCTATGGCACTTTTTTCTGTTCTTATCTTAGAACTCCTTTAGGCTCAGCCTGTGACTCATATCAGTTGCTAGTTCTAAGGGAAACACACCCAGGGAAAACCTGTGGGTGGCATGAACAAAGATCCTTCTGCAACTCCATTTTTCTTAATGTTTCTTACTTTAGACATTATTAGCAACAGGGCTTTTGTGAGGCTTGGAGTCTGCACATTCAGTGGTTACAGGCAGAATCCAAGAAAGGCTCTGCTGACACTCAGCCAGAAACGGATGATTCCTGTCCCCGAGGCGTGAAGTCTCTGTTCCTTGTTTCATGAGAGGGTTACGGCTCTTTTCAGACTAGCTGGAAAATTCCTACCTACCCAAAAGGCAGTAGAGTCCAGTTTTTACCATATTTAGTCTCTTATGGAACTTCCCAGAGGTGGGCTACATGTGGGGAGGCGGGACCAAAGGATGGGGTGCTGAGGCATGGGACCTGAAGTCTTCCCTGTGTTGGCCAAGAATGGCCTGAGCTGGGCTGGATGGGGCTGCTATAAGACTGCAATTTCCCCAAATAAGCCTTCCCTCATTGTCCAGCCTCCTTTCAATTTAGTGTCCTTTCCTCACCCTCCCTCTGGCTATTCCCTCCTATGCAGATTTAATTCCAACACAAACACCAGCCTCTTTGGGAAGCCTTCCCTGAGTGCACAGGCAGTGATCCTGGAGTTCCTGGGCACTTTGTGCATTTTACATGCCTAATACTTGTACAGATTCATAAACTCTTTGAGAGCAGGGGCCGTGTCTCTAGAGTTTTTCTAACTCCTGTAGCAGCCAGCATGATTCTTGATAAACATTTGCTATTTGAGTGAATGGAAATGTCAAAGTTTTCACAATAAGCCAGAGGTGGTTCCCTGTCCGCTTCTCTCCTGTTGGCAATGAGCTGCAATATTCATGCTGTGTCTGGTCTCGTTTTTCAGTGGGGGAAAAAAGGTGAGACATGATAATAGTTTTATCATAGCCTCATGGCTTCACCCGACGGACACCACACACAAGGATTTGTGTCCATTTTAGGGATGTCTTAGTGAAGTGAAATAGAGCTTTGCCAGTCCCAACTCTGAGATACACACTAAAATAAAGAGGCCAACGTTTCTAACACCTTCAAAACAATGCCAGTTGGTTCTTCCCTTGATGCACTAACAGGTGTGCAGATCATGGTGAAATACGGTATAGGATAAAATGGAATGTTTAATTCAAACATCCTTTATTGCAGGAGAACAACATTTAGAACAGAGATGTGGTGGTGCTAGTTGAGGAACAGGTAGGTGCTGGGGTGGGAGAGGACTTTAACACAGGCAAAAATAAAGCACAGCAGCTGCCAACCTGATGTGTGGGAAATAAAGGACAGGGAAAAGATGTTCAGGTCTTCCTCCTGAAAAAAAGAAGTGTAAATATGAAAACATAAGAAGACTATTTCTCTTGATTGAAAAAAAAAAAACCTAAAGCCCTTTTCTTTCTAAAAAAATAAAGACTTTATTTTTAAGAGCAGTTTTAGGTTCACAGCAATATTGAGCAGAAGGTACAGGAAGTTCCCGTATACTCCCTGCTCCCACGCATGCACAGCCTCCCCCATTATCCACATCCCCACCAGAGTGGTGCATTTGTTACTGCTGATGAACCTACATTGACATATCATTATCACTCAGAGTCCAGAGTTTACATTAGGGTTCACTCTTGGTGTTGTATATTCTATGGGTTTGGATAAATGTGTAGTGACTTGTATCCACCATTCAAGTATCATGCAGAGTAGTTTCACTGCTCCCCCAAATCCTCTGTGCTCTGCCTGTTCATTGCCCCACCCACCCACCAAACCCCCAGCAATCACTGATTGTTTTGCTGTCGTCATAGTTTTGTCTTTTCCAAAATGTCACATAGTTGGAATAGGACAGTATATAGCCCTTTGAGATTGGTATCTTTCATTTAGTAATATGCATTTAAAGTTTCTTCATGTCTTTTCATGGTTTGAAGGTTAATTTATTTTTAGTGCTAAATAAGATTCCATTTCTGGATGTACCATGGTTTATTTATCCATTCACCTACTGAAGGACATCTTGGTTGCTTCTAAGTTTTGGCAATTATGAATAAAGCTGCTATAACATTTGTGTGCAGGTTTTGGTGTGGACATAAGTTTTCAGTTTCTTTGAGTAAATACCAAGGAGAAGGATTGCTGGATCATGTAAGAATATATTTAGTTTTGTAAGAAGCCATCAAACTGTCTTCCAAAGTGGTTATATCCCTTTGCATTCCTGCCAGCAACAAATGAGAGTTCCTGTTGCTGCACATCCTCTTCAGCATTTCAGTTTGTAAGTGTTCCAGATTTTGGTCATTTTAATAGGTAACTAGTGATCTCTCTTGTTTTAATTTGCATTTCCTGATGACATATGACTTGAAGCATCTTTTCATATGCTTGTTTGCCATCTGTATATCTTCGATGGTGTTAAGGTCTTTGGAACATTTTAAAATCAGGTTGTTTGTGTTCTTGTCGTAGACTTTTAATAGTTCTTTGAATATTCTGGATAATAGTCCTTTATCAGATGTGCCTTTTGCAAATATTTTCTACAAGTGTGTGGCTTGTCTTCTCATTCTGTTAACATTGTCTTTTGCAGAACAGAAGTTGTTAATTTTAATGAAGTCCAACTTATCAATTATTTCCTTCACGCATCATGCCACTGGTGTATCTAAAAAGACATCGCCATACACAGGTC
This sequence comes from Pongo abelii, assembly GCF_028885655.2. Taxonomy (NCBI): domain Eukaryota; kingdom Metazoa; phylum Chordata; class Mammalia; order Primates; family Hominidae; genus Pongo; species Pongo abelii. The sequence continues at coordinate 26,211,589 of NC_071985.2, read as the reverse complement.
ATCTGGATTTTCTCCCATGTTATACTCTAAGAGTTTTACAGTTCTGCATTTTACATTTAGGTATATGATCTATTTTGAGTTAATTTTATGGAAGAGTGTAAGGTCTGTGTCTAGCTTTTTTTTTTTTTTTTTTTTTTTGTATGTGGATGCCCAATAGTTCCAGCATTATTTGTTGAGAAGTCTTTGTTCCATTATATTGCCTTTGATCCTGTGCCAAATATCAGTTGACTATATTTATGTAAGTCTATTTCTGGGCTCTCTATTCTGTTCCATTGATCTGTTTGTCGATTATTTCACTAATACCATGCTGTCTTGATTACTGTAGCATTATGGTAAGTCTTGAGGTCAGGCAATGTCAGTCCTCCCACTTTGTTTCTCCTTCAATATTGTGTTGGCTATTCTCAGTTTTTTGCTTCCCCATATAAACTTTAGAATTAGTTTAATAATACCAAAAAATAACTTGCTGGAATTTTGATTAAGAGTACATTGAATCTATAGAGCAAGTTGTGAAGAATGAACATCTGGATAATATTGAGTCTTCCTATCCATGAATATGGACTATCTCTCCATTTATTTAGTTCTTTGATTTCTTTCATAAGAGTTTTGTAGATTTCCTCATATGGATCTTGTACATATTTTGTTAGATTTGTGTCTGAGCATTCCATTTTAGGGGCAGCTAATGTAAATGGTATTGTGGTATTAATTTCAAATTCCACTTGTTCATTGCTAGTATATAGGAATGTGATTGATCTTTGTATACTAACCTTGTATCCTGCAACCTTGCTATAATTGCTTATTAGTTCTAGGAGGGTTTTTTGGTCAATTATTTTGGATTTCTTATATAGATGATCATGTCACCTGTGAAGAAGATAGTTTTACTTCTTTCTTTTCAATCTGTATATCTTGTATTTCCTTTCCTTGCTTTATTGCATTAACTAGAACTTCCAGTATGATGTTGAAAAGGAGTGCTGAGAGACAACAGCCTTGCCTTGTTCCTGATCTTACGGGAAAGCTTCTAGTTTCTCTTCATTAAGCATGATGTTAGCTGTAGGTTTTTTGCAGATATTCTTTATGCAGTTGAGGATGTTGCCCTTTATTTCTAGTTTACTGAGAGTTTTTTTAAAATCATAAATTGGTGTGGGATTTTGTCAAATGCCTTTTCTGCATCTATTGAAATGATTTTTCTTTTTTAGTCAGTTGTTGTGATGAATTGCATTAATTGATTTTTAAATGCTGAACCAGTCTTGCATATCTGGGATAAATTCCACTTGGTCATGGTGTATAATTTTTTAATACTTTATTGGATTGGATTTGCTAGTATTTTGTTGAGGATTTTTGCATCTATGTTCATGAAAGATATTGATCTGTAGTTTTCTTTTCTTGTAATGTCTTTGTCTGGTTTTGGTATTAGAGTAATGCTGGCCTCACAGAATGAGTCAGGAAGTATTCCTTCTGCTTCTATCCTCCAGAAGAGATTATAGAGAATTGGTATAATGTCTTCCTTATATGTTTGATAGAATTCACCAGCAAATACATCTGGGCCTAGTGCTTTCTGTTTGGGAAAGTTATTAATTATGGATTCAACTTTTAAAATAGATATAGGCCTATTCAGATTGTCTATTTCTTCTTGTGTGAGTTTTGGCAGATTGTGTCTTTCAAGGACTTGCCCCATTTCATCTAGGTTATCAAATATGTGAGCATACAGTTGTTCACAGCATTCCTTTATTATCCTCCTAATGTCCATGGGATCTGTAGTGATGTCCACTCTTTCATTTCTGATATTAGTAATTTATGTTCTTTCTCTTTTTGCTTAGTTAGCCTGGTTAGAGGTTTATTGATTTTATTAATCTTTTCAAATAACCAGCTTTTGGTTTTGTTGATTCTCTCTATTGAGTTCCTGTTTTCAACTTCATTGATTCCTGCTCTAATTCTTATTTCTTTTCTTCTGCTTACTTTGTATCTAATTTGCTCTTCTTTTACTAGTTTCCTAAGTTGAAAAGTTAGATTATTGATTTTAGATCTTTCTTCTTTCCTAACATATGCACTCAATGCTAGAAATCTTCATCTAGGCACTGCTTTCACTGCATCCCACAAATGTTGATAAGTTGTGTTTTCATTTCATTTAGTTAAAAATATTTTTAAAATTTTTCCTGAGATTTCTTCTTTGACTCATGTTATTTAGAAGTACATTGTTTGCATTTTGAGATTTTCCTATTATCTTTCTGGTGTTGATTTCTGTTTAATTCTACTGTGGTCTACAAGCAGACATTGTATTATTTCCATTCTTTTAAATTTGTTAAGGTGTGTTTTATGCTCAGAATGTGGACTATTTTGGTGAGTGTTCCACATGGACTTAGAAGAATGTGTTTTCTGCTATTGTTAAATGAAGTAGTCTATGTATGTCAATTATTGTTTGATGATTGATGATGTTGAAATCAATTATGTCCTCACTGATTTTCTGCCTGCTGGATATGTCCATTTCCAATAAAGGTGTGTTAATTTCTATCTATAATAGTGGATTTATCTATTTCTCCCTGCAGTTCTATCAGGTTTGCCTCATGTAGTTTGATGCTCTGTTAAATGCATACACATTAAGGACTGTTAGGTATTCTTGGGGAATTGACCCCTTTGTTTCTATGTAATGCTCTTCTTTATCATTGATAACTTTCCTTGCTGTAAAGTCTGTTCTGTCTGGAATAAATATACAGTAGTTACTCTTCCTTTCTTTTCATTACTGTTAGCAGGGTACATTTTTTCCATATACTTTCTTTTATTTTATATTAATTTGTCTTCACATTTAAAATGGGTTTCTTGTAAAAAACAGATAGTTGGATCATTTTTAAAAATCTACTCTGACCATCTCTGTCTTTTAATTGGTGCATTTAGACCATTGACATTCAAAGTGGTTATTGATATAGTTGAGTTATCTACCATATGTGTTATCGTTTTTTGTTTGGTGCCTTTGTTCTTTGTTGCTATTGTTATCTTCCACTTTTTCTTCCACTTCCAGCATTTCTTTTTGGTTTTAATTGAGCATTTTATCTGATTACATTTTCTCTCCTGTCTTAGCATATCAACTATATTTCTTTTTTAACTTTTTTTAGTGGTTGCCTTAGAGTTTGCAATTAACATTTACAATGAATCCAAGTCCACTTTCAAATACCACAATGCCACTTCACAGGTAGTATGAGTACCTTATAATTACAAAATGATCCTAATTTTTCCTCTTTTTCATCCTTTGTACCATTGCTGTCATTCATCTCACTTATACAGCATAAGCATGTGTGTGTGTGTGTGTGTGTATGTAATATACCTAAGTATATGTAATCAAGTACATTACTATTGTTTTGATATTATTATTTTGAATAAAGTGTTATCCACTAGATCAAGAATAAGAAAATTAAAAGTTTTAATTTTACCTTCACTCATTCCTTCTTCAGTGTTCTTCCTTTCTTTATGTAGACCCAACTTTCTGACCTATATTACTTTCTTTAAAGAACTTCTTTTAACATTTATTGCAAGGCCTACTGGCAACAAACTTTCTACATTTTTGTTTGCCTAAGAAAATCTTCCTTTCTCCTTTGCTTCTGAACGTTAATTTTTGCGGGGTATAGAATTCTAAGTTGGCGGGTTTTTTTCTCTCAACACTTTAAATGTTTCATTCCTCTCTTTTCTTGCTTGCATGGTTTCTGAGAAGTCAGATATAATTCTTGTCTTTGTTCCTCTGTAAGTAGGGTGTTTTTCTTTTGGCTTCTTTCAGAATTTTTTATTTTTGATTTTTCTGTAGTTTGAAAAGGATATTTCTGGTTGCAGTTGTTTTAGTTTTTTTGTTTTCTGTTTGTTTTGCATGTATCCTGTCTGGTTTTCCGAGCTTCCTGGATCTGTGGTTTGGTGTCTGACATCAATTTGAGGAAATTCTCAGTCATTATTGTTTCATCTATTTCTTCCTTTTCTTTCTCTCTTTCTGGTATCCCCATTACACATATGTTTCACCTTTTGTAGTTGTCCCACAGTCCTTGGATATTCTGTTCTTTTTTTTTTTCAGTCTTTGTTCTCTTTGCTTTTCTGTTTGGGAGGATTCTACTAACATATCCTCAAGCTCAGAGATTCTTTACTCAGCCATGTCCAGTCTATTAATAAGCCCATCAAAGGCATTCTTTGTTTCCATTACAGTGTTTTTGATATCTAGCATTTCTTTTTGGCTCTTTCTTAGGATTTCCATCGGTTTACATTGCCCATTTTTTGTACATGCTGAATATTTCCTCCATTAGAGCCCTTAGCATATTAATCATAGTTGTTTTAAATCCACCGTTTGCAAATCCCAACATTCCTATCATGTCTGCTTCTGATGCTTTCTCTGTATCTTCAAATTGTGTTTTTTGCCTTTTAATATCTCTAGTAGTTTCTTCTTGATAACTGGACAAGGTGTACCAGGTAAAGGGAACTGCTGTAAGGAGGCTTTTGGTACTGTGGTGATGCCACGCAGAGGAAGCAGAAGCACTCTGTAGTCCTAAGAGTGGGTCTCAGTCTTTCAGTGAGCCTGAGCCTCTGCACTGTGAGCTTCACAAGTGCTTCTCAGTTTTGTTTTGTTTTCCTTCACTCCCTTAGGTGGTACAGGATGGCTAGAGGGGGCAGGAGTTGGGTACTTCCCTTCCTCCAAGTCAGTTAGGCTCTGATAATACCCCAGCAGTTTTGGCTGTGGTTAGCAAGTTTTTCCGGGGGACAGACTATGTTAAGAACAGACTGCTCCAGCATAATTCAAAATGGCTCATTCTCCTCCCCCTGCCAGAAGCACAAGGGGATTTTTACGTGAGAAAAATGTTTACTGTGAGAACCTGGTAGAGCTTCCGGAGGTAAAACTCACAAAAGTATGGGGGCCCCCCCATGACTGGGTCCCCCTAGAACTTTTACCTCTACAGTTGGCCACACTGAGGCTGCGGCAATTCATCAATTACAGTCAGGTTCTCTTACACCTTCCCCAACCCCTGTCTTGTTTCCCTTGGTGGTTTCCACCTGTGAATCTCTGCTTAGGTAAGCCGTGACTCTCTGTACTTTTCTGTCTCTCCATATTGAGGCAGCAGTTTGCCCTGTGACCTTACTTCTCTTATGGATCCCTGAAGAGTTCTTGATTTTTCAGTCTGTTCAGTTTTTTACTCATTGTTAGGACAGATTGGTGATTTCCGAACTCCTTACACGCAGAACCAGACACTGAAAGTCCCCCCAAAGGCTTTTCAAGGGGTTACTGAAGTTTTTAGACCAGTGATGGTTGTGGACAAGCAGTCCTCTCTGGACGGGGCCTCAGCCAATCTCTGACTTAGGAGCTAAGTGCTTGCCTGGCTGCTCTGTGTCTGAGCAGCAATTGAGAAGTGACTGCCATCCACTATCAAAGAAAGGAGTGTTCCTTAGTTTTCTTGGGGAAGACAATCCTACCACCTCCCCTTTACAGTGGCCTGGGAAGCTAGTAATAATTAGAGTATGTATGTATGTATGAGACAGGGTCTTGCTCTGTCACCCAGGCTGGAATGCAGTGGCATGATCACAGCTCACTGCAGCCTCAACCTCCTGGGCTCAAGTGATCCTCTGACCTCAGCCTCCCAAGTAGCTGGGATTATAAGCACACATCATTATGCCCAGCTAATTTTTGTATTTTTTTGTAGAGATAGGGTTTCACCATGATGCTCAGGCTGGTCTTGAACTCCTAGGCTCAAGAGATCCATCCACCTTGGCCTCCCAAAGTGCTGGGATTACAGGCATGAGCCACTGAACCCAGCCAAAATTAGACTTCTTTCTTAATATTATGCAGCATCTCAATGAACCCAGAAGAAGTAAGCATAAGGGTTTTTGCCTGCAGAGCCTCTCCGGTGTTGTGGCATTCGGGCCAGGCACTCATTTCTTGAGTGGGACAGTCTGGTGTCTGGCATGCTGTGGGGGTTTAACAACACCTCTGCCTGTCCAAGAAATAAGAGCAGCATCTCCAAGCCATTGGAACAACCCCAACTCCTCCACTGCCCCACCCTTGCCATGCTCCCAATGTCTCTGGAATCACCCCTTGGAATTTCTACTTGTCCCTCACTTTCATCCCTGGCCCAGGCCCATCCCTGTCCACGTGGCAGGATGCCTGGTAGTGACTGGGAGGCAGATGAGTCAGGGTTTGAAGCCCAGCTCTGCCACTCATTGGCTGAATAACCACAGGCATGTTAGTTACCCCCCTTACTCAGTTTCCCCATCTTTCCGATGAAGAAAATAATACCCACTCACTAGAGCTGTTGTGAGGGCTGCATGAGCTAAGGGCCTGAGCCAGTGGCTTGCTAAGGGAGGCTCACATCAGGTACCAATATTGGTTTGTTTTCTGGGATGGGGACCCATAACTCTGGCCCTGCCACAGGGTGAAGCCACTGGAAAGTGTGGGGAAAAGAAAGCATCTGCCAGTTGTCTGAGTCCCCAAATTCCTCACGTCCCACTTTTAGCCTAGGCAAAAGTGTCTGAACCTGCTGCTTCTCTGTCTCATTAGAGATGCAACCGAAGGCAGATCCTCTCCTCGTCCCATGGTGTGGTCCAATTAAGCGTGTGAGCTGGAAAAGTGTCCCTGGCCAGATGCTCCCCATGATGGGCAGCCTGGTGACAGTGGCCACAGGGAGCCCTGCAACAGGCTCCTCCCTGGAGCACACCAGCCAGCTCTGTGGCCATTCCCACATGGAGACGCCACAGGACCTTCTCAGGGAGACAGAAGCTGTCTCGCTCCAGGAAGGCCTGCGATGCACATCTGCCCCGCGGGTTTAAGGAAGTAGGGCTGGGCTGCCCACCTTGCCCTGGATGACCCTGGCTGGCATCTTCTGGGAGGTGAACTACACCATCCTTTGGAGAGATGGAGCTTCCTGGGGACACAGTCACCCAGCCTCCCTGCGCACTGGCAGGGGACTCAGAGCCACCTTCTCCCACTGAAGTCACCCTTCTATCTGTCCAGCTCTGATTTTTTTTCTGCAGGTGACTCCCTGCCCCTTTGGGTGGGTGCTGTTCACAGCACTGAGGGTGGCTGGCTCAGAGGGCCCCCAGGGCCAGGCAGCAAAGGCCACCTTGTGATTTGGGGGCGTCAGCCGCAGAAGCCCATGCTGTCTCCACTACCAGCATGTGGCTGGAGCATTTTCATTTGCTTACAGGCAAATAAATCTCAAACCACTTCCCTCCTGTCTTTAGGTACATCCAGGCCCCCATCGGCACTGTCTGAGCTCAGGGAAGGGCAACTAATCCTATTGCCCAAAGCACAATGAAGCTAGAAAGCAAGTCTGATGCACTAAGTAGAAGGAAAGAAAGAATTCCTCCATTGTCTCTTCCTGCTTTGCGTTATCAGCACTATGGCACCTCCTCCAGCATAGATAAGGGAGACTATTATGTTTAGACAATTTGCATTTTGGACTTTCTGAAATAAGAGCCTCTTTCTTCTCTTATCTAAGTATAGTAATTATGTTCTTTCACTCATTTTAGAATTCACTTATTTAACAAATATTTTTTGGACAACCACTGATACTACCTTGGTCCCATCCTCAGATGATAAATAAGCAAACGCATAGATATTTACATGGCTGGATAGGCCTTCTCCTCTATCTGCTGAGAAAAACATTAATAGCACAATCTCACACACACAGGAGTTGGGATGGAGCTCTCGGGCACCACATCTCCCACCAGGGTTTGGAAGGCACCTGGACCAAAAGGAGGTAGATGTTCTTTTATGCACAGTAAGATCCAAAGTGTATGCTGGTACTAGCAGGGGATTAGATAACCAGGAGTCAGAAGGTTTAAAAAACTAAAGGCCAGCCCACCTTGCTTCCTCTGCAATGGAGATGGGCCAGAGAGAACAACTGCCATGTGCACCCCATGTGGGAGAAACTGAGGAGTCTCCAGATACAAGAGGAGGCTAGGAAAAGGGCCCGGATCTAGGAAAGGTGAGAGGTGAGACTTCAAGGGGCCAGTGCAGCTGGGGAGCAATGGAAAAGACAAAATAAACAGGAAGAAGGAGAGTCTGTGGGTGGAACAGTCTCTATCAAGAGAGGGCAGGTCATGTGGGGATGTCTCATGGTCTTGATCCCTCAATGTAGATAATGCAGGGACCCTGCTGAGTCTCCAACCCCACCCTGATGCTACAGATTGGATTCTACCACTGAGAACTGGTGACTAAAATCTGCTTGAGTCTTGGTGAAGGCTTGGGTGTTGTTTTCTGATAGAGGGTGGTAGGGAGCTGCTCTGTCCCCACAATCATAGGCAGGTGCCCAAAGTACCTTCAACAGGGAATATGGGTGGTCAGAGAGGTGGAAGAAATTACTCATCGGCTAAGCAACAGACTGATTTCAAGATAAGAAACTGCTCACGTTACATCTAATCACAAATTCTCTGTGCCACCCTGGAGACCAATAGGAGGTACAGAAGAAAGACTAACAGCACTGGGTGTGTGTGCAAGAATCTGCTTTAGATGAGCTGTGCAGGAAAGCCCCCTAAATAGATGACTTTTAAACTGAAATCTACAACAGCCCTATTCACAGTGGGGTCTATAGACCACTGGTGCACCCTACTGGTACACCAACTGTTGGCTACAAATCCATGACAAATAAATAGGGAAATCAATTTGACCTTGTCACAACATCCATGTGTTTTCAATTTCTATTTTGATAGATATTTTCAATATCTAAATTGCATTTAAATAATGCAATTTGACTACAGTTGAATCTGATAGTTAAAAATGGGACTTGTATTATGTGTTTGTCTTTTTATTTTATCTAGTATCTGTTTTTATTGTGTATTATTGGTCTGCAATGTATTAGAAAACAGTAACCAAACCACTGGTCCCTTCACTACAGAGAGATGAGAGGCCCTAATCCGATCACAAATACATACAGGAATGCACGATGCATAAAGACTAGGAACGACTCGGTCCAGGAAGTGCTGGAGGAGGATGTGCCTGACAGAGGGGATGGCACATGTGAAGCTGGGCTGGAGGCACTGAAGAGAGGCCGATGGTGGCTGAGTGTGCAGGAGACAGAGGGCTGCACAGCACGAGGGAGGGGAGGCAGGCGGGACAGTGTGTGTGCAGCTGCATGGAACCACGGCAAGCAGTTGGGATTTTATCATAGTGTGAAGCGACACTGCAAAGAGCGGGAACTGGCGCATTTCTTAAAAGCTAGCTGGGTGGAGAACAGGCTGTCAGAGAGCAGGGATAGACATGGCAGGACTGCCAGGAAGCAGCTACCATGCCTGGAGAGGTGATGGTGGCCCGGACCAGGACAGTGGCAGCCAATGTGGTGGGAAGAAGAGTGACTTGAATGTTCTTCCTCTGTTTCTACAATAGGGCTTGGTGATTAGGGGGCTAGGAGAAAAAGAAGGATAACTCCCAGATTTCTGACCTGACTCGATTGTGGTACTACTGAGTATGCTAGGTTTTTGTTGGGTTTGTTTCATGGCAAGGGAGTGGTACAGAGCTTGGTTTTGCACTGGTCGGGTTTGAGCTTCCAGTGGGAAAGTCATCCAGGTCAGCTAGGCAGCCAGAGAAAGAGTCTGGGATAAATGCAGAACTCAGGAATCATGAGCATAGAAATAATCTTTACAGCCACGGGACTGCATGCACTCACATAAGGGGAGAGGGCAGACAGAAAAGGGAATGGGACCCAGTCCAAACGCTGAGACACCCTACAGGGATGAAAGAGATGGCAGAGGAGACTAGGGCGCATCACAGAAGCCACGAGGGGAGACTGTCCCAAGGAAGAGGGAGCAGCTGAGCATCCTCACAAGCTGAGAAGGATGGAAAAAGAAGAGTGGCCATTGGGTTTGGCCATATGGGAGTCAGTAGAGACCCTAAGAAAAGCAGCTTCGATACAGTGGCAGAGGGGAAGCCATTCTGCAGTGAGTTGGGGAGTAAGAGGGGATGGAAACCTCAGGTGACTCTTTAGAGAAGTTTGCTGCAGGGAAGCAGTAAAGCAGAGGCCGGAGGGCCCAGGGAGAGCCCCGCCCCCACCCCAGAGCTCTTGATCTTGTTAAGACGTTGGCGGGAGTGGTTCAACACAGGGTACAAGGTTGGTAATCCAGGCAGGAGGGCAGTCATTCAGGAGGAGAAAGATGTGATCTTCCACATGAGTGGAAGGAGGGGCTGGCCTCTGACAGGCATAGGAGGGGCTGGAGGGAAGCATGAGTGCTGGACACAGGCCTCAGCAGATCAGTGGCCAGGGTGGTGGAGATGTGAGTAAGCTGCCCTCTGAAGGCTCCCCTTTTCCGAATGAAGTGTGAGGCAAGGCCACCACTCAGAGGTGGGAGGGAGGCTGAGTTGAGAACTATGTATCACTTACCACAGTCCTTACCCATTTATATGTTTCACTACATGCAAAATAATAAAATAAGGCTTAAAACCAGTGTGTGCCTTGCAACTATCCATACAAATAACTCCAGGGCAGGGGGCGGGGGAGGCAGAAGAATGTAGACTATTTTAACTTACTAAATGAATATTTAGAATGTACAATGAATGAATACTAATGTAGTATTATAGAATATTTTAACCACTAAATCCTTCTGAGCCACTGAGCCCAGGTGCTTTGACTGAGTATTTTCATTCTTACTTCTTCCAAAGGTCCATACAGCCCCCCGGGTGTTCTTCATGTAGGAAAGACTTGCCCCTTTAGTCTGTGCATTCACATCTACCCTACACAGCTCGCGGGAGAGGCTGCTGGCTGCTCACCATAACCCATGTTCCACGAGCACCCAGCTGGTCCACGTTGCCCACTGTCCCTTGTTTCTCTAAGTTCTAGCCAATGGAATATGAAGAGAAATGATAACTACTACTTTCAGGCTTGATCCATGAAGCCCTCCCATGCTTCTCTGGCTGCCTAAAATGGAAATGATCTCCTAGGGGACCTCAGAAGCCCACCCTGAAGCCAGCAGAGCTTCCACTGGCCCCTGAATGACTGGGTGGAGAAGAGGCACGGGCGGATCAATATTCACTCAATGCCACTAGGTGAAAATAAACTTCTATTTTGTTTGAGCCATCATCCCTTTTTGGTATCCTTCTTACAGCAGCGGTCTACCATATACAGTTGGTATAAGGAAGAAATAACAGACGTGAATCTGCTTTGTGAAACAGCAAAACATACACGCTCCAGATGTTTGTTGCTATTACTGCCACACTCATCTCTTTCTGCCATGTTAGTGCTGCATTTGAAGAATGTAATAATGAGTTAAGCCACTGGTTCCTCAACCCTGGCTGCACAGAATCACCTGGGGAGCTTTGCCTGATTGGTCTGGAGTGGGTCCTGGGCTTGGATAGGTCTTAAAGCACCGGGGTGATTCTAACGGGTAGACAAAGTTGAGAAGCACCGTCCCCACAGTTGCAATGGTCAGAGGACGCCCTCCATCCCCTACGTGCTGAGGATGGATGGTTTACAACATTCAGTGGAGCCAGTATGCGAATTAAATTGTCATGGTATCTGGTCTGGGTCTTCACCTTTCACCGGACTCTTGCTATATGAATTGCAGTCCATGGGCTGTCCATTTTGGGATCAGCTAAGTGCTTATTAGAAATTGGTACTCTCTAGCAACACCTACTGAATCAGAAAC